>NC_141468.1:27123306-28607681 GCF_009769465.1 Tauraco erythrolophus | reverse complement strand
ATCCTTGTAGTTTTTGTGAGTGATTAGCCCCTTCTTCCATAAGTCATAGTCTTTCTTTTTCTTCTTGAGCTCTAGCCAGAGCTCTCTGTTCAGCCAGGCTGGTCTTCTGCCCTTCTGGCTCGTCTTGTGGTTCACTAGGACAGCCTGTTCCTGGGCTCTGAAGATTTCCCTCTTGAGAATTGTCCAAGCTTCCTGGACCCCTTTCAGGACCAACTCCCAAGGGACCCTTCCAACCAGTCTCCTAAGAAGTCTGCCCTCCAGAAGTTCAAGGCAGCAGTTCTGCTGACCCCTCTCCCTACTACTTCTGTGACTGAAAATTCTATTATTTCATGGTCACTATGTCCAAGACAACCTCCAACCTTGACACCGTCAATGAGTCCTTAATTGTTGCGTCTTGATGGCATTTCTAAGCCTGCTCTTCACAAGACATAGAATACTCCTTGGCAATTTACTGTATCGTGATTACAGTGACATTTTCTGCATATTTGGACTAAATGATATAGAAAATTATGGTGTACTTTGAAACTGGATTATTCAGTGTGTCATAACTGTTTATTAGTTGGTCATTTGTTCCACACTGTGCTTGGAAGAGAACCATTTTAGGGTTTTGTGTTTGTTTTTTTTTTTTTTTTGTTAGCTCGTGTACTAGTGATATCAAGAAATAATCCTTGAATCGGATTCTAGCTCTTCTTTATATAATATTTTTTTGTTTCAGTTGAAGTTGGCATGGCATGTGTCTTTTAATGCACCTTCACCTTTCTGCCCCTTCTTTTTGAACTTCTTGCTGCAGACTGTTACCATGTCAATGGGGTTAATTACCTCTTGTCCTGGTTAAGACAATTCCATTTTATTATAGTTTCTTTCCCTGTTCTGTTTTATGGCTATCCTGATATTGCATTCTTTAGCCTGAACATGTATTAGAGATATGTGTCTGTGTTTCAACATTTAGCTTCTCTCTCCTTTTTCTCAGTTGTTCTATTTTAACGGGGTTTGTATTTTATACATGAACAATTAAGTATGTAAAACAATGAAATTCTTGCTTCTGATAACATTTCATATTAATTCATGGTTTCTACCTGGCCTGGTTGTCTAGATATCTTCATGAATTTGGAAAGCTTACTGTTTTGGGGAAGATTTTGCTTCATGGGTTTTCATCACTCTACCTGATTTAGTGTATATTGGACTGTTTAATTTCTACCTTTTTACTCATTATTTTGCTAAAGCTGCTTTGAAAGTGAAACAATTCTGTTGCAAACACTCTTTCCTTGTGTGCGATACATGTGGGTGCGTGGCAAAGATAAGGATAATACAACGGTTCCGTGTCAGGGTGATTTAATGATGGCTATCAAGAAAACATTGAGCAAAATGGCAGAACAAGGACTCCTTGCTAGGAATTAGTATAAAGCAAAGTACTGCAGCTCATGTGAAAAAGAAGGATTTGAGTGAGTACAAACTGTTTTTGACTAAACAGTACAATGCTAAACCATTAACAGGATGTGTCATTCTGGGATATACTAAAGCAACTATTGTACTGAAGGCATGGCAATTAATCATTCTGCCAAGTTGACAGTAGTGAAGTTTCAGCTGGAATTTAGCGTTCAATACCGGGTATTTAATGCTAAGGTAGATGCTGATAAATTGGAGAAAACATGTAAGAGAGTAATAAAACTAATCAGAAGTTTAAAATACATGATTTAGTATGAAAAGCTGAACATGTGAGTTGTTTTATTCTAGAATAGAATTAGTAGAGGTAAAAAGTTATTGAAAAAAGGAATTAGAGAGTGATCTGTTACTCTGCATGTCCATTGTGTGCAAGAATTTAATTGCCTTACTTTTTTCTAAGGGAGGGTTGAGATCAGAAGACAGATTATAGTTATGAGGATTCCTCAGGAACAAACTACCAAGGGATGAGATGGCATTCCCACTAACTGAAATTTCTGAGAACAGATTAGACCAATATCTCTTAGGAATGGTGTAGATATGCATTTTGTCTTAGTGCAAAGGGTTAGAGCTGATGATCCAAGACTTATGCTTAAGGAATCTAAGCTGCTATTGATAATGTTTCTGTATTTCTATAACAAACAAAAAATTCAAGAAGGCAAAGTGATAAGGCAGATCACCTTACTTTATTTTGGAATTTGCAGGTTAGGTGTCGAAGACTAAATTGGTTATCTTTGGATTCTAGACATTATGGAGACAGAAACAGCTTTACAACATGATCTGTTCGATCTGTCCTAGAAACTTTACAATGGGCTGAACTTTTCTCTAATTTTCCTTTCCTCTGACTCTGAAGAGACCCATGGGTGACTAGACTATATTCAGGTGTTTAACTTTTATATGTTCAAATGATGTGAGGGAACTCTCAGCCCAGCACTTCAGATTCTGAGGTTCCTGGTGTGTAGCTTTCTTTTCCACACAAGTATGTGATTTGTCAAAGTGTTTTAGGACATATCTTCACAGATGGATACAGATAGTTTTCCAGTCAGTTCCAGCCCAGCGAAGCATTAACAAGAATCTTTCTGGATGGTTGGTAATTATATGTTCATTCATGTCTGTGCTAGCATTGCTGTCTCCCACCCCTCAGCAGGTCATGGTGAGTTGGATTTAGACCACACAAATATACTTAGGTGGCCCTTTGATCATAGGTGGCTCTGAGCTGGGTGACGGCTATCAAGAAGTATAAGAAGGAGAATCTGGAGAACTACAGACCAGTCAGCTTCACCTCACTCCCTGGGACAGTGATGGAGCACATCCTCCTGGAAGCCATTTCCAAATGCAAGGGATAAGAAGATGATAGAAAGCAGCCAATGTGGATTTATGTAGGGAAAGTCATGCTTAACCAACATGAAAGCCTTCTATGATGAGAAAAATTGCTTGGTGGATGAGGGAAGAGTGGTGGATATTTTTAATCCTGACTTTAGCAAGGCTTTCAGCACTATCTATCTCCTGTAACTGATGAAGTACAGGCTAGATAAGTGTATGGTGATGTGGCTTGAAAACGGCCTGAACTGCTGTGCTTAAAGTAGTGTGATCAGTGGCCTGAAGTCCAGGTGGAGATCAGTCACTAGTGGTATGTTCCAGAGGTGGATACTGGGGACAATAAAGTTTAAATTAATGACCTGGATGATGAGACAGAGTGCACTCTCGGCAAGTTTACAGAGAGACTGGTTGATACCCCAGATGGTTGTGCTGCCATTTGGAGAAATGGGCAAACAAGAACGTAATGAAGTACAGAAAAGGAATATGCCAAGCCTAGAGACAAATAATCCCATGCACTGGTATACCCTGCAGGTTGATCAGCTGGAAAGGAGCTTTGCGGAAGAACTGTAGGTTCTGGTGGACAAGAAATTGAGCTTGAGCCAACAATGCGCCTTTGAAACAAGGAAGGAGAACAGCCTCTTTAGGGCTACATCAGGAGCAGCACTGCATCACCTGCAGGTCAAGGGTGTGATCCTTTCCCACTCCTCAGTACTGGGGAGGCCACGTGGAGTTCTAGATCCTGTCCTGGACTCTCCAATACAGCAGGATATGGACATACTGGAGTGAGTTGAGCAAAGGGCCATGACGATGCTGAAGGCTTTGAAGCATGTTAGTTGTGTGGGGAAGCTGAGAGAGCTGGGACTGTTCAGCCTGGAGAAGAGAAGGCTATGAGGCATCTTATTCATATGTATAGTTACCAGGTAGAGGGCAGTAAAGAAGACAGAGCCAGAAAAGAGGCAATGGGCATAAACTGAAACACAGGAGGTTCTGTCTAAACAACACATTTTTTTTTACTGAGAGTGTGATTGAGCACTGAATGGGTTGCCCAGAGAGGGCAGTGGAGTCTTTATACCTGAAGATATTAAAAGTCCATCTGGACATGATCCTAGGCAGCCTGCTCTTGGTGACCCAGCTTTCAGCAGGGTGAATAGACTAGATGATCTCCAGAGATGCCTTCCACCTTAACATGTTCTGCGATTTTGTGATCAAACAATTGCTGACACCCATCAGTGTAAGTAACTGAGGTCTCGCTCTGGAAAGGATTTAGTGCTCTACTGCTCATCATTGTCACTGCTTACTTCAGTTTGAACTGAAGTATGAACTTCTGTTAAACTTGCACAGGGCTATTTTGCAATGAGAACTTCCTAAGTATGTGAATGAGAAAGTCCTGTTTTCTTGCAGGGTGGTGTTGGCCTGGTTTCAGCTGAGATGGAGTTAATTTTCTTGGTAGTTAGAATAACGCTGTATTTTGGATTTAGCATGGGATTTGGTATGAGAAGAATGTTGATAACACACTGATGTTTATAGCTGTTGCTAAGAAAATCAAGGACTTCTCAGCTTCCCATGTTTTGCCAGTGTGTAGGTGCACAACAGGCTGGGAGGGAGCGTAGCTGGAGCAAAGGACCCACAACTCCTGTCTTAGGATTTCAGTTTAGATTTAGGATTGAGACCCAAATCGGCCAATATTCCATATCATGCAATGTCATGCTCAGTACATAGATGAGGATTGATGAGGAAGCTCTCTCTCTTTGGGTCTCTCTTCCGGGCTGTTGGTCTTCTAGGGTTGTGGTTTTGGGATCTCTTTTCTTCAGGATCGCGAGCTGCGGATGGGCTGGGCGCTGATCAGTGAATGCAATTACACTACACGTCACTTATTTGTATATATTATTATGATTTGTACATATTATATTATTATAATTTAAAACTTCTTTTTATCATTATTACTTTAAAATTTATTTTATTTCAAATATGAAATTGTTCTTATCTCCACCCATGAGTCTCCTTCCCTTTTCACCTTTAATTGTCTTCTCCATCCCCCTGGTATGGGGGAGGATGAGCGAGCAGTTGCATAGTGTTTAGTGGCTGGCTGGGTTAAACCACGATACTTGTATTTATGAGACAAACTCCTTTTTATATCAGTAGAGAGAAGATTTGTCTACTGAGGTCTAGGTCTGAAGATTTGCTCAGGAAATTTCCTCACTCAATTTAAGCAGAGATCATTTTGTGTTAGACTGAATGAAAGCTAATGCATGATGCTATAGTTTGGCCTCTGGTTACTCATTACCGCTTATGAGGACCTGTCTAATGTTTAAAATTTAAACACTGACTGAAGTCGATTTTAAAATTGTTGTACTACCTGGAGTCTTTATCCCAATAAATAAAGCTATGCAGGAGCAATTTTAATTTCCCAAGGAATAAAATATTATTCTTAAATTGGGAATGCTAACTATTCTAACATATTGTGTAAATGCAAATGGTAATAGTTAAGAAAGTATGGGGAGTATTTTCTAACAGAAAATATCCAAAGGTTAATGCTGCTCTAACACTCGTTATTTGAATTCATGAACTAATGCCCTGAGATGGAGCGCGGGCATACGTGCACTCTTGCTTCTGCTGCTGTGAAACTGAACACAGTGAATATTAAAGTGCAGTCTGGGAGATAATAATTCCTGGTAGCTAATCTTTTTGCCTTATTCTTATAGAGTAATCAATAAATAAAGTGGCTACTCACACGTATCAATTTCTTAATTTTTCTAGGGCCACCTCCTCTAATCCACACAGTTTTCACCTACAATGTTCTTTTATCTAAGATCATTTGTATGAAACACCGGACTGTGCTATTGCTTTGTGTGTGACATATACACCTGGAGTCTCATATATTTTTTATAATGGGAAGAGTGATCATATAAAATTTTTCTTTTTCAAAGAATTTACTTAGTCTTGTTTTAATGTTTGCATGCAGAAGTGTGAGTGTGGCAAGCCAACTACATTGTAGGCACAGTTTTTTATGTAGTCTGTGCAGATGTACTCGAAATTATTGATTTTGTAAAAGGGAAGAAAAAAGATACCCAGGGACTCAGCCGGTGCTCAAAGGCTTTTTTCTCCTGCAGCCAGCTCTTGCTGCCAGGTGTGCTGTTGGACCTTTGGAGCGACCCAGCCTGACTTGCTGTATCAGTGACTGCCAGAGGCAATGTCTGCACTCCAGTGGCTTCATTCCAGTATAAGCTGTAAAACAAAACAGGCCCAGAATTTCACTGCAATGAATTAGAAGCAAGAGTTCAATACCTGGGGGGTCTAATCTGTCTTGCTCCTGAGTAGTTCAAGAAGCCTTTTGGAGTCATGTTTGGAAGGAAAAGCAGAATTATAAAGTCATACAATTCAAAATCATATCTGGAAGTTCTTTCGAGTGCCCTTTCCTAATAAGGTACCAATTAGATATAGGCAGCTATCCCTTCTGCCCTGCTGCTGTGTATTTTCATAGCTCAGTAACGCTTGACTAACATTTGCCTGAAATTTTCTATCAGATGTAGTTACTCTTAATTGTTTTATTTAGAAAACACATGGATAATTCAGCTACAAACTTCTTCACAGTCTTAAGGGCTTCACAGTGCTAGGCTGTCCTCAGTGCCCACAGAATGAACTTTTGGTGATGAGGAGCTGAGATGAGGAGCAATATGAATTTCCTGACTAAGTCAGTAGACGTTTTGCCAAAAGCTTCTCTCTAGCAGCGTCTTGAGGCTATGGATGTGAAACAGTTATTAAATCATGTTACTTTCCACAATGGTTTCAACTTTATGTTTTCTTTTGCCAGATACTGGAACTACAGGTTCTGGACAGTGTCTTCTGTGCTCTTCTTTAAAAATCTTTTCTTTATGTACAAAGTTTTGCATTTTAGAAATATTATTGAGGTAGTGGCATATTGATACATCTAAGAAGTGGACTTCTCTGATTTATCTGTATCCAATTCTTTTAGTTTTCTCTCTTGATTAATTTTAGATTTTTTGAATGTGGTTGTGACTGTGAAGTTCTCTTTGGGTTGGATTTTTGGTTCCTAATATGCTATAGTTTGTTGAAGACTTCCCAGTTTTATATTAATACAGAAAATGATGAAGGTGTTCCCTGATGAATACAAATCTTCACAGTTTTTCTGCTGTGATTTAGGTTTTCACCAATGCTGATAGCTTTGCTGGTTTATCAGACTAGTACATGAATAAAACACATTCATTTTTCAAACGCCCTACACCCTTGAATTTAACACTAGTGATAATAACTTAAATTGATTCTCTGGCTTGTAAATGTACAGCCAGTGAACCGTCTCAGTCAACAAGCAGATACATCAGATGAATGTACCACAAGGATTTTGTTATTAGTCTTTAAAAATATGGTAACATCATACATGTTTTAAAAAATTCACCTTAGAAATAGTTTTATATTGACAATGACATAAATTTATTGTAAGTATCTACTGGGTAACATAGTACAAACTGCAAGATTTTAAATGCTTATGGACCAGTAAGAAGCAAAGATGAATTAAATTCAAAAGTTTACTGCAGGTGCAGGTAACTTGTGGTAACATGAAATGGGCTGTTAGAAAATTCACAAACATTGCTTTGATTTTGATGGAGTAATAGATATTTTATTGGTTTTAGGTCATTAGCTAAACATGTTTGTTTCAGTGGGTGGTTATTATGAAAAACTCCATCCATATTTTTTGTTTTAACTTAGGAACTGTGACTGGTCATTTGCCTGGAGGGCAATCATGATATGCAGTCATATTCTGCAAGGTCATCAGAATTTAGTTACAAGATTTCTCTTCCATGCCCATTAAGAAACTAATTATAGAATCATAGAATCATAGAACGGTTAGGGTTGGAAGAGACCTCAAAGATCATCTAGTTCTAACCCCCCTGCCATGGGCAAGGACACCCTCCATTACACCAGGTTACTCAAAGCCTCATCCAACCTGGCCTTGAACACTTCCAGGGATGGGGCATCCACAACTTCTCTGGGCAACCTGTTCCACTGCCTCACCAGCCTCAGAGTGAAGAATTTATTTCTTATATCTAATCTAAATATAAATATATCTATATCTAAATCTAATCTACCTCGAATTTTATACATCTAGATTATATTTTCCTTTCTATGCCATGCCTCCTTTTTTTTTTTTTTTTGTGAATTTCTGTGGCTGAAGGATTTTTTACCTCCTTCAAAAGCATCTTCCTTGCTCTCTCCTGGCATCATTTACTGCCCTTTTATTGACTTCCTTTGAAGCAACACCATAAGCTCATGGCGAGGGGCCCTAACAAAGCTGGCTCCTGAGTCCATCTCTTATCTCAGCTGCTTCGTTTCCTTTCCTTGCCTGCTTCATGCTGCCCAAAGCTACCCTCACAAACCTGCCCTCATATCTTCTCCCAGTTAGCCAGCATCTTCCTATCAAATCCTTTCATCCAACAGGCTTTCAAACTTCCTCCATTCTGGGAATGGTCCATAATTTCTGAAAGGATTTCCCACTTTTTTTCACTCCTTGATAAATCACAGAGCTAAAGACTAGACATCTCTTGTACATTCATGATTTTTTTTTGACACTTCTGCCATTTCTATTTGTATTGTCTACCTGGATTGCAAAGGTCTTCTGGGCGATGGCTGTGTCTCATGCCTAGCTTTAAAATGCTTAACTTATTGCTGAAAATATAACAATAATAATATGTTGACTGAAACTGGATGAAACAATTTAAACAGAACTGTTTTCTATCAAAAAGGTAATTTTATCAAAATTGAAATGTTTCCCAGGAAGGTACTCATTTTAATGACATTTTTCCAAAAAGAAAATAAAGTCTACATATTCTAGCAGTGTTCAAATATTATATTTCACTTATGTAATTTGTATTCATCTTCTTGTGACTTTTTGATACAAAGAGGTGATATGATGTTCAAATACTAATTTGTAAATTCAGAGTGCCTGTATCCACTTGCAAATGCTACATATTATACTTAGGATTTTACTGTGCTGACGTTCTACCTCTCTGCTCACTTTGGCACCACGTCACTTGTGGGCAAAGAGTGGTGCACCCTTGATCTATTGCTTCATTGGACATGTCTGCCCTGTGACCATGAAAAAGTGTTTCTGCCCCTTCATGCAATGGACTCATAGCAGCCACGAGACGGGTGTTGGGTTTTGTAGTCAGAAGTGGCTTTCATTTTGGTAATATGGATGGAGACCACAGAATGAAAGGCTTCTGGAAGGAAGTGCTGGGCTATGAGAATAGTTTATTTAGACTTATGGTCTGCTTTCTGCCTACATCTGAAGGACCCTGGGGAAAGAGGCTGGTAGCTGGTAGGCTGCAAGCTGAATGAATTATTCAGGCAATATTGTAGATGTAGCCCATAAACCATAGGCTGGCTACCTCACCCTTGGTCTTACAACATTACAGCAGAGAAAATTAAATGAACTAAAATGACACAAAAGAAAGAGTTTTAACACTATGAGACATCCTTCAGAATGTCCTTTCTGTGGGAAATATCTACATGTGTCTCCTCGGACAGATTTATGATGATATTTATGTCATTGATTAATACAATTTCTAGTGGACCCCTGGTTCTGTGGGACAGAGACCCCAGTTCTTGATAATCTCTTGTGATGGAGACAGCATCTGGGAACTGACAGGAAAACCTTAGCTGACAGGATTTTTTTCTCTTGATCTGAATTGAAATTCTCAGTGACAGCTAACAGCAGAGGCTTATTTGATTTTCTTTTTCTATTCTGTTCATAGAGGAGTGGTCCATCCTTCTTCTCTCCCCCTGTCCAGCAAGAGACATTCAGAGCCAAAGAAACGTCATAGCAGTTTCCTTCACAAGAGTAAGTGCAAGAGTACACAATACTCTTTCTTTCAGAGGGGAAAAGGCAATACTTTCTTTCCCCATTTAACAGTAGTAAGTGGCACAATGAGTCTCCCAAGAACTTTTCCGTAGCTGATTAAGGGAATCTTCTCCTCTTGTTACATAAATAATCCTTCCCATAGATGAATCTGAGATATTTTCCCTCAAAATTTACTCTTTCTTAAAGGCAGGAGAAATTTCTTCCTTCTCAGAGTTGCCATTTGAAGATAACCTGAGACACATGGAGGTATTAATTTTTATATATAGATATATATACATACACCCCTCTTTTTTTTTTTTTTTTTTTTTTTTTTTTTTTACTGTAGCTCTATTTCACTGCAACAGAAGGATTCTGCTTTTTGTTAAAAAAAGTTCCTGTTTAATTACATCACTTAAGGGTCTGGACTCTGATGTGTTGATTTGTAGCACCTTCAATCTGTTGACTGTTCCTTGTTTTATAATTAGACTATAGCCTTCTTTGAACAGGCCTATCATTTTCATGGTTTGTATAGTGCTTTCTGTGGTGGGGTCCTGGTCCACGATCAGATCTATTAGATCCTACAATAACAATAATAATAATGAGACGCTTTTACTCCCACTGGCTGCGGTTCTGTTAAACGCAAAGTGTCATTGTGAAATCTCCTGATAACTCCCAGAGCAGACGCAGCGCTGTTGTGGCAGCTCTGGCACCCGTAATTGCTGTTTATGAAAGCTCGTGGGTTTGTGATGCCTGTAGCCAGGGCCCGCAGCAAGCACGACTTAACACGGCAGCTAATTAAAAGGCAGTACTTCAGCATGGTGCTGAGGAGCGGACTCATTAACTCTTAACTCAGGTTTTGAACAATACCCGCTAAACCCAGGCGGATACAAACACAACCACAATGTCATTTTGACATTGCTACCACTCTTGCATGAATTATTTGCTGCAGTTGGCGAGAGCAGTTTTAGCAGGTAGGAAAGGCCACCAGATGTCAGTGTGACCTCCTGCAAGTTAGTGCTGGATAATTAACTTGCTTTCTGTCAGACGGAATCAGGAGTATTTAATCTATTTTTTAAAGAAAAGTTCTATTTTCCGTGACTGAAAAAAATCCCAGTCAATTATTAAATGTTTTCCCAACACAAGAAGGACATGAAGCTGCTGGAGCAAGTCCAGAGGAGGGCCATGAAGATGATCCGAGGGCTGGAACACCTCTGCTCTGAAGACAGGCTGAGAGAGTTGGGGCTGTTCAGCCTGGAGAAGAGAAGGCTCCAGGGTGATCTTGTTGCAGCCTTCCATTAGTTAAAGGGGGCCTACAGGAAAGCCGGAGAGGGACTTTTTACAAGGGCATGTAGTGATAGGACAAGGGGTAATGGCTTTAAATTGAAAGAGGGGAGATTTAGATTAGATATAAGGAAGACATTTTTCACTGTAAGGGTGGTGAGGCCGTGGAACAGGTTGCCCAGAGAAGTTGTGGATGTCCCATCCCTGGAAGTGCTCAAGGCCAGGTTGGATAAGGCTTTGGGCAACCTGGTCTAGTAGAGGGTTTCCCTGCCCATGGCAGGGGGGTTGGAACTAGATGATCTTTAAGGTCCCTTCCAACTCTAACCATTCTATGATTCTATGATTCTATGATTCTTCAACTTCCAGTGAGCCTTCTAGTTATTATAAAGGAAGGACAAGAATAAATGCTAGAGAAGTTCTGTGCGTTTTACACTGGACTTTTGCAGAAAACTCAGGCTGGCTGATAGGGGGTTAAAAAGCACAGGCATTTTTCTGTCACAAAATAGAAAGCTGAATGCAGTCCTCTGAACTGCATAGAGTGGCCCACCTTTCTTCTTCTACCCACCTCAGCAGTGGTGAGGCAGGGGAATGTGGCCTACTCTTTTTAGCCCCTGGTGAAACCCCTGCTGGCCAGGACCATATTACATGAATGGCTGGACTCACAAAAGATTTTTAATTTTTTTAAATGATACTTTTTTTCTTAATCTTCCTCTTTTTGTTGATTTCCAAGCCAGATGTCTATGTTTGGCTACCCTTAGGTTACTTGGCCCTGAAGACCTCCTTAAGTCTAGCTCTGAATGTTCATCTGGCCGTTATCTATTTGGATGAGATCTGGACATGTGCCCCTTTTGCCTCTGTGCATGTTATTTCTCATTTCAAGGAAATCTTGCTTCACAGACCTGGTGGAAGCTGCAGTGCAATCCCTAAGTCCCCCAGTTTGGTGGGTTTGGGGAGCAGGAACACAGAGGGTGTCTTGACAAATTCAGGAGCCAGCCAGGAACCCAATCTCTCTGAAAACAAAAAGTTTGGAAAAATATATTTTTTGCGCCATATGAAACTGAAAATACAAACTGTTTCATTCATTTGTCTTCAGTTCAGAGGGCTTGGCTGTGATTTGGGGTTAAAATAAAAAAGAAAACCACTTCACAATAAAACTATGAGCATTCACAACACTGCTAATGTTCTAATATCTAAGCAGATGTGACATGATTATATTTCCATGGTCTTTTGTTGTTCCAGCAAGGATGTTAAAAGTAGTGTATTTTCCACCACTCACCTGTTCATTGAATATTTCCATCTGGAACTGTTTAATCAGTGAACAAATAGGTGTCCTAAGCATGTTGCATACAGGAGAGGTATGTGGTAAAATCTTTTAAGCGTATTGGAATAAGGTCTTTTTATACTGAGAAGCTTTATTTTAACCAAATCACTGACCTTTGAAATCTGGGACAGTGAATTAACCACTTATTAAAACAAATATGACTGGTGAATTCATGTTCTATGAAATAGGTGTTTAAAGTGCTTTAGTGATAGATAACTTGCAGTCTTGCAAATAACTCCAAGTTGGGCAGGAGAGTTGATCTGCTTGAAAGTAGGAAGGCTCTACAGAGGGATCTGGACAGGCTGGATCAATGGGCTAAGGCCAATTGTATGAGATTTAACAAGGATACGTGCCAGGTCCTGCGCTTGGGTCACAACAACCCCATGCAATGTTACAGGCTTGGGGAAGAGTGGCTGAAAAGCTGTCTGGCAGAAAAGGACTTAGGGATGGTGGTTGACATCTGGCTGAATATGAGCTGGCAGTGTGCCCAGGTGGTCAAAAAGGCTGATAGCATCCTGGCTTGTATCAGAAATAGTGTGGCCATCAGGACTAGGGAAGTGATCATCCCTTTGTACTTAGCACTGGTGAGGCCACACCTTGAATTCCGTGTTCAGTTTTGGGCCTCTTGCCACAGGAAAGACATCGAGGTGCTGCAGTGGGTCCAAAGAAGGGCAACAAAGATGGTGAAAGGTCTAGAGAACAAGTTTTATGGGGAGCGACTGAGGGAACTGGGGTTGTTTAATCTGGAGAAAAGGAGGCTGAGAGGAGACCTTGTTGCTCTCTACAACTACCTGAAAGGAGTTTGTAGCGAGGTGGGTGTTGATCTCTTCTCCCAAGTTAGAAGTGAGAGGATAAGAGCAAATGGCTTCAAGTTGTGCCAGTGAAGGATTAAATTGGGCATTAGGAAAAATTTATCCACTGAAAGGGTTGCCAAGCATTGGAACAGGCTGCCCAGGGAAGTGGTGGAATCACCATCCCTGGAGGTATTTGAAAGACGTGTATACGTGGTGCTTAGGGAGATGGTTTAGTGGCAGACTTGGCAGTGTTGGGTTTATGGTTGAACTTGGTGATCTTAAAGGTCTTTTCCAACCTAAATGATTCTATGATTCTGTGATTCTAACTGTAGCGTCGCATGAAGAGAGTTACTATGGACAAACCATCTTTTAGTAAAGGGCAAATATTTTTTTAAGTACTAAAGTGATGTACAATAACAATCAACTCTATTACAATATAAAACCTCTGTAACCTGAAGTTCTCTTTTACTTTGTGAAAGATTTTTAATTACTTCCATCTCAGGTGACTATAGTTTCCTCCTCGCACTTTCCTGTCCTTCCCTATACATTTTCTGACTGCACATAGCTTGCTGTACATTCAACTCTCTTCAGAGGAATCTGAGGATCCTCAAATATTCTTAGCTAATGTTTGTGCAGCTTAGAAAGCATAGCATGCAAGATACAGGTTAAGGGTTTGTGCCATGCAGAGAGGCAATGACTATAGCTATTTGAACGATAGACTTTCTGTTTTCAAAAGATGTCAAGATTTGCAAAATTTGGCTAAATTTCTAAAGTGGAATACAGTCCCAAATGTCAAAGTTCTTCATTAAGGGAAAAAAGAAGCCAAACAAACCCACTCCAATATTGTTTTGGTACACACTAAACACTTAATATCAGTAAAACAGAAATATTTCCATTCACCTTTTAATTTTAAATATTTTTGTTATATTACAATGTGGGATAAAAAAATAAAAATGAAGCTATTTCAAAATAAGTTATCAAAATTCTTTACCTTAAAGTATTTTAATTCCATTGCAGAATTTTAAACATATGTTTACATGTTTTTTTGATAGATCCAATTTGCCCATTTCAAAAAGTATTGAACAACTGATGGAGGAAAAATCCATCATAAGCTCTTAAATGCAAAGGCTTTGCCTCTGTCCCAGGCACCTCCAAATCTGGGAGCCATCAGGGCATGCTTGCCCTTCTCTTGTGCTTTTCCTCAACCATCTTCTGTCATCTATTTCTGGAGACAGGATACTGAATTAGCTAGATTTTAGGCTTGACACAGTATGGTCTTTCTTATATTGCTGCATTCTTTCTGTTGAGCTTGTCTGTTTTTGTGAAATTGCATATTCTACGGGAGTTGAATTCCATCTAAAGCTCCACCAAAGCTCTCTAAAGTTACGGTTAAAAAAATCTTTCAGTATAAACCTTGCTTTAAGCCATTCTATAACTATCTTAGCTTGAAAATTGTCAGATTTATTCTGAAGAGAAAGATGAAATGTTTCCAAAGTGGTTTTTAATAAAAAAAAATTTCTCAAATTTTAGTTTTCAGCTTTGGCTTCTGACTATTACTGCTTTATATACTTTTAGCTCAAAATCAGCTTGTTGTATTTCCAGACTGAAAGTATCCTTAAAACATTTGATTTACTGTTCCTTAAACAAGGGGAATGTGAGATACCAAAATTCCTAATGATTCTGGTTTTGGATAACTTCGTCTTGCTTCTGTGAAGCACAAGTTCCATCCTTGCACTTCAGGTTGAAAAGTATGAGACAGTGAAACCTGAAAACTCATTTTTAATTACATAGTCCATCTGATAAGAATATGTGTTTGGGAATCAACAATTCCTCTCCAAAACAAGTTGCTGACACCCCTGGAGTGACTTGAATGGTAATGGGGTGCAAAAGACGAGTGTGATAGATATTCCAGGAACTCGTGATAGATATATCAGGAACTTGTTGCTCCGTGAGGGTTCCCAAAACCATTTCAAAATCCTCATATCCTCTGTCCAGCTGACTGATATGGTAAGTTAAGCTTCTGTACAAGTGACTCTGAGTTGTTCTCAGCTGCTTGTTTACTATTATAGATCCTGACTACCTTGAGTGGTCAAAAAAACCAGCTTCTACGTGAAAGATAGATCAAACAGAAGCAAAAGGGCTACGATGACTGTGGAGAGCAGGATAGGAAGGGAAAGAAGTAATTGTTAATTCAGTGCATACTGCAGATGAGCAAGAGGAGCAGCAGAAGCATGCATCTGGATTTGAACTGATCAGTAGCCCAAACAGCAGGAACTCAGCGGGACCATTTGTTGATGCCGAATTCCTGCTGGTGTCTATGGCAGCTGTTCCCCCTCTCCCTCTGTCCCTTCCAGTATGATGCACAGCATGAAAGAAGACAGTGTAGTACAGGGTTTCATCCTCCTGCTTTTCAAGCACCGAATATAACAAGGAACATGTCGTTTATGAAGTTTCCTTCATTTCCAGGCTTCTCAAATTCTTCTAAAGGACATATTTGGTTAATTCCCTGCTTACTCTATCACCTAGTTGCAGTTGTAGACTTTGAGCATAGCAATCACTAGGAAGTTCCAAGGGAAGTAAATTTCTATTATTTCTTGCATAACGTATGGAAAGAATTGGATTTGTAAGCAGAAATCACATTTTCTACCTGAGAAAGGAGCTGGCAGGAAAGCTGCACAAATCTGTTCCCACAGACACTGAAGGATGCAGGCTGATTTCTGTGATTCTCATCCAAAAGCTGAAATAATGAAATAAAAGTGAATCAGTCATGGAATTATCATGGGGCTTGCAGTCATCTCTCTGTTTTATTGGCACAAATGGTATATTCCTCCCCTTCCACCCATTCTTGTTTGTTGATTGAGATTGGTAGCTATTGGAACAACGATCATCTCTCATCCTCAATATCAGTATTCTGCAATCTTGTCCTATTTGGCTTTTAGATTATACTGGTACAAGTATGTTGAGCGATAATGATAACATGCAGACTACATTCATTTTTAATGTCTTAAATACAGTTTAAATACATTTAACAGCTATCTTTAAAGCAAAATTTTAAACTTTAACTTGTCCCTTAAGAAAGTTAATACTGCATCTGATAAATCTGAGTGGGTGAGTGCTTTAAACAAAACAAAGAGTTAAAAGTATTTGTAGTATACCATGGGAAAAATGGAACAAAAGATTTCTTCTCAAGCTCACTGCTACATTTCTAGGCATGATATTGTCTGCAATGCACCAAATGGAGTTGCTAGAGCAGTATTATGTTAAGCAAATCTTTTTGCAATTGAGCATATATGAAGAAAATATGATCTAAGCAAAAATCTGACCCTCCTTTCCACTATGCATCAGTTAGTGTTTCTATCAGATGCTCAGCAGTATTTTCTTGGCTACCATGTGATGTTATTTACATCTGAAACCAGCAAGAGAGATTCATATGCAACTTTGCAAAGAACATGAAAGTTTATTTCAGGTGATACAGTAAAAGATAGTTCAGAATACCCTCAAAATGGATCAATCATATCCATTAATTTAGTTCATATTCCCATTGCTCAGATAGAAAAGTGTTAATATTGAGTGGAAACTGATTTTTTGAATATTAATAAAATCAAATGTTACTCAGCTAATATTATCAAAATGATCAATGTAAGTGAAAGTACAGATGTAGACAGATTCTTAAAAACTGCAACTACAGAATTTTTTTTTTTTTTCTATCCATGGAAAGGAAAGATAGAATTTAGTTCCTAGTGGGTCTTAAAATGTGTCTGTAGTTTCAATTTTAAGGACAACAAAACATGCTAAACAATTTCACAGCAATTCTGCCTGGTCAGATTGCACAACACTCAAGTGTTTTAGTGTTCTGATTTCCCATCAGTCACGTTTATTTAGTCCTGGAATAATCGCAGAGCCCTTGGATGCTGTTGAGATTATTCATGAGAGATTGCTGTGGTTAAGAAAAATTGTTGAATGATGAAAGCAACTGCTGGAAAAGTCTCTGTTTGGTCCTACCTGCACTCATTTCTAAATGTGTACTTCTGTCTTTGTGGAAAAAAAAGTCAAGAAGCATAGCTGGGAGTACATATTCTGTTCTGACAGACTATGTTGCTTCTCTGTCTGCAGGGCTGTGTGACGTGTTTATTCAAGTTTTGATTTCATCAGACTTAATAAGTTTTGTCTGTTTTTCTTACTGAGATAGTGACTTGTAGGTAACTTACCCGTTTCACACACTACAGGAATAAATTGAGAGACGTTAAAAGAGAGACTCCACCTCAGAGATTTTGTTACTTAGTGAAACTGTAGACAGAAAATAAGGATTTTTTTTTTTTCTCAAGCTGTATTTTAGGAAAGCTATTATAAATAAAAGTGTGACAGTATGGGATTTCCCGGAAACTTAAAAACCATCCATCCATTGCCTGCCTTGTGCTAGAGAAGAACTGGATAATGCCTCTTTGAGAAAGCTACCCTCTCTCTGGTGGCTTTTGATGCTTTTGATGCTGTTTACTGATGTTTATAGGCAACAACTTCCTTAAATCTTGCTTTGGCTCAAAGGGCTTGTCTGCAATACTGTTCTATCTGAAAGTATTGTTTTCAAAGAAATACTGCTTCTGCTTGCAAGCATTAACCGAGATTTTACCTAGCAAATACAATTACAAACAAATACACTTACAAACAAGCAGTTAAAGTAAAACTAAAGATTCACCCCCTTTAGTAAAGGCAAATTCCAACTTCTTGGCT
This sequence comes from Tauraco erythrolophus, assembly GCF_009769465.1. Lineage (NCBI taxonomy): Eukaryota > Metazoa > Chordata > Aves > Musophagiformes > Musophagidae > Tauraco > Tauraco erythrolophus. The sequence continues at coordinate 28,589,941 of NC_141468.1, read as the reverse complement.
ATAGAGTCACAAAAGTGGAACATAAACGCGAGCATAGGATCAGAATCATAGTTGTAGAGTAACTGTTTCTCACTTTGGTGTTGAAATCCCATCCTCTCTGTTTTCGCAATTTCCTTCCTGGGTCTTTTATGATTTGGTAACATTAGAGTTTTGGTAACATTATCCATCTTTTTTTTTTGGTTTTTTTTTTGGAATAGCTTACACAGAACTAATGTAGCAAGTCCAGTTCTTTTCCTTTTCTTGGTGACTCTCCGAGTTTATAATTTTCTTGGGCTCTCTATTCACCATGTTACTTCAATGACCTCGTAGCTAGCCACAATTTTTCCAAGACTACTGAAACACCTTACAAATTGAAAGTGATAAAAACCATTCACCATACCCACTTCCCAAATGTGTACTTTCTTCTTTGCCAGGAAATTGTAACAGAGATTGTGCATGACACGATGTGCATATTGATTCCTGACATTTTAGCAATGTGTGCTTCTGTTGTTATGCCAAGTATAAGATCTGCAAGGGTCTTCAATTGGTTAAATATGTAGAAATTTTCAGAAGTGCTTTGATATTTAATTCAACTGAAGTGACAGGCAATACATTATACGTTACGGAAGAATGGCATGTGAAATACTGAAACTTCCAGACCTGTCTCTGTTAAAATTCTTCATGGCTTTGCTCTGCTTTGCTTTCACAGTCTGCTCTTCCCAACCTGCTCTTTGACTCCATGTCTTCCCTGGACTTTTTACTCTCTCTCAGCTCTCTTTTAACTTAAAAACTCAACCAGGGAACTTTTTGCCCACTGGTCTATGATTAACTCCCTCTACTTAAATCATAGAATCATAGAAACATAGAATCATAGAATCATAGAATGGTTAGGATTGGAAGGGACCTTAAAGATCATCTAGTTCCAATCCCCCTGCCATGGGCAGGGACACGTTCCACTATACCAGGTTGCTCAATGCCTCATCTAACCTGGCCTTGAACACCTCCAGGGATGGGGCACCCACAACTTCTCTAGGCAACCTGTTCCAGTGCCTCACTACCCTCAGAGAGAAGAATTTCTTCCTTATATCTAATGTAAATCTACCCTCTTTCAGTTTAAAGCCATTACCCCTTGTCCTATCACTACATGTCCTTGTAAAAAGTCCCTCTCCAGCTTTTCTGTAGGCCTCCTTTAAGTACTGGAAGGCTGCAATAAGATGACCCTGGAGCCTTCTCTTCTCCAGGCTGAACGGCCCCAACTCTCTCAGCCTGTCTTCATAGGAGACGTGTTCCAGCCCTCGGATCATCTTCGTGGCCCTCCTCTGGACCCGCTCCAGCATCTCTATGTCCTTCTTTTGTTGGGGACTCTAGAGCTGAATGCAGTATTCCAGGTGGGGTCTCATGAGAGCTGAGTAGAGGGGCAGAATCACCTCCCTCGACATGCTGGCCACGCTTCTTTGGATGCAGCCCAGGATACGGTTGGCTTCTCACAGGCCCATCTGTCCAACCTGTCAAGGTCCCTCTGGATGGCATCCCTTCCCTCCAGCGTGTCCACAACACCACACAACTTGGTGTCATCTGCAAACTTGCTGAGGGTGCACTCGATCCCACTGTCCATGTCGCCAGCAAAGATGTTAAATAGCACTGGTCCCAGTACTGACCCCCGAGGAACACCACTCATCACAGGCCTCCATGTGGACATTGAACCGCTGATTGCAACTCTTTGAGTGCGACCATCCAGCCAATTCCTTATCCACCGAGTGGTCCATCTGTCAAATCCATGTCTCTCCATTTTAAAGACAAGAATGTCGTGTGGGACAGTATCACATGCTTTGGACACATTATCACTCCTTAAAATTTTTCTCTTCTAGTTAGTCCATAACTGATTGTGTCTACAAAGCATTTTTTACCTCAGGTTGAAGGATACTGTATATGAGCAAATTGCTTTTTGTCTATAATTGTATTTATTGCTTGTGTAACTTGCTGCGCAGTTTAACAATGGTACTCAGTTTTGGAGGTACATTAGGTAGTTAACAGTAAGGTGTCAGGCTGACTGTACATTTGAAATGTACTGGTAGTAGGATACTAATTCAGTGCATGATTAGAAGATGCAGCTCTGGAGCTGAGACAGCACAATATATTAAAAATAGAGTTTTCTTTTTCGTATGTTTTATGAGCTCTTTGTCCTGTGGGTTTCGTTTACTGGATTTAACAAGAACAAGCTTTTCTCCACTCTCTCAATTCAATAATGATTTAATTGGCATACTCTGTCATATAACCCTATAACCCAAACTAGTCTAACTAATATTTCTGAATTTAAGTGACATTATCCCATTTAATTCCAAGCAATATGTTAGTACAGAGTAGCTATTTTTTCAGAAGTTCTAAGCAGTAACATGGAAGAAATGAGAAGAAAAAGTAGTGTTCAGGCAGTGAGAAATAGTACCTACAGAGAAATTCAATATTCAGTTGCAAACATTAGAGGAGAAATTCTCATCTACTAAGGGAAACGAACCTACTATTTCTCTATTCAGTATGTGATTTTTCTAGGTTATGTATGACTGAGCTTTCCTCAAGTAAATTAGCTAGAGAACTGGTTCTTATGAGTGCAAGATGTTACTTTTCTCGATGTCTGGTTTCAAATGTTAAAACAACAGAACAAATTAAAATAGCATTATTTATCACATTATTTTATGGTATCAGCTTTGAGCAGACATGGGCTGGATCCCTTTTGGGCTAGATATGATGTAAAAATGAAGAGGAAGTAATGAATGACTTACATTATTCTTAATTTAAATAGGAAAAAATAAAAGCAGACAATTATATCATTGAAGCAGGAATGAAAAACAAGATGGTGTGAAAGTCACAGCAAGTCTAAAGGCTGGATTTTTTTTTAGTGACTGAAGTCCTTTTCATAATGGAAAGTTGAGATCAGAGAATTTTAGGTGACTATAAAAAGTGAATGAGCTACTGTAGAGGGCATGATGCTCATAGCCATTCGACACAGAATACAGTCTATCCATAGAGATGATAGCAGAAAACAGACTAATATTTGAGATTCCTCTTTTCTGTAGTTACTGAAGGAGCTCCTCTTTCTCTCTGGTTTCTTCCTGCTTTCTTTTTCTTCAACAAAACATCATCAAGAAAGGTAGATAGTCATAGATTTTACAGTGTTCTTGAGGAAATGATCCTACATTGCCTTGACTCAGGCAAAAAATCTTGAGGGAGGCTGACACAGCTGAAAACTCAGTTATCCTCTCCCTGTTCTCCTCTCTGTGCTATCATCCTTTCTGGGTTGCTTTCTTCAGTCATGGGCTGGCTGTAACATTTGGCATTGTCCCTCTTAGGGAGAACAGAGTGACTCCTCTTGGCATAGATTTCTTACAATTAAAAATATTTAAAAATTATTAACTTCTCCTGTTTCTGCTCTGTTATAGAACAGATGAAGAATCTCAAAGTTAACTCTAGTTATATCAAAGGGTGGGACTGTACCTCCCCACTGTGCACAGATGTCATGGCGAGGGGAACAGGGTGTGGGTAATTGCAGTCTTTTCCTCTAGGCTTTGGACTAGGTCCTAAATAGTTTGTACAGTCAGTGGGAGATTTGGATATGTCAGGGTGGCTGAGTCTCAGAGACATCCCAAAGCAAAGGCTTTCTGCTTAGAAACAGGTATACACAGCAGCATATGGCAGACTAATTCAAACTGGTATTTTCCAAAGCTTAGAAAATGAAGTTTCAGTGCTAAAGTGGGAAATGCTTTTCTAATCTCATCTCAAAATTTTACAGGTAATCTATAAAGGAATACTTTGTTAATAATCAGTTTTGCTAAGATGTATTTTAAAATTTTTCCATGTGTTTTTGGAAAGACACTGTTTCTGAAAGAACTGCTTATAGTTAAAAGATGCTAGGGGCAATTTTATATTTCTGAAAAAAATCAAAGCACTTCTATCAAAACATAAATTATTTTTGGTAAAGTGCAAACCTCAAAATCAGGAAAAACCCACTCATTATATTCTTGGAAATGTAAAATGACAATTTCTTCTGTCTGTTTATTTTTTGCAGAATGCAGAGTAATTTCTACCCATTTCACAGTGCCAAAGACACACAACCACAGTGAGTACATAAGTTCCAGACTTATTGATGAACAAAAAGTTTTTTGAGATCTTGTGCTTTTTGAGAAGCACCACACACAGGTTTGTGAAGCAAACTCACGACCAGGTTTGCAATTCAGACCGGGTGAATTACACTTCTTGCCATTCCAAGCTGTCATTACAGAGACAGAGCTTGCAGTTAGCCTCTCTGTGCTGATTGTGACCCTCCCAGGTGGTACTGTCTTCCAGGGAGTGATCTTCACCTGCAGCACCTGCTGTCTCTAGCCGTTCAAAGTAAATTGACAGATACCCTTAATGGGCTTCTCAACTACCAGCTGCAATCTATCTCAAGGGTTTTTGGCAGCTGCAAGTATCCACAACCAACCGATTCTTCTCTCCTGTGTTGCTTGTTCTGTAATTGTACATAACTGGAAATGAATTTAGAAAGTCAGTGTGCAGTAATGTAATACTGCTTGTTACAAGTAGGACAAAATTCAGGAAGAAGATCTGCTAAGTGCAATGTTGTTTAGATTTCTCCTTAGTCCTACTTTTGGCTTGTTTCTCTGGCCTTCTAATACTGGCATGTTACCTTGTGCAGAGGCATGTTGCCATCCTAACAGATGGGTATGAGTGTAGGTGGCTAGGAGGACATGTTTGCTCATCAAATGTGTTTGGTGAAAGCAGTATTACCAGCCAGATATATTGGATCAGCTGCTCATCTTGGGCTTTTATATCTATGTTCAAAGCTGCTACTCTGATTAAAAAAATGCATTAAATCATAAAACAATTAAAGGTTTATAACCCTTTAAAATGTGGCTTTTTTAGCTTGGGAGAGTCAGCACTTTTATTTCTTAGATGGTGGGTTACAATAGAGGCATTATAACTAAATTCCAGATATGTAGTTTAAAAAAATCCTTTGAAACCACAGAGTGAAATGTACCTGTTGAGGGACTAAATGATAACACAGGTAGATGGTACTGAGAAAGCCTATTGTAACATTTCATGGGACTAGAGATCATTAGTGGTATAGAGCACATCATTAAATTCTATTACATTTTTACTTTTGTACCTTAGACTGAATTACTTTAGTACTAGTAGTAGAGTCATTTGTGGAGCTATATTTAGTGAAAACTGGAATCTGCCTTAATTAGTAAGGTATCACAAGACATGCATTAATCAGTGCTTTTAAACTGTTTTTCCCCTTTCTGTTCCAGTAGAAAATGTCTCAGAGAAGTAAAAGTGCTGTTTAGTTCTTTTAGACTGCACATACTTAATAATTAGCAGTAATGTTAAAATTTTCCCATGTGAGATGCTTCCTCTGAATTTTTAGTATATGATGCTGTAAGCAGAACAGTCAGCTAAGTCAATTAGATCTGAGGTGAAAAGCTGTGGTTGCCACATGGTTCCTGTCTCAGCTACCTTTTCCCTTGTGCTCCAAGATGAACCAGAGGCTTGCAGAGATGGAGATCTACTAGAAGCATGTCGTTAAAAATGTGAGGTAACAGCATTCATGCATATCAAGCAGTATCTAGCTTTCTTTCTTCTTCAGCCTGCATCATTTTTCCTGCTGTCTTTTCATGGAAGAGATGAAATGCAGCAAAGATGTGTAGGGCAGGGGATAACAGATTGCTGTCCTGAGCTGAATAATTTATTTTCAGATTTAGATGCCATGATCAGGCTTTGAGTCAAATGCAGTGGTTCTTATGGCTTTCTATATCACCTGTGACAATAATAAAAATGCAACTCCCAGACACATGCTATATCCATGCAACAAAGAACATATAATGACAGAGCCTGAAATAAGAAACTTTTAACCTGAGGGACTTCATTATGGAAATATATTCCACACTGCTGACACTGCAATCTAATTGAGACATAAACTTTGAACTGAGCCCTAGAAAATGTCTTTTTTTTTTTAATTTTTTATTTGTTTTTTAATCTGAATATAAAGGTAATCTGAATGAAAAGCTCAGGTCTAGCCAACATGATAAATTGTGACATATAGTCCTATGAATCTGTTCCTGACGATCAAATTAGTTCTGTTTTCTGAATGAGGCTTCAAACCCATGTCCTCAGAAGTATGCAACCTCTTGACTCCCACAGTTTAGACAAGCCCTGTGTTCCCAGTTCAGTATGACACTTATTTTATTTGAAGTCTGTTTGAGCCTGTATGTGGCTAGACACATGCTGAAACAAGTTTGATGGATTGTGATTATGATTTTCCTTATGTGTCAATTACCTGAAGTGTAAAGCTTGGGTAAAAATAGAAATATGTGAAGCACCTGGGTGCCTCTTGCAGCTCAGGGACATAACAATTACCTAGCTCAGTACTTCAGAGAAAATAGGAACCCACTGAACCCTACTTTTGAAACTGAAGGTGAATTAATGGACATAAATGAAACCTTTTTTTTGAAGCTGATTCAAATGTGGTTTGAGCAAACACAACCATTTATTTTCTGGAGACATACATAAATAGATTTATTACAGATATTGGCTAGTTCTATAAAGGCAAATGGAATATTCCTCACTACTCCTGACCTGCGTTATTTTTCTTCTGTGCTGGAATATCTCAGCCTTGGTTTTCTGCAATTAAAAGTGCTAGCTGATATTTCTAGAATTTCCTTTCCAAATCGAGCAAAGGGTGAATAGTAAACAGGCGGAGAAACTCTGTTCTCCTCATAAACCAAGGAAGTTTTCCCTGAACATGTTTTGTATGTGCTGGAAGAAGTTAAGCACCTACACCAGAATGTGCTTTGCTGCCTCTTCTCCTTTGGCACGTACCTTGCAGTAAGCACTGTTTTTCCCCACCTAAGCTGCCTTCTAGGTTAAAAAAAAAGGCACCACAACTTTGTTGAGTCATGGGATTGTTTGGGTCTCTATTTTTTACTTTAAGTACTTAAATTTAAGTGCAACGCCTTCAAAATCCTGACTGCCTTGCAGGCATTTAAATTTCAGTTGGTAGGACTCTAAATCTCTGCTATTAACAGCTGTGGACCACCGATCTTTATCTCCTGCATGATCCTAGCCAGGAATTACAAGCTTGGTCCCATGCCATGCAGATCATATTAGGAAAAGATGGGGGAAGAGCCATTGCTGGACACCCCCCCGCCCTGTCCATTCTGAAAAGTTTAATTGCCTGTGTCCCGAGGCTTCAAGGTCCAGCTCTAACTTGGCCGAGCTGCACAACATTGCTCACACTGCTGACGCAGACCTGTGAGAAATTCTGTCAAAAGATAAGAAGGCTAAAATTACAGCCAGTGGTAGGACAGTTGAGATCAGATCATCAATAGCTCAAAGATTCAGGAGCATAAAAAACAGCAGGAAAACACAGAACCCTAAAAGGGAAGAAGTGGGCTTAGCCAATGAGCCACTGCTTTCTGCTTTGATGTTGTGTATATCTACTTGCAGAGTCTCTGTGTGCTCAGCTGAACATATTCAAACACACCAGCCTGCAAGAAGGGCTGGGACAGAGGACGTCCTTGTTTAACCTGGAGAAAGGTCAAAGAAGGTGTTGGAGCTGGGGTCTGTGTGCCTGGGGAGCTCTGTTGGGCTCACAACAGTCATGGTGGTCTCTTCCTTTTATGCACTGCCTTCTCTTGTGGTGTCTGTTATGTGAGAAAGAAGCAAATTGGCTTAGGTGTTGCCTTCTGAGAGGGTATTCACAGGCCCATGTCCTGATCAGGGCAGACATGGAGAGAAGGGTCCCAGTTCTGGTGAGAGAGCAGGGACTAAAGCCCGTGCCCTTCTTCCTAGTGATGCCTTCCAGGGCATGGAGACAGCACCTCCCCTGGCCATGGGGAGGCTGGGAGTACTGGTGTTCTCAGCTTCCTTCAGGGTGTCTGAACATCTGGGGACTGCTGGCATCCCTTCGCATGCCCTTCATGGATGCATACACACTCTCTCCAGCATTTTCACCCTTCGAAGAAATAGTGATATTTTTTTCCTACTGCAAAGTGAAAACTTCTATTTTTTTTTTTAATTGCAGATTTTTACATGTAAATTTGGGCTACTTTCAGTGGAAAAATCCTATTTTCACATTCTCTCAAAAAAAGGTGAAATTTGAAGTAAAAGAACACCACAGTGTGTGCAGTGGACTCTGAGATGAAAAATCTGTTTAAGAAAGCTGCAAAACCCACACTTGTGGGTACTTTTCTGGTTCCTCAGAACTTCCTGAAAAGTCATTATACAGCCTTAGTTGTGATGTAACCTGTTATTTTAAAAAAATAGATAAAGTGGCAAAGTAGAGGGAGTGGCATAACCTTGTATTAATATTGCTTGGATTGCTTACGTGAAAAATTACCATTTGTGCTGACTTTGGTATGCTTTATCTGTAGCCAGTGCATCCTTTCCTTTTAAAGTATTTCCATTATGATTGCAGAAGGGAAACTAACCTCCAGAATTCAGGTGGAAATGACAGCTCAAATGCCTTTGTGAATCATTCTAAGCCAATTCAAACAGGGGTGCAGCTAAATGAATGTAGATATTCAAAGTCTGTATAGAAATCCCTGACATACTGGTAAATGAAAATGACTGTCTGATTCTCTTTAGTGAATGAAATTGTTCAGAATAGATAAAGGAAAATGTCATTATGTGAATCAGTCCAACACTTATTGATTAATCTTGCCTCTGGTTTCAGTAGTTCTTCCCTTTCATGCAGGAATATATGAAAACCTTAATAAATTCAAAGACATTATTATACTGGTAAGATTTGAATTGGTCTCTAAATATTTGGAATGTAGGACCTCATTTTTCCTTAAGACAGGATTTTAGGTGTCTCCCTGTAAAGCTGATGATTGTGTCTCAATGGAAGAAGCTGGAGTTTCTTAGAATGACTTAGAAAGATCAGCCTGTAGCCAGCATGGAGGTCTGCTATCCCATGATAGCTTTGATGTTTAGCAGCCATGATTTTAGACCGTCACTTGATTTCTCCTTAAATCCTGACCAATCAGATGGAAATATATGCTGGTTTCAGTGAAGTATATCAACAGACATGATGACACCCTGCTCCTATCTTGGTGCTTCTTTCAGTCTACAAACCATGAAGCAACTGATTTTCCTGCAAAAGGTCATCTTTGGGTTTGGACACAAGGGAAAGACAACTGCAAGTCTGACTCTGAGCTAAAGAAGGAACTTTTAATCTATAGTGAGCATATTTGAGCCTACAAAGCAACCCCTTCTGCCTGTTTCCCACCAGATACTTTGGGGTGATGCTGCTCTTCCCCTGTTGCTGGACCCTAGGAGATGTCAGTAGGGGGCAACTTTTACTCTTTGCAGTAGTGATGTCAGTGCATGTTTAACCTTGCCTTTTCATTGAAAAATATTGATGGATGGCGAGGCTTGTACTCTGGAACTAAACAGCTCCAAAGCTTTGGTGAATATTAGAGTTAATCTTCATAGCTGTATCCTGTCCCTATGGATGGTTTCAAAATCTGACACCTTCCCTTTTTGGGACACTTAGATCTGTTAAATAAACCGTTCTGTATAGATAATTCATTTAGTAGAAAACTCAGTTTCAGATCAATACCAAACATTTCTGTGTCAATTTTTGAATTTGAGCAATAGTTCCAGAACCTTTTTCCCTCTCTGCCACTCTGTATTTCCAACACCCACAAGTAGCCTCAAAAAGGAAAAGAAGTGTATCTTTTTAGCACTTTTGATTTTTGTATCAAAATGATTCTTTGGAATTAAGTAATAAAACCCTAAAAGTAGGTTTTTGGAGAGTGAGATCTAGATTTGCTTCAATTTCTCATGTTGAGTGTTACTTTATTGCTGAAATCGTTGTCTTGGCTTGTGAAAATTCTCGTAGTACTGGCTTAAATTTAACATGAATCTGAAACATGCAATTTCATGTTCCAGCTATTGAGATATTTTTTGACTATTACCACATTACTGAAGAAGAAATGAAAGTGATTCCATTGGTGTGTTTGATATTGGTTGGAAAAACTTTCTAGAACTTGTTCTTAAGCCTTGATTGTCAGATTAGAGGAGAGCTTGTTTCAGCAAAGGCAATTGAGTGCTTGTGTCTTTCCTAAACTTGAGGAGGTGATGCTGTCTTGTCTGCAATACTAACTCAACGCAGAAGCTTGTCTAGGCTTACAGTGTGCATCTGCGATTAATTATTACTTGATCACTTGCAAGAGTTTTTATGGTGTCAAGTTTTGCAGCTCTTTTAAGGCTAAAATCTTAATATGAAAAATTATTTCCCACTTTTCATTTAAATTTGGGGTGTTTTAGTTCTTATTAGAAAAGCGTGCAGAATGTAGTACTTATCTAGTCATTATTCTAGAGGAGACTGATAGGTACTTGTAATCATAGCATCTTGTTTCAGATTTTGTAAGTCTGTCAAACTTCTGCAATATGAGGCTGAAACTTTCTAAGAAAAATATCTGTATTCAACTGAATTTCTCTTCTGGATACATCAGCCAAGGTAGCAAAGCTATTTCCAAGAACAACAATAAGAGAAAACACCAGTGATCTTTCCTTAAATGCTATAGATTCCCTGTGGTATTACAGCAGACAATAGATATTTGTCTAGAAGCTGACCTTTGGGTTAGAGATCTCATTTCTGTCTGTGAAAATCCACTCATATCTGGCCAAGATACAAACTTTCAGACCTTTGAGGACTAGTATGAAGTAGAAGACAGGGAACTTGATAAAATGGAGTAATAACCTGCTTGTCTGTATTCTCTTTCTGAGCACTGAAATAAGGCGTTTCATTCTTTAGGCTCACTTTTTGTGTCTTAAATATCTGAAATATTTTTTTTGAGTGAATAGAGTTGGTTGATATTCTTTTATTTAAGGTATGGTTAGGTTTTATTACAGGAAACTAGATTTAAGATGTCTTCCACAGTGTAAAACAAGAGCTGTGAACAGGAGGAGCAGATACATTCTTAGTATATAGTTTTAGAAGAAATCGTTCTTTTAAGGGTTTGGAAAAATATGAGATGGGAAGTGGTGTTGTTGCATCTTGTATATCCCATATATGAAATGAGCACTACCTTCAACAAGAACTAATTTCTTACTGTTGCTTTTATCTCTGTAAAGGTTAATTTTCTGTGAATGGCAGTATTCTGAAAGATCTGTAATTTATTTATTGATTTATTTTTGTTTGCTGCCAATCTACATTTATGAATTATTGTTGATTCTGAGGCTTACAGAGAAAGCACAGCCTTCATCGTCCTCATCCTTCCTCTTCCTCCTTGCAGAGAGCTCCAGCAGAGTGCCCACCTGGAGGAAACGTTCTGTTTACATGTGGTAGGCAGATGGAAAAAAAAAATTCATGGAGACTTCACTTCAAGTACTGTGCATCAAAAGACATCTGAAAGACAGGCTGGAGATCTGAGATCTGTCTTCATCAGATTTCTTCTAGGAGGGAAAACTCACCTTTTTCATTATGGAAGGAAGCACAAAAACATCTTATCGGAAGAAGTCTCCGGAGAAATTCATTTTCTCTCATCCAAAATATGTGAAGCAATAACTACCCTAAAGAAAAAAATAAGTTATCAACTTCAAAAGCAAAAAATAAAACAACCAAAAAAACCCCAAATCCCCAAAACCTTAGCGTAAAAAAATCTTAACCTACATAATACCTATTTGATGTACTCCAAACAGCTGAGAAGGTGAGAAATATATTTTGGTCTGTCCAGGTGTGATAGAAATGGATTTATCAGGCTGTCAGGTATCTGGCAGGGGGCAGGGACAAAAGACGTGTACTTGTGATGTCTCAGGTCCTAAAAAGGATAAAGCAGTCCTCTTTAGCTGTCATCCCCATGGGAGGAAAAAGACGCTAAAAGGAAAAAGACCAAAAGAAGGAGGTGCTGTTCACATCTGATAAAGAGAAGGGGGGAGTGAATAAAGGAATCAACAGGTAGGCCTGAAAAATTTAATTTATGTATGTTGTTTATTATGCTTGAGACACATTACTGCTAGAAGGAACCGATGTCACAAAATGGAAGAATTTAAGCCATTTAATCTACAGCAATTGGGGTTGGAACAGGTAATCGCTTTATTCTAACACAACAGCATGCAAGGGAAGAAAGTTGAAGTCGGAGTGTTCTGTAGCTGAAAAATAGGAAGCTTTTCATTTCCATTGCAAGTGAGAGAACTACACATAATACACGTATGTTCTGTGTGTTTTTTCTTGAGGAGCTGAAGTAAGAGGAACAGAAAGTGCTAGCAGATCTTCACTCATCAGAGCAGCAAAAAGCAGTAAAGAAACAAAAACAGCAGCAGAAGTGACCAGAGGAGCTCAGATGAGCCATGACTACTGGGAGTCAAAGTGTGACTCCCTGTCCCATCCCTAGAATGTTAGCAGCTTATATGAAACATTGCTCCCCAGTAGGATAGGTGAGGGAGCCTTGAGATGGAAGAAGAAAAATTTTTGAATATGATGTTACTTCAGATGTTTCCAAGCAACTGGCTGCTTAGTGGTTGCCCCAAATGCCCCAAAATAGGGATGTGATGTGTGTGTGAGAACAGAAGAGGGAATTGTGTATTGCTACAGTTAGGCTTTCAGGGAGGAATTGTTGGTTGTTTTATTCTGTTCTGCTAATCTTCTCCTTGCCACTGTCTATTATCCCTTAGTTTCTTCAATTGACTTATTAAGGACTCTTTTTCAATAAATTAATTCATGTTCATCACAGAAAACTAGACAGTTTCCTATTACCTGGTGATGGTGGGGTGTTTGTTATTGTCCTCTAGATATTGCACCCTGAGTTTATTGCTGTCAAACAGCTCCAGAAGGGCTTGGCTCAAGGCATGGCACTCCATGACTTCAACTATAACTTTAGCTCTTTACCTGTTTTGTGTCTCAGGACAAGATTAAGTTTTATTAATTTAGATCAACCATGTGCTTGTTCTCATCTGTCTCAAAGGTTTCTTTCAATTAAGCCATAACATAATTTTTGACATCCCCTGGCTACAGAACCATAATCATCATCCTATCCCTAGGCTTTCCTTAAAATCTATCAGCCCTGTTAGATCTAACTTTAAGTTAAATTAAACCAGTATGTGTCTTTATGTAAATTCTGAATAACACTTAAAAAAAAAATATCTTGCTTCTGGATTCTCATTTTTCTGAAGCCACCTCAAAGCCTAAACAGAAATCAAGATTCAAATGAGTTTAGGAAATCCATTGAAGACTGCTTATGTCCTTGTCTTTAAGTTCATTTGTAAACCAAATTACAGACAAAAAAAACAATCACAATTTTCTGTCTATTTAACTTCCAAGTGTAAGTGAATTTGTACTTGAAGTTCTGCATTTTAGCAGAGTTTAGGGCTACTGAGGGCCTATTCAATAGATAGGAGAGTAAGATGTACTTTTAGCACTATGCTTAAGGTAACATCTGTCCTCAACGTAACCTGAAGACCTCTTCTCAATGAAATTGAAGGCCTTCTACCTTCCCAAGCAACACCCCTATCCTAGTCCTTTATCTCAAACTTAATTTGCATTCTGTACCTCTTACCCATGAGGACTGCTTAAAAGAATTGCTCAAGATAGTACCTGTGTAAGCTGTATCATGAAGTATTAATTTTGCTGAAAATATAATTTAAGAAGATTATCAGCAATTCTGAGTTCTAATTCTAAGCTTTACATAAAGCAAGATTTGTTATATATGAGGATTCAAAGTAATTACCAGTCTTACAATTAGTAAAATGGCTCGATTTACAGTGTTCTCAACTCAACCTGAAGGCCTGCTCTTGACAAAGTGCTGTGGTTAACTCCAGTGGGCAAAGCCTCACAGAGCTGCTTGCTTTCCTCCTTCCTCCTCCCCAGGTTGGCTGAGGGAGAGAATCCAAAGGGTAGAAGTGAGAAAGAAAACTTGTGGATTAAGATAAAGACAGTTTAACAGGCAAAGCAGAAATCATGCACGCAAGCAAAGCAAAATAAGGAATTCATCCACTACTTCCCATCAGCAAGCAGTTTTTCAGCCATTTCCAGGACAGCAGGGCTTCATCACATCTCATGGTTACTTGGGAAGACAAATGTCATAACTTTGAACACCCCCACTTCCTCCTTCCCATGGCTTTTATTGCTGAGTGTGATGGGATATCACTTTGGTCAGCTGTCCCAGCTGTGTCCCCTCCCAACTTCTTGTGCACCTCCAGCCTACTCACTGGCAGGGTGCCAGCACAAGAAGCAGAAAAGACCTTGACATCTTTTAAGCACTGTTCAGCAATAGCAAATATCCCTGTGTTAACAACACTGCTTTCAGCACAAATCCAAAATATGGCCCCATACAAACTACTATGAAGAAAGTTAATTCCACCCCAGCCAAAACCAGCAGACAAAGTTAATACTACAGTCCACCTGCATTTACCTAACTGAAGCCCAGTCCTAAGCCTAATAAACATAGGTTAACCTTTGTTTGGCAGTAAAACTTTATCACCGCTGTTAGAATTTGCTCTTTCAAAAACAGCTGGACTGAGGACACTCCAATAGTTTGTTTTCCCATACTTAACCTGAATGTAGCTAAACCCAGTCCTAGCCCAAACACTGGCCTGATTTACCAACCATATGACCATTCCCTAGTTAGATATTGCAGTGCAGTTTAAGTTCCTGTTTTTTTCAGTAACTCACTTAGTCCCACAGGGCTTCTGGGATTCATCAGGAGGGAAAAAAACCCCATACTCAGCCTAAGTGTTTTCTATCACTAAGACCAATGCTCTCATTGATTCAAACTGTAAACCAAGGTTTAATACAAAGCAGCGTTTTCCCTTATACAAATGACAGAAAGCTTGGGTAGATACAGCTGTCATTTTTCTTTCTGAAATATTCCATGAAAATCTTCAGTTTTCACTTCCAAACCCTGATCTCAGTTACTCATCAACAAATCAGATCCATGTCTGAAAGAGCAACAGGTCTGTAATTCTCTGCCCTTATACTGCAGTAAAAGACCTTTCAAGATCAATCAATAAAGACAGATCTCTCAGTCTCTGCTTTGCCAACTTGTAATCTCAGCACAGTGCTGAATTTTATGAAAGGCCATGTAACCGCACCTGATCCGGAAACTAATTTCTCTCACTATCAGTCAACATTATATTTGTAAACTTTAATGGACCTACCAGTAAGTTCAAATGTGTAGAGCTGAACTGGGGAGACAATCTAACTCTGGTTTAAAACTCAAACCAAAATTAAGGTTAAACAAGTGTATCTAAATTAATCCTAGCCTTAACTCAACAGCTCCTGCTGTCACTATTCCTCATTTTCCTGCTGTAGCTTTTATGGAATAATCAGTAAGCACACCTGTGAGCCTTCACTTTCCTGAATGTTCTCCCCAACCATAATCATGAGCTGGACAAACTTGTTTTCCCTGCTACTGAAAATGTTATGATAAGCTGTCGTCATCCATTTTCATCGAAGGTTTTTGGACTAGGCTTTAATAAACCTGAATTCTAACTATCCTGAACATTTCTTTGTTGATTAGTAAGACAACTGGTACTGTAGTAGTGGAAATAAGCCCCCTGACATGTTTCATTTGGTCTTTCAAGCTCTGGAGGCCTTGCAGGAGGTGTGAGAAATGCAATCGTTCATCAAACACTGCTCTGAACCCTCACTTGGCCCATATCCTGAAAGATAAGTATTCTTGGCAGTCAAACTGACAAATGGTTATTCCGACTTGGTCAAGACCTCCCTTCACTCTGCAACAATCTCAGAACTCAGCCAACAAAGCCCTGAAACCTTCACCCTGGGATTCTAACCTTGAACCTTGCACTTGCATTATTATAGTTAGGGTAACTACACTCATGGCAGGACCAGTAATTGCACATTACTGTTAGCTCTCGTCTTACTCTTGTAGGATTCCTAGGATAGATCATAAAACTGATTCTTTAATCTAAATTTACCCAAATCCTAACCCTATCTCTCAGCCTAACCTAGATTTAGAACGTAAAATAGAAAGCAGATCCTCATTAGAAACATTATTCACCTTTTGTCGAATCCCCAGTTAAAACAGCGTTTCCAACTGTAACACTGATTGCAATCCTAACCTGAGCCTTAGAGGCTTAAACCACTGGTGGAAATAGTTACAAGAGATCAGTTCTCCTCTGGGCTTCGTAGACAATGATGCAGAAATAACAAAAGGTAGCTCTTCAACCCATGCTTTCTCAATTCCTAAGTTTTATTCTGACTTTTAATTACAGAGAGAAGCAGCATACCATTTCAGAGCCCACTTTACAGAATTAGTCCCTAATGAATGCTCCTCCGGGCCTTTCAGAATCCACAAGGAGAGGAAATTCTTCAGTTTATGATTTGTCTTTCAGTCCCATGCTACAGCCCAGCCTTAAGCACTGACCAGGCGAACCTGTTAGCAATGAACTGGCAATAGTGGTTAATCTCTGTAGCTGTCAGCTCTCTTTTTGCTTCGGCTTTCTAACACCCGACATTAAACGTGCTTTCACAAGCATTCTTATTCAAGCTTTAATCTCAGAATTGGCCTTTATTATTCATGAGTGAAACCAGATTGTCCAAATTGGAACCTTAGCACTCAGCCTATTCAGAGGCCAGGGCTCATGTTGCTTTTCATTCAATCCATAAGTACTGGGCTAGCATTTATCCTTATTTTGTCCCTTCAGATTTTCCACGATCCTTGAAAGCTTTCAGATCATGATACTGAAGTCTTAACCCAAATTTTTATTTTAGCAGTGGTCTTAATCAATGATCGGATTTGTTTACCTAGCTGTGTAACCCTCTCTTTCTTAATTGCTTCATGCAGTCAACTTCTGTGACGTGCTGAGAGTCGGAGAGCAGGACACACTCTTGAGTGTAAAGCAATTACTCATGGGCTAATGCACAAGATAGTTATCTAACACTAATAAGCTACAGTGGTGAGCTCATGATCCTAATCTTTGAGCAACCTGGTCTATTTGAGCAATCTGCTCTGGTGAAAGGTGTCCCTTCCTGTGGCAGGGGGGTTGGAACTAGATGATCTTTAAGGTCTCTTCTAACCCAAACCATTCGATGATTCTACAATTCTAAAGTCTCCCAAGCCTTTGCCAGCCAGTGCAAGTTCTGGCCCCTCTTGTTCCTTGAAATTGGCTGGTCTTTACTGGTTTTGAGTTTGTATCTTTGAATTCTCTTTTTTCTTTTTCATTTGAAGTTTTATACCTTTTAGGGTCAGCATTTTTATTTTCCCTCTCGAACCTCTGATCTGTCAAATATTATTTTTTGAGCAATTATAGTTGTCCTTTTTTTTCTTTCTTGCCTTGCTTGACTTTGTTGCATATTTTCTTAATAAGATTTTTCTCAGTAGAACTGAGCCAAGCTCACACTGCTCTGGTGTACCCAGATAGATCTTTGATCACAGACAGCTGAACTCCTATTGCAGCAGGAGATCAGTGAGCTTTTCCAGTGTGCTATGAGCCCTCAACATTCTTGTGGGAGCTCTGTAGAACATTTCGGTACATATAGCTCCTTGATGTGACTGTTAAAGAGTAGTTCTAACCATAAAATGAGACAAACAGCATTGCATCAGACAAAAGAATCATAGGACTTGTTGACATCTGCTGTTATGGAATGCCATCAACATTTCAGGTTTCACCAACAGAGTTATTCAAATTATGCTTTCTCATATTTTACCAACAGCTCTAAACATAATAGATCAGGAATTCTTCCAACCCTTGTACCAACGTTAAATCATTAGTTCTATTCACATCATTCCTCATCTTAAATATGTATTAGCCATCAGTTAAAAAGAACTTCAGTCTGCATTTTCCCAAATCTTAATTCTAATCTCAGTCATCAGAGAACAAGCCGACCTTCAGGATAAGATATCTGAACCAACTGGGATGAGGGTTTAGCTTGCTGTTTGAATCCAGAAGGATCTTAAATTTGTTTAACACATCTGAGCACTAATTCTAGTCCAAGCTGATACCTAATCCAGGACTGGTTAAGGTTACCTCATTGACAGCTTTTAGTGCTGGTGCATCAGGGTTTAGCCTTGCAAAAGTCAACTGTAAAACCAGCAGTTCAGCCCATTTTACAAATCTTGACTCTAATTGTAACTGTAGTCTTAATTTTTGTTTCAGAGCATGTTTCTAAATGAGATGTAAAGGTAAAAAAATAAACTGCAAGAGCTTGTAGGACAGGTGGTCTGCACAAGAATTTGTCCAAGCAATGATGCAACATATGTGAATCTGGAAGATCTGTAGGTATTACAGGCTTCACAAAAATCCGTGAGTCAAAGCAGAGAATGCTGATGTGTTTGATACTGAAGTTCTGTCACCATTGTGACCTTTTCTGATACCAGATGATGCTACCTGATGAGACGCCTGTTTAATCCAGTTAAATCTAGTAGAGAGTTTTTTTTAAAAAAAGCTACGATTCTTTTTCCTAGATGAAAACTTTGTTATGCAAAGTCAGCTTTCTAAATTTGATAACTGATAAAATTGGGATTACTGAAGTCCCTTTTATTTTTTTTTGTTTTAGAATTTGAAAGACAGAAAACCACAAACACTGGAAAAGTCTTGGCTATCTTTTTTTTTTAAAAAATAGAATAAATATAAGACAAAATGAAAAGAACTGTACTTAAGCTCTTAACCCTCAAATAAGACTCTTGTAATGCAAGTGCACTTGTTGAATAATAAAATTTCCTAATATTAAATTTTCAGACAGCAACTCTATGAACTGTAATCAGTATAGATTCCTGAAAAGTATTTCTATCCTATGATACATTTCTGGGACATATGATTGTCCCATGATTGCTAATTTTAACGTATATTTTTTTTTCCCCCAGGGGAAAGTAAAAATGTTGTTTTCTTTGTCCAAATGAAATATTTTGAAATATTTTTGTTTTGTAGTCAATATTTCAATTTTTTGTCTTTACTCATATATTGCTGTGTTTATAATGGCTAAACTAATAACACACATTGTTGGCAAAACTGCCAATAAATGAGGAATTGATAGGTTGTTTCTTCAAGAACTGATGAGTCTCAAGTACAACTTTGGTGCAATCTTATTTATACATGGGAAACTGGATTAATTTCTGTCTCCTGAGCTAAGAAGTAACAAATAGTAGGAGATAATTTTCTTGTTCAGAAATACAAACATAGTTTGTAGCCAGTCCTGGTACTTTTTCTCTTCTTTCACTCAGACTAGTGATATCCATCAACTGTGCAGAAGGTCTGAGTCAGACAAACTACTCTTGTCTCCCTTCCTTTGGACAATTCAAACTCTCCTAATACAACATAATCTATCCAGTAAATCAATTGTGAAATAAGGACTGGTACATTGTTGTTGCTCCAAGTTTCTCAGAACACACAACCAACTTTAAACTTAGCAGCTGTACTAGACTGTTGTTGTACCATAGTATATGTTAAAAATACATAAACTAAATAATAAAGAATATGTAGAATACTGTTCTCACACAGTTATTGTAGACCGGGAGAAGTAAATAGGAAAAGGAAAAGCATTTTCTAGAAACTTGTGAAAGTCGAAACACGATCATTAGCTAATGAAGACCCTTGCACTAAATGAAGAGTTTGTAGGGCCTGCCAGTGACGTTCTGTGAGTAGGCAGATGTTTGAATATTTCATAGATAATAGCGCTGTGTAAACTGCTATTTGCTGAGATTTATTTTTAATACTGTCCTTTTTTATGGTCTAGTGAAACCCAAAAATAATAAAAAGCACATCTCATGGGCATTTATTTAGCTTTCTCATTCATCACCAGCCTCCAAGATCTTATTTTTCTTTCCTGACCTTGGACATATAAGTTTCAATTCTTGAGCAACTTGTGTTGTAACAGAAATAAGGCTAAGAATGAAGTTCAATAACATAATGTGTTTATAGGTAGGCTCCAATAGGAGCTGTGTGAAACTTAAAAACTTAGAGGCTAAGTTACAGCCTTGTAGCCCTTCACACTTTATATGTGTGTATGTTCAGACACATATAAAACTAAAATCCCTACTAAATATGACAAATTGTTGTGTCCAAATATGATAAAGTTGATTCACTTATTATTTTTCTATTTTTAAATTTAACTAGAAGCAGCAAGTGCTTATGCATTTATACAGCACAATGTGAGCTTGTTGTAACGTGGTATCTAGTGTATAGTCACAAGCAAACTGGCATATCTGTGAAAGAAAGAAGAATTTTGCATCATGCCAGTTTATTAACTTCTTTTTTTTGGTAGTTTGGTATTGATCTAGAGTAATTAAACATACATCCTCGGCAAAAAAACATCCAACAACAAAACCAAACTAAACAATAACAAAAACAACCTTTTTGCTATTTAAGTCTATAAAGAGGCATTAAGATTCAGTTCTCAGGTGCAGCAATGATGCAGACACAGAAAGATTATCATATACAACAATAACTTATTTTTTAAAGGACATATCCATCAAAGCTGAAAAGAAATATCTTAAACAAACACATGTATGCTTTTGTTCAAACTTCTCAATGTTAAGATGGAGGCATTGTGAATTCAGTTGTAATCTATTGGCCCTAAAAATGGAATACTCGAGCTACCAAGTTCAGCATTTACTGAATAATTCAAATTCCCATCAGTGCACAAGAAGTTATCTTTATGTTAAGTCTGGCATACAAAACAAAATAGTAATAAATTGAAGGTGACACCTCTTTTTAGATTAACTGAAAATATGCGATGAGAAAACTCTCACTTCTTCCTAGACTGTGGTTATGAATATTCCTTGTTGACTCTTTGTTTTGTACTAGCTCCTGTCCGAGATTTGTGATCGCTGAAATAAGTAATCATCTAGAGAGCACAGATAAGATCATATACTTTCAGCTTTTTTTAGAGCTGGATGAGTATTTTCCGTTATGTTTGGTTTTGAGCCCTTCAAGCAAGGGAATCTATATCACAGTCATGAGTAGAGGTTGTCAGAAGCTGCAGGGTTTCTGGAAGGCCACAGAAATCATAAGGTGAACTGGAAAGAAAACGAGGAAAGGTTCTGTGTGTGTGTGATTTGTCAAAGTTGAATCAACGCTAATATTCTCTTTTGCGGAACTTTCTGTTTTTGAGAATTAGCATTTTCTGGTAACAACCTGTTTCATTTGTTTATGGTCTTTCCAGAAAAAGACAAGTTGTAACTGAAAGTGCTTTTGAAGAGAGTTCTTCCTTGATATTCCTCAGGCTCAATCTCAAGCGCATGTTATTTTTCTCACACCTCAACTCTCCATCAGAAATGTTTTTCTTCATGGTACACGATATATCAAGCTCGATGGCAGAAGTAATACAGTGTTGTATGGAATTTACTAGTAGACTGTAATATTTACTCCATTCACTTAAACAGCAGTTGTACACAGATATACTGCCTTGTTTATCTGTGCAATTTTTTACCACTAGGATTTATCCAGAAAGTATATAGCTGTAGTAATTGTTCTCATGTATTTCTAGAGATAAGTTTTCAACCATTTCTAACATGGCTATCACGTGAGACAAGTACTCACAAATTACCATGATTTAGTATGTACTTCTAAATAATCACATTTTTCACGATCTCTGAGTTTTTAAGCTGTCTACCTCTTTCAAGCCCTTGCATTTATGTATCTGTATAATATAGATCTCACTGTCTTTGCATACCAGTGTAAATCAAAAATAACTTCATTAAAATCAGTGGTGGTAGATGAGAATAAAATTATTGAGAGAGACGACTCTGCTGTACACCTACATAACTTTTTTTTTTGATATATGGGAGATGTAGGATGTGTCACCACTATCTTAAATTGATGTCTGTATTTTATATTCACATGCCATTACTACTGCTGAAAATATACTTCACTGCCCTCTTCCATGTGGCATCATACACCATGAAAGCAAATTAATTTCAGTGGTATTGGTAGGCTGGTGTAGAAATACACACTAATGGTATAACACAATTTGAATATGCTCCCAAAACATAAGATTGGTGGAAGTCCACCTACTTGAATAAAAACTTTGTCAAACCTCAGCCATGAGCTGTTGTTGTTGTTTGCAAGCCCATCTTCCCTCTAGCTAATGCTCACCATTTCTGTTTCCTGGCGCTATAGCCTGGTTACAATGGGATCAGGCAGCAGTCATTTCCTTCAGCAACAGAAAAGGAACTGAGGGTAAAACAAAATTTAGATGTCTTAAAATTAATTTAATTTATCCCCCTAAGGAAGACTAGACTTCCAGTGCTGCCCCAAAATATACCAATGACCTAAAAGTGGACGTTGAGAATGGGCTTGTGCTTGTTGCTGAAAATCATTTCATTGGCAAGACAATGGCAATCAAACATTTCTAGACTACTGGGCAAGCAATGCAGTGCTGAAGTGGAAGGCTGATAACAGCCATGGGCTGAGTAAGATGGCATTGTTTAAAACTACGTAACTTTAAACTGCATACTTCTAGTGCAATTTTTTTGAAAGTGGCAGGAACATAATTGAATAACATATGACCTGTAATGAACAATAAAGTAAAGGGATGGCAGAGAAAACCTGAAATCTAATACAGTAGTGTTGTAACTGATATCATGATGTAACTGCTAGATGCATTTCATAGAATAGAATAGCTTGGTTGGAAGGGACCTTTAAAGGTCATCTGGTCCAGATGCACCAAGAGAGTTTCTAAAGTTTATGAAGTTTGAGGAGCTTCAAGTGAAGATATGTGTAACTTTGAACAGTTACCTTCTCAGGCCAGAGAGATCAGTTTCCCTGTGTTATCCTTACTGTTTATACTTGATAATGAAAGGATTCTAGTAAGTGTGGGGAAGGTAACTACACTACTTCACATATCTTGTATAGAAAGATAATTTCTTTCGCCACCAGGATGGGTGGAGGCGTGTAGGCTTGGCTGAAGCATTTATCAAAACTGTAGCATTTTCATTGGTGTAGTAATCGCAGGTTTATAAATGCACACACATGCAGTTTTAATAGTAGAAATATTTTGAAATGAAACAAAGCTACAGAAACAATACAGAAGTAAGAAGAATAAGAAGCTTAATAAAAAAGAACAATGCCTCCTTTTAAAATTATGCCTCTTACATAAGGTATATAGAAGGTTATGGAAGAGTATTTTCTGCAAAGCCATGCATAAATGCATGCAACATACTAAGGAACCCATGTACATGACCTACTTACAACATTATCATATTGCCATGCACAGGACGGTGGACCTAATCTTTGCCATAAGCACATACCGTCTGCCTGTGACTACTACTTAAATGACTGGACTTGCATACAGTCAGCAAGCAATATATCAGCTAAGCAAGTGTGACTAGGCTGTGTGGTGGATAGAATCTGAATTAATTAAGAAGACATAAATTAATGAATTTCAGGCATAGGTAGTTTTACGATAGCTGCATTACATTAACCATTCATCACTGTCTTCTCACTTGGATTGTCACAGTCACTTGTGTCCTGCTTAAAAGACAGGGTAATTTCTTTAGAGTAGGGATTGTCTTCCTGGATGAACAGTCCAGAGGGACTTTGGTCCTGCTTGTAGGTACCACTGAATTACAGACAGCTGATAACAGTAACACTGCTGAAATGACTGAATGGCAAGTGCTCTATGTACAGTTTTGCACAGCTTCTTGTATCATTAATGTGTATCTGTCATCAGCCTTGTCTCTTCATTGATGTCTGGCTATTTGTCCTGTGAATTCAAGACAGTTGACCACACAGAGGCACCAGAAACTGAAGACAAATGTTAAAATTCTGGTCTTGCTGAGTTAGGAGTTAAACTGTCTTTGAAATCAATGGGGCCAAATGTTCAGGGCAATCACAAGCAGAGCACAACACACCTATTCCAGTCATCTCCTGGATCTTTGGGGACTCTTTTGGTTGGTTCCTTTCCTGTTTGAGTGGCGTCAGATAACTGGGTGTATGTGTCTCTCTTTGAATGAAGAATTGTAAAAGGTGGATTTCCAAAAACTGTTCAGATTTTCACATTGGAAATACTTCTTTCTGAAACAAATACATTGTGGGCCTTGCAAGAGTCTTCATTCACTGTGGACACTGATCCAACAGAGACAGTTTCCACCCTTGTTCAGTCCTTTCAGGGATCACATTCTAGAGTTGACTAATTCCTCACCTAAATATTTAGGTGTCTTCTCAGTACTTTGGTTATTGCTAGACTATACTGTAGAGCCTTATTTTTTTTTTTTTCATGACTCCTGACTAAGATTTAGATTCTCATTTCTGACATTACTAGATTTACCTGATGTTCTGTTTCACTATTTCCATACTGGCAAGCCCTCTGAAATCAACACCCAATCTGAATAATTATAACTGAAAATCAAAGTGAGTCAGTCACATAGTCAATGAGTTTCTTTTGTATATTAACTCGCCTACCCTAATTCACAGTAGAGAAATTCTGCTTAAAAGCTAAATTGCACAGTTGCATCCAACGAGAGTATGCACATCTGCAGAGAGACTGTGCTAATAAATAAACTTATTTTATCCTGTGTTCTTACTCAGGAATATATTCATCTTCTGTCTGAAATATGACAAGGAACAGAGATAGAAAGATGAGAAAACAAAAAGCACTGACCCTCAGGATCTCTAGTGTCTTCTAATGCTTTTTCACAACATTCTATTGAATTCTATACCAACAATATTCATTGCATGAAGAAGTCCCCAAAAGGCTATGGTCAAATGATTTTCTTGACTGTAACACAACAGTGCAGTATAGGAGGAAAAAACCCCTTTCAGTTCTCCCTGAGTGACAGACACCTTGATGCAATGTTTAATGCTGTTTTTAGAGTTACATTTCTCCTTACTGCAGGACATAGATGTCAGCATGCCAACCCCGTTCCAGTACTCCATTAGGAATCACATAAATTTTGGATCCTGTTCTACCAGATGCAGCTGCTAGCATCACATTCCAGTAATGAGCTCTGTGAGCTTGCTGGTAATGGAAATGGACTAAGACCGCATGATCTGAAACTTCCTTTTTCTAGCCAAGAGAGAAATGGGCTAGTCTCAGCTTTTTAGCTTACAGGAGCATTCTGCAACCAAAAATAATGAAAAATCCCAATTAACTAGGAGTGAATAAATGGACTCTTAGGTGATGAGCTGGAGAGAAGCACTTCTAGAGCTTTCTAAATGCCCAGACAAAAGGGAAAGAAAGAGCTTGACACTGAAAACTAGACAAAGATGTGTGAAGAGAGACAAAGGAAGAGTGGGGCTTCAGAAAGCATGAAAATGATGACACAGGGAGCAGATAACCAGTGGAAAAGGAGAGGGAAGAAAGAGGAACAGAGAAAAAATGAAAGAGAATAGAGTGAAAAATGGAAAAAGAAACACAGGCAAAGAGTCAAAATGAGTTATACAGGTGAGATGACCGAAGACGAGGAGTAAGCGAAGTGAAGGAAAGCTAAACAGGACCACTAAGTCCTAAGGGCCATGTACATTCTGTTTCTACAGGATGATGCTGAATCAGTACTGGCAAGACTGCATGACAGAGGGGGAAGACAGCTCAAAGGCCTGTGCATTGACAGGGTTCTAGAGGAACATGTGAACTCCTTGTGGCACATGAGGAGAAAAAAGGCAGTAAAAAGGCAGAATATTGGTCTAACCTTATGACTTTGGATGTATGTAGACATACAAGTGCCATAATGATAAATATGACCAAAAAAAGTAATTGAAAGTATAACTAAACTAGCATGCTTCGTGTTTTCTTTTGTGCATATTTACACAAGACTGAAAACTTGGCCAAGGGAATCTAGACTTAGCTGACTGAAAAATATCCTGACAAATACAATTTACTGACAATTTTTATTGCCAAGGAATTGTTTTTTCTAGGCAGTAGAGTTTAGATAATAATTTCTGACCTTCTGCCTTTATCCAGAGGGGCTGTCACCATCTTGACTTGAATGTTTCCTTTATCTCCACAGTGACCTTTGCTATGGAAGAGTTTACAAACATGAGAGCAGAGACTGACAACTGATCCTTTTAATCCATCTCAAATCCAAACTTCAGTGACTGTTTGAACCAGCAACCTTCTTTTGGCATGGACAACTGTTACTTGTCAAGTTTGGCCATGCCTTTGACCTGTTAAGTCTGCTGGCAGACTCTTTTCCAATTCTTCTACCATTTCTTGTGGCTAGATTTTATTCCTCTGTGAAGAGAAAGCCTTCATGATGAGACAGCAAAGAAAGACAGAACCCTAATAATAACCTTTGGTATCATTTACACATACTAGGAAATGCTTGCCAGGTAATTTTGCAAGCCTGTTCAGGCAGAGTGCTTGCAAAGAGCTTGTACGTAGCACATACAAAATAGATCGTAATTTTGAATTACTTGTTTATGGTTCCAGCAGTTGCTTATTTTTATTTTCCTATCTATGCTCAAGAATATTGCAAAGAAATGTTGGAAAATTGCTTAAGAAGTAAATAACAACCTGAATGAAAGATAAAATGGACAGTTTGAGAGGAAAGCGTGAGCCCAACAGTGGAAAGTATGTCACCAGTAGGACTAATTTTGAAAGATGGCAGCTGCAGTAAAAAAAAAGACCATTTAAAACATTATGCTGAGGCAGTGCTCCAACTCTGGCTCAGAGAGAAGTATGTTACCTACTGAATTATGAGCAACATCTTGTTCAGCATCCTGTTTAAAGATGAGATTTTATCTTTGCGTTGCGAAAGAAGGGAACAGAAGACTTCCAATAAAAAAGATGGCTGCTCTTCAGCTGAATTGCCATTGGTAGCCTGTGTTAAAATGGTCTAAGGCATACATTTCTTTAAAGATAATATAATGAATTTTTAAGTTATTTTTAAGTTATACAATATGTGTGAAATTACTCTGGAGTTTGAATTGGTGTTGGCCACCCAGAGTGAAGATGAGATGTCAAGGCCATCTTAGAAAGACGGAAAGGAAAGGATACAGAAGTGACGGAGAGCTTAGAAGAGGAATAGAAGAGGTTGAATAGATGGACTTGCGGCCTTTGCCATCACACAAGGGAAAAGAGGTCAGAAATAGCTGTCATCTGGTTCATCCCACTTCATCCTCTGCGGTCTGCATCTCTGACCTGCTGCAAAGAATTGGTAGGATATGGGCACTTGGTACTCTGAAGTAATCTTTTGCTTTAAATGTCTGCCTAACGTTAAGTGGAGAGCTGATCCAAAGTGCGAAACATACTCATGAAACCACATCCTGATGCATTCTGAACATGGAGTAAAATTTATGGAAACAGTGCTCAAAACAGACTAGTACATGACAATATAGTAGCCACTTCACATATGTAAACTAGAAAACTCTACATATACTGCAGAGAAGTCTGTTCCACATGTAAACTTCAACATTTTGATTTTGAATGCTGCCTGTAGCATATAGCAGCACATTTTATAAAACAACATAGCAACTGAATTATTTCAAACACAGCATATTTTTCCTCATTTAGGTGTTCACAAGCTACTTTTTTCTAGCAATATGATATTTAGCCAGTGGTAAACTATATTTTTTACAAATTTTTTAAACTATTGTCATAGTTCCTTTTTTCCTTTTTATTGGTAATCATGTATGCTGGGTTTATGTGATGGGCTTTTGGTAGCACAGGAGGGGCTGCAGAAATGGACCCTGTAAGTAGCTGTGAAAAGCTTTCCTGACTCCAAAATCAGCTGAACCAGCCTCCAGCCAGGTCGGACCCCCATCCCCTCAGGCCAGAGCAGAGCCAATCAGCATCTCTGCAAATGCTTTATTTAAGATGGGGACAAAGGAGCCCGAATGGGGCTGGACCTACATTGGAGAGAGGGGAGGCAGAGGGACTGGCCCCCGGCACCCCAGGTGGCCGGCTGCCCATGCTGGGCTGCCACTACCCAACTGGAGATGGCCACAGCAGCATGATTCAGAGAGCTCCAACATGCCCCGCTCCTGGGGAGCCTGCTGGATGGAGTTCATCCTAATCCTGCCAGGACTGCTGAGGTTTGCAGGGCCCATCATGACTGCAGCAGAGAGAGGAGTGAGACCTGAAAGAAATGGCCACGCAGACACTGAGGTCTGCAAAGATGGAGTGGAGGAAGTGGTGCTGAAGCCGATATTCCCAACACAAGAAGGACATGGAACTGCTGGACCGAGTCCAGAGGAGTCCAGATGATCCATGGGCTGGAGTACCTCTCCTGTGAAGACAGGCTGAGAGAGTTGGGTTTGTTCAGCCTGGAGAAGAGAAGGCTCCGGGATGATCTTATTGCAGCCTTCCAGGACTTAAAGGAGGCCTACAGGAAAGCTGGAGAGGGACTTTTTACAAGGGCATGTAGTGATAGGACAAGGGGCAATGGCTTTAAACTGAAAGAGGGTAGATTTAGATTAGATCTAAGGAAGAAATTTTTCACTCAGAGGGTGGTGAGGCAGTGGAACAGGTTGCCCAGAGAAGTTGTGGGTGTCCCACCCCTGGAAGTGTTCAAGGCCAGGTTAGATGAGGCTTTGAGCAACCTGTTATAGTGGAGGGTTTCCCAGCCCATGACAGGGGGGTTGGAACTAGATGATCTTGAAGGTTTCTTCGAAGCCAAACTGTTCTATGACTCTATGATTCCCCCACAGCCCGTGGTGAGATGGCAGCAGCCCCTCTGCTGCCCGTGGGGATTAATGGTGGGGCGGAGACTATGCAGCTGGGGGAGGAGGTAGAGCTGGGAAGAAGGAAGAGGTGGGGTAAGGTTTGAGATCTGGCTTTGTTTCTTCCTTTCTTGTCATCCTCTCTGAATGAACCGTTAATGAATTAAATTGATTTGTCCCGGAACTGAGTCTGTTTTGCCCGGGGCCATGGTTGGTGGGTGCTCCCTCTCTGTTCTTGTCTCGACCCTCAGCCTTTTGTTACATTTTTCTCCCCTCTACCTCACCAAGGAGGAGGAGTGAGGGAGGGACCCAGGACATCATGTTAGCTGTATTTGTGGTGATGCTGATTCTCCGTGTTCTTTAATCCAATAGGTACTGATACTGAATTGCTACCACAGAAGGAAAAATGAAATAGAAAAATATTGCATCTTTTGAATGACTGTATAAACTGTGTTCAAAAAAGACATCACAGATGATATCCAAACTTTAGCTCTTGATCACAAATAATTGTAAAGATGCTGAATTCTCAGAAAATCCCTGTCTAAGGATTACCAAACATTAGAGGTTCCAAATTCAGACTGTACACTATGTGGTGCTTAGTACATAGCCCCAGTTACAGTAGAGCAAATCAAGTGTAGGGCTGCTGGAACCAAAGTATTTTTTAATAATGATATTATAATTAACTATTAATCAACCAGTTTCAAAACTTCTCACCTGGCTAAGTTCCTCTATATTTACAGGTGGTTAAACTATAACCTTTTTTTTTCCTCCTATTATTGCATAATTTTACTGAAAACTGTTACTGTTCACCAGAGAGACATGTTTTACTGTTGGTCTAGTTCTGGGCATAAGCTGTCCTCATTTAATACACCATTTAACTGAGCCCAAGGTTTTGAGGGAAGCTGTCCAGAAGATGTTGCATATGTTTATAGAACATTAGAAAGTCATATGTAACTTTGTAAGAGGGGTTCAAATAGACATCAAGAGACTAAAATTTTGTCCTATATTTAGACATTCACTAGAACTGCACTAAAGATTGGGTTCCACTTGAGGTCATTCAAAGTTAGATTTAGACACTGGTGTATAAATGTGTCTGTGTTAATGGAGATCTTGGTACAGATCTTAGCCTTTATCCAGTTGTCTCAACATAGTTTGCTTCTGACATCTGAGACATCATTTGGCTTTTTGCCTGGCCCCAGCAGCTTCTCTGGAAATGAGGACATCCTATAGGTCCTATAGCATATTTGTCAGACCTTAGAGAATTTTGCACATACTCTGTGGCATCTCAAATGACATTAAATGCTTGCCATTAGACAACTGAATTGAGCTTCTGAGTCTGACCAGCTGAATTGCTCTCTAGAAACCACCGCCTGCATCAACTGAAATGGGAGGTTAGACACTTACGACACATGTAGATACCTATAGGAAGAAACCTACATTTAGTTGTTTTGTTTTCAACAGAATAGTACCTTTCATGTCAAGAGTACAGGAATCTGTAATACATCCTGTTATAGTTGGTAGTGATTTGGGGAACACCCACAGATTGAAATGCTCATATTAGAGCACACCTACAAGAGGACTTGTTTATATGACTGTTTTGACCTGTTTCTGGTGAGATAAAGCCCTGACAGCTGCCCCTTCTGTAGATTACCTGGCCTGTCCTAAATAATAGCAATGGCATCTCTCTGCTCTGTGTTGAGTGTTTGTTCATGTTCTTGGGTAGTTTCAGATGATGGTGTTGATGATGCAGAAAATCACTTATACAGTCAGAGGCAATGCGAGCAGAAATAGACACTTAGACTCCTGCCCGAAATGCAAGTTAATTTTTTTCTGACAAAACTGAGTAAAGGAAACAGTTTCAGTTAACTTTTAAAATATATAGTGCAGATCAGCAAAGAGTAACAGTCATCCCTGAGGTGCAACTCATCTCATCCTATTGCTGACATCTAAAATTAATCATATTTTAGAATTGTCTATATGTCTTTGTGGCCTATAAAGAAAACATAGTACAACTAATTCAAAAGTAGGTATTTCAGATGACTGAAATTCATTGAAATTAAATAATCTGCAGCAGCTCTCCTATTCCAAGGATGTTTCCACCTTGGGAAGAATGCTAGACTCAGTACTTTTTTTTTTCCACAAGATTTAGCAGTGTTTAGCAAGCTTATGTTTGTTCAATAGGCAGACAGCTTCAGGGCTTATACAGACCACTAAATAAATTGTAACTTGCTCTTGAGAGCAAAGCACATTTCTGTTGTGATTGGGATAGAAAACTGGAGAAGCCACTGGGTCAGAATTAACCTGGGAGAACAGTTACTGGAACCAGGGTGTCCCTACTGTGCCATAGGGAAGAGGAAAACTCATCCATTGCAATAGAGCTCAAAATTGGGTAGGGTGCTTGGATGGTGTTCCAGAAACACTTAGCAATAGGTTTGTGTCTGCTGGTACTATTCAACATTGGCCCCAGTAATATGTTGTTGCTCACCAGCCTGGGCTGCAGCACCAAGGACGCTGTTGCATCCTCCACAGCCAGGAGGAAATGGCCTGCCTCTTGTAGGCAGGGTCAGTACCTTGAGTTGATTAGTAATTAATTCATTATCTCAACTCTGTCCAGCTGGATAAGAATGATTGGTGCCATAATTCCCCCTTTTTGTTTTACTATTTTTTGTTTTCACAAAGGCTTTATGGGTGAGCAGAGACCCAGCCCATTCATCCAACTCCAGCACACTTCCCTCCCACAAATACCACGTCAGGGCTTGCGGCTTTACCTTCTTCTCCAAAGGACTCTCACTCGAGCTCCCAGCTCCGGCTCTTTTGGCTCAGGCTCCTTTGGCTCGGCAAGGGAGTCAGGGCTTCCCAGGGTCTCACGGATGTATCACGTCGGGGTCACCAGTTGTTGCTCACCAGCCTGGGCTGCAGCACCAAGGACACTGTTGCATCCTCCACAGCCAGGAGGAAATGGCCTGCCTCTTGTAGGCAGGATAGGTACCTTGAGTTGATTAGTAATTAGTTCATTATCTCAACTCAGTCCAGCTGGGTAAGAATGATTGGTGCCATAATATGTTACTTTACTCATTTTTCTACTTTAAAACCAATGTAGTATGTTCTATTTCTATTTTATTCTAGTGGAGACATAAATCTTTGTCCCAGCAAAACATAGTAAAATGAATTTTGATCAACTAAACTTGCTGGGGCAGAACACTCTACATTTCTATAAAATGTTCATTCAATTTTGAACAAGCAACATATTTTCTCTCAGATATGACACCTGCAATTTTATTTTCAGTGTTTGTATATTTTCTATTCTTTTGACACTAGCAGGCAATGTATAGAAAGCTATACTATTATGTTGTAAAAAAGTTGCCAACAACACATTTAAAGAGACAAAAAACTTTGGATTAATTAGATAGTATTTTCTATTTCACAAGAATTTCTCAGAATGGAGGCATTCTTTGCAATGGGAATTAAAGTGGTGCCAATTTGCTCTTTTCTGAGACGGACAGCAGCTGTTTGTTTTGTAGAACAAGTGCAGTAGGTTAATAACTGGGTCAGTGCTCCAATCATGTCACTTTTCGTTTTGAGAGGAAGTTTTGTTCTGAGAAAATGACTGCAAAGGACAAAATGCTGGGTTCTGTCTTTGCTGTTTCACTATGAGCCTTCAGTAGATGGGCTTAAGATCTTCTAATTGACATGCCTGTAAACTTATAATAGAAACATAGAATAGGAATGGTTTGGGTTGGAAGGAACCTTAGAGATCATCTAGTTCCAACACCGCTGCCAGAGGCAGGGACACCTTCCACTCGTTTGCTTAAAGCCTCATCCAACCTGGCCTTGAACACTTTCCTGAAGTTATCTATTTATCACTTATTATAAAGTGTAATAACAGTTCTATTGATCAATAAACTCTTTCAGGCATAGTCTCATTCATTTTAAATTCTGATACAATAGAGACAGGTGAAACTTACTGCTTGCTTATCTGTAAGTACCTCAAACATAAAATACCAGTTCTCTTGAAAATTCATAAGGATGTAGAATCTAATTCAGCTCCTCATTGCTATGTTTTAATTTCAAAGTCTAATAGCAACAAGCTCAGCTTTTTCCCAGAGCGTGCAGGTGTAACACTGAAGACATAGAGGGAACAGATCTGAGGAGGAAGAAAGTACTATTTTCAAACAGTTTCCATAGAAAAGCTGCAGTTTAACAAACACACCTGGCATATGAGTTGCCGTTTGATATCAGGATTGCATTCAGACGCATCAAGTTTCAAAGTCTGGTTCATTCTCATGGTATACAAGAACTTTTCTTCCACAGTGCATGGAGTAACCTGTGTTCATCTGCAAGGTCTCAGTTTTCCTGAATAATGCAGAGTCTTTTAAGTTGAATTTTTATTCTCACCTCTTAATATTCTTATCATTTTTTTCATTCATATAATAGTATCACAGATATCCTTTAACCATAATCTGTTTTTTGATGTCAGTGTAGTTCAATATCTAGACCTTAGCCTTTTGTGTAGTTGCAACAGAATTGGCCTATATTCTTCCATCTCGCAAAATTTTAACAAAAATGAAGAGACAAACTCTCCTACATAATGTGAAGGAAAGAACTTTAAGAGATAGGGATCTCAGAAAAGGAAAAAAAGTGGGGAAAAAAAAAAGTGAGAAAACAATTTATACACAGGAAGATTGAGCTGGAGGTAATAGAGGAAAAGTCAGAAAACAAATGTAGGTTTCAGACATTTCAGACAGGAAAAATAAAAATTAAAATAAGAGGCAGAAAATTACTGAATTGCCTCAAAAACCACTCGGTTACAATGCTCTGAAAAGAAGCAGCAAAATCCTGAGCTAACCCTGAGAAGGAGAAGTAGGAGGGAAATAAAAAAGGGAGAGACTGAAAAGATAGAAGAGTAGTCTGTCTCTCTAAGTTTCCTACTCAGAGAGAATAGTTCATATGGCACACCGTCATCTATTCTGCTGCTATTCGGAGCCTGTTGGAAAGTCACTTTTAGTGGGATCAGCCTCTGGAGTGAACTGTTGAGAATTATAGGGTGTTTTTATATGGTTATGTAATATCATAAAATAATTTTGAGGTGGCCAGGGAAATTCTCACCATGGATAAGCAGAAACTGAGGGAAACAGATAGGAATATTTCAGCAAAGATGCAGTGCAAATGATACAAAAATATCAGAAAGAAGAATTAAAGGGAAAGACAAGGGCAGTAGTGGGTAGAGCCAATTCCATTCAATCTGATTTTCAAAAGATGTAGGATGTTTTGGTGTGTGTGGTTTGTTGTTTCTTTTTCTTTTTAACGGACTCCTACTGTAAGAAAGAAGTGAAGGAATACTCCCGTCTTTTGAAGAAATGATATCAGCATCTATTTGGCTAGAAAATTGCATTTCAATCTGGTGAACGGTGACCTGTCTTTAGTTATCGTTGCTTCATCACTTCTTAACTGTGTTATATTAATGTATGTTCAGTCGTTAGTAGATTCAAAATAACAACAAAATCAGTAGTAAGGTATCCAAGAGCAAATTGCATCCATACACAAAATTGGCTGGGATACTCAAAAGCAGGTACAGCTTCCACACGAAGGTGTGGCAAAGGATAACTTTGTACGTGGAGGGAGATGCTTGTTGATCACAGAATCATAGAATCGTAGAATGGTTTGGATTGGAAGAGACCTCAAAGATCATCTAGTGCCAACCCCCCTGCTATGGGCAGG
Organism: Tauraco erythrolophus; assembly: GCF_009769465.1. NCBI lineage: Eukaryota > Metazoa > Chordata > Aves > Musophagiformes > Musophagidae > Tauraco > Tauraco erythrolophus. Next base: position 28,555,690 of record NC_141468.1, on the reverse strand, counting down.
GACACCTTCTACTACATCAGGTTGCTCAAAGCCTCATTCAACCTGGCCTTGAACACTTTCCGGAATGTGGCATCCACAACTTCTCTGGCCAACTTGTTCCAGTGTTTCGCCACCCTCATTGTAAAAAATTTCTTCCTTATATCTAAGGAGGGGGAGTGACAGAGTCACTTGGTGGGCGTCTGGCAGCCAGCCAAGGTCAACCCACCACAGTGACATAGGCAGGACATCTCCAGGGTTAATTTAAGGCTGTAGAATGAACCCCTTGGCATGTGTCCCTTTTTCTTGTTTCCTCTCTGGTAAACACATAGCAGGTGTATTAAAACAGAGGTAAAACCAAACCAGCAAACAAGAAAGCCCACTATTATGCAATAAGTCAGCCTGCAGAGAGAATGAAAGAGAAAGTAACTCCTCTGAAATAGGTACTTTTAACATGATTTAATTCTCTACCTAAAAGTGGCAAAGGTAATACTCTGGCAAAGGCTGTATGAGAACGAAGAGAATAGTCAGGCCAAGTTTATGAGCTCATTTTTATCTCATCCTAGTGGTAAAAAAACCCCAACAATGGTTTATGATTGTGTTTAGGACATAAGGACATGGATTATGAAAAGCCTATGGAAGGCACATGTCAGTCAAAGCTCCTTATGCTCCTTGTTTCCAGGGCTAGTCACACACCAGACATAGCTAGACCACACAATTACAATAGTGATATTTTGCAGATACAGAAACATAGTATCTTGAAGGTACAAAGCAAATTTCTGCAAGTGAAATCTAGAATAAAAGTCCTTTCAGCAAGTATTTGATTTTACTAACATTGACCTTCACCATACACACATACTGTTGCTCTTCCACATTGTAAGGGTGGAAGATCACCACTAATAAGGAAATGTATTTCATTTCCTGCTTTATGACTTAAGGGTGATATGAATGATAGATTTTTTCTCCCCCAGTCATTTCTGAGCAAAGCTAAATAATTTTGTAATTTTTTTCCTGTTTTAACTCTTACAACTGTATACTGGTCTATACTGTCAATCAGTAATCTGTTTTGACTGAGTGGAACTAGCATTCTATTTGAGCTACCCCAGTATGAAAAGCTAGTTCAAAGCTTGTGTTCCCTGATAGTTTACTGTGGGCTAGTATTTGATAAAAAATAGAAAATTTGTTTCTTTTTAAATCAGAGGGTTTAAATGGATCTTATTTTTTTTTATCTTCCTCTTACTTTTTTGTTCTTATGCAGAAGGAATGTATCATAATGTTTTAACAATAAAAGTGTTTTACAGTAAGCAGGATTGACTTCATGCTAAGTAGCTTTTATTCCCTTACATTAGCTTTTGGAAACTAAAACAAACACATCAGTGATTTTATGTCATTCTCTGCAAGACAGGAAAGAAATGCACAATTAACACTGCAAGTAGCTTTAAAAGCTTCTTTCCTAACAAGAAAAACAAGTAATAAAACCAACAGCTTGATTTTTTACAAAGTAAAGTGTTTTCAGCTTACATGCTTGCTGACATAATCTTTAATAATTAAAATAATTCTAAAATTGTTGCCATGACCAAATCCAGAATGTGATATTGAGATACAACAGTACCTCTTGTGCTGCATACAGTAATGAGAAGAGAGTTAGCCCGTTTTTTTTTACAGTCACAGATGGATCTTAGTTGCTTTATGCCTCCCTTCCTTCCAATTTCAGTATATTCCAGTTAAATGTAAATAGGACACAGAAGCCTTGATCAGATTTTCGGCATTGTCCAGTTAATGAACTTCCACTAAGAAAGATTTTCAGAATGTTTTTAGTGAAGTCTTGAGAGATGAAATAATCATTGCATGAAGTCAAAACTGCAATCTAAAATAAAAAAAAAATAACACAACCAGAAACAAGCTTTTTTGACAGAAGTATTTCTTTTAGTGTCCCTATTGTTGTGCATAAATACAATGTTTGAAATGACTACTAGAATTCAAGGTGACTCCTTATATAGATATTCCCTTTTAAGAACATCATAAAAGTAAAAGGTTCCCTTTTTTTCCTGATTATGAGCTCTGTTTAAAAATTACAAATGCTTCACTGAAATATAGTAATATGTTCCATATGCTCCAAGAGAACAGTGTGCTGAAAATGCAGACACTATCTTCTGAAAAGAAGAAAAATACCAATACTTCTAAGTAAAAGCCACAGTGATAAAGCTGCCGAAGACAGAAAACATTTTCTAACAATCAAAGTTTTGCTGAGACTAAGACTCTGTGCAGAAAGAAGGACACCAGTAGACTTTCAGAAAATGATCAGCAAGGTTTGAACATCAGGTACTCTGTATGAGAAGTGAGTGAGGACAAGGTGGAGGGACATGAACAAAGCCATGGCCATAGTTCTGTGGTTGCTGGCTGTACTGTGAGTATTCTCATAGCAATAGGTATCTTCTACAGGTTCCAGGAGGAATGAGATTCCCATAAGAAAACAGGAACCTGGATAGGTCAAATTAATGTGAAGAGAAGATTTGCCAGAGGAAATTATGCACACTTCGTCCTTCGGGCTACACGGGCTTACTGTCTGTCTTACATGACCAAAAAATACTTGCAAAGAAGGTGCAACACTGCTGTGTTAATTCCTTATGTGTTGAGTTAAGGATCTTACTAATCAAAGGAAGAAAAGAGCTCTGTTTATTCTAAGACAAGTAAGGTTTGTAAGGAGAGGTTTATTTTACATTTCTCTATATTTTAAGAATCATATATATTTCCCTTTTTTGTTTTGGCCAGCTAAGCTTTCAGCTGAGCCAAAGTAATAGCTGAAAAAAATTGTGAACAAAATGGTTTTGTTTGAGATTGAGAGCAGCCCTGAGGAAAAGGACTTGGACGTGTTGGTTGATGAGAAGCTCAACTTCAGCCGTCAATGTGCGCTGGCAGCCCAGAAAGCCAACTGTATCCTGGGCTGCATCCAAAGAAGCGTGGCCAGCAGGTCAAGAGAGGTGATTCTGTCCCTCTGCTCTCGTGAGACTCCACCTGGAATACTGCATTCAGCTCTGAGGCCCCCAAAGTAAGAAGGACATGGACCTGTTGGAGCAGGTCCAGAGGAGGGCCACGAAGATGATGAAAGGGCTGGAGCATCTCTCCTGTGAAGAAAGGCTGAGAGAGTTGGAGTTGCTCAGTCTGGACAAGAGAAGGCTCTGGGGAGATCTTGTAGCAGCCTTTCAGTACTTAAGGGGGCCTACAAGAAAGCTGGAGAGGGACTTTTTTGCAACGGCATATAACGATAGAATGAGGGGCAATGACTTTAAACTGAAAGAGCATAGATTTCAATTAGATACAAGGAAGAAATTGTTCACTCTGAGGATGGTGAGGCACTGGAACAGGCTGCCCAGAGAAGTCGTGGCTGCCCCATCCCTGGAAGTGTTCAAGGCCGGTTGGATGAGGCTTTGAGCAACCTAGTGTGGTTGTAGAGACTCCAGCCAAGTGGAGTCTCATGAGAGCAGAGTAGAGGGGGAGAATCACCTCCCTCTACCTGCTGGCCATGCTTCTTTGGATGCAGCCTAGGATCCGGTTGGCTGTCTGGGCTGCCAGCACACATTGCCGGCTCATGTTGAGCTTCTCATCAACCAACACCCTCAAGTCCTTCTCCTCAAGGCTGCTCTCAATCCATTCTCCACCCAGCCTATATTTGTGCTTGAGATGGCCCTGACCCATATGCAGGACCTTGCACTTGGCCTTGTTAATTTCATGAGGTTCGCACATGGCCACCTCTCCAGCCTGTCAAGGTCCCTCTGGATGGCATCCCTTTCCTTCAGCCTGTCAACCACACCACACAGCTTGGTGTCATCAGCAAACTTGCTGAGGGTGCACTCAATCCCATTGTCCATATCATTGACAAAGATACTAAACAGCAATAACAGATTAGGACCTGTATGATCTATCCTTGCAATTAACCATGACGAGGCAGTGGTGTCTCATAGAAAAAGTAATTCAGACAGGAATTGCATGTCATGAAGCAGGCAAATTATCACAACCATAAACGAACTGTGTGCTGCCATTGTTTTTCTTAATGGTTTGTAATTTTTGTTTAACAGTCTCATTTTTAGGGGCTACTCCCTTATTTTACAACCATCTGTACTGCAAATAATATTTGTGTAAAAACCTAGTCAAGAAAAGAATGTTGTTTCAAATCATAACATGTCTTTTAGCCTGAAAAAGATGAGATTCCTGGTTTAGTTTTAAAAAATATTTATTAAAAACTTTGAAATAAACTTTGAATCACTGAAATATTAATTGTTAATTAAATTTCAGAGAAAAAAACGTCCTAATTCCTTCAAGAGTTTTGCTCTGCTGAAACAATTCAGTGAGGTCAACACAAGTTTGGTAAACATTTTAGCCAGACCAAAGCTGTTTTTGATGGCAGAAGAGTTTAGGCTGAAACATTTATTCCTAAGCATATGCCATTGCTCTTCCGTGGTGTGCAGCCAGCCTAGGCTGCTGGCTCACTCTCAAATGTGGGGTCTGCTGACAGCAAGGAATTCCAGCCAGGCTTTTGTGAAACTGACTTTGCTCTACAGAAGCCAGTGCAAGACCTGCGTTTAAAGAAAAGTCTGGTGGAGCAGTATTAAACAAGCTGGCTGATGCACAGACAATCTGCTACGTCTAGGGAGTCTCCTAACTGAGATGTGCCATTTTGTAAATTGTAGGCTTAGAGGATGGTGGAGAGAATGCTGTGGCACATTGCTATGTTTCGGATTAGTCTACCAGGGATTGCTACAGCTAGATGAGTTTCGTTACAGAAAAGTGACCTGGAGTATCGTTCCACACTCAGCACTGTGGTTAGATCCTTGAGGTCATAGTTGGAATGGCTATAGCCATCCAGTCCTGACCCTAAGGGGAGGAGAAAGGTCAGTGACCAGTGAGGCAAGAGGCAGAGTAGTAAAACCCCAGGTATCCATACACCGATGCATCAAAGCATGTCTAAAATCCCACCTTGGTAGTGATTAGAAACAAATCCTCTTCCCAAGCACAGTCCAAGCTTTCACAAGGAATTAATAACCTAAACAAAGGCTTTAACAGAGTCTTGGAAAGGAATTGCTAGAAAAGATCATAAAATTTATCAAACAGCTGAGAAAAACTCCAGTTGGTTGTCTCACAGAAGGTACATCTTGTACTGCCTTGTCGGTCAGGTTATTTGAATAGTTGAAGTCATCTGTATGAACAAAACTATAAACAGAAATGAAATATGCAGAGAAGAATAAAGATGTGCACATAAACCCCTCAAATGCATAAATTCTCTTATTTAAAATCAGTGCTTTCAGCATTATCTGCCATAACACTTTTTTTTTTTTTTTTTTTTTATGGAAAGAGGTAAGAGAAATCTCAAGTATTGCAATTTCCAGACTCTAAACCACATATTGTGAACAAACTAATTACTACTCAAATGACAGTGGTTACCACAGTTTGTTTCCCTTTCCAGTACCTAAAGGGAACCTACAGGAAAGCTGGAAAGGGGCTTTTTACAAGGGTGTGTAGCGATAGGACAAGGGGCAATGGATTTAAACTGAAAGAGGGGAGATTTAGATTAGATATAAGGAAGAAATTTTTTACATTGAGGATGGTGAGGCAGTGGAACAGGTTGCCCAAAGAAGTTGTGAATGCCCCATCGCTGGAAGTGTTCAAGGCCAGGTTAGATGAGGCTTTGGTCTATCTGGTGTAGTGGAGGATTTCACTGCCCATGGCAGGGGGGTTGGAACGAGATGATCTTTAAGGTCCCTTCCAACCCTAACCATTCTATGATTCTATGATTCTATGATTATTTTCAAAATCTTGTTGAAAATCAGAGGTATAAAAATAAGCTAACACTGTATTTTTAAACATGTGCTATCTTAGTCTTCTTATGTTATTTCATAAAGAGTACTTTGCCCATAAAAAATACCAAGAAAGTAATTTCAGACTCATCTTTACTAGAACATTATCTTTCTCAAAGATAGTAGACTTACTAACGCAGGTTATCACAAACTGCAGTATACCCAGAGCAGAAAATATACCTCTTCATTTAAGTAGGAATAGGCTACAAAATTCTTCTTTCATTGAACCAAGTGTTCAGTGAGTTTCAATTGTCTGTCTATGCTTTCCATTTTTCTCCCTTGCTCTGCATCCCTGCCTCCATGCTTCACAGGGCACTGCTTTCTTTATAATACATATTCCCTGATAACATTCATATGTCCTTATGTCAGATTTTGTCCACGTAGATTGCTATTCTCCCTCACAGAATACTTCACAGCAACATGGAAGATTTGTTCCCTATTTGTCTGAGCTGTTTTAGGCGTCAGTGCTAAAGTACAATGGCTCCTAGTTGTCTGTAAATAGCTTTGTCCTTAGGGCTTGGAAGACGGTTTATTTTTCCTGAAGCACAGCACAAATGTGATGCAGTTGAACAGACATTGTAATGTACCCGAAACACTATAAGGCCTTTGCTGTGCCAAAATAAGGACCATGAAATTTTCCTATTTCTTTTCTGCATAAATTGAGCTGGTTTTTGATCTTCAGAAGAAAAACTGACTAGAGCAAAGGGAATTATATTGATATTTTCAACAGTCTGAAGAATAATAGCTTTGAGGAATAGCATCACTCATCTGTAGCTTTTTATGAAACTGACTTTCTGCCATCATCAGGCTGATAGACTTTTTGATAGCTACTGTGTAACTATGTAAGCAAAACTTTTAAATGTAACACAGAAACAGAAAACAGTCCTTAAACATAGTTTGCTAAGTTGCTAAATACTTCACACATAGATAAGTCATTTTCAAAGGTGAGTAATATTTCCACTTTTTAAAATTATTAATTATGCTCCATATATTTATTAGTTAGTATCATCATGGGTAGTGTGTTACCTTGTGACTTTCTTCATGAGATAATTCGGTTTTACAATTTTAGAGGCGTTTGTATACGTGTTTAACCAGGAGTTCTTGGGCCTCTGAGGGCACACTGCACAAAAACCTTCTGAGTGAATAATCGAGGATGTAATGCAGATTCAGGCTTTAAGCTGAGCAATGTCCTATTGCTTGTTGTGGTGTAGGTATTTTGTTTTAGGTTACCCTCTCATTCATCGTATATGAACAACTTTGCAGCTGTTATTTCCTTTCAGCTTAAGCAAATCATGCTTGTGGTAGCCAAGCTCAGTAGAAAGTAAAAGTTATTTAACAAAAATTATTTATTTTGCTAGAGAAAAAAAACCAAATCTTTATATACAACCAGTGTATTTTTGCCATACTTTCAGAGGCAAATGCCTCTGAAATGTATTTCCCCCTGCAAGTGTTCCAAACTAAGCACCTGTTACTATGCTCAGTTAGCCTGAAATATTCCATATGTGATTTTACGTGACGGAATTTGTTCTATATTGTTTTGTTTTCTCAGATATTCTTTATTAAGTTATTCAGGTGTTATTTTTATATATGTTTGTTACTGTTATTTATGGGATTTTTGTCACTCCTGAAGACAAAAGAAATAAAATCTCAGAACTTTTTATAAATGTGATCTGGTTTATGCAAATCGAGGTGTTAAACACTACAAGAGATTGCTTATTAGTAACTTGTTATAACTTTTTTTTTTTTTTTAAAAGTACTCTTCATCAGAGAGTCTCAAATCACTTTACAAATAACAGTTAAACTTTTTGGTTCCTGGATGTGTACCTATGCTGTTTTTGACTGGGATGGAGTTAATTTTCTTTGTAGTAGCTAGTATGAGGCTATGTTTTGGAAAACGGTATTGATAATACAAGGATGTTTTCATTGTTGCTGATCAGTGCTTACACAGAGCCAAGGCCTTTTCTGCTTCTCACCCCACCCCACCAGCGAGTAGGCTGGGGGTGCACAAGAAACTGGGAGGGGACGCAGCTGGGACAGCTGACGTCAACTGATTAAAGGGATGTTCCATATCATATGACGCCATGCTGAGCATATAAAGCTAGGGGAACAAAGAGGAAAGAAGGGACATTTGGAGTGACGACATTTGTCTTCTCAAGTAACCATGATGTATGATGTAGCCCTGCTTTCCTGGAGATGGCTGAACATCTGCCTGCCAATGGAAAGTAGTGAATGAATTCCTTGTTCTGCTTTGCTTGTGCGTATGCCTTTTGCTTTACCTGTTAAACTGCCTTTATCTCAACCCACGAGTTTTCTCTCTTTTACTCTTCTGATTCTCTCCCTCATGCCACTGAGGGAGAGCAATCGAGTCGCTGAGTGAGGCGTAGTTGCCAGCTGGGGTTAAACCATGACAGCACTACAGTCCTGAAACGTTTAGTATTAGGGAACACCCCAATATTGCATGTAATCATGCAATGAAAATTTCATAGATGTAACTGAAGAACAAAATTGGGAAAATCGCAATGTTTGAAAAGCAATGGAAAATTTAAAGGGCAAAGGTAACATTCCTGATTTTCTTCCTTTAGAGATCATTGGATCTTAGTTCCTTTATTTATCTCTCTGTGTATCTCAGACATAATACAAACTGAAAACCAAGTGTACTATCTATTTACAGATCTGTAAATTAAAGCATCAACACTTCAAATCATACTCATAGTAAAAGAGTAACTTAACAGCATCTAGGAAAGAACACCTCTACCTTTGTGAATATAAGAAATTACATTTCAATATTTATTTTTCCATGGCTGTTTGCAATTTGTGCTCAGTGAGGCTGAAATGTGGATATTCCCACGTACGAACAGCAGTGGGAAGCCATAGGAAAGCTTTTGCTACAAACTTGTCCTCCTAGTGCTATGTTTAGCCTTTGTCTTCATATCTCCACAACCCTTCTCAATAGAGACGGCCTCCCAACTCTTTTCTCAGCCTTTAAGGTAACGCTGGAGAAGTCTTTCCTCTGTGCAATGAGAATAGCCCATCCGGCGTGTTTTACACCAGGTCTCCACCTAACATGCAGCAGGACCTGTAGCTGGCTGATAGTAGGACACAAGATTTAGTAATAAATGTGATTTAAGGATATTCTGACTATATCAGTGAGTATGCCAAGTCCTGGAGGACAGTCTTGTGATGAACACACACTTCAGTTCTTAAAGGTGCCATAACAACTTTTTCCTACCCTAGATAATGCCTCTTGCTGCCTCTTGCCTGTTAGCTCTGAGCACTCCTTCATATAAATCTCTGTCTGCAGGAACCTGAGTCCTCTGATGCGAAAAAACTGAGCCCCACAGTACGTGCTCACCTGCATGCTTTACGTTGCCATGCTCAAGCATAATGGTCAGAGAAAAAAAATTCTTTCTTAAAAGATCTTAAAATACTAGTTAATATATTGTGTATGTTTTACCATGGAAACACTCTTTAATATTTCTTTTACATTATTCCTTCTTATGTAATACCAGAAAGTGGAAATAGTAGAGGCATACAAACAGGGATGCATTAGCTTATATCCAGGGATGAATTTGAAAATAATTACTCCTGCCATAAATCTTGCAGTCCATATGGATAAGGTGAAATACTGGCACTGATATCTACAGGTCCATCTGTGGAGACCCTCATTTTACTGCATAAGGTAAAGCTTTGTAAATTCAGCCATCTGTTTTCAGTGCTGTTTATTCCCCAGAACCTCAAGTAAGACTGAGCAATGAAGATAAAATGTAAAGAATTCCTCTATATCATATGACTGAATATAAAACCTAATATTAAAGGACTCCAAATAATATTTGAATATTTTATATCATCATTTCTGTCCTTAAAATAATTTAAAATAATAACTACATTGTTTAAATATGGTAATGGCATCTGTTAAATGCTATGTAGTCATGAAGACCTAATCCTGCTTCACTTTGCTGTAGAACACAGCTTCTCCACCAAAGGAAATGGAGTGACAGCACTGCAGAATCAGGCTCCTTATATATTTTTTTCCCCATGGATTTGCTGTTCCTGATAATAATGAGGGGAAAATTTGTTTCCACTCTCCCAGTGATTTCCTTTTGGCTTTTGGAGTGCCAATGGATGTTTCAAAATATAGTATCCCTCCCTCCTTTGTTGTGGAACACGGGATTATAAACGTATTTGATAATATCTACTTAGTGGCTTCAGTACTTTTGATTAAACCCAGACATAGATACGAAAAAATCCATTCTGTGAGATGATTCATGGTTCAATAACAGGTTCGGAGCATTCCATAAATCCAGTACACTAACACTGAAACCGTGACGTGCTGGAAAATGCTGGAAGGTATGTCTGCTTTGTGTAGCTTGGGATGAAGTGCTCAAAGCTGATATAATTTTCCATATGAAGAAGCAGTAAGAATGTAATCACAGGAGTTCCTCAGGTAGCACTGCACCTTAATAATTCCTGTTTAGAAAATATAAATCTACATAGTGAGCCACATCTCCTGAGGCCAGTTGATCAGAAGTATCTGTACTGTTTAAAGAAAAAGAAATGAAAGCCATATTCAGACATGTCTGAAAATTCAGCTGTGTTACTGATCCTGGAGAACTTGAAAAATTTCATCAGAAGAAACAAGGCCTCAAGGCACATTGGAGATCATTGAGACAATATGAGCATCTACCATAATTTTATTTTTGTTTTTAGTTTTGATTGTCTTCTCTTCTCCATATAAAATCAGCTCAAATACTGAAGAAAACGAAGCAGGAAGATTTTCATCTGGAAACAGATCAGACTTGTAAGACTGAAATGTAGTAATATGTTACTGGAGAATAGGTAACACATCCCAAACATTTATTCTTCTTGTTATTTTAGAATCAGATTTTCTCCAAATTTTCATTTCCTACCGTCTGTATGGCTGCTAGTGGTCACTAGACACCCTGCTTGGTCAAAATATTGTATTTATTCTTTGACATATTCAACATCTTAAGGGTCTTTTCCAACCTAAATGATTCTATGATTCTATTTGGGGATGTTGGAACTAGTTGATATTTAAGATCTCTTCCAACCCAAACCATTATATGATTCTATATATAGTTTATGAGCATAAATACACTGTGTTTTCGTACAAACGCCCAAAACACCGACAGTTAGAAGCTAAAATCTATGGCCATCTCTTTAATTCAGCAAACACATATTCAGAACAGCTGGCTGCCAATCAGTGGTTTACTGGTGATGTACTAGTTAAATATTTAAACTAATAGAGATCAATCCAACTGCTTTGAATGCGTCTGTTTTAACTCGTGCCCTGAATTATTTTAACCTAAATTGCTATAAATATGAGACTGATGGACGGTTCTTTTATTTAAGTTTTGTGTGTTTCTCTTGATAAATCTTTGTAAACTGCTGTTTATTTTGAATTTAGTAAACAAACAATTCCTTTTGCTTCTTTACCTTACCCTGGTGTTTGTTAAAGACTTTAATATGTCTTTTTAATGTAGGGAGAAAATTTTGTTTCTATGGGTGTGATAATCCTTAACGACGAGTTCATGGGACCTTACAAGGGAAGCTTAGCTCCTCTAGCTATCTCACCTAACATACTGCAACATATACATCTACTTAAAATGCATGGCCTTCTTTTATGACGTGGTGATAAAAGGATCTTCAAGCAACTAGCAGTAACCAGGAAAGCCTCTTGATGTGTAGCCAGGTATGTGGGAATCATTCTGAAGCTCCAGGTGTCACAATAGAGTATGTGTGATACACCTGAAAAAAGAAACAGGTTTTAGGTAGTGACTTCATGTCCTAACTTCTTCCACTTTTAGAAGGTGTTCTGCATTCCAAGTCTTCATTTTACACAAGTCAGTCCATAAGACAAGTTCCATTATAACCAAATGCAAAATTCCTTTTTTTTTTATGTTGAAATTTAAATGTGTGGAATAAAATTTGGAACAATTTAAGCCTCAAAGACTTACAAATACTTTCATGCTAGGGATTAGTTTTATATAAATAAAAGGATGTCCATAATGAACAGCTATGTACCTGTTTTTATGATTTTCCTAGAATTATAGCTTGTAACATTTCTGCACAAATATTCACAAATTTAGTATCTATTATCCTTTGATTATAGAAATGTATATTTTTTAAAAATTTTAATAAATACTGTTTCATGATCAACAAGCTATAGAGGAACATAGAATTCCTTTTCGGTTAGCCTTATCTGGCATCTCATCTCAACAGCTACCACTACAATCATCTTCTAAAAAGTCTCATAAGCTACAAAACATGTTAATCACATCCAGAAACTAAAGAAAATGTTCCATATTGGAAGATGAACAGGCAAATCTCATTGTAGGTAAATATTTTTAATAGTTTTTTAAGTCAGTCTGTTAACTGCAACACAAACCAACTGAGTACGGCAGAGCTAGAAGAAGCATGTAAGAATGTTGGACTGTGGTTTAGAGTACAAAGGTTAATCTTTAGTTCAACAAGTGGCTGGTGAAAAGGTACGAACTTGTAAAGTCAGCATTGTTAGTTTTAAATAGAAGTTATAACAAACTCAGAATATCTACAACTGTTCATTAATCACTAGGCACTGAGGTGTAATTTCCATGTAAAGACCTGTCACGTCTGTCCCCTCATCTGCTCTATGTATGAGTCATTGGTTTTTCAAATTTATGAAATTAAGAAAATCCATTAATGTTCTGCAGTCAGATAAAAGGTAAATGCTAAAATCCTTTAACAATAATCTCAAGTACTTTGACTAGTACCATGAATGAGAAATGAAAAGAAAGATCTATTTTGGCCAGTTTCAATGGATAATAGCATTCCAGAATCAAAAGTAACATTTGATCAATTAGGGCTGACTTTGTCAGCAAGTTAATAAGAACAAAATAGTATCTCCTAGAACTTTATCTACTGAAAATGTCATTACAAAACCATTATTAAACTCTAGCATTCAGTGACCGCTAAAAGAATAGATTTTAAATGAACATCAATAAAATTGATGTCTTGCATTATGCATATAAAAATTATTTATTCTAAGTTTTGACATAATGACTCTATATTGTTTAATAATATAATATTTAAATTTTCTGGCATTAAATTTGCAAGGAAAATCTATTTAAAAAGATTTGGGAATATGTTTTCTAGAATCATGAGTAAACTGAGGAGAATTCAAAGAATGCATCAGTGCAATTAGTAACAAGTTCAATCAAATTTTGTACTATATCAAATCTCTCCTCCCACCAAATTATCTGAATGTTTCAAACTACACTACTTTAGATAGACCTTGCTAGTACAGTCCTAGTAGTACAGCATGTAACTAAAATAAATAAATGAGAAATATGCAACAAGAATATTAAAAAATGCATTCTTCTTCTTGCCTTTTCACAAGCATAGGATTTTTAAACCAGTTACTTCTTTAAAAGCTGTATCCACTGGCTATTGGTGTGTTGTAGACTAGGAAGCGGACTTAAAACTTTTATCATCCTTTTTAGCTCAGAAATGCTTGAAATCAATTCAAGCAAGTCTTTCACAGTCCTTGGGATACATAAATTAGGATAGTTTTAATGAATGTCTTCTTATAAGTTGAAGGTACACGTACAATTTTTTAAAGTTATTGATGTTAAAAAAGTAAAACTGTATCATGCATGTAGTTTGGGTCATCTATAGTCAAATACGTTTCCCATCTAAAATGCAAACTTCTATAGCTTTCATCCATCTAAAATCTGAAAACAAATACCTAATCTAATATCTAGGTAAATTCTGTCTATTATGTATAAGTCTCATGGTTTTACTCTGGCTGGCAACCAAACACCATGCAGTCATAGAATAATAGAATCATAGAATGGTTAGGATTGGAAGGGAACTCAAAGATCATCTAGTTCCAGCCCCCCAGCCATGGGCAGGGACACCCTCCGCTAGACCAGGTTGCTCAAAGGTTCATCCAACCTGGCCTTGAACACTTCCAGGGATGGGGCAGCCACAACTTCTCTGCGCAACCTATTCCAGTGCCTCACCACCCTCAGAGTGAAAAATTTCTTCCTTATATCTAATCTAAATCTACCCTCTTGTGGTCTAAAGCCCCTTGTCCTATCACTACATGCCCTTGTAAAAAGTCTCTGTCCAGCTTTCTTGTAGGCCCCCTTTAAGTACTGGAAGGCTGCTAGAAAGTCTTCCCGGAGCCTTCTCTTCTCCAGACTGAACAACCCCAACTCTCTCAGCCTGTTTTCATAGCAGAGGTGCTCCAGCCCTTGGATCATCTTTGTGGCCCTCTTCTGGACTTGCTCCAGCAGCTCCATGTCCTTCTTATGTTGGGGACACCGGAGCTGAATGCAGTATTCCAGGTGGTGTCTCAGGAGAGCAGAGAGGCAGAATCACCTCCCTCAACCTGCTGGCCACGCTTCTTTGGATGCAGCCCACGATACAGTTGGCTTTTTGGGCTGCCAGCGCGCATTGCCGGCTCATGTTGAGCTTCTCATCCACCAGCACTCCCAAGTCCTTTTCCTCAGCACTGCTCTCAATCTATTCTCCGCCCAGCCTGTACCTGTGCTTGGGATTGCCCCAACCCCTGTGCAGGACTTTGGACTTAACCTTGTTGAACTTCATGAAATAAATAAAAATAATAATAACAGTAATAATAGAATATACAAATGACTAATGCACAGTGCAATTACTCACCACTCACTGATCAATATCTAGCCTGTCCCCAGATAGTGATCCTGGAAGAGAGAAATCCTGAAACTGCAATCCTTAAAAGAGAGAGAGAGAGAGAACTTCCTGGTCAACCCTCATTTGTATATTGAGCGGGACATTGCATGGTATGGAATATCCCGTTGGCCAATTTCAATTAGTTGCTCCAGCTATGCTCCTTCCCAGCTTCTTTGTGCGCCTGCAGACTAGCAAAGCATGGGGAGTGGAAAAGTCCTTAATGTCTCAGCACGAACTATAAACATCAGTGTGCCATCAACATTCTTCTTATATCAAATCTCATGCTATATCCAAAATACAGTGCTATTCTAGCTACTAAGAAGAAAACTAACTCTATCCCAGCTGAAACCAGGACAAGTTTGTAGAGATTTGAATACTAGAAAATAGAGGGCAAAGTCTCTAAAACTAGTCTAAATTTGGTTATACTGTGTAGCATTCATACAATGAATTCATACAGTTTTCAAATACTCAGATTTTTAATGATAAAGAACTTGTATGCACATGGTTAATCTCATGTGCATTTGGGAATCAGACACCATTAGATGCTGCTTAACTATTTTTTTGTGGGGGAAGGTGGGGAATGAAATATTATGTTATATTCAAAGACAAAAATGTTTTTCTAATCTATGTCTTGGACCCTCAACAGCACAGTGCTCCTTATAAATATGGAGTTTTATCTACTCAGTGCAGAGAAGATAGGATACGCTGGGTTATTGTGCACTAGGGAAACGGTCATCTAAAGACTTCAAGATGTGAAACTATAATGGATTCATCGTATAAATTGCTATCTGGGGATGAAGGGTCAAGTCTTTCTCTATAACATGAAATGAGATCTTTCATAGTTTCTTTATAGCATGAGTGGTTTAATGTATATGAACAAAAGGTTGGATATTCTTTTTTCCTTTTTTGGGGGAGTGATTAGAGAGTGAATCTAGTGAATCTGTACTGATGAAAAGTTGGCTTACATTGAATATCCAGATTCTCTTTCTTTAAACTCATCCTGAAACTTACTTCAATATCATGTTTTCTTCATTATGCACAAAATATTAAACAAGCCACTCTTGTCAATAACTTTAGCAAATTATTTGATTTGACTAATGAATCAAACAAATCTTACGATGTTAATAGCTTGGGAGCATCCAGAGCAAAAGAAAATGTAGATGATGTTTGGTTGGAAACACTTCTAGATCCTAGAAAATTTTCTGCAGATCTCAGGATCTGTCTTGCCAGATGTATGTATATCATGTATTTAAGTGTTTTGTCAGACTGGCTAGAAAAATATAAACATTGTCACAAAAAAAAAAAGTGTCCAAAAATTGAATCTAATTGATTTAGCTTATGTATCATACCTAGTTTAAAACTCTGTCTATGAGCCCTGCCAACTCCCTTCCCAAAACTCTTCTCCCTCTGTGGGACAGGCTATTACCATGCCTTTCTAACAGACCTGGCCTCTTGCAGATCCAGCCGCTGTCAAAAAACCCAAACCCCTGCCGGACACAACAGGCTTGGAGCCAGGTATTAATCTGTTGGTACTTCCTGCCTAATCCCTCATCATTGCCCACAGCTGGAGGGATAGAGGAGAACACAACCTGTGCTCCTGATATTTGCTTTGAAGCAATATGAATGGACTCTTCAGTTTTATGAAATTAAAGCATTCCATATCAATAAGAAAGACATAATTTATGGCTATTTTGTTTACTATCTATCATTTCAATAATATATATAAAGTTTATGTGGCAAGGCACCAGAAGTAATTTTATACTGGATATCCAGCAGGCAAAGAAATAATGACCAGGTATTTAAAAAAAAAAAAAAAGTTAAAAATGAGTTTTTTATCTTGGAAAATCATCATTTAGTTTTTGATCTTGGAAAATTATCATTTAGAAAATGAAGTATAGAAAAAGAAGTTACTTGCTGAACTATATGTTTTGCTGGGAATCCTGTTGTACAGAAAAGAATTTTGGTTCTATATACTTGATTATAATCCCCAAATCAACCTTGAGCTGAGTATTTATAGTCATTGCAGTCCTATTTTGGAAAGAGAGATATTTAATTCATCAAAAATATGAAAAAAAACCCTGTTAATTTATTTGCTATGATAGGATCACTTGATATTTTTAGATTTTATACCTACAGAAATATCTCAAATAAGTAGCTTTAAGTAACAAAGAAAAACATTATTTTCACACAGGTGTATTGAGCTTCATGTATTTATTGCAATAGCTAGTTAACACAGACTGAAAGTTCTTAAAACCAAACATCTGTCCAAAACCCTTCCAACCAAAACCTAGGATATAAATCTTTCATACTTTAGCTAAAGCGCTAGTACTGAAGTTGAACTCAATGCAGGGTCTGCAGATGATATTCCGTGTTCTTTTGTATGTAAGAAATTAACAAAAAATTCTTTGCTTCCAAATAAATAGATCTTTAGCACCAACAGTTAATTTTTCACTGAATGTTCCTTTTCTAATGAGTCCTTTTATTAGTTTATGACGTAATTTTATAAATCTTTATCTTTCAAGCAGAAGTTATAACTTTTGAGCATTAGATGAGCTTTCCCTATTCTTGATAGCCTTTTATTAATGGCTGTGGAAGCTGAGATTTGGCAAGAAAATGGTATCTCTTAAGTAGGAGAGCTTTTGAATTTTTCTTGCTTTTTTATTTATTTGCAAATTTAACCATCTATTAAAATTGTATATCATATGTCTGGTCCAGTGGACATAGAATTGTAGCAGTGCTCAGAAGGAAGGTTGTCCATATGCCTTATCAAAGCTTTTTTGTATAAAATTAGATTCTGATTCAAAAATATTTTTCACTAGAAAATAGTAATAGCTCTTTAGCTTTTTGGTGATGGGTATACTTTATCGCTTGCTCTTGTGCATGCTTCCCTTTCCTGTTTATGCATCCTGTTCCAGTGTGTTCTGGAGTCATGCTTAGTGTCAGTTTGCACACTGACATGTTGAGAATATGAGGGAAATAGAAAGATTTTACCAAGGGCCAACAGTCCCAGCTCTCTAATCTCAGAGAGGAGATACTCCAGTCTCATAGTCATCTTAGTGGTTCTCCATTGGACTTTCCCCAGTAGCTCCATATCTCTCCTGTACTGGGGAGCCCAGAACTGGACACAGTACTACAGGTATGGCCTCACCAGCGCTGATTAAAGGGGAAGGATCACCTCTCTCAAGTCTGCTGGCAACAATCTTAATGCAACCCAGGGTACAATTAACTCTTTTCATAGCAAGGGCACATTGCCCTGAGATCAGTAGTCAAGACTGGCTGTACATGTACTTACGTCACAGAACTTTTCTCTGGGTCCTAAAATATAAGTATTCATCTTTCTGGGATTTTAGGTTAGAGAGTCTGAAGTAATCCTTGGACTACATGAGAAACCATGAGAGAGGGATATCAGAAGTGTATGGATAAGAGTACGTCTCCATAACTTTGGGGTTTGTAGGAGGACATGTCATATTTCAGAGTGAAAAACCTCCTGAGGCAGTGTTGAGCAACGCAAGAGATGAGAGGGCCAGACCTGGTGAAATCTCCTCCTCCTCACCCTCTGGAAATAACCTCCCCTGTACAATCACTCAATGTGTATCTGAGCATTGAAGTCTAGCTGGCACTAAGTGAAAACATACCAGCAAGAATGTGAACAAAAAATGGTATGTGTGACAAGGGCTGCATGGATCAATGCTTAAGGTCATATCACAATTTCATTTTATTCAGTTATAGAAATGTATATTTAGACATTAATAATATTACTCATTCAGACATTAATGATATGAATCTAATTGTAGAAATGCTTTTAAGCACATCTTTTTGTTCACACCTAACACTTGTTCACATGCTTAGGTTTAAATTTGTACTTTGATATCCATGATACTGAGGCATATACCTAGAATTAAGGATGGGTAGGAGTGCCTCTCTAAGGAGGCACTTTCCTAAATTTGACCCGTTATTTATGTTGTGGTGGCAGTTCCCAAACTCACTTGGTGTGCTTTGCAAGCGTAGGTGAATCTTTCCACAAAACAAGGATAAGAAGATAAAAGACTGACAGCTTTCTAAGGCAAATAAATCAGCAGCATTAGAGGACATAAGGCTGGGTATTTTCAAGGTTTCTGTTGAAGGAGACTTTGGTTCTGGAAACATATCACCTTAGCCAAGTAAAAGACAACTTGTCTCAGTCAGGGTGCTCTGTATAAGAGCACAGAGTCAGACAAATTGATTCAGTAAGAATCTTTGCTTTGATCTCTGAGCTCTTGAAGGATAAAATCTGCCCATCCCTACAAGCCCAAGAGAGGAGAAGCCTCCTGGGGAGGGACAGCAGCTACAGCCAGGCAGCTGGTGCATATTCTGGGGCACTGAGGTGGTGTGAGCTGTGTGCTGATATCCCTGTGAGTGCCTTGGCATGTGTCCTGTCCACTCACCGTTCACTGAACTCCAGGAGTTTGCCTTTAGCTTACCTGGAAAATAGAGAACTTGAATGGTGGCATTCCACCTTTTGCTGTGTAAGCATGAAAAAAACCCCAACATCTACTGAAAAAATATTATTAATTTCTTTAAAATTATTATTGTGAAATTAGACCATGGTATCAGCTTTCTAAATAAAAGATTTTATTGTTATACTGGCCTATGTTTCTACCCTCCTCTCTATTAATCAAAATTAAAATTCTGAGCTTCATCTCTTAGAATGTTTCAGTGAAATATGTGACTCAGATCTAAAATTTAAAAGGTTGTCATGCCAAGCTACTACAAAAGGTTTTTTCTAATCAATCAGAACTTCTGAATTATTCTACAGTCCAGCATTGCACAGTCCTGTAAATTGCAAGTTCTTATAAGCTGCTTTAGCGGTGGATGTCAATAAAAATTAAAACAAAAGAACAGTCATTTCATGAGTGCTTTATTTTATTCAGACAGTTGTCACATATTTTCATGAGTGACACAACTATTCATACATTTGAATTGATCATGGTAATGCCTCTTCGCACTGACGATTGATACAAGTGATATAAAAAGGAACATTTAGTCATCAGATGATAAATTCTCTATTTAAAATTATCTCCTAAATTAAATGAGACAATAACTGCCAGGAGTTAATACTGAAGGGGATGCAATCTGTAGCTGACATTATTTGTTAAAAATACCCTGCCATTGATATTTTCACTATACATGTCAACTAAATCCACAATTAGCATTAGCTTTGAGGAATTATGTGACATGTGAACGGGCCACAGTATCAGGAAACACCAAAAAATAATAATTCATAAGCTTCATAATATGAATAAACAATTAAATAAAATTTATAATAAAATAATGGAAAATACAGCAAAATGTAAGGTGTGGACACCAGTGTAGGGCTTTCTGCTGAACTCTAAACTTGCAAATTGTGTCAGAGTAGATACAGTTTGCCACACTCTGAAGACAATATTCTCTTCTCTGACTTTCACTTACTAGTCACACACTCTTTGAGCAGAGCACAGAAATCTGTGGGTTTGGAGATTAATTGCATTGCCCAGGGAAATAACACCAATATAATTTGTGAGAAATGTGTTCTGGACAAATAGTTGAATGTCAAATGAGCATTTCTTGAGTTTTGAGTGTATAATATCATTTAATTATTTTTTAATGATGAACTTAATAATTAATTTAATGATTCTGTGATGCAGAATATTGAGTTTTATGTGAGATATTATTTATTTCCAGTGACATATTTTTACAGACATGTCCTCCGTAACATTTACATTGTTGTGATAGTTTGCTGTGGGGGAGGCAGTTCTGGTGGTAGGAGAGGGGATTTGCTCCCTGTGCCACCAGATTGGACTCCCATTCCCCTCGGGGTTGAGCCAATCGTTAGCACCTCTGCGAATTGCCCTATTTAAGTTGGGACAAAGGAACAGAAAAGGTGCTTTTGCCCAGGAGCGAGGAGAAGGGAGGAGGGCACTGCCCTCACTCCCTGGCCCCGGTCAGGCAGCTGCCGCTTGGGGAACTTGGGGAGTGTCCTGCTCCCAGGGTGCCCTCTGGGCTGAGTTCACCCAGAGAGGACTGAGATCTGAGAGAAACGGCCACACAGACACCAGGTCAGTGAAGATGGAGTGGGAGGAGGTGTGTCGGAGCTGACTTTTCCCTTGCAACCGGTGGCGAGACGGCAGGTGGCCCCCTTGCAGCCAGGTATGGACTCAGTGGAGCAGAGACACACTCACGGTCCGTGGAGAAGCCCACATCAGGGAAGAGATGCCTGAGCCTGAGAGAGGTCGTGGAGCATGGGATACATGACGAGTAACTGTTAATAATGGAGCATGGGATGCATGACAAGGTCGTGAGGCATCTAGAGTCCGTGTGACGACCCCCACCGAAGCGAGTGGCCAGAACTCCCTAAGGATCCGAGACTGTGGAGCAATCCGATGGGGAAGGATTGTGTCCTGCGGGTAGGACTCACACTGGAGAAGTTTGGGGATTTTTCCTTGTGAGTAGGGGATCCACTGGAGCAAGGGAAACTGGTGTAAGGACTCCTCTTCTTTCAAGAAAGGAGCGGCAGTAACAACATGGAATGAACTGACTTGCACTCTCCCATTCCCTGTCCCCCTGCGCTGCTGGGGGGAGGAGGTAGAGCCGGGAACAAAAGGAAAGGGGGGTGGGGAGGTGTTGTTTTTAAGATCTGGCCTTGTTTTCTCTTTATCCTCTCAAGTAACCGGTTTTGTTTCCCTTTGTCCTTTTTTAAGCAACTGTTAATAAATTGTTTTGTTTTAAGAAAACTTAGTCTGTTTTGCCCAGGACCAGGGTTGGTGGGTGCTCCCTCTGTTCTTGTCTCGATCCTCAGTCTTTTTATTATAAAACCACTACGATTGTGATTCATTGAGGTCTTTAATCCAGGTACCGAAAGAGGTGGACTAGCTCTCTGCTTAAATGTGGATCCTCATTCCTTCTCTTTTCTCCAGTCATTAGTGCTGAGACTGGTATCCATATAGGTAGACAGGGAACTAGGCTTGGAACAGATCCAAGTTAAAACTAACCCAGCGAAAAAGGTGGTGGAAAAAAGCTATTAATCTAACTCAGTCCAGCTTGTTGCATGGCTCTGTAAGGGCTTTTGCTGTCTTAAGGAAGAGAGAGCGAGGGACTGCTGAGGGATGACGAGCGAGGGTAAGGTTAGCTGACTATACAAGTTTATACAAGCTTGAAGTGTTCACAGAGCCATAGTGTTTGCCGTGGTAATCTGTTCTGAGTCCATCACTGCCATGCAGTTTCAGAACAAAAAATGCTTTTAAAACTCCAGACTCTAATTAGAAAATTGCTAGAAGGAAATACAGCTTAGAATGAATCACACTGTGACAATGAAGCTTTGTCTACTATTGTGTATGTTATTTTATCCAGCTGCGTTAGCTTACTTTAGCTAACTACATCTTCTCCTTAAAAGAAATTGTCATGTGCAAATCATCTCAGGAAAAAAGGCAGTCATCAGTAAAAGGAAATTTATTTCTCTTAATGCAAAGTATTACTGTTTTATGATAAGAGTTATGGCATTTAGCTCATTATGTATAATATAACCCTTAGAAATAAAATAGTGGCATTCTTTTTGAGAGACTATTCACATATAATTTAAAACATAAATGACTGGGCAATGCTGAAAGAAGAATCAAAGACAAAATACTGTTCCTACTATTTAAGGCTGTATTCATGCTGCAGGGGGAGATTGAGCATTTTTTTTCTGCAGTGAAAGAAAAGTGCATTTTTAAAAGCAGGAAAAAAAGAACATGGGTCTGGGAGAGATCACTTTGATCCTGAAGTCCCAGTGCCTTTGTGTAGCAGGCAGCATTATCATATAATCCTATCTGGAAAGATATCATCTCCCTGCTTTCCTGCTTGAAAGCCTTTAATAGAATCTCACTCCTTTTTTAGTAAAAAACCTCCAATTTTTGTGCTCAAGTTAATTCAAGTGACCAATTAACTTATATGACTAAAGAATGCACATATGTTTGTGAAAGTCTGGATTATCTCAGATCTTGGAAAACTCATTTTATCCCTGTTTTGCCACCTCCAAAACATATTTTTAATAAAGAAACGTAATACAACATACCATGATAGCATTAATTGCTTAATCTGGCTTCCCGAAACCAGGCTTTGCTTGGCGAGCTGAAGTAGCAGTCTAAAATGACTAAAGGTTCCTTTCTTTCATGTAGCTTGGTGGGATATTCAAGGAGTTCAGTGGAGAAAGGCATGGATGTATTTTCTTTTTCCCTAGCAGAAGGGAAATTCTTTTTCCCTATTGATGAATTTCTTTTTCCCTATTGTTGACTCTGAAAGCAGACCTTCTCCTTTCTATGTTTTTCATGTCTTTTGTGTTCAAGTGGCAGACGAGGTGCTGACACAAAGGTAGCACAGACTCACTTCTGAATTTTTCTAATTTTTGAATCTGTAAGAAAGACTTACCAGGGAGCATTCCCAAAGTCAGTAAAGACGAAGACGCATTGTTTTGGTGGGGGGTAAGAGTAGAGCCACGAGGGTATGAGCTGTGTTGTACCACTTGCCCTAGAGGCCAGCCAATAGTCAATGGTCCATTTTATTGCCAACTATAAATAATCGTAGTCAAAAGGTCTTGGCTGTAAATTTTGCTCCTATTCCCAGACTGGAGAAACAGCTCACCTAGTTTTTGTTTTCTAGACCATATACACTACTCCTCTTTATCTTGTTTTGATAGGATCTCATGTGAGCCCACCTCAATGGTGAGTATAATGTTACACAGTGGCAATACCTGTCACAATGAGAATTGATTGATGTAATGGTGTGCTCAGTGAAAAATAAATGTGTTTTCTAGCTATGAAATCACAGCTGTATTTTCTCAAACAGTGCACACCAGTTCCTGTATTCTGTGCTTGTGGAACAAAATGTAGAGAGCAAAGTTTCTTTAGAAAAGTTAGTTATTCAAAAGGGATGTGATTTTTTAAAACAAATCTATAGTTACCTAAGTAACTTCAGTGTTTTGTTAAATTTCCTAATAGCTTTTTCAGTTTTTGGCTATTAGTCTGATAAATCACCTAGAATTATTTCTGTCACTTGACTGCCTAAATTATTCAAAATTCTGTAGTCTAAAGATTTACAAAAGCATGTAATAACTACTGTTTATCAAGATGAAAGTTAAAACCTCTCTTTCTGTGAATGCTCCTGACAAAAAGAGTACTGTTCTGATGTTAGTGAAGAGCAAACAAAGTTGTGGGTGTAATGTGAGTGCAATTTACATATAAAATTTATCCTATATTTACAAAATTATCTTTGAATAAAAAGCATATTGTACATAAGACCTACTTACATTTCAGGGTCAGCCTCTTCTTTTTCTTATTCAGTGACCTTGTTTTTGTGTTTCTATGTGATAGTAATCTTACAAAAACATATTACCTACAGCTGCTAAAGCATTTCATCCAGGTTGAGGAGGTTGTTAAGATTCTCTCCTCTTAGTACAAACATTGTTTGGTACATTCAAAATATTGCACTTTGAACTGGAATAAATGCTACTTGCTGTGCAAGCCGCACCACCATTGTGAGGTGAAAAAAAAACTTCCTTTGTCTTCTCTGTTTGTGTCATATGTAAAATTAACATCAGTAATAGCAGCAGATCTACTCATTATACTGGGAATTCAACTTAAATTTTGTGATAGAAATTGAGTTTAACACATAGCCCAGTTTAGCCAACAGATATTGACTCACTAATTCATGCTTCGGCACTTTTCTTCACTTCTGAGATAGATGTATTTAATTTCAAAGTGGTTTGAAGTGTTCAGTCAGAAAAAATCAGACATTGTCAAGTAAAACTGTTCTGACAAAGATTTTATATTGTTGAATGGCACAAAGAAAGAAAGAAGTTCCCAACTGTCACTGCTAGTCTTTTCCCCATAAGCACCTCATTTATAATTTGTTTCTGTTTTAAACACAGGAAAGCAGAAATTTCCTCTATTAGATTTGTATATAGAAAACACATAAGGCTGGATGTACATTGACATTGCCTTGACTTTCTGATTGCATTCTGCAACTAACTGAAGGGGAGTTCCAAGAATGGTGGAGTCAAACTCTTCTTGGTAGTGGTGGTGGTGTTGCAGCCATTACTTGTGGTGGTGTGGCAGCCACTAGCAGTAGCTTGAGAGGTTCAAGATGCAAGTTAGGAAAAATTTCTTCACTGGGAGAGTAGTTCAGCTTTGGAAAAGGTCTTTGAGAGAGGCAGGAAGTCTCCATCCTTGGGGTTTTCAAGACTTCACTACACAAAGCCATGACTGAACAAATCAATAGGCCTGCTTCAAGGAGGAGAAGCAGATGAACTTTTGCTTTATTAAGGTCCAGAGTAGGCCATCTTCAGAGATACTTTCCAACTAATGTTTCTATGATTTTACAGAACAATATAGCACAATATGCAATACATAATGGATTTGTTTAATCCTATCAAATGCCTACCTTAGTCCTTTCTGATTCAGTCTATCTAAAGGCAGATTTCAGTATTTCAGTATAAGTACGTGCCTGCAACATTCAAGTACGGGTAGTACTTGAATGTTGCAGGCACGTCTTTGTTCTAGATTATTGTTTGATCTAATCATGTTTACATACATTTTACAGATATTTTACCAAACATTTTAGATGTTTCAGAGAGGTACATAGAGAGGATAATTTATTATACTGAGAAGAATCTGGGCGGATACTAATTTCCACCTAATTTTAGACTTACAAGAGTTAGACTTTCATTTTGAAAACAGCCAGAGCCATATGTTAATCAGTCAAGAATAAAGAGCATCTTGTGAGGGTATGCTGGTTTTCCTAAGATAGTTGTCTAAGATAAGGCACATGAATCACTTTCTGAAAATGCTTATTTCTCTTCATTATGGAGTTTCCAAGACGAGTCAGACATAAGTTTTTAAATGCCTAAACTAGGACACATGAACACAGAGCCTGACACTGTGATTAAAAATATTTTTATTTTATACAACAAAGTGTTAGAAGAAATCAAGTGAGCTTACAGCTTAGTATCCTAATTCAAACCTTCATAACCTCAATATTATGTTTTGGGATATCAGATACCAGTGCATTATATTTTAACACATCATAAAGGGGCTTTAAATTATTACTGTGTTTGGAGGTACAAACATTTCAAATTGTTTCAGCTGCTTTGATCCTGATTTTTTTTTCCTATGACATATATAACAGAAATTCTAAAGAAAAAACAAAAGGGGAAAATTTAGTGGCTTAAAATGGCATTACACTATGTAAGCACATATGTATAATAATAGTAACAGTGAAAAAGAGTAATGCCAACAATAACTCTGTTTTGTGATAAAACATGCATGTTTCTTTGGCTAAATCAAAGTCAAATTTTCCCTTGATCAAGCATTCAACAGATTTCATGAACATAAGAATTCCTTACATATTCTCATTTAACTGTAAAATAAGTAACCTTGATCTTCATAGTTGTCTTTTGGTGACTTGGTCAGACGCATGACAGTGCATTTCAATTTTGACTGATGTCAACATAAACAGTTTAGTTCTAAGATTTCCATTGTTGTTATGCCCATCAGGCCTCTGAGATACAAAAGATGACACTGTAATGTCTAGGCTGAAGCATACATCATGGAGGCAATGTTGAGTTACCTGAGAAACAATAAGCATTTGATCTTCATGAAGACAACAACTTGACAGGGCAAGAAGAATTGCAAAAAGGAGAGTCACCTAGCCATTTATGCTATGCTCTAATAAATCCATTCACTGCACTGGAATCAATCATTCTCTTTAAATCATTGACCTGCATCTTAGTACTCAAGTGATGCACATTTATAATACAACTATGGAATAGTCCATCTCGGTCTAGCTACTTTCACCTTACAAGTGAAAAAGAAGTTTAAATAGTTTTTGCAGATTCCGGTAGAGTTAAATTTTCTATGGTAGTGAGGGCAAAACTGAAACTGAAATAAGTTTCTAGATATTCTTGCTTGGCCGATATTGAAATGACTTGTTAATATTCTACAGGGTCCAACTCTAGTTATTATTCTAGGTCTATTATACCAGCCTATTGAAAGTTTTCAGGGATTTTTAAGATTATAAATCCAAACCCGAAGTGAAGAATGTATAGGCCCTGCTGCCTAATGAAATTGGTATTCAGAGTCTGAGTACAGGTTTTAGTCCCATTTAGAAAATTTTCTTGCAGATCTCAATGTGTTGTACTGGCATATCTCATATGTGTGAGAGAGACATTTGGCATATATGTACAAGTGTTGCAAAGTAGGCAGCTGACAGAGCAAAAGCAACAGAAGAAGACAGTTTGTTTTGATTTGCTGTGTCTTAGCCATCTGGGGAGTGAGGTACTACTAATAGAAGAAATACAACTAAGGCTATTTAAAGAATCTCACAGCAACTAGTGTAAAACTATAAAGCTGTGAGACAGAGCTATTACTGCTTATTGATTCCTTACAGAAAGATTTACTCCCAGTGTTTCTGAATTGAACTTCTGATTAATATAAAATGCCTTGGTCGTATTTGCTGAACATTATCTCATTTCCTTTTGAAGAGTTTAGCTCTCACAGTTTTGGCATTTGGGTCCATAATCATAGATTGGGGGACAACGGATTTATTATCAGGTGAATTGGATTAATTGTTGTTGTGGTGGTGGTATGTACATTTATTATTTAATTAGTATTAATTAGTACTATTATTGTATGCAGAATCCTATCTAGGTGAGCAGATCATTCTAAGGGACAGTAGGGGATACTCATAAGCAAAAGATAAATCCCATTGGAGTTACAGTGCATAAAAAAAGCAAGAAGCAGAACTTTCTTTACCAATTCATTCAGGAACATAACGTAAATTTTTGATAAAAAGAGAAAAAAGTAAGAGCAGGAAAATAGAAATAGACTCCGTATGTCTGATATTTTTTTGTAATAAGGACTTCTGTTGAAGTCTACAGTATTTTTGAGATGGATTCAGCACTGCGCTGTAGAAGGGTATGCAAAAGTATAGGCTAACAGATCTGAGTCTGGAAATCTTCGTCATTACCCCTTCAGTCAGCACAGCACATTAAGCTTTCCTAAGATGCAGGGTGGGATTAAATAAGAGGAAAACTACTCAAAAGACTAGGAACAGAAAAGAAGTGGCAACTGTCTAAATGGTGCTCTTCAGAAAGAGAATGGCGCACAGAACAAAATAGGCCTAGTAGCCTTTCTAAGAACCAAAATAAACTATGAGTCTAAAGGACGAAGGAGGTGCAGTACTAGAAGGAAAATTTCACCCCAAAAAACCCGATCCTTTTTTTCACAAGGTTTCTGAACGTTTCCTCATAAAAAAAAAAGGAAGAGGCCAAGGCCTGCTGCAAGAAAGAGATTTAATATGGCTCCATGAACAATAGCTAGTTCATTCCCCATGGGAAAAAAAATAAGTGGCCAAAGGCAATACCTTCCTAAAGAAAGGAAACAAGGTTAGTTTATCTTTGCTTCACCAATTCAATCATACAAACACGGAATTCAATAGGAATTGCATTATTTTTTTCATTCTCTGTCTTGCCCAAATAAAATGGTGCCATATGTCTTAACTGCAGCCCTTGTTAGAATATATATCTGCCCTTGTTATAAGACTTAGCTATATACACAGATGAGAAAAGTTAATGCACAGATTTTAGCAAGTGAGAATATTTTCCCTTCCTGCCTTGCAGGAGCAGGAAGATTTTCTTTAAGAAAGTTACTCAGCCTCCAAGCTTGTGGCTGTGGAGTTCCAATCTATTTCTAGTGATCTTAACACATACTCTAAATTAAAACTATAAAGGATTTTCATTCAAAGATGCCTCGTGGAGGTTACTCGCAAGGACTATTTTTGCCTTATCTTACTACTCAGTATTATTTTAGCAAATAACTGGTGCAAACAGGAGGGAAAAGAGATGTGCTTTTTATGGCCTGCCTGGCTGATTGACTGGTAAGTGCTGTTGAAACGTGCTGTGTTAACTTCGTGAGTGAACTGAGCAAACGCAAATTGTCAAGTCAGTTAACATTTCCCATTCCCATAGCTCTGACTTCCAGCCATGACAAACACTGTCACTGTATTGCCTGAGCTTTACCTTCGCCTTTCCAGTGAAGAAGGATTACATATGTTACTCTTGCTCACCTGCTACATTATGTGTCCCTGATAAGTGAGAGATTGGCCCAACAGCCCTTGCATCTCTGTGATGGCATATGAGTCACGCTTCTAATTAAACTCCCAACTACAACTGTAAGTTGCTGCCTATCTGCACAGTGAAGGAGAAAGTGAAGAACCTGCAGATCTCCTGCTTGTGTTTAGCACAAGAGTGTCCCATCACACCGGCAACTCACAATGTTCTCAGAAAAAAGAGATTGCTTTAGAGAAAGGCTGGATGACAGCTATTTCTGCTTCAGAATTAGTTTAACATGTAGTGTAATCAAAGCTTCATTTCCTTAATAACAGCAGAGGAAACACACTCTTAGAAATTTTGGGAAATTTTGTGCCTTCTGGTATGGTGATTAGTCTGTATTTTCCTGAATGTGAGTTAGTGTCCTGAAGGGGCAGTTTTAGTGTCAGTGTATTCAATCAAGGTAATCGTAACATGTTGTCAGTATAGAGCTCTGATAAGAACTTGAAATCAGAAGTTTAATTGTAAGAATTTGAAAATGTGAGTTTGATCAGAAATGCCTGTGTCCTGAAAACACGAATGAAAAAGAGTCAAGTCAGAACATAGAGAAAATTTTACTATGGTTTACATTTATAACAATATTCGTATTACTGCCTTATGTCAATCTACTTTTATGTTAAAAAGCCTATTTATCCTCCTCCAAAGAGGTAATTTAATTCTATCTAACAAGTTTCTTTCTTGGAGAGAAGCCTTGCAAGAGTTCCCTTGATAAAACTAATAATCAACCTGGAGTGAAAGTCAAGAGTCATGTTTAAAAAAGACAGCTTGAGCAATAAATAGAGAAAATAATAGAATATAGATTTCACAGTTAAAGGATCATCTCTTTAATTAGGAAGACTTAGCACTGTTAGATAATGAGTGGCAAAGAGAAAGTGAACAAACCACATATTGCTCAGAAGCAGCCTATAAATCTGTACAGCCAAGCTGTTTGGCTGATTAATTTCTTCCCCAGAACTCTGTGTTATACTAAGCAACTCACAGACTTCCTGCAAACTGCAAGCTTTCTTGGAAGCTTGTTTTAGTACTGTTCTTTGGTTTTACTTCTGTATTACTTCTCAGATATCCTTTAAAAAATTAACTGTATAACGTGCACTCTAATTGTCACCAGACAGGTGAGGGTAGTTAAATTGTTCACATTCTGCACTACCACTGGTTTACTGGAATTACAAATTACTCAGTGTTTTGGTACCATTAGATTCATCTAGCATCCAAATAAAAATGTAAATACTTTAAGACTGTATGTAAGCAGGACCTTAAAACACAGAACCATAATACTACTGTTTAGTATAAATGAGCCAAATTGCAATGATCCAATCTTTTTCAGACAATAGTGGTGGAATGCAGTTATGTCACCACCCTGTAGTGTTTGAGGTTGTCTGTGTTTGGCTTATTTCTTTATAGCCACTTTGTATCATTTATGTGACTAAAAAGGAGAGTATCTTGTGAAATATGTGTGATTGAACATATATTTTGCATGCCCTTTCACTGAGTATTTGAACATTTCACAGAAAATAGATTTGCTGTGATCATTTAGGTCATCCAAATGCTTGATGAAAACAAATAAGAAAAGTGTAAGAATATCATCACATTCAAGTTCACATTAATTGTGAATTAATATCCTTGCTACATATTCTCTGTGCTTCATATGTTAATCTCATCAACATATGCAAAAGCTGTTCACATGGGAAGTGATTCCAGTTACAGGTGGTGTGCAGCGTGTGTATGCCTCATTGTGCTCATTTAGTTTCGAATGTTAACCGTTCTGCCTATACAGCTATAGCTTCTCTTGTTTAAATGGCCCAAATACTGCACACCGTTGTGACTTAATAATTAGCATTGACACACAACTAATTCAGTTTCCCAATCCTCTTCAGCTACTCCTCGGGCACATTTTGTGTGTTAAATGTTGCTCTTTGACAGTTGTGGCTCAAGCACAAACTACTGTGACTGAATAATTATACGCTAATTTACAGTTTAACTGTTGTAGGAGGAGACATTCAAGACAAAAAAAATCCATGAAACACAATGAATTTTTTTTCTTGTTGTATACTGTAGAGTTTCCATCAGATGATGCTGTATCTAGTTTTCTTTCTTTATTAAAGTTTTTTTTTAAAAAAATAAGTATCTCTGTAACAGATTTTTAATATGGCATGTAGATAGACACTAATGATGTGAAGTGGTGACAAATAAGGAAACTGTTGCATTTTCAGGGAAAAATTGGCATTTTCAAAGCTCCTCTGTATTGTTCTGGTGTAGATGAAAGAGATTTAAAAACTGGTAATGTATACCAATCTGCATTTGAAGCAGTTTATTGCTCTTTACGTATGATTCTACATAGCTCTCTACTACATATTCACAAGGAGAGACTGATGAAAGGCTGCTCTTTTCCAGTCCTGAATAGCAATATAGATAGCAGACCTACAAGTGAAAGACTACTGTACTTTGGGTAAAGTGACAAACTTGAGCATCTCTGATAAAGTTAAAAAAAGTCTTTGGAAGAAATCATTCATTATTCTTCGCTAAGTGCTATGGTTACTGTGTATATGTAATATAGCCTCTCATCTCCTCTTTAAAAAAGCAAAGCCTGAAAAATCCCCAAACCACCAACCAACCAAACAAATTTAATCAATGTAATTTTGGGATCAGAGAGTAAAATTCCAAATGTACTTTAATTGCATAATATTGCATTTAACTGCAATAGCAACAGAACACAGCCATACTGAAGGGGAAGGCAAGTGTGTTTGGGATACTGAGTCTGTGTGTATTGTTGTTAGGTAGCGGAGTCATTCTCAAACACTGTATACATCAAGCTGTACTGTACATCATTTATTTATTACTAACTTTGGGTATAGCTAAGTAGTTAAACAACCTCAGATCTCATAAAGGGAGAGATATTTACAGGGGCCACTAATCTTAAAAGAATAGCAAAGCACACTCGCTATATGGTGAATGATGATCACTGAGGGGAAGCATGAAGAGGGTAGGGCATTTATATTCTTGCAGCACCATTAATTTCAATTGAAGCTTTGGTCTGAAAGGCAAATTCAAATGAGCACATAAGACTTTGCAAAAAGTTCCATCGGAGCCTGAACTTACTCAGAACAACGAAGAAGGCTGAAATGCTGAACATTAAATAGCTTGGAGATTTGGGCTGATATAACCCCCTGTCATTCAGCTATATCCTGACCTGTCCCTTCCATTAAGCACTTGGGAACACCATTGTTTGACACGGTGCTTTAGGAGAAATGACAGACATTCTGTGCCACTTGAGCAGGAAGCTCTGGGGCCAGGAATGTCACCACTCTTTTTTTTACAAGCACTGCATGAGAGTATATGAATGTGCAAATTCAATTACTGGACTTTGCTAGGTGCAGTGCCTATTCATTCCTGATCAGTTGCTTCCTGCCTTCAATGCTGGCTTGTTGCACACTGCTTTCACGGATGAGAACAAAGTGTTTGTAGGAAAATGGGAGTAGAACAGGGGAAAAACAATGTAGAATAGCAGCTAGATGTTCAAGTGAATTAAATGGTCAGTTAACAGCTTGTGTGGACAGTAAGGATCAAACAACTTATTCAGCCCTATAAAAATTCGTGTGGATAATTTCATGTATCTGGACATTAATGGATGCATTATCTCAACTGCTAGCATATGACACTAAGGTAATTTATATACCAGCACTTTTATAACAAGAACTTAGACTTCTAGAATTTCATTTTTCTGCCCTGCAAAAGAAGAAAGATGAATCTCGACAGTTTTGACTGATGAGTCAAATAACTGTAATGAATCAAAGTATATTTCTAGCTGCCAGATATAATGTGCCAACTATAATGTTACTGAACTAAACTATTTTGGTAAAATACCAGTGAATGAAGGAACTGGAGCCACTCTTTTTACCTTTTTGGGCTTAACATCATGAAGAAAGAAAAGCCTAATATATTTATACTCATGCTATTCTTAGCATCTTGACTTGTTCCTCTGTGTGTATATAGGTGTTTTTTGAGTAGCCATAAAAATATTAATTCAAGAGGAGGCATCTAACTTCTTACTTATCTTACTGGGAACTGCCAGCTAAACAATTTTCAGTTTTGAACAATGCTTTTTTATAAAATTCGTCTGAGTTGGTAATAGATGAGAATAAAATATTCATAGACACTTATTTAAAGTGTCTTTTTTTTTAGTGGGTTTTTTTTTCTGAAAAAGTAAATGAATTTTTATATCAAAACCATTTTTTAGTTTTATTGACTAATTTTTTTTTTTGTGCATGAACCAAATAAGTAGTTATTAATATATCTCTGCTTCTGTTCTGTTTTAATTTCATATTGTGTTGTACAGTGGAGAGAGACAATAGCATCCTGATCCATTCAAAGGGTTGCAAATCCATATGGTCTTCAGAGTAGATCTGAGGCAGATGTGTAGATGAATAGTCGATTCAGAGCCATAATTACATCTTTGTTGATACACAACTGTTGAATGGTGTAAATGACCCACATAACAGCAACAAGAGTCAACGCAAGTTTTTCTTTGCTCACAAGAAGACCCAACACTTCACATGAGGCTTCATATTCTCATCCAAAAGACAGTGTGGAAAATAGAAATATCTAATGAGGTACGTATAGGTGTGGGGAAACACCAAAGTCAGGGGAGGAAAAGGGATAAAGATGCACCAGGCATTGGATCAGAGATTCCATGCAGCCTGTGGAAAAGCCCATGCAGAGCAGAGGGAAAGTGTGAGGAAAGAGGAAAAGCAGAAGGAAGCCTCTACATACTGTCCCTAAACTCCATCCCCAACTGCCTCATGCTGTTTGGGGATGCAGGAAGGCAGAATAGAAAAAAAAGGATGGATGATCTTACATATCTTCAGATGCTG
Organism: Tauraco erythrolophus; assembly: GCF_009769465.1. NCBI lineage: Eukaryota > Metazoa > Chordata > Aves > Musophagiformes > Musophagidae > Tauraco > Tauraco erythrolophus. Next base: position 28,522,127 of record NC_141468.1, on the reverse strand, counting down.
GGAATCCTCACTTGAGCAGCATCAGACAGTACTCTTATCAGTGCCTGGCACAGTGCAGATCCCATCCCATCCAGAGGTTCACCAGCATTTAGAGCTCTAGTAAGATTTTCTTAGAAGGAAACGGCTCTATTCATCATTTCTACTGTCAAGCAAAAGGATGCTCACATGAGAACATACTGCTTCACTTTTAGATATAGCCAAGGACTTGCAGATGGTGTCATCACTGGTGCCAGGTGAGAGCTGTCTACAGGTTCCTCCCTTACAGTTAGCCTTCTGAGCTTATCCTCTGGCCAAGGGATTTGTGCCGCACTGCACAGGCCTGAAGGCACAGCTATATGTGCAGAACAACACAGCACAGCACCGACTTGCACCTACTCAGATTAACTGTTACGTGGATCACAAACTCTGCTGTGTACAACGGTCTGGATCATTACTGCTGGTCACTCAAAAGGCATAGGTCTGAACGCAGGATGTACTTGGGTGATGGAGTGTGGTGGGTCAGCCTTGGCTGACAGCCAAACACCCAGCCAGCCACTCACTCACTCACCCACCTCAGGGGGAAAGGGGGAGAAAATCGGATGATAAAGTTTAGGGGTTGAGATAAAGACAGGGAGATTATTTCATAATTAGTGTTGCTGGCAAAACCAACTCAAATTGAGGAAAATTCTGTAATTGTCAATTAAAGTAGATTTGGGTAGTAAGAAACAAAGGCAAACACTGAACCAACACATTTTCTCCTCCCTTTCCCAGGCTCAACATCATTCTGTCACTGTCCTCACTCCTCTCCCCCCATGAGTGGTGCAGGAGGGAACGGGGGATGTATGGTCAGTATGCAGAGGCTTCTCTCTGCCATTCCTTTCTTCTTACATTTCTTCCCTGCTCCAGCCTGGGTTACCCACTGGAGCCAGATGGAATCAGCTGTGTTGAGCCTGGGGCAGCCCCTGGCCTCTTCTCAAAGAACCCACCACTGTCAACACCTGGGTACCTTCACCTGATACACAGATAGGCCCTGAAGATGCATCTGAGCATGTCCACTAGCAGGACTCTGGCTTCACCAATGCGCTGCAGCACATTTTTCCTGTGCTTGTTTACGGGTGCATCGGGACAGACAGTTATTTCCAGTGCATGGGATCGCAGCATGGGAGAAAGACTCTAGCTCAATCTTACCAATGGTGGAAAGCCCCCATTCAGGTGACTGGTTGTTGTTTTTCTGTTGCTACTTGTTACTGTGGATTAAGAGTCAGCTCTGGATTTCTCTTTGCACTTAACGTGCAGAATTTTTTTCTTGATTTGTCAAAAGTCTAGATTAACAGAACATATAATCCTAGCCCTTTTCCATTCACCATGTCTGCTTGTGATGTTATTTTCTGAGAAAATGTGTGAACACACATCAGCTTGTTTTCTGAAACAAAAAGCTTTTCTCAGTTCACATCATGCATAGACTTAATACACTCTCCAGCAATAAAGTAGCTGTTGTTTATTGCCCTGCACAGTTGAGGCAGCCTCATTAGTTTCACTATGTAGCTTGAAGTAGTTTCATGCCAAATTAAAAACACAGGTCATTCAAAGGACTAATGTTAGATCAGCCTGCAGAAATTTGAAGCTCACCTGAATCCAGCAATTTATAAACATACAAAACTACTTCATGCTCCATCCAAACCCAAAAATCCACAATGGGTATAATTAGGAGTGTTGCTCTGTTTTAGCAATTAGTCTATGGCTGAAATGTGCATGATTATGACAATGAGAAGCATGTTTTTTATTGTTCGCATGCTATTTAAATATTGAATGCTTATCCAGGGTTCCCCTGGTCATGGGAAACATTAAACAACTGCAATAACTTCTTTAAAATTTAAAAATATTACTTACTGGGCAATGAGCCTGATTTGAAGACCATTGAAGTCAAGGAGACTTTTCATTATGTGGAATACATTAGTGGCTCCATGTCTAGCTTTGGGTGGGCTAGTACAAACAGGCATGTGATGACATTTTGATGGAATAAGATGTGTTGTTTCTACACCCAGAACATGTTAAGACAGTGTTAAAATTATATCAGGTGTTGATGAGCCTCCCTTTGGAGAACAAATAGGGCGATGAGGAATGGAGAGGCTCTCGTGGGAGCAAGTTGAAAGAGCTTGGCCTGCTTAGCCTATTGAAGGCTCTCAGAGGACATTATTCTTCTCTACAGGTAAAACAAAATTATAAATCAGGTAGGTGGCCACTTGTGAATACCGTTGAGGTCTCCTTTCACATGTGACTCGTGCTATGGGGACGTGGAGGAAAGAGACGTAAGCAGAAGAGATAATATGCCTCATCTCCTCCCTCCTTTGCACGGGAGACTTCCCTGCATGTCAGCACCACAACATCTTCCTGGTATGTAAACCTGGCATATGGGATTAGGGAAATGAGAAGCAGCATCCTGGAGACAGGAGTTAATGGAAAGCTAAAGTTCCCATAATCTTCCCTGATAAAGATTTACCTGGGTAAATGCCAAGGAGGGAGACCATCTGCTTATGAAAAAGAAAAATGTTGGCTGTGGAAAATGTGTGAGAACTGATGAGAAATGTTGAAAATCAGAATAAGGTTGCTAGTAAGCTGAAAAGCAAAGTTTCTGAGCACTCTGTTATTAGCACAGCTTTATGTTTAACTGGTTTAAGGAGGGAACTTAATGAAATTATGAAGAGGATTGTATGACTTGGCTGCAGGGAACTGATTTCAATTGCCCAAGGTGTTCTTTCCAAGCTTTCGCAGTCTGTTTCTAAGTGATTTTTCTTCTGATGATTGAAAGTTGCCAGTTTTCAAAATTATACCCTAGTTGATCTAACTACACAAGCTGTTTTTGCATAGCTGTATACAGATTTCTTCTCAGTGTTATGTGCTTTTTTCTTTATCCTTTTCTGACTGAGTCTCTTTTTTCCCCTCTGTCATTTATATGAATAATTTTCTCTAGCAAACAGCTACTATCAAAAGGCTTGAGAAAGCTGTTTTTCTACTGATTGCCCACCACTGGAAAACTCTCTATAGATATGAAAAGCTTAAGGACGTTCAAATAATTAAATAATTGAAATTAAATATTTGAAATGAAAGAATTTTAACAATACTTTTAATACAGTGCAGGTTTTTTTCTGTTTGCAGGCAATAAAAGAGTTTCAAGAATTTCCCGAGTTCTCTGTATGGCTGAATGTCTCAGAATGCATTCTCGTCCTATGATTTTGATGCCCTTAAAAGTAAGTGATTTTTTCCTGATTTAAAATTCACGTATAAATAGTCTGCCCCACCAAACAACTAAAATCCTAGAACACAAAGGAGTCATTCACATTTTAATTTGGTCAGATATATGCAGACAATACACCTGCCTTACCATCAAGGAGTAATAATAGAAATAAAGGCAAATTTGCATCAAAATGATGATGAACAAATTGTAAACAATAGGTGCAAAGTAATTAATTAGCAGATCCATAATAAAAGGTTTCAACGGACGCTGTGTTTCTAAAGCTATGTGAAATAGAAGGTACTTAACACAGGTAATAACTAGTTTAATTTCCTTCCATAAGTGTAACAGTCATTCTTTGTAAATTATTGTGCTTAGGAACTGTGAACTGAGACCACCCAGAGGACGTCTCCAGTTTGGAAAGCATATATATGAAAATGTAATTCTGTCCAGGTGTGACCCCAAATCACTGAGATTAACAAGGATGTCCTCATAGAATTCGGTTGCAATGGTGCTCTCCACTAATATATGTAGTGTTTAAATATATTAAAGATATAGCACGATATTAAAAAGTGATAATAATGCTAATCACCATCACTGTAAAGCACTAAAGTACTGAAATAAAGCAGTGTAAGACTCCATGAAAAAATCTAAGCATCCAACATTTCAATAATGTTATCATACTCATATACATAATCAGTTCTCTTCAATAGCATTGCATGAAGAGTGTTCACAGTGTCATAAGACTGAAACATATTTTTCGCCTGTTAAATAAAGGGTATGATTCCATAGCTGTTATGGGAATTTTTAATGGGGTTACACAAATTTACACAAGTCATTATACATTTGAAATCTCGGGTAGTAGGGAATGTATTGTTAATTACTGGAGTAAATTTTAAAAAAAACCCAACAACTACTTCACCACTTCATGAATCGACTTTAATAAGTTTTAAGTAGCTATATTTAATAAGTATATATGCATGAGATTAAATTACTACATATTAATTAGAAGGAAAAGCCTTCTTAAATTAGAGGATAATGACTGATTCCTATATCAACATAGAATCATAGAATCATAGAATGTTTAGGGTTGAAAGGGACCTCAAAGATCATCTAGTTCCAACCCCCCTGCCATGGGCAGGAAAACCCTCCACTACACCAGGTTGCCCAAACTGGCAACCAACCTGGTCTTGAACACTCCCAGGGATGGGGCAGCCACAACTCCTCTGGGCAACCTGTTCCAGTGCCTCGTCACCCTTTGAGTGAAATTTTTTTTTCTTATATCCAATCTAAATCTGCCCTCTTTCAGTTTAAATCCATTGCTCCTTGTCCTATCACTACACACCCTTGTAAAAAGTCCCTCTCCAGCTTTCCTGTAGGCCCCCTTTAAGTACTGGAAGGCTGCAATAAGATGACCCCAGAGCCTTCTCTTCTCCAGGCTGAACAAACCCAACTCTCTCAGCCTGTCTTCAGAGCAGAGGTACTCCAGCCCTCAGATCATCTTCGTGGCCCTCCTCTGGACTCACTCCAGCAGCTCCACGTCCTTCTTATGTTGGGGACTCCAGAGCTGAACGCAGTATTCCAGGTGGGGTCTCACGAGGGCAGAGTAGAGGGGCAGAATCACTTCCCTCGACCTGCTGGCCATGCTTCTTTGGATGCAGCCCAGGATGCAGTTGGCTTTCTGGGCTGCCAGCACACATTGCCGGCTCATGTTGATCTTCTCATCCACCAACACTCCCAAGTCCTTTTCCTCAGGGCTGCTCTCAATCCATTCTCCGCCCAGCCTGTACTTGTGCTTGGGATTGCCCCGACCCACGTGCAGGACCTTGCACTTGACCTTGTTGAACTTCATGAGGTTCTCACAGGCCCATCTGTCCAACCTGTCAAGGTCCCTCTGGATGGCATTCCTTCCCTCCAGTGTGTCCACAACACCACACAGCTTAGTGTCATCAGCAAACTTGCTGAGGGTGTACTCGATCCCACTGTTCATGTCATCAACAAAGATGTTGAACAGCACTGACCCCAGTACTGACCCCTGAGGAACACCACGTCTCACCGGCCTCCACTTGGACATTGAACCGTTGACCACAACTCTTTGAGTGCAACCATCCAGCCAACATCCATATTAGAGTTCCATGTAATCTCAATACATACAAGACTTTAAAACTGGAATAAAATACACAGCACATGTGTAGCACACATATTATAAATTAAAAACAAGTGGAAAGAGAAATGCATTGTAAAAAGTCTTTTTCTAAGAAATTTTGAAATATTAATGTATTAACAGTGTAATGGGAAGGCCAGATAACTGTTCATGACAGACAGATTTTTCTCCACAGCTCTAGTGGAGAGAGTTTAGCAAAGAAGAATTTGAACTTCTCTAGACATCTCTAAACATGACATTTTAATGAGCAAAAGGTGTGATTCAGGTCTTTGTAAACACAATTTCCTTCCTCAAGTAATAGATAACTAATTTAACTGCCTCAACGTCTAGACAAAATGTGATATCAGAGTGAAGGATTTAGCAGTTTTGATGATTTATTTCTGTGTTCCAGGAAAACGATAATTGGGATCTAAAGGATACAGAAACCTTCACTTGCAGGCTGCTGGCAACAATCCCTATTTCAGGTAATAAAGGGGAATCAAGAAATCTGCCAGGTGCTGAAAGAATGAGGCAGTACTTAACTGTACTGGAAAGACTGGAGGAAGATACCCTGGCGGTTCATTCAGGCTAAAACACGCTTCTGCTACTTAGTCATGTGCTTAAAATGCCCACCACACCTCTCCTGCTAATTCTACCCTAAAGATCTTCTCTTTCTAGGCAAGGGGACGGGGCGCAGATGTCACTTTCTGTGACTACTGGCTAGATCAGGACTTCTCTCATTTTTAAATAATGTCCACAGAAACAGGAACCCAGTGACACCAAGGTAAGGAATTCAATATAAGGACATAGATAAGGACGTAGAGAAAGTCTTCAGAAAGAATATGTTAATGTGCAGGTGAACTAAAAATAGCCCACAGCCCTCCAAACATCCTTCAGTCACCAGACTTCACCGTATCTCATTCAGCTGAGCACCAGAATATTTCTTACATCGTAAATGATGTCAGAAGCTGAGGTGGTAAGTTTGTTGTTGATAAGCAGCTTTAACGTTCAGAGGCAAGAGGCCAGTGAGAACTGAAACTTCAACAGAATGAACTAGTTTGGATGCAGCAGAAGGGCTAGTGAGAGCTATCTTCACCACGAATTTATACCTCTACTACTACTTATGAACTGTTCAGCAAATTCTATTCCATCAGAGTATTAAAAATTTTGTAAATGAGATACGGAGACCTAATTAGAGGGCAGAAATTGCATGGTTCAAGAGAAAGTTCAGTTAGGTATCGGTAATTACACAACAGCCTTTTTTTCTAACAGGCTAAACCAACTCCATTTCAGCATAATAAGTGTTATAATTAAAACAGCTTTTCAAACTAATGATGTATGAAATATGTAATAAAAAATGTAGAGTCCAAACATCTATAGGATTTGTTTAAAGACTCAGGAAGCATGCAAAATAGGAAAAGCATTATTTTGATGCAGATAATATAACAGCCTTTTATTTTTAACAACAGAACGTTAATGGCAAGTACAAAATATTCAACGTCAAGGAAGATTCATGCTCAGCTACAATATGAATTTAAAATTTTAACTTTGTTCTTTTTCTTAGAAGTAAGGCAGAATGAATTATAGAGATACAGATGCTTAAGGAGGCACCTGGCTAGATACAATGGATGTTCAGAACGAAAGGTTTGCAATGATGAATTAAATTTAATGGGCCGATTCAGTGTCTTTTCAATCATACTATTAAAGCTGAGTATTGAAATACACATTTTCTTCTAGGAATTATTGTTCCTTTTGTATCTTCTTGACTTTTACTTCACTTGTCGGAAGATTTTTCTTCTTCTCTAAAAGATGAAATTGTGGCAGCCTAACAAATTGTAAAAAACCAAAAAGAATCGTGCATCCTGAAAAGGGAAAATGACTGAACAGCAGAGATATAAACTCCTGGGTGCTGAATTATTTTTACATGTATTTAAATGATACTTTTGGATCACAGGAGTTCGATATCCTCCAGTCTACTCAGAACCTAATGAAAGCTTGATTCTGGGGTGTTAAAAAGTGATTTTTTTTTTTCTTAGCTTGCAATGTACCAGGCAGAACTAGACCCTGAAGTTATATTACATTTTCTTTCTGTTTTTTTTTTCCCTTACAAAACTCTCTTTGTTGATCAGACCACTGATACCGATGAGCTAAAATGTGTTATGTTGTATTGATTTTTTTCGGAGAAGAGAATGCCCTCTGACAAAAGAAAAGCTGAAGAAAAACAAAAATACCATGAAAAATGCATGTAAACACCCTTTTCTTCATGCTGGCACATGCTGGGAAAGAAAACTGAGAGAGTAGTTAGAAGTCCAAGGTAATATACATATTACCAGGGGATTTTTGTGTTCGGGTTGTTTTTTTTTTCCCGCATAAAGTTTGTTCCAGCTTCCTTGGAGCTTTCGCTGCAAATCTGACAAGAAGTTCAGGCTGTCTGTATAACACAGAGAGTAAAACTTTAGAGAAAAAATAGCATTAGGCTTCAAGATAGATATTTGCTCACAAAGGCTGATGTAAATAATGTGCCCAACACATCAGCTTTTTGAGATTTTTGTACTTCTGAGGTATCTTTTAACTGTGCTAAGCAATTATTGGAATTATAATTCTCCAATTATTCCTATGTCTAGATTATGCATATGATCCTTAAAGGAGGAAAAAGGTCTGTTTTCTTCCCCTAGCTCCAATTTAATTGTCTTGATGTTGAAGATATGCACAATTGAATTATATTTGCTATGAGGAGATGAAAGAAACTTGTAAACCAAATTACTTATGGATCATAACTGATGAGGCTAAATAGTTTTATACCTAATTTAGCTTTTATTTTTCTTTTCTCTGAGCTGTTTATTGTGGGAACTGAACCTTAATGTTACAGATTGCATTCCTTTCCATTTTATTCGTCTTTTAAATAAATTTGTACTTTGAACTTTCAAGAGTCCAGTAGCTGTATAATGCAACACATTCATCTGCTGCATATGCCATCATATCTTTACAGTACGTAAATAAGAAAACCTAACCCATGTTTTCTTATAAAATTAGTGCTTTTAGGATACTGTATGATGATAATTTCCACTCCCCAAATGACTGTGAACTGGAGGCTTAGGATAGCAGATGACAGAGTTTATTTCAGTAATTTACTTGTGCTGAAGTAATGTTTGAAACCATACCATTTCCCTAACACTTCTGACATAAAAACTGAGTTTTGCTGAAGTGTTATACAATTTGATATAACTGAGATGGTTTTTCCAGAACTATTAACTCCCAAGTTACCAGACTTGGAAGAAGAAGAAAAGAATAATATTACACATTTTTTTCACAGAGCTTATTCATACTTCAGCTACCAAAATATATCTGTAAAGTTCCCTTTGGAATATTTTCAAATAAAATGTTTGATGATAAATATATTCGATTTCAATAGAAAATAGAAATGCATACAAATATTTCACAAAAATCTGTGTTTCTGTGTGCACTCATGTATCAATGCTCGTTTAAAGGAGCGCCCACCCAGGGCCCTTCCTGAAGATACAGCGCTAAGAATTCAGCAGAAATGCATGACTGGCTTTCAAGAAATTGCATCTATGCTTTTGTTAGTGCTCTCTGTGCTTTTTATCTGTGTATGGGAAAATTTTCGTTGCAAGTAACTTAGACTGCTGACAGAAAAGTAAAAGATATGTGGAATGATTTTAGAGCAAGTTATACTTTTGCAAGAATTAAAAGTGGCCTATTGCCATTCTGTTAATTATTCTGTTTTTCAGACAGTGATTCTTGGTTACTGCTCACAAACCTTTAATCCGATTCAGCCTTTTGACATTAATGGAATCTCCTGTTATTTGGCTGCATCAACTCACTGAAGTTGGTAGTTATTTACATATTTTTCAGGATATTTATACAAAGAAAGTGTCAAAGATCTTTTTAGACTTAGAAGCTAAAGAACTAGGAGCTGTTGCCCAGTGCATACGATAGGTCAATGTGTTGGGTTTGTGTGGTGGTGTTTTGGTAGTTGGGGAGGGGCTAGAGGGGTTGCTTCTGTAAGAATCTGATAGAAGCTTCCCCAGCTTCTAGTTGGACCCGCCTCTGGTCAGGGGCAAGTCCATCAGCGACAGTGGTAGCACCTGTGGGAGAACATATTTAAGAAGGGGGAAAAAAAAAAAAGAAAATGCCGGTTGGGTCTAAACCACAACAGTCATCTATAGACATGGTTTCTATTCCTGAAAACAATCGAAAACTGTTGTTCTCTGCACTCTCTTAGATTATTTTTGTCTCTATTAAGATCCTCGCTGAAACATAAGCTGCAGAGTAAATTTCTCAAACAACTTGTTTCTCTTTGTCTAATCTTTCCTGGTCATCCATGAAATTTTCTTTCTTCTACCCTCCAGCTTTTTTGTCTTTTCAGGCCGAATAAATGGTTTTATATTTTAAATATTGTAGTAACTTCTATGTGGCTTTGTTTAACCCCTTCATCTCCAGAACTCCCAAATTTACTTTGGTGAAATAGCTCTTCAATTTTTCTTTTATGAGAAGAGCATATTCGGGTGCCTTCTCATCTCAAGTATTTTCTTTCTCAACTCAAAGCATTTCTTTGCTGGTATGGTCTAATCTTCAGCTTTTACCTTTTTGTTTACTTTTCCTGTATAACTGGTATCAAGAAGTCTGAAATCTTACCTACATTATTCTATCTTTTACCTACATTTCCTCATCTTTATCCTCAATTCTGTCCTTTATCAATTTCTCTTTCCTACATTCAAACATTTTGTCTTCAGAAGATGAATGTTATAGGTGAAAATTTCTTAAGTAAAAATAAGCAACGGGTGATTCTTCACATCCTCAATTCTCATTCTGAACTACATCCTTTGATTTTTAAAGTTCTTACATGATTGTTAAGTCATATCTCCTACACTTGTTATGTTTTTCTATCTTTGCTCCTTCTCTCTGCTCATGGTCACCAGCCTTCTCACACATATATCGCACTGTCAACACATTTCTCAGATGCACCTTCCTAAATGTAGTGTTTTTTTCTCCTTCTGTAACAAAATGTAGGATTTTTTTTCTCCTTCTGTAAAAAAGCCCAAGACTCCATTCTCTGCCATTATTTAGTTTCCTTAAAACGTATCCAGACCCATAGTCTGTGTGAGAAATGTGCAGAAAAGAAAGGTAAATCACATTTCATTTTAGCCCCAGTGAAAAGATACTTGTCAAATACAGCAAAGGTTTTTTCCTAGTCTGTTCAACCATAGGGATATACTATAAATGTCAAATACAAACAGAAAAAGCAGAGGAATAAATTTTGAGAGAGAAGTGACTGTTTTCTTTGTATTCATCTGAATGAAGGTTTTTACTGATTTTCTTCAAATATTGCAGTGAAATCATGACCTGAAGCCCAGCATAAAGAAAGCCATAGTGCATGACTGTGTTAGTCTAAGAGCAAGGCAAGAGCCAGAATGGTATCTTAGATCACAGCCTGGATCCAGCTCCTACCTTGCTCGTGGCAGGAAATGAGCTGCAAACACCGCAGCTAGTCCAGGTAACTTCTTCTTCCCTGTTTTTTCTGTGTAACAGCGGGTGGCTGCTATGGAGTGACTGTTTCTATGTCTGTCACTGTCGGCTCTTAATTGTTTTGCTTCATAAACTGAAGCATAGCTACTTTGGATTATTTTCAGTTTTCATGCTTTTTATGTGGGGATGTGCAGCTGTCTAGCAAGCAGCTTAGTCATGTGAATATTGTTCCAGAAGTCTTTTCAGAAGATGTCTTCTTCTAAGACCTTATTACTGTCCTCTGGAGACAAAAAGGAGGGATTCCAACACCATTCTGATATAGAAAGCATCTAACAGTCCCCAAAGCATACATACTATTGTCACATCTGCATATTTAACAAGCACTCTCTGTTACAATATTGATTGTGCGTTCTGTATGTCAATTAGTGCGTTTCTTGAGCACATCAGTCAAAGTACAGTGAAGCCAGAAGGTGCCATTCTGCTATCTTTATTAATGGGTTAAGCACATAGCTTCTTCTTTTGCTATGGCAGTTTCAGTGGAAATAATTCAACAGAAAAGGCATGATGGTTTTGAAACAAGGAATATTCACATGTTGGAAGTTGGTGTGGATGTCTGCTAGAGACCGCCTGATCACAAAAAAATAAAAGAGGCCTTCTTTGGTGGTGATGAGATGCATTCATGAGTGCCAAGAAAGCTGACCAATGTCATTGTGAGGCACTCTAAATTATCTTTGAAAGTTCGTGGTGGAGGTTTGTGAGGAGTGGAATGCAGCAAATGCCTCTCCTATCTTCAAGAAGGAGGATCTGGGGAACTACAGGCCAGTCAGCTTTACCTTGCTCCCTGGGAAGGTGTTGGATCAGATCTTGCTGGAGGCTGTTTCCAAAGATGTTCAGGACAAGAACATCTTGTCTTTGGAACACTTGGGAGTGCTGGTTGACGAGAAGCTCAACATGAGCCGGCAACGTGCGCTGGCAGCCCAGAAAGCCAACCGTATCCTGGGCTGCATCCAAAGAAGCGTGGCCAGCAGGTCAAGGGAGGTGATTCTGCCCCTCTACTCTGCCCTCGTGAGACCCCACCTGGAATACTGCGTTCAGCTCTGGAGTCCCCAACATAAGAAGGACGTGGAGCTGCTGGAGTGAGTCCAGAGGAGGGCCACAAAGATGATCTGAGGGCTGGAGTACCTCTGCTCTGAAGACAGGCTGAGAGAGTTGGGTTTGTTCAGCCTGGAGAAGAGAAGGCTCTGGGGTCATCTTATTGCAGCCTTCCATTACTTAAAGGGGGACAATAGGAAAGCTGGAGAGGGACTTTTTACAATGGTATGTAGTGATAAGACAAGGGGCAATGACTTTAAATTGAAAGAGGACAAATTTAAATTAGATGTAAGGAAGAAATTTTTCACTCAGAGGGTGGTGAGGCACTGGAACAGGTTGCCCAGAGGAGTTGTGGCTGCCCCATCCCTGGGAGTGTTCAAGACCAGGTTGGTTGCCAGTTTGGGCAACCTGGTGTAGTGGAGGGTTTTCCTGCCCATGGCAGGGGGGTTGGAACTAGATGATCTTTGAGGTCCCTTCCAACCCTAACCATTCTATGATTCTATGAAGAAGGTGACCTGGAGTAGTCAGCATAGATTTATGAAGGGAGAAAAATACTTAACCAGCTTGATATCCTTTTACTATGGGATGATTGGCTTGGTGGATCAGGGAAAGCAGTGACATTTTATCTCGACTTTAGCAGGCATAGAGTATCAGCACTGTTTCCCATAATGTCCTCATAGACAAGCTCATGAAGTATAGGCTAGATAAACATACATTGAGGTGGACTGAAATGTGGCTGGACTCCTCGGCTTAGAAAAGTTGCGATCAGCAGACCACAATCTAGTTGGAGGCCAGTCACTAGTCATGCACTCGAGGGGTTGATAATGAGGCCAATACCATTTAACATCTTCGTTAATGACCTGGACGATGGGATAGAGTGCATACTCAGCAAGTTTGCAGACCACACAAACTCAGGCAAAGTGGTTGATACACCAGAGCAGTCTGAGCAAATGGGCAAACAGGAATCTCTGGAAGTTCAACAAAGAGAACAGCTAAGTCCTGCATCTGGGAAGGAATAACTGCATGCACTGGTACAGGCTAGGGGATGACTGTCTGGAAGGCAGCTTTGCAGAGAAGGATCTGGGGGGTCTTGGTGGACAAGAGTTGAATTTGAGTGGGAAATGTGTACTAGAGACAAAGTTGATTAACACTATCCAGGGTTGCATTAGGAGCAATGCTACCAGCAGGTTGAGGGAGTGATCTTTCTCCTCTCTTTAGCATCAGAGAGGCCACAGCTAGACCACTGGCTACAGTCCTGAGCTCCCTTGTAAAAGAGGAACACAGACATAATGGAAAGAGGCTAACGAAGAGTCGTGAACATGATGAAGGGCTTGGACCGTGCAATCTCCGTGGTTGCCTGGAGAGGCTGTGGAGTCTCCATCCTTGGAGATAAACAAAACCTGACTGAACACAGCCCTGAGCAAGTTGTTCTTGATGACCCTGCTTTGGTCAGAGGGATTGAACTAGACAATCTCCAGATGTCCTTTCCAATTGCAACAGCGCTGTGATTTTCCAAGAAATGCTTTAGTCCCAGTGAAGCACTGTTAGGAGATTTGTGTGTGTGTGTGTATCTTTTCAGTGGGAGAGAGTGAGAAAACATATGTGTGTTTATGGATATGGGAGAAGAGATAAAGCAAGCAACACACTTTTATTGCTTAAATATCACCTAATTCTTCCAGGACTGTTCTTCTCTGCTCTGGTAAGTGCCAACAACCTCTCAGTTTAATGTCACATTTCCACTTCTGTCCCACACTTGTGGGTAACTGAGGTTAAAAGAACTCTGTGCAAAGCAAAACAGAATAAATCTGTGCAGGATATTTTAGCATGCTGAGCAGCTGCTACTTAAAATATAGATCAGAACTTGTTCTTTTGGGAGAGTACTCAGAGATAGTTTTCCAGAAGCACAAGCAATATGTTTACTAATCTCTGCTGGCTAACAGCAGTATGTTTAGCTTCCATAAGCCTGGAGGCCAGTAGTCCTGTGAGAACCTACAGTTGCAGCAGTTCAAGCATAATAATTTTGACTTTGAATGACACAGTAATTCCTCAGCTTTTATACAGTTCCAGCTGCACACTTCAGCTCTACAAGGAAAACAAAAGAAGTGACATCATGAGTACCTACATAATATTTTTAGCTTGTGCTGGAATTTAATACCGTTAAGAGACTAAAAAGGAAACCAAGTTCTAAATCCTTCAAAACACCAGGCATGCGGCAATCACATCTGCAGTGTCGCATTAAATAATGTGGGATTTCAATGAAATTTCAGAGGATATTTGTGTATCTGACAGTCTTTTTAACATCTACTGACTATAAAGAGTACAAGCGCCAGAAAAAAGAATATTAAAATGCATTGAAGACAGGAATTTTCAGCTCCTTTTGCCTTTTCTAACAGTTTTTTGACCAGTATAATTTGATTTGATTTTGTTTATTTAGAGTGTTACATTTCTATAGACACAGATATATACAAAATGCATCAATGTGTATTATATATTCATAAAGGCACACAAACACTTTTCCCCATACACTAACATACCAGTCATATTTCTCCATTTGCACTGGGTGTCCATGGAAAGATGCTGGCAGCGGGGGCTTCAGGGTGGCCTCTATGAGGAGAGGCCAGGACTGCTCCATGCTGAACATGGATGATTCCAGCCAGCTCCAGTAGACCCACTTCAGGGCACAGCTGAGCCCCTCAGCTAAGATGGTGGAGCCTCTGGGAAAACACATTTAAGAAAGGGGAGAAAGTACTGGACAGGCAGAGGAAGAAAAAAAATGAATGTAAAACAGCAGAGGAACACCAATGTCAGAGGAGAAAGAGGAGGCGGAGAAGAACAGATACTGGTGAAGGACTACAGCTGCTGGAGGATCCATGCTGGAGCAGAGGAAAAGGGTGAGGAGGAAGGAGTGACAGAGGGAAACCACTGTGTACTGGCTGTTAACACCTCCAACCTCCTCACTCCTTGTGCTGCATGTTGTTGCTTCACTGAAGGGTCTGAGCATAACCTGCAGCAATAGCAAGGCGGGAGGAGAGTTGGGGCTCTTCAGCCTGGAGAAGAGGAGGCTCCGGGGTGACCTTATAGCGGTCTTCCAGTACCTCAAGGGGGCCTACAGGAAAGATGGGGAGAGGCTGTTCAGGAGGGCCTGTTGTGATAGGACAAGGGGTAATGGTTTTAAAATAGAGGGAGGTAGATTCAGGTTGGATATTAGGAAAAAGTTTTTTACCATGAGAGTTGTAGAACACTGGAACAGGTTGCCCAGAGGGGTGGTGGATGCTCCATCCCTGGAGACGTTCAAGGCCAGGTTGGATGAGGCCCTGAGCAACCTGATCTAGTTGGAGATATCCCTGTTGCTTGCAGGGGGGGTTGGACTAGATGCCTTTGAAGGTCCCTTCCAGCCCTAACCATTCTATGATTCTATGATTCTATGAGAGGAGTGTGGGCCAAAGCTGAACAGGGGAATGGAGGAAGGAAAGGTGTTTTCCCAAAATGTTTTCCTCATGTTTTAATGTGGGAGTTTTTTGTTTATTTGTGTTTCCCAATAAGTGAATCAGTAATTAAATACATATGTCTTAACTGTCAATGAACTAATTTTCCCCAAGGTGAGTCTGCTTTTCCTGTGATGGTAATCAGTAAGGGATCTCCCTGTCTTTATTTTGACCCATAAACTTTCTTGCTCCTGTTCTTTCTGTTTTCTCCCCCTGTCTTACTGAGGGAGTGGCAAGTGAGCAAGTGTCTGGATGGGATTTTGGCTGCTATATGGGGCCAACCTACCACATAATTTTGTGTTAATACTCATACACATCTGTTTTTAAACTTTGGACAGAAGTTTCATGGAGTTTCTTGGAGTACTTTAGAGTAATTTGATTAACATACATACTATCTTACAAGTATTCCTCTCGTTTGTCCCCACACTATGTGCGTTTGCATAGAGTCATTCAAGTTGGGCCTCCAGTGAGGCTGACTTATGTGGTAAATTCTGGAACCAGACTATGAACAGTCTGGTTTAATTAAACTTTGTGAAAGATGACAAAATTCATTTATAAAGGTGCTAAGGATGACAGAAGTGACTGAGAGCTGAAATGCTAAGCAAGATTATGCTTTTCAAATCAATATATGTAACTGGTTATACTATTACACATGTGGAATGAATTACTGAATTGTATTGCATTATGTATGGTATTATGTATTGTATTATGTATGGTTTTGACAGAAAAGGATCTGCAATTTTTCTCTTAATTATTTATGCACCTGAATACCTAAAAATGAACAAATGATATGATATCAATGTTCCTTTATGAGCATGTGGCTTTCAGTAGTTCAAGGAGTTTCATCAGTCATCATTTGCTTGCACTTAAGTTGCCTTCTTCAGCAGTAATCGTGTAGCTGATTGAATATCTATTTTAAAATTTTAAAAATGGTGGTTTTCTCTAGGAGATAACAACTCACTCTTCATTTGAAACGAGATGCTGGCTTTGTAAAATCTGCAGGCTTGACAATGAGTCTAATTTCATGGATGTATATTTATTACTTGCCTATTTTTGTTAAGTTCTGCTCAGTATTTAAGTGAATTTAAGCTACATGAAAGATACTAAGCTGTGAGCCCAGAATTGCAAAGCCTCATATACATACCAGGGCCATCAGCAGTCCACGTACCCTTATCCAGCATTTTAGTGCTGATTTGCAAAGTTAACTTTTAAGATTAGTAATTAAAGTGCTTCATGCAAAGATGTACACAAAAGAAACCATGTGCAGTGTACAATAGATTTTATTGATCCTACAAAGACCAAAACTGTGCTATGTACTTGTGTGCCATCTGCTGCACCTCATCTATCTACTAACTCTAGACATATGTACAAATCACATTTTTATAGAGTGCTCTATAACATGGTAGCTTAAGGGAGTGCTTGGATTTTCTCCTGGAACTAGAGGAAAGGTGACAGTAAAGGTGCAAATTATGATGCATGAAACTGTACAATGAACCGAGAAGAAAACACAAGTTTTTTGTAGAGGCTATACAATCTCAAATTTACTGGCCACAGATCTGTATTGGAGCTATGACCATGCCAATATTATTACTATATTTCTCATTATCACCTCTGTGACTAGCTATAAGGTTTGCACAGAATGAATCTAAATAGAAGGGGAAGGTGAGAATATGAATAAGAAACATTTCCTTCCTTTCATCTGTAAGTGTGGCATGAAAAGATGGTATGATTTACCAAAAAACCTTATGGTAAAGCTAAGAAAAAAGTCTATCTTTTGGTTCAAGTGTTTTAATAACAAAACTAGGTTTTCACTCTGACCCTAGGGAGAAAACTGTCCATATTACTTTGTTAGTACCCTAAATGTTGCAATCTCCCTAAACATTAAATTTTGGAAGATGATCTAGGAAATATATTTTTTAAAAAAACATATTTTTTGAGGTTGATAGACACTGATATAATCTAGTAAATATGCTTATAGCTAGAAGAACATTCCAAAATAAGGAATGGAAAACATGGAGTAATGAACCTATACAAACCAAAAGGAAACAAACAATGAGTTCGGCTTTCTGATTATGAAAGCTGGCTTAGCTGTCATTCATCACTGAAAAGTGTCTACAGACTGCACCATGGCAATGAGATTAATGATGGTTCTCCAGGTTACATTTAGTCATGAAGGAATGGGATTCTTCCATGCTCTGTGGCTTCTGTAGTATTGTCGTTTCAAACCCATTGAAGGCAAATGTATAGTCTGGGGGTATTCCAGTAAGACAGGTAAATTGTTTTGCACAGATGTGAAAGACTACCCGTGCTGAAAGGGAGGGTAATAAATCACTGGGCCAAGGGGAAAGCACAGCTCAGCCTGCAGAAGAGACTTTCCTAGGGCCTGGGCACATCTGTACAGAGAAGTTCCTTTGTTGCAAACTAGATGGGCTGACAGGCTGGCCTCCCCTGTGTCAGCAGCCTCTGAATATAGGCAAATGTCAGAGGAACTGGAGATTATCAGGGTGCAAGGAAACTGAAATTGCATGTCCTGCTCCACCTTCTGAGGCACTGGTGTTTAAGAAAGCCTGCTACAACAATCCAAACTTATCCACAGATACCTTTGTGTGGGAGTGAGCTCCCTGAATCTCTTTGCACTATTGAAGCAAGTGAGGACAGAGAGCAAGGAGTAAGACCACTGTCCACATTTTCAGAAGAAAAAAAGAGTTATTTCTCTTAAGCTATATTTAACGTAAAGGTAAATAGATTTTATCTAGTATTGCTTAGTAATGTAGGAGGCATTAACAGGCTTTTTAGCCTTATCTTTTGGGCGAACAAGATCTCTGTGATTGTACACCGTGTTTGTTTGCTGATTTTTCTGTCTGTATATTATTCCTTTTCCTAAAAGGTTTTGAACCAATAGCCAATTTCAAGCAAAGAGACAGAGATCCGCAGAGACGGGAGAAATTAATATCCTTGACAGAAAGGCAGCAACATGAGTGCCCCATCCAAGTCACCCCAGCAAGTTCCCCCCTGTCTTTGGCCAGCCATGCAAAACCTCACTGGCCAGTCAGAACACGTGTGTGCTGGCATCATCTCTCACCAAGCTGCAAGGCCAGCTGCCCTCAAGGAAGACAACTGCTACTGGAGTAGTTAGGGAATGTGGGTAAGACGGAACAAGAAATACTGAACAAGTGACGCGAAGTTATCCAGTTACTGAGGATGCAGATGACAGAACTGTTGTGGCAGCACAGAGTATAGGACACAAATCCATAGGAAAACAGGCTTCATTAATCCCATGTTTACAAAACAAGATGTTTTCTATTTGACCAAACTTCTCTCTAATCAATAAGCATTTCATCCTGTTACGAACTGAACACAGCAGAGAAGTCATCTGGGTAAAGCTATTAAGAAGCTGATTTCTAGAGGTGAAGTTGTCTCTGTATGTTTAAGCATTATTTATTTCTTATTTTCTCTCCTGGTAATTTTTTTCTGAATTATATTTAGGAAAAATATTTTAAACCAAACCCACAGTCCTTGTAATATCTCAGATGTACCATAAACTATTATTTGGAACTGTAAACATGCTATTTTTAACATCTGTATTTTACACATTTTCAATATTAATAGGAAAAACAACTTGTAGCTAGAAAGAAATCTGAAAAGTCACAAGTGATCTTTATAAATTGGCAAGGGAGAGAAGACAACTTCCTTTAGCAAAAATAGTGGTAGCTTCTTAAGGTACCCTTTCTGCTGGTGCATTTTACCTTAATAGTTCTGATTCTGATAAATGCTCAGGCCTACTTTATTTGAAGGAAAATAAGAATTCTCCTTTCAAACACTTACAAAAATGAGACTCTCAAGCCTGCAGCCCTCAGGAGTGGAGAACTGCTTTGATTCCTGGCAGAGCTCTATTATGGAAATCTCCAAAGTGAATGGAAAGTAGACCACACAGTGTATAATCGCTGCTTGTGAGTTTCCTCTGTGGGTAATTAAGATTAAAATGATTAGGTTACTGACTGTGTGCTAGGAAAAATTGTTCATTTAGCTATGCATAAATAGTTTTAAAGGTGTGAATAGGTCTTGTTGCTGAATCAAACATTTTGCATAAAAATGTCATTAGAAAGACGCCCTAGTGTGGTGTTATGAGATAATAATTTCAGTAATAGAAATGTGAACTCTACTATATGCAACATAAAAGCTTGTTACCCTGTAGAGTCCACAGAAAGTGAGACTGCCACAACTCCCTTGTATATTGTTGCCCTTTTATTGATGGAGAAATACTGTAGCTAGAGGTGGGTACTAAATCATCCTGCTAGCTCTGCCCCATTATCTAGTACTCTTCATGCTGGAACTGAAAATATATTTAAATATAAATTTATACAGTAGCATTAAAAAACTTCAAACTCAATGTGTTTCTTCAAGGATGAAATAACTGTTCATATGTATTTTATATTTAATAGTCTGCAAAAATATACTAAAAAGTCAAAAGTGGGGTGTAGACCATTTATAGTTCCTGTATTTGAAGTGAAAGTTCTTAGAACAACTGAAAAAAAGTTCTGTTAAATTCACTACATTTTATGGTCTAATTTTTTGCAAGCTGTATTGATCAAAACTATTCTGGCAGCAGAAATGGAACAACAAAGTAATAGCCAAGCTCCTTCATGCAACCAAATAATAGCATGCAGTAGTAAATGGAAAACAAGACAAAGAGGACCAGAGAGATCACATAAAAATGTGGTATTGCAGAATATTAAATCCACTGCAGATAACCAGTGGCATATGAACATAATTAAAATAGACAGTCTGAGGCTGCAAGCTGGGAAACATAAATTTGCATCTCACTAATGTTTTCCTAATGGATAGCTCCAATGCATGATGGGGATTTATTTTTAAATAATGTTATTTCACTGCTAACTGACCTTTCTGTCCAGTTCAATCTACATAAGGAACTGAGATGCTTAGAAGGTATGATTTTTGGAGGAAAGAGAATTTTTGCAAAGTCACTCTGAAAGCCAGAATCAAAGCAAGATTTGTTTGTTTTGGCTTAGAGAAGTATTATGATAAACAAAACTCTTAATATAGAAACACAGAAAACCAATTTTATTTAAACATAATTCTGAGACCATACTACATCCCCAAACTTGGAGTGAGCTGTATTTCGCCTGAGTCTTGTGATCCTGTGAAGCTTTAGAGGCTTTAATAGGGCTTTGGGCAAATGCAGGCATCTGCCCACACAGAGCTTATTTCAAGTCAGGGACCTAACACTAGATTAACTATATTGGACCATAAATAATGCACCTGTCAGTTGTACAAAACAGAACTAAAGAACAGATGGTTCCTCAGAGTAAGTGATGTGGGGCAATGTGCTAGTAATGCCAAGGCTTTGGACAGTGGTAAGGATAGATGCTGATCTTGCTCAGGTGTAGGTAATAATCACATTTCAAGTAATTATTAATGCAATTACTAATTCTTGTTTGCTTTACAGTAGCTCTTGTTTCCCACAGATGTGTGCAAGACCCTCTTGTTTGAAAAAACATGTTTATAAGACTGTGGCATGTCATTGCAGTGTGTGACTGAACGAACTGTTAATTCTGCTTTGTCCTGGTTATCGTGGTTAGTGCTTGATAACACAAAAACCTGTTCATATATCTGACATTTTAACAGTTTTGTGGCCGTCCTCTCAATTGCTCTAGCAGCCCAGAAAGCCAACCATGTCCTTGGCTGCATCCAAAGAAGTGTGGCCAGCAAGTCGAGGGAGGTGATTCTGCCTCTCTGCTCAGCTCTCATGAGACCCCACCTGGAATACTGCATTCAGCTCTGGAATCCCCAACACAAGAAGGACATGGAGCTGCTGGAGCTCCACGAAGATGATCTGAGGACTGGAGCACCTCTGCTCTGAAGACAAGCTGAGACAGTTGGGGTTGTTCAGCCTGGAGAAGAGAAGGCTCCGGGGTGATCTTATACGAGTCCTTCCTGTACTTAAAAAGGGGCCTACAAAAAAGAGGGGGACAAACTGTTCAGAAGGGCCCATTGCGATAGGGCAAGAGGTAATGGTTTTAAACTGAAAGAGGGTAGACTTAGACTAGATATAAGGAAGAAATTTTTTACAACGAGGGTGGTGAAACACTGGAACAGGTTGCCCAAGGAAGTTGTAGATGCCCCATTCCTGGTCAGATTGGACGGAGCTCTGAGCTACCTGATCTAGTTGAAGATGTCCCTGCTCACTGCAGGGGGTTTGGATTAGGTGATCTTTAAAGGTCCCTTCCAACCCAAAGTATTCTATGATTCTATATATAGAGTTAGTCTGTACAATTATACTATATTTATTCTAGTAAATTAAAAAATGTCAGGCAACATTTGGTCATAATGGTATTCAATTGTCTATATTTCTCGATTATTGGTACAATCCTTTTCTTAGTTTTTGTCTGGGCAAACTAGCTGCCTTTTAAATAATTCTTGTGTACAGTTTGGGGGTTATCACAGTCCAATGACTATTCCCAGCAGACATTTTGGATATTGTCAGTGTGTTCTGCATAGCAAGAATGTTTAATAGTATGGATGCCAGCCTTTCTAGGTTAGCTGGCTTCAGTGCTGGAGAAAGGTCAGAAGCATATTTAATTCATTAGCATTGAAATTGCTTCACAGTCTGGTAGTACATCACATCTGTAACTCAGCAATTAGTAGCTCTAGGGCTAGGGAAAGAAGCAGCTTCCAAGAAAGCTTTTGAGCTGTAAACGACCATGTAAGCAGACACTATTCTTTTAGGCCAGACTTAAACCAAATTATTTAGAAATGGCTTAATTTTACCTTTTCACTTTGCTTTGCAATATCTTAGAAGATCTCCTCACAGCTGAGTAAGAGCTGAAAAATATGTAGGCTGCTGCTGTATGTCTCCTTGTTGCTGTAAGTTATCCTACTGGGAGATAGCTTTTAGCTCCTAGATTTCATCTTAGAGCTCTGGACATCGATTCACAGAGTATGAAGCACAGGGTTAGCCAGGCTCTACTCAGCTTCTACCACGGCAATTCACTTGCCCTCCACTATGGCTTGATTACTTTCTGTGGACACAAGGCACAGATAATGACTGCATGGACTTGCTATACAGACATTTCAGAATTCTGGTTTGTGCTAAAACCTAGGTGGATGACTATGAAGTTGTAAAAAAAAAAAAAAAAAAAGTAAAATAATATATATATAATAGTGTGACATGAGTCCCGAAAGATGGGGGGAATGAGATTTCCCACCTTGAGAAGAGTGTGATAGTGGCCCCCAGTGGGGCTTCACACAAGGGAAGACTCTGACATCCTTGTGAATCCTCTGGTTCTCTCCTGCCACATTGCTGCCAGCATGCGTCTTCTTGAAGAGGGCCTGAAGTTTCCTTCTGAGGTGGCCTCTGGCTGGAGGGCTGAGAGACATACTGGGAGACCATAGCAAGACTTGATATGACCCAAGCCTTCCCTAGTCAATCCATGATTGAGCTGTCTACTTAGTCTCCTAATTATATAGAGAAGATGTCTTCTTCTTCTTGGCTATTATGGAGTATAGTTATTTTAGGAGGTGACCAATAAAAATCTCAACAGGGAATGTTCAATGGGGAAAAAAGA
This sequence comes from Tauraco erythrolophus, assembly GCF_009769465.1. Lineage (NCBI taxonomy): Eukaryota > Metazoa > Chordata > Aves > Musophagiformes > Musophagidae > Tauraco > Tauraco erythrolophus. Next base: position 28,499,123 of record NC_141468.1, on the reverse strand, counting down.
CAGACAGAAGACATGACTTTGTGTCTGAGGGAATTTTTAGCCCAGATACCCATCCCTTTTCATATGGCTCCTGTATCTCACTATGAAATTGCTATTAAATAAGGCAATGGCTTCTTTACCTATTAAAGGAGAATAAATGGGAAAATATTTTCACAAGAGTGACCTACTGATTGCCAATCTGAAATGTAGGTTCCAAGTTCATTTTCTAGATTTATTATTTTCTGCCAAAATTGATTTGGACAAAAAACATAGTAATCAGCTAATATGCAGTTAGCAATTTTCCATCTCATTACACAACCCTTGTATCTTATTACCCATTTAAATGAATACCTGTTAAATGAACAGACCTGTACAAGGCAAACAATTTTTCGATCCATCAAGCCAAAACAAATAGAGGACTCCAATAAAGCCTTTACAACAGTATGCTACACTATAGAATACAATAAAAATGGCATTTATCAGTGTAATACATCAGCTAAATGAATATAAAACTTTGTAAAAGAATCAAAATTACTTTTTGGGATGTCACATGATTGTACTATAACCCTAATTTTTCAAAATTCCAAGGAGCTTTGAGGAGGCATTCTGCATCATCCAGATAAGATCTTAAATATTTGTCACTATGGTGCTTATAAAAGTGACACTATAAACACTGGTTGCAACTAAACTTGATACCAAATGTGCAACAATTGATCCTACTGACTTCTGTCACCACATCTGTCCTGATTTCCACCACTATGAATTTGCAGGCCTGAATCTCTTTAAAAACAAAGAAATAACCACAGCAAGCTGCAGTGAATTAGATTTATCTATTCATTCAAGCTGTGATTTAGACACAAGTTCTCAGAGCTGGAAGGAAACTTTTTCACTCATGGTTGTCTTCATGACAAAATCTAGATCCAAAGCTGCATACTTTTGGAATTTTAATGTATGTGAATAGAGTTAATTAGGAAACTTACTGACAGAATGAGAAGAAAGAGTGCAAACACTGGCTAATCATTTCAGAAGCATTTAAAAGCAATTTGTTTTTAACAAGGATTAAGAGACAGAAGAGAGACAATACATATTTTTACTAGGAATCAAGTAAAAGGAAGAAATATTAGAGTGAAGTGGTATGGCAAACCCTTGGAACACAGTATTATAGAATGTCTGAAACAGAGTGAATTTGTTTGTTTGTCAAAGTTACTAGGTAAACAGTTTGTTAAAGTTAACCTCACTTTTTCCAGACACATGCTTGAATGTAGTTGGTAATTTCTGAGTTATACTGAGCAACCTTGCATGCACCTTTTGTGTCTGGGCCATATCTAAGGATATGCCTGCACAGATACATGACTGCAGTCACATAGCTCGCTCATAGCATTTACTACTTAGCTGCCAAAAATATTTTAGACTTGCTACTTTACTTCCACAGCTGGGTGTAGCTGAGAGGTGGTTTAATAAGCTATCCTGTTGCACTGCTACACATCTGCTAGCAGCTATGTCCCAGTTCGGATCCTCTGTCTCTTTGAAAGCACTCCTACTTCAGGAATAACAGCCTTATAATTATGAGACTGAGCTGCAGCCTGTCATTGCTGAACACTTACTCCTTGCTCTTATCCCGCAGAGAAGGACTTCATATAAACACCTTTATCAACCAAGATGTGGCAATAACTTGTCTCACCTGAATGGTAGCTGACACATCAGTTCTTTTTAGCTGCGTTGCTTTCAGCTGAAACAGATGTATTGCCTCCCAGAAAAGACTCAAAGCTTACATACTGTCCATTTCCTGATACTGTTGCCTTTTACCCACCCTCCAACTCTAAATTACATGCAAGTTTTGCATTGTGAATGATGGAATGCTGAGCCTCAAGCACAAGATCAGTCAGGCAGCAATAAGAGCATGACCTAAACCTAGCTGGACTTTATGCAGAAATCTTCTTAACAGCTAAATAACTCTGCCAGAGTTTTGTCCTTAAAGAAGAATCATATGTCACTGATATTGCATATGAAGTTTGCAGATACTCTGGGGACAGTAAAGCAACGCTGTCTTTGTGCAGACAAATATCCATTTTCAATATATATTATTTTCTCATTCGCTGGCCAGCTCCTTCTAGGAGGTGTGTGAGTTCTGACAGCAGCAATATTGTCACATCTGTCTCAATGAAAACTACTACATTTAATTTATGAAAAAACATAACATATCCTCATAAGCAGAAACAAACCAGAGAGAAAGGATGATGTGTAAAGATCTCAGTAGAAGTTGAACTGCACTGAAAACAGTTGCAGCTTTTAAGAGGATCACCACCTTGAACTGCTCTAGAGGATGATCTGTATTTGCTACACATGGGATTTCTAGCCATATCTGAATTGCTGGCAATTTTCTGTGTAGGGCAGAATTTTGTATTATGATGACATTGACATTGTGTACGTGTTTGTGGTTAGCCTCTGATGACCCCTTGCTCTGACAAAATGTGCTCTCTTCAGGGTGCTTACCTATTCTCTAATGAAGGGATTTCAGTCATGAACGTCCAAAAGAGAACTTTAGTTCAGAAGAAAAATCTCTGATGAAACAGAGGTGGCAGAGTTTTCCTTTATGCTATTTCTCACTATGAGTAGTTTATCAGATACAGAACCAAGAACTCTTACCATTTCCCAATGATCAAACAAAGTGAGAACACAGCCAAAAGAGAGGTGGAGAATGCAGATTCACGTCTTTGCTGCGATGAGTCCTTAGCTGAATATACAGAGTAGCATAGTTCAAACTGAAAAGCCTAAGGACATTCATCTCAGAACAGACAGTTATTCATAATAACCACTTCCTTTTGTGATATGCAGGCATCTTAGATTCATGGTCCACTTCAAGTTCCCAGCTAGGACTTGATGCTGACTCTGTCATGCAAAACAATTATTCATCTATTTGTTATTCCAACATGAAAAGAACATTCTTTTCAAAGTTTGACTGTCCTCAGTTTCATTCTGATGCAGAAAATGAATCATTTCAAAATAACACACTCTTCTTGAGTGATATTTATGTGTTTAAACTCTTCAAACTCTTGACTCCTGAGCTTTCTTTAGTTACCTTTTTTTTTTTTTTTTTGACACACAGCTCTAATTTCATGCATTAGAATGTTGGAGAAAACAGAGACATAGGACACAGTTCATATAAACTTTATTTGAAGCCAAAAAGTATAACTCTTGTAACAGAACAAAAATTACATCCAATATAGAAAAATAAGGAGAGTATCTTGATTCAAAGCAAAACCAAAAAAGATGACGCTATGCAAGAATTAGAGGTATGTATTATAGATGCCAGAAACCTTTTAAAGTACATTTTCCCTTGGAAATATCTAGGCATTAATGTCCTTTGGTAGTAAGCAATGGTCTGAAAAATTGATGTTAAAAAGACAAAAACAATACAGGCTCTGTGGGAAGACTGTTCTTACTCTCTCTTTTTGCCTCCTTTTATTTCCTTAGAATTTTATTACTGAAAAGGAATTTTTTTTTTTCTGAATGAAATAAAGTACATTAAAGCACATAAACCTTGTTTTCAGAGTTGAGCAGATTTTTATTGCTTTGCAATAAATCTCAAGAAGCAAGGAATCATGATGGAAACACTGAGATGTTCCTGGGCATACAGTTACTAGGCACTGAGCCATGCATGTGTGCACATACATACTTTAGAATAAATGTAGTCAAACAGAGTAAAATAAATTTTCTAAGAGCAAAAGCTGAGCTAAGCTTTTTAATACAAAAAGTCAGCTTGATTAAGGAATCAGACCACCCACTGCTGGAAGAAATATGCTTGTACCATCTATTATGCATCTTTGGTATCCACAGGCTGATATGAAGCACTGCAGGGTGGAACTCTACTGACTGGATAATGAAAAAAAGATGCATTGAGACAATAAAAGAAAGCCAGAAAGATTTATTAATTCGTGAATTTACATTCTCCATAACCGAAAAATAAATCTTCCTGTACAGAAGTCTTCAGGATGTTCACGTTAAGGGTTCAAATCATGAAGCTACTTGCATACATCCTTAACTCTACCCTTATTTATTAAAGCAATCTAAGCATGTGCTTAACATTTGCAAATGCTTAAAAGCCTTACTGAATTGAAGCCTACATATCTGATCCGAAGTCCTTTGTCATCACTATGAGTCGTTCTATCAACCAGAAAACCAGAGTCTGAGTTTATACAGTTGTAAAACTTAGCTAGAACATTAGAACACGCTCCTACATATCCATCACACTTAAAGCTAAGTTAAAATTAACATTTTCAGTCACAAATTGCATTGCTTTAGTTTTGTTTTTAGGTCTTGCTTGCATTTCTCGTCGTTTCAAATATAATTGTTGTATGCCAAGTTTAGTTTCTGATATGAAATTGAAGTGCTTGTCTTGTAGAATGATAAAATATTTGATTTATCTTCAGTATACCAGTTTGTTTGCAGAGAGAAGACTAATTTATTTGATTAAAGAATTGCCCCATTAACGTTACATGAAATCAGCACAACTTATATAAATACTTCACTTGCCCCAGAAGGAAGAGATGTGTTTGTATTGTATCAGTTGCAAAACCTCACTCATTCTGTGCTATGTCATAGAGGCTGCTCTTAATATGGCAGATGTTTTATCAGAAGAAGAAATATCTAAATTTATAGTAGTTTTTCTTTCAGTGAAATGGTGTTGCAGTTACCACCTTATTGAAGCTTAGTTTTCTCTAAGGGAAGGCTCCTTTTTCTTCACTTCCTCCTCAGCTATCAATAAGGACATTCTGTATCTCCTTAAAGAGTAGTTTAATACAGATTATTTTCCCTATGAGAATTATATATGAAAGATACAGTGTAAAGGTCGATTAGAGCACCTGAGTTGAGAAATGCAATGGTTAATGTCACCAAAAGTGCTCATTCACTGAGGACTTGATCCAGATTTCTTTGAGCCTAGTGTGGCTGTATCTTTGATAACTGGAAAGCATACCCACCTTGTAGTTTGAGCAAGTTGAAAGCATTAAGCAGATGAAGTACTGTCTTCTAAAAGTACAAGGTGTAATAAATATATCAGGTAGATAGAGGGTAGATAATTAAAATGCCTGTGGGTGAGTAGTAACAACTCCATAAGAATAAGAGTTAATACAGTCTTGAAGAAGCACAAATGTACTAACACTTCAACGCATTTCATATCATGTTACCATTTTCAGGACTTCAGTTGTGAAGCAAAACAATGTCTGCTGGTGGCTAACAGCCACTGCACACCGGAGAAAAGTTGCTGTCATTTCTTGCAGTAACAAAAACTACAGAACTGGAAATCAGGTATCCTATTTATCTGTTTATCTTTTGTAGATAGAGCTTCTGGCAAATATGAGTATTGTCATCACTGGATGGTTAAATTTTAACCCATTTTTAGTTCGTTGCAATATAGTGAAACATTTAAGCAAAGTTGATTAACTTAACTTATTATCTTTAGCTTTCTTCTTCAAGAAACAAAAACAGGGTGTGAGGTAGCTGGGAAAGCTGTGTGGAAGTATTTCTACTGCAGTTCCCCTTGTACTCTGCAGAAGTCCTAAAGCCACATCAAATTCCAGGGTCTCTGTGTGACCTGGTCCATAGGACTGCAGAAGCTTTGGAAGAATTGTGGCAGCAACAATGTTCCTCAAGAACACCCAAAAAAGAGACTGCCTTCACCATTTTTGTTCACAGCTACCAGTTTTGACAGAATGAGACTGCTTGCCTTATAGATGCTGAAGCACTGCATGCTCACAGTGTTCCTCCTCTGCTATTGTTTCCAGCTCATTTCGGCATCCATGCTGTCTTTCTAGTTTCCAGAGACCTGCTTTAGTTTGTTACTCTTTTGTATGGTATCAATCAACCAACCAGGCTGAGGTAGTACATTTATCTGGGACGTTACTGCAAGCAAAAGAAATGGGTCTCTTATCCACCTGACCTACTACCTATTGACACAGTTAAATTAGAACTCTGGCCTGCGGGCATTCAAAACATACTCCGCTGGTTCAGACCCTGGCTTCATTCCAACATTGCTACCATGTTAGTAGTTAGACTGCACTGGGACAGGAAAATAATCAAGTGATTTGGAAGCTAGTCTGTAATTCTGAAGACTTGGGGTCAATTTCCTTTTCTGTCATGGACTTCTGTTACTGGGGAAGTCACTAATTGTGTTGATCAACTTGTGCTGAATTAATACAAATTTTATGTTGAGTATTGGTCTGGATTTCTTGTCAAAAGGTAGTTCTCTTTCTTTTTTTTGAAGCTTTGCCCACTGATAGAAATTAGTACTATTTATATATACTCAAATAACAGAAATGAAAAAATATTCTTGTAGAAAATTAAGTGGTCTTTTGTAAAACCAGAGAGCATACAGGGATACCATACATTATGCAGGCAATATCCTCCTAGCATGGTCATTACTTGGACCAACAGAAATCAGCTGGAATAGCTGATTTCTTATCACTGTAGAAGGTTCTAAGGAAGAACTCTGGCTGTTCACTAAAACAGGCAAATTTTCCCTTTTCCTGTTTGCATAGCACTGTGTTCCTATTTTACTCTTGACGCTCTTTGCAACTCATCTCCCTCAGTCTCAGACTGTCCCACTCATGATTATAAACCAGATCCCCAGCTGCACGCTTTTTACTTCTTAAGCTTCCTGCACTGGAGCTTCTTTGGAAGTGGGCACTGCTGATATGTATCCACAGGAAACACTTATCATCATCTAAGTCAATTGCTATGAGAAAATGTTTTTTTTGAGGTGTACAGACACAAAATAATACTTTAATAGATGACTGAGTTACTTACTTCTCCTTTGTTACTGAACAGATACTTGAGAGCAGTTGATATGTGACAGCCTGATGCAGGGAAGCGTTGGATTAGTTGTACCTCTGGGGTTACTTAAAAGCATGGGGCTTCAAGCACTCACTTGGACTACTTGTGCCTGAGGCTGTCACCCACACTTAGCAAAACGATCTATACCAACCAAATAATCTCCATCTTATTAAAAGAGAGTTACTGGCATACCTGTCAATCAAAGGCAACATCATGCCTCTGGCTGATTTGTCAGTACACATTTTTTTTTGAAACTAGCCAAAGTTTTAAAAGACGATACGGCGTGGGAGTGTTCCCTAGGGACCCAATTAAAATTAAATTCATGTTTAATTATGTCTGGTTTTAGAATAGAACAAATACAACTATTTTGATGTAAAAAATGTATAGGTTCTCTAAGTGGCAAAGCTTATTAGAGTATTTTTTATGTTACCTCTTCAGGCCATTTTAAATTAACAATCAACAGTTATCTTCTGAACCCCTTTTCCAGTCCTGAGAGAAGTATATTTAATCAAGTGTCAGATCCTCTTCTTTTTTTCTTTCTGTTTGATATATTTTCTACTTATGAATTCAGTTTCATATTTACAGAACATAATTCTAGAACAAGAAAGCCCATAGAAACCTTTCAAATTGAGCACAAAACAAACTGTGTCATGTACAGCACCATGGACCTGAATATGAAGCAAGAGTTTAATGTCTTAATAGGGTACAGGATGTTTGTGATATTTAATTTATATTAGCAGCACTTCTAGCAAATGTATAGCAAAGAGTGCAAACCTCAGACAGAGAATTCATCTAAGTCTGCTAAGAGAACAAATCCTTCACATGTCACACACTGATGTAACTGTGACTCTGACCTGTTCCCACCACATAATGTCTTGTGCTTCCAGGTATACTCCTGGGAATCTTGTGTACTTGAATTGTTAATTTTATGAAAGGATCATAGGATAACAAGGCCTTTGAAAGTCAGAGAATAGGTCTGGAGACTATAGAGGTATCCCTAATCCCTAATCTCTATTCAGCACCATACAACATTTAAAAATTACTGTAAGGAAGTGTCCATATGGCAATTCCATGCTGTGTGAGGCTAAATAAATTGGACAAAAAAGAGAATTATTGCCCTATAGGAATTTTACATCAAAATTTTCTTTATTCTAACTCCTCCTACTCTAAAGTCAGAGTAACGTAAAGTAATTTAACTGAAAATAATACAACAGATAACTTCTAGTCTTTGAAATGAGAAAGTAGACTTCTGAAAACATTGATTTTTTTTTTTTTAGTTGCCTTTATAAGAGTTTATATCAGAAAGGACTAGGCTATCACAAAGAAACTGGATATCATGTTAAGGTTCCCATAGAACAATGGAATAATAGTATAACAATTTAAGTGGATGTGATAGTTTGATGTGTGGGGGGGTGTTCTGGTGGCAGGGGAGGGGATTTGCTCCCTGTGCCACCAGATCTGAGTCCCATCCCCCCCGGGGGAGGTTGAGCCAAATTGGTGCCTCTGCGAATTGCCCTATTTAAGTTGGGACAAAGGGGCGGGAAAGGGCTTTTTGATCAGGAGCGAGGAGAGAGCAGGAGGGCGCGGCCCTCGCTCCCGGCTCCCGGCCGGGCGGCTGCCCGGGCCCGGGCCGGCGCCATGTGCTCAAGATGGCGCCGGGGGAGCCGCATGGGGGGAGGGGCTCGGGAAGCGCCTCGCTCCCGGGGTGCCCGCCGGGCCAAGCTCCTCTAGAGGAGATTAAGATCTAAGAGAAAACAACCACAACGACCAGGTCAGTTAAGGATGGAGCAGGAGGAGGTGTGCTGGAGCTGAGGCTTCCCTTGCAAATCGATGGCAGGCGGCCCCCCCGAAACCAGGGTGTACTCGGCGGAGCAGAGACCCACTCGTGGCCCGTGGAGAAACCCACGTCGGGAAGGAGATGCCTGAGCCCAGGAGAGGTCGTGGAGCAGGGGATGCGCGACCAGGTACTGTTAATAATGGGGCATGGAATGCGCGACGAGGTCGTGGAGGCATCTGGAAACCGTGGGACGACCCACGCCGACGCGAGTGGCAGCAGCTCCCTAAGAGGCCGAGACTGGTAAAGCCCGAACTGGTACAATCCATGGGGAAGGATTGCAATCCTGCGGGCAGGACTCACGTTGGAAAAGTTTGGGGACTTTTTTTTCTTCATGAGTAGGGGATCCACCGAAGCAAGGGAAAAATGGTGTAAAGACTCCTCCTCCTTTAAGAAAGGAGCGGCAGTTAACAACATGGATGAACTGACCTGCACTCCCCATTCCCTGTCCCCCTGCGCCGCCGGGGGGGAGGTTGAGCCAGGAACAAAAGGAAACAGGGTGGGAAGGTGTTGTTTTAAGATATGGCCTTGTTTTCTCTTTTCTCCTCTCAAGTAACCGGTTTCGTTCCCTTATGTCTCCTGTTAAGTAACTGTTAATAAATTGTTTTGTTTTATGAAGGAAGCCTGAGTCATGTTTTGCCCGGGACCATGGTTGGTGGGTGCTCCCTCTCGGTTCTTGTCTCGACCCTCAGTCCAGAAACCACGACAGTGGAAAATATCCTTTAAAAATGCATGAAGAAACACAACTAATTTATTTTAATCTCATCCTTAAAGTGAAAGTCATTTCTACAAGGGCCAAAACCAAAGCAAATTGAATCCAACAAGAGATTTTTCAAGGAATTCAATGATTCTTGGGTCTGACTCTTTTGAGAACATCCAGGTTTTTCTCCTTTATGATAATATTGGTAGAAAAATATTACTGCTTTTCTCAGCAGCTAGAACAAAGAAGCATGTGAAATAATAGACACTTGACCTAACAGTTATTTTCAAATCGCAGTCATCCTTATGCAATGTACCCAGAGTCTGAAATGTTACAAATCAAAGTTCAATCCTGCAGTGCAAATTTGGAAAGTGTAAAATATTAAAATTCAGAATGACCATTACTTAAGAAGACATTTGCTTAAACTACAATGATTTTATTATTCTCCCTGTGCAAATAACACTATTATTTCTATCATTTATATATAATAGTTGAACAGATGATATACTTAGAAAGGTAACAATAAATAAAGGACAGTCCCTGAACCACAGAAATCTCACAGTTTATCAGACAAAAATGTACAATGAGATGCACATTGCTGAATAATGAAACTCTTATTCATATTTAATATTAGCTTAGTTTCAGTGGGATCAGTATGAGTATTTTTTGTCACAAATGAAAGACTCAGTAGTGTAAAAGGAATAAGAAGGAATCGAAGAAGCACAAGATACAGCTTGATGTGAGTGGTCTTATTTATGCTATTATTATATCTAATTTCAATTAATTATTTTTGACTAAATGGAAGGTGAGAATCCATTTTCCTAATTTAGTTTGAAATTTTTATCATGGTTTGCCTCAGACACTTACGTATCAGTGCTAGCTGCATGTGTGTGTATTGGTCTTCCCCTAATAACTTTTGAATCTATGAGTTTATACAGTCAAATCTGCCAATGAAGGTTTCAAAGAGGTGGGATGGTTTCAGAGATGACCACATTTCCATGAGTTCTGTGAATAAGTAAAAGCTGAATGTCTGTTTAAATACCACAGCACTTAAGGCTATAGCATTTCAATCACAGAGAAGACATAATGGTATCCACTTTGCAGAGAAACCCTGTAAACGATCCAGCTTTGGAGCTGGGAAAAATTCAGCTGGAATTCATACCTCCTTGACCATCAAAGTCAGTTCATCATAAATCATATAGAGTGGAATTTATCACCTACCTGTAAATGTCTACAGTGTAGACATGTATATCTGAGCTAGTCATGCTTTTTATAGTCAGTGGGGAGTAAAAGGCACTGCAAGGGCACAATCAATCTGACCTGCTTTGGACATCTATTTTAGGATGAGATAAATCGCGCCCTAGAAATGCCAACTTTTCTCCATTGACTCCAAAGGCAGTGTAAGGCAACCTACTCAAATATAGATGGCCATTTAAATCCCAGTCAAAGTGCATGGGAAATCAAGGTATTTATTCCTCAGCTACTTAATAGAATTTTAACTCTGAAAAAATATTTCTCATGCTCATGAGAATCATCTGAAAAATAATGTGACATTTTTTAATTCAGTAAAGTTTTTGAAAATAGCTGAGTCAATTGTGTATTTCTCACATGGGAACAAGTATATTGTCTTTCCATTATCTGATCAGATGCTTGCTGTATGCGTGCACATGCACACACACATGGACAGTGCACGGTTTTCCAGGCCTCTTACTGCTTTGTGCTCTGGTTGTGTGACTGTGTCATGGACAACCTCAGCCTGGGGAATGTGCCAGGTAAGGGAGCTAAAGTGAGGGGATAAAGACCATAGCTCAAACTTGCAGGTTGCCTTCAACTGATATTCTGTAAAGCCTGAAACCTTGCCAGGAGACTAGCCTTCCCTAACAGCAGTGAAACTCCCTGGCAATGAGTCCTCTCCCGTATGGGCTCAATGGTGCTGGATGAGTCCAACCGGAGATTAAAGCATCTGTGACCAGCTGCATGTAGTTAGTCAGGCCACAGAAAGGAGAGGCTGTCTGGCTCTGCATGGCAAGTATGGGAGCTACAGCTCTCATTTCAGGGAAACGTAAGAGAGTTCTCAATCTCAGTACATAGAAATGAACATTCAAATCGACACACAGATTACAAGTGTGTACATAGTTATGTGTAATATCTATGCATTATATACAAATTTATAGCTCTGTTCCAATTTGCATATGTATCTACCTAGGTCTAGTAAATGCATGTTGTGAGATGTATTATAATAATATTAGCTAGAATCAGACTAGGGAAATAATCTAGTAGTCAGTACTCTTTTTTTCAAAAGCAGTATAAAAAACTAATCTAATATGCTTCTGTTATTGCTGCTGCTTGCCTGGGTGAAGTCTCAGAAAGAAAGCAATGGAATATCTGAAGCAATATTTTTGTTTTCTGTGTACTCTCTTAGTCTGTGAGCGCAAACATAAAGAATGGAAGTGATTGAACTTGGAAACCTGTAGCAAAAGGCTTATAAGAAATGCACATGTAAAATTATGTTTACAATTTAAAAACTTCTGCAGTTCTGAATTGATTTCTCTATCTGCTTTTCTTGATCCTTACCTCAGCTTTCCTTTTGCCCCACTTATCTTTTCATCCTGGCTTTATGAACTTTACACTGTTTTGCTTCACATTTCGTTCTGTTTGGTTTCTCCTAGAATACATAGGGATTATTTTCCAAGGATTACAGACTTCAAACTCTGAAGTGTTGTGATGTGACTGCTATCATTCTGTTCTGTTTTTAATCCTGGCAACTGTCTTGTTCATTGAGGTTAGAGAAAACATACATTATTTTGGACTCTAACAGTGTCTTCTGTAGTTGAATGAGTGAATCTTTTTTTTTTTTGTGCGGGCCCTTAGACATGGAAGTAATGGGTATGACTGATAGTACTAATGGTAATAAGTACACAAAATTCCAGGAGAAAGCAGGAAGCTCTTGCTCTTTAGCAAAATAAAAGTCGTTGAAAGGATTTTAAGTACTATGCCTGAGCAACGTGTTTTTTTCACTGGCATTTGTCTTTATGCATGTGGAACTCCATGCTTGGCAATTAATTATATGGTCTAGTTTCCAGCTGTAGTGGTCAGAATATTTATCACCATGAGCTAGGCAAAGAACTGTAGCATTTCAAAGCTAAAATAAGAGAGGTTGGAACAGACATCTGAAAAACTTAAGTATGTTAAATGGCCAAGGACTGTTTAGGAAGGTTCCATGACCTTAGTTAAGTTTCCTCTGCTCATGCAAGTAATTTTTTTTTTTTTTTTAACATTCTCAAATTCTATATAGATCCTCCCACCAAAACAATGTTGAGTTTATCATCAAGGCAAGAAGAGACAAAACTTGGAAGAGGCTGTGATAACTTCATCTGGTGGGCGTACTTTGGTTAGTTCAGGAAATTACAGATGTGACAAATGTCACTAAATGGTGGGGTTTGTTACTTTATTGTTTCACATTATACATGAGAATGTCTCTTGATTTTAAAACCTAATGGAAACTTTTAAGAACTTAAAATGTTTTTCTTAATCTAAAGTGATTTTTAAATATCTTTTAACTTTTTAAAAAAAATTGTGTTTAAATATTAGGTAAATTTCAAGACAAAATCATTGAAGTTTACCAAGAGTATTGGGAAAAAAAAAATCAGTTACATCGGAGTGTCTTCTTTAGTTCTAAGTGCAAAATTTTGGTGAATAATTTCAATGCAACAGAGAGCTAAGTTTTATGTGAAAAAAATGGATGGGACACAGATAAAGATTAAACCACAACACTTGTTATCTGCATGTCTTACTTCCCACATTCATTTAAAAATAAAAATACTTTTCCCAAGGTTTTTGTGAGAAGGAGAGGAGAAGGAAAAGAAACAGTACAAAATTTTCAAAATTAAAATGTTTTTTAAACAATGCTTAGATATTTTATTTACTGTCATAGGCAGGAAACAGCCTGTTCACAGCAGGGAGCTGACTCTTTTACACATAAACACAGCTTCTTCACCTACTTTACTGTACTTCAGGAACAAATGAAATTATTAATACAGTTTATATTAGGCAGAAAACCCAGGAAATTGGTAGTTGCGGATTCTAGCAACTAGACTGGTGGAGTGTTAATGATTAGTTACTTTTTACTGTGTATTACTCTGATAAAAAACATTTTCTCCAGGATTAGTGGCTAAGGTAAGCATCCGTCTTTTTTTCTTTTTAAAGTGTTATTGAAATTATATAACCAAACTCCAGCAGAACTGCAAATCTAGTTGCTTTTTGCTGTTGTAATTATATGTTGTATTTCCCTAGCAAATTCTAGTAGATAATTGTTGCATTTGTACTTTTACAGGTGGGCTGAAAATGAAATATAGAGTACTATTGCTGAAGAAGGTATAACAAAAGAGATGAACATTAAATTACGGTGTTTACTTCAAGCATGTAAAAAGCAATGCTTTTTGCAATTGTTCTGTTCATTCAGCAGTTTTCCTATGGACAAAAGACATTTTTACACAGTCAAAAGAATAATCATTGATCTGTTAGACTCTGTGGTTATGTGCCATCATGACTCACATTCCATAGAACGGAAGCGTTGCTCTCATATAGGAAAAAGAAAAGGTTTCCTTATTTTTTTATTTATTTTTGCACAATGTATGTTGCAGTTTTTGAATCTCCAGTTCAGTGCCAGATTCCTGTTTGTGGAATGAGGAATGGCTTGCCATTTCTGCAGCTCTAACTTGCTTCCTCAGCAAGTTCTCAAGCATCCACCAGCAGAATCATATTACCAGAGGTCACTGAAGAGGCTGCTCCTGACAGTATGTATTATGATAGAGAGTCATCATTGTTGCAGCTGTAATTTTTATTAACATTACTCACAATCTGTAAATGCCAAGAATAATTCAGGTCCAAATCCCTTTCTCAGTCTCCTCTCCACAACTGTTTCTCTCATTTTCCTGCCAGCTTGCTTATCTCCAGGGTTTCTTTGAAATACTGACCTGCTAAATTAGAACAGCAAATGCAAGTAGATTTATTTAACTTTAGAAAGCCTTGTTGGCAGAGTCTTTTCACTTTGTTTTGAAGTAACTTCTGCATTGGAAGAGCACCTTAATGTGGTGTTATTCTGTTCATTCCTTTTTATCACAAGCACAGCTTGCTTTCCCATAAACTACAGAGCTTTATTTCATTAATTGTCAATGTGATAACTTACTCCACAGAATTATGAATGTTATCTGAAGTGTTTAGTGTGCTTTTCTATCTGGTGCTCAAAATGTATTTCTGTAAGTGCTGAAAAAATAATGTTTTCTATATCAGCAAGAGGAACACTCCTACCTCAAAGGAGTATTCCATGGATTTTTTGTGGGATTGAGTGCACCCTCAGCAAGTTTGCTGATGACACCAAGCTGTGTGGTCTGGTCAACACACTGGAGGGAAGGAATGCCATACAGATGGACCTTATCAGGCTTGAGAGGTGGGCCTGTGAGAATCTAATGAAGTTCAACAAAGCCAAATGCAAGGTCCTGCACGGGGGCTGGGGCAATGCCAAGCATAAGTACAGGCTGAGTGGAGAACAGATTGAGAGCAGTCCTGAGGAAAAAGACTTGGGAGTGCTGGTTGATGAGAAGCTCAACATGAGCCAGCAATATGCACTTGCAGCCCAGAAAGCCAACTGTATCCTGGGCTGCATCAGAAGAAACGTGGCCAGCAGGTTGAGGGAGGTGATTCTGCCCCTCTACTCTGCTCTTGTGAGACCCCACCTGGAATACTGCGTTCAGCTCTGGAGTCCCCAGCATAAGAAGTATATAGATTTGTCAGAGTGGGTGCAGAGGAGGGTCACAAAGATGATCTGTGGTCTGAAGAGCCTCTCCTCTGAAGAAAGGCTGAGAGAGTTGGGATTGTTCAGCCTGAAGAAGAGAAGGAGCTGAGGACACCTTATAGTAGTCTTTCAGTATCCAAAAAGGCCTACAAGAAAGAGGGAGAGGGACTTTTTACAAGGGTGTGTAGTGATAGGACAAGAGGCAATGGTTTTAAACTGGAAGAGGGTAGATGTAGATTAAATCTAAGGAAGAAAGTCTGTCCTCTGAGTGTGGTGAAGCACTGGAAGAGGTTTCCCAAAGAAATTGTGGATGCCCCATCCCCGGAAGAGTTCAAGGCCAGGATAAGGTTTTGAGCAACCTGATGTAGTGGAGGGTGTCCCGGTCCATGGCAGAGGGGTTTGAAACTAGATGATCTTTAAGGTCCCTTCTAACCATTCTATGATTCTGTGGTTTTGCTCATTGGCAGCAGCTAGTTCTGACACTCTACTCCCAGTTCATCACTGTGTGAGATTCCTAGTTGTCACTGGGCACATCTATGTGGATGCACTGGCTGAGCTTTCTCTCCAGTGCAGCTCCATCCTTCTGGGAAGCCAGGGCAGAAGGCAGCATGACAGGGTGGAGGAGGGCTATGAAGCGTGCTTATATAGAGGGTTTGTTTATGTGGGTAAGAAAGAGAAAACACAAAATGAATTTACTGCAAAAATTTTAGATCAGTTGGGAAGATATGTGGGTGCACTACTGTAGACCTGTGGCCCAAAGAATAGACTGATATCTCTCTAAAGTCTTCAGTAGCTTCATCGTGGTACCGTGAGAATGTGTGACTGAGCTGGCTTGTTTCAGGTAAATCAATGGTTGGGTAAGAACAAACATACATGTCTCTGCACTTGCTTATATAAAAATACCCAAAGGCATCAGTGGACTTTAAATCAGCGATAGATTAAAGCTAAACCCCTCAGGTGAGACAGGAAAGTCTTCAGGCTTAGTGGTCTCTCAATGTCCCTCGCCAATGATGAACAACCAAATACTAATTCAAAATGGAAAAAGTAAATAGTTAACTCAAGCATAAAATAAAAAATGCTGTCAGTTAGACCACAAACGATCTTTTATTTTTAACCTCTTGCCTTTACATGAAAATATGTGAATTTCAGTATTTTGTTTTCATGATAGTAAATTTGTATTCACAAGCACATGTCTACACTAGAAAACTCAAATCATCCTTGAGATAAAAGCAGATTGCTGGATTCAATTCTAGTAGCTAGTTGCTAACTGAAAGCTTCCACTATGAATGATTTTTATTCTAAAATGAAGGGATTTTTTCTAACTGACTCCTTTACTGCTACAGACATTTCACGTGTCCTATTTTTGGACACAAATGATTCCACCCTTCATGATGGCACAACTTCAATCTTCATCAGGTACATTAAGCTTCTGATGATGGGTTTTATAAATTACACATTACAGCATAATGTAACTTTTGACCAGAAGGGATTGTAGTAATTAAAGCCTGATCTTTTTACCGCATTACAGCATTAAATTTCCTATGGCACAAAAATATTTATTGAGGGCATAAAAAGCAAGGATAAACACTCAGCCTTTTTGTCATTATTATTTAACTATTCTAGTCACTGAACCTGTCTTGTTCCATTTCTGTAAATACTACACGATATGACTCACCTTGACCAATACATTTTACAAGCTGGAGTCATCCATTAAACTTGTGAAATGACTTTGCCAATACAGCTTGTACAAAAAGCCAATAAGTAAAAAATGGTTTTCCTATGGGCTGTCTTAGCATTTCTTGCCATTATTAATATAAGCAATTGTCTCGCTTTGACTCTTCAAGGAACCAATAACTAAACAGACATAATGATGCTAACTGAAGGGAAAGATGAACCTGTATTTTATAGTGTTGACTGGAGTTTACATACAAAATATGTTTAGTATGTGCCAGATTTACCATATGACTAAAAGACATGGCAAGGTGATGGTGGGAATACAAATATTAATGTCACTTACTAAAAGTGCCAAATGCAGAGTATGCTGGCAGTGCATGATACAGCAATGATGAGTTTTCTTTGCCAAATAGGATAAATAACAGTAGCCTAGCCTTTTTAGGTTTCTATTCCAATGGCTGTGCCTCTACATATGTGAAGTAGCTCAGGTTAATAAAAACCCAGTCTGTCTCCAGAATTAGCTTAACCATTATAATATTCACAAATTATACATAACAACAATATAAATACCACAAACTCTGTTACCTAAATTTGTCTAAGCAATTGTCTTCTGTGTTACTCTAATTTTGAAAAGTCTCCAACTAGTCTTTCGCAGCCTCAAAACTTTTTGAAAGGAGCCCTTTCAGTAATATTCAGATGACATGATGTTTGTAGGATGCTGCTGGCCAGCATCTAGCTTCATTTAGATCCATTATTACAGAGAGATTATTTCTTTTTAAAAAAAATTGAGGATCATGGGAGTGAAAAAGTCTAATAATTAAAACAGTCTCCAGCAGAACATCGTGCCTATTCTCTGCTAAAAATGGTCTTCCTATTATTAAATACAAACTATTCTGTCCTTCTAATCTAGAATTAATTTGTGCAATGTTTCTATTATTTATAATTTTCTGTGCCATCAGCTGCTCAGCAGATTAACAATACTTTCCTTTCTGAGAGTAATTATAATGGGAGAGCTTTTGTATTCATCAGACTTTTTAATGAGGTTATTAATACTTACATCTTATTACATCTGTTGAATCATAATTTAATTTTTAATTACTACATGCATTTGTGTGTTTTGTATATCTGTATATGTACTTGCTGATTATTGAATGGTTTGTATCACAGAGGCTAAGAATAATTCATATTAGACAGGAAAACAGTTATTGTGTCATTGTTTTCAGTAGAATTAATAAACTATATACATTCTGATCTTTTGACTATTGATGAGAGAACTCTTTAATTGCTATTCTGTAAATCTAACATTTTAGAACCCAATCCAAAACCTGTTGAAGTCAATGGAGAAACTTCCACTGGTTTCAATGATTGTTATTTGAGGTCATTAACATTTTATTACTACATCTCTATTTCTTAAGAAAAAGAAAATACCTTTTAGTACTATTGGAAATGATGGACAAAAAGGAACAGTGAACATTAAAAGGGTGTGTAGCTATTTCAAGTGAACTACTCTTCAAGATGCAGAATATGTATTTGGGGAAGAGAAATGAAATTTGGCCTTTTTTTCCCCGAACCTAAAAGTCCATTCGGCAAAGCTGAGATAAGGAAACCATCATGAAACCTATACAACACTTAGGCCTTGATCCAGCAAAACACTCAGGTAAGTGTTTATCTTTAAGCATGTGAATATTCACATTTGAGCCAATGGATAACTCCACCACACGTCTGGCTGGCTGCTGCCAGGGCAGAGGAAGGAGGTAGGAATTTAACAGTAGGTTCATGACTGCAGTCATAATTAGGGTCATGATTAGGTCCAACTCCTGGACACATGTACAGCTTAATTTATATTAATTCTAAATTTCCACTGCTTAAATTGAAGACTTAATCTGACACTTCTTACAACACTGTGTTGAGCCACTCAAGGTCCAAGTTTGTATGTTCTGCAATTGAAGAGGAGACTTAGGATGGGATTTATTTTCGCTAAGAACTTCAGCCTTTGGCATGTAGCCTGTGTTAGTCACAAGAGAGAAGCTCTTCTAGGGGAATTCGTATCACCTGTAATTATTCTGCTTTTGAATGCAATGAATTATCCTTTCAGATTTTCTACTTCTCTCCAGAAGTTACAAAGGGGGCTCAGAGAATTCATTCATTATGGCATCATCATTTTTTAGATATCTAAAATTAGTGGAGATGATGGAGCTGACCATAAATTCATACCTTTAACAGGTATTCCACTGGCCCAGATGAACCTGTAGTGAACTAAAAATACATTAAGCAATGAATTAGCTGCTATGGGTATTTAGTGAATCCCATTTATTCGTATTTACATGCACATAACCCTGAATGATTGTTCAATTAAGTGCCTTCATTTGCACTACATATACAGAATTCCACTGTCTACTTCTGACTAAAATCAGATATCAATGAATGCACAAATACCCAATGAATCTATGTGCAAGCATGGTATTTAGCTCATGTGTAAACTGACACCATTTTAAAAACGTGGAGCTAGATGTTAAATCAATTCTTCAATGACAAGGGAAAACAAATTAAAGTTGATGATTATAGGTCCATGATAACTCAAATGGCCATGAATAAATACAGCCTGAAGGAAGACAAATCCACTTGTTGGAATCAATGACATGAGAAAACATGAAGAAGCAAAAAAATAAACATGATAGATTTGAATAAAAATTCACCAATTGCAAATGAATTGTAGGTAATACTAAGGTAAATTCCTTAATAAATAACGGAATCATGCAATCATAATGCTTCTATTCAAAGTATACAGCTTAAACTACATTCTAGATATAAACCCAAATTGTATACATTTGTAGTCATAGAATCATAGAATCATAGAATGGTTAGGGTTGGAAGGAACCTCAAAGATCATCTAGTTCCAATCCCCCTGCCATGGGCAGGGAAACCCTCCACTACACCAGGCTGCCCAAAGCCTCATCCAACCTGGCCTTGAACACTGCCAGGGATGGGGCATTCACAGCTTCTCTGGGCAATCTGTTCCAGTGTCTCACCACTCTCAATGTAAAGAATTTCTTTCTTATATCTAACCTAAATCTGCCCTCCTTCAGTTTAAATCCGTTGCCCCTTGTCCTATCACTACACACCCTTGTAAAAAGTCCCTCTCCAGCTTTCCTGTAGGCCCCCTTTAGGTACTGGAAAGCTGCTATAAGATCACCTCAGAGCCTTCTCTTCTCCAGGCTGAACAGCCCCAACTCTCTCAGCCTGTCTTCATAGCAGAGGTGCTCCAGCCCTCGGATCATCTTCGCGGCCCTCCTCTGGACTCGTTCCAGTAGCTCTATGTCCTTCTTGTGTTGGGGACTCCAGAGCTCAACACAGTATTCCAGGTGGGGTCTCACGAGAGCAGAGTAGAGGGGCAGAATCACTTCCCTCGACCTGCTGGCCACGCTCCTTTTGATACAGCCCAGGATACGGTTGGCTTTCTGGGCTGCTAGCACACATTGCCGGCTCATGTTGTGCTTCTCATCAACCAGCACTCCCAAGTCCTTTTCCTCAGGGCTACTCTCAATCCATTCTCTGCCCAGCTTGTACTTGTGCATGGGATTGCCCCAACCCCCGTGCAGGACCTTGCACTTGACCTTGTTGAACTTCATGAGGTTCTCACAGGCCCACCTCTCCAGCCTGTCAAGGTCCCTCTGGATGGCATCCCTTCCCTCCAGCGTGTCCACAACACCACACAACTTGGTGTCATCTGCAAACTTGCTGAGAGTGCACTCAATCCCACTGTCCATGTCTCCAACAAAGATGTTAAATAGCACTGGTCCCAGTACTGACCCCTGAGGAACACCACTCATCACTGGCCTCCACGTGGACATTGAACCATTGACCACAACTCTTTGAGAGCGACCATCCAGCCAATCCCTTATCCGCCGAGTGGTCCATCCATCAAAACCATGTCTTTCCAGTTTAGAGACAAGGATGTCGTGTGGGACAGCATGAATTGCTTTGTATAAGTCCAGGTAGACGATGTCAGTTGCTCTTCCCCTATCCATCAATGCTGTAACGTCATCATAGAAGTCCACCAAATTAGTCATTTAATTAAAACTTTAAAAATTACTAAATTTTCCCTTTAGAAACAGATTATTTGATTTTAAGGTAGGTGATGCATCTGTTTTTAAAGTCATAATCTCTAACTCCAGATTTTATCATTGAAATTATCAGCTACCAGTCAGCTGTGCTGGCTGTGTCTCCTCCCAGCCTCACGCCCACTCCCAGTCTACTCACTGGGGGAACAAAGTAAGGAATAAAGAAGACATTAATACTGTGTAAGCACTGCTGAGTCATAGATAAAATATTGCCGTTATCAACTTTGTTTCAGTCACACATGCAAAACATAGCACTGTACGGTCTGTTATGAATAAAAGTAACTCCTTCTCAACCAGACCCAATATATTGTGTATTTTTAAAATACAGCTGCTCTTGACAGCTAAGTGTCCCATTTTTGCTCTGTTCTCATGGTAGGTATCAAAAAAAAAAAAAAAAATTGTAATTACAAGGTTAGATTATCTAATCTCCTAGGGAACTTTTCTAAAACTGTAATGCAGTAGGTTAACAGTCTGAGAAGACAAGTAAGATTTA
Source organism: Tauraco erythrolophus (assembly GCF_009769465.1). Lineage (NCBI taxonomy): Eukaryota > Metazoa > Chordata > Aves > Musophagiformes > Musophagidae > Tauraco > Tauraco erythrolophus. The sequence goes on along the minus strand of NC_141468.1, from coordinate 28,477,697 downwards.
GAATGGTACCAAGATGAGAAATTGAAAGGGAAGGTCTATGAACAGGAAATATAGAAAAATAACAGTGAGATTCATATTTTAATTAGAGCAATTGTGATGAGAAAAGCAATATTGTTATTAGTGAACTGTCTTGTAAGTAATCTTACTAAACTCTCTGTAAGTAATATCAACTCAAGTTAGACTGTCTCCTAAGCAATTTAGTCTGAAGTAAAATGTTACCTTGAAGTGAATGGAAAGCAAAATCACAATATCTGGTAGTACTGTAAGTAATGTTTAGATTAAATAACTGCCGGTTAAGCATTTAAATAATAATGTGTATTAAGTGATTGCTGTGGGTTTTAAATTAGAATTTTATGCAAAATGGAAAGAAATTAACAGAGTAAAAGTCACAACCCACTTAACAAGCAGAAGCCCGTGAGGTTCCAACTCTCAAAACTTTGATGTAAGTGTCTAATGCTAATTAAAACTTCCTGATCCACAGTTACTTATGTATTTATAATATGTAGGAACTCTAAGATTCTCCCAGCATTTACTAGGAATAACAGGTCTGCAATCCTTTAATTTCTCTAAACAATTTCTGCCTTTGCCAGCTGCATGACAAAATTAAATTTGCCAATTATAATTCTACAATTGGCTTGACAGTGCTCAGTTTGTTTAAGTGAATGTCCAGTTGGGTGGTATCTTTTTATGAGAGTTGGTGGCTTCATCAGTATTTTAGTATGGAGGTAAAGTACGAATTGACAGGAATAATGAGGATACTGGAGTCTCTTACCTTTTCAGTTGGGGAAGAAAGATGATCCTGCAAATCTCACTCATGCAGTCTCATTTATTCTTACCAAACTGACCTGTTAGAGAACTTCTCCACACGCTTTTCTGGCACAGGAATAAAAATTTCAGTGAATGTGAGCTATGCAATTTTTCAATTAATTGACAGGAAGGCATTTTTTTACCTGCATGAAAATATAGGTCTATCTTCATATGGGAAAAAAAAATATACAGTCTATCAGTCAACCTAACAAGCTACACCTCACACTGACAGCACTGTCACACACTAAGTCTTTTGGGCTTCATTTCTAACATTGCTCACTGACTTCATGCAGGAGCTTTGACTGTGCTCACCTGCAACTGCTGCCATTCTCTTCCTCCTCAACTGCTCCCACATTTTGTTCTTCATCACAGAATGAGCCACTTGTGCACTGCATGCGGAGGCAGACAATGAGGGAGGAACCTTGTTGAATCTGTCTACATGGTGTTTTGCAGACACTTGATCGTGAGCCTTATTTTTCACTCACTTGAACCTGAGTGAATGGTATTGCTGTTGCTGAGCCTGGATTCATATGTTGAAATGCAAAGTGTATTACCTCAATACTACATCACAAGGAGTTATCTCACAACTGTCTAAAACCCATGCAGATGACTTAAGGCTTGGAGGATTGAATAGAGGCAAGTCTATTCTTGCAGCGGTAGGCAAATCCCCTCCTTGTTCACTTCCACTTTCCAGGTACCTCTGTACAACCGATATGAGGTTCTGGAAGGGAACCTCATTAAGTTCAACAAGGCCAAGTACAAGGTCCTGAACAGGGGTCGGGGTAGTCCTAAGCACAAGTACAGGCTGGGTGGAGAATGGATTGAGAGCAGCCCTGAGGAGGAGGACTTGGGGGTGTTGGTTGATGAGAAGATCAACATGAGCCGGCAATGTGCACTGGCAGCCCAGAAAGCCAACCGTATCCTGGGCTGCATCCAAAGAAGTGTGACCAGTAGGTCGAGGGAGGTGATTCTGCCCTCTACACTGCTCTCGTGAGACCCCACCTGGAGTATTGCATTCAGCTCTGGAGTCACCAACATAAGAAGGACACAGTTCTGTTGGAGTAGGTCCAGAGGAGGTCCATGAAGATGATCCGAGGGCTGGAGCATCTCTCCTACAAAGAAAGGCAGAGAGAGTTGGGATTGTTCAGCCTGGAGAAGAGAAGGCTCTGGGGAGACCTTCTAGCAGTCTTGCAGTATCTAAAGGGGGCCTACAAAAAAGCTGGAGAGGGACTTTATATAAGGGTATGTAGTGATAAGACAAAGGGCAATGACTTTAAACTGAAAGAGGGTAGATTTCGATTAGATCTAAGGAAGAAATTCTTCCTTCTGAGGATGGTGAGGCACTGGAACAGGTTGCTCAGAGAAGTTGTGGATGCCTCATCCCTGGAAGTATTCAAGGCCAGGTTGGATGAGGTTTTGAGCAACCTGGTGTAGTGAAGGGTGTCCCTTTCCATGGTGGGTGGATTAGAACTAGGTGATCTTTAATGTCCCTTCCATCCCAAACCATTCTATGTGTCTATGATTCTAAGATTAGGACCTTACATTGTCTCTAGGAGACCTGGCTGATTATAAATATTTTTCCCCAAATATGAGTTCTTCCTTAGTTGTGTGTGTAGCAGCTATATAGAATAACTTTTATCCCATCCTCAAAGAGAAAATTCCCCGGTACTGATTACATAGCAATAGAAAAATTGGCTAACAATCTTTCTGAACAGAAGTCAATTTATATAATTAGATTTTTTTGCGTTGTTATTAAAACACAGTTTTTTAACTTTCAGTTTCATTCAGCAGGTAGAAAAAAAAACATATTAAAGAATCATGACAGGAAATATTTTCTGGCCAGAGTAGCTTATTTTTCCATGTTTGCACTTTTTAATCAGTTTATAGATAAACCAGGTGGAGAAAATTGTGTGACTACTATTTAGAGTGACACATTTACAAACAATTTTACTGCTTGTCCAGCTGGTGGTTTTGTCTGTGACTGTGTGTAAAGATCTCCTGTCTTTTCTAGGTTATATTCTACAGTGTTTATGAACACATAACTTGATGTCCCAGATGAAGAAAATGTAACGTAAAATCCAAGTAAGTGGATCATAAACTCTGTGAAGGAAGTGGAGCATAGTTTGCTGGGTTTTTTTTGTTTTGTTTTGGTTTGGTTTGTTTTTTTCCCCTCAAATGGAAGATAATTAAAAGGACTTTTCTTGGTTTATAGTATATCTCTTGCTTTTATTATGCTGTAAAGTTCAACAAGTATTATCTCCATGTTGGCTGGGTTCTGATCTGTTTTATTTTGTAAATTTGTCCAAAAAGGCTACATTTGGAATTATCTTCTGAACTGCCTCAGATTAGCTGCCTTTCTTCATCAGTCAAGACTAGTGGTATCTTTATCTTTAATTCCCAGAGAAAATGCCTATAAAGAAAGAAGGATTATTTCTTCTGTGAGATATTTTTAGAGAGGTTTAACACAGATTCTGAAGAAAAGGATGCAATAACTAAGAGAGGGTACCAGGAACCTCTTCAGTCCAGTCCGTTCTCCTGATAATTTTCTGGTTTAAGGTCTAGGGTTGCCTATTTATGGAAAATTTTCTCCCATCATGTTTTCAAATTTTCACAGCTCTACACAAGAGAAAGGTAAGATTCATCTTGCCAGTCATAACCATTGAAAGATAAGCTAGGTAGTTTTCATACACTGTTTGACAGGGTTATTTCCCAGGTGCAAAAGGGTGGTAGGCAACTTTAGATTTATCTCCATCCCAACAGGCTTTAAGTGTGATGAACCTCCTGCCATGAACTATAGAGGGCACCTCACACCACTACCTTGGAGTAGATGTAGATGCATGTCTTTTACACAGCTGTTGTGATTTAATCCAGCTTCTCCTTCACCTTCCCCCACCCCTAGGGAATGGAAGAGAATTAAAGGGCAAAAGGGAAGGAAACTCATGGTGTGAGATAATCATAGAATCATAGAATCATAGAAAGGCATAGGCTGGAAGGGACCTCAGAGATCATCTAATCCAACCTCCCTTTCATGGGCAGGGACGCCTCTCAACCAGACCAGGCTACTCAAGGCTCTGTCCAACCTGGCCTTGAACACCAATTTCAGTAGAATTTAAGTAGAATTTAATAATAAAAATAATATAAAATTTAAAGTAATAATGATAAAATAATAATATATGAATATGTATATTGATAATAATATATACAAAAAAGTGATGCACAGTATAATTGCTCACCATCCCATGACCAATGTCTGTCCTGTCCTAGTAAATGATTCCAAAGCAGATAAGTCCTGACACTGCAACCCTGGGCAAGTGAGAGTCCCAAAGAGAGAGAGAGAGAGAGAGAGAGAGAGAGAGAGAGAACCTCGAGAGACCAAGAGTCTGAGAGACCCATCGGAAGACGAGTTCCAAACCTCCGAATCCACCCTAATCTTTATACTGGGCCTGATGTTGCATGATATGAAATACTCCATTGGCCAATTTGGCCCTCAATCCTAGTTCTAAGTTCAAATCATAAGGGGAGTTGTGGACCCTTTGTCCCAGCTGTGCTCCCCTCAGCCTGTTGTGCTTCTGCACACTGGCAAGAACACAGGAAACTGAAAGGTCCTTGAGGTCTCAGGACCAACTATAAACATCAGTGTGCTATCATCAATCTTCTCATAACAAATCCCATACTAAATCCAAAACCTGGACCTCTTCGAGCTGCTAAAAAGAAAAACTAACTCTGTCAAAACTGGGAAAACAGCTGAAAGTGGAAAGGTTGATGCTCATCCAAGCTGATGCTAATATGTCAGAAAATCTAATAACAGTGAATGTAGTAACCTGCCCTGTAATTGTACCTCTATGCAGCACCAATGCAGAAGAGACCTGGTTTTGACTTCTTACTGTCAATCAGCCCTGCAGCTGGCAAAAGATCATCATCAGCATCGACTGACGTTCTTTGTGTGTACTCAGAAACAATGAGCTCAGGTGTGTTCTCTAGAAAAGAGTCTGATAAATATAACCACAATTAACACATAATACTCCCAGGTCAGTATCTTCAGGTATGTATTGAATGAGGGAAGTTTCAGGGATCCTACTTAAAGATGGAAAGAAATGATCAGTATCCTGCCACTGAAAGTCCTCAGAAAGGTCTAAACAAAAGATACATATATGTCATCTTCTGAACACTAGCCTGAATTTTATCTTCTAATTGTATGACCTAGGTAATCTGAATTTTTTTGTACTATTTTATCTGAGGTTTTCATATCATCTAATAAATATTGTTTGAGGCTAAAAGCCTATGACGGCAAAAGCTGTGACAAACTGTTATTCCTTTTTTTCTCAATGGGAAAATCATTTTGGGAATCAGTAATTTTTTATATTAACATGAAAATATTAGTCAAACATTGGTCTTCTAGTTTCTCCAGTATTTAATCCAGAAAGACATGATTGCTCAAATTGGGAAGGATTGAAGGGGAAGATGACAGAGAAAAATAGGACATTTCCCAGCATAAGACTTGCACGTTTCTATCATGTATGCTTTTCAAACTCAAAGGACAGTCTCTAGGGATCCTACTGTAATGTTTTATTTTCTGAGGATAAGGTCCAAGGAAAAAATATAGAAAATACAGTTTAGGCTATACTACCTTCCAGCAAGCTTTCAGTGCAAAGCGACTAGATTACTTGACTATCTCTCAGGATCCTAAGAATTAATTAATACTAGACTATCTCTTTGAAGGAATAAAGTATGGACTCTTCCCATAGTTAATGCTGTAACTAAGTTTCCTTTTAAAGTGTATTATGGGTTTCTGTGTCTCTTTCTAATTATGTATCATAAATGCCAGATGTTCTGGGTGCACAAAGTGGCACTGATGTGGGGATAGAAGTAACGTTGTTTCAGTGACTTTAATTGTGCCATCCTATACCAACAGCAATGCTGGGGATTTGTTAAGTGCTTTAAATTAGAGCTATTTGGCACTGGAATACTGTAGTATAAAAGTTACTATTAAGGGAATTTTCACTGAAGTTGTTGATGTAATTTAGTACTTAACAATATGTATGGGTTTGATTATGACTCAGAGCACTAGAAGTGCAGCAATCAATATCCATGTGTTTTACCACTCACAGGCTCTTAACTGCAGAAAAACTTAAAAGATCAAGCTTTTAAGAAGGATTTGTGTTTGCTTGTTTGTTTGTTTTCAACTCTTAGTCTCAGTTTTCTGCTTCATCATTCAGACTAGATAGCCTGAAAATATTCTATGATTCTATGATTCTATTCCTTTGAGGTGACTATCTTCATTGCTGTCATCAGTAGTGGAAGAAACTCCTTCAGGAAATGAGGTGAGCCCCTCTAAGTAGCGGAGACATCAGTGCCTAAAATAGTGAATCTGCTAAGAGGACTTATGCTAAAGGGCCTTTTCTTCTTCCTTCATTTTGTACTAATGATGCTGTTGTACCACCTACCGCCATGTTGTACAATACCTTTGTTTCTATTTCTGTGTCTTCTTGTCTTACTTCTTCCAGCCTGCTGAAATTCCTGTAGTAGTTTGTATTAAAGGTCAGTTTCTTTGATGATAAGGATTGCCCTTTTTCCTGTGTGGGTATACAGTGCTTAGTGTAAAGAAATCTTAAAAATAAATAGATGCACACAGATGTTACTGCAATGCAAGTAATAACAGTCCATTGGGTTTTTTCCTAATCTTCATTCTCAGTAATATATTTGAGTCTGTGGGACATGAATTTTTATTGCTCCTTTTTCTTCTGATGTCCTTAGGAGAGTAATTGCTTTCCTTTTATGCAACAGTTGGGGACAACATGCCTTTTTTTTTTTTTCTTTTTTTTTTTTTTCTGGACTACTGATAGAGTAAAGAATTTTCAGAAATTAGGTTTATACTGTAATGGATGAAGCATAGCCACATCCAGATCAAATTACATCTGATACAGACCGAAGATACAGTTCTCCATATCATAGCACATGAAAAGTGGAAAAGTACCTAAGTCAGAATTACAAAACATTACTACTGATTAGCTGGCAAATTTCATAGTATAACCTATTTTCCCTGGATAGTATGTAACTTATTTTTGAACAAAGAGGTAAATAACTTTGATAGAGACAGTAACAATTGAAAAGTTGTTGCTTATAGTTCATTAAAGAATGGCTTTTGTTAACTCTAGAGAATGCATGAGTGTTTATTCATAGAGCTGTATTTCCAGTTAATATTTAGTTGGTAGTCAGTAATGTAGCAATAAAATGAATTTGCTTTTCAAGTAAAAGGACAGAATAAGTGCTCAGATTCTCCAGCAAAGCTATAATGCGTCTCTATTTTCTGAGAAGAAAGTTTAAAGAAATCAGATAGCATTATACAAAGGATAGTAATTAGGACTTACTAAATCTGTCCTGTAAAACTATTAAAGATTCCCAGCAAAATACCAGCTATTTGTTTTAAGTGGGAGAAAGCAATTACTGCTCCTTCTTTGGGCTAGTTTCACGGCTGAAGCTTATGTATTTCTTTATTGCATTCCAAGCAAAACAAGCTGAAATTAGTGCCAATATATTGTTTGACATTTTGGTGTTCTGTGGCAAACCATGATCTACAAGTTCAGACCTGCCGTTGCACCTGTCATAGGATGGATACTGAAGCAGTGGATTCCAGCTCTGATGGAGAGCACTCTGAAACCAGATAAACCTCTGCAGTGCTATGTTATCACATCTGGTATAGTTTTGAAACTTGAAGCTTATTGGCAAGTTATTAATGCTCTCAAGTGTTTTACTGCTTATATTATCAATAACCTTAGAAATAACTTGCAGGCCTGAAATATCCATTCATGTACAAATGTCCAGAATTGGTTTTACTCAGTTTAAATGTCAGAAAGAAATACGTCAAAGCTATATATTAGTTCAGGTATTCTGCAGTGGGAAAAGAGTACTTAGCTGCACTGTGTGGGAGACCTCTTCACGCAGATTTCAGTCCCCTGTCCTCCTTTCTCCACACTAAATTCTTGTTCTTGCCTAAGAATATTTTTTTGAAAAGCTCATTCTAGTTATAAGAATGTTATAAGTTCTCACTTACTAGTTATAAGTGTTTTTCTTTCTTTTTCTTTTTTTTTTTTTTTTTTTAAGAGGGGATTTTTGTAGAAAGCAGATTACTGGCTAGGATTACTAGCTAGTTCTTAATAGGACACTGAAAGCTTTTAGTTCCTGCCCTGATTCCAATTGCTATAGTTGCTCTTGATAGTATACAGCAAATCTAGTAGCTGCATTTGTTTCTGCTTCCCTCATATGAAGTAAGTTATGGGTTGTCTGGAAAAACACATGGCCAGTGGCCAGGTATGACTATATTAAAAGGGTGCATGATGGGGAAATGCACCAAGAAAATATTTCTACCACAGTGACAGATTTGATGAGATGGTAGCTGAATGAAGAAAAATTACTGTAAAAAACAGCACCACTTAAAAGCCCCAAATTGATTTAAAATCAAAACTACCTTGATTTACATCTTGGGTAAACATAAGGCTTGAGGAGGTTTCAAGAAAGATTGTCAAATATTGAATTTTTTAATTTTAAATTAAACATCTCAAGTACAAAAGCCCTTCATAAAAAATATAGAAATGTGGTTGTCAGAGCAGGAAAATTGGTATGTCGAGGAGGTGAGAAATGAAGATTGGCAGGCAACGTAAACTTGACAACTCTTGTCCTGACTTGGCTTGTTAATGACAGCCAGAAAACACTGTATGCACTCAGCTGACAGAAATGAGAGGAAAGAATGTCCATGAGAAACTCAACACAAAAGAACCTAACATGAACCATAACAGCCTTATTGTGAAACTGATTCTCTTTGGCTACACAAGGGCTTTAACTTCTGTATGTCCACAGATTACTCATGTGTCTCTCATTATCTGATAAGAGAAACTTTGCATTGAAACAAACTTACTGCACACAAAAGCAACTATTTTATGCTAATACATTTTATATTTTATCTATGGATTTTCAGCTTTATATCCACTTCCTAGATAATATGTGTTCTCAGGGAAACACTTTGTTTTAAGATGAGTTTGTACTTCGTGAAGAGGAACTTCCTGGTAAACCTCTTGGAGTACTTTTGGAAGTTAATAAAAGCATGGATACCTTAGTTTTACCAAAATTATCTCTTTAATTTAATTATTCTGCTGTGCAAACTCCTGATTAAAAATATCTTGTGAAGGGGGAAAAGGATTTGAATATAAATTGGAAAGTAGAATAAGCATGCATACAGCTATAAATTTTGTCCCATCTCCTGAGAAAATGGAAGGATAATTTTGGTGGGGGAGTGATACTTTTGATGGGATGTTAACAAGTTTCAGGTAGTTAGCTTTACCAGCTAACTGAAATAAAATCTCTGGAGAGTAAAATGTAAACGATCTGAATTATAACGATTAGCTCTTCACTGTAAGGATATTGTTTAGCATGGACTATTTTCAAAGTCTCCTAAGTTCAAAGGAAATCATAGAGCATTCCGTATTTGAGCTATCACATGGGAAAGATTTCTTTTTTTTTCTTTTTCTTTAAACAGAGGATTGAAGGCTATATAATGCTAAGAACTGCTTGGCATGGTATAGTATGGTATAGTACGGTATGGCATGGCATGGCATGGCATGATAAGTAGGAGCCAAATCTAGAGTAGAGTGCTGCATGGGACAATTAGATGTGCAATGTCTATTCACAGTCTTATTGCCATGTCTGTTAAGAGTCTTATTGCCTCTAAAAATTTGTCCCTGGTTTTCTAAGAAGCCTTCTCCGCCTAAGGAACTGCATTAGTGTTTTGAAGTGCAACACTAAAGAACTATTACAAAGATGGAAAGTTAATTGTTAAGAGAAGTATAAATCTATAAAAATTTTTGAAGCTAGGGAAAGTAATTTTTTTAAAACAAACTAGACAACTTTTTCATATTTTTCTTGCTGTTCTAAAACTGAAACTAAATGGAGGTAAAAGTCTACGTAATATTATTTGGAATGTAGGCTTGCCCTTGCTTGTATACACTGTACCAGACCACACTTGTGTACCATAGTGTGTCTTTTAGTCTGTTTCACCTTAAAAGCCATCAGAATAGTGTAGGTAAGACTGCTGATCTGAGAATGATGCCTGCAAATGTTTGTGGTACTTTTATTCTAGTTACGTTAATTCCACAGACAGAAAACTCTTCACTGGTGATCCACAGGGAAGAAACACAAAACATTAAAATTAAGGAAATATTTTTGTTTTTGTTTTTGAGTAGGGCTGTTAAAAGAGAAGAACTGCTCTTTAGTAGGTTGATAAGATGGAAATTCTGAGATTTCATTTTGCTTGCAGTTTTTGCCAATAGTAGCAGAACTTATTTTGGTTAATTTTAATTAACAGTCATTGGGAGTCAAGTCCAAGTCAGTATCTTCAGCTTCCAGTGCAACTGCTGGAGAATGATAAGCCTTATCAGATGACAATCTGTGTTATCTAAATAGTTGCTCAAAATACTTGCACCCATTCTGCTAGTGTGCTTATTTCCCTGTATTGGCAAAGATAACTCACTTGACCAAGATACCTAACTCTCACATGACAGGCTGAGTGAGGTGTATCATGTAATACACCATGAATGAGAGTCACTTTGGCTACGTTCAGACGGAGTATGAGAGATGACTAACACAACCGTCGTGACAACAAAGCATGTAAACAGAGATTTGAGAAATGTAGAGTTAATATTATTGCGGGCTTCTACATCCAGATTCCCTGTAGCAGAGTAGTTGTGATGCCTAACTTAGGACCTTCAAATAGACAGTTTGCAACTGTTTTTCTGGCTAAGTTATACAATGTGGGTATCAAGTGCTCTGAATTCCTGATAATTATCTTGAAAAGAAGAGCTATGACGAATTCATAAGGAGGAGTCAGAAAACTGCCTTTACCGCAGTGAGAGGTGTTTGTACCTTAGAGTCTGATGATTTATCATTTGTTCAGGAGCTTCTTTGTCAGTGTAACATACAGCATGCAAAACGACAAGGTCATTCAGAAGAAAACAAATAAAAGAGTCTGATAGGATTGCTTTACAATGAAATATTAACAAGATTTCTAATCTTGGCACATTGCTGAGTCAGTGTGACAGGTCTAGTAATTTGAATTCCTTGTAACTGTTAAAGCCAAACTGAAACCAAATGCAAATATTCATATTTCATATGTATATAAGAACTTATCTATTCCACACGTGTAGTAATATATAACTTTTGGCAGAGTTGCAGAAAAGATATCAGTATTACATAGGTTGCTTTAATTCTGCTGATATCTCAGTTGGCTTCAGAATGGGAGTATATTGACTCTTTGCTTTTCTTACACGAAGGAAACATTATTATTCTGTTATTATCTCTTAATTCTCTGTATCCTAGCACTGGCTTTCCTTCTCCTGTATGTTTTCAGCCTAATTCAGTAGTATATTACTATGCTTGTGTTATTATCAGAAATGAAAGAGAATCACTTAGAAACATAGTAAGGGGAGTTGACAAAAAGTGTAGATTTTTTTTTCTTCAGTGTCGTGGTTTTAGGCTGATCCAGCAACTAAAACTCACACAGTCTCTCCTTCTCCAGTAAAGTAGAGAGGAGAGGAAAAAAAACAAAGGGACTGAGGGTTGAGACAAGAACAGAGGGAGCACCCACCAACCATGGTCCTGGGTAAAACAGGCAGAGCTTTTCTCAAAGCAAAACAGTTTATTAATGATTACTTAGAAGGACAAAGGGAAACAAAACCCAATTACTTGAGAGGACAGAAAGAAACAAAACCAGATCTTAAAACCGACACCTTCCCCCCCCCCTTTCCTTTTCCTCCCGGCTCTACCTCCTCCCCCCAGCAGCACAGGGGGCAGGGACTGGGGGACTGCAGGTCAGTTCATTCCGTGCTGTTACTGCTGCCTCTTTCTTAAAGGAGAAGGAGTCCTTACACCCTTTTCCCCTGCTCCAATGGATCCCCTACCCACGAGGAAAAATCCACAAACTTCTCCAGCGTGAGTCCAGCCCACTGGAAACAATCCTTCCCCACAGATTGCTCCGGTGTGGGCTTTACCACAGTCTCGGGTACTTAGGGAGCTGTAGCCACTCGCTCCGGCGTGGGTCGTCACTCAGACTCCAGATGCCTTTCTGCCTTGTCGTGCATCCCAACACGACCATCCTCAGGCTCAGGCATCTTCTCCCCACGGGCTGCGAGTGGGTCTCTGCTCCACCGAGGCCGTCCTGGTTGCAGGGGGGCCGCCTGCTATCTCACCATCAGCCGCAGGGGAAACGGCTCCGGCACACCTCCTCCCGCTCCATCCTCACTGACCTGCTGTCGATGTGGCTGTTTCTCTCAGATCTCAGTCCTCTCCAGGTGAACTCAGCCCAGTGGGCACCCCGGGAGTGGGGTGCCCCCGAGTTCCCCAGCTGGCTCCACTGCCACCAATCTCCGTGGGCGGCGCCGGCCCGACGCAGGCAGCTGCCCGGCCGGGAGCCAGGGAGCGGGGGCAGTGCCCTCCTCCCTTCTCTGCTCGATCCTGGGCGAAGCACCTTTTCCGGTTCCCTTGTCCTGACTTAAATAGGGCAATTCGCAGAGGCGCCCTGTTGGCTCAACCCCGAGGGGGATGGCAGTCTGATCTGGTGGCCAGAACTAAACCTAACCCGGTTCCAAAACCGGGGAGGTCGCAGAGAGCAAAACCCCTCTCCTGCCACCAGAACCACCCCCCCCCTCCACATCAAACCATGACATTCAGTAAAGAGAATCTTATTTAAGAGTAGTAACCTGTTAATATTAGTCAAGACTTTCAGAGGAATTATTTTCACTCATGCTTAATCCTCATTCTGATGAACACATACAGCTTTGTAACTCCAAAATCACGTTCTCCATAGCCAAAATTTTGCTTTTCAAGCCCACATGCTTCATACGCTTCTTAATGATTCATTTGTTCCTATGTTGTCTGTGTTGGTAATGGACCTGCCATCTGATTCAGCGTATTAGGTCTTTGCTGCCAAATCATTGCACATGTGCCTGTTGGCTTGTTCTATTTCACGTGCTCTGCTCTATCCTCTTCCCCCAGCTATGCTTTCTCCCAGACTGTTTTGTCTTTCCTGCATCATTTCCTGCTGTGAGGAGCTCTGCTGTGCTCCGGCTTGGGCTGTGCTTTGGTGATTGTTGTGTTACACAGTTGTGAACAATCAAAATTCTCACATGAAGGAAACTGGCCTCTGTCAAACTCCTGGGCTGTGCGCACCTGCTGAACGGTGCAAGCATCACTACTTAATGCGCAAGAAGTGAATAGAATATGGCAATCGAAAGCATTTTACAGCTGTAACTAACAAATATGTCTGTTTTTTGAAAACAAGGTATTTCCAAATGAATAGATGTTGAAATACATGCGTGAGGAGCTGCATTCTTTTTGATTTCTTTGAAACAAATGTGATGGTTTATTTCATTTATTATATTGGATTTTTAAGAAAAGCCTGACCTTGCAAGTTGCCTGTAGCAGCAAATTCCTGACCTCATGTGGAGAAATGTTAACATCAGTGCGTCTCTGTCTGGCAGAAGTCTACCCACTTGATTTAGTGCAGAACAGCTCTGCATCATAAAATCTTCAAGCCAAGATTTGTGCTTTTTACTTTCTTTAATAAAGAACCAAGCATATAAATTGTCCTGAATAAATAATAATGCCAATAACTGTGGAGGATTTTCATGAACAAATCCTGCCTTTTCATTTTTAAAAATGTCACATCTGGCACAATGTTATACGTAGTAAACATTTGACTGAACATGCTAATCTGAGTAGACTGTGTTTGGGGAATAGATCGTCGTTACATGCTGTTCTCCACTTTACCTAGCATTGTCTCTCTATATATATTAAACAAGCATTCTTTTTTCCATCCTTATCTCTTTAATATCACAAAAATTGCTAAAATAAATCTCAAATGTTCCACTATTACATCTCATTTACATCAGTTCTTGACAGATTTCTCACTGTTTTCAGAACCAGCAACGTAATGAAAATGATATGAGTCATAAGAAACTGGAATAGAAGACAAAGGCAAAATCATAAAGAAAACGAAAATGAGAAAAAGTAGGGAGGGTAGGTAGGGGGTTTGGTTAGAGATATTAAAAGATATATGAAAGGGCAAAATTCATCCAAATAAGATGCAATAAACTAAAAACATCAGGGGGTAATTCCTTGTTCATTTTTACACAGAGCTGAAAGTTGAATAAATCGTCAGCAGGCAGAGATGAATGACTTCATTGACAGCAGGTATCTGTGCAGCTCTGTTGACAAAAGACATGGCTGCAGACTTGCTAGTACTTGCTTGTGTTGGCATAGAGCAAGCAGCAGGAATACCAGCAGAACAGCTTGTGCACATGTGGGATTAATTTAAGCAGTTCATGAAGCAATGAAAATCAGTGCAGCTTTTCAGATATTTCACCATCTTTTCCTTATACAGAATTTTTTTAAGTATTCTAAAATTTAAAGAGAATTATCCAAAGATGTTGAATACTGTGAAGAGAACATAAACTGTGTTTTGTTTAGAATAATCATACACTTAATATTTTTTTTTTCAGCTGACAAAAGTATTTCATATTTGTGTCTTGAGAGATGCTCTGGTTTGTGGAAACTTTCTTGAAATCATCAATGGAGTACTCTAAATCAAAAATTATCTCTCATACTACTATTCCTCTGGTAAGTATCTTGCAAGTGGCATGTCAACACTCCCAGTGGAGTTGCAGTTGCATCTAGTCTCAAATTAAGGTAAGACTGGCCGTACCAGCTCAAAGCAAAAGCCTGTAGAATCATAGAATCATTTAGATTAGAAGACACCTTGAAGATCATCAAGTCCAATTGTTAACCTGGCACTGCCAAGTCCACCACTAAACTATGTTCCTAAGCATCACATTTATACATCTTTTAAATACCTCCAGGGATGGTGACTCCACCACTTCCCTGGGCAGCCTGTTCCAATGCTTGGCAACCCTTTCAGTGAACAAATTTTTCCTCATATCCAATTTAAACCTCCTCTGGCACAACTTGACGCCATTTCCTCTAATCTTATCACTTGTTACTTGGGAGAGGAGACCAATACTTACCTCACTACAACCTCCTTTTAGGTAGTTGTAGAGAGCAATAAGATCTTCCCTCAGCCTCCTTTTCTTGGGCCTAAAAAATCCCAGTTCACTCAGCTGCTCTTCATAAGACTTGTGCTCTAGACTCTTCACCAGCTTCATGGACCTTCTCTGAACATGCTCCATCACCTCGATGTCTTTCTTGCAGTGAGGGGCCCAAATCTGAACACAGTATTCGAGGTGTGGCCACACCAGTGCAGAATACAGGGGGACAATCACTTCCCTGGTCCTGCTGGACACACTATTTCTGATACAAGCCATGGCATTATAGGCCTTCTTGGCCACCTGAACACATTGCTGGATCATATTCAGTCAGCTATCAACCAATACCTCCAGGTCCTTTTTGGACGGGCAGCTTTCCAGCCACTTTTCCCCAAGCCTGTAGCATTGCATGGGGTTTTGTGAACCAAGTGCAGGATCAGGCATTTAGCCCTGTTGAACCTCATACAACTGGCCTCAGAATATCAATCGAGCCTGTCCAGATCCCTCTGTAGAGCTTTCCTCAAGAAGAGCAACACTCCCATTCAACTTGGTGTTGTCTGCAAACGTACTGAAGATGCACTCGATTCCCTCATCCAGATTGCTGATAAAGATATTGAACAGAACTGGCCCCAATACTGAGGCCTGGGGAACACCACTGTGACTGTCTACCAATTGGATTCAACTCCATTCACCACAGCATTTTGTGCTCAGCCAGCTAACTAGTTTTTTACCCAGTAAAGAATACACTAAACCATGAGCAGCCAGTTTCTGCAGGAGAATGCTGTGGAACACAATGTCAAAGGCTTTACTAAAGTCTAGGAACACAACATTCACAGCCTCATGCTCATCTATTAAGCAGATCGCCTTGTCATAGAAGGATATTAGATTGGACCTGCTTTTCATAAACCCATGCTGACTGGGCCTGATCACCTGGTTGTCCTGTAGGTGTTGCGTGATGACACTCAGGACAATCTGTTCCATAACCTTCTCTGGCACTGAGGTTAGACTGACAGCCCTGTAGTTCCTCAGATCTTCCTTCTGGCCCTTCTTGTAGATGGGTATCATGTTTGCTAACCTCCAGTCAACTGGGACATCTGCAGTTAGCCAGGACTGCTGATTGAAAGTGGTTTGGTGAGCACTTCCACCAGCTCCCTCAGTACCTTCGGTGGATCCCATCCAGCACTATAGACTTGTATGTGTCTAAGTGGTGCAGCAGGTCACTAACCATTTCCCCTTGGATTATGGGGGCTTTGTTCTGCTCCTTGTCCCTGTCTTCCAGCTCAGGATGCTGGGTACTCAGAGAACAACTGGTCTAACTATTAAAGGCTGAGGCAAAGAAGGCATTAAGTACCTCAATCTTTTCCTTATCCTTTGTCACTATATTTCCCTCCACATCCAATAAAGCATGGAGATACTCCTTAGCCCTCCTGTTGCTAATGTATTTAGAGAAACCTTTTTTGTTGTCTTTTACAGTAGTAGCCAGATTACATTCTAGTTGGGCTTTAGCCTTTCTAATTTTCTCCCGGCATAACCACACAACATCTTTGTAGTCCTCCTGAGTGGCCTGCCCCTTCTTACAAAGGTCATAAACTCCTTTTTTTCTGAGTTCCAGCCAAAGCTTTCTATTCAGCCAGGCCAGCCAGTCTTCTTCTCCACCAGCTCATCTTGTGGCTTATGGGGATGGCCTGCTTCTTCACCTTTAGGATTTCCTTGTTGAAGAATGCTGAGACTTCTTGGACTCCTTTGCCCTTCAGGACTTCCTCCCAAGGGACTCTGTCAACAAGGCTCCTAAACAGGCCAAATTCTGCCCTCTGGAAGTGTAAGGTAGCAGTTCTGCTGACCCCGCTCCTTACTTCTCCAAGAACTGAAAACTCTATCATTTTGTGATCGCTAATGCCCAAGACAGTCTCCAATCATCGCATCAGTCACAAGTCCTTCTCTGTTGTCAAACAACAGGTCCAGTGTTGACTCCCTCACTTATCTTCCACATACTCCAGGAACCACCTAGACTATTCCTTTTTTGCCGTATTGTATTTCCAGCAGACATCTGATAAGTTGAAGTCTCCCAAGAAGACGAGGGCTAGTGATTGTGAAACTTCTCCCAGCTGCTTATAGAATTTTTTGTTTGCCTCCTTATCCTGGTTGGGTGGTTGTCCTGGTTTCAGCTGGGACAGAGTTAGTTTTTTATTAAAATGAGCAAGTGGCTGTGTGGCATTTAGTTGCTGACCAGGCTAAAGCATGCCAGTGATCTATAACAGACTCCCACCATGACACCTGCCTTGCTAGCCTTCCTCCTTATTCTTACCCATAAATACTCAACCCTATTACCACTATCATTAAGTTTAGACAATCAAAACACTTCCTAACATACAGGACTACCCCACTGCTTCTCCTTCCTTGCCTATCCCTTCTGAAGAGTTTATAGCCATAGTGGTCTATTTTATTTTTATTTATTCAAAGGCATTAAATCTCTTCAAAACTATAATTTCAGTATTTGACAAATTTTTCTTTTTGCTGAGAGATTTTAACATTTTCACAAAAATAAGCCCCAAGCCATTCTTCTCCAGGGACCATTGATAATTTAAAGAGGCAATTGCCTTTTTAACCTCATCCTGTGAAATCTGATCCAACACAGTAGTGGAATCCTTAACTAGAACTCCAGGGAGCTGGATGTTATCCAAATAAGTCTTAATCTGCGCAACATCAATATTTGTTCCATTAAAAGCTTTCTGCAGATAATGTAATGAGGGACTATATCTAGGTTTTAGGGTGTTATTGTTTTTAATTATTGCTTAATTATTACATCTTAATAGCTAACTTACTTGCTATAAAGTTTGAAAAATAATGACAGAATCTGAAGATGTAAGCAGATCTGATCTTTTAACTATATGCTTCAAAGATCATTTACTATAGTGAAGCATCTTTATTAATGGCTTCATCTCTTGTCTACCTCTTTTGCAAATCAGATGAATCCTACTGAGAGTTCCAAATGCAAATGTTAAATTTTGTTCTCTCTTCTCTGTATGTGCCCAGCACTGATGTTGTTAGCATGGTATCCTTGATCAATAGGAATGACTATCTTTAGAGAAGCCATGCTGCTGAAAGTGTGAAAAATATATAGTGTCATTAGCATTGCTGAGATTATTCCCAGAATAATATTGCTGCTGACATTGGCCATGGAAATCACTCCTAATAGGATAAGTTTACACTGTTGTTGGCATATTTGCAGCTGTTTAATAGAAACAAAGTTAAAAAAAAATCACAAGTTGTAAAAACAGAATGTTTTGCTTTTTGCACAGGAAAAAACCTAGATATTCTATTTTTTTCTGAAGTTACTAGAACTTTTGTTCTAGTAATAGTTCATTAATAAGACACTAAAAAGTTCAGGCAATGCAAATGATAGCACAGTCTCCCATTTTATTTTTAGCCTTTAAATATTGTAGTAATAAAATCTGTCATAATTAATTCCAACACTGAATCATAGATAACAGAGACAAAAAAGCCTTCAGAAGAATGAGATCTGGTCCTCTCTTGAGGCCTATTACGGGGACTGCATTTGTGAGGTTAGTGACTTTTTTTTTCTCAAGAGAGTTAGGCTTTTCTATCATATGTATCATCCATATTTCTCTGTTTTGTTTTGTTTTGTTTTTTATTGTAAGTCCCATGTCTCAGATTAATGAATTTGATTCCAAGGAAATAAACTGAACTTGGATCAAAATTGTATCAATATTTCATCCAGAACTGGAACTATCCCTGAAAGTTTTGCTGACCTCTAACTGGAACCAAACAGGAACATTTTCAGTCACAGATGAAATGAAATTTGAACTAAAGAGTGCTCTAGTTTAACTTCTTGTTCACTATTTTTCTGTCAGCTAGTGTTCAAGCTTACTTAAATAAACAAATTTCATACAAGAGAAGTCAGTGGCAAATCTAAGGCCAAGGCTATAAAACGAGTTACTAGGAAGTCACGTCTTGAGGGTTCATAACAAATCAGCAATGACACAGTAATTGTAAGTTCTTCCAGCAGAGAAACACTGAGGTGTTTCAAACAGGTAAGCTTCCTCACTTTCTCCATAGTTCCAGGTCATGGGCTAGCACAGCTAGATTGTGGGGTGGCATCCTCAGGTGGTACCATCCTGACCACTGCTGTAGGGCAGCTGACATAGCAGTTGTTCACAGCATAGCTCACCTGAAGGCTATGTATGTCACCTGCTGCCTCAAGCACCATTCCCTCAGCTTTTTGTTAGTAATGTGGGAAAGCTAGGGAAATACTATTCTGGAGTGAAAACCATTAACTCATAGTCATTTTGTTGTCTAAAATTTTTATCTTATAAAAATATTTCTATTTCTTCTCTTATGGTAAATTCAGTATCTAAAGTATTGTCATTGAAAGCCAACCGTATCCTGGGCTGCACCAAAAGAAGTGTGGCCAGCAGATCCAGGGAGGTGATTCTCCTCCTCTAATCCACTCTCATGAGATCCCACCTGGAGTACTGTGTTCAGCTCTGGGGCCTCCCAACATAAGAAAGACATGGACCTGTTGGAGCAGGTCCAGAGGAGGGCTACGAAGACGATCTGAGGGCTGAAGCACCTCTCCTATGATGAAAGTCTGAGAGTTGAGGTTTTTCAGCCTGAAGAAGAGAAGGCTCCGGGGTGATCTTATTGCAGCCTTCCAGGACTTAAAGGGGGCCTACAGGAAAGCTGGAGAGGGACTTTTTACAAGGGCATGTAGTGATAGGACAAGGGATAATGGCTTTAAACTTAAAGAAGGTAGATTTATTTTAGATTTAAGGAAGAAATTCTTCCCTCTGAGGATGGTGAGGCACTGGAACAGGTTGCCCAGAGGAGTTGTGGCTGACCCATCCCTGGAGTTGATCAAGGCCAGATTGGATGAGGCTTTGAGCAACCTTGTCTAGTGGAAGTTCCCTGCACATGGCAGGGGATTTTGAATGAGGTGATTTTTAAGGTCCCTAAACCATTCCATGATTCTATAATTGCTGGATGCTGCTTTATGGAAAAGAATCCAGCCCCTCAGACCCTAATGCAATAAACTATCATAGGACATTTCTTGGGAAAGGGGACTGTTTTCTTTAAAGATAGAATTTCATTGCCTATTTTGATTTTGTCTGAAATCATTAAATCTCCTTAGTAGTACCCTAAATGGAGGATAACGAAAGCTATTTTCTTAGCAAAGTTGTGTATGAGACAAGAGCATGTTGATAAAATCCATGGTTGAGTGGAACAGATAATGCTGACCGTGACAGGAGCTTTTTAGTTTTAAAAGCACCTCTACAGATGATTTTGGTAACTACTTTCCTGTTACTTAAAGTAAAAGTAGCAACATCAATTACTTGACAGAATGACTCTCTCTACTTTCATTTTCCTACCTTATTCCATAGCATTTTGCAGATACAATACATCAGCAAATGAAAACAGCCTTTGTGGTTTCCACTTCAATTTGTGGAGGGACTGCAGAAATCCCAGTTTTCTTAGGCAATTCTAATTTACATTGTCTGTATTGAAGAATTTATTTCAAAAAACTTATGTCCAGAATAATTCCTGAGCACTACAGGCTACCGTAAGTATGTGTAAATTAACCTAAATGAAGAAAATGTTTCATCAGTCCTGGCTCTATGAAACATAAAATTCCTGGAAATAAGGTAGATAAGTATTTCAAGCAGCACTTCATGTTAGTGAAATGCAAGATAATTTGAAGATATTCTTATTTTTCATAATAGCATTTACAATGACTGCTTTTTCAAATTAACTCTTTGTTATTGAAACTTTGTTATTGAAACGTGAATAGTGATGCACTTTAGATAAAAATGAAACTTCTGGGTTACATATTTTTAACCAGAGAACACAAATAAAACAACATTTTAGAAGTTTGTCGCAGAAGGGTCTTCATAAATCTGAAACAGATTAGGAATAAAATTTTAGACTCAAAATTAACCCCTGGTGAGAAAATATGAACCAACCTTTCATGATTGTTGTTGCTCAGCAAATTCTCACAAGCATAACACCATCCATTTTGAAAAAGAGCACAACCTGAAGTATTATATAGCTCCTGGGAAAAGGTGTGAGGACCTAATCTGACACAAAATGGTCAAAGTTGCAAGCATCAAAAAGCGTGTATAGCATAGACAAAAAGATGTTGACAGCTTTGGTGAATCCCTTCATATAATATTTGTGGCAGAAGATGAATGGACTGTTCACCTGAGGGCAAATTAGACATTCATTATTTTAATATGGAAACTGGTACATGGGTATTGCGGCAAGCATTAACACTGGGAAACTTGTAAATGTACTAAAAAAGGAAATAGATAAAATTTAGGAATGAGGAAAATCAGCTAACTCCCGCCCCCCCCCCCCCCCCCCCCAAAAAAAAAAAAAAGTAAAGTAGGCATATAGGTCATGAAGATGAATCAGAAAAAGGAGTCATGAGCTGAGAAAAAGCTTGGTGATGCCTTTCAAGAGAAACTTATGCTAACAATGTGGCAGAATAGAAGTGAAAGGCCCAATTCATCCTATCATCTGTGTATTTAAGCAACCTTTACTTATCCTAAGGGAAAAATTAAAGGGGAATCATAACAGAGCTATGACTACAAGAGTTATACTGCAAGGCTCTTGTTCTCAGCCACTTTAGGAAAAAGGAAAGAAAAAAGACAAAAGGAATCATTCCCTCACTTTTTAGCCGAGGCAATGTACATGAATATATGAAAATACCTTTTATTAACTATAAGGGGGAAAATGTTATGAGATGTAGCTGATGTCAAATAGTTTTTATTCTTGATTGATGAGCAACATCTGACAGAGACTCCTAGACAAACAGGGAACATGTTTATAAACACTTATACCTGAAATATCTCCTTAAACTGCCATCTGAGCTGTGTTCACTTTGTGTTATGGAAAAATATGATTAATTTTAGTCGTAAAAATGACATCACAATTTACATAAATTAACTTTAATCCAGGGTGAAAAAGCAGATGAGCATGACCAGAAAAACATTAGAAGGGGACTGAACCATAATGGCTTGGTTAAAGATAAACTAACAAAGATGATACCCATAAGATGAAAATGGTGTAGCTGGAACAGAAGACAACAAGGTAAGATATTCAAATGCATTGAGCTCACATGCACTGTAGTGACTTAAGAGACAAGAAAGGGAAAAAAAAGATTTGGTGGTAACAAGACTCAAATAATTGCATTTGTGCTCAGTATAAGTGATGAAATAGACAGGTTTAAAGCACATATCTGTAAAGATGTCTAATGAGTATAAGGGCCAAGTGTCTAAAAATAAGGACTAAGAAACTGAGGTTGTTAATTATGAAGGAAAACTGTATGTACAAAAATTATGTTGCCCACAGACGCTTTAAAGGAAGATATTATATATTTTTTCAAATAACACAAATAAATGTATCGCAATTGCTAATATAGAATCATAGAATGGTTAGGGCTGGAAGGGACCTTCAAAGGTCATCCAGTCCAACCCCCCTGCAAGGAACAGGGATATCTCCTACTAGATCAGGTTGCTCAGGGCCTTGTCCAACCTGGCCTTGAACGTCTCCAGGGATGGAGCATCCACCACCTCTCTGGGCAACCTGTTCCAGTGTTCTACCACTCTCATAGTAAAAAATTTTTTCCTAATATCCAACCTGAACCTACCTCCCTCTATTTTAAAACCATTACCCCTTGTCCTATCATAACTGGCCGTCCTGAACAGCCTCTCCCCATCTTTCCTGTAGGCCCCCTTGAGGTACTGGAAGACCGCTATAAGGTCACCCCGGAGCCTCCTCTTCTCCAGGCTGAACAGCCCCAACTCTTTCAGCCTGTCCTCATAGGAAAGGTGCTCCAGCCCTCTTATCATCTTCAATATAAGTATCAGTATGCTCCAGCAGAGAAGGAAACTTCAGCAGTAATGTGTGGATAGAAAAAGATCCTCCCTTTAAATATGCTGAAATGCATCATGCACCACTTGTTACAGCTGCCAAAAGGAAGCTGGATTATCCCTTTTCCCAGGAATACAGATTTTATTTTTTTGTATAACTTACGATTTGTAAATTGAATATAAATTTCAGTGCACTTTGCTGATTGCAGCTGCCTACTTTGAAATAGTTGTCAAGTTTTAATGGAGTACAGGCCAGATCTAGGTAATCAATGTATTGATTTGATTTTTAAAAAGTCTGCTTTCAGGCAAAATGCAGACTATGTTAGCCAGAGTAGAAGTTCAGGAGGGCACAGTGGATTTTAAACCACAGTAGCAAGAGCATATTTCCAGACCCTCTCCCAGCCAGGTAGGGAGCTTTCTAAGGAAGAAATTTGTTTACAAATGTCAAGATAGCTATTCAGAAAAATGTGAAAGAAGACACACGACTTCCATTTGGGACCTGAGAAATGTGAGAGTAGAGGAGCTTGCACGCCAGATTTATTTGAGTAAGCTCTGGCCTACCTGATAGCAATATCTGTCAGGAGGGTATAACTCAGTGGATGTGACTTTAAATGGCTTGCAGTGAAGATTAGTTTCATGGCGACAGTCAGAGACTGGATGAAGGGTCACATTTGAGACAAGAATCAATAACAAACCAAAGACATTAATCCTTTTTGTGTGATTGTGCAACATGTGAGTGGGAGGCTATAAGTTTTATGTGAAATATATGATTCAATGTCTTAAAAAACTGACTTATTTTAACAGAGTCCTTCCATGTAGAAGATAGTGTTTTTTCCTCACAGTAGCTAATCGCTGGAGAATAGTTTAGTTAAGGACTAAGTCAGTCAATAGGTGAAGACAGCCAGACCCCTAATTTTACATTGACAAAACAAATGATTTTAACTTCTGCCAGCAGTATTCTCGAATTTCAAGGGAGACCACAGGGCAAAGCAACAGTGCAAGCCATGCCAGAGGTCAATTAAATACGGGTTGTCAGCTCACTAAAGGCTTGTGCTTGAGTGCCTGGAAGAGTGTTGCATATAAATGTAGCTGGAAAGGTGTAACAAGCTTTGCGTGGGGAAGGTTGTCTATCACTAACTAGTTCAGTTTTAGGAGAGAAGATACTGGAGCAGGAATGTGAGAAGCTCAAGGTCCGTTAGGCAGCTGAAGTCTGAACTGGATTCTTAGTGAGAAAATGTTAGCCCAGCAAACCCTGAGCATCATATTTGTTACAGCATTAGCCTCCCAAAACTTTCTTTTTGATTGCCCTAGGAAGGGAAATTTTATTTTAGTTATATTACCATTATTATTCCTAGAGAGAGTTTGTCCATAGAGGAATTGTATTTTCTGTGCATTTCACTAACATGCTTCAATGTGTTATATTCCTTCCTGTATTTCCGCTTCACAGTACTTGCAACCTCTCTTAGTTAATCGTAATCTGTAAAAGTGATTAATATACCATCTATCCTCTTCTTTCAAAACATAAATAGAAATGTTAAATCAGAATGGACTTAATACAAATTTCAGAGGTACAGGAGAGCTCACCTAAAACAACGTTCTTCCATTTAAAACTACCTTACATTAACCATCTTTGGACCACGACTCATATTACAATATGATCCTCCAGCCTCGTTTTGTTTAATTCTCTAAGTCTAATTTTGTGACACATCATGTAAGAAGCTCTACCAAACTCAAGTTATACTCGGCTCATTTAGTTCTCTTTGTTAACTGATAATGTAATCTTATTCAAAGTCATTCAAATTTGCTTTCCATTTTTGTACTTCAGACATTTACACTGGCTATTATTCTTGACTTTGTCGTTAACCTTTGAGTGCTTATAGATCTTCTTTCCTAATATTTGTTTCAGTATTTTGTTAGGGAGAGAATTCTCAATCTCTTCTTTGTCCTATGAACTCTTTGCCTGATGTTCTTTCTCTTCCATAGTGACTGTTCAATACTTCTTGCCCTTTAATGAATTCTGCCTGGACATATAGGAAACAAACCTCAGAGCAGACTTTGCATAGGTTCACAGAATTCAGTGAAAAATGTTGACAAAAACACCATCACACGAAATCCTGGAATAAATAGTCTCAAAAGATTATACTGAGAAACAGCCTGATTTCTGACTGAGTCACCAGCATCTCTGTAACTTCATCAGCAAACCAGCACAGGGGAGTACGTCTGCCCTTTCAGAGGGACAGCCTGAGAACGAGACTTATACAATACAGTGGAGAAAGAGTGACTTAGTCTCTTCTGGAGACACAGTTTTGCTGCACTCCATGAAAAGGTGCAACTTAGCATCATCCTCTCCAAGGGACCATGGTATTAAACCACAGTCTGTTTTACAAGTAATCCACAAATATCGTTCTCAAATTAGCAGTCATTTATTTGGGATCGCCCTGAATGGAAAAGTAAACCCAGTCTTGTTTTCTTACTTGTATTCACTTCAACGTTTCTCTTTCAGCTCCATCCAAGAGTCTACAACATACTCTGTGTTCTGGGACTGTTTAGAGCATGATGGAGACAAGATGAGAATTACATTGCCTAGTTCTACTTTAAATATTCAACATTCCTAAAAGTTAATCTAGATTTCTAAAAGTTGACGGGTATGTGATTGCATTGTTGTGTCCTTCAAAGACCTTGAGAAACTACTGAGAGTAGGGAGGTTAACAGTTTCAATTTTGTTTTAATGAGATATTGCAGTCTTGAGAAGCTGTAGAGATAAGGAGAGAAATAACTACAAAATAAATGAGAAAAAGCAGAGATGTAACAGAGAACTAGGAGATACAAGACTCTTTACAAATGAAGGGCTCAGGGAATATGCTGTGGGAAACAAAATAAGGAACAGTCAAAGGGAAAGATTTCATCTTTGTATTTCGCGTCTCTATTTTTGTAAATCAGTGATAGTAATAAAAAAGCTGCATTGGGATCATCATCTGGTTCTGAGATCAGATTATGGTAACACAAAGTGTAAGGCTGTTCAGTGAGACTGGGTGAGCAATTTGAAAATATGCTGAGCTGTTGCTGCATCACTTTTCAAAGTGAAAGTCAGATTAGAGGTAGAAAGGAGACTGTGCAACATTTGATTGTCCCTGGGTTGCTGCAAGGAGCCTTCACAAGGTTTTGTCACTAGTTTGTGATGAACCTGGTACTCTGAAGCTCATGTGTTTGCAAACCAGATGATTGAGGGACACTGTGGTCTATTAATTTATTTTTCAACTGTTTAAAATAAAGACCAAACAGCATGGCAACAATATTAATTTTGATTTTTGGAAATATTTCAGTTTGTCTGCCTGTAAGACTTTTTTAAAGGTGTTATCTTATTCTGAGATTGACATTCTTTGTGACTCCATCCAATACCTGCCTCTGAGGAAAAAAATACTGTAAAACTTTTGAACATCTCGTCTCAGAGTGCTATAATTCTACAGTTAGCTCCAGAGAAAAATCAGAAAAAAGTTTTAAAACAACTGAAATTCATTGTCATTAACTTAAAAAATGTTGGGATGATTTCTGAGAATGAGTTTCTCTAAGAGCAAGTGTAATCATTGTATAATGCAAAATGTTTACACCAGTTCTCGGCACAGAGAGCTGTTGACCTACATAATTATTAATGTTAATAGGTAAAATCGATTTCAATGGAATCATATTGCTTTAAATTGTTAATGTAAAATGTATTTTTCTTCTGTAGGTGAAAAATGTCTATTAATAATTTTACCTTTACCCTGGGTAGATTCTTTCTGCTTTCTCTAAGGCTGTAGAAGATTGTGTTTTCTCAAAAGTCAGATTCTCTCTTGTAAATGTATTTTTTAATATATTTTTTTTATATATATTGAATTTTCAAATAAAATAACTTGTTCAGAATGTATAATTTGATAATGAGAGTAGATGTCCAGCCCTTGAGGGTGGATGATTTTACTCTCTGTGTGAAATTGTGTTGAAAATGTCTACCAGTTGGTGCAAAGTTTCATATTCCAGAGGCAAAAGAGCTGGTTTTATGAGTCTGCTGTCTCAGTCAAATCTGGTGGAGATGATTTAATAGAAGCAGACAGAAGGAAAAAGGGAAGCTGCTTAATTGCCTTTTCATTTTGATTACAGCACTGTAGCAAGAGGCCCTCCAGCACACATTGCTTTGTCTCTCTAGGCAAACACAGCTGTGAACTGGGCTCCCAGATCCAATTGGAATGGAGAAGTGAATGGGAGAAAAAGGTAAGAGTTGATCTGCCCTGGCTTAGCTTTCTGATCTGCAGCTTCTCTTGCCTGACTCTCCATTACTCGGGAGATGCTGACTGTGATGCTGCCAGCCTTCCTAGGAACTTTAAAAGCTTCTCTCCAGTTGTTGCAGCTGTGCTGCGTGTTTCTATATTACAATGATGTCAAGTCTGCCAAGAAAGTAACTGATTTAGAATCTTTATTTGTTTTGATGTATGGAAGTAATGGCCTACTAATTTTAGGTTTGTCATTGATGATACTTTTTATCCATCAGAAGTTGTACTAAATTGAAAACAGATTAGTTTTGCACTTTGTTAGGAAGTTACCTTAAATAAAACATCAGAGTGTTTTTTTACAAAAGCATGAATTGTGTTAACTTGTTAACTGTTAACTAGGAAAGATATAATACAGAGTACTTCTTTGACAATGAAAGAAATCCCAGCCTTTATAGAAATTTCAGGAGAAGGAAATAGTTTTAAACATGCTAAAGTAATTAAAAAAAAAAAAAAGCATAGAGCAAAAATGAGAGTTAACATGAATATGTGATTAAAGCTGTGTGGAATTAGTTCAGTAAATAGCAAATTTGCTGAAAACATACAGCTGAAAGACGTAGAATCTATTCACCAATGTGAATCCAGAAACAATTTAATCCATGAAAAATAGTCAGAAAGATATGTGAACTGCTAGTTTCAAAATCAGCCAAAGATGTAAAAGTGTAAAAAAGGTGTTAAGAAATCACACACATAAGTTTTGTGTTTAACATGAAGATGTATGAGAGTCTCGGGAGATTCAAAATAAAGCTGGATTTTGGGGTTTTGTTGGCTTATTTTTTGCTAGAAAAATGGAAGCATCATTTTTCAGGTCAATCGGGAAAAGATTTTTCTGTTCTTCAATTTTAAGTTGAGCAACCCACCTAAAAGTTCATTATTGATATCACTCTATTGCTTTAGAAAGGACTTTTCTACCATGAAAGCACATTCTACTGTTCTTTTTTCTGCTCTAGCTTCCTTTACATCTGTGAATCCCTTCCACTGAGTTCCTTTTTGACTGATAACTCCCTTAGCAATGTCCTCCAGCGATCAAAGTCTCCCATCTGGTTATCTGCTGATAGTTACAGTCCCCTAGTATAAAACTTTGAAGACCTGGCTTGCTTTGGCAAAGGGACAGGTATCTCACCATCAAGGCTGGTCCATTTGAACAGATGATCATCAAAGATTAATAACCCTCATTGTACAGCATTTCCACAGAATTAGAGATATTTCTTGTCACCTCCTCTGAAATTATCTCTTTATGAAGACAAAAGTTAGTACAGAATGTGATTAAATCCTGTGTTCAAAATATTTTTGATGTCTACCTCACATTTACAAAGTCAATTTCAAAAGGAAATTGAAGGAATAATTTCTAGATGTATAGCCTCCATAAACTGTCATGTAAATTTATGTCAAAAGTCATTCTATACAAGGCACTTTCACTCTTCTTTCTATTAAGACACTTCCAATATTTTTCTCTGTGTTTTCATTTCCACTTACTAAACAAATTTGCTATTTGATACAGAATATCTGTAGAAATACAGAATTTTTGAATTCTTAAAAAAATAGGGAAAGAAATAATCTTTGCATCATACAGAAGCACTTCAATATACTTTGGGTTTTCAATTTTAATCCGTTTATTCTTCATACAGGGTTTAATACTTTGAATACAATGTATTAAGAAACTACGCTTTGATGATAAAAGTGTGTCTTTCCATATTCAGCACAGATGAAAACAAATCACTGGAGACGCTTTATGGCATTGCTGCCAAAAAAAAAAAAAAAACAACCAAAAACCACTTCAAACATGATATTGTATCTTATAGTAATAAATTAAAAATAAGGAAAATTTGTTCCAATCCTAGTACTCGAGAGAGGTTTTTTCCTTTAACCTATTAGAACTGCTCCTTGCAGATTAGTGTTGTAGAAGATACTGATATTGTGCTGGTTTTTTTCTTCACAAATATTTTCTATCATCAATATAGGCTTTTCAATCTCTATCTAGGTTGTTAATTCATTTCTTCAGATGCCATTCTTACTCTCCACAAGAGACTTCCTAGGGAGGAATTGGGGCTGTATTTATACTGCAAAGCAATTTTATTTGCCTCTTCGCAGTACTGTCCAATCAGTAGATCAAATGAAGTGTAAGTGCAGTGTGGGGGAAGTATGTAAGAAGAATGCACTTGAAGGTAGTCTCGTATTTATCTTTGTGATATTTTATTAGTTTACATACCACATCATTCAAATTAACCTACTTGCCCAGATAAAGAGAAATACATTCTTTACATGGACAAGGCGAGCATTAGTCATGAAGTCAGTCCATGAACACCTGCTAGGGAAAAAAAAAAAATCTTTAAACTTGAAGATATTGTCCCTGCTCTGCCTCAAAACTGTGGAGCAAAAGAGTTTTGAGTGGCTCAGTAGAGCTAATTCAAGTGCACAAACAACTTTCAACAGGTTTGCATTTACTTTGATGACTCCAGAGTTGAGAAACTCATAGAAGATCTACAATGAATGTCCAGGAAAAACTGTGCTAGGCATATGCAGACTAGCTATATAGCACTTTGCAGTAATTTTCCTTTTTTAAAACAATGTGTATGACAGAGTGATGCAATAGAATTACAAATTAATGTAGTATTTTCCTGCAAATTTATTTCTTAACTGTTCTGTAGGGGATCCTGTATTTATGTTGTATGCTGTCCAGCTTATATTTAAAACACTTTTCCATCCCTGTGAGGGAGGTATACAGTGTATGTTAGGTTATTTGATAAAAGTTCCTCTGCTCAACCCCAGAAAGGATGTAGAGAGACAGAAGGGATCAACACTCAGTACCCTGCCCTGGCTTTAGTATGAGATTCATTGCACTTCAGTGTAGCCATCTAAAAGATTATGCATTTAGCCTCTCCTGTTGTAGTCATTGAAGAGGGAATGGTACCATGACATGGAGAGTGTACCTAAGGTAGATGGGATGAATCATCCTGAAGACTTCCCTTTACTTTCATTGATTAGAGAGGGTTTTTAAATGACAGCCTCAGACTAGATACGGAACTTTCAGATGGCTAGAGTTACATGCATTTAATACGTAGTAACTTGAAGTTATAAACAGCAGTTTGAAGTTATGGGACTGATCTTGTCTCCAGTGTATGCAGACAGAATGAGCTCTGATTAAGACAAAGCCACATGGGCCTTCTTGTCTGGTTCTCCTTGTCTCACAAGTCCCTTGTCCTTGGCAATAAATCTTTATTAATGAGAGAAGAGAGCAATGAGAATGTGAAAAGCTGTGAGAAAGGTCAAATTCACTAACCTCTCCTCTCCTCTTATTCACAAAAAAAAAAAAGGGTAAAATATGTGTCAGACTAATTTTGTAAATTGTTGCTTTCCTGCAGAGACCTTTATTTCTGAGAAACAGTATGTTATGGTCAGAGGATACAAATAATGAGAGCAAAGACTGCATAGGAGCCACACTTCCTTTGTAGATAAAATTTGTATGAGGATTCATGGACTTTGCATTTGATGATGCATTGATTTCAGTTTGCCTACTAGAAAAGTATAAGTTAGCATACTGGAGATTCTAAGATCAAGAAGTCCTTGGAACAAAGAATTACAGTATTTGAGCCCTCTTATGAACTAGCTGTCTAGATAATAATGGAGAATATTAGCTACAATGTCTAAATTAGGATTGCTGCTTAGGTGTCATAGCTGTGTAGTTTAGACACTTACTATAAGAATCAGAATCTGAAAGCCCTGGATAGGAAGTAGTCTGATTAACTTACCACTTTCAGTAATTTAAGCACAATAATTATTATATTGCTTACATTATATGTCCTAGTCTTGACAGTCTAATGACTTTCTCTTCAGAGAAAAATCCATCACGATTGCAGGAAAAATTTGAGCTAGTGTGCTACACACTGGCTTGCTCTGACATTTCTGAAAAATAAAGAAGAAAAATATGTAAGTGTCTATTTAATATAATTTCAGAAATCTACAAAGATTTTTATTAGGCATGAAACGTTTGGTCACGTTTTTCTCCAAAGCAGATGATTTGTGCATAGATTTATTACTCTGTCTTATATATTTTTGACAGATTTTTATAGTCAGCACCTGGAAGTTTTGTTGCCTCTCTAAAGGTAGCCAAACATAAGAAAGATCTTTTGTGGGCTCCTTACATTGTTTTGGTTTCAGGTTGGCTGTTTGATGTCTTTACCTTTCCTTTTTTTTGTCCAGCTACTGACTACTTCATGTCAAAGACTATAATTTCACTACTTTACTTAATACATTAACAGAGAAAATGTTCAGTTTTGACAAGTTGTTCAGTCTGAGTCAAATGAATAATCATTCCAAATCCATTTTCTCCCATGCTGCGATTTATTTTTTCCTAATACTATGATCTATGGCTCATCATTGGATAGGATATCATCTCCATATACGTTTCTAAGGTAGGGAGAACAACTCACTATCCTAAACTATTTGTGCATCTCTATTGACTATAAATAGAGCTGAGAAAATTATGCTGGACTAAAAAGCCCAACTTTTAGACAGCTAATAGAAAGCATGATGATAGCTATTTCACTCTAATTGAAGTATCTAGGCTTTCTCTACTGGCAATATACTGTCACCTTCAGAGTCTTTAGAAGCAAATTTTCTCCACCTATCCCAGATTTTTTAGGATAGGACGAATCATCTTCCTGAGGCATTAACCATGTTTCATTCGCCAAAGAGTAGTGTATTAGTTTAGACTAGATACCTGACTTTTAGACGACTAAAGTCAGATGAAATTAGTCCCACCAAAGCATTTCTACCTTTGCTGAACAGGTCTATCCATAAATCAAGCTTCAGATGTTGATTCTTCATATTATTTTAGTTAGCTTTAATTTTTCCTCTTGAAACATTCTTTTACTGGCTTTTAGTCTAACTTTCATAGATGTTACTTTGGTGTAGATTAGATTGTAATCACATTCAACAATAATAGCAAAATGGGGGGAAAAGCATTCTCTGAAGTGGCTCAGCTATTTGGAGACTATGATAAATTTGTTTTACAAATGAAAACACTTTACAAGGGAGAAAGCTATTGTTGCTTAAAGAAGGTAGTGGAATTTGTCCACTGAATTGATTACAGGAAATAAATTTTGTTCCAATAGATGTGCCAGGACCGAAACACAGAAATATAAAGAGGTCTGCACCATGTTAATGAAAGCATGGTCAAAGTATATGTCAATAACACCATCTGTTATAAATACTACTCTAAATCTTATTATGGCACAGAAAATTGTGAGTATTAGAAGTTAAAGCTACTGCTCTTGATGGTGTCTGACATTCATATCTCCAGCAAACATGAAAAGGTTAGATAATTAGATAACTTGTATGACTTACAGAAAAGCATATGCTTTGATAACTGTATTCAGCATTCCATAAATTGTGTATGTTCATGATAACGAGTCTGTAATTTCAAGTCTTCAAAAGGATCATGTTGAAGTTCATGCTAGTTAATATACTAGGATTAATTCTCAGCAAAAGATATGATCCTGTAAAATTTTGCATAAAAATGTGCATCTGCAAAACACAGAAGCACACCAACCTGGCTGTTTTCTGTATATTTTTCTCTAATAAATGCTCAGTAAATGTGTTTACAAGAAAATGACTGAATGAAACAAGGAAGTCCTGAGAGGGCTTTGCATATGATTATTTCTATGAGTAGATGATGGATATCTCAATGTTTAAAAGTTTAATTTTGGAGTTCAATTTGGTGTTTTCTATAGAAAGTCTGATTGTTCATCTACTAGAAAAATATTAGAACTATTCAGTTAAATGAAGTCTTAAATAAGCAAGATTACTTTTACTATGCTTGATAGTCGTACCTCATAACATAACCACAATTAGAATTGCAATTTGAAGAATAATTGTTCCAATTTATAAGATATGTCCATATGTTTTTACTGAACATTAAAATCAACAAGGTATGTCTTACACATCATTCTCCTAATGCTTTGATTCCTTTCAGCTGACAAGATCTGAACTACATTATGGGAAACTTGAGGAGACTTCTAGATGTATTGTTTGTATCATATTATTCTTTTGTTATCCTCTTGAATGATGAGTGAAAACAACTTTGACCACGGCAAGTTGGGTTTCTCTTGTGTTATGTTGTTCTCGGATGATAAAATGACACTTAATTTCACTGAAACCATAGAGAATTGATACTTTCCAGCCTACTCTGTTGCACCTTGTTCACAATGCTTAGTGGAGCTCTGAGGACTGAGTTGGGGACTTGTTTACAAAAATTCCCAAACCACAGGCTGCGAAACTCAGAATAACAACAGAGCACATTGAAATTCTGTTAGCAAATGTTGCAGTTGGTTTATTACTGCCAGGGAAGAGAGATAGTTGATTAAAGAAAAGTCATATTCCATAGATATAGCCTTGTCATTATAGGAGATAGAAACATGAATTGTCCTTATTTCTCAATATGTTAGATACTGGGATACTCTATCTGGAAATAGATGCTGGATTTGAAATATCCATTTGATTTCTATATATTCAACTATTGGTTAAAAAAAAATCAGATTCTGTAATCAGCTAACCTTATAATCTCTTTTGCCTTGGAAATTAAGCCTCCCAGCATTTACTGCTCAGTTTACCCCCTAGAAGGCAGTGCTTTCACTTATAACAGTACTCCAAAATTCCCAAACATATTTCAGATTCCATCCAAGTTTCTTGAACCTATACGTCTGTTCGGGAGAGACAATTACTCACCCATGCATCCAATTCACCCACATATACATGAAAAAGTCATTCCTTACCTTCTTCACCAAACTTCACTGAACTTTCCAAATTTTGTGGAAGTGACTTCTTGTACACCAATGCATGCAGTATGTGAAACAAACAAAACACACTGGAAGCGTTCATCCATTGCCAGAGCTGTGATATCATTGGTATTAATGAGGCTTAGTAGAATGCATCCCATGACTGGAATGCTGGTATGGAGGGCTATAGGTTGCTGAGGAGGGATAGGTGAGGTGGAGGAGTTGCATGTAAGGGAGAGGTTTGCCTGTACAGCCCTTACAGTTAGGGATGATATGGTTGAGAGCCTCTGGATGAGGATTAAGGAGACTGTAGTGGGTTTAGGCCGATCCAGCAACTAAACTCCACACAGCCACTCTAATAAAGGAGCTGAGGGTCGAGACAAGAACAGAGGGAGCACCCACCAACCATGGTCCCAGGCAAAACAGACTCAGCTTTCTTAAAGCAAAACAATTTATCAACAGTTACTTAAAAGGATAAAAAGAAAACAAAGCCAGATCTTAAAAAGAACACCTCGCTCCCTTTCCTTTTCTCCCCGGCTCTACCTCCTCCCCCCAGCGGTGCAGGGCGAAAGGGAATGGGGGAGTGCAGGTCAGTTCATTCCATGTTGTTACCGCCACTCCTTTCTTAAAGGAGGAGGAGTCCTTACACCATTTTCCCTTGCTCCAGTGGATCCCCTACTCACGAGCAAAAATCCACAAACTTCTCCAGCGTAAGTCCTACCTGTAGGATGCAATCCTTCCCCATCGGATTGCTCCAGTATAGTCTTTACCACAGTCTCGGATTCTTAGGGAGTTGTAGCCACTCGCTCTGGCGTGGGTCATCATATAGACTTTAAATGCGTCTCTACCTGTGCCCACGCTTCACAACTGTCCTCGGGCTCAGGCATCTCCTCTGAACAAAACACCTCCCCACCGACGGGGGTCATCCCACGGACTCTAGATGTGTACTGTCCTCAGGCCCAGGCATCTCTTCTCCGATGTGGGTTCTCCATAGGCTGCAAGTGGGTCTCTGCTCCACCGGGACCGCCTTTGGCTGCAAGGGGGCCACTTGCCGTCTTGCCACCAGTTGCAGGGGAAACTTAGCTCCAGGATACCTCATCCCATTCCATCTTCACTGACCTGGTGTCGGTGTGGCCGTTTCTCTCAGATCTCAGTCCTTTCTGGGTGAACTCAGCCTGGTAGGCACACCGGGAGCAGGGCTCTCCCCGAGTTCCCCAAGTGGCTCCACCGCTACCATCCTCAGCGGGTGGTGCCGGCCCGGCATGGGCAGCCGACCAGCCGGGCACCGGGGAGTGGGGGCAGCGCCCCCCTCCCCTCTCCTCACTCCTGGGCAAAGGCACACCTTTCTGGTTCCTTTGTCCCAACGTAAATAAGGCAATTCGCAGAGGCGCCGATTGGCTCAAGCCCCGAGGGGGATAGGATTCTGATCTGGTGGCCAGCTTCTGCCACCAGAACCTCCCCCCCCACATCAAACCATGACAGAGACGTAAAACAGCAGATGTCATTGAGAGTGTCCGCTATCCATCACTCAGCCAGGATGATAGCACTGATGAGTTATTCTATAGGCAATTAGGAGAAATCTCTGAATCAGTAGCCCTTGTCCTTATAGGAGATTTCAATTTCCCAGACATCAATTTAGAATATGATACTACTGTGACAAGCAAGTCTGGGAAATTCCTGAAGCATGTGGAAGATAATTTCTTGTCTCAAGTACTCAGTGAGCCAACTAGGAAAGATGCTCTCCTAAACTTGTTATTTGTGAATAGAGAAGGACTCATGGCAGATACAATGGTAGGTGGTTGTCTTGGCCACAGTGATCACAAAATGGTTGAGTTTAAAATTTTTGGTCTCATAAGAAAAAAGTTCAGCAGACTTGCTTCCGTGGATTTCAAGAGAGTAAACTTTAAGCTACGCAGGGAGCTATTCAGCAGTGTGCCCTGGGAATCTGCTTTTGAGGACTTAGGAGTCCAAGAGTGCTGCTCAGTTTTTAAGAGTCACCTTTCAACAGCACAGGAGCAGGCAGTCCAATTGTGTTCTAAGTCAAGCAAATGGGGCAGAAGAGCAGCTTGGCTGAACAGCAAACTCCTCTTGAACTCAGGTGGAAAAAGAAATTGTATAATCTCTGGAAGCAAGGTCAGGCTTTGGAGGAAGATTACAGAGCCATGGCTCACATATGCAGGGAGAAAACACATAAGGCCAAGGCTCAACTAGAGTTGGAACTGGCCAGTGTTGTGCCAGACAACAAAAAAAGGGCTTTTTTAAAGTATGTTAATAGCAAGAGGAGGTTTAAGGAAAACATTGGACCGATACCTCACCAAGGTGGTCACCTGACAAACAGGGCTGAATAAAAACTAGAGACATTCAATGCTTTTGGCATCAAACTAAAACTACAGATGTGTTAGCCTATCCTCAGTTCCTGGAAAAAATATGGACAAATTCATACTGGCCGCTGTTGAAAGCGTTTAAAAGACAATGCAATCATCAGGCACAGTCAACATAAATTCACAAAGGAAAAGTACTGTTTAACTAAATTGATATCCTTCTACAATAAATTCACCCACTTAGTGGATGAGGGGAAAGTGATGGATGTAGTTTTCCTAGATATTAGTAAGGCTTTTGATACTCCCCCTCAAGTTGTCCAAATGTGAGTTGAGCAGGTACATGTGCTCGGGGTGAAGAACTTGCTGAACAGCAGAGTTCAAAGGGTAGTAGTTGTGCTGGTTTTGACTGGGATAGAGTTTATTTTCTTCATAGTAGCAAGTATGGTGCTATGTTATGGATCTGTGCCGAAAACAGCGTTGATAACACAAAAGTTTTAGCTATTGCTGAACAGTGCTTACACAATGTCAAGGCCTTTTCTGCTTCTCACACCACCTCACCAGTGAGTAGGCTGAGGGTGCAAAAGAAGCTAGGAGGGGCCACAGCTGGGACAGCTGACCCCAACTGACCAAGACATCATAGAATCATACAATCATAGAATCATCTGGTTGGAAGAGAACCTCAAGATGATGGAGTCCAACCGTTCACCCTGCACTGTCAGGGTCCCTAAACCATGTTCCTCAACACCAAATCCACACGGTGTTTAAACACCTCCAGGGATGGGGACTCCACCACCTCCCTGGGCAGCCTGTTCCAATACTTCACAACCCTCTCTGTAAAGAAATTTTTCCTGATATCTAACCTAAATTTCCCCTGTCGTAACTTGAGGCCATTCCCTCTCATCCTGTCATTGATAACATGGGAGAAGTTACCAATCCCCATCTGTTGCTCACCAGCCTGGGCTGCGGCACCAAGGACGCTGTTGCATCTTCCGCAGCCAGGAGGAAATGGCCTGCCTCTTGTAGACAGGATCGGTACCTTGAGTTGACTAGTAATTAGTTCATTATCTCAACTCAGTCCAACTGGGTAATAATGATTGGTTGCCATAATTCCCTCTTTTTGTTTTACCATTTTTTGTTTTCACAAAGGCTTTAAGGTGAGCAGAGACCCAGTCCATTCATCCAACTCCAGCACGCTTCCCTCCCGCGAATACCACGTCGGGGCTTGCGGCTTTACCTTCTTCTACGAAGGACTCTCGCTCAGGCTCCCAGCTCCGGCTCTTTTGGCTCGGGCTCTCGGCTCCGGCGAGGGAGTCGGGGCTTCCCAGGGTCTCTCGGATTTATCACATCGGGGTCACCAGTTGTTGCTCACCAGCCTGGGCTGCGGCACCAAGGACACTGTTGCATCTTCCACAACCAGGAGAAAATGGCCTGCCTCTTGTAGGCAGGATCGGTACCTTGAGTTGATTAGTAATTAGTTCATTATCTCAACTCAGTCCAGCTGGGTAATAATGATTGGTTGCCATACCCATCTCCCTACAACTTCCTTTCAGGTAATTGTAGAGAGCGATAGGGTTCCCCCTGAGCATCCTCTTCTCCAGACTAAACAGTTCCAGCTCCCTCAGCCACTCCTCATAGGACAAGTTGTCTAAACCCTTCACTAGTTTCGTTGCTTTTCTCTGAACCTGCTCCAGCACCTCAACGTCCTTCTTGAAGTGAGGGGCCCAAAACTGGACACAGTACTCCAGGTGCGGCCTCACCAGTGCTGAGTATAAGGGGACAATCACTTCCCTGCTCCTGCTGGCCACACTGTTTCTGATACATGCTAGGATTCCATTGGCTTTCTTGTCTGCTGGGAAATTATTCCACACCATATGATGTCATGTTCAGCGTACAAAGTTGGAGAAAGAAGAAGGAAGGGGGTGACATTTGGACTGATAGAATTTGTCTTACCAAGTAACTGTTACTCGTGATGTAGCCCTGCTTTCTTGGAGATGGCTGAACACCTGCCTGCCGATGGGAAGTAGTTCTGTTCAACATTTTTATCTATGATTCAAGATGGAGGAGCTGGATGCACCATTAGTAAGTTTGCTGATTATACTAAACTGGGATATGCTGTTGACTCCCTCAAGAGACAAGAGGCCTTTCAGAGGGATCTAGACAGATTAGACCATTGGATAATCATCAATGGCATGAAATTTAACAAGAATAAATGACAGATTCTGCATGTAGAATGGAGTAACGCCAGGCACAAGCATGAACTGGGACAGGAGTGGCTGGAGAGCAGCCCTGCCGAAAGGGATCTGGGGTGCTGGTTGACAGCAGGCTCAGTGTGAGTCAGAAGTGTGCCCTGGCAGCCAAGAGGGCAAACCAAATTCTGCGATGCGTTAAGCCCAGCATAATCAGCTCATCAAAAGAGGTGATTATCCCGCCGTATTTAGTATTGGTGCAGTCTCACATTGAATACCGTTCAGTATTGAATTGAATACTGCAGGTTTGGGCTCTGTCATTTAAAAAGTACGTTAAGGTCCTTGAATGTGTCCAGACAAGGGCAACAAATCTGGTGAAAATGCTGGAAGGGATGTGCCACGAGGATCGTCTAAGGACCCTGGCTTTGTCTAGTTCGGAGAAAAGTAGGCTGAGGGGTGACGTCATTGCTCTCTACAGCTTCCTGAGGAAGGGGAGGGGAGAGGAAGGTGCTGATCTTTTCTCCTTTGTAGCCAATGACAGGACGTGTGGAAATGGTTCAAAGCTGCATCTAGGGATGATCAGACTAGATATTAGGAAATATTTCTTTACTAAGAGAGTTGTCAAACACCGGAACAGGCGTCCTAGAGACGTGGTTGATGTCCCAAGCCTGTCAGTGTTTAAGAGGCACTTGGACAATGCTCTTAATAACATACTTTACCTTTTGATCAGCCTTTAATTGTTCAGGCAGTTGGATTAAATGATTGCTGTAGGTCCCTTCCAGCTGAAAATATTCTCTTCCATTCTATTCTGTTCTGGTCTAGTCTAGTCTAGTCTGGTCTAGTCATGATACAATTACAAATAAGCATGGTGATATTAACATAATAAAATTTTAGAAAACAAATAATTTCCTATTTGGGGATAACTAAATAATCATTGCTATATTCATTGTAATAAAAATACCAAACATCACTCTGATGCATGACTTGAATGGGTTTCTTAAAGCTCTACATCAACCATTTTTAGGAGCTCAGTGCAAAAACATTTTGCAAAATGCAGTGGTCAGTGTTGCTCACGAGGTCAGACTCAATGTTCATAAGAATTTCATCTGACCTTAAAAATGTGAAACTTTAATTCTGTCAATATCTTTATTCTGATTTCTAGTATGTTGAAAGTGTTCATCCTACATTCTGTAAAATCTCACAAGTCTCTCTTTAAAAGTATACAAGATACACCTAAATCAATAAGCTGCTGTAATTACTTCCCAAACAGCAAAGCTATAACAAATTCTTAAACACTCACTCCCTTATAGAGTAATATATTAATTTAAAGTTTTTCTTTTACATTGTAAGAGTTCCAAAATGCTAAATATTATACCCATCTTTGGAAGGCAGTATTATTGTGTCACACTATAAATAATGTATGTATGAAAGCGTTTAGATTTATGTAGTATTAAGTATGCTAGAGTCTATTGCATTCAGATTCTTATACCTTTGCTAGGTTATCTGAACAACTTCAAGACTTCCAGTTAGTGAAGTGACTTAACACCTGTCATTTAGCAATGACCTGAGCAGCTCATTCAATCTTGTACTATTCTGAATTTTGTTGAAGGTACTAGATGTTGTCATAATACCAACATAGTAGATTATTTTTTGCTGATTATTTTTGAGATCATAGACCAGAGAATGACATTTCTGTTTAAGACTACTTTTACATACTAGAAATACCCTCAATTTATCAAGTTAATCAAAATCTGGTACGAGTCTTTTGATGTGCATGACAATCATTCTGCTACCTCTGACATGTTGTGGGTTTTTTTTTGTGATTCAGCCCTACTACTGATACTTCAGTATTTTATTTGGTTAATGAAATCCCTTCTCAGGCTGATAATACATAAAGCATCCATGTAAGTATTTTATGAAAAATAAACTACAAATTATCTTGGGAAATGTTTAGCTCCTGGCTCAGTCCATGTCTTAGAAAAAAAAAAAAGGTAGTAAGTAGTTAATCTCTGTGTGTAAAAATGATGAATGTTTAAATTGGCTTTTGTCAATTCATTTCTATAACTGGTTCAGAAAATTCACAAACTCACTTTTCATAAATGTATTTCTGTAACCTTTCCTGTAAGGTTATTTATTCAAAGCATGTAAATGCTTAGTCTGCTAACCTCTATGTACATGTGAAGTAAACTGTGATTATAGATTAAAAAGAATAATTTTCCTCTAAGGTGTTTCAGCTTTGAATGTACATACGTAGGTACAAACTCAGGCACTCACAGACTGACACAGACAAATTATTCCTAATCTCAAAGTAGCATGAATATACACGGCTAAAGCTATTAAGGTGTATACAATGAAAAAATTCTGTTGTTGCTCCTTATGTACCATGAGAAAAGCTTCTGCAAGCAGAATAAAAATACATATATAAATAAATTTGGCATAATTGATACTTATTGAACTTGACGATTTTCTTTTACATGTCCTGAATGTTGAAATTGCTGCTCAATTAGACTAGATGGATTAAATAGAAGGAAAGCAAGGTGGTATTTCTATTAAAACTACTATTATATACACTTTGTAGTTACTGGTTATGTTTATACTGATTTAATATGCATTGTAATACACATATACAGTGTAATATACATATGCCCCTGCTAATTTTTAATGAGCTTACAAAGGCACCCAAAGCAATCTAGCTGTGGTGACACTGACCTGAGAAAATGCTAATTTACTCTGTTGAGAGTAAGAGACAGCAGACAGACTCAGGCACACAGATGAGAGAGAAGGAAATAGGGAAATGATTTAAGATCAGCAGCCTAAGGTTTTTGAAGGAAGCATGGCAAGGTACTTATAGAGTAGTTTTACCATGAGGTGAGTGTGTAGATGTTTGTGCTGAGCTTTTCCCAAATGAAAGGAACACAGAAGACACCTGAGGCTGTATTTTTTTTTTTTTAAATGTGCATGATGGACACTGAAATCACTGTCTGAGTAAAGTGGGAGTCAGTCCACCAGGTGATGATAGCTGATACAAGATTATAAAGAAACTTGGTCTTTTTAGTCCACTAAGGGTAAATTAAGGGAACCTATCTATCTGTCTATCTAGATAGATAGATATAAAATAGATTTTTGAAAGTAAACTCACTGAGAAAGGTATAGAGAAGCTCAGTGCCTTGGATCTGAAAATGTACACACTCAGGCTAGAGTTAAGAGGTATGTTTTTAATTCTGAGAAGAATTAATGACTTACATTTCATTGTAGGCTCCATCAAATACTGAAATCTGGTTAAGGGACCCTCAATCATGAGTCTAAATTCAAATGATAAGCTAGAAGTTGTGGACCCTCTGTCCCAGCCATGCTCCCCCCCAGCCTGTTGTGCTCCTGCACACTGGCAAGAACATGGGAAGCTGAAAAGTCCTTGAGGTCTTTACAGCACCAACTATAAACATCAGTGCACTATCAACATTTTTCTCATAACAAATCCCATACTAAATCCAAAACACACCACTATTCTAGCTGCAAAAAAAGAGAACTAACTCTGTCCCAGCTGAAATCAGGACAAAAATGTAACAAAAAGCCTGAGGGTCAAGATAAGAGCAGGAGGGATCACCCACCAACCATGGCCCAGGGCAAAACAGACTCGGCTTGGGGACAGATCAATTTAATTCCAGATTTAAAGCCAGATCTTAAAACTACCTCTCCTCCACCCCTCCCTTCTTTCCAGCTCTACCTCGTCCCCCAGCAGCGCAGGGGTTTACGGGGAATGGGGGCTGCAGTCAGTTTGTCACATGTTGTTTCTGCCACACCTTCTTCCTCAGGGGGAGGAGTCCTTTCACTCTTCCCCTTCTCCAATGTGGGGCCCCTCCTCATGGTAGACAGTCCTCCGCGAACTTCTCCTACGTGAGTCCTTCCTGTGGAATCCAGTCCTTACCTATCAGACTGCTCTAGCATAGGTTTTTTCCCACGGAGCCACAGCTTCTTAGGGCGCAGCCTTCCACTCTGGTATGGAGTCCCTTCTCATGGAATGCTGATGCATCTCTGCTCCACTGTTTAATCTCCAGCAGCGTTCGGTCTTTTCTCATGGGAGACAGTTCTCTATAAACTTCTTTAGGCTCAGACATCTCTGTTTCAGCATGGAACTTCAGGTGGATCTCTGCTCCACTGTTAATCTCCACGGGTGGTAGGGGGGCCACCTGCCACCTTGCCAAGGGCTATGGGGAATCTTGGCTCCAGCACACCTCCTCCCGCTCCATCTTTGCTGCCCTTGGTGTCTGTGTAGCCAATTCTCTCAGATCATTCCTCTCTCCACTGCAGCTGTGCAGGGCCCAACCAGCCTGGCAAAACTTGGCAGTCCAGACAGGAGGAACTCTGCCCGGTGGGCGCACCAAAAGCAGGACACTTTGGGACTCTCCCAAGCCGCACTGCTGTGGCCATGTCCAGTCTAGTGGTGATGGCCTGGTGGGGGAAGCTGCCTGCCCGGGAGGCTGCGGTCCAGCCCCTTACCTCCCTGCTCTCCACTGCAGGTCCTGCCTTGCTCAAGGTCCTTTGTCCCCGTCTTAAATAGGACATTCACAGGTGCTAGCCAGAGACCGGTCCGACTGGTTTTGGACCCAAGGAGACTTCTTGCAGCTCCTTACAGGGGCTACCTCTGCAGCCTCTGCCCTGCTACCAAAACCCTACCACATAAACCCAGCACAACTAGAAAGGTCCGTTC
This sequence comes from Tauraco erythrolophus, assembly GCF_009769465.1. NCBI lineage: Eukaryota > Metazoa > Chordata > Aves > Musophagiformes > Musophagidae > Tauraco > Tauraco erythrolophus. Next base: position 28,434,625 of record NC_141468.1, on the reverse strand, counting down.
TTAGTTTTGATACAAGATCATGTTAATGCAGCTATAGAGCTTCAAATTGAAAATGGGCTGGTATTTACAGCTTGGGAAACGAGCAGAATGAATATCCAGCTTCCCATGTACGTGTATCCTTGGATAAATGCTATAGCAAAAAGACAGATACCATCGACTGCCCACTTGAATAAGTGGATGAAGTTCCTTGAGTTGTGCTATTTAGTAGATAAGCTCACATTAACAACATTCCTCTGGATGTAAAATCTATTACTCTAAGTGAAAACAAATGAAAAATGGGAGAGATCAAATAATGAAGAATGAATGAAATGTTATTATTTGAATGACTACATCTGCTATTCATTACAGTATTTAAAATTATTTCCACCAGCAGAATGATCACCATGTCTTTCCTGAGCTGCTTGTTTGTTTCAGTCTTGCCATGTTGCGATTTGTGTCTGCATGGAAATAAGGAAATCTGTTATTGTCACAGTTTGACAGTATGTGACAAAATGAAATGCCATAAATTATTTATCCCTTATTCATTATTCTTACATCCATCACGTTCATGAACATTGCTCTCTATAAATTTTAATTCATTTATTCATTTAAATGCATCCCTCCAGAAATTTTTTAGGATTGAAAAGATGAAGATTATGTAAAGCTGAAGTAGCTCTCTCTGGAGAAGTTGGACAAAGGAGCAGAGAGTATTATAATGAAATTTAACTGCATTAAGTATAATTCTTCATGGAATCTACTGAGATTTGTAAATATAATTCATACTTCTATTTTCTGCATTATTTCATCTTTGATGCTATTAAATCAATCCTTATTCATCTTTCTTGGAACAGTGACTGATATATTTATTTCAACGTAGTTTAAACAAGGTTTGTGGTTGTATTTTAATGATACAAAGTAGAGAATCCCATGCATGCTATTGCACAGCTTCTAGTATTTCTGGGGCTTATGAAGAAAGTGCTGTTTATGGCCACCAGAGGACTTACAGAGATTTCACTGAATGCCTAGTAAATACTCAGTAAAAATTAAAATAAAGATGAAAACTTTGAACTGCTCACTTTTAATTTATATTAAAATTGACAACTATGGAAACTTTCATGAAAGTCAAAACTTCTTTATTGTGTTTTGGGTTTTTTTTCAGTAAAATAGTGAAAATATTTTTATGCATTTTGTATCTATAAGTCTCTGTAGGAGATCACCAATTTCTTTACAGCTGATGGAGTGAATAGCCAACAGCAGAAACATTGGGATAATTCCTCTTTTCATGTTGTAAGCTGAAGTCTTAATTAAGATAAGTTGAGGGTAATTAAATCTCTTAAAACAGGGGCACAAAAACCAAATGATTATTCAAGAATTGTGCTACTGTGTTGCACTTTAGTTGCGGGGAAGCATTTGGAGATAAGTGTTATTTGCAAAGATTTCCATTTGCTTTTGAGAGTATTCTAAGACCTAACCAGACTTAAGGACAACTTCTGGTTCAAGCACCAGTTGCTGTTTCTGTTGGTTTGAGAAATCTATTGTTTATTTACCACTGTAGAATCCTGGAATCATAGAATGGTTTGGGTTGGAAGGGACCTCAAAGATCATCTAGTTCCAACCCACCTGCCATCGACAGGGACACCTTCCACTACATCAGGTTGCCCAAAGCCTCATCCAATCTGGTCTTGAGCACTTCCAGGAATGGGGCAGCCACAACTTCTCTGGACAACCTGTTCCACTGCCTCACCACCTTCCATGTAAAAAATTTCTTCCTTATATCTAATCTAAATCTCCCCTCTTTCAGTTTAAAGCCATTTCCCCTTGTCCTATCACTACATACCCTTGTAAAAAGTCCCTCTCCAGCTTTCCTGTAGACCCCCTTTAAGTACTGGAAGGCTGCTATAAGATCACCCTGGAGCCTTCTCTTCTTCAGGCTAAACAGCCCCAACTCTCTCAGCTTGTCTTCATAGGAGAGGTGCTCCAGCCCTCGGATCATCTTTGTGGCTCTCCTCTGGACCCGCTCCAGCAGATCCATGTCCTTCTTGTGTTGGGAACTCCAGAGCTGAATGCAGTATTCTGGGTGAAGTCTCACGAGAGCAGAGTAAAGGGGCAGAATCACCTCCCTCGACCTGCTGGCCACGCTCCTTTTGATGCAGCCCAGGATGCGGTTGACTTTCTGGGCTGCCAGCGCACATTGCCGGCTCATGTTGATCTTCTCATCCACCAGCACTCCCAAGTCCTTTTCCTCCGTGCTGCTCTCAATCCATTCTCTGCCCAGCCTGTACTTGTGCTTGTGATTGTCCCAACCCACGTGTGGGATCTTGCACTTGGCCTTTTTGAACTTCATGAGGTTCTCACAGGCCCACCTCTCTAGCCTGTCAAGGTCCCTCTGGATGGCATCCCTTCCCTCCAGCATGTCCACAGCAGCACACAGCTTGATGTCATCAGCAAACTTGCTGAGGGTGCACTCAATCCCACTGTTCATGTCGCCAACAAAGATGTTAAACAGCACTGGCCCCAGTAGTGACCCCTGAGAACCACCACTCATCACTGGCCTCCACTTGGACATTGAACCGTTGACCACAACTCTTCAAGTGCGACCATCCAGCCAATTGCTGTAGTTCAAAAAGGAGAAAAAAATGGAAATTTGAAGTTGCTGGACAATATCTGATTCTGCTCTGCAGGTTTCTGCCTATTTATTCTCTCTTACTTTGCCTCTCACCACCCATGAATATTGAAGTAGGTCATGGAAAGTGGAAAAACTTGAGGAGGAGAGTTTAACATCCCCCCACTGGAGATATTTTGACCTCTTTGGTGACCTAGTTGCTTATGAAGAAATTTATTTCTGAAGGTAAAAAGTTCCTCGGTTGATTTTTGGAAGAAGTAAATTCTTCTAAATCTTTACCATGTTATTTTTTTCTTATTAATGGCCTGATACAATGCATACTCTTTCTTTATTTGAATCAGGGCTTAAGGTGACTTATGGCAACTCTGTTAATATTAATAACTTACTATTATATCCTATTTATTAGCAGACAATACATAGCTAGTCAGTGGACCAAAGGAAAAAAAACCCCACATATTTAGTCCGGCAACCTAGGACATTCAGCTGAGGGAACAAAGGAGAATCGTGGTACTTTTTTAGTGGTCAAGTAATTCATAGACACTTTAATGTCAAATACACGAAGAGTTAGCTTTTTTTAATATGTTTCTGTGCTGGGTCTGGTTGGGATGAAGTTAATTTTCTTCATAGCAGCCTATATGGTTTAGTGTTCTGGATTTGTCACTAGACCAGTGTTGATAACAAACTAATATTTTAGCTGTTGCTGGACAGTGTTTGCACAGGGTCAAGTCTTTCTCTTTCTCCCACTCTATCCATCCTTCTCCCCAGGTAGGCTGAGATGATGGTCAGAAAGCTGAGAAGCAGCACAGCTGGGACAGCTGACTTAAATCAGCCAAAGAGATATTCCTACCATAAAATGTCATACTCAGCAATAAAACTGTGGTAGAAGAAGAAGGGGATGAAGATTTATTTTGGCTTCCAAGGTGACTGTTTTTTGGAGATGGGCTTAGCATCAGTCTACTAGTGGGAAGTGGTGTGTGATTGCCTTTATCAAGGAACATTATCTCTCCTTGACAATGCTCAGGGTCTGTTCAGGAGGCAGCGAGGGGTTTGCAGGATTAGGAATCGATCCTTCTAGTCAGCAGAGATGAAGTCACCCTGTTTTTCGTGGCAGAAAAGAATCTAGCTTATGGGTACAATCTATACTTACAGGCATAGATATAGCCCCTTTGGTGCTTTGCTTCTCTCTCTCTGGCCCAATAAATATTTAAACTGGCTATGCAAAAAGAAACAAATTCAAGGTAAATGAGAAACTCTCTCCCAGTTTAATGATTCAGTTCCTGATTGCTATAGTTCATCTGAAAAATAAGACATTTAATCTTGAATGCCTTAAGGTAAGAGAAATTGTATTCAGTTCTTTTACAAACTGTAGCACCTTTCAATGATGTAAGACGAAAGATGGCAGAGTGAGATGAAAAAAAAAAAATGGAGGGACATAAACATTTCAGAGTTTTAAAATAAGAGAATGAAAGACAGAAGGACCTATTTCCAAAACTGAAGTATATGAATTCTGAGTGGAAAGAGACATTTCCAGTGACAACAAATAAGGTATCTTAAGTGGAAGTTCAGGCATATTTCTGAATTTCACCTCTCCTTTACCTGGTGAAGGCAGTTCCTTATTCAGTGTGTTGACAATTATCAGGTGGGTTATGAGGTCTCTTGATTTCTGCCTAGGTAGCCTAGGTACTTAGGCCAAGACTTTGTGTTCTGTTGCAGTGAACTCGAGCCTAGGTTTATCCCACCACCTAACGTCAGAAATGTAATGGAAACATTTCAGTTGTAGTTTTACTGAATCCCCTACAGAGTGACTAGACAGGGCACAGTCTCACTGGGAGAAGGACTGCACGTGTGAGATCTGAATCACTCTGGATACCCATACTTTTCATTGATTTTAGAAGGAACCATGGGAACCTGTTTCTCTGATTGAAACACCTCTCCTTGGAAGAAGACTCTGAGCTCAGAGACCAAAGCCATTCTGTGGACGTAGATCCTTGACTTATTTTGTTTAGGAAGGGTTCATCAAAGTGTAGGTCACTCTGAAGCTCTAAGAATTATAGCGAGAAGGGAGAGTATAGGGTTACTCCTCACGTGTGTAAAAGCTGGAAAATATCAAACATTCATCAAAAGAACATCTGCTATGTCATAATATGTCTTTACTTCTTTCTTCTTAAACCTGATGATGTAGGAATCAGTAAAACAAATAAACAAAAAGTTTAAAAAAATTGCGCAACTTACAATGAAAAATATAAGAGCAGTGTGATATATATGTGATACATTTTGTAAAAATATTTATTTCAAAAGTACCTCGTGGATATATTCTTTTCCTTCTTCATTTTAAAACCTTTATCTTGTTGCCACTGAAGGATAGAGTTTCACAAGTAACATTTCAGTTACTTCAAATCACGGATGTACTTAATGAAAAATGGTATACAGTCTCCCAAAGGTATGAATTAGAAATTTTTCCTTCTTTTTGTCTGTAAAAGCTTGAAAAATCATCCTTAATTCCTCAACTTCTCCAGCTCTCCAATAAAAATATAATTACACATTGTTAAGAAAATGTCTTCCTTGTAGTAACAGTTTTCATTCTTTAAATGAAAATGAAAATAAATGTAGTTCAGATGCCAGTAATTTCCCTTGCTTTCTTCCCCGGTGTGAGACACTGTCAAGTGCTATAGCAGCATCTGATGCTTCCCTGCTGTTGTTTACTGGAGGACCAAAGAGCTTCCATAATTCATCCACTTGCAACATTTTTATAGTTAATCTCTTTCTAACTGAATGTTCATTGATTTTTACATTTTTTTTTTGTGCCTGAACATACATAAAATACACACAGTTAGGAATAATTCTTACTTAAAACCGGATCATATGGAAATATGTCTTTTAATGCATATGTCCTTTTTCCTTCTTTTTAATTTTTTAAAGGTTGCTTTACATCACCTCTCTTATGAGCTTTATACCATGCTCTCTGAACAATGTGTAGCTTTTCAGAAGTGTGACTCACCTGCATCACACTCAGTGAGCAATTCTTTGTCTTCTCTCAGCTTTCAGATCCTATGACCAGTCTTTCAAATACAGCTCTGGAGTCTTCTGCACCGTTGAAATTCTCACATTTGGCCCCCTAATGTCTCTCATCTTGCAACAACAGGAACTGATGGAGGCTAGTTTACTGAGTGAAAGCAAGCTGGTAATTAACAGACAGATGGTGAAGTGGAGAAGTGCCACTTGGATCCTGATCCTGAAAATCAGCACTTTTTCTCCCATAGGAATAAGGTGTGGTCAGTGGTTTTACTCAGATGCAGAGGGCAGGGAGGTGGTGCACTGACATTGCCCATGTGCAAGGCAGAAATTTCTGCCTGTGCCCTATTGGTTACCAGACTTCCAGGGACTGTGGATTAGTGAGAGGGAGAATAGGACATTTCCTACTCATTTTTACATGTAAGCATGAGCAACTGAGGATGTCTTTCTCTTTGAGGAACTCTCAGAGGGGTTTTCCCCAAAGCAGAACTGAAGTTTTGACTGTGGCAAATGTTGTTTGTGCCATATTTGGACGTAACTCAGAATTCATATTCTTCAATTTTGGACACGAGTGTTGTTCATACTCTATTTACCCCTGGCTTTAGGGGCACACCTCAGAGTGAACAAAAACTATCTCTGTCAATAATTATTTTTCAGAAATGGTCCCTGACCTGTTATCTAGTGTTTGTATTTCATTATGCAGTCATTTTTAATCCATTTATCTAATGACTAAAGACAAAAACTGCATTCATTCTTCTCATTGCTGCTCCATTGGTATGTTTGTTTCTTTCCCACCCAAGGCAAATAATTTTAGATAACATATTCCAAATATTCTGGAAGTGTTTCTTATATCAAAGTGTCAAGATGTAATTTCCATAATAATACTTGTACCTCGTGTGGAGATCCATTCTGATGTCACCCTGTGAGACAGACAGGTTCATTTACTGCAGTGTTTGTTCCATCTCCATTATCTGCAGAACCCCAGGCAAATAGTTTACAGTGAGGATAGTATCCCAGAGCCAAGCAAAGGCTGTCATGTCTGGTGATGTTTGACAGTTTGCAGAAATTGCTCAGGGATCAGGGTCTTCTTCTTATACCTAATAAAGCGAGCGTGTTCTCAGATTATCAGATTCACACTTTCTAATGATTTCTTCTCTGTTTTGCTATACCACAACGGCAGGCTGGAAAGTTGTTTGATGAGCAGTAGTTAAACATATGTAGCACAGCCATTTCTGACACATGCAATTTTAATGCATACTGACTACTCAGACTGACATAATCCAAAAGTGGCATCTGTTTTGGGACTTCATATTTTGGCTTTCAGTCAGGTGTGAAATGAAAGTTCTTCAATATGATGAAATATTACTTTCTTGCATTGACATGGAGAGCCAAAGTGTCCTTAGGTCAGCTCACCACATCTGTTAGCAGTCTTCTGTTTGCACTGAAGTTCTGTGAAATCACACACCAAAAATGCATTTCTAACTCAGCGTGGCATTTTGCTTTCTGCTGATGGGCCACAGCTAACATTCTGAAACTGCCAAACCAGCAGTAAAATAGGTTTTCCTTTAGCTTCTCCTTATTTAATTATCAGTGACTCAACAATTGCCTTTCATTTTCACTGTGTCAATCCTGGCAATCCCAATGCTCCAAATGACCAATTAGTGACATGGCAGCAAAGGCATTTTGTCTGTCTTGGTTTAGAGCTGAGCTTAGTTTCTACTGAGGAGTGTTAACAGCCTCGTAATTAGATTTATTTCTAAACTTAAACTGGATTCTGTAAAAGATCCCAGAGGTTTAAGACCAAGCAACCATTTTACTAGAATTGCTGCTATGTCCTTTATCCTACCCGGCTTTTAACTGCCATATTTTTTACTGTGCTGCTTTCTCATCTTGGCTATTATTCATGGAGTTCCGGAGACGGAGAGCTGTGCTTTAACTCAGATCATGCCTCAGTTTCCACCGTTTTGCCTTCTTAGGCAGTAAAACTGGGTAAGCTTCAGCATTTCCATTCCTCATGGGATTCCAGGGAAATGAAATTGGCTAAATGGAGCAGACTGTTATGAAAGGAGAAAGGGAGGGTGACAGTGACGTGAAATGGTTTTTGCCCTTCCTCGTCTCACCAGCGAGTCCTTCATCCTACACTCGCTGTGCAGTTACCTCCAGCCAGTCTGTCCTGAGCCAGATGAGCTGTGCAGCAATAATCTGCAAATGACCAGTGTGCAGTTAAGGAGATATTTCCATAAGGAATTGATGCAATATGAGGCAAGAACACTGCCATAAGCGACAGCAACTCATGTCATAACATTCAAGCGGAGACACACTCTTGGCCCGAGAGTCATGAAGTGCCAAGGCATTACACTTTGTAGCCTGTCCAAGGACTAGTCAGCCCTCAGCTTGACCTATTTCATTCATGCTAAGAGCACATTGTGCAGCAGCTGCTGCTATGACTACTGCAGCCTCAGGGCTGAAGTAACTTCCATCATTCTCTTTCTTCCAGCATGTGAGGGCTAATGGACTTAATCTTTGCCCCTCTGCAAAGAAGTGATGTTCATTTCTACACATGCACATTACGTCTTAAGGAAATCCAGACATAAATATTCATAAGACCCTCTGTCTACAAAATTTCATCTTTGGGAATATAAAGTTATATATTTATAAAAGCCTAAGTAATCTTGACATAATCCCTATTCACTAAAGAAAGTCAAAGAAGAAAAGTAGAAATGATATGAAAATTGCATGTATTTTGAAATATATACACTCGTTGTATCTAGCTACGAAGAACCGCAAATCATAATAGAATTTATGTCTGAAGCATAACAATAAAATCAATCAAATAAATTCTATTTCAACAGTTTTACAAGATGAAAACACAGAAGATTTGGAGACCTTTAAGTACCTATTATTTTTTGTTAATGGTGTGTTTAATAAAGTAATTTCAAAACATTTGTTAATTTAAACAAAGTCTTATCTTAGTAATTGAAATTAAAAAAAAAAAACACTAAAATTCTCTAATTTGCCAACTGGTTCCTTATGCAACGTGAAACTTCTTTTAATTTGCCTCATAAGATTTAGTATTTAGCTGGCAGACATAATTTTTTAATTCTGTAGAATTCTTGCTAAATAAAACCCAATTTATTTTCTGGGTTCAGGTTCCTAAAGGCAACTCACTGTCATAGAGAACAAAAGACGATGAGTAGCTTCTACACTGTTCCAAGAATGCCTTCATTTTCTTGACATCAAGCATGACTCCTTCCTTCTGTTTGGAGGTTCTCTAAGTGAGGTCACTCATAATTCTTTTTCTCACCACTCAGAAATACTGGCAGGGAGGAAATCAAGTGCTACAAAAAAATTATTTTGAAATTGTAAGCAGGATTTCACAACTTAAAGAGAAACTATGATAGAATTTATATATTCAAATACAGAAACAAAACACTTGGGCAACATAGAGACCAGAAATACTTAAGTAGTCTCATAAAATTACTTATACCCTTAGAATTCTATCATTGTGTATACCCAGGGAAAGACATGCTGACTGACAGAATGATAGGCTGATGGGAGCATATCCAAAAGAGGGAAAATACCTGGTCTCTAGTGACTGTTTCAAGTCTGCTTATACTTTTATTGCTAAACTGTCACTGACTAATAAAGAAATTAAAAAAACAGTGCTTCTTTCCCCAAACTTTGACATTGGGAATTGTCCATCACACCTCCTTTCTTCCACAAGAGTCCTCATCATATGGTTTTCTGCTATGTGTTGCTCTCCATATTTGTTAGAAAAATTCTTCCTTTTCTCCTGACCGCAGTTAAAACCGCAAGACAGTCTGTAACATTGTCCTGTGGGCACTGGGAGGGGTCAATTATGCAGAGTAGATTTATCCAGAAAACATACAGTGGCTAGATCTTTTAATCATCCTTCTTACAGATTTGTATATTTGTACATTTTAGGTGTCCAATAAACATTTTAACGGATATTCTGAACTGAGAGATCACGTTTAGTTGTTTATAACCACAGTTTTACTAGGTATGTTCAGAATCATGAATTTCCAACAGTCTCCAGCCCTTGGTGTGACTGATCCATATCCTAGGTTCCTGAACATTTGTTTCCTTGCACTTGTGAAATTGTGTCCTGTTTACCAAATAATTAGTCTGCTCTGTATTTCCCCTTTGATTAGCTCTTCACTAACATTTGTGTTTTACGAAGATATTTTTTAGGCTTTTTTTTTTTTCATCTCCTCACTGGACCATTGATGTTAACTTAAAAGGCTCACTCCAAAATCTGTATGTGTATATGTTACCTTGTTAGGCTGAGAGGCTAAGCGTTCATATATTATGTATAGTACATGTCTTCCCTGGTCATGGGACTAAAGGAAATGACCTGCTAAATGAGCATACTTTAATAATACATTTTTACAACTGTTTTGAAAACATTTAAATTCTCATATTTTCAATATAAAAATTAATTTTAGAAAAATAATGAATATGGAGATGAATATGTATATACTTGTGCATATAATTGCTATATAGGGATAGAGTTGTTAAATGGCTTTTGATGCTGAAGTATATTGACAGAATTTATATTTATGAATTTTAATCAGAGAATTAGAGGACTTACTTTTACAGCACTGGCTTATAAACTGCAATCTGACTTTCTGAAACGTTTTGTCTTGTCGTTTGAAATCATTTAACCTCTTCGATCTTAAAATGTAAGAAAAACATTTACTTGCATGTGAAAAGATTTTGAAAGTGCCCTTAATAAGGTAGCCTGTTCTGAGCAGTGACTGTTAAGTGCTGTATAACATCACTCAGATGAAGCTTGGTTCATGACAAAATATGAATGTGTAATTTAATAATGTATCAGTTATGACACTAAAACATTGTTATATTTTGAAAGGAATAATTTTAGATAAATAGCAATTATTAGTGGATCTTCAGAAGATAACAGTGCTGCAGTAGTACCTGAAGTAAATATTGCATTGCTTAGTAGATTTAATAAAAAGGATTCAACGCCGTGTCAGAAACACTGTAGCTGAGTTATAAGTAGTTTATTGCTATTGTATTTGTATAAAATATCATATGTGCCTATGCACAAATTGCTAAAAGCTTTTATGGACAATATGACAAACACAACATTGATTGCAAGTGACACCAGAGAAACTAACGTAATTAAACTGGTGACTTTTTGCCATCATGTGCTAATTTCTTAAAACGCAATACTGAAAATGCTAACTTTCAACTCAAAAGCACTTGGGAGACTTCAGACAGTCTGATTCTGCACTGATGAACTTTTGTAAGAGGCACTGTCTGTGATATGGGTTGCTCCTTTTCAGCTGCTGGTGTGGTCTGTTTAAGGGTTACAGTGAAGAGGGAAATGCATACTTGGCTCCAATAAAAGTCAGTTTATTTCCCTGCTTGTTTTCTGCAGTTTCATCTCTGAGACAAGCAACAAACATGGTAAGATTCAAGTTAGGAAACACAAATTTCAGCTATACAAAGTGATATCTTTGAAGCCAATATGAGAAAGGAAATAACCACCTCTTGGTGAACATTCATGTTCAGTTGTAAGGCTTACCTTCTGTTTTTAGATTGGTTCTTATTTTGTAAAAATTCACACATTATGATCTTTACTCATGTCAGCTGTGCTGTGATGTTAATGGGAATATTCCCATGAACAGAGTAAACCGAACATACGGAATCTGGGGTTTTAGATAATCACCCATGCTCAAAACGAAAAGGTTGTCTCTCCAATTAGACCAAGCCTACCCAGTAGACATCTTGGGAATGTGAAGATCTCTGAGATAACTTTAAATTGGCCATCGTGAGTATTGAAGTACTATCGCCATGATAGCATGAAATTCTACATGGACTAATTTTTCTTCTTCTTGACTGAACAAATTAGCTTGAGCGTGCCCAGTTTATAAGCTGGATAGTTTAAAAGCTAGTCTCTTTTTCTCACTTTTGCACTATGGTCTTGAATATGACCACATTCCAATTAGAGAGACAAAATCATATTTTGGTCATGGAAAATTTCCCAGGAGCCTGAATATGTTGCAATTTCTGTGCCATGTAAACCTGACTTCCATTTCAAATTTGTGGATCACACAGGACAGTAGTTCTATAAATTTGGATACACAGTTCTTGACCAAAATGCTGGCCACAAATCATCAAGCACAAACTGGATTTATGTAGGATCTTATGCTGGTTAGTTACTTCGCTATAAGTAATTTTTCACTGCTACATTTCAGTATAGAAAACATAACCAGTGAAGCAGTGAAAATCATAAGGAAAGGTTTTCAAATTATAGCTTCCCTACTATTACTGAGGCTGAGAATTATGAAAGAAAGGTGACTTTTACAAATATCTCAGCTTGTTTGTGTTCCTATGAAATTAGAGATACTGGATGGGGTAGAGATTTCAGTGTGGGATTATTAGAAAAAGAACAGTGAACTCTTCTTTCTCAACATGCACACACATTCCCATCTGCCATCATATCTCTTTGAGCTTATTCATCCCAAAATCTTTTGTGCAAGTCCGCCTTCCCTGGGGTTGTGCCTGTGCTGTGACTGATCCTAGTCACTCAGCATTTATCCTAGATGATCATCTCGGTTTCTTTGGAAAAGCAGTTATTAAAAACATTATGAAAGGAAGAGTTCAGATCCATAAATCATTCATTGCTGAAACCAAGGACTTGCTCACACTTGTAGTGAGGAGGGTTTCTATCTCCACAGGCTGCAGTGGCTCTGAGGGGCACCCTTTGTCTACAAACCTGGCCTCTAGCTGTACATATGAACCAACTCTTAGCAGAACTCTTGGTGGGACCTGCAGAATTGTTGGTACCATCTTCATAAAGGTGGATGTGAGGGGAGAGGAGGGGAAGCTATCGTCATATGTGCGGATAAAATTAAAATGCTTCAAGTGTGTTTTGAAAGACATTAATTGTTCATTTGACAGGACAGTCATTAAAGAGCAAGAGAAGGCAACAGGGAAAGACAAGTTTGGATTGTAGCAAGGGAGACAGGAGAATAAAAATAGAATGGGAGGTACATGGAGATAAACGGGAGGTGGATTGTGAGGGGTCTGAGGGCTCAGGCCAGAAAAAAACGTCTAGGAGATGTCAACTTGACAGAATCCATTGATAAATTATATCCCATATAGTAAGGAGTGTATGATATCATAATCTTCAGAATGACTGGGACTAGAAATCAAGTGATTCAGTGTGGGTGATGTAACTGGAGTAGGTAGGAAATGTGGATAGCTGTGTTTAAGCACGCTGGTCTCAACCATAAAGCCAATGCATTCGAATGCCTTGCATCCTAATGTGAATAATATCCCAAAAAATTAAAGGAAATAGAAAAATAAAGTGGAAAAGGTGATTCATGCAAGCTTTACTGGTTGTTAAGAAGGAAAATGAGGCCAACTTAGAATGAGGCACAGGGACAAAGAAGTGGGAGAATGGTCTCACCACAGATTTAAGATCAGAAGTCTTTCCAAGGTGGAAAAAGGTGACGTGGAATCATGGATCCAAAGGGAAGAAACTAACTAATAAAACAAGGAGAAAGTAAGAGTCATAAAATGAAGATACTGGAAGATCACAGCAAATAAAGAGCACCCACAGCACCTACTGTATTTTGAGGGTATCCAAAGGCTCATCATATGTGTCAGGACACAAGGGAATGGAAGTAGGGTCCTCAATCACTAGTAGTGTTTGATTGAAATTTTTAATCTTGATACCATATACCAGAAAGGTGATTGAGGTCCACAATTCAGACAGTCTCTCTGTCTGACTTGGTGACTTTTACAAGGATTACTCTCCAATTTACCACAGAAGTGCTTGTCACCTGCAACTGAATGTAAGGATTGTTTTAGGAGGACCATGCCGAAGGCCTGCTTAGACTTGTCAAGCATAACAGCATCTATACCAGCTCTCCTGAGGGAAGCTGTACCTTACTGTGGGAGAAGAAAGGACTGACAGCAAAGGACAAGGCTTTCTTAACGCCACTGGTTTTGTGGTCCCCTGAAGATCACTGAGCCTGTGCTGAGGTAGTATTGAGGAGCAGAGAGGTCTGCAGAGCCTCTTACAAAGGAAGCTTCTTTATGAGGAGAAAGGAATTATTAACCTCCAAATTTGCATGTACTGCGCTTTATCCTGGAACAGCTACCCAACTGCTGGAGAAGTAAAAGGCATGGAGTACTTGAACAGCCATGAAGGACAGAAAAGAAACAGGGGGAGGACATCAAGGGAAGGAAGGATGTCTCCCCGATACGGGCCTTTTTCCTCACCAAAATGGATCATACATCTTCTTTCCCTGTGCACCCTCCCCATGGGATATGGGCATGGAGGGGGGGAGAATTGTGTGATGCTCTGCAGCCTCCATGGTGCTCTTATGGAGAAACAGAGACATCAGACAAATGCTAATTACCTTCCCAACCTCAGCAGCTGTGCTGCTTCTGAACCCAATGGACAAGCACTCCAGACAGACTCGGAGAGTTGCTTAGCTTTCCCACTGGCATTATACACATGATAGAGGGACTCTAGGTGTTGAACAACTAAGGAATCACCTATTTTAACCATGTCACTGCTGACATTTTGAAGCCTTTCAATGTGAGCACAAGGGTAGCACAAAGTTGTTAAAGCCCAGCAGGTGAATGGGATTGGAAGAGACCAGATTTCCAAGGTCTGACTGAGGAAATAGGTGTTCAGCACTGGGGAGAAAGAGCAAACCAAACTGTCTATGAGCCGTATGCCTGTATTTTTCAAGGGTATAAGAGACATGAAGACAACTGTAGCAAAGATCCCTATTCCAGTGCATAGGGAGTGAAGAATGCACATGGGTCCTGAATAGAAAAAACATATGGAAGAGAAAAGTTGTGTGGTGTTGCAGGAAAAAACTGCTGGATTAACATGATTTAAGTCAGACCAGCATTCAAATCAAGTAGTTATTGATTTATTAGCTCCACATTAATAACCAGCAATCAGTGAACTATGCATCCAGGCTCAGTATCAGCAATACAACACATAAACCACAATAACAAACACTTAAAAAATGTTAACAAACACCTACAAAATTTCTAAACACTTTTCTGTTACTAATCCCACATGTTTACATCCCCAGCTCTCCTTTGTCCCCTACTCCTGGACAAGTGAGTTGTAAGCATATACACCTTCTCTGGAAGTGCCCATTCCCCAATTTACACACCTGTGTCCAAGATGTGAGTGCTCTAGCGTTATGTGTACACTGCTCCCTATGCTTTGTTAATGCACATGTGATGGAGAACGCCCTCCATGAGGTCACATAAGCACACCCCGTATGAGAGTTCTTACATTTTGCATCCCTGCTGTCCGTCCTCTAGCTGGATGCAAGCTCCTCATGGTGCCTGATGAGTGGGCCTCTCTGGTGGCCCAGAATGAGGCCATGACTTCTGGCAGTACCAAAACTGGTTTTCATAGCTGCTCTGTTGCTTTCTTCTCCCTCCAAGGTGTCATAATTTTTCATGCTTCTTGGACACTTCTTTTCAAGTTCTTGTTGTATTTTCAAAAGTCTTCCTGCAATTCAGTGATTACTATTTAAACCATCTGACAGCTGTCTTAAACTTCATTATTGAAAATTTTCTTGTGCTATTACTAAATTTTTTTTGGCAGACATCCTCTCAGAAGGCAGTTTTGGACAGGCTATTCATACATCCCTTTACACTCACATTCCTGCCATTAGCTGTTATCTGGGCCATGTTACCAGGAAGACACCATGTGCACTCTCTCACAGTGTGAGAAAAGAGAAAGAATATGTTCCTTAATGAATAGATGGAGATGTACAAACAAGAGACACGAAGAGCAGTTATGGTAAGTGGGTGGCAAGAAAAGGCTGAAGTGCTTTTTCCCCGTTTTCTCACAAAGGAGGTGTTTTTCAGGTCCCGGTTTCCAGGCTGTGGAAAGAGCTTCAGATCTTCAGGTGAGGATAGGAGCCTTGTCTTTCACTTTCCTTCTCTCTGTTTTCCCACCAACTCCAATATTAAACAGCTAAGGACAAAGAACAACTTCAAAAAAACTTATTTCCTTTCACAGTCTTCATTAGGTTTGGGGTTATTTCTCATTCTTTCTCCTTCAAGGCATAAGCAATCAGCCCAGCAGAAGCACACAGAAGGCAGAAGGACTGTTGTTATTCATAGCTATTACCAAGAGGTACAAACCCGAGCTAAAGGAACCTTCATTTTGAGCCCATATGTCTGGGTCATGACTGCCATATAAGTCCAGTAAAAGTTAGCATAATTTGTGTTATGTTTCTCTTATAAGCCACTTTGCTATCAAACTTAGCTTTGAAAGCAGTTTTCTACACACTGGGATTGAGATATACTTCAGCATGTTATTAAAACTGAGGGACTTTTGATCATATATATAGCAAACACAATAATTTTGCTTAACCACACACCAGTCAGAAATCAGATGTTTGGGGACAGGGAAGGCCCCAGACTCTTCTAGGGCTGACATATTGCCACAACTATATCTCTGCCATGCAAGTCCTACTGATCCTGTCATCATAGAGCTGTAGCTTAATGAGCATACCCAGGCAAAGGCAGAGAGCTTTTGTGAATATCACTGCTCCAAATAAGTGTATCTAAGTATGCCTTAATACATTCTTTTTTTTTTTTCCTTTTTTTTTTTTTTCAGTACAGTTTGCTGAGGCCGCAAAATACTACAACTTTTTGTTAGTAAATTTTAAGTGAATTTTCAGCGCTTGAGGACAGATAATCAACTGGCAGGGAGCCACCTTAACTTTTACAGAGTACCATACTGATTTTTCCTTGCACCAAATGAAATATGTCATTTTATAACTCTACTACTATTACATGAATTTATTTATTCTTGAGAAATAATAGATCCCACCCCTAGGGCAGGAGAAGGTACTATTTTCAAACATTCACTGCTTTGTAAGTAGACCTGCAGCTCAGTATTTTGGAATTTAATCATGGCAGATTACATTAATACCTCAAATTGAAAGCTTCTTAACTAAGTACACGTTGCTAGTAGAACTGCTATAGAAGGCATTAGAAAGAAAACAATGTAAGCAATGTGGTGACACGGTTGCTCTAATTAAATGCAATTTCAAGTATGGCTGTAACATATTCTGTTCAGTGTTTGCCTTTTTACAATTACATCTAGGAACAGCAGATGAATTAGGGGGAATAAAATAAAGATCACAGATGTTCTATTGACTTATGTCTCTGCCATTTTGCCTATGTGATAGATAAAATAGCTTTTAATTTGATTCAAGTAAAATATTGTTAAATGTTCCAAATGTTCAGTTTTATTACTGAACAATAATTTGAACTTATTTTAGAGCAAAAAGTTGCTGGAATGAAAATTTTCAAAAGAGAATTCAGGGACAAAGACAGCAATATATGAAAACTTCTGCTCCACTAAACTTCTCTTCAATATTTATGTATCTCTGGGGAGGAATATCACTGAAGTGTTAGAAAAACTTAGAAATAAATGGTCCCTTGCTCTAAATTTAAAGTTGAACATGTGTTACAAAACAAAAAAAGTATCCTTCAGTAACAAATGTTAATGATGTTCTATAACTTTCTGTATCAAATATATCAGACTTTTATAAGAAAGAAAATGAAAAAGTTATCGGTCTTCTACAGCATATGGAGGCACTCACTCGCAGAGATCATTAATTGACAACTTAAACTCTGCAGTTTTTTTAGTTAGATAAAGGACCCATTGCCCTGGGCTGACTCAGGTAAAGAATGTTCAAGAACAAACCCAGGTAATTCCACCCTGAGGACAACCTGGTCATAAGGGAGATCCATGAAATTAATCTCTCAATAAGCCCTTGCACAGCCATAATATATTGAGGTGAAGAGGTTTCTCAAATTCCATCTCAAGGACCTGATTTTTCAATTCCCATGTCTAGTTCGTCTCTGACTTGAAGTTGATGCCTTCTGATGTTAATATCCATTTCTGATTAAGCTAATTATATGTGGAATGCCACACACCAATATCATGCTGGGATTGTTCAGCCTTGAAAAGAGAAGACTTCGGGGGGACCTAATAGCTGCCTTCCAATACCTGAAGGGAACCTACAGGAAGGCCGGGAGGGACTTTTTACAAGAGTGTCCACTGATAGGACAAGGGGAAATGGGTTTAAATTGAAGGAGAACAGATTTAGATTAGATTTTAGGAAGAAATTCTTCAGTACACGGATGGTGAGACTTTGGAATAGATTGCCCAGAGAGATTGTGGATGCCCCATCCCTGGAGGTGTTCAAGGCCAGGTTGGACAGAGGCTTGAGTAGCCTGATCTAGTTAAGAGGTGTCCCTGGCCATGACAGGGAGCTTGGATTAGATGATGTCTAAGGTCCCTTCCAGCCTATGCCATTTTATGATTTATGATTTATGATTTATGTATTATAATGCTGCAAATAAAACCAAGAACACCTTTTTTTTTTTAATGTATGAATATTTCTGAAGGGTCAAAATGTCCTGTTCAGTTGATCATGGTATAAGACACAGATTGAACATCAGCAAAAGTTATGAAGCAAAACTGCTGGCAGGTCAGACTTCTGACAGGTCAGATATAAATAGGAAATCAAGAGTGCTAAAAAATTTGAACACTTTTCAAAGGATACTTGAGCTAACAGAAAGGTTCCTTAAAAGCAATAAAAGCAGGAAGTCGGATAGGAAATGGTGGAGCTGCCTAATGACAGAAATATAAGAGGAGCACTCAGAGATAATAATATCACAGCAAAGAAGCTCAGTAAATTCTTTGCTCTTTTTCTTTACTGGTGAAGCAGTCTAGGGAGAATCCCACACCTGATGCATCTTTTTTTCTTAAAAAAAATTATTTTGAAATAAATATGCAGAAAGTATGATTCCAAAGAGATTTTTGTGTAAGATCTTAGTAAATCAGCAGGATTGGATGGTATTCACCAGGATGGCACTCATATGTGAAACTACAGGGCAGTTGGCCAAGAGTGTCATCTGTCATCACAGGCAGAAACTGTGCCAGAGTATTGGTGAGCTGCCAGTATAACTATCAACCACAGAAAGTACCTTAGAGGGAATCTTGCAAACTACATCCTGGTAAGTCTGACTTCTGCCTCTGGTTAGACGATATAGTCTGTAATAAAGAATACGGTAGCTGACTGCTTGGTTAAATATGGTATCTGGGGAAAGAGGCAACATGGCTGAGTTAACAGATAGAAGGGAATTCTGCCTTACTGATCTGGTGGAGTTCATTGAAAGTACTGCAGAATGCAGACGAAGAGGAATCAGGTGCACAAAATATTTGGATTTTTAAAAAGTCTTTTGACAATATTATTTGCCAAAAGTTATTAAAGACACTAAGGTGTCAAAAGATCGGAGCATTTTTGAAGTTAATAAAACAAAGGATGTAAAGTTTGCGATGTTCAGCATACAGCTAAAATTAGGCATTTGACTAAGTGGGTTACAAGGTTGAATTAAGCACCTGAGCTACCTCTGCAGTAGGCATGGAGGATTAGGCATCAAAGAATTTACATCTGACAGCATAAACAAAGAATAATAAAAAAGGAAACTTACTACCATAGAGTAGGAGATAGGGTCTTCATCTGAAAGAGGAGAGACGAGGAATTTGTCCTCATCTCTTATTTGGAGAAACATTAGTGGAGATAAGAAATATCTTCTAATTGCAGGTCTTTTTCATAATATAGCAAGAGTTCATAAAAACTGACTTCCAACAGGCACTCAACAATAACATTTTAGCCAAAATAAAAATAAAGTGTTTTGCAGGTTTACTTGCATACATATAAATTATTCAGCAAATGAAAGACCGAAATAGAAGGCTAAAGAACAGAAAGAAGAGGATCTACCTGAAGTATTTTCCTACTTTGAGCATTGGTGATAGTACTGCATGATATATAAAGGACAAGAATGAGTTTATATTGAGCCTACAGGATGTTTTTAATCTATATGATTATGTAAAAAATTATAAGGAAAAAATCCTAACAAAGGTAAAAAGTCAAAATATCATAAGTTCCAACTGATCTGGACACTTATTCTGGGATACCTAAGACCTGCTTTTCCGACCACTTAGTGCCTGGTGTACTTTATGGCAGCTGGACTTAAGTGTGCCAGTCATGTTTGTAAATCAGAACCCAAGTGCCTTAACTACAGGAGTCAGAAAAAGAAGAATGTGCAGAAATTTGGACATGAGTCCAGAAACAGCTATGAACTTAGTGTAAGAAGCAGGGATAGAACACATCTGTCTCTGGCAGCTATCAACTTCAAAATCTCCCTCTCACCTCTCCCCCCCCCGCCCCTGCAATATTCCCTGTTTCACCCACTACATACTACACAAATTTTCGTCATAATTGACATGGAAATCCTGCAGAAAAATGCTTCCTTCGGTTTTACTAATATTTCATTCAGTCTAAAATTCACATTTGAAATGATTCCTTGCTGAAGTATGTCAAGCACAAAATTAAGAAAGCTAAACAATTAGGAAAGAAAAAATCCTGTGTGCAGCAGTTACAGAAGGAAGACCCTCATTAATGATTTTCCAGGTATTATCAGACACAATCAAATCAAAATTCTTCCTGGAGACTGAATTACTGACTTTGCAAACTTACTCAAGTCAGAAACACCTTTGGCTGCTTTTATGACTAAGGCTCAGAAATAGACTTCATAGGTATGTCTGTGAAACTAAGCCAGGCAGAACTTTCAGAAATGGAATTCAAGAAGCCACACTCAATGGTTCACAAAGCTTATGTGTTAATCCATTCTTTTGTACTTTCCACACTCCAGCTAGCTCTCTCCAAGACAAGTTTGCTGTAGAAGGTGCTAGATCTAAGCAATTTAAGTCATGCCATGCTGCTTGGTTTCAGGATCCAGTTCAGTCCTCCTTCTCTACTAGTAGGACAGATGTAGTCCATGTTTGTATAGGATTTGAAAATCTTTTAAAAAAGTAGTGGCTTGGAAATGGGATCGTAATTTCACAAGCACTCAAAGATGAAGCTTGACCAAATGGAATGACAGGTTCTTTTCCCTAAGGCAATGCAAAACACATCTAGGAATTTCTTGTGAGTAATGAGGACCAAGAAGTATGCTTTTTGAGTGTGTCTGAAAGTGCAGGTAAGGTCTGGCTCCTAATGAGATGTATAGTGCATACATTGAAGAGAGATACTCAAAACTAGTCTGAGAAAAGACACCAACTTGCTTAAATCACAGGGATATCAGATTCTGTGCCAATATCAGGAAACATGACATCTACCACAATTCTGTTCCAAGTGGAGTGATATTGCTAGAGTCATTGAAGTAATGTGGGACTGATGGTTCAGAAGTCAGACGCTGAGCTACTATCCCAAAACTTTAATGATCCATAGCAAAACTGTCTTTAGAGGAATGATATTGTATCTGGCTTTAAAAATCCTCCTCATTCTGCATTATGTGACATCTTTAAATACCACTGTGACCTTAGTATCCTGTGCCCATTCATTGCTGCTTAGTAGACTGCTGCATGCAAGCTCAATAAATTAGGCATTTTTCCTACATTTTTCAGACATTGACTGAGATGGCTAGCAAATGTGTACAAATCATGACAGTATAGTCTAGGTTCATTAGCTTCTTAAACTCCACATGGCTGCTGCTTGAGTAATTATTTAACACAAACATAAAAAGTTCAATAAATTACCGTTAAGACACAGATATAATCACCACTGTAGGCCATAAAGCAAATTATATAAACCAGTTAAAAAACCCAAGGAATAATTATGTGATAGTTGATTGGTTGAATCTGTTATGGCTAAAAAATAATCTGACCTTTCTCATGTTACTTGTGAGTAATCAAACAACAGAGAGAGATGATGCTGTCTTTAGGGCACTGTGACCATGTGAGAGATAAATGCTTCATGCACCACAGACATGCAGGACCTGACATTTTCTCAGCACCAATAATTGTCTATCATTTTTCTTTTATGCTTTAACAGCTTCTTAAGTGTGTCAGTACTAGACATGCTTACCCTGAGTGAACATTTCTCTGAATTGATGGATGTAAAACATATACAACACACTGACACTTGAAACTTTGCAGATTTCCTAAAGCAACAAAGCTGTTAAAGGTAGGGCAAGGTTGATTAAGTGCGGAAGCTTTAAACTTTTAATGATGTCTCATTGATACCCTGCATAATTGTTGCTATATTCAGTGGCTGTCTCCGTAAGTGCTCCTTCATTATTCAACAGGCCAAGGCACTTTGTGAATGCCATCAAAATCAATTACAGTTTGGCTACTTTGGGGGGCCAATGAGGCAAAGAATTAACCTCCAACTAATTTCCAAAGTCATTTACTCACTGATAGCTTAACACATTTACTTCCACAGGCACTGTATGTTATGGAGCATTTACAAAAACAGAGTATGCAATAAGGTATGGGAAGAAAATAATCTGAACAACAATAGGGAGACTGTTGAGGCAATTGTTAATACATGAACAGTCCAAATAAATACTGCAGGTTGAAGATTTTAGGGCAAAAGATTATACATCAGAATTAATCTGCCAGATACATTTTCATTCACTCTTTGAAAAGCAGCACACTGGTTGGCTTAGCTGAAAACATTCATAATTACTTATACAAGACATGGTCATCCAATTATCTAATTGAATCCATTACTGTTGAATATCATAACTGGACTAATTGAAGTTATAGTATGGAAGGAGGGAGACTGTGAATTAGAGAATTGCTTAGAAGATGCTTTGTTTCCACTAGGCTTCGAAGGACTTTCTTAGGGAAACATTTTATTCATCTTAATGCAAGCATCTTAGAGAAAGGGCGAGATGATAATCCAAAAAGGCAATCTTCTTTTTCCTCCCTGAAGAAGCTGACTATACAATCTATGGAACATCTACGACATTTAGACAAATGAGTCTGTAATACTCTTAGGAAACCTCTTTTCATTAAGTTCTTCTATTAAAATCACACCTGAAGTCTGGGATCTACTGTTTTTCTGATACAAGCAAAGTATGAAACAAGTGCCTAGGTCTAGGCTTGGTAGATTGACTTTATACACTAGATAAATGCAACATAAAGACACCGTATATGTAGCCTAGACTTTCAAGAAAATACAAGATATTTCTTCTCATATACAAGCACACTTTCTGTGTTGATTGTCACAGTAGTCTTTGTCAGAAATGTATGTCAGCACTAGTATCTGAACTATGAAAACAGGCATTAAATTTCTCCACAGGAAGTGAAAACGGAACAGAGAGGGAACAGTCTCAACAAATATCTAAGCAGTGAAAATACACCCACTATTGTGCTGCTAATACTGACTGCAGGAAAAGGTGGCTTTTCATATTGAGGACAATGTTGTTGCCACAGGCACTAGCCCGAGACCCCTTCTCAGTAGCCACTGTCTACTTCATGAAAAACCTGCAAAGATCCTATAGTTCATTGTCACTCTCAGAATCACTGTATTGAGGGCCTCTGGTGCTCTCATGATCATCTTGCTGGTGGAGCCACCCTGACTGCCAGACATAACTGAGGTCATATTCGTGTTTCATCACAAATTTTTGCTGAAACACAAAGACATGGCATTTCAAGCATTTCTGGGTGTGGAAGTAGACGGAAGATGGATGTTTCAGATTGAACACAACGATGTTATATTTCAGTACATGCAAATCCTTTGAAATGTACCATGTACAAAATACTATGCAGTCAGGTCTCCACAAACTGGCCACACTTTGCTACACCTGCGAAGCACAGTGGTCTTCAGAAGGAATGACATGTCCAAATATTCCAGTGCTGCTGACGCACATATTAATCTGTAACCCACTGGATAGGGTTTAGGAATATTAGTCAGAGAAACTATTATTCCACAATAATGCAAGATCTCATTCATTACTATGGGATCTTCCTAACGACTAAGCCAGCCTGACTATGTGTGTTGCCTGTGTGTTTCAGAACTCTGGTAACTTTCCCTTAGAACAGTTTGTCGCCTATGTTCAACTGCATGATATAGGCATCAGCAATATGCTGATGTTACCTACTCCACCATCCTCCCTCTTCTGTGGTGACTCTGGCAGTACAGAGCCCCTGAATATATTCTTAGCTGCTGCTAGATGTCCATCGATTCTTCTTTCCGCAGGCTGAAAACTCTTATCTCTTTTTCCTTAACACTGCTTAAGGAGCAGCTCAACCTTGATGGCCTAGTCCTGTGTGGTGCATTGACCTTGGCTGGATGCTAGGTGCCCACCAAGCTGCTCTATCAGTCCTCTCCTCAGCAGGATGGGAGGGGAGAAAATAACGTGGAAAAAGCCTCATGGGTCAAGATAAAGGCAGTTTAACAGAGCAAAAGAAAAGGCCTCTCAAGGAAGCAAAGGAAAACAAAAACTTATATATATATTTCCATCAGCAGAAGATGTCACTTCCCGGGAAGCAGAGCTTCAGTATGCATAGCTCTTGCTCCAGAAGACAAATGTAATAATGAATACCCCGCTCTCTCTGTCTCCTCCTTTTCCTTAGCTTTTATTGATGAGCAGACATCATATGGTATGGAATATCTCCTTGATCAGTTTGGGTCAACTGTCCTGGCTATGTCCTCTCCCAAGATCTTGCCCATCCCCAGCTTACTTGTGAGGTGTGAACGTTGGAGTGACAGCCTTGATGCTGTGCAAGTGCTGCTCAGCAGCAGCCAAAACACTGATGTGTTATCAACACCTTTTTAGCTATAGCTACCAATACAAAGCACAGCACTACGAGGGCTGCTATGGGCAAAATTAACTCCTTTCCAGCCAGATCCAATATAATGTGCCAGATTTTTCTTCTTTTACTAGCTGATAACATCTCCCTTGAAAACAGACGTTTGATTTTTCCTAGTCTTTTTTGCTGTATGTTTCAAACATGGAAATGTTTTTTCAAGAATTTGAAACAGACTTAGCTTTTCATATAGGCCTATTTGTAAAACATCTAAAAACTATACTTGTGAGCTTTACAGGTCATTATTGCTTCCCTAAGGGCCTGTTAGTGATAGTGTCTGGTACGCAAGTCAAAGAGGACGACTGCTCTTGAGGCCTCTCAATGCTTGCCCTGAGGGATGGTTCCATGTACTCTCTTTCTTAGCTCTGCAAATTCTAGGACTAAATCAAGAGCCCAGCTCCATATGGCTCTTTCACCATCAATCATAGGAAGAATTGTGGCTATCTCCTTCCTCTTTCTTCACCTGAGCCTACATACTTGTGTCAGAAAGTGAAAAAATTTCCTTCATTCAAATGAAGTTCCTTTTTATCCACTACCCTGTGTGCTAAAAACACAAGTGCAGAAGAAGGCTTTTCCAAAGAAAAGAAGGTTTAGATACAAATTTAAGAGCAAAAATAATCTACCATTGACAAATGAAACATTTTTGTTGTCAAGTGTGAAAAACTGGTAAAGAACCAGTAAAGAACTACTGAAAGGAAACCTACAGCCATCTTTCTGGAAATTACCTTTTCAAGGGGAATAAAAAAAGAGATTATCTTTTCTCCCTATAGTATGAGACCGTTCCTAACATAACACCTTATTGGGTTTCTCATAGCTCATATTTGGACTGTACTTCAAGGGAAAGTTTAGATAAGTCACAATCTTTGCACTGATGAAGAAAGACATTTTTTCTTTTTTAGACATATGATTTTTTTTTTTTTCAGAAATCATTCAAAACCACTAATCTATAAACTTTTTCCCAGCTAGGTTTTAGGCAAAATATTGAAAAAGACAGAGAACATAACAAAAAATTTTGTATTATCCTTACACTGTAAGACATAAAAAAAAAAATAGATACTACTCTGTCACCTCAAGAAGTTTGCACACTAGACATAAACCAAACTCAGATCTGTTAGACATTCCTACACCTCAGTTCAGAACCTCATGTACAGACTATAGACTTCATTATATTCAACAGTGTGGGCCTGATAACACTTTTTTAAAAGCATAAGGCCATCACAAGCTCTTTTATTAAAAAAGCCCCAAAACCTCAAGAAGACCAAAGCATTGAGTTGTATCCATAATTAGGAACAGATTGTAAGAGAGTGCAAATCTACTTAGTTGAATACCTAGGTGTGTACCATTTTCTCTTCCACTCCTATTGTATAATCCTGTCCTGGATGAAGTTGTAGGCATATCTGACCCTGAAGAGTACTTCCTAACATGACTTTTGCTGCCATGTTTTTTTGGCTAGGTTTACAATCCTAGAGATCAAGGAATATAGGGAACCGGTCAGTGGTCTCAATGCTAAAAACTATGCCCTATGGCCATTTGGAACAATTACTGGTGGACATGGGGACTCCATGTGGAAGTGTTCCCAATGCAGCTCATTCAAAACTTCAGTTCTGTTACAGCAATGTGCTGTAAAGCTTTACAGACTCAAAGTTAAGTCTTCTCCTGATGGCTTAAGACCACACCTGTCATTAATCTGTTTGGGCAATCAGGAAATGTGGCTTTTTAATGGAACACATTTCTTGGAAACAGTCTCTAGACTGAAATCAACATATAGTGAAAAAGAAGCTTAAATATTTAGTTCAGATTAGTTACTTCACAGATTACATTCACACCAAAATTTCTTATCCACAGCTATAATCTTAATGAAAGAGTGGTGTGAAGTACACATTTGGCAATGTATCACTTTCGCAATATGCAGAGATGGTAAAACAAATAAAAATGTTACAAGTGGTAAATACAAAATGAATTGCATTGTGGAAAAAAACCCTCTTTTTTAATAAGGAAATCTTTAATATTTGTTTTCTTTGAAAACAAGTAAGATATGTACATATTTGTACAGTCTGCAGCCACATTATGTGGATAGCAAGTGTATATACAAGTAAATAGAGATAGACTCGGTCTAATAGGCTATGGTATCTAAACAAACAGGACAAAAGAAAAAATAATTATGGTCTAGCTGACCTTACTTGAATCTCCATGCTTTTGACTACGTGAAAAACTTGATCCAGAAGACAGAAAAGTATTTTCTAACTATAGTAAAAAGCTTTGATTTCAGTTTCGAAGAAGACTTATGGAACTGGAACCTTATCTTTAAGGAAAAAGCTACAAAAACCTTTGATTGTTCGATAGAAAAATTTTGCACAATTTAGAATTGGATGATTTGTGTTCTGCTTTGTACAGCTATCACAAAAGTTATGATAGTGCTTCTACTAGGAAGAGCACCCTTATGGCCTCCAGAGGCATTTGAAGAGGATGGCATACACCATGTATAGTTTGTAAAGTGTGTATGGCTTCTTTGGGCAAAGATATGCCTCAAAAGAATGAAACAGATTTTTTAGCAGCAGTTTCAACTAGGAGATGAGCAACCTTCATTTTCATTGCATTCACTTAAAGGTGAAAGCACTCACTTCTTACATAGATGAACATAAATTTAATACTGCAACTAGAAATGCTGGAAATACATCTGTCTCTACCTTTAAACCACATGGTCCAGATTCACAGAAGCATTTGATGTGTTTAAAGTAGAACATGCTGGAATTTACATTGAGATATATATAAAAAATATATATATTAATTCATATTTTATGTTTATATTTATAAACTTACATATTAAAATTATGCATTATACAATTACATGATTATATTTTGTAATATTATATATATAAACTATCATCAATAGGAGAACATGGGAACAGAGGAACAGAA
Source organism: Tauraco erythrolophus (assembly GCF_009769465.1). Taxonomy (NCBI): domain Eukaryota; kingdom Metazoa; phylum Chordata; class Aves; order Musophagiformes; family Musophagidae; genus Tauraco; species Tauraco erythrolophus. Next base: position 28,407,368 of record NC_141468.1, on the reverse strand, counting down.
AGACTGTGTTATTTCTTAATAAGGGCAGTCAGCTCTGAAGAGACTCCCTTCTTCTAGGCCTGCTAAGGCATTTTGTACTAAACCTTTATTGAACAGCGTTCATAAACAAGGCAATGACTGTTCTCTCCCAGATGAGTGCCCTCATCACTCATGTACAGACTCAATTTCGTTTTCTTTGTCTCTGTGAAGCCTGAATGTTTAGCTTCATCCTTCTTAGAGGAAGATGGATGTTATCTTTGTCTCTAGCATAGTAGATTGTATCTCCTTTTTTTTTCTTTTTTTTTTTTTGGAAGACAGAATTGGGTTTTATATACTTCAAAGTATTTCCCTAAGTGGATGACTTACGTGTCTAAACACAGGAGAAGCTTTAGGCTAAGAATCCCAATCTCAGATAGGTTTGTAAACCTGGGAGAAGCTGACCCATAGCTACCTTGGCTTTATTGGCTGCCTTCCTACTCAGCTTGCTTGTGTCTGTGAATCCCAGTTTGACATGTCCAACTTTCTCCTTGAATAATATTAGGATCTCAGGAGCTCACCTTGCAATGACAAGCAAATTCTGCTCCTGAAGATGACTGACTAGAAGTTATCTTTGGGGATACGCAGCATTACCACACTTAAGTGCTTTCTTGGAGCTGAGTCTGTGCCACTGTATGCAAAAAAAAAAAAGAGAAATTTTATTGGTATTTCTTCTGGACGTCAATAAATGAAACAAAATCACATGCAACAGTACAGAATGTTTTTGGAAAAAAAAAATTTGGTGAATTAATGTGATATATTTCATGAAAGCCTTCCAAAGTGTATCACTGCTCTTTTTTGTGAAGACAGGATGGAGGCTTGTTAATTCAACTCAATCTATTTAGTTTATCCAAGAGAAGGTTAAAAGGTGACTTCATTATGCTATTTAAGTAACTGCATAGGAAAGATATTTCTGATGGTAGATGCTTTTTTAATCTAATAGAGAATGATGTAATGAGATCCAGTGGTTAGTAGATGAGGCTAGACAAATTTGAATTAGGAATAAAGCAGAAATTTTAATAGTGAGAGTAATTAATCACTGGAAAAACTCAGCAAAGGATGAGATGGGTTCTTCATCATTTGAAGAACTAAGATTGGATAACTTTCTTAAAAATATGGTGCAAGTCAAACAGAGATTATTAATATAGAAATTTCCCAGTGCAGTTCATTGCTTTGCATCATTTAAGAGGTCAGACTACATCATCATTGTGATACCTTTTATTCTTAAAATATATGAATAAATAGATCAGGACAGCAGGAAGTAAAATTCAAGGCTCCTCACTTACCTGGAGTTACCCCGACAGCTTCTTCCAGGTAATCTGATTTGATCACTGAGACTGATTTTCCTCAATAGTCTTTCAACAGTTGCTGCCTCACTATCAGGCAGTCTAAAAGCCCCAGACTTCTTTCTGCATAAGTGTTACTTGAGACCTCCATACACTCACTGTTTACATGATCTGAAACAGCAGCCAGGACAGAAACTATTGCCAAAACTCAAAAGACAGATATCTGACAGAGCAGGAGGCTTTTTGGAAGTACAGATGTAAAGGTACTGAACCTTGTCCATCCACAGGATTTGGGGAATATTTTGACAGGTACATACAACCTCTGAATACTCCTATTTAGGTAAAAATACTCATGCTTACATTGTTTTTAAATATAAGCTGAAGTGTCTGCCAGCTCCAATTTTTTCCCCACTCCTAATGAAGACAAATTACACAGGGAATGATGACAACCCATGTGTAGACTAGAACAAAAGCATAGACTACCTTATCAGTATATCTCCAGAAAAGCAGAGAATATTCTATCAGCACATCTTCTTCATTTAGACAATCTACAGGGAGGCTGAAAATATCCTGAGCTCTGCAGAAGATGTTGCCATTGCTGTATTAACCAGAAAGGGATATTACTGACAAGATACATTAATATTAGGTAGTGTGATATGGCTTCTGGAAATAACCATTTCTTATTTCATTAGACCAGAAAAAGTCAGATGAATTCTTCTAGTCACTCTTCAAACCTGATAAAAAGGACATATTTAAAATACTTTAATGCTTTTCCATTTGCAAATACTGAGTCCGAGGTTTTACGGGAAGAAAAATCTAAGAGCATAGAGGACAGATGAATAAAGAGAAACAATAGAGTTGGAAAAAAGACAACAATTTCTACGTTAGCAATATATACAGCATAAGATTCCTCTAGGTACCTTGGTGAGGGTCTAGCCTTAATTCTCCTTGTGGTTGTCAGCAGCCAATAAAGCTGTCCATTCTAGGGTACCCACTTCCTTTTCTTTTTAGCTCAAATTAGTTTTCTGAGTGGAGCAATCTTATATACTCTTAGAGCTGTATTGTTTCAGGAGCAAGAAAAGATGAGAATTGCACACATGCAGCTCTAGAATTTCAGGTCTCTTTCCCAGTGCTGCACTTTCTCATTCATATGGCCCATCACCTGCCTCCATACTGTTCATCCCTACTCATCGCATTCTTGCTGCTGGCACTTTCAGAAAGAGATCAGCACTCTGTAAAATGTACAACAGGGAATGAATGGGCTGCTCGGAAGAACAGACAAAATATTTTATTGCCCACGAGTTCAAAACTTAACCACCATTTTAACACAGAGCTACAGGCTATGGTGTTACTGAAATGCCCACAAGGCCCTGAGCTTGCTCTGCTTTTCGCCAGCACGTGACAGCCAGTTTGATCCATTATGGCATCTGGCCATTTGAGGTTCTCATTCTGCTCAGAGCCAATCCCATTCATGAGCATGGGTTGCTTCAGAATTTTTCTAGGCTGCAGGGCTTACACTCAAATATATTATTTCATTATAAGGGCCAAAGAACTGTAGAACTGCACATGGCAGTGTATCACTGAAGAGCTTTACAGTATCATTTGGGCAAGGGGGAATTTTTAAGTAAAGTGCCTCACTGTTACAAGAAAAATCATGGCATTCTTGATGTCTGCACAGAAGCAATGCAATTTATTTCTAAATTATAATTTCACTTGCTCTGTAGAAATGTTGTATCCACATGATTATACTTCCCATGTGTTTACAATCAAGCTTTTTACTTTGCTGACAAGCAGGTAGATCTTGTGGGTCTTGATAGGGAAATAATAAGGATATGAAATAGATTTCATTCCTGCTTGTAAACCATCTATATCACAATTATTCATTAAAATTCAGTTGAAGAAGAAATCGTTAATACCAACACACATTTAGAACCCAGCCTGAATCTCAGATTCCCAGGTGAGTGACATGACTCATTCCATTTGACAAACAAATATGTCTTCTGGTTTTCATTTTCACAAAGTTTATTTGACAAATAGTGAACATACATATAGTGGATGTTCACCAGTGAAACACAAAAACCCCACAGAATCTCACAAGGCTGCTTCAACAGAGAAAGTCTCTAATATAACAAACTGCAGAGACATCAATTTGATTTTGCGAAAACTCCCTGCTGCATTTTGAAACTCTGATTTGAGGGATACCAGGAACTGCAGTCTGGCTTTTATATCATCAAACCATTTTCTGCAGCTGGGATGCTTTCCTTGGATGGTAGATGTGCATCAAACAGTGAGTAGACAGCCCTGGGTGCCTTGGATATTGTCACTGATGATGATGAATTTCCTCTGTAACAGAGCTTTTTAGGGGACTGATTGGACCATTTTCCTGAAATAATCCTTTATAATAGCTAATCTGAGAAATGACATTTTTTGCTTTAGGAACTAAAGGTAGCTGTTTTGCACCTAGAATGTGAGGAGTTTTTTCCAGCATCCTGGAGTACTGTTACGATGAATAAAATGTTTGCTGGCAGGTGATATTGAATGGACCCATTCATTATTCCTATCATTTTGTCAGATTTATAATGGCAGGAGTCAAGAACAGGGTCTAATATTTATTATGCTTTCAATATTTTTCTAGTTTCTTCTTTTCTAATTAAAAACAATTGCAATTGAAAAAGTTTAATTCATGATTTAGCCAAAGCACAACACAGTGATATTTTCAGCACAGAAGCAATTGCTTTTAAACTTTGTTAAATGTGAAAATACGTTTCACTGAATAAGGGGAAACAAGGGAACATTAAAATATTTATATAGATAACAGAATAATATGTTATGGAAAGTAAGGCAAAGCTCAGAATATTTGTATTATAATAAAGTAGTAACTTCTAGGTGAGTACAGTTGCTTAAATGAAGGTGTGAAAATAAACTTAAAATATTCTGATTCTCACCCGAAAACTTTATTTTTCACTTTTAAGACAATCTGCCAAGTGTTGGTGTAATTTCGCTATTAGCCATCATTCAGGGTACGGCAGACTGCCAGAGAAGCACTCAATAGTATTTCCTGTTCACCTGTCCACCCCAGTGAAAAGTGAAGAGCTGATATACATAAAATGAGAAAATTAATCATCCAACAAAGTCTGTGTGCTCTGAATTTGCATGTCACACTACAGCTCCAAATAGTAAACCAAAATATCTTCAGGACTGCTGTGTTTTGGATGCTGTACATCCGTAGCTTTGAAAATAGCAATCTTTCTCTCTTCTTCTGCTTTTGCATTCACTCCATTCTTAAGGCATTAACTTTCCTCCTTAAGGATAATTTAGTTCATAGCAATCTTTTATTCTGAGCAACACAATATTCTTACCTTAATTAGTAGTATTTCTGAAGTATATTCTTTCAAAAACATTATTTATGATGCCTGGGGTTATATGCGAATTGTAGTAATAACACTGCAAGTGCTGATACATAGTGTCTACTGGATCATTAAAACTACAGAATGATAAATAATCACTGTCGTGGATATTTATTGCAGTAACATGTATGGTACTGGCTTGAAACAAAGCCTGATATCCAAAGAACATTAGAAATTTTGCAGAAAAAGATTTATGTAGGTGTCTTTTTGGGTTAAACTGTTTATTACTTGAAGTAATTACTTCATTTTTTTTCTAGATTTTCTGTTTATACTTACTAATGTTTCATATACAGCTGATAAAAACTTTCTTTTTTACATTATGGCCTTTCAGCTAGCAAAAGGTGTTATTCTAACCACAAATTCAAGGAACGTCTGGAAACGTGTAGTCAGCTGACTGTTTCATCACTGCGGTGATTTTATATTGAATGTGCTCTTCACGGAGAAGCAATCTTCTACGGGATTCCCACAGGCCTTGACCAAGGCACTTCATTTCTTCATTTCTCAATTTCCTTTCTGTAAAGTACTCATGGTAGGGCTTCTTTTCCTTAGTCTGCTGGAGCTCTTTGTGACAACATTTGCATTCACAGTATTTACTACTATCATGTCCAGCATGAGCAGGGCTTGGTTTCGACTGAGGCCTCAGAGAATTTCTGCAACAAATGAACAATAATATCCCTACAAGTCGATAAATATAGACTGGAAGCATAAAAATACATAGCTGTTCAATTGTAAAACACATACTGGGATGAATCTAGGACATCATTAAGGAAAATTACTTTGTCTACTTGCATGTTCCTACCTCCTTTGTATTTCTCCACCTTTTGAACTTCTCCATCAGTACTGGTCAGCATATGGAAACACCTCCATGAGGTACCTTATCTACTCCACAGATCCTGTCAGCCATCCTCAGTAGACTCTGTGCCAAAATCATCATGTCACGGGTGAAAGGAAGCGTGCATTAGAAGAAAAGGAAAGTGTTTAGAAGAGAAAAACGTTGTTCATCTAGCTGAAAAGAGCTATTGGATGGGGAAGATTATTTAGGCGCAAGCCAGGACAGAGGCTTAAATGAGTTTCTTTCACTGGGGAAAATTCTGAGACTGGTTCTTCATTTTTGTGATTCGTCCACTAGAGGCTTATGTCTTGGAGATAGGTAGATATGTACTGTTTTGGATTGTGGAGGATGAATAAGCATTTGTCTGAGACTAGGGTTAAGCTTTTTACTTGGTTTCCAATTTCATTTTTCCAATTTCAGCTCTTTTAGATGCAGGCTATCATACCAGTGAACATTGTATTAAAGATATGATTCCTGTTTACAGCATGCTCCCTCTGGATATTGGCTTGATAATTCACCTCACTGTCAAATTTTGTGCATGCACTCCAATTCCCAGAATATATAATTCTTCTCCTTGAATAATGACAGCATTGCCTGAATATAAACTGGCTGCTTTAGCTAGAAGTTATCACTGCTTTAAATGGACCCAGGAGCACTTTTCACAAAAGATTACAGAGATGTCCATTTACAGTTTTTGCACCGCATATTATTAACTTGTTTTAGTTTCACTTCATTCACTCATGTGGCAAAACACAATATACTGTAACTCTATCACCTACGTTGATGTAAATTTTTTTGTGATTAAAAAAATTCTAGATATTTATAGGGAGTAATTTTGTATTTGTGTGTGTGTTTTAAGAGGTGGTACAATTGTTGATGGAAAGAAATAAAATATAAAGTTTCAAGATCCACTCCCAGTGCTTTTTGCCTATCAGGCAAATATGTACTTGTCTTGTCTGAAAAAAATGTCTCTGATTGTGGCTAGTGTTCTCTTTTTGCAAGCCTTAAAGCCAATACAAAATCAGTTAAAAGGAAATATTCATCTCTTCCTATGGAAATATAAGTATAGTTGACATTTTGAATAGCTTTCATACCGTGTCACTGTAAGTCATAAAGAAAATCAAATAAAATATATGGATTTATCTAACCTTCTAGGCACTATAATCTTGAATTACCAAGAGTTCAAGTTGGTAGCTCTTCACAAGTATTGTGCCTTGTGAAACTACATATTTTTATATAAAATGCTTCATTAAAAGTATAAAGAAAGCCATTTAAGTAGCATTCTAGTATTCTGAAAGACAAGAAATATTCTGGAGTGAGAGAATGCACTCACACTGCACATTTAAGACAGTGACAGATTGTAAGGGTTTTTTGCTTCCTGCAGATATTATATCTGGGGTTCCAGTTCAATAAAAGTATTCAGAATGGCAGAGATAAGAAAAAGTCCAAAAGCCAGACATTTTTGGTGTTTTCCAGAACAGTAAGGAAGAGAGAAGAAAGCAGAAAAGATAAAGAAACAATAATCCAAGCAAGAAAGCCAAAATCACTTGGGTGAAAATTACTTGGAGTGACCTTCACTTTAGCACATAACTAACATGTCATCGGAGTTTGAGGCTTTTTCTCAGTTGTCCTATGTAAAAGTAGACCCAGTGCCTTCACGTGCATGCATCAAGTTGGCATAGTAGGGCCTACAAAATCAGCAGATACATTAACAAATTACCTTAATATTTTCCTTTTTTTCTCTGTTTATTTTAGTGTACCACGAAAGCATATATGTGATTCTGAAGGCATAGATGTGTCAATTATGACTTTATGGCATGTGCCCACTTCCCCAATTTACTATGTAGCCAGTGAATATTGCCGAACTGTGTGGTGGAAGTTGAGCTATGGCATATTCCTTTCCATATTCCATATTCCTTTACTTCTGGAAAATAAGGAATCCATCCAAACAGCAGAATAGATTATATGCTGAGGTGGAATATGAAGGAATGAAGAAGAGGTAGGAATGTGTTTACATCTTTCCAACAGTGTGCAGACAATCATGTATCTTTTCTATCTTCCTCTTGTTCCAGATGAGATTTGTTCATCTTCCTGAACGTCTACATTAATACAATTTCCTGGGTGGAAATCAGCTCATCTAAATTTGTCTGTTTACAGTTAGACATCTAGTCCAAGGTGATCCTGCAGATGATGGAGGATGTGCTTGGTCTCATATAACCTACATTTATCTCAAGTCTCATTTAATTTCCAGCATGCGATTAACTGCCATTCAAGAGATGGATTCCCATGTGTATGAAATAGTTGCATATCCTCTTTTCGGTTTGTTCCCGTCAAATCTTGGAGCCACTACCGCCTAATATTCAGGTCCATTTGAGTCATGAATTTTTCCTTCTCTTCAGTAGTTTGCTTTATGCAGTTGAAAAGATCCCTAGAAGCTGATTTTGGTGAAAACACAGAACTTTTAGTGAAAATATCTCTAACGGATGTAGTAACACGCAACAAAAAAACATAGGAATGAGAAACTTTTTTACTTTTTTAGAGGTAGTTTGAGCTTACTCCTACCTCCTCCAGTAACTGCCTTATTTATTTACTGTCAGTCCTTTAAATTGTGTTAGATGCCCTTTCAAAAGGTTCTCATGCAATTCCGATATAAATGTAGGACAAGGTATAATAAATATGAGTGCCAAATAATAAATCGTGAAGATTGGGAAGAAGGAAGGAGGTTATTACTACTGGAGGTAGGTGTGCATCCTTCTGATTTGTTAAACCACGTTGTTACAGCTGAAATCACTAGATGGCAATGTTACATGTGCTCTTACAGGCTCTTCCATTAGAATGCAAGCAAGTGTTCAGTCTATGAAGAAATGCTATATGGTTGCTACTGCTGTTAAGCCGTTGCATTTGAAAAGTACCCAAGTTTGCTTTTTTTCACTTTAATCTCTGTATTTGGTAATGAGAAACAAACATGATTTGTCAGCTCAGATTTTTGGAGGTAGACAGGTTTGAATGCTTTTTAGAGTTGGCTTCATTCCATACAGGTGGAGGGTATGAGAGAACCTAGCACATTTTGAACATACCCAGGTAAATGTCTGCTCAACTGGATAAACCGACCTGTAACAATTCTGCTATCACATTGCAGGGGACAAGTGAGGGTATCAGAAGCAAGATACTGTTTTGAAAAAACCAGCATTTTGTATGTCTCTATCTCTCAATATGTCATTTACCTATAAACGAGACCAGATTCCTCCCAACTGGCTAAGGCATTGCCAGAAGCACTATGTTGCCACACAGTCACCCTCACCATTCTCCCTATGATAATCAGAAAGTGAAATAGCTCCAGTTAGTGAATCACATCATTGATGGACTCTCTGCTCTTTGCCTATACAGAGGTTTTGTAAAGAGGCAGCTCCTAGCTGATGCATGTCATATAGGTGCACAAGGGTAGTTCTGGGCTACAATACCTACATTTGTGCAGAAGTGTATACATTTGAAAATTATTTCATTTTCAATTCAGTTTTGATTACAAAACCACATTTCTGGAATAAATAGAACAAAAGTTAGGAGATTAGGGAGAGAAGAAACGTAAGACTATCTTTGCAGAAAAGAAAAGACGAGACAGAAGATCAGTGAGAAAGCAAAAAGCTGAAGTATAATGAAGCCTATGAAGAAACATGAGAAGCAGAAGGTAAACCACTGCAGTGAGTCTGCCAGTGTTCTGTGTTTGAGCTCTTGCTTTAGGCAGCAATAATTATGTCTTTACTTTAGTCTATGAGTTTTTCAAAGGCCACCAGAGAACAGACAGGAAAAAAAAGGTAGTAGTTAAAAACAAGAAGCATATGCATGTGAGAGCTCATGAGGAAGGAGAAATCACTGAAGCACTAGTAAAAGAAGAATTATAATGTTCTGAATATGAAGATGCAATAAACATAAGCAAATAAGTTCCAGAATACAGTAACCCAACACTCAGCTTCCTCTTAGAGAAAAGATGGATGATTGTATCTCTTGGCTGCTCTAACTACAAGCCTTCTGCAGCCAATACACTTTCAGGGCCATGCTGGCCAGGTGTTGGCACCTTGGAGAACATCTTTTAGATGTATCAGACAGCTGTAGCTTGCCAGTGGATTTTCTACTGCCAAGGGATTGGATCTGGGTCCTGTGACAGCAGAAACCAGACTAGTGCAAAGCCTGAGTGAATTTGAGCTCCTTAGAGATGAAAAAGCAGAGGATATTGTTATCTATGTGTAATATACGGGTAAAACAACAAGGACATCTGAATCTACTTCCTTCTTCTGTGACTATACTGATGAATACTCCTGTGTGGGTCATTTACCTGCTCCTTTTGTTATGTAGTTAGCCTTTATTAAAGTTGTAAAATTAAATAATTAATCTATTGCTTAGTCCTGCCTGATATTAAAGCCATGTGATCTGATGGGCAACACTCAGTTCCCACCAGCTTGGGAATTTAGAGCGCCACTGACTTTACAAGATCAAGCTGTAAATTATTCGCCTATTGACTGAGTGTCCACTTAGTGATATATTAAAGAAGTAAGTTAAGTCTTTCCATAATGGACTAAAGTACGTATTGCCTCCAAATGAGACATAGAAACTACACTTGTTTGGAACAACTTAATGTTATGTTTACTTTCTGTAGATCAATACAGTAACTTCAGTAGCGCATTATTTACAACGTGTGTTTCTGTAATTATAATGAAATGGAGATAGGAAATGAGCAGAGATGTTTAAAGGATTGGTATAAGGTTGTAGCCTGGAGGCATTGCACTGCTTGATAATACATCATGCCTATATATTTCTAAGCAATGTCTGAATTTCTTTATATTTAAAGCAGCCATATTTCTGAGTGGCACAAATTTGATGCTTACTGGTGGAATATGAAAAAAGACATGAAAGAAGACAAGATAGCCTGTTTAGTTTTGGTCAGATGCTGCCTAAGAAGAAATGGAGGTAGGCACATTACAAACACTGGAGAGACTATGACAGCATTGTCAATATTTCTAAAGTGTTAATCAAATGACTACTCCAAGCATTTTGTCTTTATTTAGAAAGACATGAATTTAAGGTACATGATGGTTTGTGTTTTATATAAAGAGTCCTGTGAGAAAAGCTATGCCTATACTTGAAATTAATGAGAAAACACTGTAACATTTCTACTTAGTGCTACAATTTAGTAGGTGTTTGAAATTATTTCAACTTCTCAGGAAAAGTCCAATTTGCTTTCTGAGTTGTGAAATCATAGTTTCGTATCTGGAGTATTTTTACTGCTGCATGATACAAATTAGCTTAGGAGGATTCCAAAATAATTGATTTTTTTGCTATTGCTATTTTGCATTTTGTATCTCCGTTTAATGATTGAAAGAATTCTGAATGAGCTTGTCATGGTGTCAAACAACAAACACCAAAGTTCAGATCCTGTTGCAACTTCCATTTATTCTCTGGCTGCTGTTCCTCTGGCACTCTGAAAAGCTCACTGTAATAGCTAAAGTTTTCTGTGTTTGTTTTTTTCTCCTCTGTGATCCATTTAGACAGCTATAGAAAAAAATAAAAGTTTAAAAAATAAAGACAGTAAAGTTGAAAATTTGAAAGTTACTTACTTTTCCTTGAAAATTTCCAGGTAGCTTGTCTCATGATGAGCTAGTTCCTTAAGCAGTATGCACAACAACCACAAAAAAAACACCAAGACTGAAAAATGGCAAAGATTCACTGCAAATATTTCAGTTATTTCAGAAAAACTGTGGGTGGTATCTATGTGTTTGAATGCATGGATAATACTATCAAATCTATCAATAAATATATACTGTATCCATGCTGTTCTAAAAGTGTACTTCATACCGATAACAGCAATCTTTGCTATTTTGAGTGACTGCTTTAGAATGTTAAGAGCAGCAAACTTCACAGTGATGGCCACTGAGTTGAGGATGATAATACTTCCAATTGTATGTACCCACAGCTAATTGCACTGTCATCGCAGACTGGTACAGAAATACATTATTTTAGCAGCAAATCCTACTTTTCTGGCATTCCACCTGTTCTCTTGGAGACTTCTAGGCTCCAGACCTGCTGTACAGTCCCATTGCTTATGTCTGGCTTGCTGCCAAACACAAATAGTTCTTCTGACTACAAGAACAAAAGCTTAACCTAAAGAGCTAAATTCTTCTTTAACTCACACTATGTGCAAATACCCTTGGCTGCATATATTAAGTCAGCATATCTTTTCTGTTAAAGTAGTATTAGACACAGGTAAAATTTTTCATGTAAACTTTTAAATTGTAATGCAGATTTAGCAATATTAAAATAATAGTTTCATATAAATTATTCACTTAAAAATATTATCTGATTTTACTTAACAAGAAACAGAAATATTTTGTTTCATCTATAATTGTCAATGTGGACAAAAATATTTGGAGAACAGCTGAAAAAAGTACTACTACTACTACTACTACTACTACTACCAATAATAAATAATAATAACAATGATGTTCCAATCAAATAAAGCAAATCAATTTTATACAATGAAACTCTGTACTGTTTTGACCTTGTGGAAAGAAAATATTAACAAGTTTAATTGGAAGCTTTTTTTTCCTTTTTAACAACTATTTCTCTGCTTTTTTTTTTTTTCCATAAGTGAACCATTGGCATAAATTGACACACATTTGGGTTTGCTTAGCTTTACTTATACGTGCTACTGAATAATGAGTAAGACAGTCTGAGATAAATATTTGCGTGTCAAGGAATTAGTAATTTGAGAGTGAGAGACATGGCACTGTATGCTGAAGTGTTTTGTGGGGGGCTTATTTATTTATTTATTTTTTAAAAGATGAGCTGATTCAGTGCTATCAGATTATGTCAAAGATTTGCTCAGATAAGAAATTTTGCTTATGGAGGAAGCTGTTGACACCAAATCACTCTTTTTTTCATGGGAGAAATTATTGGGGAAAGAAAATTTAATGTTGGTCTTCAAGTATACGTGTTTTAGAAGATGCCTTGTGAGTTAAGTCAGCATTCCAGCAGCTGTAACATCATTACTGTTTGCATTTGGAGCTTTAGTGGAACATGATGTGCTCAGATGATATCCAATGCAGCAAACAAAGTGGAAGTTCAGGATCTGAACGTACTATGCTAAAATTCATCTTTTTCTCCCTTTCTTCACTATTCAGAGAATGGACAGCTGGACCCCAGCTACGGTAAAGTGGCATTTGATCAGGACCACTCCACGGCACTGTAGTGGTCAAGATAGCTTTGAGATCCCATCGAAAGAAACACATATAGCCAAATGTACCCAAATCAAAGCGCATCTAAGGGAAAGTGATCTATTTAAATAAAAAAATAGAGAGTAAAGGATGTTACAAAGAGAGATGAGTCTTTTTTTTCTAGAATAGGTAAGAGTTTTCATTAAAAATTCAAGCTGGCAGACTTCATGAAAATGTTGTCTAAGTTTCTGGACAAAGATCATAAACTTACTAACTAGTATGATATGCTGAGCTTCATGAAGTGCAGAGGATCGTCTCAGGGAGACACATTTTATTGATGGTTTCCCAAACGCATTTTAATGTTCTCACAGCTGATAGAAGCTAATAGCTAAGGAAAAAAACAGAAACTGCTATGGCTTACAAATAACTAAAAAACTCTACTCTACCCCAAGAAGCTGGAGCCGATGTGAGAAAGTAAGTAAAGGATCGAGATCTTCATGTGAATGCTTCAGAATTAGAGTACAAAGTTCATTTCATAGAGACAATTGTAATGAAATGTGTTTCTCATCAGAGTTTCCTGCTTGAAGCCAATGTCATTTCTATTATGTTACTGCTGTTTTTTCAGTGGTTTATGTTTATATTTTTATGGGAAATCAGTTTCAGAAACGTGACCTATAGTAATCATTGTCATAGGATTTGAAGTTGTCTCTTACAACATCAGTTAGTTAATGTTGCTATGAAGCTTAGAATGCATTGGGAACAACTTGGATGACTGGAAGCTATATTAAATTCTATTGGAGTTAAATAGGCTATTAATCAGCACTTGGTGATTACTAAGCCTGAAGTTCTTAGTGATTAGTTTTGAAAAACATTATGCTGGTACGAATAGAAGAGATTTCACAATTAAACTAACCTTAACAATATTACTATATTTTTGTTATTATTTTTTTCCAGTATCATTTCAAGATACTTATTAGGCAAGTAATATAAGGATATTTCATTCATGGTTCTGAGCCAGATGCTGTCTTTTGACCTTTGTGAAGGCTCCCACTAGCTTTTATTTGGTTTGCTTACTTGTAGTTAAAAGCAAAGTGTGGGATTTTATGGATTGTGAGTTTTCAATTCTATTTTCTAGCTTTTAAACTTCCAAATTGTCATAGCCAGAGACAGTTTATACAGGGAACTACAGCTAGAGCCTTAATGAGTTTGAATTTACCAAGATTTACTTACTGCGTGTGAGAATCTCTTTAGTGAGATGCAGCATGTTTTAAAATTATTTTAAAATACTGTTGTCTTCAAAAGTTTTACTAACAATCAAAGTATCTAGTAGATTCATTTCTCCAACACATCTTCAATTATATTTCATGGTCATACAACAGAACCCTGAAGTGTCCACAGAAGCAATGTGTTCCTCTTTCTATATTAGTGCAATAAAAGTCAATAGCTCACAACATAGTCTTCCAACACTTATTTTTTTCTTATTTTATGGATTGAATCAAATTTATGTTTCACTTCCACAAATAGGTAAGTTAAGTGTAGAAGCTAATGAAAAGTTTAAAGACATGAACATTGACTTTGACTGTTGGCTTCTGGATGTCTAACCTGAAGACTAAATTTCAAGGGTTTGATTTCAGCCCTGTCTTTATGTTCACACACCTAAAGTTATCTCAGATTAAAGCATTCTGATTCTGGAACATAAACCTCTCTAGATATATCAGAAAATGTCGTTCTGAGATTTCAAAATAAGGTAAAAAATTATTTTGTTTTGTGGTGCACTTCTATTTGTAAAGTGACCTCTTGTGTATGTAAAGAATTTCATAAAAATGCTCTGCATTAATAGTCAAAATGACTGAGTGACAGCTGGATTTCAAAATATTTCTTACAGATATATACCAGGAATACGTAGCTGTCATATATTTGGCTGGGATAGAGTTGACTTTTCACAGGAAAACTGGGAGGGGACACAGCATGGGCAGCTGACCCAAAGTAGCATCGAGGGGGACGGGGGGGGGCGACAGGGGGACAGGGGGGTGCTATTCAATACCATACGGCATCATGCTCAGAGTCTATCTTGGGGGAGTTAGTTGGGGGAGAGGTTTTTCATACCTTAGCCTATCAGGAGCAGGCTGGGCTTCTGGTTGCCAGGTTCTGCATGGTGAACAATTGAACCTCTCGTTTTGTATTGTTCTTTTATTATATTGTGGTTATTACTCCTTTCTATTTTTTTTTTGTACTGTCTTAGGAAACTGTCCTTATCCTAATGAACGAGTTTTACTCTTTTCTTCCAGTTTTCTACCGAGGAGGAGTGAGTGAGCAACAGTGAGGTTGCTTAGCTACTGGCTGGGATGAACAACGAGAGTCCTACAGTCCTTTTAATGGCGCCCAAAGTGGGGCTGAGGAAGTTGAGATAGGAGTAGTAATTGGGAGGGGTAACGGGCAAAACATGGACTCAGCAGTGCTGGAGAGCAGAACGATCCTGGGGAACTTTGATTGTTGTAACTGTGGTGTACTTGAGCCGAGATTCCCCTGCAACCTGTGGTAAGATGGCACGTGGCCCCCGTGCTGCCTGTGGAGATTAATGGTGGAGCAGACATCCATCTGCAGCCTGTGGAGAACCCCATGCTGGGGCAGAGATGCCTGAGCCTGAAGGAGGTCGTAGAGAATGGTCTCTGCTGCTGGAGATTGACAATGAGGCAGAGAGGCATCTGAAGTCCTTGGAGAACCCCATGTCGAAGTGGATGGCTGTGCCCTAAGAAACCGTGACTCTGTGGGGAACAAGGCCACAGTGGAGCAATCTGATGGATAAGAATTGCGTCCTGTGGGAAGGACTTGCATTGAAGAAGTCTGTGGACTTTCTCATGAGGAGGGGATCCATTGGAGCAGGGGAAAAGAGTGCAAGGAGTCCTCCTCCTTTAAGAAAGGAGAAGCAGAAACAACCTGTGATGAACTGACTGCAACACTCCCCTCCCTCGCTCCCTCATCCCCCTGCGCTGCTGGAGGAGGAGGTAGAGCCATGAAAAAGGGAAGGGTGGGGGAAAGGTGCTTTTAAGATCTGGCTTTGTTTCTTGTTATCCTCTCTAAATGAACTGTTAACAAATTGAGTTGATTTGTCCCCAAACTGAGTCCATTCTCCCTGGAGTCATGGCTGGTGGGTGATCCGTCCCTGTTCTTATCTCAACCCTCAGCCCTTTTGTTACGTTTTTCTCCTCTCCACCTCACAGAGGGAGAGAAGTGAGTGAGCAACTTTGTGGTGGCTTAGCTGTCAGCTGGGCTAAACCATGACAGTAGCCAAAGACATTAGAAAGTCTACCTACATGAAAACTGACAACTAAAATTCTTAATTATAGAACAAGTTAGTGAATAACTTGTACAAAAAAATTTTGGTATTGCTCCAAATTGACACATATGAATAAATAAGAACGTCAGCCATATTCAGGATACAAGTGTTGCTTGGGAAGACATGTTCTTAGATAAAAACTTGATATGTATATTCTGATCTGGGAGATAAGTTGCTGGGAAAAATAAGGTGAAGGGAAACTTATGAATGATAAATTCTGAAAGTCTGGTTTAGCAAATCTAAATAAAATGTAACCAATTTAGAATGCTGATATACTTAATTTTAGTAGAAGATACTAAATCTCTGATTTCTCTTTAAAAAACTCTCTGCTAGACATATATATATATATGATTTGACTTTTTTACCCTGAATTTAGAAAGAACTCAAAAGTATTAAACTGTTGGATGAATATCCTGACTTTTGAAATAAGCTTTCTTAAGTGTGACAGAAAATGTGATTGTATATTGGCTTTTGGACTCTAAACTTTGTAAGAGGGAATTACTTTTGTTACCATGTGTTTGCTCAGTGGGGCCTTCATTCCTCATTTTCAAGCTCTAGCTATTACCGCAATACAAATATTAAATAATAGATGTTCCTATATTGCTCTTTCACGGTTTTGTAAGAGAAAACATGTTATGGTGAAACAAGCCTATTCACCTTGGAATGTTGTTAAATTGAAAACATATTCTTTTAAAATTAAAAGCTTTCTACAGTATGGTCTGTTTAGCATTTTTTGCTTATTATCTGCTTATAGTATATGTTGAGAAGATTACAAGTCAACTGGAATAACAATGTTTTCAAAAGCTGCCTAGTGTTTCAAGATATTATTTTTTTCCCCTAAGGAAAACAAACTAATATGCTCAAAGCCTATTGAATTTATGATATTCTTGCTCAAAAGGCATATTTTGAAAACATTCTCTTTGCTTGCAGACTTTTCATTTAGGACTTGACAAATTGTAGTTTGTGCAACAATACCAAATTTTTATTCACTTGGAGTGGGATTTAACTTACATATTAAAACATATAGTTGTGTATGTCTGCTTGTTGATGTCTACATGTGAGCTACGTGGCTCGTGTACTCCTTTTGTTTTGCTCCTGGATGCTAGTAGGGTTTATTTTGGAGATATGTCTAGCTGGCGAGGTGAAACTGCTGCTAGTGTTGGTACAATGGAGAACTGCAGGAATTAACGGAATGTTTATGCTATAAACTAAATATTTAATGAATTTATGAAACTTGGTGGTGAGTAGAATTTCAAAGACTAGAAGTCTCTGAATCATAATTTAATACTGAATCTTTTAAACTACATTTACAGTCTTCTTTACATTTGTAAGTCCTTCTTTCAGGCTTGTGCTTGGATTGTAAGACTATTTTTCTATTAAGTATTCTCATTATTTACACAGAAGTTACATCAAGCATGATTTCAAATATTTTACACCATATTATGCTTTTTTCTGCAGGATCTTTCTACGCTTTTCATATGGTTTCATTCTTCTGTAACGCTTAGTACGTACAATCAAAATGTGACAGTGAGAGTACACAAAAACTATTCTAGTTGATCAAATTGAAACCCTGTATTAGGACATCCTTTCAAGCCAAGCTACTATTTAGTGCTTTGTTAAAAACAAACAAACAAAACCCCCAAAGTTATGAGAAACGAGTTAAATATGAATAACTCCTTTATATTAACTTGCTGTTTCTTGCAATCAGCAAGTTGGAGATTTCCTGAGACAGATTTTCTTCTTCAGGAGTGTGTTAAATAGTCATCAGTGGTTCTATGGATTTGTCTAATCTTTCCACCGGGACCCTACCATTAAGGCAGAGAAAATATTATTATATTCAGTGTCTATTCTTCTAAAAGTTATCTCAGGATGTGAACTTCAGACAGACATGACAAATTAATTAAAAAAAAAGTGTTTGTTTTTAGTCAATTCTGAAAGCGTTTTAAGTATTCCTGCAAGGTTCTGAGTTTTCTTGGTGTAACTGAAGCCATGGAAATGAAGGGTAAGCAGCTTTCAGAATAAAATGCTCAGTGTATTTTCATTTGAGTAAGTGTCTGAAGGCAAACAGTTGTCATTCATTGTCATTCAGCTGGCAAAGCACAAGAGGCTAAGACAACTGCTTAACAAGAAAAAAAAGTCATAACCTGTGAGATCCAATCTAAGCTAGCTGAGAAGGCACTCTGAAGATTGCCTACCTTCTCTCATTTTATTTCTTGTCAAAGACTAAAGCCAAGATATTTCTCTGCTTCTTAGTATTACTGTATCTTTTTAATATATTATTTCAAGAAGTGAATATCCTTGACTGTGGTGTTATCACTATTTAAGCAACACTGGGGAAAGATAAATTGAAGAAAGTACATTTGAAAATTAAGGAAATTACTCTGAAAAAGCAATATGAAAATGATCGTGAAAAGATATGCTTATGTTGTTTTGTGGATACTACTCTTTAAATAATAATTCCCACTTTTCATTTTGTACTAAAAAGGCAATTCATTGATGATGTCTAAATAAGAAAATGACATTCACATGAATGAAGTATTTTATTGTTTTTCTTTTTGACTTGCAAGGGAAAACAATGGTAAAAGGATGATTGCCATCAATTGCCAATTTTTATCATAGATGGAACTGATGATTCCAGGTTACAAATTCTTTGAAGTAAAAAGTAAATAGGATATTGACTTTTCGTCACTGGTTGGGTGACGGGTGCCTTGCATAATGAAAGACAGATGTGCTTCTCTAGCAGACAAATTCCCCCTTTCTGCTCAGCAGCTTGTAGCCTTTTATTACTGAAATATGACCACAAATGCTTTATTTCAGAACTCTTTCAACAGTTCTCAAGGTCTCCTGAGCAATCCATGGCTAAGACAATGTAAGTCAATATAATTAGACTGAGTATCACTCTTTAATTGACAGTGAACAACAGTGTTAAAAATTGCGTGTTAAAAACCCAGAAGATTTGATATCATCTGTGCTTGCATCACAGTCTGATCTATTAGGTTGCATAAAGGTAAGCATTCTACTCAATTATATGTAGAAATAAAGCATCATCATCATCATCATTATTATTATTATTATTATTATTATTTACTACTATAATACCAAGAATATGGCATAATGCAAACCTAGAGGTTTGTGAGCAAATATAATATTCTGTCGTGAAAGCCAGGTACCACTAAGGAATCGGTTGTGTTTTACACTGGAATAACTGTTAGAGCAGAGGAAGAGGGGACTAAAAATCTCATCTGAACTCGGTGGGTTTCTCATTGCAAAATAAGTCTGAGTTATCCTCAGGTTGGACAGGAGGACTGTGGCAATTTAATATAGAAACAGAAGCATACAATGGTTTGCGTTTGAAGGGACTTTAGAGATCACCTAGTCCATCATCCCTGCCATGGACAGGGACATCTTTCAGTAGATCAGGTTGCACAAAACCCCATTCAATCTGAGCTTGAACACTTCCAGGGATGAGGCAACATCTTTGGGCAACCTGTTTCAGTATCTCAGCAGCCTCACCGCAAAATATTTCTTCCTCATGTCCAATCTAAACCTACTGTCTTGCAGCTGAAAATTATCACCACTTGTCCTGTCACTATATGCCATGGTAAAAAGTCTTTATCTTTCTTATAAGCCCTCCTTAGGTATTGAAAGACTACAATAAGGTCTCCCCAGAGCCTTCTCTTCTCCAGGATGAACAACTACCTCTCTCAGCCTTTCTTCATAGGAGAGGTATTCTAGCCCTCTGACCACTTTTGTGGCCCTCCTCTGGACCCGCTCTAACAGGTCCATGTCTTTCTTTTACTGTGGATCCCCAAGCTGGATGCAGTACTCCAGGTGGGGTCTCACAAGACAAGGAAAATCATGTCCCTCATCCTGCTGGCCACGTTTCTGATACAATTGGCTTTCTGGGCTGCAAGTGCACATTGTTGGCTCATGTCCAATTTTTCATCCACCAGTATGCCCAAGTTCTTCTCCTCAGGGCTGTTTCAACCCATTCATCCCCCAGTCTGTAATGATACTGAGGACTGCCCCAACCCCATTGCAGGACCTTGCACTTGTCCTTATTGAGCTTCATGAGGTTCATATGTGCCCACCCCTCAAGGCTGTCAAGGTCTTTCTGGATGGCATTCCTTCTCCTCAAGAATATCAACTACACCACTCAGCTTGGTGTCATTTGCAAACTTACTGACTCAAACCCACTAACTATGTCATTGATGAAGATACTAAATAGTGTTGGTCCCAGTATAGACTCTTGAGGGACACCACTCATTACTTGTTTCCACCTGGACATTGAGCCATTGACTGTAACTCTTTGGGTGCAGCCTTCCAGTCAATTCCTTATTCATCTAACAGTCCATTCATCACACTTGTATCTCAAATTTAGCAGCAAGAATATTGACAGGAGCTGTATCAAAGATCTTGCAGAAATCTACGTGGATGACATCTGTAGTTCTTCCCTTGTCCACTGATGCAGTCACTCCATTGTAGAAGGCCCCTTGATTAGTCAGACATGATTTGCCCTTAGTGAAGCCACATTGGCTCTCTAATAACCTCCCTGTCTCCCACATGTTTTGACATGTTCTATGATCTTAACGGGCAAGGAGGTGAGGCTGACTTGTCAGTAAAACACAGACACACAATTCTTGTTGTCACTAAAATATGAGCTGTATGGCTTAAAAAGAGTAAGCAGGAAAAAACACCAGTGATTGTTAAAATATTAGATTATTTCTGATCTGTTTATAAATCTATTGCATTTTTAGCTACAAGGAAAGAACAGTGATACAGAGAATCTAAGTGACTCTAGAATAACATACGGATTAATTGCAAAGCTGTTTTTGAGCATATGGGCTTTGTCTTTGTTTCTGAGCATGTGAAACAATATTTTAAGGTGCTGCATAAATACATGGGGAGCAAAGTGTTAGGTATAATATGACGAATTCAGAAGACAAGACACACTCTTTGTCCTACCCTGTTGTTTTGTTTTTACCATATTGCTTTACATCACTCAGCCTACCACTTCGTAAGATGAATAGTTTTGTGGCAGTTGGTCAGTTGGTTGAAATCAGGCCAGATGCCTTGAGAATATGAAACTCTGGAGTACTCAAGGTATTATTTTATGAGACAGGTAGTATAAAAGGTCTTCGCAGCATTGCAGAACAGGCTTTTCACCGTTATTGCCAAACAAAGCAGAATAATAGCATGGAAGGGTCTGCCTTTGGTCAACTTTGGTTTTACTAAATACTATTTAAGCCAGTGACATCCTAAAAGTAAAGGGATATTTACAGTGTATCCTGTCAGCCCTAATAGGTTTTTTTTTGTGTGTTTGATCTCTGCAATTAAAGGTTTATGCTGCTGCTGCTACTACTACTACTACTACTACTATTACTTCTGCTACTACTACTACTATTAGTAAACTACAAGTTTATCCTATCTACTGCCACAGACAACAAATTTGGAAGTTCTCAGTTTATGAATAGTTATCAACACTTGCCTCCTAGTTGTTGGTAGATGTGGTTAAGTTCTGGTGATAGTGTTTAGTTTGTCATAGGATTCAGCATCTAGATTGGTCAAGGCTAATCACCCAGTTCAGACACTAACTAGGAATTAGAATCTTAGAATCATAGAATGACAGAATGGTTAGGGTTGGAAGGGACTTCAAAGATCATCTAGTTCCAAACCCCCTGCCATGGGCAGGGACACCCTCCACTACACCAGGTTGCCCAAAGCCTCATCCAACCTGGCCTTGAACACTTCCAGGGATGGGGCATCTACAACTTCTCTGGGCAACCTGTTCCACTGCCTCACCACCCTCACAGTGAAAAATTTCTTCATTACATCTAATCTAAATCTCCCCTCTTTCAATTTAAATCCATTGCCCCTTGTCCTATCACTACATGCCCCTGTAAAAAGTCCCTCTCCAGCTTTCCTGTAGGCCCCCTTTAAGTACCGGAAGGCTGCAATAAGATCACCCCGGAGCCTTCTCTTCTCCAGGCTGAACAGCCCCAGCTCTCTCAGCCTGTCTTCATAGCAGAGGTGCTCCAGCCCTTGGATCATCTTTGTGGCCCTCCTCTGGACCCGCTCCAGCACCTCCATGTCCTTCTTGTGTTGGCAACTCCAGAGCTGAACGCAGTATTCCAGGTGAGGTCTCACAAGAACAGAGTAGAGGAGAAGAATCACCTCCCTCGACCTGCTGGCCACGCTCCTTTTGATGCAGCTCAGAATACGGTTGACTTTCTGGGCTGCCAGCGCATGTTGCCGGCTCATGTTGATCTTCTCATCCACCAGCACTCCCAAGTCCTTTTCCTCAGGGCTGCTCTCAATCCGTTCTCTGCCCAGCCTGTACTTGTGCTTGGGATTACTTAGATGTGAAAGAGATTAACAGAACTAAGTCAACATGGACAGTGTATGAAAAGGCATTTGTTGGTTTCAAATTGCAGGATCAATTAGTCAAATCTTGCTCTCATGAAAATCAATGATAGACTTTTTTCTGAGTTTAGGTGGAAATTGAAGTCCATATTGTAATAACTCTATGTTTCTGCAAATTTTCTTCTGTGGATGTCACAGCTTTGTAATTCCAGCATTCTGTCTTCCCTATTTCTTTATTTTACATTATTTATTGGGTTTTGGCCCTCAGAAGTGCATAACAAAACTCATTGTGGCTTCATAAACCGTTTCACAAAGGATAACTATAACAAATGTGCCTTTTTTTTTACCAGAAGATTGTTGTGAACCATCTGGGACAGAGTTCAAAATTTCTTCTTCCCAATTATAATGAAAGCTGAGCTTTAAAAATACATTGCTGGTATGTTCTTTCATTACAATTATTGTTATAAAAATGATTAGAAGGTACAGTATGTTATACCTCATCTTTACTGTAGTCTTTATTATGAGATCAAGGTAGTGCATTTTTAATAACTGCTAAAGTATACAAAAGATAGTGGTCTGATGTACCTAGTAGTGTGTTTAGCTGTTCGTGTGTAGATTAGCTATGTATTCCACAGCTATCAACAGGTAAACTTGCTTTGAAAAATGCATGAGGTATTGATTTTATTTCTTCGACAAAGGATATAATGAGAACACAGCATATCACAACAGGAGTCTGTCCTCGTGACAATGATTACAAGGAGAATAGAAATATAAACTTGCAGTCCACACCATTTTCTAAAGACAAGAATGTTCTGGTTTCACTATTTTCTCGCTTTTACTTTCCTCTTTTACACAAAGTCTTGTGTTGTAAAAACCCAGTTCTGCTCTCAAGTCATCCAGATGAGTCATCTTCAGATAATGGGAAACCATAGTTGTTCAGAAATGATCTGAACCTATTTTTCATGTTGAACATGTTCAATAGGTTACTTCTCTCTCTCTCGGATTCTCCTCCTGTTCCATTTCTCCAGTAAAGTGCCATCCTACGCACCATAACATCGTCATTAGACTGCAGATCAATGGATACAGTTAGTATTTATATAAATATATATAAACATATATCTTCCATATACTACTTACTTTCTCTGCTTGTCATCTTCTGTGGATAAGCATATAACACACTGTGAATGACTGCACCATTCAAACAGTCCATGAGAATAACTTGTTCGCTTTAAAAGTGTGGAATTTAGAAGGTTTTGTAAATACATAGCCAAAAGGGGTTATAGCAGTCTTCCAGTACCTCAAGGGGGCCTACAAGAAAGATGGGGAGAGGCTGTTCAGGAGGGCCAGTTGTGATAGGACAGGGGGTAATGGTTTTAAAATAGAGGGAGGTAGATTCAGGTTGGATATTAGGAAAAAATTTTTTACCATGAGAGTTGTAGAACACTGGAACAGGTTGCCCAGAGAGGTGGTGGATGCTCCATCCCTGGAGACGTTCAAGGCCAGGTTGGATGAGGCCCTGAGCAACCTGATCTAGTTGGAGATATCCCTGTTGCTTGCAGGGTGGGTTGGACTAGATGACCTTTGAAGGTCCCTTCCAGCCCTAACGATTCTATGATTCTATGATTCTATTTTCTTTTTTCAGATTTTCATGCGCACTGACCCCTGCAGAGGTGGGGATCTGGCAACTGTTCTGGATCTGTTGAAACAACAGAATAGAAGCTTTAAGAGAGTTATTTTTTATAGATGTTTCCCTTAGTATACCTTGATGTATGAGATGTTTCTGACTTGTTTCCTTTTTCAGTAACTCTTTTAGTTGGATTGTCTTTTCCTCTTTCTTCTTACGTGACTCAATATCTTTCACACTCTTTCTAAACACATTTTAATTCCTTTTAGCCCCTCATGACTTCAACTATAATTTCTCTGTCAAACATCCATTTACTTTATGTTTCTACCTTGCCTTTATTCATCTTATGTTACATCATCTTCCCTCTGTAGTTACAGAATGATATTGTGCTGCTCATTTTACACAAGGCCAAAGCTGAATGTTTTCTAAAACACTTCCTAATTTTTACCACATTATTGTTTTTGACATTTGTTGCCAAGCTGACTCATTTTCAGTTCTTCTCTCTATTTTCTTGCATATCTCTAAGTTAATGTTCATCATCCATCTGCTAAGAACTTAGGTACGGAGTCCAGTCACACATTAGCTCCATTTAATGCTTTTAGTTAGCATTCTCCCCACAGACCTGTGGTTTTCTTATAAAAGACTGTGGCCTTCATTACCAGCTCCCCCAGTTATCCTGGTTACTAATCTGAACATTTTGAAGGCTTAAGGGAAAAACATTCTTCCGCATTCATCTAATCTCATTGATGTTGGTTGGCTTGTGGATGCAAAAATGAAAGGAGGATTTGAACAACTGTTTCCGTAGATACTGCATAACTCCTTTTAAGTGTATTTCCAAGTGACTGAAGCATAGCTATATATTTTGTGATTATTTGCTTCATTTTTCTTTATTTTCAGTATCCATTTACCACTAAGGTTGGTAAAAGAAATAATTTTATGTTTATCAAGCACAGACTCATGGAATGAAAACAATATGCCCAGCTCAGGTTATAGCTGAATAAGAAGCAAGACTACTGTCAAATTTCCATTGATTATATGACAATAATATTTTGCCTAGTAGCTACTCTGTACTAACTGAAAAAGATAGATCAAGTGTTCTGGAACTGTAATGATAAACCCATAAACAAACTGTGCAATCAAAAGAAGACACAGACAAATGTGGAACAGGGCAAGTAAACCGCTGCAATCAGTCTTTGTGATACTTCATATTAAGTAGACTGATAATTTGCTGTGACTTCTCACAATTTCCTGTCACACAAGCCTTGCGCTGTCAATATTCTGTTTACGTTGCTTGAGCTTTGAAGGAAAAACCTCACTTAACCTGGGAGATCATATTGACTTTTCCTTGTGTTTTAAACTAATTGTATCCTTGTTAATGTTCGATTCACCTGCTTTTGTAATTGAAACATATAGGGTCAAGAGCCTTTGATAGAAGTTTTGTTCAAATCAGAAAGTATAATCTTGTAATTTTAGCAATGCAGTTTAAGAGCAGCACAATGAAAATGAAAGTTATTTTCTAATTTATTTGTAGAAAAGGACCTCTCCTTAACACTGAGAAGGCCACAGCTGGTGTGTTGTCCAGTGGGGGATCCCTGTTATGAGAGGGACATGGACGTTTTGGAGTTCAACACAGGGCCATGATGATGCTTCAGGGCTTGGAGCATGTGAGCTCTGTAGAGAGACTGAGAGCTGGCACTACTCAGCTTGGAGAAAAGAAGGCTCAGGGTGGTCTTATCTGTGTGTATAAATGCCCGATGGTAGTGGGGAAGGAATAAAAAAACAGAGGAAGACTTTTCTCAGTGGTGCCTCATGAAATACCAAGAGGCAATGGTTAAAAACAAAAATTCAGGAAATTCCACCTAAATTAAAGGAAAAACTTTTTTACTTTGAGTATGATTGAACACTGAACATTTTGTTTGGAGAGGCTGTGTAGTCTCCATCCTTGGACACACCTTCTGGGCATAGCCCTGAGCAACCTGCTGTTGGTGAGACTTCTTTGAGCAGTGATGTGGGACTAGAAGATTTGCTGAGGCTGCTTGCAACAGGACTTTCATTCTGTGATTATGTTGTAGTATTTCTAAATTGTTTTCTTCAGATTAGGTAAGGACGCCTAATAAACTTAAAGCAGTACACCTGGATAAATTGATTGTCTTTTTTTTCTTAATTAAATGTTAAGCATAGCCGTTCCAATCTTTTTAAAAAATTAAAATAGCAGATGTTTAAGTAATTTTGTTTTAAAGAAACTTCACAAATGCAATGCAAATGCTTTCACATAGCCCAACAAACTTACTAATAATGTCTAATGGTATGTAGCAACACAAAGTACATAATTGTGATTATGCTTGTTTTACAAACAGGATTTGAAATGGATAGATTTCAGTTTTATATGTGCCTCATAGATCAGAAACAATATTAGTTTGCCATGTATTCACCTGACTACTTTCAAAAGAAAATCAAGAAAATCTGATTGATTTACTTATCCATGTGAAGAACAAGCTTATGGTTCTTAATTTACACTTCATTCTTAAATATCCTGTTATTGTTTCAATTTTGGTTCATGTTAATTATCTTCTTTTAGAGCATTTAATAGATCTATAGGCTGTAATTTTCAAAAGGATTTTCAAATTTATTTGGATGTTGGACAACTAACTCATTTAAGTACTTATAACACATAGTCTTTTGTTTCCTTGTACATTGTAGAAACACTGTTTGATGTTAGAAAAGCTTTTTATTTCCTACTACATAGTCTTACTTCAAATGCAAGCTCCTAATACGAATTAAGCTCTCCATCAGTACAGAAGGGAGTAGTATAGTGAGTGGAAATGATGATATTATAGAAAATGACTGAAGTATATTCTGCTGCTAACGTGATGCCAAATTCTGCAAACTCTTGTTTGTTAGTGTTTATCATACCTACAAAATACACAGGCTCAGGGAATAGACTTCTAAGTTTGGAATGTGTTGTCGTCTTTCCAGGGAAGATTAAAACATGAATGGTACAGAGAACTGAAACATTTACCTGTGTATTACTTGAGTAGAGTAGAATTTTATAACCAATTGCTGGTGATACAGGAACTTGCAGAAAGATTAAATACTTAGAAAAAAAATAAGCAAAATAAGTGGGAAGAGTTGGGGAGAAAATTAGGAAGGAATTTGGTTTTTAAATGAGATTGTCAATCATGTTTCTGCCACAAAAAGACATTTGAAGATTGACGTTGCAACATCCATAGACAACAACTAATATAATCAGTGTCTAACTAAAATGTATCAACATTTAATAGTTGTTTAGAAAGGACTGTTAAGATAGGATTTGTTTTATGTATGCGTTAACCCAGTTTGCTAGTTATTCCAGTTTGTGCACTGCTGGGTTATGTTAGCAAAGGATAATTCTGAGAAAAAAAGGAAAAAGATAAGAAAAGACTTAAAATTAGATTTATCCTTAATATCAGTATTGTTCTGGTCTGTTTCTTACAGTAATCAGATTCAAAAAAATTAAAAAAAAAAATGAGCTTGACTATTGCCTTTGGTTTATTTAGATGTAATAAACAACAGAAAATGGTGATGTTGGAAAAAAGGCTATGTCATACATACCATCCTTTTACACTTACATTCAGAATACACAGCAGCAGTAACCATATGTGAGATCAAACTAAGCACTTGTCTTATCATTTTTGACAGTTTTCTAAGTGGAAATTGGTCACATCAATTATTAATAAATCTTTACTGAAGAAGGTGCTGTCACCAAGCAATAATAAATGCTGCATTAACATCTTACACCAGAGACTCGTATTCAGAGTGTCAAAGGGGTTAAATATAGCAATTTGCATGATATTATTGTGCATAACAGTGAATCAGGATTCGGATGTTATCTAGGGACTTGGAGCAATTTGTTGACAATTATCAGAAAAAAAAAGGCAATGAATATGTTTCGTTTTCTTTGATAAAACAGTTTGTTTTACTTGTTGATGTTTTTCTTTTTTCTTCAGGTTACAGACAGTACTTTTTACAGTGAGGGTGTATCCTTTTTGTTCTACTTCAATTATTTTTGAATAATACATTTATTGAGGATTAACCTTTCCTAGCGTCAAAATTCAGAGAGTCTGGTTGTTGCTTAGTTCAGTTGGGGAAACGCTGGCATTTCCTATTAATGCAAGGCACAGACACTCCATGTGGTTTAGATATAACTGCACTTTTGAAGTGTAAGAGGAAAAATTCTCTAAAAAGATTCCAGTTTCTCATGTGTCTGAGGAACCATAGACCCTTTCTGCATATGAATCTTACTGTGGTCCTAAATGGTACTAAATAGTACTAAAATGTTGATATTGTGCATCCTAGCTGAGCTGAGTTTCTTAACACGTAAAAAAGACCTGAATTTATTTACAACTCAGAAATAAGGATTGTTGTGACTGTGACACCAATAATTCTCATTCAGGGAGCTTGTCTGAGTCTACCTGCACTATTGGGTTCCATGTGAAGAAGAGTATCCATAGCTTTCCTGGGTTTTGGTTCCTGTGACAATAATAATTTAATTTTTTGCATTTGGTACCAATACTTGTGAAAAATACATGACCATCAGAACCTATGCTAGAGCCCAGAACTATCCTTCACAATTTAATGCAGTAATCACTATATTACTGTGTTGAGCTCTTTCATTTTCTGTTTATTTCCAAGTTCTTGAATTTTTGGCTGAAGACTCTTTCATAGAAAATGCCCTAAAAATTAAGCTTATGCCTCAGCTGTCTGTAGTAAGGTGCTCAGGATATTCTGCAGAGAAGGAAGCGTTGGAAACAATTTAGACTTTAAAAAAAAGAATCCATTCAAATTTCTCATTTCTTAGAGGCAATAAGCACTTGTATGTTGTAAAAATGTCATGTTGTGTAAAAGCTCTGCTTTGGAAGGAAATGTTTGAGTCAATGAAGGCAGTTCCATATCAGTTCAAGGTAAAATAATAACCCTGAGATTTTAACACATCCCTCTTCTTATCTTTTCTTATGCCTTTTCTTTTAATTCTTTTTTCTTTTGTGTAGGGATGTTCCATCACCTGTTGTACTCAGGAGCAAATCGGAATCTGACACCACAAAATGGTGTCATCATGTCTGTTATTTTATGAATCCTTACAAATTCATTGTCATTTAAACCTACAGTCTGACTTGATATGTTTGCTATATCCACAAGCCAAGAAAAATATACTTATTCATACTGACAATATCAAACTCAATGTATTTGCCAACCGTCTAGCAGTGTTTGTAAAACAAAACTTAGCAGTATTAGAATGGAAGAGGAAAACAGTGGAAGCTATTAATAGATTTTTATTTTTTTATTTCAAGGTATGGTCTCACTTCCACTGCTGTCAGTGGAAGCACTGACCGTACTATTACAGAATGAATTGTTTCAAGTGTACAGTTGCAAACTCAATGGAACTGTTTTGAACCTTATGATATGCATAAATGTAGGCTTTGCAATGGTAGAGACAGGAACAAAATTTATTGCCAAAGTTTTAAAAAACATTTCTGGAATCAACACACCCAAGAGCTGCGAACTCTATGGCAAAGAAAGCATTCACCTTTGGGTGCTTTCCATCATCTTTGGTTACTCTGCAGCCAGTTGAGTGTAATCCAGATATCAGCTATGTTACTAATTTAACAGTGCTTTGGGACCAAGCATCATGCCACAGCATTTATATATGTACCTTAATTTTTTGTCACCAACCTCCCCAAAAAGATGAACCCTAACAAATTGCCTCTCAGAAATACATTCCGGCATTTGCTGTCAGCCCAGCTAAAGGTTCAGACAGTGTATGAAGTTCTTAGCTGACATAGGTCACAACCAAATTAGGCTACATGCTAGCAATTAAACATTGTTGCTGATTTTTTATTAGTGATTGAGCTCCTGCCCTGAATTTGCTGTATTTGTTAATAGAGATAATAGTTGCTACAATACCCTACACCTGAAGGGTATAGAAATACCTAAAAATAAAAGTTTAATTAAAAAACAAAAAAAAAATTTTTTATAAAAATTAAATAAAAGTTCTGTTGGACGGTTCTCATTATCTCTATAAATACAGACCTATGAAGAAGACTTCCCAGTGCCCTATTCAGCTTGTGTTAAGTTTTCAGTGGAGCCATTTTAATTCATTCATGAGGAATAGTTTTTCTGAGTTTGTATTCTATTCATGCGTTCCCATAAAATCATTATATCAGAATGTTTAGAAGTGTATTAACTGCCTTCGGTACGTTTTTCATTGGTAGCTCGTTCCTTCTTAGAAAAAAAATAAATTCTTACATTTTGTGTAGTAGCGTCTTGACAGAATTTCTGAAATCTCATAATATTTCTGCACACAACTGTGTTCCTATATGAGTACATTTAGTAGAAATTTTCCCTAACACTTACAAAAATATGTGGTATAGCTTGCAAGAGTTAGTGATTTCTGTAAAAGTTTATTTCAGACCTACCTCATGAAGAAGTTGTCCTTCTAACACAGATGAACATTATCTTCGGGGAAATTTTTGTGTTGTGTCTCAAAATCCTCATCCTTAGTATCTAGTCATGTTTCAGCTATCATTGATTGGGCCATTTTATTTATTTAATATTGAAAAAGTACATGTAAAAGTATACAGAAAAATCAGTACTGGAAAGGTGACATTCTTTCTTTCTTACTCTAAAATACCAGTATCAAAAGTATATTAAGTAGCAGGCTTAGGGCAATTCCATTGAGCTTTACAGTGAGTTTTAATAATGTGTGAAGCCGTGATATGGAAGTTTTCTGTAAAATTAGTCTCTCAACATTATGAATGGGACATTTCTGGCTTAATTATGTATAATTCACAGACATCAGCACAGATGGAGAAGCAGGTCCCTGCGTTAATGTGTTAGCAGAACCCTCGTAGATGTCATTGCTTTTTGGACAGATGAAGAGTAGAACCTAGATTTAGGTGTTAGCTCAGTGGAAAGAGGGAACTGGGAATTAAATAAAACAATTTTTCCAAGGTAAGCCATGTCAGTATTTCCCATATGTATTCTCTTTTGATACGCATGGTATTAAGTTCGTTATTTTATTTAATGTCATTAAATGTTTCCATTATAAAGTCGTGCTTTTAGCTACTTACAACTTTGTCAAACAGTTGATCTCATTAAACTAGCTTTCAGTGGAATGAATATTGTTTCTCAGACTAAGATTACTGAAAGATAAGTTGATTTGATTGTGCCATCTTTTTATGATTTCTTTCATGAAGAAGCACTAGCATTTCTAGATTTTGAATTAGATGTAATTTCTTTGTGATGGCAGAAATAAAACTTTCACAGAAAATGAAAAATCAATCTCAATTCAAACAAGCTATTAAGCTTTTAAGAATTTTGATCCTCTCATGCTCACCTCAGATTTGGTTAGGTTGATACTATTCTTTTGAGGGATCCATGTGAATAAAATACGTTCAGATATTTCTGTCTTGAACAGTTACCCTTTACTGCTCGAGAAGAATGATGTGCATGATCTCTACTTCTAGTAAGCAGTAACTAAGCAGAACTCCTGCACTTCAACTGCCATCATGGTGCTTGCAGAGGAACTTGAAAACAAAGATGTTTTTAACTCTAGCCTTTAGGATGATAGGCAGAATGTGTGGGAAGACATGCGATTCGAATAATCCAGAGAGATCGAGGTATTACCTTGGATCAAAAGGAGTAACTGTATTCGGAAGCTGAGAATAACTGGAGAAGCAAGACTGAAATGTGGAATCGAACATTTCAGGAAAAAGAGGGAAAGCAGAACTTGAGCCTGAGGAATCTGGGAGACTGAGAACCATGGCAAAGAAAACAGCAAGACAGTACTGCAGTCCACTATCATTTCAGATAGGGATTCACAATGGTGACATCTTAAAAGAAAAGCAATACGCTAATAGCTAGGAAAACCCACTTGAAAAGATTTCTCATTTTCACCACAATTTCAGATATCTCACGCATCACCATGATGTTTTCTTTGGAGGGTGACAACTTCACTGATGATGTTATGTAACTTCGGAGCTAAAATGAGAAGGGCCTGTGGTCTAAAGATTGTCAATCCTTTAACAGGAAGAGTTCATACATTATGTGCGATGGAAGTTCTTTTCTTTTTTCACTTTACGCTGTTTCTTAAAATCCAGGAAGTTGTTTGTAAAATACTTAAAATGTTCCAATTGTAAAGAAAAATCTCTGAAAAGTTGGGAAATACTAGCATTAAAGTAAGTAAATCATTATTACTGAAAGTATAAATAATTATAATGGTTAATTTCGTGGGATTCACCATTCTCAAAGATGGCAAGGGTTTTTGCTAACAAGCTAGTAGGGCTCGTTGACAAAGCTTTAAGCTAAACTCGAAGGAGGGGCGAGAATATCAGGCTCGCCCATGACAAGCTGTGGGATGACATGCCAAGGTTAGAGGGAAGGGGTGCTAGCGAGGGCTCTCAACCCGTTACTCTAAGAGTTACTGGCTACACTGGAGCACAACTGAAGTCTTACAGAGATGAGCCAGGGGCTCCTGAGTTACTAGGAGCCAAGAGGAAAAGACCAGTGAAATACGTCAAAGGAATTAAGGGACATTCCTCTAAGAATGTGACATGGCCAACAGCCAACCCGAAGTGCCTCTAGACCAATGCATGCATCACGGGCAACAAACAGGAGCAATTGGAAGCTGCCATACTGCTGGAAAGCTACGATCCAGTTGTCATTGCTGAAACTTGGTGGGACAAATCCCATCACTGGAGTGTGGCTATCGATGGTTACAGGCAGTTCAGAATGGACAGGCGAGGAAGGAGGGGCAGAGGGGTTGCCCTCTACACCAAGAAATGAATAGAGTGTGGAGAGCTGACTCTGAAGAATAGCCATGAGCAGGTTGAAAGCTTATGGGTAAGAAATAGAGAGAGCAAAGCAACAAAAGGAACCTTGTGGCTGGTGTCTACTACAGGTCACCCAATCAAAGGGAGCCTTCTTACTCCAGCTACAGGATGCATTGCGCTCTCAGGCTCTTGTCCTGCTGAGATACTTCAACCACTCCGACATCTGCTGGGAAGGTAGCACAGCGAGCTGTAGGCAATCCAGGAGACTTCTGGAGTGCATTGAGGATAACTTCTTAAACCAGGAAGTAGACAGTCCTACCAGAGGGGTTGTGATACTGGACCTGATGGTCACCAATGCAAGTAAGCTAATTGTTGATGTCAAGATTGGAGGCAACCTGGGCTGTAGTGATCAAGCACTGGTGGATTTTGCAGTCCTGAGGGATATGGGTCAGGCAAAGAGTAAAGTCAGTACCCTGAATTTTAGGAAAGCAAACTTCCAGCCGTTCAAGGAAGTAGTCAATAGGACCCCTTGGGAAACCACCTTCAGGGACATGGAAGCAGAACAGAGCTGGCAGATCTTTAAAGATGCTTTCCACAGAGCATAAGAGCTCTTGATCCCCATGTGTAAGAAAACAAGCAAGGAAAGGAAGAGACCAGCATGGCTGAGTCAAGACCTGCTGGTCAAACTAAAGGGCAAGAAGGAAATGCTCAGGCAGTGGAAGCAGGGACAGGTGTTCTGGGAAGATTGTAGGAATGCTGTGTAGGGATGGAGTCAGGAAGGCCAGGGCGTAGATGGAGCTGAATTGGCAAGAGATGCAAAGAATAATAAGGGCTTCTACAGATATGTCACCCAGAAAAAGAAGGTCAGAGAAAGTGTACCCCGTTGATGAGCAAGACTGGCAAACAGATAGCAATGGACAAGGAGAAGGCTGAGGTACTCGACAACTTTTTGCTCCAGTCTTCTCTGGCAATCTCTCTTCCCACACCTCTCTAGTGGATGACAGGGACTGACGGACCAAAGATCCTCCCACTGTAAGAGAGTTGAGGTTATTCAGCCTGGAGAAGAGAATGCTCCAGGGAGACCTTATTGCGACCTTTCAGTGCTTAAAGGGGGCCTATAGGAAAGATAGAGACAGACTTCTCATCAGGGCCTGTTGCAATAGGACAAGAGGTAATGGTTTTAAACTAAAAGAGGGCAGATTTAGACTATATATAGGGAAGAAATTTTTTACAATGAGGGTGGTGAAACAGTAGAAGATGTTGCCCAGGAAGGTGGCAGATGCCCCATACCTGGAAACATTCAAGGTCGAGTTGGATGGGGCTCTGAGCAACCTGATCTAGTTGAAGAAGTCCCTGCTTACTGTACAGGAGTTGGACTAGATGACCTGTACAGGTCCCTTCCAAACCAGACTATTTTATGATTCTATGATTCTATGAATTTACAATAAGAAATTGGAAGAGTTTTGTGTTAGTTCAATGAGCAAAAGTTGGCCTTGAATAT
This sequence comes from Tauraco erythrolophus, assembly GCF_009769465.1. Taxonomy (NCBI): domain Eukaryota; kingdom Metazoa; phylum Chordata; class Aves; order Musophagiformes; family Musophagidae; genus Tauraco; species Tauraco erythrolophus. The sequence continues at coordinate 28,372,991 of NC_141468.1, read as the reverse complement.
TCCATAGATAGACTGGGACAAATTAATCCCTATTTGGGCAAATCTATTGAAATTAAATAATGCTTAGTGGGAATGAATATGGCTCATTTTTGTGAGCAATTTTTCTTCTATGCCTATATTGTAAAAGAAAGTGTATAACAATTGTAGGTAAGTCAGGGATACATCCTTTTGTGTTTGAGCTTATTTATGTATCTAAAGTTTGATTGGATCTTACGGTATCTGTCTCTGTACCTTAAGGGTACTTTGTTGCCTTCCTTTCACCTTATTATCTAAGTGGCTCTCAGTCTTTCTTGAAGGTACCTCTATTACATATGCTATGTCAGTAAATTCATTACAGATTGTGAGTGTCTTTGATAACATGACAATGATGGAGTGTATCAGATAGATAATGATACCTGTTTTCTGTAGATTGATTTGGCTTGGTCTTTGGGCTTTGTCTTATCCTGGTTTTTTAGATCTGAACAATTTCCCCCCTTCCTCACTTTTGGATGCATTTCCTCTCTTAATTAAAGACATACTAAAGGTTTTGAAAGGGACTGAGGTTTCCGTATTCACAATGATACCCACCCAGCTGGATAGTAGGAAGTTATTTCAAAACTGTATTTAAAAACTTCCATTGAAATGCTTCAAGAATTGAAGACAATCATACTCCTGAAACTTTTTTGAAAGACCAGAAGAAAGAAGCATGTGAAATCTCCTTAAAGCAAGGAAACTAAAGTAATGAAACTTCACAAATGTAAAATAAAAATAGGATAGAATAAACAGCCTCTGTAATGCTGTTTTTATAGAAAATCTTTTGTGATACCAAGACACAGGAGCCTATTCAGATGGATTTGTTATGCGCACAGCATTGGGTCATAGTATGTGGCATGTCTGCTTTATCTAAGCAGAACATAAGCTAATGTGACAGATAATTGTGAAATGATGAGACCATACGCTTCTGCTTTCCAGCTATTCTGCGTTCATGTTGATTGAAGTCATTTTTATTCTGTTCCTTTGCACAGTTCAGTCATTTTAATCCAAGGATCAGAAGATGGAAGACAGGTTGGTGGATGTTAAAGCGCAGTCACCTTCATGTCACTTTTCCTCATCAAAGTTTCTGTATCAAACTGCTGTTTTCCAACCACCTTTCAGATTTATCCCCATGTAATTGCACCTAAGCCAGGAAAATTTAGACAAAAAAAAAAAAAAAGGGGCAACTTCAAGGGTTTAGGGGTGTTTTATTGAAGTCAATCCTTCCAATTGCCATTCTTGTAATGTCTTTTCATGAGCTGCTACCTCCTTTTACATATTTGGCTATATCTTCATTTCTTCTCTCTTGTCATGTCTGTTCTTCAAAGGCATATTTTAAGAATCAGTTCCAAAAGAGAATAAAATAGGCTTTTGCTTCATTCCCTCCACAATTTAGTTAGCTTCATTATTGTTCTACCTTCTATATGCTCTAGACATGAGTGTGTTACTAATGGGATTCCAGATGATCTTTAATGTTAATGGGAAAATTGTCACTCTGGGGGATTCCTTTATGGCTCTACTTGCTAAGCAAGACAGACGGTCCCTGAGTCACTGCTTTCAGTATAGATATTTCATTCACAGGAGTAGCAGTCAATTTATCTCTCACTACCCACTCATTTCTTAAAGTTTTTGGAAGATGTAGTAGCACGTACCTTTCTTAAATGCTATCTTAATACACTTCTTTCTCAATGGTAAACCATTGTTTTGGATTTACTTTTTGATATTGATACAGTACTGATGTTGAAAAAAAGTGTCCTTTAACCTGTATACTGTGGACATCTAATATTTTTTTCTGGACCTTGGTGCTCAGTGTGTGTGTCTGTGTCTGTGTCTATGTGTATATAAATAAAAGTATGTCTTTATTACAAGAACTTGGACAGCAGTTTCATTAAATTTAACCTCTCTAGCAGATGCATGATACTTCAGAAGGAAAAAAGAGGCATCAGCACCATGTCCCTTTAATTCTCAGCACAAATTGCTCACTGGCAAAAATGGAAGCCCTAATCAGAGATTGGAGCAATGGTAGAGATTTTGTATTACTTTATATTTTGACTTATTGCTGGAAGGCAAAAGGGAAGAAAAGGCATTTTGTTCAATATAGGCTGCAGTCTTTGTCCTCCTGAAACATACATTGATTTTTTTCCCCTCTTATATTTGCAACAAATAAATCATGTCAGGCCTTAGTTCTATCGCTACTTGTTTTTCCTCCCTGTTATCCCTTCAAAGTTTTGTTTTCCTCTAAATCTCTGTCTTCCTGTTGTTGTTCTTTCTCTCTTTCATAAAAAGTGCATTTGTATGCAGTGTCTCCTGTATTTAAACTTCTTTACACAACATATTATTCTCTGGAAATGTTCCACAGGCTAATTCCGTTAATCTCTTTCTTCCCTTTCTTTGTGGTGTCTGAAATCTTGATATTTTTCTCCACCCTTTTCTCACTCAGACACACCAAAACTCTTCTTCCTGCTCTGCATGATAACACCAAAACATACGCTATGTGGCCTTGAATAAATTCTTAGCACTCTTATACTGTTCTTGATACTGTATATTTTAAGCATGAAATGAAAAGTGAAAGATGGCATGAGGAGGACACTAGGTAATAAACAGATATTCATTTTGTTAATATTCATTATGAAAATACAAAATTGTTTTGTATCATAGTGACATAGACAGTTACTATTACGGGAAAATAGGAGATGAAGAGTGGGTACACACTGACAACTGGTTCCAGGACAGAAGTCTCTTTCCATGACTAAAAGCTTAGATTAATCTCTTAGAATTTTAAGTGTGAAAGTAGGTAAAATTAATCATATACCCCATAGGTAGGTATAAGTTGGAGTTACACAGAAGTAGGAAGGTGTGAAGAACCAGAAGAGGTTTTGTTCTTGGGCAGTTAGTTAAATTTGTCATGGAAAGGCCAATGCTCTGTACTGGCCCTGGAGTTCAAAACAGGCCTGGTGCCTTGTAGTGGGAGTGACTGAATGAGGGGAAAAATGTTGCATGGAATACCTTCCTTTCTGCTGCATATAGGTAGAAACAAGTACAACCTATCTCAGGATGTGTTGCATTGCTAATATATGTGATGGAGTACAGAGCATTTTCATTAACTGCTCCCAACCTAAGCCAGAAGACATTATACTGCTTTGTGCAATCTCTTCTGAGAGAGAGTCAAGGAGAAGCTTTCCCTGTAACACAGAAACTTGAAGTGCTATAAAAAAGTGAAAGCAGCATTGTAACAGTGGCATATTATTGTGCATGTAGAGAATTCAACATTGAGTTACATTGAAGTACCTAACAATCAGCACAGAACTGGAGTTTGGGCATGGATCAATGGAGTCCAGGCTGAAATCTGGACCGCGACTGAAAGGAAATATTTGTTATAGACAGCAGTTTGTGACTGATCCCACTGAAGTGAATGGAAAAACTTCCTTTAGCTGTAGTGACTTTTTAGATCAGGCCTGCTGTTGCCAGGGGCGAAAGGCAAAGGAATGGCTTTCCATAAGTCTATATCTCCTCTCCCTGATGTACCACAGTTCTCTACATATATTTTAACTTTAACTAGTCTCTGGTGTATATTCAAAACATTCTTGTTATTCAATGTGACACAGTAAAATCATTTGATATTAAAAAAAAAAAAACAAAAAGACCAACAAAAAGATTCCCTATGGAGCAGAAAACAAAATGCAAAACTTCATAGTACAACTTCTTAATACACTCAAGAGAAATGATGTGCCTGAAATAAAGATTAATTAGGCAAAATCCCTCAAGTTTGAAAATAATCAATCCTTTTTAAAATAAGGAAACTGGAAATAATGAAATTGGGAACTCCTGAAACTACAATTTATCAGGAAGTATTGCAATGTGTATATCAGAGGAACACATTTAGCCACTTAAGTGAGTTGGCAAATCTCAGGAGAGTTTATTTTACATTAGTTAAAAGAATGGGTACTTTTCACATTGTGTACAGTCTAATCTTTGCAAAACATGTAAGGATGAAAAAATATCCTAAATCTAATATATAGCCTAGAAATTTAAATTTGTTGAACAGTGATATTGTCTAGTAATATTGTTCTTCCTTGGGATAAAATTAGTTGTATATAAATTCTTAATTTCTCCATGGATACTAATTAAACACCTTCCCATCGCTTGACCATTTACAAGAAAATCTGCAATTAGGAATAAAACATTATGATAAAAGTCATAAAAATTCATTAGTAAATCAAAACTATACAAATCTTAATCTCGGGGTATCTGAGTTTTAGGGAAGCAATATACTTAAAATAAACAATGAAGTTACAATACTGAATACAGTTAATTATTCTGTATCTTGTGTTTATTTTGTTATAGCTGTTAACAAATGCCTACATCAATTCTGTCTACACAACTGTGAGAACAGATTGAAATCTGTTTTGTTCACCATCTGATTATTCAGCACTTCACAGAAGGAAGTCTCTGAATAACAGATAATGTGTCTTACATAGCTTATGTCTGAACCAAAGAATCATTTCCCAGTCAAAATTACACTCAACTATAGGATAGCTTTCTTTTTCTGGCAGCCTCAGCCTAACTTCACCCAGGATCTAGCATTTAGTCACTGTGTTCCTTAGAAGCCTCTTTCCTACCCTGCCAACTCCAGCTGGAGCTGTGGCTTTTCTCTTTTCTCAGTCCTAACCTTAATCTGAAAATTTTGCTTGTTCTCTGTGTAAAATAAGCCCAGCTGCAGGGGAGTGCTGAAAGCAAGCTAGGGCTGCCAAAGCAACCCTCACATGAGGAACTTCATGGATTCGAGGTTCCTAGGATTGCATGCAGTGTTAGTTTCAGGGTTTTGATTAGGGTTAGGAGAAGGAGAAAGCCTGGAGTTCAACTTGGAACGGGTCTGAAAAGGTAGTGCCAAAACAAACGCCCTGCTGCCAAAGGAGTTCTGCCCCAAGGAATCTCCGGTCTGGGGAAAGTCTGGCTTGTGTAGGAGGAAGACCAGAGCTCCAGTAGGAGTAGGACTGGAAAGAAGCTACCAAAGTAAGGTGAGGAATGATAAATGATTTTTTTTTCCTAAGGAACATTTTGTTGTGGAAAAGTCCAGGCCTACAGATCAACCATGAGTTAATGTTTTAATTAAGGCTAGGGTAAGGATTATGTCTAGAAAAAGAAAGCAAAGAACTGCAGTTGGATTTGGGCTGGAAACAAAGCCAAAGGAAACTTCTGGCTACAAAAACATTCTCCTCAAAGAATTTTTTATCTGTGAGAATTCAGGTGTCTTTTGTAAGGCTGAGCATGGTGTTGAAGGTAGAATTACAACTGAGAGGAAGACCAAGCCCTGGGCTCCCATTGCAGTGAAACTGGAAGAGTTCTACCAAAGGTAAAATTGGACTGGCAAAGAAGACCATTTACTGTTCGAAGGTCCAGATTCCCTTCGTCTGTGACTCAGCCTATGGTTAGAGTTAGGATAAGGATTTGTCGTGGTTTCAGGCTGATCCAGCAACTAAAACTCACACAGTCTCTCCTTCTCCAGTAAAGTGGAGAGGAGAAAAATATAATAAAGGGACTGAGAGATGAGACAAGAACAGAGGGAGCACCCACCAACCATGGTCCTGGGCAAAACAGACTGGACTTTCTTAAAAGCAAAACAATTTATTGATGGTTACTTAAAAGGACAAAGGGAAACAAAACCGGTTATGTGAGAGGATAAAAAGAAACAAAGCCAGATCTTAAAAACTGACACCTTCCTCCCCCCCACACCACCCCCCCAGTGGCGCAGGGAGCAGGGACTGGGGGAGTGCAGGTCAGTTCATTCCGTGCTGTTACTGCTGCTTCTCTCTTAAAGGAGGAGGAGTCCTTACACTCTTTTCCCCTGCTCCAGTGGATCCCCTACTCATGAGGAAAAAATCCACAAACTTCTCCAACGTGAGTCCAGCCCACAGGAAGCAATCCTTCCCCATCGGATTTGCCTCAGTGTGGGCTTTACCACAGTCTTGGATACTTAGGGAGTTGTAGCCACTCGCTCCGGCGTGGGTCGTCACACAGACTCCAGATGCCTCTCTGCCTTGTCATGCGTCCCAACACGACCATCGTCTGGCTCAGGCATCTCCTCTCCACAGGCTGCAAGTGGGTCTCTGCTCCACCGAGGCCGTCCTGGTTGCAGGGGGGCTGCCTGCTATCTCACCACCAGCCGCAGGGGAAACTTGGCTCCGGCACACCTCCTCCCGCTCCATCCTCACTGACCTGCTGTCGATGCAGCTGTTTCTCTTAGATCTCAGTCCTCTCCAGGTGAACTCAGCCCAGGGCACCCCGGGAGTGGGGTGCCCCCGAGTTCCCCAGCCGGCTCCGCCGCCGCCATTCTCCGTGGGTGGCGCCAACCCGACGCAGGCAGCCGTCCAGCCGGGAGCCAGGGAGCGGGGGCAGTGCCCTCCTCTCTTCTCTCCTCGCTCCTGGGCAGAGCACCTTTTCCGGTTCCTTTTGTCCCAACTTAAATAGGGCAATTCGCAGAGGCGCTGATTGGCTCAAGCCTGAGGGGGATGGGAGTCTGATCTGGTGGCCAGAACCAGGTCTGACCTGGTTCCAAAACTGGGGAGGTCACAGGGAGCAAAGCCCCTCTCCTGCCACCAGAACCCCCACCCCCTCCACATCAAACCATGACAGGATTAAAATAAACTCAGGTTTGGTTTGTGAGAAAGATGCCCAGAAGTCCATCTGGACCAGAGTTGCAATGGATGTCATTTTCCTGGACCTGTGCAAGGCATTTGACACTGTCCCACATGACATCCTTGTCTCTAAAATGGAGAGACACGGATTTGACAGATGGACCACTCGGTGGATAAAGAACTGGCTGGATGGTCGCACTCAAAGAGTTGTGGTCAATGGCGCGATGTCTACATGGAGACCAGTGTCAAGCGGTGTCCCTCAGGGCTCTGTTCTGGGTCCAGTTCTGTTCAACATCTTTGTCAGTGACATGGATGATGGCATTGAGTGCACCCTCAGTAAGTTTGCCGAAGACACCAAGCTGTGTGGTGACATGGACTCACTTGAGGGAAGAGATGCCATCCAGAGGGACCTTGATAGGCTTGAGAAATGGGCCAGTGCAAACTGCATGAGTTTCAACAAGTCAAAATGCAAGGTCCTTCACCTGGGTCGGGCCAATCCTAGGCACAAATACAAACTGGGCACAGAGTGGGTTGAGAGTAGCCCTGAAGAGAAGGATTTGGGGGTGTTTATAGATGAGAAGCTCAACATGAGCCGACAGTGCGCTCATGCGGCCCAGAAGGCCAACCGCATCCTGGGATGTATCAAGAGAAGCGTGGTCAGCAGGTCGAGAGAGGTGATTCTCCCTCTTTACTCTGCTCTTGTGAGACCCCACTCTAGAGAGCGGTGAGTTGGAGCTCTCCGTTGGATAGATTTCTGATTGAGATTAGAACAGCCTTCTGATTGTGGAATACATCGTGATCGCAACAACCGTTTGGTTGCGATTCATTGTGAGATTATACAGGCAGTCCGCGACACCCCACCTCAAATACGGTGTCCAGTTCTGGTGTCCCCACCATAAGAGTGACATAGATTTGTTGGAGCGTGTTCAGAGGAGGGCCACTAAGATGATCCAGGGGCTGGAGCACCTCTGCTATGAGGATAGGTTGGGGGAGCTGGGATTGTTCAGCCTTGAAAAGAGAAGACTTCGGGGGCACCTAATAGCTGCCCTCCAATACCTGAAGGGAACCTACAGGAAGGCTGGGGAGGGACTTTTTACAAGAGTGTCCACTGATAGGACAAGAGGAAATGGGTTTAAATTGAAGGAGAACAGATTTAGATTAGATCTTAGGAAGAAATTCTTCAGTATGAGGGTGGTAAGACTTTGGAATAAATTGCCCAGAGAAGTTGTGGATGCCCCCTCCCTGGAGGTGTTCAAGGCCAAGTTGGACAGAGTCTTGAGTAGCCTGATCTAGTTGAGAGACGTCCCTGGCCATGACAGGGAGGTTGGATTAGGTGATCTTTAAGGTCCCTTCCAGCCTATGCCATTCTATGATTCTATGAAATCAAACTGATGGCTGCCGGAAGAATTTTGTTCCCAACAGTTCTTCATCTAAGCAAAGACCAAGGATGCTCCGTATAAGGACCAGATTAAGGTTATAGATAGGGTTTAGGCTGTGTTTGAGAGAAAGGGAAAGCCCATGGCTTCATCTTAAGGTGTCTGAAAACAACTTTTTCCAGAGGCAAATTCCTTAAGGCAGGTGATTCTACCTTAAGGCAATGTCTTTGCAAAGGCTCCAGCTTCTGGGCTTTCCAAACCCATACCTATGTTTGGAAAGGGACTAGAAATGACTGCTCAGGGAAATTTAAGGGTACCAAAAGATTTCTTTTCAGATCAATTTTTCCTTGGGACTAGTCTGGGGTATCATGTGTAAACTATGATTAGAGTCAGGATTAGGGCTGAGAGAATGAGAAAGCCCAGAGCAGAAGTTGAAGAGGCTTGGAAAGCTACTTCTGAAGATAACAGACTGAAAACAATGGAGCTCTTCTGTCTTCTCTCAACCCTAACTCTCGTCTTCACCCAAGCGCTGGGCTGAGCCTTGCAAAAAACCAGCAAAGTCCTCACCAGCAGTGAGCTCTCCAGGTGAGAATTTCTTACATCAGCCTCTCTCCAGCCCCTCTCAGACTGACATTCCTGGCTTTGTCTTTCCTGCAGCCCATGCAGACTCTACCAGACTGCTATGTAGGCCTGCTTTTTGTGACGCCTTGTTATTTGTGACCATTTTTTTTTCTGTCTGTGGATACATACACTGTCACTTTTACAAAATGATGGTAGCTCTTAAAATTCCAAATCAAGCTGAACTTTTTATTAGTTTAATTTTCCTCTTTACATATGGGAAAGTTCCTGCTGACTCTGACCTCAGTTTATAACTGTCTTGTTTTCAGCTTTCTGTGAAATAGAACAAAATGTCAGGAGGTGACAACCTGTCCTTTATTGATGTCATTCTATAATTTAAAATTTATAATGTGGACCAATGTCTGAGTTCACTGGTTTTCATTATTAAAACACTTAATTCAGTCTTTCTAAAGAACTTACATTCTTCCTGCAACCTATTGTATTAGGTGAGACAGGGACAAGCATTTACTGTGTTTTACTGAAGACACTTTTGTTCATCTCCGTTAAGCTATAGCGCATGGTCAAACATTGCTATCTATTTGATGTACACAGTGTGGCAAAAAAGAATTTTAGCAGTAGGATTTGATACTTAGTTAGCTGTAAAGCTTTATTAAGAAAGCAAAATAGTGAAAAGCAATGATGTGTTCACTCATAGGTATATGCAGACTTTGTTCCAAAGCTTGTTTTATTCTATTTTATAAATATATATAGTATTTAGATGCTACTGGTTGGCAGAGAATAGTATTAAGCACTTCTTAAACGCTTTAGTTCTTTGTCACCTTTCTAATTAACTTTCAAGAAACTTTAATGTAGTTATCTGTAATGCTTGAGAAAAATTGTCCAGATGTTATTAATCAAAATTTCACCTGATCCTGAGACCATCTTTTAAAACAGTAATAGGATTTAAGATCATTCTGTCTTGGCCTCCCTGTTTTAATGTCATTTTAAGGTATCTTCCACAGAGTTTGTGGTGCTTACAGGTCACATTTTCTCTGGATTTGGGCAGCATTTTTGATGTATATTTTACTTGTTATTCAACTGACACATACAATACATTTGCAGTTTTGTCAGACTTCCAGTCTGCCTTCTATATTTAATTGATAAAGTATATACAATCTCTAAAGCCGTGGAGAATACCTATGTGTCTTTTTTTTTTTTTTTAAAAAAAAAGAGAGTATTAATGGTTGAGAGCCAGTTTTAGTTAACTCTGGACTAAACTATGGGATAAGGCTTTGGAGGGAAGAGGGGCCTAAGAAAGATATTTCATATTCAAGAATTACTTCCTCTAAGTTCAAGAGTGGTCCATCCCAACAAGCAGAAAGTCAGGCAAAAATACTAGGAGGCTAGTGTGGATGAACAAGTTTCTCCTGGCAAAACTCAAACATAAAAATGAAGTATACAGAAGCTGGAAGCAGGGATAAGTAACCTGGGAAGAACACAGAGACAATGAGCATGTAGAAGCATGGTTAGGAAAGCCAAAGCCCAACTGGAGTTGAACCTCACTAGGGATGTCAAAGGCAACAAGAAAGGCTTCTATAAGTACATAGGTGGCAAAAGGAAGACAAGGGAATATGTGGGCCCACTGCTGAGTGGGGCAGAGGCTGTGGTGACATAGGACATGGAAAAGGTTGAGATACTGAATGCCTTCTTTGCCCCCATATTTCCTAGCAAGGCAAGCCTTCAGGAATTCCAGGCCCCAGAGACCATGGGGGAAAAGGCTGGAGCAAGGAAGATTTACCCTTGGGGAAAGATGGTTAGGGACTACTTATCAAACAGCACATGCATAAATTTGTAGGCCCTGATGCAGTGTATTTTGATAGTCTTTCATTGATCGTGGTGACTGGGAGAAGTGCCTAAGGACTTGAGAAAAGGAAATATCATGCCTATCAGCAAGAAGGGCAAGGAGGATGCAGGGAACTACAGACTAGTCAGCCTCACTTTGATTGAAGGTAATAGAGCAGCTAATCCTGGAAATTTCCAGCGTCATGATGGACAAGAAAGTCATCAGGAGCAATAGCATGGTTTCATCAAGGGGAAGTCATACTTGAACAACTTTTATGATTAAATGATTGGTTTGGTACATGAGAGGAGAGCAGTGGATAGTGTCTTATCTAGATTTCAGTAAGGCTTCTGACACTGTCTTCCATAAGGTATCCACAGCCAGAGCTGATGAAGCGTTAGCTGGAAGAGCAGACAGTGAAGTGGATTGAAAACTGTGTCACTGATCACCATCCTCTGAGTCTGGACATTCAGCCAAAGTCTTGTTGGAGGCCAGTAACAGGCAGTGTACCCCAGGGGTCAATGCTGGATCCGATCTTGTTTAAGGCTTTCACTAATGATCCAGATGATGGGGCAGAGTGTACCCTCAGCAAGTTTGCTGATTACGCAAAAAAAGAGTGGCTGATACAGCAGAGGGTTGTGCTGTCATCCAGAGGGGTCTCAACAGGCTGGAGGAATGAGCTGAATGGAAACTGATACAATTCAATGAAGGGAAGTACAAAGTTCTGCACTTAGGGAGAAATAACTCCATACATCAGTGTGCTGATTTTGGCTGAATGGCTACTATTTTCTCTTCATGGTAGCTAGCATGGGCTTGTATTCAGGGTTTGTGTTGAAAAGTGTTGATAATACAGTTATGTTTTAGTTATTGATGATTAGTGCTTACACAGAGCCAAAGCCTTTTCTGCTTCTTACATCACCCCACCAGCAAGTATGCTGGGAGTGCACAAGGAGTTGTGAGCGAACACAGCTGGGACAGCCGACCCAGCTGACCAAAGGGATATTCCACACCATATGACATCATGCTCAGCATATAAATCTGGGGGAAAAAAAAAAGGAAGGGAGAGATATTTATTCGAGGGCTGGAGCACCTCTGCTATGAAGACAGGCTGAGAGAATTGGGGCTGTTCAGCCTGGAGAAGAAAAGGCTCCAGGGTGATCTTATCGCAGCTTTCCAGTACCTAAAGGGGGCCTACAGGAAAGCTGGAGAGGGACTTTTTACAAGGGCATGTAGTGATAGGTCAAGGGGCAATGGATTTAAACTGAAGGAGGGGAGATTTCGATTAGATATAAGGAAGAAATTTTTTACATTGAGGGTGGTGAGGTACTGGAATAGGTTGCCCAGAGAAGTTGTGGATGCCCCATCCCTGGAAGTGTTCAAGGCCAGGTTGGATGAGGCTTTGGGCAACCTGGTGTAGTGGAGGGTGTCCCTGCCCATGGCAGGGGGATTGGAACGAGATGATCTTTAAGGTTCCTTCCAACCCAAACCATTCTATGATTTTATGATTCTATGATTCTATGATTCTATATTTAGAGTGATAATGTTTGTCTTCCCAAGTAACCGTGACACATGATGGAACCCTGCTTTCCTGGAGATGGCTGAAGTGGTGAATGAATTTCTTGTTTTGCTTTGCTTACGTAAGCTTGCTTTGCTTTACCTATTAAACTGTCTTTATCCCAACCCATGAGCTTTCTCACTTTTACTCTTCCAATTCTCTCCCCCATCCCATCAGGTGGGAGTGAGCAAGCAGCTGCGTAGTGCTTAGTCCCTGACTGGGGTTAAACCATGACAACCAGTGTATATATGGGAGCCATATGCTGGGAGTATATGCCATATGGGAGTATATATGCTGGGAGCCAACTGTCTAGGAAAGCACCTTTGCAGAAAAGGACCTGGGAATCTTGGTGAACAAGTTGAACATGAGTGAGCATTGGGCCCGTTCTGCAAAGAAGGTTATTTTTATCTTGGTCTACAATAGACAAAGTGTCGTGGGTTAGGCCGATCCGGCAACTAAACCCACGCAGCTCTCCCAGTCCAGTAAAATGGAGAGGAGAGAAAAATGTAATTAAATTGCTGAGGATCAAGACAGGAACAGAGGAGCACCCACCAACCACGGTCCTGGGCAAAAGAGGCTTTTTCTTAATGCAAAACTATTTATTAACAGCTACCTACAAAGAGAAAAGCAAACAAAAAGGGTTACTTAAGAGAATAACAAAAAAAACAAGGCCAAGTCTTAAAAACAACACCACTCCCCCCCTTTGCCTCTTCTTCCCGGCTCTACCTCCTCCCCGCAGCGGCGCAGGGGGGCAGGGAATGGGAGAGTGCAGGTCAGTTCATTCCAAGTTGTTACTGCCGCTTCTCTTAAAGGAAAAGGAGTCCTTACAACATTGTCCCTTGATCCAGTGGATCCCCTACTCATGGCGAAAGCGTGAATCCTACCCGCTGGGAGGCAAATCCTTACCCCATCGGATTTGCCCCAAGTGCGGGCTTTACCAGTCCTGGACCTTTAAGGAGCTGTAGCCACTCGCTCTGGCGTGGGTCATCAACAAACTTTAAATGCGCTCCTGCGTGGGTCGTCATATCGACCTTAAATGTGCCTCCATACAGACTTTAAATGCATAAATGCGTAAATGTGAAATGCGTAAATGTGTCTCTACCTGTGCCCATGATTCACAATAGTCTCAGGCTCAGGCATCTCCTTTAACAAAGCACCTCCCCATCGGCGGGGGTCATCCCACGGACTCTAGATGCGTACCGTGCTCAGGCTCTGGCATCTCTTCTCGTCGTGGGTCCTCCACGGGCTGCGAGTGGGTCTCTGCTTGCTCCACCGAGGACTTGTTTGCAAAGGGGCTGCTGGCAAGGGGGACTCAGCCTCGGCACAAGTTGTTCCGTTCCATCTTCACTGACCTCTTATCTGTGTGGCCGTTTCTCTTAGATTTCAGTCCTTTCTGGGTGAACTCGGCCCAGTGGGCGCCCCGGCAGCGGGGCTCTCCCGAGTTCCCCAAGCAGCTCCGCTGCCGCCATCCTCGACGGGGCGGGCATCGGCACGGAGCGGGCACAGGCCCGGCCCGGCCTGGCGGGGGGCCGGGAGTGGGGGCCGTGCCCCCCTCCCTTCTCCTTGCTCCTGGGCAAAGGCACACCTTTCCGGTTCCTTTGTCCGACGTAAATAGGGCAATTTGCAGAGGCGTCGATTGGCTCAAGCCCCGAGGGGGATGGGAGTCCGGTCTGATGGGCAGCTTCTGCCACCCGGACCTCCCCCCCCGACTTCAAACCATAACATTAAGTATCGCCAGCAGGTCAAGGGAAGTGATGCTTCCCCTCTACTCAGCACTGGTGAGGCCACAATTGGAGTACTGTGTCCAGTTCTGGGCTCCCTAGCACATGAGAGATGTGGAGCTACTGGAGAAAGTCCAGGAGAGAGTCACTAAGATGTTTAAGGGACTGCAGCATGTCTCATGCAAGGAAAGGCTGAGAGAGCTGGGACAGTTCAGCGTGGAGGAGGCTCAAGGGGCGTCTCACCAATGTGTATGAATATCTGTAGGGAAGGTGTGAAGAAGCTGGAGCCAAGCCCTTTTCAGTGACAGAACAAGAGGCAGTGGGCGCAAAATGAAACACAGACAGTTCCCTCTAAACATCAGGAAACATCTGACAGTGTTTTCATTGAGGGTGACCAAGCACTGACACAAATTGCCCAGGAAGGTTGTGGAATCTCTATCCTTGGAGATATTAAAAAACCACTTGGACACAGCCCTAAGCAATCAGCTCTTGGTAGTGATCAAAATGTATTTGCATATAAATTGTTCTTCAGGTATTCTTGAAACCAACTTTCTTCCTTAGTTTTTGGTTTGGGAAGGAGGAATTCCACATGCATGAATGTAATACTGCTGATTAATGGATCACTCACAATGTGTACATCACAACGCACCTATGAGAAGGGAAATATGCCAGTAGCCCCTGCTTCATGATTTCATTTTTCGTGGTAGCAGAGCCTACATACCTTCTTTCTTGCCATGGTCAGATGTGTTAATACTGCTTATCCCTCAATTTTAATTGCTACCTACAAAATGTTTTGCTGAAGGAACAAAATCTGATCAAAAAGCAGTTCGTTTTTCCATTTTAAGGTTTGATAAGTGTCATGTCATTTTGGCTTATGCCAATATTGCTCAAAGCATGATATCCCAGCAGTCAAAAACAGTCATTTAATAGAGGATTAACACAATATAATGCATGCTCTGTAGAGGGAGGGAATTTTAGCTTTAAGAGGATCTAGTATGAATTGTTTTGTCAATGTTAGTTGTTTATGTAGAAGTTCATTTTATTTTATATGCTCAAGGAGACCTCAGAAACTGCTTGCCACTCCTATACAGGCTTCGTGTGATCAGATTTAGATGTCTATATCTAAACTAGCTGTCTAGACCTTTTTGTTCAGTCATTGGAGAGAAACTGACATTTTTAGTCATATTTCATTTCTTCTTAACCGAGATATCTAAAATAGATGCAATTAATTTATTCTAGATGTGTCTAGTTCTCTGCTTAAATTCTGTAGATGTGCAAAGCGTAGATTTTTGAAGTTAGGACAGCTGAATTAAACTCTTTGTTTCTGAATGATTACTGAACAACACAAAAGTAAAATGAACTATGAAAATACAGTGGAAGTAATCTATGAGGTGTCACAGGCCATGCCAGAGGAAAAGTTGTCTGGAAATATGAGAGACAAATGCAAATTAAATTCAGCTTGACACAGGCAGAGAAAATTAACTATGGAAATGTATTACAGAAAGGTGAGCAATATTGCTCACTATAATAAAAAATGAACATGGTAAAAAGATGTTTGAATATCAATAGCTCGGAGGACTATGACAAGAGGTTCATACAACAACAGAAATATTGGTTGGAAGTCATTTCCAGAAGTGCCTTGGTTGAAGCTCCCGCTAAAAGGAGGAAATTTGTCAGCAGTAGATTAGGTCAGTCATGGCTTTGTCTATCCAAGTCATGAATATCTGCAGGGCTGAAATTTCTACAGCCTCTCTGAATGTCTTATTTCAGTGCTGAGCATTTACAGTCCTTTGTGTCGACACTTTTTCTCCTCTAATGTTAAGCTGAACATCCCATGCCTGGTTTTGTAGTTATTGAACCTGTTATTTTGTCTTACACTACTGAAGTTTAGTTCCCTTATCTTTTTAACTCGCTTTCAATCAACTTTAGAGAACTATTAGGTTACTTTTTATCCCTCTCACATGAATAAACGAGCTTAGTTCCTGCAGCCTCTTGTTACAAGAGATGGGCTCTGTATCCTCCTCATAGCTCTCTGCTAGACCTACTTCATTTTCTCCACATCATTTTTGAACTGGAGACAACAGGAACATTATTCCCACATCAGCCTAGCCAGCATGAGGTAGAACAGAATAACAACTTCCTTTGATCTTCTGGTCATACTTCTGATATATTTAGCATGCAGTTTGCCTTAGTTATAAGAGAAGTTTGTTAAGGCTTATATTCCAAGTACATGCACACTAAGTTTGAAGTCATTTTCAGCAGGGCTTCTACTCAACCAGTAGAAAGCTTCACAGACTTTTCCAGGGATCATATTCAAAGAGTAACATCAGAATTTAATGGTTAAAATGTGAGAACAATGACATGAAAAGCTTGAAGACAGGGCACAGCATTAGCAACTGGAACCATTATGTCCAATGAAAATAGATACCTAAAACAGGTGTGGAGGTGTCTACATCCAGCTTCGGTTCAAACCTCTTCCTGAAGTTTTCCTTCATTCTTTTAAAATTAGGTGGTGGTGATGGAGCTGCTTATATCTTATGGAATAGCCTACCAGAAAACAGGAGAACTGGGTTTATTTTCAGTCCTGTCTTCAAGACATTCCTGTCTTCCACATTTCAAAGAGGATGAGAAGTAAGGGACAGTTTCACTGTCCTTTCAAAGAAATGCCACTGGGATAAAATAAATGCAATGTGTTAGTTTAGATGCAGATGATGCAAATGTGATCATGATTCTGCAGCTCAAGGTCTTTTGCACTGAGTTGAAATGAGAAAAAAATGGTATTTTTTCCTTTATTCCTGGACTCTTTTAAAACTTCATTGTAAAAAATGGTTTAAAAACCGGAAGTAGAGAGTTGAGTCCAGCAGTTCAGAACTCCTCTCAGCTGAGTGCCTCTGGGCTAAAAAATGGAGCCTGTCTTTCTAGTCCTTAATCTATAGATTGATGATCCATTTTTATATGGTGGTGTGTGATGTAGACTTGCATCCCTTCAGCTTGAAGTTGTCATTGAACTCTGGTTTCCTTTCTAAGTGAGTGACTAAGTTTGAAGAGCTGCACAACTGATACTGTCTTTTTTTAATAATGGTTCAAATTTAAAGAAGTTAACGCTATATTTTATAAAAGTCCAGTCAAGAAGTCACAGGAATTCTTCCACACGTTTACGCATTCTGGCTTCAGTCAACCACAGGGTTTAGCAATACAGTAGTCAACTTGAAACCATATTTCAATTCAGATCTTGGTTCAGCCACAATCAAGTACTGACAATATGGCATTTAGTTTCCTATTTATTAGTTAAAATGCGTAGAAAATTATATGTCATTTCATGGTTATTGTGATGGCAATGCATGACTTCTGTTACTTTCAGATGTCTAGTTTCAACACCTTGGAAATCTTTCTAAAAAGTCAGTATTTTAAAACATATTGAATGACTTTATATATAAAGTATTCCTGAAAGTTTTCACAGGGCAAAGTTTATTTCTTCATGTTTGGCAACTCCAGCTATAATGCATACAAATAAAAAGTGATTTTTCTAAAGGAAGACAACTGTGTAAATAATGACTGCAGAAAAAGTTGGATATTTTTGGTCCTGGTGATGTTTATTGAATCATATAGTTCTGATGATTTTTTTAAAGAGGAAAGAGATGACTTTGCATTAATTCGAACAAAATTGATGTCTCACTCTGCTGCATTCCATGAATGATAACACTGACTTTTTCAAAACAGAAAGATGAGTTAAGTATGACTTTGTTATACTTAGCTGTAAAATACGTCACTTAGCTCCATGAACTCATTTAGATCATGAACTCATTTATTTTGGAATGATCCAATTACTGATAAGAAAGATAATGCAGAAAAAAGGAGAAAGATATTGGAGATTTCATCAGATCTTTTAAGGCACTATATGGTTCAGTCTTGCCAAAGTCAATGAAGATAGAGTTCAAAATTTCTCTCTGTTCTGATAAATTAGAGTTTTGTAGTCAAGGATAAAAGTTTGAGCAAGAATAAAAATGTGTGTCTTGAGGTCACTGGTTTTCAGTTGAAAGATCATCTTAGAGGGACTCAATATATGTTTGAAGTTAATCTTTTATGCTTCAGCTAAATTATTAGAATTGGAATAATATGTCAGTCTACAATACTGAACTTTTTTTTTTAAATATATTGTATAAATAATCTTGTGTAGATGGTATAGAAGGTAAATAAATTTAAGTCATTAAAACAACACAAAAGCAAGACAATACAATTAACCTGAGAGATCTACACAACATAATGTCTATGAGGCATCTGTGTGTTTTCGGCTGGAATTTATAGGATTGACTCACATCCTGTGCCTTACTGGTTGCCTTTGAACTTTGAAACACCTCTATATGGTTAAACATCTTCATAGCCAGAACTAGATTACTAGAAAAATATCTCTTATCAAGTAGTTTACAGATTTCAAATTATTTGAGAACTACTTTGTTTTCTTTGTTGATATACTTTTCATTATATTCTGATTGCATTACTCTGTTAGCTGTTTTCTAATGACCTCAATTTTACTTCTCAATAATATTGATTTAAAAAATACAATAAAATTAATTTCTTCTTTGCAATTGAAATTCATCTGTCTAATTTCTCATATTCAATTTAAAGAAAAATATGCAAACAACAAGGAAAATTAGATTTTTTTAAAACAAGATGCAATTTAGATAATTACCTCCCTTTTATTACATGTATGAGATTAGTGTATGTTTACACTAATACATCTCTAGAGTGATAGTGAATCACTTAACTGAGGTATGTCTTCTTGCTAAATTTTTACCTAATAAAATGAGAGCCTAATAGAGATTTTTCTGTACCATAGACTAATAGTAGCAAATCAATCCGGTGTATGCTTCAGTTAGAGCTGTGTCCTCTTCACGGATATTTTTACACCATCCAATGTCTGATTGTTTCTTTAGTCTCAATAGCAATCACTGCTCACATAGAGGAATCAGAAAGGAATCTGATTTGTCAGGAGGTGTCTTTGCTTTTTCACAGAATACAAATCTCAGTCAGCCAGGCTCTCTCCCTTTACATTAATACAAATGAGACTGGACCCTGAATTCCTTATTCATTAAGTTTACAGGAAGTTCTGTGAAAAGACTTTTTTTTTTTCTATTTTCATGAAACTTTTAGTTTGTGATGCAAGACAGACAAAAATACAAAATGTGATGGCCTAAGGAATCTTCTGAAAAAGCATCACATTCTTCATTGATTACATATATGACTGCAGGATAATCCAGATTGGAAGCGGTTTCAGGAGGTCTCTAGGACAAGATCCTTCACAGAGTGAGCTCTGCTCTGAGATCAGACCAGGCTGTTAAGAGTTTTATCTAGTCTGGTTTTCATAGCCTCAAAGGACAGAGGCCGCAAAACTTTCTGAGGCAGCCTGTTCCACTGCCTGACAATCCTCTTGGGGAAAATGTGTCTCTCTAAACCCAGTCAGAACCTTCTCTGTTCTTATTTATGGCCCCTGCCTTTCCTATTCCCACCACTTCTGGGAAGTGCCTAGCTTTGTCTTTCTTATAATCTCCAGCAGTATTGGAAAGGTACTGTGGGACTGTCAAGTTCCCCTCAAGCCACCTCTTCTCCAGGTTGAACAAGCTGAGTTTCCTCAGCCTTTCCTCAAAGGGAAAGTGCTCCTGCCTCTGATCAGCTTTTTGGTCTGGTTGATCAGATGGAAAGGCCAACCTGGATGCTAGATGTGTACTGTAGACGTGGTCTCATAAGCACCGAGTTGAAGGGGGAAATCACTTCCTTTGATTTACTGTCTATTTGATAGCACAGTAAGTTGCTGACACTTTCTGAAGCTCTTTTGGTATTCTCTCTTTCTCCAGCTCAGGGCAGGAGACATGCATTGTAACATAGATTTCATTTCTAAGGCATCAGCTAGACTTTGCAAGCCCTTGCTGTAGGATTCCCTAAGGACAGACTGCTTTTTGCTGGTTTTAATGCACTGTGTTTTCTCTGTTTGTTGCCTTCTAAATCCATCTTAGATTGGAACATTGAAATTGGCATAATACCTTTTGTGTGGGCAGTATGCCACACTAACAGATGGCCATACTAGTGGACAAGTTATTTGCATCAATTTTGATTAGGATGGGCAGAAATCCTGAAACAGCCATCAGTGTAGAGCTTCTGAGCCTGGTGTTACAGGCATAAGTCATCACTGCTGCTGCTCAGAGATGCAGCTCTGAATATCCCAGAATAGCTTGTGTCTCCATGTAAAATGTTTCTGCTCCAGTTGATCAGATTAATTTTGAGATAGAGTAATAATATTTAAAAGTCTAAGTACACTTCCCTCAGGTTGTCATGGGTACCAGGAAACACATTTCCTGTGACCCATGACTCCTGTGTCTCACACAAATGCTTTTTTTTTCTTTCTTTTTCAGACAAGCAGCCTTCTAACCAATGCAGCAGTATTTTTCACAGACACATTTGCCCAGATTGATAGATAGGTAGATAAGTAGTTAATAGGTTGTTCCTTCTATTTGAAAAATCTGAAAGCATGACTCCTTACATGAGTGGCTTAAAGTTTTGGTATACTTTTTCTAAATAGTTTTAACACTTTCAATCCTTAGTTGTATCTTATCTTCTTCCTATTTTAATGGCAACCAATAAAATTGCAATAAGGGTTTTTGAAATCAGAATCTGTTAAATAGGAAGCCTATTTTTGCTCATAATTGTGTATGAGGGACCACTGAGAATGTTATTGTCTATGGTGATTTTGTCTCTATTCAGAGATTTATGCTTTATATTCTCCCACTTGAGGACAATACCTTATGAATTATTTTAAAACAGGAGAGCAAATCTTGAACTGTCAAAAGAAACTTAGTTTTCCACAAACAATCTTTTATGAAAGATAGAAGGTGCAGAACATCTTCATATTCTGTGAAAGAACACCTTTTTTATTCTGTGGTTTTAGACTTTTATTTCCCCATTAAGCATAATCTGTCCCAGCTATTTTATTTTTATAAATGTAAAAAATTAAATTAAAAAATAATTGGTAAGTATTTCTAAAACAATATGATGAAAAATGTAATGAAAACAGATTTTGCATCTTTTTATCTTTCAGGAAGCAAAACAAGTTATAAGAATTATGTTCATATTGATTGCATTATCTTTATCTCTACATCGACTGTCTTTTTTATGTAATATTATGATATGAATAAATGCATTATCTTGATAGAGCACAAAGGCATGGGGCAGTACTGTTATTTGTATTACTGTTGTATTTGGGAGCTTTTATCTGGCTATGGAAGCTGGCCAGTGAGCAGAGAGGAGGGATCATCTTTTGGAAGCTGATTATTGCTGCCTTGTCAGTATGCGTCAAAGTGGCACGTATCACCGTCAATGATATTGCACTGAGAATGATCAGACTCCATAAAAATTGACCTGTGAAAGAGGATTTAAGGCTTTTTAGTCTAGAAAAAAGAAGACTGAGAGAATACACAGAACACATTTTGAAATACAAAGAAGGTGGCAGGAAGAAAGGGAATGAACCATCCTTCTTATTCTCTGAGGATATAGTGGAGAGTAACAGGCTTTAATTGAGGCAAGGAGGAGGTAGGGGCTACATTAGCCAGAAGTATTTTAAAGCTGAGCTGAGAAGAGTTAAACACAGGGATACATTATCTGGGTGAGTGATGCAGCGTCTATCACTGGCAGATTTTAAGAACAAGTTATATTAATAAAATAGACGTATGCCTAGCCTTTCAGTTGAGGATGGATTACATCCTCTGTCAAGGTTTCTTCCAATGTGTTTATTGTCTTATTATTAAATGTCTTGTCATATAGAGTTCCATGCTTTTCTTCTTTAACTTACAATGATATCCTTTATGGGTTGAAAGTCTTTTTAATTAAAGGACAATGTATTATTCTACACCGATACAAAACATATGTAACCACTAAGTATTTAAACCTGGAAAAAAGTTCTCAATGAATTGCATTACAAATTAAAGAATGAAAGAAACTTTTATCATTTTGCTATTTCACACAACAAAATAATAATGATATTTCCAGAAATCAAAGTATACTGAGCATATCACTGTGCTGAATTCAAAGTATGAATTGGAAAATATTCATGAATAGATTTCTAACAATGTATAAATTGTTCAAACTTTGATTAAAGCTAAGTTATATTTTTCAAGAGGAGCCTTGACCTTCAGTGGTTTTCTACTATGGATACCTGGGACTGCAAAAGACTGAATGTCCTTAGTTCTCTGAAGGAAGACCGAAGAAAGTAGGAATCACGGAAGATCAGCATTTACAGAATAGGGTTTTTTTAATTTCTTCATTTAAAACTAATACAGTTAAAACAAATTTCAATTAAAAAAATAATACAATTGTGGACAATATATGTTGTAATAGCAAAACTGTTTCTGAAGAATGAGCTTCCTAATGATAAACAGGAGGAAAACGGAGTCTATAGAAAAGATGAAATACTGTACTGCAGAATATGACAGCTGCTAGATCTTTTACAGACAAAGTCTGAGTTAAACAACAAGCCGCAACAGAACTACTAAAGCCTTATATACTGAAATAGAAAATACATCACAGTTTCTGAGAAAGTAAAGGATTGTTAACTACAAAGTCAACTAAAATCTAACCAGCCCATGAAAATTAAGTCACAAAAACAGGTGATAAAATTTCAAAAACTGAGCAATGGAGAAAAAGATACTTCTCCAAAAAGTTAATAACTTATTTGAAGCTAGAAAAAACAAAATATTTAGTGTTCTTCAAAATATGTGAAAAACTGAGCTGTCTCTTATCCACAAACACGTGTTATCCCAGAACCAGACTTGAAGTCTGATTGACTTTAAAGTGATAACTTTTAGTAGACCAGAGCATCTAAAGCCTTAAACTATTCTCCAGTCAATGACAAACAAAACAAAAACATTTAAAATGCAGAATTCCAGATGCGTTCTACCCATCTTTCTAGATGTCAAATTCAACATTTAGCTATGCAAGTATGAAATACTTATTAGCTTGTCCATCTCGGTTCAATCAAAAATGAGTGGTTACAAATCCATGCTTAGTAGATTTTCTTAATATTGTGTTCTGTGTTTGTGAGTAGACAGCATGAGGTATCTTAAATTTTGAAGAGCCTATTCTCAAACAAAAACAAACAACTGAACCCAAATCACCATTAAAGACTGAATGCCCGTGCTAATTCTCCAAAGGAGCTGTAATTTCCATTCACCTGCCAGAATAAATGTCAAGTGATTAAGTACAACTAGAGCTATGAAGAAAGTCGTGGGTTTAGCCCTATGGGTGTACAATAAATATAGCAGAATTTGAAAAATTCATGATGTAAGGGACTTGGGGATTTTATCCCTGGCATGTCTCACTCAAATGATCCCCAGGCTGAATCATCAGCTTTGCTTTACGAACCACAAGGCAGAGTTAAAAGTCCAAGACAATCTGAGTAAGCATGCATGTTTTAGATCACTTAAAAGATTCATTTCTAAAAAGGAAGGGCTTGTCGTCAATGATCTTAACTATGCTTGGAGCTCCGCTATAATATTGCCTGAGATTAATCAGTCGCATCTACTGTGTAATAATTGTGATATTCAACAAAGATTTATCCTAGAAGGTAAGGCTTCTTACGAATGTTCAAAGTATGACAGGAAAGGGCTTTTCACATTCTTCTGAAGAACAGAAGATACACAATCTGTTTAATCAGGAGCTGTAGGTCTTTTCCAAGGGGCTAGATTCCCCAAAGTGGGTCCAGAGGGAGTTCTATAGAGACAGCAGTACACAAATAGACAGGAAAAGAAGTGCCTGATTCCAGTAGGCACAGAAGAGAGGAAGGAAATCTAAGAACTCACTCTCTGCTGTTCCTTAAAAGTGATGTCCCCTCTTCTGCTGTTCAATACCCTCACATCCTTCTTATCTGTTCCTCAATTAATTTTTCCTATGGTTGTGGCTCTCATGAGCTCACATGAGCTCCTCTGCTATTCTGTTAACTCTTTTATTTATCCCATAAGCATAGATCCAAACCCTCCTTCATGTTGCTTCCCAGCACTTTGCTTCCCCTGCACAGGTAATTTTTGTCTGAGATTTTTTTTTTTTATCACTCAAATTATTGTATTCACTACAATTTATTTTCCTAAAATAAACTTGCTGTTCCCCAGAGACGAGAATAGTAACTTGCCTGTGTACTTCCCTGACACTCTGCAAAGGTCAAGTTCAAACTTGCATTGCTAGGAAACAGCAACAACACAGTAACAGCATCATGGCCCTTAGGTAATTTACAAAACTCTCAAAATTTTTTTTTTTTATTGTATATGTACATTTTTGGAGTGTGTTAAGCCTAGAATAAGCTGAATAAAGCTGAACGGACCAAGCACTATTGCAGAAGCAGGTAGAGTTGATGAGGTTATGTCAAGAAGGTATCAGAACAGTAACCTGAATCTCAATGGTATGCATACATACATACAAGAAAGTAGATCATACTAAATAAAACAGCTTCTTTTGCTTCTTATCTCTCAGACATGTTGTTCTCAATACCATATTTAAATGACTAATAGTATTTCTTACCACCATAATGTGTAGCAAGCATCAAACCAATTCATGCAATTACATACATATTATAAGCTGCTTCTCGCATCAAGGGCTTCTCAGTCTTACTGTCAGCTGTGACTTCACTATAAAAAGCTTCTGTACTGTCTCTGGTAGAAGTAGAAGTTGGCTTTAAATGAGTTTAATTATCCCTTCTCAGACTAGTAGGACTCAGGTGCTGTTACTAAAGATTGTCAGAGGTATACTGGCAAGCCACAGTGTGTAATATCTGTCAGAGTATTTCCTCCACAAGCTTTTTCAGGCGCTTTGGAAATCTGGTAGAGGAAATAGTGATGGCAAGAAGCAAGTGAGCATCTGATGATGAAAACTATATTGAATGCTAAAGATAAGATATAATAAATATGCTATAAGTGTGTTTGTCCAGACTCCCTAGTTAAAGGTGAGAGGCAAACAGGACCCTTGGCTATAGAATATGAAAACCAAAAGTGCAGTAGAAGCTGCCTGCAACCATATCCAAATTGCTTCCTGGAGCATATTTTCTCATTCTTCTTTTAGCATTGGCAGATCAGAATTTTTTTCAGAGATGGTACCCAGGGAAGCTGACAGTGAAAAAATGTCTAATATCTACCTACATTTTCCTTTGAAAAAAATTACATAATTTTTTCTTACTGTTTGTTGCCTTACACTACCAGATATAATTCCACAGTCTTGGCTCAGCCCCTGGTATCTCCTAACATGTATAAACTCTACCCTGGCCACTCCTGCGTTAGTCACCCTCAAGCTGAGCTGAATGCATTATCTTATTGTTTGCTTTCAAGTCAATTCTGTCAGTAATAGTGGCTCTTACTGCTCCCTGAATACCAAATGATCAGAACTCCTGGTCAGCTAAGTCTTACCGATTACTATAGAGAATTGGAAAAAAAAACACATAGCAAATTGAGACTATAGTATTTATAGAGAAATATGAATGCCACCAGCATATATATGAAAACTGCAATTTCAATAAACTATGCTGTTATGATGACTCTGGGGAAGGCAATCCTTCAGCTCTACGCTGGGAGTATTCAACAAACAGCAATATACTTCATTAAGATACATTAGCTATAAAATTGCATTAGTTAATAGGTCTTGGATGCTTTCTTACAAATTAATAGAGGACTAAAAACTAGAAAAAACAGTAGGAAAAATAGAAGAGCTAATATAAAAATAGGAGGAAGTTAATGGAAAAAGAGTGACAGTTGAAAGATAAATAAGTAAAACATGAGAAAACTAAAATTGCTGTCTTCTGTATAAATGAATTCTTACAGGTGAATTCTAGAAATTCTGCCTTGACAATTAAAATGAAAACAACTTTACAATAAAATGCATTTTTGCTCTTGATTTTGGCAAGCATACAGAGGTGGTAAAACTAAATAACATTATTATCAATACTCGATCTCAAAAACATCACATATAATCTCTTAAAAATGATTTGTAGTCTATTTAGAGTTGTTATGTAAATTTAACTTTCTTGGAGTTATTTATGGAAGCTTATGTGGAAATCACATGACAAGAGAGTAAATCTGGATACATTTACAGATGCATAGTGATCTTATTTCAGAAATTCTTTTATTGCTATTTCTTAAATATATATATTTACAATACTCTTGTATTTGAAATTTTTTTCCCTCATTTAACTATAAAGCTGTCCCTGATCTTACTCCCATTGACATGAATGACAACTCCGACTGACTTCAGCAGCACAGTTGGGGCAGCAGACTTTTAATAGTTGATGGAAATGATGAACAGAAAAACTAAAGTGAAAAAGGATGAAATGGTCTACACGTCATCCTTCAACTCAATCTTTTAAAAGTTGTTTTATTTTTTTAAATATGTATAAATATCTGTCTTTCATCATGTATTAGAGAACCACAGAGAACTGTTTTCTTCTAAAGCAGAGTCTTTAGTTGAATTAAATGAGAGCTTTTCCCTTTATATTTTGCTATGGGTTTTTAAAAATATCCTCAGTCTTTACTTCTTGATACAGTTTTTCTATGAAAAAAAGTATTTTCTCTAAACCTAGTAAAAACTGTAAATGTCTGTAATGCTTGTAAAAGTGTTGCTTGACTGTCCCTAGTTATCTTTTTAATAAAGATTTCAGCATTGGATCCTGACATTTTTCAAACAAGGACTCTTATTTAGAGCAGGTAATGATCTCTTTAACAGAAAGAGTAAGTTCCTTTCAGGATGTGGTTATGACCTTTAAACTGGGCTAGAATCAGCTGAAAATGCTGCCTGTTTCTTCTTCCTAAGTGATTTTTTTCCTTTTTTATCATATAGTCCTAAATAACCAATAACAAGAAATAGGAATGCTATATGCAGCGACTCTGGGAAATGTTTCTTGAGTTGATTCTGTCTCATTTTTCTATAAAACTCACATGAATCCATCCATTGTCATGTAATTTGTTATTTGATACTCAAGAATATAGGATCCAAGGGGTTTTTAAGTTTCTAAATACACAATGGCCTTACGTAAGCAGTCAGATTTCCTCCTCACAGAGATTTGGATTTGAATAAACAATTTGGCCAAAGAATCTTTTATTTTTATATCAAGAACGCAATCCAGTTTTCATTGTCTTCAATTTCTACGGATTTTACAAAGAGGAACACAATACGGGCAATGGTTGCTGAAGTCTGCCATTTTTTATTTTATTATTTTGAAACCCATATAGAGTAAGACTAACAGCTGAGCTGGACTGTTTTTCACCAGAAATAGTACTAAGTTAGCCAAACTGTAGGGCTGCAGTCACAGCTGACAGACAAAAGAAGGAAATGATATCATCCTAAAGAGTTTCTCAGAAAGGTGTTACCAAGATGATCACAAAATTTAGTTATATTGGCTGATACACATACATTCTTACAGCCTGATGACATTTTTCTGTCTGCTCTATCTGAAATGCAATTTTCTATATCCTAAAATGGAAATTTTGAAATTTGCTGGTCTGATGCTAGAAGAGCCAGGTTTTCAGTGGTAATATGGAACAGGTTTGGAGCTGACTGTGAACAGCGGTACTGACTCCACACTTGTACAAACAGGTTGTAAATTGTCAGCTTATCAAATCCTCCGATTTGACAGATGTGTGTTCAATAAAGTAAAACTTTTCATTAGAATTCATTTTGGGGAAGAGGAAAGTGTTTGGGCGTGATTATGTTTTTCATACTATTAGAGAGTATTTTGGGGTTTGTAAGGTTTTTTTTTAAAAAAATCTTTTAGAAAGTATTTTTCCTTTCAAGTTTCAGTTCAAAGTTTTTGATGTTAACAAATCCTCTCTGTATTAGTGTGAAAGCACTGAGGTCAGTGTTAAGTATAATTCTTGTCAAAGGCCTGCATTCTGTACTAAATTAAATTTTCCCCCCTCCCTTTGCAATACTGAAATATTTGAAATGGAGCCATAAGAATAACAGAGAAAATGATGCATAATGAGCAGTGAATAATTCTGTTACCACATCTGTTTCAAGAACAGTCATTCCCAAGCATTTCAAGACATGCTGAAGGAGGATTTTAATCATAGCATTGATAATATGGAGAAGAAGCAGAAAATACTTAAAATACAGAATCTTAATTTCTCCTCTCTGTGTTTTTAATCATTCACTCATGGAGCAGAAACAATGCTGGTAACTTAGATGACTACTGAAAAGAGAATATAAAAAAAATAGTAAATAATAAATTCCCCATTTATTATTATTTTATTTCCTCAAAGAGACTCTACATTTTCAACTAGATTCCTTAGAAAAATTTAATAATTTTTCCTTGGAAAAGCCTATACTGATATAACTACACTTGGCTGAAATGAATGAGTTGAGGCTACTAGTGTATTACTATACTAAAGAGAGTTTGCATGATTTGATGTGGCCAGATCCCAATGTAATTCTAGACAAAAAAATATTATTCCAAAAATTTTTCCATTGAAGCCAATGATGGTATCACTGAGGTAAGATATTACTCAGTGTAAGGGAAACTGTTGCTGTGTGAATCGTAGTAAGTATGAATGAATCAAAACATAGATAGAGAAAGGTCAGATTAATCAGACAAGAAAAAACAACATTAATTATTTGGCTAATTTATAAAAATAATTTTTTATATAATTCCACCTGTAAGTAAGTGGAATGTGAATATAGATTTGCAGGTAGGTACATTTGCAGACAGCAAGTAGTTGTGAATACAGATTTTTAGCTGTGAAACTATTCAGTGATGCTTTCTGTCATGGGATTTTTTGATCAGGCACAATTTTGGTTTATATGGATGTGCTTTGAGGGCACAGTTTATGAAGAAAACAGCTACTTCACAGAATCACAGACTGGAAGAGTTTGACAAGACTAGAGTTCTTACACAACAGAGATTCATCAGGGTTTGCAGGGCACACACCCTATGTAGTATCACATGCCGTGGACTCCCAAACCTTTCCCAATACCTTCCAACCAACTTTAAAAGAGTAACATGTTATGCAAGGACTGGGCAGAAGCAACACTGCTGAAATTAATGGAAAAATACCAGTGTGAAATTTTCAGTTGTGGAAATTCAGCTTTCAGGGAAAAAAAAAAATAAAAAGACCTGAGCATTAGGAGCTCGTAAAAAAAAGTCTGCTGGAGAAACAAAAAAACAAGATGATTACAAGTTCTGTTTTAAAGCTGTGCAAAAAAACAAAGATCATTGCTCTAAATATGTTTAAAGACAAATAACAATCTGCTTATTTTTATTTCACTGATTTATCATCAATAAAAACTTCTCTGAACATTTCATATGCTGCCTGAATCTTGGTTTATCAACTGCATAGTTAGGTATTGATCAGTCTTTCCAAAGGTCAGCTGCATTAAGAAATTATCTTTTAAGAAATGGCCAGATCAGAATTCTCTAGGGGATGAAATAGTGGATATCTCTTCATAAAAGACAGATACACAGTCTTACCTGGATCTCCAGACATCCTCTGCTCCTTAGCCAAAAATTAAATGTATCAGAGTCACAGGGAGTGGTTTACTGTTGAGAAAGACATCCACTGTCTCTATGCACTTATTTTTCACTCTGTTGAACAAATACTACCAATTTACAAAACAAAATAAAACCCAAACATCCATCTAGAAGAAGACAAAAAGTCTTATTTCTTTTCTATATCAGTTGGAAGGTTAAACTTAAATTTGCATATCTTACTAAACACATCCAGCTGTCTTCTACTTTTTCTACCACATATTGAATGATATAATTATAGTGTGCACAAAAAACTATAGCAACTCTGCTAGACAGACTACTAAGTCTTTGTTTAAAGTGTAAGGCAAAACGAAATAAACCAAATAATTTCATTTTCTACTTCAATATATATTCATTAAAATGTCTTCATGATGACTTTCCTTATAACACTGCATATATATAAGGCTGTAGCACCATAGGCTTAGCAACAGTTGATTCTGAAGCAGTAAAGGGATGATTCCACTTAGTTTTCAAAGGTGAAGGCTTCTAAAGCAAGCAATAAATTTGAAAAAAAATCACTGAATTGGCTTCTGGGAATGTCGACATGCCAAACTGAGATGATAAGACCATACTAAATGAGAACACCAGTAAACAAGAGATGGTGAATCCAATAACAACAAAAAAGATGTGAATTCTAGATTTTAAAGGGATAAAAAGACATATTTCAATTTGAAGATTTTTATTCCTCCAAGGTCTCTGAAAAATGAAGAGAGAGATTTATTACACTGCAAGATGGTGCTATCTTATTCATTGCACAAGTTAGCTGTCTGGGCTACAAAATTTATATTAAATACATGCTTATTGTGTTTATCAGCAAAACTCTTGATTTCCAACCCTCTACTCCCCCCACTTCCTTACCTATATGATATTGTTTATAAAAACAGCTACCTGTCAAATAAACCTACCCAGGCACGAGCAGCCTGGCCAGGAACACACTTTGAATGCCATTCAGGAATTCACAGTAACACCAGACTGTGCATCTGTACCTTTGTGCATACGAGACAGAATATATCCAGTGCTGAAAGTGCTCTTTTACCTTTCCAATTTTACCCTGACACAAGAGTTACTTCCTTATAAAACACATAAAGGAGATTACAGCACCAGCATTGAAGGCAAAATGAAGGTACAGTGGCAAGCAAGTCAAGCCATACTGCATGAACATAGGGTACATTTTGACACAATTTCTTTGTATACATTGATCATGGAATCATACAATAGTTTGGGTTGGAAGGGACCTCAAAGATCACCTAGTTCCAACCCCCCTTCCATGGGCAGGGACACCCTCCACTACACCTGGTTGCTCAAAGCCTCATCCAATCTGGCCTTGAACACTTCCAGGGATGGGGCATCCACAGCTTCTCTGGTAAACCTGCCCCAGTGCTTCACCACACTCAGAAGAATTTCTTCCTTAGATCTAATAAAAATCTCCCCTCTTTCAATTTAAAGCCATTACCCCTTGTCTTATCATTACCCATCCTTTTAAAAAGTGCCTCTCCAGCTTTCTTGTAGGCCTCCTTTAGGTACTGGAAGGCTGTTAGAAGGTCTTCCTGGAGCCTTCTCTTCTCCAGACTGAACAAACCCAATTTTCTCCACCTGTCTTCACAGGAGAGGTGCTCCAGCCCTCAGATCATCTTTGTGGCCTGGATAACTTTCTCATCCCGGACTGACAGTCAGCCAACACATAAGCATGATTTCAAGAAAGAAAATTCTATGATTGCCTGACCCCAGTAAAAAAAAAAAAAAAAAAAATAGATCCTTTCTTTTTTCAGCCATCTCTACTTCATTTCTGGAAGTGGACTTCTGATATATGATATACAGTTAATTCTTTCTTGCCCTGCTGAGGTTCAGAAATATAGACTGAACAGTAATTTATTTTTTTCATTCTTTGTTGATATCACCTTTGAGTCACTTAAATGGTCATCTCCAATCAGCTCAACTTTTTGAGCTCTACTTTATGAAACTCATGCTCTAAAGCAAAATTTATATAGTGACCTCATTTTTTTTTTTTTTTTCCTTAGCCTGTCTGTCATGGAATCCATTTATTTGGATAGTTATTCTACCTCAGCTTTGTAAGGTCACTCCCACACTACCACAGTATAACAGTGAACTTCAAGACAGCACAATATCTTTGGGTGTTTGTAAATGAAACGAGACTCTTAAGGTAATTAAGAGGATGGATTGTGGAATAAATTTTTCCAATAAATTAAGTCAATGGAAAAGCACACAATGATATGTGCTTTTAAGTTTGGAATTTGACCTTTTGTGTAACCAGTCACTTTATTAAGCAACTGCCCTTTTATAACATCCATGCATGATAAATGCACCAACTAACTGTATCAGCAGTAAGAAGGCTACAGATAGATGGTTTCCCCTCAAGGATCCCATTTGGCCTACTGGGAGAAAATTTCTTCTTTGCAATAAAGAGTAGAAGGTGATAGAGGCTTAAATAACTTTAAAGCAGTAAAAGGAATTGCCACATTTATGATGGGATTTCAATTGCAGTGTAGTACGTGGCAATTCTGGAATGTAAAGTGTTTTCAGATATTTGTCTCATCCTTTCAGAATAGCAGAAATATTAGCTACACCAGGAGTGCATCTCTCTCTCTCTCAAACGCACATGTGCTCACGGAAAAAAAAAAAAAAGACAACCAAGATGACTAGCACACTGTCAGTTCTAAATACATTAGTTGTTTTCAGATAATGCAGTATATGGAAAAGACATTGGAATGAGACTGACACAAGGAGCTCTTCGAATATTGTGAAATTTTTTAATCACAATTTGTGATTTTCCTAAATCATGTTGTGACTTCTTAAACCACATCAAACCCCAGACCCAGTGAAAGTTCACTTGTTGGTGACTGAGGTAAAGGATATCAGCATTTGCTGTTGCATTGATAAATTACAGCCAGCAGGTGTTTACAGTCAAACAAATGTCTCATTTGGAAAAACAATATAAAGAAATACCAAAGAAGAGGAAATTGCACTAGCAATTAGCATGCTGTCAGGAATGTGAAGAATACCTAGCCTCATACGGCCCACAGACTATTACCCACTTCTGGTGTTTCATGTGGGTGCCAGTGAAACAGCTGGCAGCAGCCTGAAAAACATCAAAAGGGACTTCAGGGCCCTGGGTGCAGCAGTCAAGGACTCTGGGGCACAGGTAGTGTTCTCGTCAGTGCTCCCAGTCGAGGGGCAGGGACCTGCAAGGGCCAAACGTATCTGGCAGGTTAACTCATGGCTCAGGGACCGGTGCTACAGCCAGGGCTTTGGGTATTTTGATCACGGGGTGATTTTTGAGAAGCCTGGGTTTCTAGGGGCAGATAGCGTGCACCTAACCGAGAAGGGGAAGAAGGTGCTTGGACAAAGGTTTGCCAGACTTGTCCAAAGAGCTTTAAACTAGTATTGCTGGGGGAGGGGGAGCACGGTTCAGCCCACCGCTGTCAGCATGGCGCCAGTGCCAGCACCGAGGGTCCAGAGGCTGAGGAAGGATCGCAGGTAGGTTCAAATGAACTTACACTGCCGTCCAAGAGAACCCCTGTCGCTCCAGCCAGCGAGTCGGCTTTGTCGGGGGCCCAGCTGAAGTGTATGTACACCAACGCACGCACCATGGGAAATAAACAGGATGAGCTGGAGATGCGTGCACATGAGCAGGGCTACGACCTTATTGGCATCACGGAGACGTGGTGGGATGACTCCTATGACTGGAGTGTCAACATGGAGGGGTATAAGCTTTTTAGAAAGGACAGGAAGGGGAGACTAGGAGGGGGTGTCGCTCTCTACGTCAGCAACCGGCTGGAGTGCGTGGAGCTTCGCCTGGGGTCAGAGGAGGAGCTGACACAGAGCTTATGGGTCAAGATTAGAGGATGGGGACGGATAGGGGATGTTACGGTAGGGATCTGTTACAGGCCACCTGGCCAGGAGGACAGAGCAGATGAGGCGCTTTATAGCCAGATAGGAGCAGCCTCGCGGTCACAAGCCCTGGTCCTCATGGGGGACTTCAACCACCCTGACATCTGTTGGAGAGACAATACGGCAGGGCACAGGCAGTCCAGGAGGTTCCTGGAATGCGTGGACGACAACTTCCTCCTGCAGGTGGTAGAGGAGCCGACAAGGAGGGGTGCCATGCTTGACCTTGTGTTCACCAACAGGGAGGGACTGGTGGGCGATGTGAAACTTAAGGACAGCCTTGGCTGCAGTGACCACGACACGGTGGAGTTCAAGATCCACGGGGCAGCAAGGAAACCATTCAGCAAGCTCTGTACCCTAGACTTCAAGAAGGCGGACTTCAGCCTCTTCAAGGACCTGATGGGCAAAGTGCTGTGGGAGGCGGCCCTGGAGGGACGAGGGGCCCAGGAAAGTTGGTCCACATTCAAGGAGCACCTCCTCCAAGCTCAGCAGAGGTGCATCCCAATGAAGAACAAGTCGGGCAAAAAGACCAGGAAGCCCGCGTGGATGAGCAAGGAGCTCCAGGACCAACTGAAAATGAAGAGGATAGCCTATAGAGGGTGGAAGCAGAGACAGATAGCCTGGGAGGAATACAGAGAAGCTGTACGAGTGACCAGGGATCAGGTGAGGAAGGCTAAAGCCCTGAAGGAATTGAATTTAGCAAGGGATATAAAAAGCAATAAGAAAAGCTTCTACAGGTATGTAGGGGACAAAAGGAAGTCCAAGGAGAATGTAGGCCCCCTCCGGAAGGATACTGGTGCTCTGGTTACCCGGGACATAGAGAAGACTGAGTTACTCAATGACTTTTTTGCCTCAGTCTTCAATGATAAAGCCTCTTGTCTTACCACTCAAGCTGTGGAAAGAACTAGCAGGGACTGTGAGGATGAACCACTGCCCACTGTACTTGAAGAGCAGGTTCGGGAACGTCTGAGGAACTTGAAGGTGCACAAGTCCATGGGACCTGATGAGATCCATCCGCGGGTCCTGAAGGAACGGGCAGATGAAGTTGCCAAGCCACTGGCCATTGTATTTGAGAAGTCGTGGTGGTCTGGCGAGGTCCCCGATGACTGGAAGAGAGGGAACATAACCCCCATATTTAAAAAGGGGAACAAGGAGGACCCGGGCAACTACAGGCCGGTCAGCCTCACCTCTGTGCCTGGCAAGGTCATGGAGCAGATTCTCCTGGGAACCACGCTAAGGCACATGGAGAGCAAGGAGGTGGTGGGTGACAGCCAACATGGCTTCACCAAAGGCAGATCGTGCCTGACCAACTTGGTGGCCTTTTATGATGGAGTGACAGCATCGGTGGATAAGGGTCGACAAACGGATATCATCTACCTGGACTTGTGCAAAGCTTTTGACACTGTCCCGCACGACATTCTTCTCTCTAAACTAGAGAGGCATGGGTTTGATGGATGGACCACTCAGTGGATAAGGAATTGGCTCAATGGCCGCACTCAGAGAGTGGTGGTCAACGGCTTGATGTCCAAGTGGAGACCGGTCACGAGTGGCGTCCCTCAGGGGTCCGTGTTGGGCCCGGCCCTCTTCAACATCTTTGTCGGTGATGTGGACAGTGGCATGGAGTGCACCCTCAGCAAGTTCGCTGATGACACCAAGCTGTGTGGTGCCGTCGACATGCTGGAAGGGAGGGATGCCATCCAGAGGGACCTTGACAGGCTGGAGAGGTGGGCCCATGTCAACCTCATGAAGTTCAACCAGGCCAAATGCAAGGTCCTACATCTGGGTCGTGGCAATCCCAGGCACAAATACAGACTGGGTGGTGAATGGATCGAGAGCAGCCCTGAGGAGAAGGACTCGGGAGTACTGGTGGACGAGAAGCTCAATATGAGCCGGCAATGTGCTCTTGCGGCCCAGAAGGCCAACCGCATCCTGGGCTGCATCAAGAGGAGCGTGGCCAGCAGGTCAAGGGAGGTGATTCTGCCCCTCTACTCTGCCCTCGTGAGACCTCACCTGGAGTATTGCGTCCAGTTCTGGAGCTCCCAACATAAGAAGGACATGGACCAGTTGGAGAGGGTCCAGAGGAGGGCCACGAAGATGATAAGAGGGCTGGAGCACCTTTCCTATGAGGACAGGCTGAAAGAGTTGAGGCTGTTCAGCCTGGAGAAGAGGAGGCTCCGGGGTGACCTTATAGCGGTCTTCCAGTACCTCAAGGGGGCCTACAAGAAAGATGGGGAGAGGCTGTTCAGGAGGGCCTGTTGTGATAGGACAAGGGGTAATGGTTTTAAAATAGAGGGAGGTAGATTCAGACTGGATATTAGGAAAAAATTTTTTACTATGAGAGTTGTAGAACACTGGAACAGGTTGCCCAGAGAGGTGGTGGATGCTCCATCCCTGGAGACGTTCAAGGCCCGGTTGGATGAGGCCCTGAGCAACCTGATCTAGTTGGAGATATCCCTGTTGCTTGCAGGGGGGTTGGACTAGATGACCTTTGAAGGTCCCTTCCAGCATTAACCATTCTATGATTCTATGATTCTAAGAGATACAACAAAACTTAGGCCTTAAACCCTTCTTTACTGCTCTCGATATTCAATCTTTGTTCTTCCTGCCATGCACAGTCTACTACTAGAAATTTGTTTTGCACTTGTATATCATTATTTCTAATCAACATCCATAATCAGCATTTAATTTATTGTTTAAATGCAATCTATATTTTTTAATCTTAATCAACCAAAATAATATTCTGTCTTGCTCTGTGTCAAACATTTATTAAAGGCCCAATATTCTTGCAAAAAATATTTAGAAGATATTAGAATGATATTAAAGTATGTCTACCATGAGTTAGTGTTTAAATTATGCAGAAAGTATAAATGCTGTGTTTGCACAAAATGACTTGTTATTTATGTTTTCTAGATCATCCCCTTAAGCACCTTTTCATTATGAAGACGGAAGTGAAGAAAAGATCTTTGAAAAATCAAATGATTGCTGATTCTAGTGTTACAGGGAAACTTCAAAAGGCAAAACTATCTCTTTTACATGCTGAACAAACAAAATATTGACCAATTTTGAAGAAAAAATTTTCAGATTAAAAAAAAAGTCTGTAAATGAGATTGTGTTATGTTTATCCCCTTATCAAATGTAATGATCATTATGTGGCTATTGCTTTTAACTGTATTTTGTTATATTAATCTACAGTTGATGTAATTTAATATTTAAATGTTTCTAATTATATTTTAAAACCATCATATGTTAATTTAAAAACATAGATTCTATTTACTTGCTTATATACTTATTTTATGATCTTTGATCCAAATAATTAATTGTTTGAACTGCATAAGTACTTCTTTGATGACCTTCAGATTTATGTTAGCATTCTAAACATGAAGTGTTTCTTGGCAGCATGCACAGACTATGTGAAATTGCTCCCTTTGCAAGTGAACCAAATGCTCTCTTCCATAGCTATGTCAGTTACAGCCAGAAGCTACTATATGATGAGAGAAAACTGTCATTTGTGTGGTGTATGTGCACCTCCAAGCAGCTCCTTGGGTCCCTCCACAGAACAAGAACAGATCATGATTTCTACCCATCAGTTCAGAGTCCAATTATAGTAGTGAGCTGATTATTTTTGCTTCAAAACATCAGAAATTATTGCCAAAATAACCCTTTGAATATAAAGGCAAGTGATGAGTAATCCTGACAAAGACAAACAGCAAGAAAAGTAGTAAAGCACTCGACTTTAAGACTACTGAATATATCCAGCAGAGATCTCAGGAGGAATACATAGAGTTTTTCCTCACAATTTCCTTCCTTCCTTCCTTCCTTCCTTCCTTCCTTCCTTCCTTCCTTCCTTCCTTCCTTCCTTCCTTCCTTCCTTCCTTCCTTCCTTCCTTCCTTCCTTCCTTCCTTCCTTCCTTCCTTCCTTCCTTCCTTCCTTCCTTCCTTCCTTCCTTCCTTCCTTCCTTCCTTCCTTCCTTCCTTCCTTCCTTCCTTTCTTCTTTCCTTCCTTCCACTAAAGGTTCCTGGCCTTTCTTCTTCCATGAATGTCTTGCAAAAGAATTTTCAGTCCTCTCCTTTTCACACTATTGGTGTTCAGGATTCTGTAATATTTTCCAAAACCCAAATTGGTTTACTTACGTGGGAACTCCCTAATCCCTCTGTCCACCATGTAAGTTCACTTCCTTTCTATGCATTTGAAAATAACACATTTCCAAGCTAGAATTGTTGTTTTACCTTCTCCAAAACTTTCCTTGCTGCATTTTGTCATATTTCTCTTCTCAGTAATGTCCCCCCATTGTGATCAATGGAAGATTTGTCTTGGAAGATGGAATATCTGTGGAGGCAAGGCTGTCCATGAGCAATTCACCACTGCTCCTTCAGCTACAGTTTGGGCAAGAACGAAGCTTTGGACTCTGGTCATAAATTATCAGGAAATAACTCAGTCAGTTTCCAGAGTTGGAGCAGTTAGCAGCAGTCCTCTGCTCACTAAAGAGGTGGTTACCAGGTGAAGGGTTAGACAGTTGCCTGCAGCAGCAAAAACAAAGAAGAAATTTTATTGGCCCAAGACAGAATAATTTATATTGCCTTGTTTAAAACTTCCAATAATGTTAACATATACTTGAAACAAAGGTAAATAGTTTCCTTCAGCACAGTGAAGGTAGCCTATACCTCAGCAAAATTGATGCTGCAAAAACAACGCTTTCAGCAGCTTATCCTCTTTTCTTTTTCAACCTTTGCCTGTTTGCTTGTTTGTTTTTTGACTTTTCAGTGCTCATTTATAGGGCAAAGTCTCTTTGACGCTACGCTGTTAGATTAAGTGAAACAATAAATTCCCTATATGCTAATATCTACATCCTGGGTCAACGAGGATGCCTTTTGTCAGGAAGATAGATAATTAAATTACCCTTTCCCCAAGTAAACAGCGTTTTTGATCAAGGGAGGCTTCCTCCATAGCTTTTGAAACAAGCAGTGCATTGTCTCTTACTAAGCTGTCACTGTCTTTAAAAGATTTCTCAGTCTAAAGTGGCTTTCTGATGTAGTTAATTTAGCTTGCTATCCAGTACAGATTGATGAAGAATTGTTTACAGAAGATAGGAAAGTTTATCATAATAGAGGAGTGACTCAGCATTAGTTATATTTTTTTTAAGTTTTGACTGATTTAATGTTAATTAGAGATGACACATTACAACAGAGATTGAAGTCTTCTGTTAAAAGAACAGTGACAAAGAACTATCAATGTTCCTCGTTCTTGACCAGAGTGGAGATGGAAGTTATCTGGGGAGAAAATGCTAGAGTAGACTCCAACCTAATTTACTCCAGCACATTCTGATGACTAGGGTCAAAAGACATCAAAAAGACGATGTAAAGTACTACATCACAACACTAAACATACAAAAATCAGCTTGCTTCTTTCTGTCCTTCAGAAAAATGGAAGGGGGGTACAATTCTGTTCTGCAATTCCAGAGCAAATTTCTGTTTTGGAGTGAAGAAGTCAACCAACATATGGATAAAGTTAGTGTAGTCTTCCTGGATTTCTGAAAGGCTTTGGTAAAGGCTTTGGAAGCTAAGAAAAATGAAAAAGTAGGAAGATCCTACAGGTCCTGGCAGGACCTATGATGCTGTAAGGGGAACCACACTGGAGCTTTCCATTCCTGAAGGACTGTATTCTGAGGAAAGGACCCATGGTGGAGCAGTTTGTGAAAAACTGCAGCCTGTGGAAAGGACCCTTGTTGGAGAAGGTCACGAAGGAGTGTATTCCATGGAAGGAACCCCGTGCTGGAGTAGGGGAAGAATATGAGGAAAAAGGAGTGGCAGATATAAGGTGTAATGAACTGATCACCACCCTCATTCCACATCCTCCTGTGCTGCTTGCGTGGAGGAGGAGATAATAGAAGAGTTGGGAGTGAAGGTGAGCCTGGGAAGAAGGGTGGAGTGAGGGAAGGTGGTTTTAGCTTTTTTCTTCTCGCTATCCTACTCTGATTAATTGCCAATATATTAAATCAATTTTTCCCTAGAAAAGTCTGTTTTGTCCAACGGTAATTGGTGGACGGTCTCCCAGTCCTTATCTTGACTGATGAGCTTTTCATTATAATTTTTCTCCACTTGTCTTTTTGATGGAGGGGAAAGATAGAGTGGCTTGGTGGGAATCTGGTGGCTAGTTCTGGAATCTACTTCGGAGTTGAAAAATAAAGGAATACAGGAAACAAAAGTAAAAGTAGAGAAATTAGTAGGAAAGAACTAAGTGGTCAAGGAGTGAGTATAGAAAGAAACCAAGATTAAAAGATGGTGAAAGATGTAAGAAAAAGGGCTGAAACCAATAACAAGTCAGAATAGCACAAAGAAAGTCCACAGGAATTGGACTTTCCTCTTTTGTTGGCTTTGCAGCCCCTACCGAATGTGTCCTAGTTTTAGCTGGGACAGAGGTTTTTTTTTTTAACAGCTAGAAAAGCTCCATGTTTTGGTTTTACTCAGAGGCTCACTCTGAGAAGAACGCTGATAACAAGCTGCCAAGGACTTTTCAGTGTGCCGGAGTGCAGAAGCACGGCGGGATAAGGGGGGAGCACAGATAGGACAAGGGGGATTTGTGTGGAACTTAAGACTGAGGGCCAAATTGGCCAATTAGTATTCCATATCGTGCAGCGTCATGCCCAGTATAAAAGCGAGGGTCAGACGGGAAGAAGGGCTTTTGCGCTTTGGCTTTTGCCGCTAATGCTCTTTTGCGCTTGCTGTGTTTTTCGCTCTATTGCTTTTCTTTTTTTTTTCTTTCTCTCTCTCTCTCCCAGTACTCCCACTCTCGGAGTACTGTCTCTCCCTCTCTGCCCCTCTCTATTTCGGGGCCTCGCGTTCGTCCGGGATTTGCAGTTTTCGGGATGAGACGGGCTTCGCATACGAGGGGGTGGTGAGCACCTACATTATATTAAATCATCTGTATTAAATCACTCTTATCTCAACCCACGGGTTTCACATTTATTTTTTAATTCTCTCCCTCATTCCTGGGGGTAGGGGAGGGGGAGTCACCGGCTGTGTGTGGGGGGGGCAGTTCAACCTAACCCACGACAGTCTTAATTGGCGCCCAACGTGGGGCTGAGGAATTCGAGATAAGAATAGTGATTGGGAGAGGTAATGGGCAAAACATGGACTTCACAGTGCTGAAAAACAGAAGGACCTTGGGAAACTTCGATTGTTGTGACTGGTGAAGGGACAAGGGGTGGATTGTTTGTAAAATGTGTGTTCTTCTTCTTCAATGTTCTTGTGATACTGTGTTCTCTTTCTGTAACTAAAGTTGTGCCTAAATATGGAATTCGCAGAGGCGAGGGGTGGAATGTCATGGTTTGATGTGGAGGGGGGGTGGTTCTGGTGGCAGGAGAGGGGTTTTGCTCCCTGCGACCTCCCCGGTTTTGGAACCGGGTTAGGCTTAGTTCTGGCCACCAGATCAGACTGCCATCCCCCTCGGGATTGAGCCAATAGGGCGCCTCTGCGAATTGCCCTATTTAAGTCAGGACAAAGGGACCGGAAAAGGTGCTTCGCCCAGGATCGAGCAGAGAAGGGAGGCGGGCACTGCCCCCGCTCCCTGGCTCCCGGCCGGGCAGCTGCCTGCGTCGGGCCGGCGCCGCCCACAGAGAATGGCGGCGGCAGAGCCAGCTGGGGAACTCGGGGGCACCCCACTCCCGGGGTGCCCACTGGGCTGAGTTCACCTGGAGAGGACTGAGATCTGAGAGAAACAGCCGCATCGACAGCAGGTCAGTGAGGAGGGAGCGGGAGGAGGTGTGCCGGAGCCGACTTTCCCCTGCGGCTGATGGTGAGATAGCAGGCGGCCCCCCTGCAACCAGGACGGCCTCGGTGGAGCAGAGACCCACTCGCAGCCCGTGGGGAGAAGATGCCTGAGCCTGAGGATGGTCGTGTTGGGGTGCACGACGAGGCAGAGAGGCATCTGGAGTCTGCGTGACGACCCACGCTGGAGCGAGTGGCTACAGCTCCCTAAGTACCTGAGACTGTGGTAAAGCCCACACCGGAGCAATCTGTGGGGAAGGATTGTTTCCAGTGGGCTGGACTCACGTTGGAGAAGTTTGTGGATTTTTCCTCGTGGGTAGGGGATCCATTGGAGCAGGGGAAAAGGGTGTAAGGACTCCTTCTCCTTTAAGAAAGAAGCAGCAGTAACAGCACGGAATGAACTGACCTGCACTCCCCCTCCCCCACCCCCAGGAATGACAGAATGTTAGGCCTCTTTCTGGCTTTTTTTGTAAAATTTTCCCTAAATGGAGGAAAGAAACTTTCTGGCTTCTGACTCCCTTACCTCTGCCCTCAGTATTCCCAGTTACACAATTCTGTGTCCACACAAACATTAAGAGAGAACAGCCCTTGAAGGCCCAGTCTTTCTATCCTGATTTTTCTGGAGACAGTGGGTTCAGAAAAAGTGCTGACTCCAGACTTAGTAGGTTTTCTATGTATCGTTAATCTGGAGTTTGAAATACATTGCACTTTGAAACACCAAGCTAATAAATAGTAACAGCGTTTTATCCTTTACCAATCAAACACCAATATTCTGATTGTTTTACTGAGTTCTTTACATGGAAGATGCAGACGATCATACTGGGGAGTTTCAAACAGAAAGCGGAAAGGATTTCTTAGCCATCTTGCTGAGTTCTTTCCTGTTCTTGAGCAAACACGCCTTATGTTCCTGAACTTGTCCTGTCTCACTTTTAAAATAGTTAGATTTGTTCTTTAAGACCTTCCAGAACTTCGCTCATTCTTCTCATTTCCAGCCTAAGTTTTCCCATTTATACCCATTTGTTCTTGTGTCAACCTTGTCTTTTAGTTTAAATAGCTTTCTCCTTCTTTAGCATTTATCTACCTCTGAAGTATTTATAGAGAGCAATGATATATCCTATCAGACTCCATTAAGTTATTTTAGTCTCTTCTTACAAGATAAGCTCTTTTTTCCCTGATCATCTTAGAAGCCCTTCTGTGCAACTATTGCAGTTTAATTAATCTTTCTTCAACACGAGCTATCAGAACAGTGTATGCAGTATTGCAGAGGAAGTCTTACCAGTGCCTTGTCTAATCACACTAATACTTCCTTATCTCTAAGAGTAATACTTTCCTTTGCACGTTCTAGGATTTCATTTGCTTTTTCATGATCGCACGCTATGTTTTATACCCATATACTGACTGATTAACCTACAGCTGAAAATTCATAACAAATTACAAATCTAATTATTTGTTCTTTGTACTTCTAACTCTGTTTTGGATATAACAAAGTTAAATCTAACTATAAAACAATAAAGTGCAAATACTTTATGGAGAAAAATATTGACCATAATTAACAAAGATCAATGCTCTGTGTCTATCCCTATATCTTCTGCGATTTCATGAAAAGTTTATTTTCTAACTGTACTTTCCAAATGATGGAACTTCTCAGTTGTTCCCAATGTTCCCAAGGATGGTAAACCAAGAAAGGTTCAGTCATTTTATGTTGACTAGAGAAAAACATTACTCGTTCAAGTTTGTTGATAGCATGATTGTATATGACAAAGAGGTTATAATTTGCTAAATTATTCAAGTATATCCTCAGTAGGAAAAAGTCTTATTTCAATTGTCTTGTGGCCTCATTTCTCCCAGAAACAGAGGACTGAACCAATGAACTAATTTCATGTACACATTACATGTTAAACTATCACACAGATATATTACAGATTACACACCAAAAAGTCATCAAAATAGCTAAGAAATTATGTTATATTAGTCCCGATTTACAAATTAAAAAGAGCTCCTCCAAGCTCCAGAATGATGCGTGCCAACAAAGAGAATGTCGAGCAAAAATGCAAGGAGACTTGCATGAATGAACAAGGAGCTCTTGGAAAAACTGAAAAACAGAAAGGAAGCCTACAGAGGATGGAAGCAAGGACAGATAGCCTGGGAAAAATACAAAGAAATTGTCCAAGCAACCAGAGATCAGGTTAGGAAAGCTAAAGCCCTGATAGGGTTAAATCTGGCCAGGGACATCAAGGCAACAAGAAAAACTTCTACAGGTATGTCAGTGATAAAAAGTGGACTAGGGAAAACGCAGGCCATCTCCAGAAGGAAATGAGAGATCTGGTTACCTAGGATATGGAGAAGGCTGAGGTACTCAAAGACTTCTTTGCCTCAGTCTTCACTGGAAAGTGCTGTGGCTGCACTGCCCAAGTTGCAGAAAGCAAAGAAAGCAACTGGGAGAATGAAGAATCGCCAACTGTAGGAGAGGATCAGATTCGAGACCATGTAAGGAACCTGAAGGTCCACAAGTACATAGGACCTGATGAGATGCATCTGCAAGTCCTGAGGGAGCTGGCAGGTGAAATTGCTAAGCCATTATGCATCGCATTTCAGAAGACATGGCAGTCTGGTGAAGTTCTCACCAACAGGAAATGGGGATACTTAATTCCCATTTTTCAAAAGGGAAAAAGAGAAGACCCAGGGAAGTACAGACCAGTCAGTCTCACCGCTGTGCCTGGTAAGATCATGGAGAAGATGATC
Source organism: Tauraco erythrolophus (assembly GCF_009769465.1). Taxonomy (NCBI): domain Eukaryota; kingdom Metazoa; phylum Chordata; class Aves; order Musophagiformes; family Musophagidae; genus Tauraco; species Tauraco erythrolophus. The sequence goes on along the minus strand of NC_141468.1, from coordinate 28,329,341 downwards.
CTGGCAGCTATGCTAAGGCACATGGAAAACAGGGTGATTGGTGACAGCCAACATGATTTCACTAAGAGCAAATTGTGCCTGACAAATTTTATGGTCTTCTATGATGGTGTTACAGCATTGATGGATAAGGAAAGAACAACCGATGTAATCTACCTGGACTTGTCCAAAGCATTTGACACTGTCCTGCACAAAATCCTTGTCTCTAAATTGGAGAGACGTGGATTTAATGGATGAACCACTTAGTAGATGAGGAATTGGCTGGATGGTTGCACTCAAAGAGTTGCAGTTAAGAACTCAATGTCCAAGTGGTGACCAGTGATGAATGGCATTCCTCAGGGATCCCTGTTGGGACTGGCACTATTTAACATCTTCGTTGTCAACACAGACAGCAGGATTGAGTACACACTCAGCAAGTTTGCTGATGTCACCAAGCTGCGTGGTGTGGTCAACAAGCTGGAGGGAAGGGATGCCGTCCAGAAGGAACTTGACAGGCTTGAAAGGTGGGCCTGTGTAAACCTCATGAAGTTCAACAAGGCCAAGTGCAAGGTCCTGCACATGGGTCACAACAATCCCAAGCACAAGTACAGGCTGGGCAGAGTACGGATTGAGAGCAGTCCTGAGGAAACAGACTTGGTGGTGTTGGTTGACGAGAAGTTCAACATGAGCCAGCAATGTACGCTTGCAGCCCCGAAAGCCAACTGTATCCTGGGCTGCATCCAAAGAAGTGTGGCCAGCAGGTCGAGGGAGGTGATTCTTCCCCTCTACTCTGCTCTTCTGAGACCCCACTCACAGTATTTTGTTCAACTTTAGGGCCTCAACAGAAGAAGGACATGGACGTGTTGCAGTGGGTCCAGAGGAAGCTGATGAAGATGATCCAAGGGATGGAACACCTCTCCTATGAAGAAACACTGGGGGAGTTGGGGTTGTTCAGTGTGAAGAAGAGAAGGCTCCAGGGAGACCTTCTAGCAGCCTTCTTGTACTTAAAGAGGCCTACAAGAAAGCTGGAGAGGATCTTTTATTAGGACCTGTAGTGATAGAATAAGGGGTAATGGCTTTAAACTGAAAGAGGGTAAATTTAGATAACATCTAAGGCAGAAATTCTTCTGTCTGAGGGTGATGAGGCACTGGAACAGGTTGCCCAGAGAATTTGTGGATGTCCCGTCCCTGGAAGTGTTCAAGACCAGGTTGGATGAGGCTTTGAGCAACCTTATCTAGTGGAAGATGTCCCTGCCCATGGCAGAGGGGTTGGAACTTGATGATCTTCAAGGTCCCTTCTAACCCAAAACATCTATGATTCTATGAAATTAACATGGAAAGATTAATTTTGTAATTGGTTCTTTTTGTAATGGGATCTTTAGCAGGCAGCACAACAGCTGTACTATTCAGCTTCTTTTACAGTCATAGCTCTATTAAACTTTGTACATAACAAGAGATATTACCACGTAAATCTGCATTTCTGAGAAGTACTGTTGACACAAGCTATTACTTCCAATTACCCTGATACTCAATTACTAGCTATCATTTCAGATATGAAGTTAACTCCTGTCAAAAATGTTTGTGATGTCAGAAGTGCATGAACTGCCCTTTATCTCATTCTTACTGTTCAAATTACCACAAGGAAATTAGCTTCCTATGACTTGATGCCATGTTTTCTAAGACCTTTACATTTTTCTTCATGGTTGCTAAACAGCTGAAGTTCAGTGTTTTCTTCAGTTAAATCTGTCAGCAGAATGGACTCATAAATTGAACTATTTACACCTCACACAAAGAAGCAGAGGAATATTTTATGTAATACTGCTAAAACTTGAACTGAGAGGTGACAATGGGAGGGAAGTTGATATCAGAAGTTTTATGACCGCAATAGCCCTTTGTGAAATCCATGAATTGCTTCATATTTAAGTTGTGGGCTTTCTTGTGCCTGGTGACTCATCTAACAGCCTTGGATGTGCTCTAGTAAGCCAAGGCTCCTGGTCGCTATTCATAATATTGAAGTGGATTGTCTTTGACCCAGAAAGCTATGTGTGTATTATTGAATAAAGCAGAGCCAAGACCTGGGCTCAGACACCAGCCATGATCATCTGCCTTGGCTTAGTTAGTAGCCTCCCTGATGCCACTTCGGGCTATGCAAACAAACTGTCCACTAATGTAAGGCTAGGCATAGTATTTACCATATACCTGTTAATGTGGACGTGGGAGAAGGGAATTTGGTTGTGTGGACGTGAGCCAAACTGTGTCATTTGGCTGCAGGTCCAGAGAATGGTATCTGGTTAATAGTTAATCTTTTACCCTTTTCCTTGGGAAAAGCTGTTATTTATGTAGTATATGACTAGTTATATTTAATTTTTTTTCACTGAATCTTTCTGATGTGATTGTGATAGTTGTAAAAAGAGAGCATTTAAAATATATATATATGTAACAACAGTATCACCCAGCCATCCACATTTGACTTTAAATATTCCAAAATATTTTCAGTTTAGCTTCATCACAGTAAGTGTTAAGTGTTCTATGAGACTGAATTCTGAAAACACTATTTTCTAAAGATATCTATTTAATCCTGCCTAGCTGTGATTTTTGTGTCTCGTGTTCATTATCACTGAGGTATTAAATTGTTGCCTGATTTTTTGTGGTTTATTATATAGCACATATAGGTTATATTTGATCTTTGGAGATTAGCCAGATAATAAATTTTAAGCAGTGAGACTCATGGATATCTGGAAGAGACTATCACAGTCTCAAAACTTTCACATCAGAGAAATAACTGAAATCAATCTCATTCAGAAAGACATTGTATCATTAGTTTCAAGCAGGCTTCAGTTTCATGGGATTGTGTTCTTATAAATAAGAAAGGTTCCTTCATTTCTTTGAATTAATTTTAAGTATACTTTAATTCATTTATATATCCAATATACACACATATTCTTTGCACATTTACATTTTAAGGAAATAGCTTTTAAAGACATCTCAGATGCTCTTTGATATTTCTTGACTTTCAAATTTTAAGTCTCTCTTCTACCTGACAGAAATTGGCCTAAATGCAAAGCTGGGAGAGAATACTGCGGAGGTATAAGTGAAATGTTAAATAGAACTCTTATTTCCATTTTATCTTGAACTACTTTTCTATTTATCTTCTTTTAAATATGTGGTTATTCTGAAATCATTAAAACTGTAAAACTGTGTAAAAATCATTCACCTCAGAACTTTTCTTCAAATTTTGACCACTTGAAATGGAAATATCGTTGATCATTATTATCAGTGACAGTGTATTTTGCCACCTATTTATCTCTATTTACTTAGGAGAATGTTTTAAATAAAGAGCTTTTGTCTTTACTTACTTAATCTCTTAAAATTGCTGAGTCAAAGTTTTCCCAAACTATAACGCTGTAACATTTCCAATATTACATCAGTGATGAGCTTGTCTCATCCCTGTTACGTTAGTAAGCGTTACAGAACATCAACATGTACGTATTTTCAGAAAGCAATGTTTTCTGCCTTTCTTTTGTTCCTTCATTTAAATAGTCAGAAAATTTTCTTGTTAGTAACAGCTACTTTGAAAAGGATCAGAGGTCTAAGCACAGAATTAGACTAAATATACATCATATTACAGCTGACATCTGGGTAATGTTTATAATAGAACAATTACATGCACAGTTATTAATAGCAGCATAAAGATAGGCATGCACTTTAAAAGATAAAAAGAGGACAAGTAGAAAGAAATTTAGTGAAACCAAGCTAAGACTTTCCAACTGGAGGCAGCAGTTGAAATATTTCCGATTAAAACCAGCAAAAACAGGATACAGAAATAGTCTTACAAGTGGTATTATGAGACTTTCGGCAAGATAGAAACTCACACTTCTGTGTATTTTGCTGAAAAAATTTCAATGGAGGAGAAAAGGGAAGATGTGTATTTAATCTGAAGAGGTAAAAACTGTAAGAAAGTTCGGCAATGGACCCTGAATATATGAAAAACAAACAGGAAAATGTTCTCTTCATTCCCTGGGTATAGAACATGTGATAAAAGGCTTAAAGAGCAGCAAGAGACATTTGATTTTATGCAAGCAAAGTTTGCAACAGTAAGGACAGATAAGCAAGTCTCCTAGCTTGGCTGGTAGTCTCTATCTCAGAACATTTTTAAGACAAACAGAGACATGTGATGTCAGCAATGATTAAGTTGCCTTTCCTCTAGCCTTGAGAGGATATTAGAAGAACTTCTGAGGTTCTGTGATCTCCTACAACTGTGTGTAGACACTTGAGAACAGTTACTGGAATCACTACCTTCTCTTGTCTGTTTACAGTAAAGTGTTTGCTTAAGTTTCTGCAAGAGGAGGGCATTTCTAAACTGCAAGTTGTAAAATACTTTCAAAATCATTGTGATGTCCTTGTCGTATTTATGCTTTTGAGGTAGCTAATGGTGTTTTCTACAAGATCTAGATTATACTTTTATCTTTGTTATATGAATCCTGTTACTCACCCCTATGTATAGGCAGCTGAATTGATCCTTCCACTAATAATAAGTTGTTCAACTGCAGCCTCCATAAAGACAAGAAAAGATTGCAAGTTATTAACATAGTTTGCAAGACGTCCTGTCAAACTGTCTCCTGATTAATAAAGAGAAATCATCCATAGAAAATAAAAGAACTTCAAACAGGGAAGAGGGTTTGTATACACATCCTGAGGGAAAAAAAAAATACAATGCAATTCTGGTGTATAAATCAGCTGGACTAATACTAGGAGTGCCACACTTTTCATGCACATCTTATCTGTCATTTCCGGTTCTGAATTAGGTCTGGGAGAAACATTGACTGGATCAGTTACTGGAAGGCAATGACAGAAGAAAATTCTTTCTTGTTTCTTTGCTCTTTTATCTGACTTTTCTTTTAAAGAACATAGTTTTTCTGAAAGAGAAAAAAGACTGAAAAAACACTCACTGGAGGACAAACTGGAACAAGTTGGAACTAAGTATGTCCCTGCATTCTTAAGGAGATGATAGCTGGACTTTTTTCTCATCCAATTGAATAGAGAAGCCTAGTGTGTCATGGAAAGAAAGCCCAACTGAAGACAAGTGTATTGTGGGAAGCTGTTATTTGAACTAATTATTTTGTTCAATTCCATGTATGTGTCCATAATTAAGCCTAAAGGGCCAGAAATAACTGACTTAGACACAATTAGTATATTCTGCTGATGATTTTAATGTCTTTTGTTTAAACTCCTTGGGATGGAATAAAGAATTTGGGTTTATATATGTAGTCTTCCTAATATTCTTTGTTTCAGAATAGGATTAAATAAAATAAAACAGCACTCACGGCTTACTTTCTTCAGTCTACATAGTGCCATTCATCTCCAGTCACAGAACCCTAGAGATGATCAAGTGGATGTCTGAGCCCAATTATTGCCATGCATTTTAAGCATCTAGTGTTGACTCATTGCTTGTATCAGAGCAGAAGAAATATGAATATATATCTCAAAATAGTATGTAAAGTAAAATGCCTCTCACTTGCAAAGAAGCATCCAGGGAAAATAGAAAGGAGAAAGAGTTATGATGATGACAAATACTGTTCTTACTAGGATTTTTTTTCTGCATCAAGCAGAAAAAAACATTGAAATACCGCTAATATGCATTTCATTTTACCTACATTTTACCTACATCAGTTATAATTTTTTCTACAAATTTAACATTAAAATTTCAGTTTTCAAATAGGTAATCAATAACAAAATATTATTCTATCTTAGTTTTTGAGATGAGTAAAGAACAGCTACTCGTATGTCCTTTTCATCAAATAAGGTTAGTTGAAGCCTTGGGATAAAAACGGAATGCGGTCTGCAAGATAATAACAGGCAAAACAATACATAGGTTTTTGTCTATGCTCTGCCTAGAGGAGCCAGTAACAACCAAATTTGCAACCATTACTGAATATTAATATGCTTTATGGAGACCACTCTAACTTTAAATGGGGAGAGAGAACGCTACACTTTCTGTTACTGTGAGAAAATCAAAACTCCCATCAAAGCACTCATCAGGCAGCAGGCATGCATGTGGCCAGATGGATAGGCAATCTCTGTCAGGAGTAATATAATCCTGCCATTTGCTGAATAGCAGCCAATAAAAATTCACTGTCTTTGTGTAGCAAAGAGGCTTTAGTTTATTTCTAATTTCTGATTAATGCTCTGTGAATGGATCTTTGGCCAGTGTGTGCTTTGAATCACTTGTGGCCCTTTGATCGACTTGTGTATGAATCTCATTAGGAACTAGTGAAAAACTTTATTTACAAAATGCACAAGGAAATAAACAGCCCCAAATGCAAAAGATTTTTTTTTTTTAAGAAAATTGTTTGCTGACAGCAGAGACAATAAGTAGGAAGCAGATCCCATGCTAAGCATGTAGTCAGCTGCTTAGCTTTCTTTCTAGTTAGGTAAAATATTTGAAAAGTGATGAAAATTGGATCTTCAGGTACCTAGACATAGTCCATTACTTAAAAAAAAAATTCCATGCCTTGACATATGGATCATGTAACTGCCAAGTACACCTCTTGTCTGGCTTTGGTGAAAGAACGTATGATGACAGGGACAGAGAGCTTGCTGAAGAACACCAGAAAGAAGAAAAGGCAATAAACAGTTGGTAGCAAAATTACACACCAGATACCACTGTGCACAGTAATTGTACTGACCTTTAAGAACAACAAAAATGTGCTAATGGAAATATAATTTTGAATTTGACTTAGTATTTGTAGCAGTTTTACATGAAATTTAGGCAGAAGCTCTGTCTAGTGTATTTTCAATAAAAGATTTTCTTGACATTTGTAAGTATTTGTGAAGGAAAGAGTAATGGATAGCACAGATCACAGCAAAGTCCTACCTTTCTGAAGACAGAACAAGAAATGATTATAGAATTTAGCCTTTCCATAGAAACTATAACGAGAATGGAAAATGGAAATTATGATGCTAAATTAAATTCAAATATTTTTTTTTATAAAGGAAAGGATGAATTGCAAATAAAGAGTGAAATCTATTAATACATATAATCATTTCTGCAATTCAAAAGATATTAGATATTATTTTATTATTTTGTCATTTGTATTCATCTTTTTACTGTATTTATAGATGTTTTGGCAGAGCATGAACATCTTGAATTAGAGTCATGCAGTCGGAAGTGCCAGAAGACTCATTTTAGTGGTCTGTATTTACTGAGTGCTAATGGACATTTTACTTTGGATTTCGTAAGTCAGGTCACTTTATGCTGACAAATTAAAGTTACTGGTTACATTTACAGATGCTGAATGATTTGTAGTTGTTGCAATTACCAGTGGAAAAGAAGCCGACATGTGAAGTACTTGCACATGCAGTTCAGATATTGAGATATAAATCCTGCATCCAGGGCTCCTGTTGAATGAGGCTGTCTCACGCTTTGCAGAAAAAATGGAATACCTCTGGCAGCTCTCCTAAGTGTAGTGTTGGGTCACACAACAGAAATATTTGCTCTCCATTTTGAGAGAGCTCTCCATGCCTTCATTCATGCTTGGGATTGTTTCTTGCCCTTGCATCAAGATCAGAGGCAGGTTTGAAGAGACTTCCAGGAAATTCTGGGGGAGAAAAATTGGACCTCATGTGCTTGTCAGCATGGATCCAGCCTGTCTGCATGGTGTGTAGGCCAGCCAAAGCACAGCACATCCCATCTGTCTTGGTGCAGATGTCAGGTGAGGACACATGGTGTTCAAAGGGCTGACAGATGGAAGATGTAGGTAGCTTAAAATTTGCTCGCTTTCCCGCTGGATAGGCAGCAGTATCCGAAATGGAAGCCTTACAGGCATTCAGATATGGATGCATTCAGAGAAGTCAGGAAGCCCACCTGTTTGGTGTTTGGCCAAGGCTTCTAAACACGATGTACACTCAGTCCAATTATTCAAAAATGAAGTAAGAATATCCTTTGTGTATCAAACTGTTGTCTTATAAATTAAGAAAGAGAACTCTTGGAATTAGATAATCAGAATTCTTTGTCAAAGCTCCACAATGGATGTCACAAAGATTTATGGACTCATCATTTGAATTGGTTTCTCTAAAGCACCTCTAGAAGTTAAAAACCTCTAAGAGATTTTAAAAAGTGTTACCGAATTGTAGTATTTGGCCAAGCAATAGAGATCGGAAGAATCTTATGTCAGAAAATAATAATTTTTGTGCTGTTTTTTTGCTACTTTTGCTAGAATATGCTAGTCACATTTTATCTGGAAAGATCAAGAGAAGGAGCAGATGGTGGGATTATTTATTTTTACCATCATAGTTTTTTGACAGTATTTCCTTCTATTTTGACAACAATTATTTTTTTATCAATATGTTTTTAAGTATACATCTGTATGCATACATATATTTATGTACGTGATAAATCCCAAGTGTGTACAAATACGTGCATACATGCATTTATGATTTATTCACAAAATGTTACTTCAGAATGTCTACAAGTTGACGGTTTATTAATATTAATGTATTCCAATTGCTTTGGATTATCCTGTTTATTGAACAATGAGAAAAAATAATATGCATGAACTCCAAGGAGACTAGCAAAATGACTGTTGTTGTTTTAAATGAAAACCTGTGAAATGGCTTAGGAGAAGTGGTTTTGCATAAGGAAGAAAACATAGATCCTTACTATTTCATGACAAGCAACAACCTTGTCACTTACTTTAAGCACACCAGTCTTGCTCAGGATCAAATAAAAACAGACTTAGCTGCACAAATAAAGAGGACTTCTTTTCTTAATGATATGAAATTATTTAAAACCCCATACGTGACATACATAAGAAATTGCTCATACAAAGACACCAAAGTGACAAACTGAATTCCTTCCAGATACGTACTTAATTTAGAATTTTTATTATTTTATAAATGTATACTACTTAATAATGGAAACAGATGAATAATTATTTTGCTGTCTATTGATCTGTTATGTATTTTCTATGTTCTATGTATATAAAAAAATCACAAAATCACTGGATTCAGTGAAATAAATGTAGCCTGTAAGGAAATTAAGAGTTCGTACAGGTACATGTAGGTTTCTAACATGCAATGCATGTAGATTATTTAGGGCAATGAGAGGTTTTCTCCAAAGAGAGGCTTTTGAGCTTTTAGATATAATCTTTACCGTATTCAAATCAACATGGACTATTCTACTGCCTTCAATAGGATCAATATTTCATCTGTTGTAGCTAAGGAGTAAAGTCTTTAATGTTGTAGGCAACTGCAGACAAAGAAAAGAGGTGACTTTTTCCTAATTAAAACCATAATACGAACCTAGCTCATCTTCTTGGAACATTAAAAGAGGCAAGTAGTAGGCACCTGAAACAGCTGAGGTTGAAGCAGAGTAAATGCTGTCTGGCTCAAGATATAGAAGCTGAGTGGATTCTTGGGACATTTAGAAGGCATATGCTATTGTGGAAGACTTAATACTCTATTAGCTTTTAGTATTTCATATGCCTTCACAGAATTGCACAAATATTATCCCAGGTTTACATCATGCTACTTTCATTCCCAAAAAGCATATCACAGAAACAAAAAGTTAGGTGAGTTCAAAAGAAGTCCTACTACTAAAGCAACAACTGAATCTGAAAGTTTCATGTGTTGATTTGAGATGTACTGCTAGTGTGAAACAGTGAAGCTATTCAAGATGCTCTTTTTAGTAATGGTTTTGTGGTTTGCATGTAGTTTTTAGTTAATTTTCTCTCTCTGAATTTAATGTTTTTATGTCTTTGTATTAGGGACAATAAAGGATATAGATTTAACTCACTGAACATTTCATCGTGAGACTTGTGTTGAAATGTTTCACAGAAGAACTATCTTTTGAGAGACTAGAAATAATAGCAGATGGTTGTGATCCGATTTGAATGTAGATATTTGTCTTTCAATCAGCAATAGCTGGACACATCCTTATATCCAAGAGAAATTTCAATGAATGTCTATGAGAAATAAAGAAGTCACATACAAATTCACAATAATAAGAAGCGCAGAACAGAAGAGGACATGTCACATACTGCAGTTTTGATTTTACAATTTTTGATTATTCTTTTTTTTTTTCTGAAGTAAATATTTACATTTTCTAGATTCCTTGTTCGTAAAAATATACATTTGATGTGAAAAATTGTTCCTTTTTTTCTGATTGGCAATTTTTAGTCATTTGGAAGGACAGATACTGTTGCTATTGCATATAAATTTAATATCTATCTCAGCAAATCAGACATTTGTCTATTAACATAGTATTTTTTTTTCAGTGTAAGATTTCTTTTTCTTTTGTGGAAAAAGCCTGGATATAGGCGGTTTACGTGTGCAATTTTTGACTTTCAGTTCTCAGTATGTGGTACTGATAAACATGAATTGTGTCTCCAACATAATTCAGGTTTACTGGTGAAGGTGAACACAAAATTTCTGGATAGGACCAATTAAGAACTAATCAAAAGTTTCATTTTTTGTGAATTCATTTGTTGTGTTAGTTAACATATCTGCTCAGTGAAAGAAAGTAATTTGTTAAAAAAGTCCATAGATAACCAACTTACAAGTGATGTCATATGCCTCTCATTTTCACATCTGTATGTTACTAAGATGCTAGCCTTAGAAACTTTTACTCTCCAGTCTTATTTTTGTTCTTTCTTCCATCGTCATAAATTGCATGAAATGACTTTCCTCAATTCTACGCCAAATCCCCATCTTCTGCTCATTCAAATTTTTTTAAAAACACTTGGCTCTCAATAAACGACAAAACTAAAGCCTCCATCATGCTGATATGCTAGATTTTAATTTATTTACAGTATATTACTAAGATAGTGATAATTGTCAGAAAACCTAAATTTGGGCCTTTCTCTGATTCTCACAGGATGTTTTCAGCATTCCAAATTCTTGTTCTTCCCCATCATTTTTAATAGACATCACCACAGCAATTATGAAATTAAAACCACTGGACATCTGGCACCGCTGGCATTCAAGGTATTTTACATTCTTTGAAGATGTGAATATCCTTTTTCCACTTTCCTTTCTTCATGCTCCTTTAAAAGGCTGAAGCAGTTTGAAGAGGCCTGTTAGACCACACATCAAGCCAAGATGCAATTCAATTATGTATGCTTACCCCATAATCCGCTCTAGTATACGCTTGCATGAATGACCATGCTGAGCAAGAGAGGGACATGCCAAGAAGACATTCAGATGCTTGGCACTATTATGGGCGACAGGACCAGCTGAGAAGCAGCTCTCAGATAAACAGCCTCTGTGGAGATGACATTATCACATGACAGACATTTCCGCAGTCTAAAAAATCAAGCAGTTAGTGTTACAGATGTCTTTGTCAGCCTTCTCTGGGGTTGGGTCATGCAGTTGTGCTGTGTAGAAAAGAATAAAGTCCCTCCAACAGCTGGCCTTCTACGATGGGGTTACAGCGTTGGTGGATAAGGGAAGAGCAACTGATGTCGTCTACCTTGACTTGTGTTCAAAGCCAGGTTGGATGAGGCTTTGGAAAACCTGGTCTAGTGGAAGGTGCCGCTGCCCATAGCAATGGGGTTGAAACTAGATGATCTTTAAGGTCCCATCCAAACCAAGCCATTCTATGATTCTTCTAGATGAATAATATCTTTATTCAGATTTATTCAGCATTACTGGGCTGGTAAAACATCATCATGCCAACATGTAAGCATACACACATGCAGAAAACAAAAGGATTTAGGCTTATTCAGCAGGATTACATTGAAGGACCAATTTCCAAATATAAATAATTTGACATTTAAATTCTTCAATGTGTTAACAATGTCAGAAATTATTACTGCAATGTAACACCCTATATTTGTATTCTATACTTGAATTACAAAAAAAAAAAGTTGTTAACAGCTTTTGTCATTTTTCTGCAGCTTAGTGATATTTGCTGTTTTTGTCATTTTGGTTAAAATGTGGTTTTGTTATAATTAGATCGGTACAAAAAACTTACTTCAGGTTACAAATCCAAATGTAAGTTCTGTTGCACAAGATTTTTTTTAACCTAGCATGAAACAGTACTTGTTTTAAACAAATTTAACAAATAAAATAAATTTAAAAAATCACTATTGAAGAAGTGTTATTTAAATATCCAGGCAGTTAAATAATTCAGATAAACTTTTTACTTTTTAGCATGCAGAAGTTCATAACTAAAAATGATGAAGACTCACATGAGCTCCAATGATATTTTTTTAAGCTCTACATTTTAAAGCTGTTAATTCTTTTTAATGAGTTTTGGTTTTACTACTGTCCTACAACAATGTATCTGAACTAGTCTTTTGCAAAGTTCCTTTTTCAGGTTGCATTTGAAATGTTTTTTGATCAAATAATATATTATGTTCACAAATGTCATTTCACCTGAATGGTTTTATTCCTGTTACTAACAGTTGTAATTATTCAAACTTTCAAGAAAGGCAACTTTAAGTGCTGCAAAGTCCTGCTTGAAAATTAAGTTGGTTATAGGCTCTTATGCAGTTTTACATACAGACTAATTATCATAAGAATTTATTAATGTAAAGAAATAATTAAAATTCTAAACAGCTCATTTAAATTATTTGGTATATCTTCAATATAATAATTCTTACAATTGCAATGATTCTACTAAGTGCAAGAATTTCCAATCACATATTTCTCCTTCTCCTATTGCACTATAAATTATACTTAGCACTGAAACTTTGTGTTTCACCTATTTCACTGTCCCCGTTTCTGATATTCCTCGCCAAAATAAATGAAGAAATAAATAAATATATCCTTCAGAAAGTGGAAATCAAGATTAGACGTATCATTAGGACATATGGCTGCTAGTACTAGCAATAGAGTATGAATGCATGTTTACAGTAATTTTCCATTCTAGTTTTAATGCTTCATATGTAATATCAAATTATACAATAAGAAAAATTAACAAAACGATGTCCTAATGACATTTCTATAGCTTTCTGGAAATAGTAGCCATTGGTTTATTCAAGAGGAGTAATTAGATTCTCTTAAATGCAACAAAGCCTAGATCATCCAATATTTTAGCTATTGATCAACAGTGCTTCCACAGCGTCAACACCTTCTCTCTTTCACACTTTAACCCCATAATGAGCAGGCTAGGCATGGGCAAGAGGTTGGGAGCGGACACAAATTGGACAGCTGACCTCAGCTGACCAAAGGGATATTCAATACATTCAATATATTGCTCTGTAACGTCATGCTCAGCAATAAAACTGTGGGGAGGGGTGTGTGCACTTCTTCCAGAGTAGCTGTTACTTGGAGACTGGCTGGTCATTGGTCTTCTGATGGGAGGTTCAGAGTGCCTTTGCATCACTTGTTTGTGTTTTTTTCCTCCTTCCTTCACTTATTAAACTGTTTTATCTTGACCCTTGATTTTTCTCACTTTTGCCTTTCTGATCCTTTCCCCTAACCTGCTGGTAGCGGTGGGGATAGGAATGAGCAAGAGGCTGGGTGGTGCTTAGTTGCAGATCAGGGTTAACCCACCACCCTCTTTCAGACACAGAAGCATTTTAGAATATGCCTAAGAAATTATATTATCAGTGATAATATGATATCACTGATATATATCATTGATTATATATTAGTGATAAATAAGGAAAGAGGAGAAAAAAAAAAAAACAAATAAAAACCAATTCATGAAATTGGTGCAAGGAAACATTTTCTGATTGTTTCAATCCAGATCTCCTCCAAGGTAATGATATACCACTGTTCCATAGCAGCAAGACATGAGCTGAGGCTCACATGTGCAAAAGCATTAACAGTCATGTGCAGACTCTCTTTTAAGAGCAGCCTCATGAGTGTGTTTGAGACCTCACAAAGATGATGACTCATTTACTCTTCACTGTTTACCTCCTGAGGAGGAGTGCTGAAGGCTAGTTTAAGGACAGATCAGCCAATGCATTCATTGGAAAACCAGTGGATAGTCTTGCGATAGAAAAAAAATATCTGAGAAAGCTGTAAGCATGCTGAGAAGAGAGGTAAGGACAATCCCATGGCTTATGTCTTCCTTTACCAGTCAAGTGTGATGGGATCCTTATGATGCTTGGACAGTAGTCAGAAATGTGTGGATTTTAGCTCTATCCATGGTTTAGCACAGGGCAAAGTATAAGGAGTCCTTTGGAGGCACTGTGTTTGGATATACTGAGAAGTGTGTATAGGTTATTTCAGGCCTCAGATGTTCCACTGATTTTAGGGCGAGTATAGTCTCTAAATAACTTTGAGAAGCTAAGCATAAGAGGTGAACTCTCATGAAGGTATGCTGACTAAGCAACTTAGAGACTTTTATTAAAGGCCAAAAAATGTGTACAATCATTTCTCTTATTCTTTTTCGATTCTTTCAGGAGGTAATTTTCCTGGCTATTTCTAACATAGATCAACTTTTGGAGCTGTAAAAGCAATAGCAGCAAGGAAGATTAATTCGACTTTGCTTTTTTTTATTACTTTTTCAGGCAGAGTGTTTGGTGTTACCACTCACACACACAGCTTATTCCTTCTCTTTATGTGTAACAGTTTGTTTTACTCAAGCCTTCTACAAACTTGACCTCTTGTAATGACCACAGCACTGTATTCTGGTACACTAGTTATTTCCAATACCTTTTAGATGACTTTTTGTTGTTGTTGTTCTGACACAAAGAAGCAACAGATCAACTTTACAGGAATGTAAATAAAATCTGAGAAATATGACAGAAAAATCGTTATCTTGTGTAAGTGTATGACTCCATCGAAGATCAGAAAATGTAACAAGAAACAATTAAGTCCTTTTAAATGCTGTTTAAAATAATTTTGGTCTACAAGCAGTTACTATGACATATACTCCCCTGGGATGAGAACAAATTTATTTTTCATCATTCTTAGATCACTTACAGTATTTGTTTTAATCACTTTCAGACGAATGCTACTTTTATGTAATACCAAACATCTGGTGCACATTGTTGTGGATTACAGTCTAAACCAAGGCCAGCACACATGGTCAAAGGTTCCTAGCAAGTGCTAAGTGTTTGCTTCAAATGCGAACAGCCTGTGCCCTAACAACGTAGCTGCGTTTCAAGGATTCCAAATTAACTAATTAATGAGACACACCTCTTAGGTAACTGGATGTCAGCCTATGAAGATGCTTCACTGGATGTTGAATCTGGACACCAGGACAAGATTGCTAGTCATGTAGAACTGAAATAAAATAGCAATTCCTCCTGAATTATTAGCTAAGGGCTGTTAAGAGTCATATTTTGTTTATATATGGACTCACTCTGTGAGCAAATAAGAAACCTCCCAGCGTGAAAGCTTAGCTTAAAAAAAGTAAAATATAGCCAATCTATTTCCCTACACTATTGATGTTCTATTGAAGGTGTCATCCTGAATAGGATAAAATCACTAAATTGTCCTGCCAATTACTTTTTAATTGCAGCTTCCAAAAAAATGAAATGAATGATACAACACATAAAAAAGTGAGATTTTTCTAA
Organism: Tauraco erythrolophus; assembly: GCF_009769465.1. Classification (NCBI taxonomy): domain Eukaryota; kingdom Metazoa; phylum Chordata; class Aves; order Musophagiformes; family Musophagidae; genus Tauraco; species Tauraco erythrolophus. The sequence goes on along the minus strand of NC_141468.1, from coordinate 28,313,892 downwards.
CTGGTAAGGATAAAATCTAAATGGACATCAGAATACAAAGCTAACTGTTCAGAGTTCAAAAAAGTTTATTACCATTGATAGCTAGAGCTCCTTCTCTGGACTTTTTCTCCTTTGTTAAGACATTGATATTTTTTAGATGCATACACAGGGTTTGAAATCATGCGCACTGGGCCATGGTCGAGGAAGACAACTAAAACCACATTGTAATGTGGCAGTCCAGGAGGATGAATATTATTAACCGTGAAAAACTTCACACAAAGACTGACTTTGGTGATTACATTTTGACTGTGGTTAAATTAAAAAAAAAATCTCATATTTCAGGCTTGGAAATCTCTCTTTCCATTTTTCAGATGTCGTTTAATTACTAACATCAAAGATTCTTCAATTTTGATGTGAACGTTTTCTATATACATAAAGTTCTACTTTTGTGCATACCTGGAATTATCTAAGTCCTAAGAGGACTGAACAGTTTGGCACCTATCCCAGACCTAACAATCCATACATTAGGCGATTCTCAACATAACTTGAGAGGTTTGATTGAGGCTGAAGGGTTTGAATAAAACTGTGCTTCTGCCTGCCAGAAGGGGTTCAAGAAAAAATCAGTTCTGGTGTGTTTTACAGCTCAGCTGAAGGCTCATGTACAGGTGACCGCTTAAAGCTCTTGGGTAGAAGCTTCCTCTGAGGATATCGGAAACTGTGGTTTGATTTCTGCTTCGCTTGGATTCAGACATGACTTTCTGTATTAGATACTAATCATAATGATATAAACTTTTCTAAAATATTGATCTGTGCTCACCCTCTCTTTAAATCAGGTCTGTTTCAAGAGAATATTATTCCAAAATCAGTAATACTAACTGAGACTAAGAAAGAGACAACAAACCCAACTTGACTGAGTAGTTCTATTGCTGGGACTTCAGCAATAATTTTACCCTAGGCACCCCTTCTTTCTTCAAAATTCTGATATCTTTTGAACAAAACATTCATTGGATAAAAAAAAAAAAAAAAAAAAAAAAGACTAATTGAAGAAGGAACAAGAGCTTGGAATTCCCACCATCTCAGCAAGTCCCCTAATCACCAAGGTTTTTTCCTAATGTCTTTCTTTTCGTCCTGTCAAATAATTTTGAGATCTTTTTGAATTAAGGAAAACCTTGAAAATTATATTGCAGGTTGTCTGGCAGTAATGCATTACTAGCAACTTATATAATTGAAGAACTGTCAGAAATAACTGGAACTGTAGTGAAATTCTCCATGTTCAGTGTTAAAAATTTGACCACTGAAATGAGAGGGTACGTGTGGCTACTTGGTTGTAATAGAAAAGACTAACCTTGGCAATGTTTTTAATTACAGTTGAGAGTACAGATTCAAGTGGAAGGAGATCTCTTCCCTCGTGCCTGAGTTAGACAGTTGAGCCTAAAAAAGTGGTAGAGATACACTTATTCTTAGAGGTTTGCAGCTGAGCTGGTTAACACAAGCATTTACTTTTCTGTCCTCTGCCCCACCCCACCTCACGCCTGCTTTCAAGTTAATTTTAGCTTGTGAGTTTACTTTTATGGTTTCTTTAGAGATTCTAGGCAATTTAACCTCTGGTCAGCACTGTAAGCACTAGGCACCTGGAAGTTAGATGCTCAGCTTTGCTATCCCTGCTCTTCCCTGATTTCCTAATTGGATCCAGCTTTTTATCTCACTCTTCTTTCTTGCTATTTCAGATGCACGAAGTTTATTCAATCACTGTTTAATTCAGAAAGCACTAAATATGATTTTCACAAGGAAGTCTCTTGCTTTGAAGGAGAAATTGAAGGGTTTTCCTGGTATGTGTAAACCACACTGACTACTACTATAGCAGCCTTTAGCTATCTCTAAATCTAACAAGAGAAGAAAATTCAGTGTAAGACATTTACAGGAAGCACTGTATTTCCTTTACCTAAAAGATTTTGATAATTAAAAATTTTCAGTGGATTTATGGTTTTGGAGCAGCTGGTTATGTTATATTGGGTTTGGGTTTATTAATCTTTGTGCGCTGTGGGAGAAAAGCAGTATGTTTTAAAATTGAAAAACCCAGTTAGTACACTTTGTTAAGGGCAAAACAGATAAACAAAGACAAAATAATAGTATTAATAACAAGAGCTCTCTTCAAAGCAGATAAATAGCTCCCAGAATTATTTTAAAGTTTCACTATCTAATGTAGACCATTACACTTCTTTAAAAAGAAATATATCTGTTAGCTTCTGAGACACTGCAAAAAAGTCATTTAGGAAAGACGAGGAAACACGCCAACAGCCGTTAAGTACAGACCTGCAAATATCCAGCTGTTCAAGCTCTCATCTACTTCAGTAGATAATCTGGACAGGGGAAGTTAGTAAACCTAAGTACACTCAGAGTATTAATTTTAAGGGGATTATTCAAGTAAAGTGTATTTAAATGACATGGTGAAATAGGTAAAATACACTGAGAAATAAAATGTGGAAACCAGATAAAATCATGACTATAAGAGCACTGGATGTGCTGCATATTAAAGACAACCATATGAATTTATTATGTGAAAAGTTCCTCAGAAGTCATTTTTACAACACGTAGATGATGACAGCAAGGAAAGGAAGAAGGGTAACAGAGAATTATTAAAGTGATACTGGATGAAGATAAGAGTTGGCTAGGGAAAATGGCTCTGCATTAATTCCTTGGTAAATTACTTTAAAGTCTTGTTTCCCCTACAGTTCCATCCTAGCTCTTAAGGTTATTCTAAGGACTAACCTACACATTTTGAAAGGGACTGAAGAGAACACTAGAAAAGAGAGATGAAAGAGACAACCATTGAGGGGAAAATAATGGGACCCTTTGTTTCCTGCAAACTAAGCAGTATAGAGCAGTACAAGCAATTGCTGTCATATTTGGTATGTTCTGCTACTGCCTTCTTGAAAAGTTTATAAATGAATAAAATATCTAGGGGCACCTGAACTAGGTTATATTAGTATGTTAAACTTGATTAAATGAACTATGCATGAAAATAACTTTGGGGCACAGAATCACTCTCAGCTCCAAATTACTCTCCCACAAACGTAAACCAACATTTACACTGAAGGAAAAAGTGAAAGCTATGCAAATATGCATGAAAATATCAGCTGGAAACACATCCAAAGTTACATTACTTATAAAATACCTATATTAAGTTAAGAGGATGGATTAACAGTATAGAAGACTTCTGTTAACTTTGGTGCAAAATTCTCAACCAGTTCTGGACTGATGTAAAATTCAGTGGATTTGATTTTTTCCTATCCAGGCAGATTTGCAGTTCCTAAATTTTCTTCAGAGTTTGCACTTGAATGAACTCAAAATGAAGCTTACCCCTTTTAAATGTAAATCACTAAATAACAGCAGGAGGCTGGGCCAGCACAGCCTCATACTGACACCTATGCAGAGCAGATTCTGAAACGATAGGCTATTGCACAGTAATGTTTGTGAATTGTGAGTCTTTATTAGGGGAAAAGAAAATAGAAGACTAGTAGGGGGAGCAGTGTAAGGAGGTCAGGGAATAAATTTACATTTCAGCCACATGCCCACTGATAAGGCTGTAAAATCCATGCTGTGGGAATGACTCCTTTTCCTTTTTGGCATTATATAAAGGATATAAGCAACTTACATTCATCCACCACCATCAGCCTTCTTGTGCTGGAAGGAATTAATTGTAATTTTCTTCTCCAGGGTAGCAGCTCCTCACTTGCATTTATTCTGATGGCTGACAACAAACACATCTTCTAGTATGCTGTTAACTGTGAAGAATCTGTTGGAGTTGAGGTCGTTTTCAAGCTTTTGTGAAAAGGAGTTGGAAAAGGTCTGAGTTATTGAAAAAGTAATTACAGGATTGCTTTTAATTAGATTACACAGTTCTCTGGGGAAACACAAAGGTGTTGTGGTTTGACATTTTGGCCCCACACACTGCCGTGAAACCACGTTTAGCAAAAAGAAAATTTCAGCAGGGTGAATAAGACATATCTAAGGAAGAAAGTGCATTGGTGAGAGAAATGTGGATTAGACTTCCGTAAAGACAGATTTTTAATTGGAAAATGTGACTCAGATGACTTTGAAGCCCCCTAAAAGAGGCTTATTATTGAATTTTAAAATGAGTGTTGAAATAGTAGGGTTTTATTTTCTAATGAAAAGATTTTAGTGAAAAAATGGCTACATTTTTTTAGCTTTTCATTCTTGGTTTAGCGTTCTTTAGCTGATTCTAGCTCTTTTGATATTCCCTAATTCATTTGTGTGGATTGCAGTCTAATGAGAAATGAAGCTCTGATCGTTTTGTTTTTCATCCTCTTTTGTCACAGTCAACAGATGAGGTAGATATTTTCAATGATTAATCAGTGCCAATTTGTAGAATTATTTTGGCTGTTTCTGCAACCTAAATGCCTGGTTTTATCTAGAAATAATCCCACAGAAAAGAGAAGTAGAATATAAACATTCCTAAAGTGTCCGTCTCTTTTGAACAAAACTGCTTCCCTTGAATCAGAGAAAGCGATGATATCAATTAGACAGCATAGTCAATTACCATACGATTCATTGCTGTGATTAACATATACTAGCTCTGGAAAAGACTAATTCTGGAGTATGTAAGGAATTACCTGATAAAGATGCAAGTCTTACAATGGAATTCTGGAATTTCCAACATTTGCAAGTTTACCTTCATGAGCTATCCCTTTAAAGAGTTGCTGAGAATATTTGAGCTGGTGCTTTCAGAGCTAACAGCAATCAGCTCATCGATCATAGATAAGGTGTTTCACTAGGCTACCATTGTCCAGTCTTCCTGTGGGTTTGTATCAGTATTTGTTACAGCTCTATTAATAAAAGGGAGGTAGAATACACTGAACACCACCATAAAGATTTGTCTCAATTTGGAAAAATGTTGTTGTGTTAGACAGACATTTGCTCCAAGCTGCTTAGAAATCAGACTGAATGACTAGGAAAATATCCAAGCAACTGGAAACAGGAATCCCATTTTTAAAAATAGGATTTTTTAAAAAATAAGTTTTCAAAACAAGAGAACTCTTCTGTTAATTCTGTTTTATTACTAAAGTAAAAATCAAAGGGCAACTCCTGAGTCTATATTCAGGTAGTTGATGGGAGATAATGGAGAAAACTGCAAAAGCGTTCTTGACTTCATCATAATTAAAGTGGAAATGCTCATTTTCCATGGAATCATAATTTTTATTTTAATATTTTTCCATAGGGGGTCCAAACTGGCTAATTTCAAAGTGGTCTTTCTTTTTCTCTTCCTTTCCTAATATACACGGTTTAAAATACAGAAAATACTCTGGCAAACAGAGACAGGAAAAAAAAAATTGTTGCTGGTCAGCAGGAAAAAGAAATGTCAAGACTGTTTACATGTCCATGCAAGCACATCAGATACATACCAGTCAGCTCTGTGAATTCACCATGCAAACCTCCTCAGTTAAGTATGTGCTCATTGACTTTGTTAAAAGTGTTTTAAATACAGTTGATTCCTCTACAGGCAATATGACCTATAGTTTCAAGAGGCAAGTAGTCCAACACACCTAGCATCCTTAAAGTCTAAATAACAGCCAAGAATGAAAAAAACAACCCAAACAACAACCTCAAGCCAAAAAGCAACAAACCAACAAGCAAATGATCTACAGCTGAATGGAGCATACAGGATTAAGAACTATCTCAGAAGGCCAACTTTTACCCTTTATTTTCTGTAATTTTAAAAAACAGTTGTTTGTTTGTGATACAGTTTAGAAGAACAGATTTTTACTTGAACATATTAAAAGCTTATTGGAGAATTTCCATTGCCTTGAACATCAATATTTGTGAACATTCATAAACTTTTATTTTTAGTTTTGACCGGGATAATGGAAGGGATGCAGTTTTAAGCTATAAACCAAAGAATTGTTTCTATGAATATAGCAAATAACTTGGGTTTTTTTGAATAGCTACGAAGAACAAAATATGGGCAGAAAGGTGGGGAAGGCTGGCTGATTAATTGTTTCTAATCAACTGTGCACTGATGTCATTAACTTCTCATTGAATTTTTACCAGTTATTGACATCTGATGTTTACAAAAGTTGAAGTATAATCTACTTACAGTTTAGGTATTCTTTTTTTTCTTATCTACTTAATCAAATCCTTAATTACATATTTTCATGCATTAATTGAGCTATACCTTGTTTTAAAATGAGACAAACAAGTGTCTGAACATAATATTTGATAAGATAGCTGTTAAAGGCTGTAAATAATTGAACAGACTGAGCCTGATGGTGTGATAGTTGAAGCCTAAAAAAACTAGTTCACTGCTTCTCTCAAGAAGGAATGAAAACCAGGCCTGTGAATAAAATATGTCTGAGCTACTGGTTTCATCATTAAAATCAGAATTGAGAAATTGAAGGATCTCACAAAGAATCATAGTCTCATAGAATCATAGAATGGTTTGGGCTGGAAGGGACCTTTGAGGTCATTTAGTCCCAACCCCCCTGCCATGGGCAGGGACACCCTCCACTACACCAGGCTGCTCGAAGCCCCATACAATCTGGCCTTGAACTCTTCCAAGGATGGGGCATTCACAACTTCTCTGGGCAACCTGTTCCAGTGCCTCATCACCCTCAGAGGGAAGAATTTCTTCCTTAGATGTAATCTGAATCTACCCTCTTTCAGTTTAAAGCCATTACCCCTTGTGCTATCACTACACTCCCTAATAAAAAGTTCCTCTCCAGCTTTCTTGTAGGTCCCTTTTAAGTACCAGAAGACTACTAGAAGGTCTCACCAGAGCCTTCTTTTCTCCAGACTGAACAACTGGAATTGTCTCAGTGTTTCTTCGTAGGAGAGGTGTTCCATCTCTCGGATTATCTTTGTGGCCCTCCTGTGGACTCTCTCCAACAGGTTCATGTCCTTATGTCGAGGGCCCCAGTGCTGAACATGATAGTCTGTTTGTCGAACCCATGTCTCTCCAATTTAGAGACAAGGATGTCATGCAGGACAGTGTCATATGCTTTGCACAAGTTCAGGTAGATGATGTCAGTTGCACTTCCCTTATTCACCAATGCTGTAACCCTGTTGTGGAAGGCTGCCACATGAGAACACAGAGAGGCTTTCTGAATGAGGAGGTAGCTTAAGTAGGAAAGTACTTATGGATATTTTATTGTTTTGTCAATCTCACTTTATTTTCTTCCATCTGAAGTAAAGACTGATATACACTGTAAAAATCTGGCTATATTTGCTTCAACTATCACATAATCCTGATGGGATAAATCATGTTTGCTGTGGTTTGGAAATCTGGGAAAGAGAATTTTTAAAGCATGAAATTGTTAGCACTACATCTGGGAGGTCCGCTGCGTGTTGATCTTCTCTCACAATCTTACTGGTCAAGTTCATCCTTGTTAAATACCAAGACAGGAATACTCTGAGAAAGGCACTCCCTTGACTGAAAGCAGGGCTATATTCACCTTCTTTAAAAAAAAGATGAAACTGGCTTTATGGGAATCACATCCTGTATCTGTGATAGTAAATAGGACAAGGCCAGCAGACATGGAATAATATGCTTTTGCACTGTTAAGCTCATTTGCTCTGCTACTGGGAAAGATCTTTGGCATAACTCCCAAACCATGTCTGGGAATTGCTTTGAAAAGTACATGTTGGTAGAGATGTAAACCATATGAGGGATTGTTCTATTAGTTTAACAGTACATACAGATGAGCGTGTTCCAGCTTCTCAGTGTTACCAGGCACTGGTTAGTTTACTAGTATAGGCATTGCCAGAACATGGGTAGAAAAATAATGCCAAATGGGTTGTTATTGCGGGAAGTAAATAAGAGTGAGACATTTATATAGAGAGGTTGATAAACTCCCAACCTAAACTGCTAAAGACATATATAAAGGACAACATTTTTTACTCTTGACAAGAGAAAAATTCTAGAAGAGTTTTCCTATGACGAATATATTTCTATGTGGATGTACTAGCAGTGTGTTGTCACAGGTGACCTTAGAAAATGAGAATACAAAATTCAACATCCCTGTAGGGAGTCACTAGTTGTGAAAACTGTCATCTTAGGTATACTAGGGGCACAAGGTGTTATGCTGAAAAACATAGATTTCTGATAAAATACAGGATATTAAGGTGTCCCTAGTTACTTTTCCAGCGTGTAGGAAAAGAGCAGAAGGGCACCACTAGCGGACCTAAAGAAATTTGGAAAGAAACACAGCTGCCAAGGTAACTCTTTATAAGCAGAAATTTAAAATCCAAGCAATGGAAATAAAATACTTGTGAAAGAAAAACATGCAGCATGATGTTCAGATGATCATTCTAGTCATAACTACTCTACACTGTCAAGATGCTGTGGAAAGTTTCTCCTCTAAAGGAAATTTACAATCAGAGAGCTCCTTCACGTTCACACCACTGTCCTACTGGCTGCCTCCAGGCTGCTCCACCAGTGCCCACACAATACCCCATGACAGAGCGTCACTCATCCCCCAGGGCTCTCCTCTGACAGAGCCACCCTGCTTTGGCTCTGCTGTGCCTCTCTGCACCAGTCCTACCCCATCATCTCATCTATGATGCGACATTGTCTTGCCTTCTCTAGTCCTTCAGTGGCCTTTCTTACCTCCCCATAGGATTTGGTTGTGGAGAGAGACCAGTAATGCATGAGTTACTTTTGCTCTCAGAGAATGCAAAAAAAAGTCTTACATTTCATTAAGGTCGTTTGTATTCCTATGTCATTAACAGTTGTACATGCTTCTTTTTTCAACTATCAGGAAGGTGATATAAAGGCTGTCAGTAAACCGTTGTGCACGATTTGACCATTGCTACAATTTAACTTGATCCTTTCCATTAGAAAGATTGCTCTGCTGAAAAATATTGCAGCAGGGTTAGACTTTCACCACTGAAAGGCTTTATGGAGAAAGAGAAATTCAGAAAAGTTGGAGTATTTCTAGTACACATTTTTATAATGTGAATTGGAAATCTGTTTTCAGCTTTACTGTAAATCCATACAGGCATGAAAGTAGTTATTCTGCTTTGCATAACGGCCTCTGACTTCTTAAGTGACACTTTTTAATACCAGTTAGACTATCTAGGATTGCAAAACTGAAAGATGCAGCTCTTGTTATGTAAAGCTTTATCTTTTCTAACATTGAAGTGTTTCTGGAAAGTTAATAATGACTCACAAATCAATGCCAAATGCATAGTTTAGGCTTTTCCCTCTTCACAGTTTGTGGATTTGCAGACTGTAATTAAACCCTGCACTTTCTTTTAGTGTCCCACTAGAGCACCTCGTCATTCGCTGTACAGTTTCGACACAATTACCATTTCTGCTGGTCTGCCAATATCACTCTGTCCCTTAGGAAATGGTCTGTGTATAAAGGCATAAGCTTCAAAGAACAAACTAGATCTGGAAACATCATCGCAACCACTGCTCAATATTACTCCAGAGTCCCCCAGAATACTAATACTGATTCAGCAGTGCAATGAATAATTAAACACAACTGGCATTGTTTCAAACATTTTTCCAGTGTCTTCAAATCATGGCAGAAAGGCAAGTATTTCAGAAACATGGATCTTTAAAGGATCTGTATCATGATAAACATTAGTTGAAAATTGCATACTAAAACCATGACATCAGAAAAGACTTCCATGTTTACAGGACAGAATTAATCTGCATATATTGTTAGACTGTACAAGTATTTTAGTTTATTCTAGTAACATTCTTGTATTTTAGCTTGTTGCTTGGCAACGCTATTTTTAGGTATTCAAGTAATGTGTATATTTGCAAATTAATATCTGAAACATGGTTGCTGAATTCTTTCTAAATAGCCCTTTTTCATGATACTGAAATACAGATCAATGTAATAGCCATCTCTCTAGTGTTTAAAAATTATGAGTAGAATGAAAAAAACCACAACAATGAAAACACACATTTTATAAATCTGCTCTGGGGCATCATTATCTTCATGTCACAACACGTAAAAATTTAGAAGCACAAAACTGTGAAACTAGTTTAAGGGTCATCTATTAAGACTTCTCAATGTGCTGAACAGTTGCTGAGGATTCTTAGATAAACTAACATGTTAAATTTTTGCCTGTAACTGTTGATGAAATATGTGACAGAAAATTTCCACGTGCATAATCACTGGCATCAATATATGTCTATGGAAAGAATTTTCAGCTATTATTTTGTAGATGCACATTTCAAAGCTAGCCAGGATTTTGTTTTATTTAGATTATTTTTCGTGGAACAGTGCCCGTGAAAACAAATGTAAGCTAAGACAAAATAAATACTGTGTCACAAATTGTTAATTTGAAAAAATTCTGACTAGGAATATAACAAAAGAAATAATTTGGATTTGTTGATTTTGAGAATAAGTCTATTTAATTTGATTTAATTTGATTTTTTTTCATGTTCATATAATTAATTCTATACAGTGTTTTAGACAGTTATAGCCAAGATCTGAAAATATTTACTTTAAAAATATAATCTGTTCAAGTGAATCAGAATATTTACAGATCAAACTTTTTTAGAATTTCTGTTTTCTTGGAAGTGGCTGGCACTCGTCAATATATTCAAAATGCAGGAGTAAAAATTGCATAAGTAATATTATTGTTACATTATCAATTGCTTTTTAAATTTACTTTAGAATGCTGATAATAGAAATGTCAGACCTTGTGATCCTCAGTGTTAAAAATTGTAGTTAACTTAGGTTTCACTTGCACAATATAAATGCAAAGAAATCAGTGAAAGTGAAGCGCAACACTAACACATTGTTAACATACAGACACTTTCAATCTCCTCGTTTTACACTTTCATAAAAACTTCATCACAATAGTTAAACTAATGTAAATCACGGAAATGATAAAATAATAAACAAATGTCATCACTGCTAACTCTCCTATTTATATGCGCTTTAAGAAGTTTACAGAAAATGTTTTTATAGAACCATAATGCAGAACAAGATAAGATTTCCTTCACTTTAGATAAGTACAATTTTCAACACCTCATAACTGTTACAGTCCCTTTTTTATGACCCACTTTTTCTTTGAAATTATAATCTATCACTTAAAAAATATTGCAGTGCATTATATTAATCTATGTGTGACTTTCAGACTAGATTTAGAAATATTTAAATTATGCTGGTTTGGTCTTGAAGTTATAGTTTGGATCTGACAAAGGTTTTCAAAGAAACGGGAATTAAATCTGTATTTTGAATAAGCCTAATAAAATGTCGAATTAATAGATGAAAAACTTCAGCAATAATGTATTTCTAAATATTTCAGTATAGTTTTCTGAACGCTGTTTTCATACAAAAAAAAAGATTATACCCATATGTGATAACTGCCATATTTTACCTATTTCTTAAGCCTTTTGCCATGTAATTCAGAAAATCTTGAAAATTTATTTGCAGTTATACACTACATTTCATATTCAATGCAAAAAAAACCCTTCACTTTTGAAAATACATACTCTAACCAAAAAAATTTGTGATAATGTTGGTTATATTAATACAATGGGATATAAACAATTACCAAATGCCCTTGGAGGTTAGGGGAAAGCTTTTGTAGCCGGGAAAGAAGAGATAGAGACTATCTATCTGTTTCACATGGAATCTCGCCTATCCAATGCACTTTCATGTCTTTAATATGCATCAAGGTCATAGAATCCAGACTTTGAAAGCTATAGTGTCAGCTTCCAGCTCTTTCTACAGGTAACCACGTTAAAATTAAAATAAAATTACAGTAAAGGTGAATGCAGAAAGTGAGGGATAGGACATGGCAAAGGGATTCAAATTTGATGATCCCATCTTTTAGCTACTATGTCGCACTATTTCAGACTGAGTGCCTTTTTGGGTGTTCATTAATCCACATCCTTCTCCTAGACCAAAGGATAAAATGAAGATTTCTCAACTCTAATATGGCAATGTAGTCTCGCACACACATTAGTACCTCCTACTTTGTCAAACTTAATCTAGCATAAAATCTTACCATTGACCTTACACCTCCTTGTAGAAATTAATTATCACATTTAGGAGTCACACATTACAAACACTAAACTTTGTAAAGGCTTTTGGCAAAGTGCTCCACAGCTGTGATGAAGCTAGAGTATATATTGCTTTGGTTATATGGGAATGGCCACATAGGATGGAGGCAGAAGATTAGGAAGAGTAGGAAATAAAGTGAAGAAAATAAGAGAAGGTAGGAAGACAGCTGGGTAGAGACAGGTAAGGCTTACAGGGTGATGAAGTGCAGAGGAGGTGCTAGGGCCTATAAGAAATGTCGAAGACATACCTGACAGCTTTCTCGAATTTATGAGTTTTAACCTAACAGAAGACAATACTCTAATGTTTTTTAAAACACAGAGGAATTTCTGATGATAAACACTTCCACATATGAATATATGAGAGGTTTTTTCTTTAATTCTAATATATGTAGCCCATTTTTCTTTTTCTGTTCTTGACTGCAGGCATATTCTCTTCAGAATTAAAAAAGCAGGAATCACATAGGTTACTTTGCATTAAATTCACGATATGTACATACAGGGAGCAACAGTTTAGACAGAAACTGGCCATATACATCTGAAGTAACATATTTGCGACAACACATAAATTATTTTCTTGTTGAAAAATACATATACATAATCTTCCAAATGAAAGTTTGATCTTTTTATAGTCAGAAATAATATTACTACTACAAATAGTACTTCTGTTTTAAAACATTTAAAAAAAATGTATTCTGAGAATGTTTTCTATCCTTTACCTTTATTTTTTCTGTTTTCTGATTGGGACAACTGGTGCAAATGCCACTTTGAAAGGTATAGTATACATGTAGAAATTCAAATTGTGTCTGTTTTGCAGATCTTAAAATTAAGATGCAGAAAATAAGAAAAAAGAGGAGAATAAAATAATGAAGAGAGATATTGTAAGATACCACTGAAGACAATATGATCCTTTTAGTAAAAAGTAATTAGAATGATCAGCTAAAACATAAAACATAATCCCCTCCCTGTTTTCTCAAAGAGTTGTCCAGCACTATCAGCATCTTCATATTCCAGTCTTCTGTTGAGATGAAGAAGACAGTCTTAGGACCAGTAAAGACCACTGACTACTGAACAGTTCATTTGTACCATTTTTGTAGGATGAATACAAAAGAGTCAGCCAGATATTAAATCTCATTTCATTATTCCTTGTGTCAGAAGAGTTCTGAAGGCCTAGAGGCTAAATGGAAAAACACTTTAGTCCATTAAAATGCACTCGCTTAAATAACTGAGTCTTTCAATAAATTCTGTTCAAGTGGGATTAAAAAGAAAACATTTGACAAGAGTACATCTCATTTACAAGTGACCTTTAAATAGGGGAATATCAGTATTAATTAAACTTAAACAATAAAGTTATAAACTGGCATAAAGGGGGTGGGCATCAAAATAATTCATTTCCCATCTCTGTTATGAAAACAACAAAAATAAAATAAAATTGTTGGAAAGGAAATAGTAAAGAGTTTCTTTGCAAGACAGAGGAAAATTTTACGTGTTCCTGAACTTTCTCGGTAGGTAAAAATGCTTTAGAGATCAAAGATCTCCAGCAATTAACTAGCAGACTCCATTTAATCACTTGTTTCATCAAACACACTATTATGATATTCCCTATAAATTTTTGGCTCTTTCTTTCTTATTTAAGTAAAATGTTCCATCATTATACACACATATATATATATATATAAAACAATGTGATATGGGTCTTGTGGAAAAGATGATCACATACCTTTACTTTTTTTTTTCCCCCCCAGAGTTACTTTAAAGTGTGAGCGTTGTTCAGGAAGATGAAAGATCCAGAAAGAATGCATTACCTGTTGAGGGTGCAGGGAGGCAGTTTTTCCTACTCAGAAATCAGTCGGCGGGGGTGGGGGGGGGAGGACAGGGGGTGGAATGTGTATGAGGGTGTGTATGCGTGTGTGTTTGTTTATTAATGTATACACAAAAGCAAAAGAATATTAATTTCTCCAAAAACTGGTACTGGAGAATGGTCTTTCTTTTCTTTTACACAAACTTAATAGCTTTTCAAGGGCGTCGCTATCATTAATTTAGTGGAGTATCAAGAGGAGCAACTCCTTACTTTGTTAAATCTCATTTTTCGGGCATTAGCAAAACATTGCAATATCTAGAACTCTGTTAAAAAATAATCAGTATTTAATGGCTGCACATTGCTGCTGTTAGCCCTAGGTGGTAATTAATCTCTCTATGAAAGTTTCTGTTGTAGCAAGTTTAAAAACCATGTGAAACTCACAAAATTACTGATTTGCTATATTTCCAATATTTTTCATGGTTTTGATATTCAGGTGACATATCTTATTAAATCCATGACTACCTCTGCATTCTTGCTACTTAAAATACTCAAACATGGCGTGTGTATGTTTTCTAATACTGTGAAATATTTGTACTCAAGAATACCCCAAAACAAGAGGAACACAAGATAAAAGGAGAGTCTTGTACATCACCTATGACCTTGAAAATTACTCTGAAGGTATGATGATTTATAGATCTGCCCTGTTTATACCACTATGCTTCTTACCTCAATATATCTTTCAAAATTTTGAATAGGATCCAAGTGGAAGGCCTACTAGTCCTTAGTATGGAGAAAAATATTTTTCCTGTCACCTAAGGTGCAATGATAAATTGAACCAGAAACTGATATAACATATGAATAATAAACATGGCACAACAAGGACTGCATCTCAAAAGAGATGAAATCTAAACTTCAGAACTAGATAAAATTGTAAATATTATTGCAATAAATATGTCCTCTGCTGAGATCTACTAGGTTCCACATTAAATGTTTCACCTTGCATATAAACAGTACTGTAAAAAATTTTTACTTTCTCTTTCTTACAACTGTGGCCTTTATCTCAGATGACAGTAACTCAAATCCTCACTATAGAAACAACAATAAGAGAAAAGCAGTGTAATAATAGATCTTCAAAGCAATGTCTCAATAATGGTATTAAGCACTATATGCTCAGAATTTTTTTAAAAAATAACACTCCAGAATCTTTTTTTTTTCTTTAAATAGACCAACATCTACAATCACAGGAAGGTCATATCTTTATTTTTGGTCTTGAATTAAAGAATTTCCTTTAACAATTTAAAAGATAACATGGCAACTTCTGCAATTTGGAATTCTAAATAAAGTCACTGTGAGAGAAAGTGAAAACTTCTCTCTCAGAAAGGCAGTCTCCTATAACTGCCACCATCATCATCAAGAATAGAATAATATTGCACTAGCAGAAAGAATATTAGATGACCCTCAGGTCAGAGTGATGTTATGGGACTGAGTATACTGTTCTCAAGGCTATTCCAACTGGTCCAAATTCATTTCATCCCACAGAGGAGAGTTTGCTATTAGAGTTTGCTACAGTGCAGTCACATTCCTTGTTTTCATTTTATGATAGCAGATTAGGAGGGAGTGTTGTTCAGCAGGCTATGGCTGTTTCTCTTAACATTTTTGCAACACTATGAAAACCTGGAGACCTAATTCTGGGTAGGTGTGTTCTGCAAGTGGAGATGACATAACATATGCCAACATATGTCAGAGACCTCATTAATTCATAATTAATAGGAAAGGGATGGTGTTTTCAAGGAGTTTTGCCACTCAGAACAGTATTTAAAGTTCTGCCATGTTTCTCTGATAACATTTTGACCACCTCCTACCTAATACCTTCAGTTACTGCGAGTGCACGCTCCTTCAAACCAGCTGGATGATTTTGGGAGAGATGGTGATAGGTACGTTTGATCATTTAGGATCAGTCTTGGCCCTACTATGATACTGTCAAGCCAGAGTACAAACCAGACATGGGAGCCTGTGCGAGTGTGGTTTCACTCTGGCCAAGGTCGCCATATTAAAGATAGCTCTGTTTTAATATTGTGATAACATCTGGAGATACAATATAGATTTACCTTGGGACATATGTAAACGTTCAGAAGAACACACAAAGGCAATGCTGAGAGAATCTAGTAAAGCTGAGGGTGTGACCTAGGCATATTTTTCTCTTCCATGTCATAGAATCATAGAATCATAGAATGGTTAGGTCCTTTGACTTCATAATTGCTTTAAATTGACATATTTCTTACTGAGGAAAGCAGTTACAAAATGAACTTAGTTTAGCTGGAAAATTAGCAAACAGTTGTCACCTCACCAAACGCCTCAGCAGTTATTGTCTCCAAGGAGCCAAGATGCCATCCTCACACATGTGATAACTTTTCTAGGTGGCTTGTGCATCTTCTGCTGATATTGCTGGGAATCCTAAAGAAAATATAATCTTAATGTTGATGAGCTTCTGACAGATTTGCAATGTTTCTAGAATACCTCTACAGTATTTTGCAAATGTGGATGGAAAAATAGATTAAAGAAATTTAGGAATCAGGCCTAGTAAGTATGTCTGGAGGGATCATACTCCAGGTACAGCTGATAAATGCTTATGTGACTGTAGTGTGGCACTTTTGAGAAGACAGAGAATAGGGGAGAGTTTTAATATTTTCCTGATTTTGTAAACATATATAAGTGGGACACTTAAAGTTTGCATAGATACAGGTCCTGTTCCACTTTTCTAAGTCAAAACAATCAAAACAGCCATTTACTCAATCAAAACAAAGTAGTAAAGAAGTGTTGAGAGGTAAACAGAGTTATTAACCTGTCAGTGACTTGATTGATCACCTACTGTAAGAAGCTGAAACTCAAATGGTATTCCGTACAGATAATCAATTGTGTAATAGCCAGCAACAAATGTTAAGATGCCTGTATCATATATGCTTAAGAAAGAAATGTTGAGTGAAAAATTTCTCAGCCTAATTGCAGTACACATAGTCTAAGCTGTATGCATGTCAGATTATTTATTCTGAAATAAGATATGACAGAATTTGCGAGCACCATGCCATTTGACCCATATTCAGGACATAAAATGCATCAGCCTACTTTTGCTTGGATCTGCTTGCAGTCCTGAGATTGCTTCATATATTGAATAGCTATGGTCTTGTGTTAAAATACTTGTAGCTCTGTAAACATTAGAAGTAAATGATCTAAAATATGGTTCAAATAAACTTGTACATGAACACATTTTTTGAGTCCTCAGCTTTAGCCTTTTTTTGAGTAGTAAATTAAGGCATCTGAAGTCAGTAACATGTTCTAGTGACCAGTACAGGGAATCAGTGAGAAATGTATGTACAGCCATCCTCTCAGCATCTGCTTTATTTAGTCCTGTTCAGCAGTGGTGGTCATCCAGTTTTTGTTATAATTACGTAGTAGCTAGAAAATCCATGTAAGGAGAATAAGAGTATGGTTCTGTTATCTAAACACTTAGTGCCATTTGACATTCCCTGGGGCATCTAAGACACCTGCATGGGACTGGAACATATGAAATTGAATACACAGGAGACCAAGCTCTGCAGCAGCAGACAGAAGCCAGGAGATATACTCCTTGAGGGACAGCACTGGTGTGAGATTTCTCAGTTTAAAAAGACGGTCCTGTCTCTGGAGATCAGGAAGTGAGTCCCTTCTCAGATTTAGGATCTCTGTTTCCTATGTATCCTAAGTAAGAATACTCTTTTCTCTCCATTTGAAACTGGCTTACTGCAAAGCCAGGAACAGAAGCATGGGAGCACAGGCAAGAGAAAATGGCTGATATTCCCTTGGGGAACATGCAGGAGGCAGTGGAGTGCAGGTACAAGCCATGGACCTGCTTTTTCTGACATTAATGAATCTAAAGGTTTCCATATGTGAGACAGATTTAATTAAAGAAAACTCTGTGTCTGCTTTAGAATTGGAATGATTAGGAATGTCATTCATTCCTGAAATAACGTTCTTAAGCAGTATCTACATATTCTTCTAAATACAGGTAGCAGAGGTTCATAAATCCATATCTTTCAGGTAATCCAATTAATTAACATTTTTCAAGTAGAATAAATAGTATGAAGTCAACAATTTATTTAACACTGAAGGCTAATCATACTCTTAAATTGATATTAAAGCATACAAGAAGGAAAACATCCTACAAAAATATTAACAGCTTGAGTATTTTTCGGTCCGTATATTTATCAATAGAGAAAAAATATAGGCATTATAAAAAGGAAAAACATCAAATAATGTGTATTTCTATTTTATTACTTTTTTTTGGGTGCAAGTAAATTTTGTCCATAGTTTACAGGCTGATCATGCTTTACTTATATTTGCTTTGTCTAATGAGCTGCAATGGAACTGTTGGCACAGAAAGACAAATTTGTGCTCTGGGTAAAACTTCGTGACAAATGCTTTTGGGGAGTCTCTGCTAGAGTCATTGAATAAGCAGTTTTTTCAGAAAGAAAAAGGTTTGCAATAGTCACTAAATTCATAGATCTGAAGAAATTAATTAAAGTCCTCTACTGGAAAGTTTAAAGTTTTTGTTGGTATAACATTTGACCTTTGTCTTGGACTTTATTAGGATAATGAGAAAAAATTCTATGATAATATTTTCTTTCTCCTTGCTGTTTTTCCCAGCAAAGAATGCAAAGAAATTTTGCTTAATCACTTGCGTCAAAAAGAGGTACATTGTGCAAAGACTTAAAATTTGTTTGATCAGTACAATTCATTTTCACGATGAATCTAAAACAGTAGTTTAAGAATATTAACATTTTACAGTCAGTAAGTAACTAAACACTATACAAAGTGTTTATGCTGTATGTTTTATTCCAAAGCTCAGCTATTGATTTTTTAGCATTAAATGGTAGTAAACAGCTAATTTACGAGCTGTAGAACACGATCACGTTCCTCTGACCCAGTGTTTTACAAATAAGCTAGGTGATGTTATATTTAAGAGTTTGGAAGAATCCAGCATATTATTGTCAATCCCAATCAATTGAAAATAGTAAGAAAGTAAAAATAAAAATTAAATCTTTACACCTTTTTTTGTAGGTTTTTTTGGCAGCTTTTTGTTTGTTTGGTTGGTTGTTTTTTTCAAATGACCATGTGAACATATGAGGGCAAATTGTTTACTTTTTAGATCATATGACACACTTGGGGTAGTTTCCAGGCTTTCTTTTACTGTCTTGAGAAGTAGGACTTTTACAAAATGTAAGTCAGAGTATTCTTTCAGATAGTGTGACTCCAGAAGCTGATGCTTCAGATTAGAATTTATGAAGCCTGAATCTCTATGATCATTGGATCTTTCAGACTCCAAGATGCTGAAAGCTCCTTCGTTATCTTTTTGCAGGTATTCTTTGATCCATTTGGTGCAAATCTCAGGAAAATCTAACAATAAACTCTCTTCTTTACAAAGACAGTAATTAGATCTGAATAAAATATCCATTTAGCCAGCTGTCCTTTTTCAAAAAATTTTTAGATATTTGATATCCTTGGGACCTCTGCTTTTCTGCTAGGTTTGCTTAAAGAAAACAATCTTTCAGAATTAGTCAGGGAGAGCACACAGACAGACACAGACACACAGGAAACCAGGCTAATTACCCATGAAGTGTCTCATTTCTTTTGAATTCTGAACAGTTTGCACAAAAGGTATATGAAACACCTGTGAAGAAGGACAAATAAAAACCTCAATTGAAGATAAATTGCCAGCAGGAAAAAGAGATTGCTAGTTGTTGCTCAGGAAGCACCTACCTCTCAATTTTGCACAGTTGGTTCAATGGCAAAGGATGTTCAATTGTAGCACTGCAGTTTTTCCCAGACCATGCAGCTCTACCTGCTATGAGGCTGATGATGTGTGACTGAGTATAGTTCTTCCACAATGACTTAAAGGCTTATTCTGGCTTACTGCCCTTATCGTTGTACAAATAGAAGTGAAATCTGTGTCCACAAAATATCTGTTATGTCAATGAAGGAAAAGTTTTACTATTGAGTATAGTACTTCCCCCCACCCTCATCTGTCTTTCTGAGGTTAAAGAAAGATCTTGAGCTGTTGCTCAATACCATCACTATTCTGGTCAGGTCTGCTTTCAACCTTGATTAAAGCAGACTGTTCTCAAGGCATGGATCTTTTGCCATTTTCTCGGTTATTCTGAACAATTGCAGAGGAAAGCTTAAGAGAGAACTAATAGCCTGCCTTTGAAATGCAGGTTTTGGTGATGTTTCTGAATCGGTACAGCATTTCATTAAAGTTGACAAAGATCTATTGGATCATCAGGTCAACCTTTTTGAGTCAGCAGTATATTTCTCTGAGATAAAGGATCTATCTTATTCTGAAACTTCAGCTTCAGTTTAATGGAACTACTCCAAGAGCAGAATCATTAGGAAGCCTTGTCTAAGAGCGACAATCATCAAGAGTACGTTCATATTCCCAATGGAAGGAATCTATCTAGTTAAAACAGCAACAGATCTTTTCCTTTTCTGGTTAATGAGCTGAGGGGTCCAGTTAAACAACAATCAATATCTATAATTTAAAGTTCATCTGCACAAAAAGATGAGTGGTAGCTTCAAAGATGTTGCCATGCTTGTGAACTCATCAGTGTAACCTGCAGCATGGTCCATACTCACAGAGAAATACAAAAGCTCTTCATGCTGTTTTTCTCCCAGCAGGGACAAATCCTATGATCAAAGACTTTGCTCTGAGTTTGAGCATTCCCAAGCCAGAAAGATTGTGGCTTCAGTTGATAGCCAGGCATTGCTTTCTACTTTGTGGTACCTTCTGACATTCACAGTGTAACATAAGCTTTCAAGGTGTATTTAATTATACAAACAACAATGAAAAAGGATTTTCATTGCTTTTTTCTTTCTGATGTTTTTCTCTTTCCCTCTGGCAATCTCTTTGCCTAATATCTCTGAAGGATTTATCCTTCTGGGTATTTAGGCAACTGCTGCATAACATCAATAGTAAAAACAAAGTCCCAGTGAAGGTAGTGATTCCCTTGAAAATTTTTGCTTTATGGACTGGTTTCTGTTTAGGATATTAGTAGATCTATTTATTTTCAAGTTTTAAGTTCATTTCAGTGCTTCCAGTATATTTGTAAAATTTTATGGGAGCCATAGTGTGGATGGCATTGCTGATTTTATTTTGATACAGAACAAAATCAGTCGAAAGACATTTTTTTGGATCTCCAAAGCCAGTCAAATCCTGTATTCTTTCAATTTTGTCTGAAATCTGAATGCCTTAGATAAAATATTTTCTCCTTAGCTATACTATTTACCCAGATATTTGCAAATATTGATTGTAAATATCTCTTGATCCAACATGCACCAGCCCATTTAAAATAATTAATTAATTAAATGTGTTCCCGCACTTACAATACCCATTATTTAAACACTTAGTCTTAAGGTTTGTCCTGTTATTAGTTGTGAGAGCTACCATAAGAAGAAAAGTATTTGAGAGCCATTTCTACTCTTTCAGTGCTAGTAATTGCATGCTTTTATAAAGCAGATACAGCCAGGATCTTTACTGCAGAGACTAGAGCTCTGCACCAGTCTGGTAAGTTTGAGAATCAGCCAGTTTTCCTGAAATGGTTATTAGACAAGTGGCAGGAGATTCTTAATCAGCAGAAAGAGAGAAAGAGACAAAAGGAAAACTGAGGATGACAACTGAGCATGCTAATATTGATGGTTTAAATGAGGTGATGAGGTAAAAGTGTTCAAATAATGTTATCATAACTCTGGAAAGAGTACCAGCTTTTATTTCAATATTGTGTATACGAAGTGTGACCTGTGGTACCTTAAAGAGAGGCTCACCTATTAATGACTTTTTATATTGTATACAGCCTGCATTTTAGGGTTCTTGCTCTCATTCTGCATTTTTCCATTCACAGTTTAAAAAAAAAAAAACCCACATCATCAAACTTAAACAAATAAATATGATTTAGAGAGGAAAAAAAATCCTCAAGAAAATGATTGAAGCTGACTTATTTATTAAAGCTAATTTTCTTTAGTATATCATTTCCATGATGGTATATAATCATTTCTTTAATGACCTTAGAGTTTTTTGCCTCAAGAATCTTGACTGGGAGGCTTGCTCTGCACTATAATAATTCTCTGTATGAAAAAACATTTCTTGACATCTCTTTAAATGTTATTTGTCTTTATATTCCCTTTAACAGCTTTGTCCTACTGATAGCCATATTAGCTGGAAAAAATAACAAAACTACTAATTTAAGTTCCTGTTTTTTACAGAGACCTTTAATAAAATTCCTTTTATCTGTATTATGCAGTTTAAAAATAAGCAAAAATTCACAGTATCTTCTTTTGTGTTTATACTACATGCCTCAGGTTAAACTTTTTATCATTCTCATTCTTCCATGGTGTTATTTATATATGATCTTTTCATTTAAATTAGCAAGGAGAAAATAACAAAGCAAAATAACAATAAAACCAAACATAAAATCCAACAAAAAAAAAGCCACTCCAGTCCTTCAGTTTCCCTTTATAATCCAAATTCTCTATAAGATTCTGCATTTACTGTATCCTGAAGAGTGTGTGTGGTCTTTTTGCAGTTGTTGCATTCAATTTCTAC
This sequence comes from Tauraco erythrolophus, assembly GCF_009769465.1. Classification (NCBI taxonomy): domain Eukaryota; kingdom Metazoa; phylum Chordata; class Aves; order Musophagiformes; family Musophagidae; genus Tauraco; species Tauraco erythrolophus. The sequence goes on along the minus strand of NC_141468.1, from coordinate 28,291,437 downwards.
TTAAACTGGGTTTTTTTTTTGAGGCTGTACATTACTACTGTCAATAATCTGTAATTTCACTTGACAAAATTCAGTCTTTTCTTGGTGTGTTTATATTAAAGTTGTAACAGGCCAGAACTGTTTGCATTCACCTGTGTGTCACAGACCTGGAAAGATACAGACTTATATAACGTGTGCTTTGGTGGGATGACCAGAAGAAGTGGTTTAAACTACCATTGTTAGAAAAGATGGAGATATTTAAGAAAGAGCTGTTGTTTCAATATATATTGATATCACACCTTCCTTCTACTTCTTTTTGCTATGCTTCTCTGTGAGGTAGTTTGAAACCAATAGTGCTGCAGGGAAGCAGCACTGTGTTACCTCTCTTCCTCATGAGGCTAGAGCCTAGGTCCTCATGCTGTTTAACCACGTAAGTCTCAGAAATGTTTTCACAGAAGATGCTTGTGAGATTCAAAGAATCTCCCTATGCACATATGACTTCCCACTGTATTTTCAATTTAAGCCACTTTGGCTTCCATAAAGAGCTCTTGGTTGCTGCTTCAGGTGCAAGGTGGCTGCTGAATTCCACCTATGAGACATCCCTATTTCAGAATTGACTGACTGCCCTGTACAGTCAGGAAAGCACTTTGGGATCTTATTGGCTTAAAAACATTACATACGAATAATGTACTGTATTACTAGCCTATTTATTGATCCATTTGTCTTTATGTTATGGCTGATCTATCTTACAGGAAGCAAACAGAAGCATTGACTTTGCCTTTAGAACGGGTACAGCAGGGCAACCAGTCAAGTCTAAGCTTCCCCACGTTGTGTCACTGATGGGAGGAAGACAAAGCGCTTTTTGGGATGAAATGGCAATTAAGGCTTCAGGTTCACTAAACAAGAGCAAAAGAACTGCCCTCACAAAAGAGACTGCTAACGCATTCAGTTTGCTTTCCTGTCACTTTGTGTTATGACACTACTGTCATAACATCTAACAGTAATATTGATCTCAAATCTACATTTAAATCTAGACTTCCTATTTCCATAGTTTTCTAGGAAGCTGAGATTTTCAGGGCATTGTTTTTAGTTTTATTTAAAATTTTAGGAGGATTCAAATAATTTCTACAAAAGAATCAAAACTGAGTTAAATTCACTTCTGGATACATGATAGACTACAGCTAGGACAACAAAATGTAGAGTAGGGCAGGGCTGTTGGAGCTAATGCTGAATGAGTAAGATTTTTAAACTAAGGAAATGCTCTTTATTAATGGATTGAGACATAATTTCTTTGCTTAACATAGTTGACACAGAATAAATCACCACCACCTGGACAAAAACTAACAAATATAAATAGATTTTATAAAAAAAATAGGAAAACTGTTGGAGAAAAACTAAGGTATTGGAAGTATGTGCTGAAAAGAGCTAAAGGATAAGCAGAGAGGTGGCTTTTAGGATGTTATATTTACATTAGGACTTACAAGATATATTGTTGTTTCTTTTGTGCATAGGTTAGGTAACTGCCTTGTGCTGATCAGGTTATTTTTTGTTCTCTTCAGTCATGACAAAATTTGATTTTTCAATATCTTCTGGGAATTTTGTTTGTCTGTCCTTTTCTGTTTGTTTTTAAACTTTATTAGTACTGAAAATAAGGTGAATATACCTTTTTTTCATTTTGCCTTGGATTTTTCCTTAGTGTTTTCTGTTTAAGGATGTTTTGCTGAAATACTGCAGTTTAATTTAACTTTCTTATACATATCACGGTTATTGTCTCTTCTTTGAGGATGAGAAGCTACATCTATAATGTATTGGTAAATATAACTACAGTAAAGCCGCCTTCTCCTAGTGGGGGGTAAATTCTTTGTTCAAATACCCACCGTGGAGGCTGAAAATCAGCAAGATTGGTTATGACATGGTACATGGTAGTGCAGCAGGAAAAGATTTGATATTTAACAGAAATTATTTTATTCTCGGTTGCTAGAAATAACTTATTTTGAAACAAAAACACGTTAAAATTGATATTGTAAGCCACACTATTCTGGAATAAGCTTTTCCCCACCCCAAGATTAACTTCTAATGTATGTATTACTATTCTTTTTATACACTTCCATATTAATCTATTGGGAGTTAATTGATTCTTTAGTATTTAGCATCTTATATGAGGCAAGATATGAGCCCTGTCTCAATTAAATATCAAAATTGGAAGTTTGCTTCTGACAGATCAAGAAAAGAGGTAAATTCCCTCTGAAGGAACTCTTGACAAAGCTAGATAAAATACTCCAGGAAGCTTCGTAGCATCCAGAGCCTGATGAACAGTGGAGCTCATTGTCCTACCTCGACAAGTGTGAGGCTACAGATGTAGTGAGCTGATCTAAAGTGGGCTTTTAATAATGTGGGCTGCATTTTAATATCAGACCAGGAAATCTAGATCCAAGCTAGATGTCTGGCAAATGTAGAGCTCTTATTTATCTTTTCTCTGTCTTTCCAAGACAAAGATCTGCAATGTTTTTATGCAGTGTGAAACAACTTCATTCAGAGAGATTGAGTGAGTCTCCACCTCCAATATTAGTAGTCTAACGGCTAAAGTATATTAATAAAGAGTGTAAACACGTTTGAAAAGATAGTTACAAGAAAAGAGGTTGAGTTTGTTCTATTCATGAGAGAAGATTGTCTATTAAAACTGGAATTTTTTTTTTAGGGTTGCCAGGTAGAGAAAAGTATTTTCCTGCACTATAAAATAAAGCATAAAAGTCCCTGGGAAAAGTACAAGGTGAAACTCCATATCTCTAACCTTATCACCCTCAGCTACTTTACTAATGAGCTCTTCAGCTTTATGATTTTTTTCGCTCTCTGGAAGACTCTAGGTCTTCGTATGCTCTCTGTATGAAAACTGGTATCCTACTTCAGTCCATATCTATCATTACAGAGACCAGGCTACCCAAGTTTAGTGTTTAGACTTCTTTAAGGAGTTTGACCACATGCTAACCGGCATCCTTGAAGTGGAATCTTAAAGATGACTCAAGAAGAAACAAACTCAGGAAAAAGTTCTGAGATCAATCCTCAGTTTTAATCAACAAAATGGAAACTAAACTGTCATCTATCATTCTTAAAAAATGGACAGCTGGTACACAGATAATATACAGCTGGCAAGACCAATTTCCTGAAAGATTAGAAATAGAGCAGAATTACTGATTATCTTCATTTCACTCAAGAGTTAATTAAAGGATCAATCTCCAAAATGATTATATTTCAAAATTTCTGTCTACATTGTTTTGCATGAACTATATGCCAATGTCTTCTGTCATTGCACCTGAAGATATTAATTTCCATAGCTTTCCAGCAGCTGCTTTTATTAACACGTTATTATTCACAATAATTATCAAGACTGGAAAACACCTGGCTTGAAGCAAAAATCTGCTTTTGAAATGAGATCTTTGACTACAGTAACCAGTTCCACGAACTGAGCTCTACACTTAAACTCCTCAGGAGAATTTCAGAATTAAAAACGTCCCAAACCTTGGAAAACAAGCCACCTGATTTAGAAAATTGTTTGCAATTTTTTGTTGGGACTCTACTCTAGCAAGGCCAAATAATAATAGTTAATTACTTAGAGAATACTTGTTGTCATTTGCAATTTTTGAGCTGGAACTATTTATTGACTTCAAGAATTAGAACATTTGGGTCTCCTATGACAGCTACTTTACAGCCTTATCTTTATATTCACCAAAATGAGATTTTCAAATAATGGTTTTATTCAGAGCTAAATTAATATCAGCTGACCAAAGCTCAAGCCTATAGCAATAGTTTTTCCAGAGAAATTGCATTCTTGGCTAGACTATAGGAAGAAAAATTTTTGCAAAAATGTGATCTATTTAAAAGAATGTTCCTGTGGATGCCCCATCCCTGGAAGTGTTCTAGGTCAGGCTGGATGAGGTTTTGAGCAACATGATCTAGGGGAAGATGTCTGTACCCATGGCAGGAGGGATGGAACGAGGTGACCTTTAAGATCCCTTCCAACTGAAACCATTCTATGATTCTATTTAAAGAGTATCAAAGGCTGATTTCAACATTTACGTACCATAAAGAATCTGTTGTGCTGTTATCACATCACACAGATTCTTAACCACCTCTTTGCCATCAAGTCATCCCAAATAAATTCTTTATTGGAGTTACGAAAATAAATCAGTACTTCATTTTGTAGATACCTAACAATTACAGGAGGTCCAAGAATTACTGTTTTGCAAACCCTACTTTATTGATGAGTTTTAAGTCTATCCCTGTATCTAGTGACACAAGGACACAAGAAAGAAATCCTGCCAGTTTATTTAAATAGCAGTTGAAGACAATTCAGCTGGAGGCATGTGAATATACAACCAGGAAAATCTAAAGAGGATCACTTGTTCCTCTATTTAATCCTGACATTACCTCAGTTTCCCTTCTTCATTAAGCAAGTCTTCAAAGTTGATATTTTGTAATTGATATCCTTCATCGTGTTGGGACTACTGTATTTTAATTATAACAGACCAACAGAAACAAAGCTCAAAACATTATTTTATTTTATTTTATTTTATTTTATTTTATTATTTTATTTTATTTGCAATTCCTTTACCTTGTTTTAACTCAGAATAGGATAAAATGTTTCTTCATACCGACTTTCAAGCCCATGCTGAAAAGACAAGATTACATGATTTCAAACTTGAAGTCTGAAAATAATGTAGCTCTGAAAGTTTCTCACTGCTCGGGATTCCTTAGGCCACACTGAAGACAGGTTTCTCCTTGTCATTTCTTTTTTGAACTTGGAGTCATAAGAGTATTCTTGTTATTTCATAAGAGTATTCTTGTTATTTCTTTAGTAGCGAAAGGAAAAGGTAAAAAGGAAAGCTTTGTGTTCTAAAACAATTCTGTATTACAGAATCACTAAATACTCTGCTACCAGAGAGAGCCTTAAAAATGAGCATCAATTCAGATATAACCACTTTGGAGACCTAATGTTACCCGATTACTATATTAAGATATTTAAATGGGTTCTTTTTAATACAAAATTAATTATAGATGTTACTAAAATATCTTTTGGACTACAATAATAATTCAGTAGTGCTCCTTGGAAGACTGATATGCTTACACAGGAAGAAAGAAAATTACCAGACACCATGGACAGGCAGAATCATAGCTAAAAGAAAACAATGCAGTTGTGTGAAAGAACAACAGTATCTGCCTTGACACATATGAGGGTATATAAAAATGCATTATCACATTCCCTACCAAATATATCACCTCATCAATTCCAGAACGTTTCAGTCCTGGGATTGGACAAAACCTGCAAAAGGCATGAAGTGACTTTAGTGTCTCCTGCTTCACATGAAAGATGCTGCAGTAAAATATTTATTATATTTACTCTACTTAGTAATTTTCAATCTGATTTTTACAGTCTCATGTCTTAGTTCAAAAGGCTAGATCAGGCCTTTCACTTCCTGAGAAGAATATTTTCCTGAAACAAACATATTTTTCCTTTGAATCACACTTTCTATTCAGTATCATTGTTCAATCTTAGATCCGAAGCTCGTCTATAATGAGAGAGTATCCGAACAAACACAGTTCTATTAATTTACCAACACAATTATTTAAAATTTGGACTTCTGAGCCACTAGTCATCTATTCTATTACACAAGAAGTATTATTTTAGATTTTTGTCTAATCTGTTCAGTCAGTCTGGTCATGTGTGGAATCTAATACAATAATATAGCTTATTTATCCTTACAAGATGTAGGTTTGTTCATACAAGCTACAAAGTTGTTTACAGTGACTTAAACCTGTAATATTGAGAGGGTTTTTGCAACTACTCTGCTCTAAAAGTCCTAGCAACCACATGATATACATACATGACTGAAACTTCTTCACAGTCTGCTGGCTGCACAATGAAAGGATAAGCAGTAATTGAAAATAGCAGGCATAAAGCACAACCAGTGCAGAACGGAAGGGTTTGCATTTACTTTGCATAGCTGTAACTAGAAGCACTAGTTACAGTCAAAGGAGAATCATACCCGGAAACTGTATATACCAGTCCCTAACCAAATATAAATTTTCCCAGGTCTATTGATTTCAACAGAGGCAGACAAATTTACAGCTTTGAAAGCTCTAGGCCATTTTATTGCTCAGATTCTTTTCTGAACATGATCTGTGCCCAGCAAGGATGCATATCAGACTCTGCTTCAGCTCTGACCCTGTAGAAGATGAGTTTGTTACCGGACAGTTTTAATGTGTTTCATTAATGAAGTATGAATGGCAGTAGGACTGGTGGAGAATAGGGACATTTCACCCACTGTTTGGCATTCTCACCTCATCTGCGTTTGAGTGGAACTGCTGGGGGAGAGCAGTATATAAGCAGAGGCATGAGCAGTGAATACATCTTCTTGAAGAGAAAATCCTGTGCATGGCCTCTGGGAGTCTAAGAAACTGTGAAAATCCAGCCTTTATCTACTTGCTGTTACATAGTTTTGATTGATGGGATTAAAAAGCAGTTTAAAAATCTTGGGGCACTATTCTGCACAGGTTTGCATGTCATATCACACAAGGCCAATTTTCTCATAATTTATTAATTTTAATACATAATTTAAATGAGCAAGTTGTAAAACATGGCTCTAGTTGAAGTTAGGTAAAATCAGTATTCTCCAGCACGGCTCCTTTGTTCAATTCTCTGCACCATGAATCTGACATAGAGATAGAGAAAACTTAAAGGAAGGGAAGCTTTTACCCAGAAAAAAAGATGTAGCCAAACAAAATAATGTGTTTGTACCTAAGAGTCATATTCTTTAAAAATGTGTAAACAGCCATTGTTTGCCAAAATATACTGGTAGCCAAATGAAAGACCCAGAAATAGATTTCTGGCAATCCAAGAAGTGTGAGGCAAACTCAGCTACACATCAGCTCAACAGCCCTTGGCAATGTTTTTTTAATTGACTATGTGGTGCAAGGTGAGTAAGCACAATGAAGTACAACTCGTAGGCATATTTAAGAATACCTTTGAAGAGTTGTGAGTGACAATATAGGAAACAGTTAAAGATACAGAAAAGACACTTCATGAAATCCTCTTCACCTCTTCTTATTACACAAATGCAAAAGAATACTGAGTAGAAAGTAAAAAATGTCATTATTTTCCACAAGGTATAATTAGCCTGCAATACTCATTACCCCTAATTTCGGCAAGAGTAGGGGTTACAGTTAATAAAGCAGTTGGGTGCTTAAAAATGCAGCTCCATTCCAATAGGATTTGCAGAAGGAAGACAGAGATTATGTAGTAAATCCCCACTGGATTTGTTTACACTCCTCTGAAACCATGATCTCTGGAAAACATCTTTACATACAGTGTGCTATCACAGAATACTTGCAGAGATGGGAGGGGGAGCATGTTACCTGTCTGCCTGACATCCACCTTACAGAGACACAGAAAATACACAGACTGCCTGTGAGACACCCCAGTGTGTTTGGCAATACCCACCCACAATGGGTGTGCATCGGCACAAGGGATCCCCAGGTTTTTAAGGATGTTTTCCAGTCAACATGAACACCCAATTTGAATGCTCAATCAGCAGCCAGGGAGGTGGGCTCTAATATCTAAATCAAACAGCTGGGTGGCTTTTGAGCATTTCAGTAGATAATAGACATCATAACTTTAAGGCATTTTAGCACTTTTGTGAATCAGATGCCATAACCTCAGGAGGATTTGAAAAAGGGAAAGACTTTTTTATGATTAGGTGAGATAAGAAGAGATATTAAAGTGAAATATCTAAACCAAAATAAAACAGAAAAAAAAAAAAGTACTTTGGCAGGAATAGAAATCCTTTTGATTTAAGACATGAACCATTTTCTAGCATTAGATAATAAAGGGAAGCTTGAGGGTGAGAGGGCTTTTCCATAGATGGTGTCTGGAGAGTTTTTTACACATGGCTCAGGAACAGCAGGTAGTGCTACTGTCAGTAAACGGAGCTGTATGATCTGCTGATCTGAATGAGTGTGGCCACAGCTATGTTCATACGAGCAAAAGCCAGGATTTGCTAGTTAGCTGCGGTTAGCCAGGCTCAGTCCCTTTTCTAATGAGGGCCTTTTCACCTGTCAAACCACTTTTCTTTGCCACAATTTCTTTTGTTTCATTTTAGACCTCTCTCATCAACTTTACTTTCTCACGACATTTTTTCCTACTCTGAAAGGATATGCAAGAGAAAGGACTTTAAATTAATTTTTTAGAAGTGCTTAATATAGGTAGTGCATGAGGGCAGACAGAATTCAATTTGGTTAAATGCAAGCTAACACATACTCGGAAAAAAACGTCTGAATTTCTTGTGCATTCTCAAAGGCTCTGACGTCCTAATTCAATGAGCATTTCAGTGCCCATGAGAGAATAAAGCTCCTTAATTTCCTTGTCAGGAGTTAAGGGTTCCCTTTCTTCTCAATCAGCAATGCAAAGACCTTAGCATTGAACTTTGACCCTTCTTAAGAAGTGTCTAAGTGATTGTTGTTCAATGAAGAGAGCTTCTTGATGTGTCACGGCAAACACGTTGCTTGAATGACTTACTGGATTTGAAAAATGGCATATAAATACCATAATCCTGTTGTATGAAGCAATGCTATGCGCTGGGTAGGTGCTGAGTCCCACATTCATAGGATCACTTCAAAAGATTTAATACTAGAATTTCAGAGGTTAATGAAAGCAGTAAATGATATGCTAGAATTTGCAGGAAACAAGGTATCGCAAAGAGCAAGGCACTCTGTTCCAGCCTCATTGTGGCTTTTTTACGATGGCAGCAAAATAGTCAAACTGACTGTTACCCAGGAGAGAGAGGATTTAAAGTCACTATAGGTGATTTTATTGCATTGCCCCCTGCAGTCTTTAGGATTGTTAGAGCGCTGTTGGAAGTGGGCCTGGAAAAGGAAGGAAAGAGCAAGATCCCTGCGCTGGATACTCCAACTAGACCAGCAGCTCAGTGGGGTCTGTGAACAGCCACTCTCAGCAGAACCCTTCTTAGCAGGATATAGGCAGGAGCTGCCCTCAATTGGTGCTGCTAAAGCAAGTCTACCTCCTTCTCCATCTTTGTTCCTTGGTAATGGCAAGTATGGATTACTGATCCACAAGGAGATAGGGAAGATATCGAGTTTAGTGAGAATTCTGACTTTTTATCTATACTGGGTTTACGTGGTGGGATTTTGGTAGTTGAAGAGGGGCTGCAGAGATAGCCCCTGTAAGGAGCTGTGAGAAGCTTCCCCAGCTCCAAAACTGGTTGGACCAATCTCTGGCCAGGTCGGACCCACCTCTGGCCAGGGCTGAGCCAACCAATGCCTCTACTAAAGCCCTGAAGGGGACAAAGGAATCTGAGTCAGGCAGGACCTGCAGTAAAGAGAGAGGGGAGACAAAGGGGCTGGCCCCTCTGGCCTCCCGGGCAGGCGGCTGCCACGCTGGGCTGCTGCCACTCAACTGGAGATGGACACAGCAGCACGGTTTGGAGAGCTCCGAAGCGCCCCGTTCCCGATGCGCCTCCTGGGCGGAGTTCATCCTGCCAGGACTGCTGAGGTTTGTTGGGCCAGTCAGACCTGGTGTAGCTGCAGAGGAGAGAGGACAGATATCTGAGAGAAACGTCTATGCAGACACCAAAGTCAGTGAAGATGGAGTGGGAGGAGGTGTGCCGGAGCCGAGATTTCCATGCAGCCTGTGGTGAGATGACAGGCGGCCCCCTGGTCATCCATGGAGATTAATGGTGGAGCAGAGATCCATCCCCAGCTCTTGGAGAACCCTGCACTGGAGCAGAGATGCCTGTGCCTGAAGGAGGTCATAGAGGACTGTCTCTGTGGGAAAGACCCCACGCTGCTGGAGACTGACAGTGGAGCAGAGACACATCTGCAATCTGTGGGAAGGAACTCCACACCGAAGCGGGTGGCTGCACACTAAGAAGCAGTGACTCTGTGGGAAAAGGCCACACTGCAACAGTCTGATGGGTAAGGATTGCATCCTGTGGGGAGGACTTACATCGGAGAAGTTTGTGGAGGACTGTCTTCTGTAAGGAGGGACCCTACACTGGAGTGAGGGAAGAGAGTAAGGAGTCCTCCCCCTCAGGAGGAAGGAGCATTTGGAATAGTGTGAACTCACCATAATCACCATCCCCATTCCCCAGCTCTGATGGGATAAGGAGGTAGAGCAGGGATGAGGGGAGGGGTGGAGGGAAGGTGTTTTTTTAAGATCTGGCTTTGTTTCTCATTGTTGTCTCTAAATGAACTGATAATGAATTAAATTGATTTATCTCAGAGCTGAGTTTGTTTTGGCAGGGGCCATGGGTGGTGGGTGATCCCCCTCTGTTCTTATCTCGACCCTCAGGTCTTTTGTTACACTTTTTCTCCTCTCTACCCCACTGGAGGATAGGAATGAGCTAGCGGCTGCATGGCAGCTTAGCTGCCAGCTGGGCTGAACCACGACATTATCAAAGTTCTTTCATTTCCTATGTATTTCAGCATAGAATGAAGCATTGATGAAATTTCTTTTGCCCTTTACACACTCATTTTATCAGCGATATACATTTCTGCAAAGTGTTCCTCTCTGGCTGAACATGGCAAATGAAGTTCCACCATCTTCAGACATATGCATTCACATTAGGAATTAAAATTGTACATCTATACACTTATTTCAGAATTTGTAATTTGTTTCATAGTTCTGTGTGTATGGAAAAAAATAATTATCACACAAAAGATGTGTCAAAGATTCAAGACTTTTTACTGGGATTTCAAGTGAATTTAGTTTCTTAATGCTTATAAGGAGGTTGTTACGGTTTTAAACGAGATCTGTTGCTAATGGCAAATGTTTCAGTAATGGTAAAATCTATAAAATAGACAGAGCTATTTAAGCTGCTTAAAAATTTATAGCATATTAGATTTAATTAATACATTCAAATATGAGAAGACACTCATGATGTAATATCTGAATCAATATTTTTTCTATATGTGTATGGTTTGTATTAAAAATAATATATGCAATTCTCAACAGTATTAGAATAGACAATTTGTCTAAAATGGTATGGTTACTGAGTCCACTACTCTATTTCTTGGCTTCTGTATTCCACAATTGCAGTCTGGATTAAGTAGGAAGGGATCACCACGGAAGATTCAGTCGAGCTTTGCTGGCATGTGAAAAGCAAGGTTTATTAGCAGGCTTGTAGTTGTATAGTCATTGCCGTGCTTATAGTGCATGCAGCTCCAGGTGCAATTGCCATACCTAACCTCACACATATTAATTGGTTTTATTATAAACTACCTTTACCCTCCTAATACATAAAATTTGCAGTTATTTTATTTCCTTCAGGATAATTATGTTTTTTAAGTGTTATTATAATATATAGAGAACTCTAGTGTGCTACTTAAAATGATATTTTCAAAGCTCCTTGAGGTCACCAGACAAATGGAGCTTAGTAAGTATAAAATTATTATTTTTATTATCATTATTATTATTACCTAAAAAGTGTAGGCAAGAATGCAAATACAATATGCATATACATACATGTCTATATATTTGTACTAGTGATGTCTGAAGTACTTGTAATTACATTTCGGGGTTCTTTCATTCTACTATAAAGACAAATAGAAGTCTATTCTTTTTCTAAATCGCATTTCACTTGAAAGATTACTTCCTTAACTATTAGAGAAAGAGCTAATCTCTAAAAGAGCAAGTTTGTTGTAGCAGGAGATGGCATGGAAACTTAAAGCTGTACTATTTCACCAAGTTTAAACTGGGAAAAGATTTGCAGAAAAATTTTGTAGGATTTCCTGTGTTAATACTTCTCCAAAACCTCCAGTGCTGATTAAAGGATGGGATGTATTTTTCTCAGAGACTCAATAGTGGTAGCCACCCACTTCAAACTGGAAGATTTCTGAAGATTTATAGCAATCTCTGCCTTAGACAGTCTCCAGGAAGATCCGGGACCAAAGGACAGAGTCTCTGTTTCAATCACTTCCTCTGTTATGATTCCAGGTTAATCAGAGATTTCCTGTCCTAAGATGCTCTCTGAACTCCTAAAGAGAGATATTTTTCATCAGCATGGAAATTATATTGCTCTTGCTTCTCTCCGACTCGGAGGGATGAATTTAAAAGAAATGTGAAGAACAGTAAATCCTTGGGAGTGTAACAGGCTGTATATTAGAGAATTTCTGCAATGACTGCAGTTTGTACAGGACCAGCTCTAAACTAGACATTTCTGGTCATGTAGTATGCTACAACGTACGCTTCAGCAACTGACCAAATCCAGAAAGATTTTACATCTTGCACTGAATGCGTTGTCTTAACTGCACTGCTGCAAGTAGCTCTTTTAAAACCGGTGTGAGCATGTTTACAGGAGCAGCAGAACCATCATGTGAAATCACAGAATGTCTACATACAGCTTGATCTGATCCAGTTGTAGATGCATATGAGTTAAACATACACCTCTAAGCTAAATACTGTTCTCAATGGAGAAAAGTAGACACATGGAGAGATTAATTGATTTGACTGAACCGCTGAGTAAAAGACACTGGTCATAAGGGATGGCAGCCTAGATACCTACCTTAAACTCAAGACATCTAACTTCTGGTTCTTCATTAGAACAGACAAATCCCATTCACAATGCTTAATGGATGAGAAAAAGATTAAGTACACTCTACTTAAGTTTCACTACTTAGAATTTCACACCAAACCCAAAGATAAATGAGCTAGAATGTCATGTAAAGAGTGGAGGTCTTGAAACAACAGGTAATACTGAAAATAGTAAAATGTCTGAAATCAAGCTTATTGCAGGAAACATTCAGACATAGAAGAGGTAACATAGCTTTGTACATAAGAAGTTTTGTAGAACAGGATAAATAACTGGCTGGAAAGGGTCTACACAATCTTCATATAAATCTCTAACATAAGAATACAAATACGCTATTTGTCTTTCCAGCCTCCAGGTCACTGAAAGGAAATTGAGTGTTCAGCTTGGAGGGAGATCTAAGGAGGAACTAAATTTAACAGAATAGCAATAGATGACTGTGGCTGTCTGCATAGAAGTTGGTGAAATATTACAGGAGGGAAAAAGAGGGAGACGCTATCTCGACACTTCAGATATTTCTGCTTAGCAAAGCAGTCTATATCACGTAACAGAAGGTGATAGTCTCAAATTCTGGTTAAATAAGATGAAAAGAATACCTATAACTGGTATACATGATGCAGCATTGACTCAAGACAAGTTTATCCTGGAAATCTCATCTGAATAATTTTAAAAATTTCATTTATAGTGATAATCTTCTGCTCTCTAACTGATTAAACTAGAGAAGCAGGTTTCTCTCTTTCTATGGAGTAAGCCTTCTAACTTTAAGGCAGCTCAGCTGTATCAGATACAAAAGACCATCTCCTCCTTAATGGAAGGAGAGATAAGAGTTCAGGTGGCAGGACCTGCAGTAGTCAGTGACTTCTCACCAAGATCAAATATGACAACATGTTAACCTTAGCATGTTCATGAATGGTAAATTCTTAAAAAGAATTGAACGGATTTATTTATTTGTTTGTTTGTTGAAAAAAGACCCTCCCAGAACTCAACGAGCAAGGCGTGTTCTGAAACTGCAGTGGGGATATAGACTACACGCAGCTGAACATGTCTGCAGAAGTGATCGACAGCACTCCGTACACTCTATACAGCCAGAAGATAATATTGCCTGCCCAAGTGGTGGGATTCAATGTGTTGAAAATGGAGTTTCTAGTAGCATATAACTACGAGTTCTTAGTAGCCATCATTAACCTTTTGAATTTACTTTCCTGGATCTGAATGCGTACAGCCTGTTGGTTTGCCTATGTGATTCCACAATAACACTTAATAAATATTTTGATGGACTTTAATCAGCTTGGTCATAGAGGTAGGTGTTTCAAAAATAAACAATGTCTTTGCTCGAGGAAAACAGATGATGAGGCAGAAGAAAGAAATCTGAGTAGCATCTCTAGGGGAAAAAAATATTAAAATTAGGAGAGCATAGTGTTTAGTCCAGATAGAAAATTATTCAAGGATCAGAATTTTTGAACTATTACATATTCCCTATGATTTTGAGCATCACTTTAAAAATATTTATCTTCCAGAAAATCTATGAAACTTGCAGAGAGTTAAGAGCACAAATCTTTTGGGAATTATTGTTGTCTTAGATCAATGCTGGTGTAGTTGTTGTTTTAGATCTAGTGTTGTGTTTTGCATCTAGGATGAGAATAATGTTGATACACTGATATTTTAGTTGTTGCTAAGCAGTGCTTACACTAGGTCAAGGACTTTTCAGCTTCTCATACTGCCCTGTGAGCGAGGAATCTGGGGGTGCACAAGAAGCTGACAGGAGACACAGCCAGGACAGCTGACTCAAACTGGTCAAAGGGATGTTACATACTATATGATGTCATGCTGAAAAATAATATTGGGGTGGGAGGGTTGCCCAGGGGGTGGTGGCTGCTGCTGAGGGACTAGCTGGTCAGCAGGTGGTAAGCAATTGCATTGTACATCACTTGTTTGGTATATTCTTTTATTTTGTTATTATTATTATTATTACTATCATTACTGTTATTATTATCATTACTGTTATTATTATCATTATTATTTTCCCTTCCTTTTCTATCCTATTAAACTGTCTTTATCTCAGCCCACGAGTTTTACCTTTTTCCTGATTCTCTCCCCTACCCCACTGAGGGTGAGGAGTGAGTGAACGGCTGTGTGGTGTTTAGATGCCTTCTGGGTTAAACCACAAAAATATTGGGTTTGCGTGGCAAGGTTTTAGTAGCAGGGGGACTACAGGGGTGGCTTCTGTGACAAGCTGCTAGAAGCTTCCCCTATGTCTGTTAGAGCCAATGCCAGACGGCTCCAAGATGGACCTACCACTGGCCAACGCCAAGCCCACCAGAGACAGTGGTAACATCTCCGGGTTAACATATTTAAGAAGGGGAAAAAAACCTGCACAACAGCAATTTCGGCCAGAGTGAGGAGTGAGAATATGTGAGAGAAACAACTCTGTAGATGCCAAGGTCAGTGAAGATGCAGGGTGAGGAGGTGCTCCAGGTGCTGGAGCAGAGATTCCCCTGCAGCCCATGGTGAAGGCCACAGTGAGTCAAGCTGTCCCCTGCAGCCCATGGAGGTCCATGGTAGAGCAGATATCCACCTGCAGCCTGTGGACAACCCCACGCTGCAGCAGATGGATGCCCAAAGGAGGCTGTGACCCCGTGGGAAGGCCATGCTGGAGCAGGCTCCTGGCAGGACCTCTGGACCCATGGAGAGAGGAGCCCACGCTCATGGGGGACCTACATGGGAGCAGTCTGTTCCTGAAGGACTGCACCATGTGGAAGGGACCCATGCTGGAGCAGTTCATGAAGAACTGCAGCTCATGGGAAAGACTCACTTTGGAAAAACTTGTGGAGAACTGTGTCCCATGGGAGGGATGCCATGCTGGAGCAGAGGATGAGTGTGAGGAGGAAGGAGCAGCAGAAGCAACGTCTGTTGAACTGACCACAACTCCCATTCCACATCCCCCTGTGCTACTCAGGAGAAAGAGGGAGAGAAAATCAGGAGTAAAGTTGAGTCCAGAAGAAGAGAGGGATGGGGGAAAGGTGTTTTTAGAATCTAGCTTTAGTTCTCATTATCCTACTCTGATTTGATTGGTAATAAATTAAATTAATTTTATTTTCCCCAAGTCAAGTCTGTTTTACCTGTGATGGTAATTGCTGAATGATCTCTCCCTGTCCTTATCTTGACCCACAAGATTTCTGTTAAATTTTCTCTCCCTTGTCCAGCTGAAGAGTGGAGTGATAAAGCGGCTTTGGTGGCACCTGGTATCCAGTCAGGGTCAACCCACCACATAGCTAAACAATTAATTCCTCTTATTAGTTAGAGGTTACGGGCTTATGGCCAATAATTATATGTTAATTAATAATGAGTATCTTCTGCAGTGATTTTATGGCAAGCTGATCTCCAATTGTCTTGACAGAGAGCATGTATGCTTTGCATGTAGTCTACGCACTGTGCAAAAATCTGCTGACTCTATGTACATTGTTCTGCTAAATTACTCCAAAATATTTTCACAGCAAAAGCGGTTGGTGGACCTCCATCAGGAAGTCACCGCAGAAATTTAGTGCATATTCAGAGAACTGCCTTTTCACCTATGTTAACACCATACACTGACAAAACCTTACTATCACTTGTCCCATAAGTCCTGCAAGCACCTCTCCCAAAGCCTTTCCAATACTTTTGAGAACTCCATCCTTCACCCACTCACTCATCATCTACACTGTGTTTTAGCCCCGCTTTTCCACTGCGTTCATGTGTTGAAACAGTCCAGGCCTTGAATTTAGGTCAGTGCAACCTCTAAAAAAAAAAAAAAACCCCATCCAACCAGCAAATAACAACACCACAACAAAAAATACCCAGAGAGGTACTTCAGGTGTTACAGAACTACTAAAGCTAGGAGGTAACTGAGTCGTGGTACAAATCAAATACTGTGGCAGAATCATGTGTCTTACCAAGCACCTGAGAACTGATGAGGAGAAATACATGTTGCCCTATAAAAGCTGCATATGTATGGTGAAAGGCTTGTGTTAGTCACTTTGAAGTTTAAAAAGTACCTCCAATTTTGAGTACTTCTCTGCATGAAGACACTGTCACTAGAAGAAAATATAATGAGATAATATGCTGAAGTGTACTGCTGGTTTGGTTTGCAGTCACATTGTTCAGCATCTTTCATTCCTGTGCATTGCATAATGAAAAAGAAAAATAAATAAATAAATAAATAAAAACAACAAGAAAGCCGATTGAGAAGATAGACAGTTGAATTTCAAATCTCCAAATTATAAACAACTTCTTAATGCAATATACCACATAAGTTCTGTCAGTCCTTTATTCTTGTTGGTCTCTGCCAGGCACAGGCTGCAAAGGAATCAAGGAAAGATAGTTCTATGCCACCTCATTTTGATCTTATAAACAACTGGGCTGATGGAGCAACTTCTTTAAACTGTGCTTGGCTCATCGAGCGCAGTCTCAGTAGCAAATCACTAAAACATTCCACAACCGAATTACTTTTTTTCCTTACTCTGAAGAAGCTAGTGTTTTCACTGCCAGAGCTCTGACGCTAGATTTAGCAAACCAGGGAATCACTTCAGGTTGTCCCTTCCTCTGTTAGAATAAGTGCGTGCCAGCTTACCTCTAGAAATTGTATTAATCATCCTGCTGGTTCTCTTTAGGAAGAAAAGGTTGAAATAAAAGTATGTTAATTGACTGAGCAAAAGAAAAAAAGTTAACATTTTTTGGTAACTTAGCCTTGAAACTCTCTCATCATGTTTTTTGTATTCTTCTGTGAAAGTGATAGAAGTTCTTATTTCAGATCTGATTCTCATTACTGAAATTATGTCAGGTGGTTAAAGGTAACAGCTGGTAGAAGAAAGGCATCTATTACATTTGCATCCAGACTATCATCAGGGTTGTAGAAATCTGTAACACTTCAGGGCTAATTTCTGCAGCAATGTTAACTAAATTCAGAAGCAGGTTTGTGAAATTTCCATGACAATTTTGCAGCAGTAAGTGCTGCATAATTTATAACAGCAGGAAATATAATGCATGTATTTTAAAACATTATATTGTTATTTGGTTTTGTATCCAAGTAATAAATCACACAATGAAGAATAGTTAGGCTAGCAGGGAAACATCTAGCAAACCTAGTATTTGCTATGCAGTCTCAGAAAAAAAGAATTTTTTCCTGCTGGCGGCATGTGATAGAAAGCTATTTCCCTCAAAGCAAGATAAACTTACTCTTTTCACTGCAGTTGTTGTTTTGTTCAGATACTTTTATTCATGTGTTCCATTGTTTACTTATACATATATTAGAAATCACTAGAAGAATTTAATAAAAAATTATCCTATCAGAAAATGCAATTTGTTAAAAATGAAAAATTGAAACAAAAATATTAGCAGCATTATAACAAACCACTTAAATGTTAACAAAACAAAAAAAAAATTCCAAATTCAGTTTCAGTGAATTCAACTGAATACTTCAATTGAAGTGAAGTTGATAGTTGTCAGATTTGGTTTGTTTCCAGTGTGACACTAATGTGTAATATTAAGTCATCAACAGTTGATTCAAAAAGCCTTTCAAATTGAAACATTTAAATACTTTAAGAAATTTTTTTTTAAATATTTTGTTTTGGAATGTCTGAACTATTTATATACCAATACTTAGTCTTACATGGTCAAATACTTATTTTTCAGCCATGGAAAATCGAGTACTTAAAAGATTTACATGAAAAATGCGAGGTAAAATGGATATGTGGAGCAGCTTTTGTTTTTCTCTGATAGTACGTGAAATAAAGGATGGAACACCAAGGGAGTTTTCTGTTTTACTTCATCTTACTGCTTGCATTGATACAGCTTATGTCTTTTCATGTATTTAATCAAATTAGCAAAGAAGATAAGCAATTAGATAGTGAAAAAAGATCTACAAAGAAATCCAGAACTCCTGCAATAGGACTTGCAAATAGAGAAGTAATATGGGGCAGATCTTTGGACCTTTCTTAGACTGAAGTAGGGAAGAAAGCCCTCAAGCTCTATATCAACCAAAACCAAAGAAACCAGGTGACTGAGGAAACTAGTGATTAACACTGCAATACTTTGTACTGTACTGAATTTGTTTCCTAAATCATATGTTCTGTTCTAATAAATAAATCTCCCCTTTGACAGATAACAGTCTTGTCTCTTTTGATAAGGGAAAAAGTCACATTAAAACTCGTAGCTGATGTTAACTAATGACAACCGATGTCGTCAAAATGCTGCAGCCTGAAATAAGTTAACTGTGTCAACATGTTCAATGGAAGTAAAATTCTGCCTCTTGGCAAGTATGTGTGGGTTTCTAACAGTAAACAGCAACAGATTTGAGAAAATTTCCTGATTACAAAGAAAATTGGATTAATTTTATTACACATCTATTATTATAATGGTAAACGCACACTGAACACACAAACACACAGATCCAAAGATGCAGTTAATTGTCAATTATGTACATAATTATTGTTACTTTTATGTTTATAGTTCATCCTATAGTTCATCATATATATAACATAACATCATTATGTTATAGTTCATCATAATGTAATTTTGAAACAACAAAAGTTGGGGCTAATTATTTTCCAAATAACCTCCAGTGAATTCATAGCCCAGGCTTTTTGAAAACAAAATGTGCTATGTCTGACAGTTCTTCCATGCTTGCTGATGTGCTCAAAGAATACACAGAACTTGGTAAATATTATTTTCCTTTGAAAAAACTACCTTGCTCCTGCTACATCTTCTTATTGTTTCAAACTAGTGCTTCTGGCTTGAGGCCAAACTTTATTCTCTGCTAGTCTACTGAATTGCCTCTGACACCTTTTACAAATTAGGTCCAGATTTACTATCTCTCATTTGTGTGGCAAATTACTTGTTCTTACTGAGAGAAGGCATATCTTTGGTAGTCACTCAGCCATGTCACTTTACCAGTTCATTTAATTTCTGTACTCCTCTTTTAAGTTAGAAAATCACTCAGAAACTTGCATTGCTTTAAACCTGTAATTTGATGGTGGTGATTTCATGCTGTTTATGAATAGATGCTGGCCAAAAGTAAAGACATCCCCTTGCTAATGCATGTAAACTAAGAAAACAGACTTTGCAGATTTGATCAACAATTTGCTAAAAGGACTCTTACATCAGGGACAATATAAACCACATGTAAGCTGGGCAATCTTATGGCCCAGCATTCTTTGCATGTTGATTTGTTAGAGAGCATAGCACATTTTATTTTTAAATCCTGCTAGTAGGACAAACGTCACAGAAATTGTTGACAAATAGGTAAAGGAAATTAAGCTTTTAATTTGGTTGATTGGTTTATAGTGTTTACAGAACTAAGTCTGTGGTAAATGCATGACATAAGCATATCAAGAACCATTTTCAAGCAGTTTCTTGTGTATCTGTCTGATATTTCCTGGGTGCAACACAATAAATGTTAATTACTTTTTACATTTCTAAATTGGATTTGGTGTTTCTGAGTTGGCAAACATACCTGATTAAAACCTCACATCAAACTAGACAATATACAGAGCTAAGGGAGGAGATTTGCAAGCTTCCAGGCCCTACCAGTAGCGCTGTGACATTACCAAGTTGAGTAGGAGGCAAATTTAGCTGTCTCTGAGCTTATTTTCTCCCTCATCACCCTTTCCAGAGGGTGACCCAACAAAACTGTTTATTATGAGGGCATTTTTAGTGTAGTGAACACCTCTCTTCCAGGGCATAGCCTCTAAGTCACTTTGGATGTGTCATTAAAACTCCATCAGAGCGTTAGAGTAAGTAATTATTTTGTCCTTGCTCTATCTATGGAACTGTTATGGACATGCACATGGTCATGAAGAGTCTTTATTTGACTTTGTGACTTCGCACATTGCTGTGAGTACCTCAATTTGCATTCATTCATGAATACAATTGTCATGCAGAAATAAGATGCTTTTTCACCTTAGTCCCCCCCTAAGTTGCTAAATGTAAACATTTAGCACATTTGAAACACATCAAAATAAGCGGTATTAGACTCCACAGAAAATGCAGCTTTTCCTGCCTTTTCCTTAAAAGCAGATCTGGCAGTGGATATACTGATGAATATTTTCTTACAAGAGCCTACTTGCTTATGTATCAATTCAGGAAGTGGAATAATCCACTTCTTGAAGATTTCAACTTGTATTCACCTAAAGTATGCCCTAGCACACAGTCTATTAAGTAGATGTGACAACAGCCTTCATTTATCTTTCTTAGAAATCCATTTTATGCTCAAAATTTAGATGAATGAGTTACATGAAATGAATCTTACTTTATCACTTTATCTGTTTCCTGATATTGTCACTTCATATGTATATATTTTTGCTCAGTTAACTTGTGTATTAAAAAAAACTTACTTTCAGCTGTCTAGAAAGAATGATTTAATTCTCAAAAACTGCAGATTAACTACTAGAGAAATAATTATTCGTGATTCTCAGCTTACATTCTTGATATTGGTAGCTAGGAACTGGTAGGTAATTTGACACACACAGTAGCCTGTGTAATAAAATGAAGGTATTTGTCACCAAATAATGAGCATTCATGCTGGTTTCATGGCAAATAATGTTTGATTTGAATGCATATTACTAGTTTATGTGATCAAAAGCTCATTTCCACCAACTCAAAGGCCCTCAGAGGAGCAACGACTGTCAGGGCAAGCCCAACAACCTCATCAGAGCAAAGGGAGCCCCTGAGGTGGCTCCTCCCCAGGAGATCCCAGGGGAGCCTCAGCCCTTGACCCTGGGATGGGACTCTCCAAACTCAGCCAGTGAGAGAGGCTCCCTCGTTCACCTTACAGACTGGAGAGGGGCTTACTGCCCCTGGGAACATAGCATTCAATATGGGTTTATATTTGAGCTATCATATCCTTTTGGGATTGAGCCAGACTTATTCTGGGATGTTCACAGTGGGGACCAAGTGCACGGAAAGATGGGTGGACTGGGGAGGTACAAGTGTGGAAAGAAGGTATTGAAAGGAACCAGTTGTGTATAGGCAGTCTCCTGGTCAGCATGCTTGTCTGGCCATGCCCTGCACCTAATCCCCGCAGTCTGTCCTGTCTTCTCATCAAACTCAGTTTCTTACTCTTTTCGCAGCTTCAGGGATCTCCGTCCTGTGTGCATGTGTGTGTCTGGAGATTTGAGTGCTGCAGCTGGAGTGAGACCAGGGGTCTGAGGGCCGTTTGTGTCTGTGGTGGGAGGAATCCGAGAAACCAGAACATATGGGCGTTGTATGTGGGTGTGTCAGTGTGTCATCACTGGTGTGCATCAAGCTGGACTAGCTGACAAGTAGGACAAGAGGCTCGGCACACAGAGATTGGAGTGCCCACAGGTCTGGGCCAGATCCTGAAGAGACCAAGGGGTCTGAGAGCTGGATACTGGAGGGATAGGGGGGTTAATTCCAGGTACTGGAGAGACCTTGGAGTCTGGGAGTGGTTGCTGGAGGGGCCCTAGATCTGAACCATCTACCGGCGGGACCCATGGTCGCGTGTGTGTGTGTGTGCGTGTGTGCGTGTGTGTACGTCTGTGTGTGAGGCAGCTGGGAGGCCTGGGAAGCCAGGGCCAGCTACTGAACAGACTGTGTAAAGCGAGTTAGAGGAGGGATGCATATGTGTACGTATATACATATCTACATATGATATCATAGATGTACACATACATCTACATGTACACAAGTATATATTTTTCACTAACAGACTTTCATCCTGAACAGTCAATGAGTAATTGGAGTTTGGCTGGTCATGCATATATGTATGTGTGTATCATATATATGTGCCTATTGGGAATAAATAATTTAGACAAATGAGGTAAGGGTCCAAACTTAAAGGGAATGAATCTAGATATTTTTTGTCTAGATGTTAATCTGTATAAATATATATAAATTTTAAATACGTGAGCTGAGAAGGTAACCATTTAAATCTCCACACCAAAGAGGTACATTTGTAGTACCTTTTTCTAGAAAACTGAAAGTCAGGGGTGCACCAAGATCATAAAAAAATAATAAGCTGTGGAACCATTGAGTTTGGAGAAATAAATATACACTATTCTGAATGTAATTTATTTGGCAGCAGCAGGTAATCTGAAAGACAATATAGCCTAAATGATTCATGTGTACCGAGAAAGCAGGTCTAACTCACCCCAGGAAAACCTGTCTTAGTCACAGCCGTTGAGCCAGGCTGAGTTCAGCCCTGTACACTTCTCGTACAGCTGCACGGCTGCTGCGCCTCAAACTCTGTCTCAGTTTGAAGACTACCAAGTAACAAAGAGCCTGCCTGGAAAGCCTGTTCTTTGGTACGTGCGATCAGCATCTGTGTGTCCTGCTTGCTTTCCTAGGGCTCTCAATCACCCTGAAGTGCAACAGTTAGTCTGCGACCCCCGATACCTGTGTATGGAATATACACAGTGCCAGCCTACATTTTGCATGGTCTTGGCTTTATTTTCTGGCAGCAGGGTGGTACTTTCCTTTGTGAAAATCTGGGAGGTCAACAAACAACCAAGTCATCTTTGGTCACAGTGTACATACAGTCTACCTAATTGCTTTCTCCCTTTGATGAGCAAGCAATAAAGCCTATTTTTTAATACTGTGTATTTTCAGCATTCTAGAAAGGAAAAAAAATATACTGCAAATAAATAGACTAAAATATACTAGAATAGACCTCAGTGCCAAACAATTCAAGCTGCTAGAAGAAATGAAATGAATTGCCGCAGCTGGTTTTTCAGTTGTTGTGACTGTTTTCCTTCTCCAAATGGGTTGCTTGAACAACAAGCTCATCCTTTGAGCCCTGAAGGGAGGCTTTAAAATAACAGTCTGGTACTTTAGAATCCAGTCTGGACTGGATGTTTTTATTTGGAAATTAAGACTGTCTGTAAGATCCTAAGAGATAACTTGAATCCTGTAGTTCTTTTTGATAGGGCTTCATGTTTTACAGGAGATCTCTGCTGAGAGCTCTTATCTCATTTCACAATTATTAGAGCTCTGATCACCAACTGTGCTTGTGACACAAATTGGAGCTGATAGTGCTGTGATCAGCAACAGCACAAAGCAGTTAGCAATGATCAGGCTGCTCTGCCCACCAGACTCACCGGTAAGGGAAATTGTGAAGAACAAATGTAGATGATGGAGTTTTGATTTAGTGCAAGGCTGAGCAATGACAAGACATAGTCTTCCACATCCTTTTTGTTCCACTTCAACCCTCTTGTACAATTCTATATCTATTCTTAGTTAACAGTTAAGCAAAGTGGTAGGTGTTACTCTGCTTAACTGTCATAGGTGATACTCTGCAAATCTGGATGAGAAGAAACAGAATAAGAGAAGGTATTCCTCCATATATAAGTCATAATGGTCATTGCAATTAGAAGATGATAATGCCCATTGATAAAAATGTTATCTATGCAAAATAAATTAAATAATCAATGATATTAATCAGAATAATAAGCTTTGTAAACCTTATTTGATATAAATGAATGAATTGCAGATGAGATGTAGTAGATTTTTTTTCTACACAAGAAAGTCTATGTTTGCATATCATGTACTGGGGAACAGAATATGTGACCATACATATATGAAAGCTTCTGATTTGCTACTAGAATGGAGATAGTGGAGTGGTGACAGGAGATGGTGTACAGTGAAAGTGTAGAGAAATTTGAAGATGGTCAAAAAGAGACAAGGCTTGTCTTTCATTCATGTTGTCATTAGACTGGAGACAAACATATCTGAGATGAATATTTGACCCCAGCTCTTGGTTGAACTTCTGTAACAGACAATTAGTTTGATGTTGCTGCTGGAAGATGTAGATGAGCACTCTTCCAAGCTGGGATGTTTATTCAGTTGAAGCACAGAACTTTTACCCAAAACATTTTGGGACTGGACATGCTCTTGGTACATTGACGTTACTTTATTTTCCTGTCAAAATATTCGATTCTCTTTGCCCAAAAGTTTCTTCTATAATGAACAAACAGCCTGATTACAAGTCGAAGAAGTATAGACTTTTAAGGGTAGGCAGTGAAGACACTTAGTTCTCCAAAGTCTCTGGGTGGATGCTCAAACCAGTTTGTTTTGTAATTTTTCAAAGAAATTACAGATTTTTTAGCTGGCTGCTGTTACCACCAACTTTGGCTTGCAGAAAAGTTACTCTGGCACTGTGAAATGGAGCAAGAAAAGAGACTGAACTTCTAAAGCAGCTATTTTTGTTCAACATACTGCATTAGTCCTTCCATTTGGCAGCGGAGGTGCTTTAGCTTCTGAAAATAATGTTTAAAAGCTATCAAAAATCTTCTATAGGAAGAATATATATTTCACTTTTACTCAGGTTTATTCATCTTAAAAGATTCATACTTGAATGTTCACTAGTATGGGACTATTTCTGCCAGATTCTGAGCTCTTCTTGAGTGCTGCTGAAAACCCCGAGTTCCCACTGAGATCCATGTGAGCCAAAGCTCCTATGTGGAGACATAAGACGCTCATTTCATCTTGTAAGTTCAGATCCTATGTGAAGTGCTTCCTTACAATGAAAAGCATATTACCCCTTAATGCTCTTTCTTTTAATCATAGTATTTCTAGCATTCTGGCATTATATTTCTCACTTTTTCTATTTCTCACCCTCATTTATTATCTACTGGATGAATTTACTTTTTTTTTTACTCCACTATAGGTTGTGGAAAATAATTAGACTACCATAGAGGATACTAATTTCTTCTAATCTTTTCCTTCAAACTTTAATCTCTAAATTTTAATGAGGATCTGTTTGATCCCTTTCAAACTAGAATGTTACATTAAGGTTTTATGGCTTCTTTATTGGTCATTCGGTTATATTGTATGTGTAGTGATTTTATATAAATTTAAAATTATCTACTAATAATAAAATTATCAAGGGAAAAGAGAGATGACACAGTCCTATTTGAGACTATCTGAGGGATACTGCAATTCTGCTGTTGCACTTCAAGGCTGTCCTGTGAGACTGGGACTTGTCATGCTGATCTCATTCATTGAAGTAAATCACATGCAGGCATCTTTTTTCCTGCCCAATTGTTACAAAGTACTGAGTTTGTGCCACTTGTTGTGGTATTAATTAGCTGTCCCTAAATTTAATGTCCAGAGAAAATTTCTTGATAAAAACTAGCAGGCTATAAATTCTGAACATGAGGACTGGGGGGGGGCAAAAAAAAAAAGGAAGCTGAAATTGGACCCTTTCTTTACAGTCAGTGTTGTGGAAGTCCAGGGGGAGATACATCTATTTCTAGTGGGACTAAGTATAGGTTGGAAAATGGATTTCTACAGTGCAACTCTTTCAGTGTAGTTGTTGTGCAAAGAACAATTTTTAACTTCCTTGTAAGTTATGGAATAAAATATGCTTCGTTTACACAGAGACAAATATGGGGACAAATGGAAGAATCTTGATAAAAATACTTCTAACTTTTGCTTTCATCAAAATTTCAGAGAGCAGTCATCAACTCAGTGTAAATTGCAATGCAATAGATAAGGCTGATGTTTGAGTTAGCAGAGGAATTTTATTATTCTGTCATAAAAGCAGTATTCAAGCCAGGTTAATAAACTATCAGAGGTAAGGTTGTTAAAAGCAGCCGTGAACAGCCACAGAGGTCCGGCTAGGAACACTGAATGAAGCAGATATATTACTGCTCTCCAGCGATCCAGGCTCCTTGGAGGCAGAGCGGAAGGCAGTTAAAAGTTTTCCTGAAGCTAATTTAACAAGTTACAATAAAATGTCTTGTAGAAGAAAGTGTAGCTGATTGTTCCCGGGTTTCCTTAATGCCTTGTTGCTCTCTGGTAGATATTCAGGATATGTTAATTTACTTTGGGGTAAACCCCAGTGCACAAATGGCTCTACTGCTTTTGCAACTTGCTGTTCTAACTTGATCTGAGACTCCATACAAAAGCCACAGAACAAGTCATTTGTAGATGTCTAAATGATCAAACAGGGAGCAAATCAGAAGAAAATCAAGCCCAAGCAGGCTTGGAAGGTATCTCACCAGGGTCCTGCAAAAGGAACCAAAGTTGAGAAAAAAAAAACACAAACAAATACAAAAAAAGAAACAAAGAATTAGATTCTGATATGTTCAGCTGGAATTACTGGAAATGTTAAAAGTTAGTTCTTTGTTGCTGTTGTTCCTGGAAATTTAAAGTGGTTTTGGCTTCATTAACATGTACAAATCATGTTAACAACATATTTGCTATGTGTATTTGTTGGATGTATACATATATATACACACTAGATATAATTTCATAAACACTTAGATCCTGTAATTCAGTATTTGATTTACTATAGTTTGGACATTTATGTATAATTTTTACTGGTACTTATCAATGAATAAACTGCCATCCTGAAATTACTTAAAGCCCAGAAGATTTGCAAGTCCTTAGAAAGGCACTGCAAAAATGCTTCAGAATTTCAGACATTAAAATGCTTAGTAAATGACAATACCACTGGGTAGGTGCTGTGGCATTTGGAGGATCATAATGTGGAGAACACTGCTGGAGCACAATCCTTTAAAACATAGCATTGGAATTTTTTGAGTATTCTTGTGAAGAAAATCTGAACTCAGAAAACATGAATTGTCAGATTAACTGAGCACTCAGATTAAATACTTACTTCAGGTAGATATGAGGCCTTATCTATAAGACCTCTTAATTGTCAGAAACTGAAAAGTGAAAATCCCACTGGTGGAATTCTGCTCACTGAACTATTTCTATCTGAAAGGTATCTAGGGTTAGCTGTTTGCCTAGTTTGGCTCTTTAGGCGGTGGCAAGAAATAGACATTTCCAAGGACAATTCATTTGATCTTCAGAGAAGTATCTGCCCTCAGCCAAAGCTAACTGATATTTATTTTTTGCTGCCCTGAAGCTTATGTAAATCTGATATTTAAAAGTTCCAAGGTGTATTCTGAATTCTAATTCTTTCCTATGCCAAAAATGCAACATTTTCTGACCTTAATGTATATTGAAAAAACAAAATATTGATAATGGGAGGAGAGCATGCCTAACACATTGTGTCTGTGTGTTACAGATGAGTGATTTCTTAGCACTAAATAGACATCTGTATGTTTAGCTCCATGTATACAGTTACGAAGCAAAGAGGTTTTGAGAAAGACATTTAGCTTGTTTTGATATCTTCAAGTCTGAAAATTAAACAGTGCCCTATGAAAGGTAAAACACGTAAGTATGTTAGACTGATAGATTGAGTTTTTCCAAAGAAATGAACTGTTATGCCATATTTTGTCATGAACATTAAATAAACTATCCAGAAACATTCCTGGAAGCTATTACTGGAAACTACTGGAAAACACTTTAGGGGATATCATTGTGTTTTGTTTTTAAATGCACAGTGTATAAAGTTCTGTGAAATTACCATAGGCTTTAGAATCAAACTATTTACTGAATTTTTTAGTAAAGAATATCACACTAGAAAATGCATTTTTCTACTTATACCTGGTCAGCATTATTGCTGGGAAATAAAGAATATCTTACCTTCAGTGTTATCTCTGCACCTGTTCAAAGCAATGATGCTGATCGTATTACCTCTTTAACTGCAGAAGATCTGCCTTAATTTCAAATAACAATATATGCAAGATATTTCATTGAAATATACAACAGTATCTTACCTAATCCATTTAAGTTAACATCAATATACAATGAATAGTGTTACATAAGATAAAAATCAGTGTTAACTGGGGATAGAGTGAGAAGAACAGAATGGTGAAGTGGAGATCTTGGCTCCTAGAGGTTGTCATAGGGGAGTTTGTGCATTATAGCACAAAGTAAGTTTACCTTCTTGCCACTGAAACAGTCTGGTGTAATGCATATAGAGTTATGAGATATGCTTTAATTTTTTGGATATTATTCATGTGGTAAGAATTAAGGGTCATATTGCCACTGAAGAGGAAATAGATTTTTATGAGCAACACAAAGAGAAGAAAAATCCCTCGCTTAGGTTAATGTATTCTGAATGGAGAAGTAAAATGGAAAACAAGATTTTTTTTTATTCCTATTCACAAAATATCTTGCTTGTTTAGGCAGTGAGATACATAATAAAGTGTGTGTTACTATGAGATAACATTCACCTCTGGGGCTGTTGCAAAGGAAAAAAAAACCAACAAATCGCCTTCTAAGAAGAGCTGGTTGCCTTCAAAGAACTTGAGAAAATTGGTGTTACAGTTAGAAACACTTCAAAATACCTAATTAGGATTTTGGAGATGGGATTAATGAACCATTTTTAAGAAAAAGAATCCATGCTTGTTAGAGCAGCGATAGATATTTCCACTTATTCAAAAAAGAGTAGTGAAAACGTGATGGGTGAATCTTAACACATTTTCTTTCAAACGTGTACATACTTACGACTTTTTAAATATACAAAAAGAACATCAAGATTTCAAAGAGACAAGCGCTCGAAAGTCAGACTACTGTAGTACCTTTAATTTACCCCTTGTGCTCATCTCTTAGAAATTCCACCTCAGTTTAAGGTTTTTACTTCATTTATCTGTAATGGAACAGGTTTTTTATGTTCTTTGCAGTGATCTTGATACATTTGAAGACAGCTATTCCCTCCAGTTAGCTCCTATTCACACGAACCAGACCAGTGAGATATCTTTCCTGTCCAGTCTTTTTACCTTTTGAACCTTCTTACAGTTTACCTCTGAACCTCTGGTACATTTATCTTTCTTTTTAAAAATATGTGGTAGCATTCAGAGCTGGGAAAAAATGAAGCCATGAACCAACAGAGGCCCGTGACACTGAGGAGAGTGAACTTTATGCACATTACATATGAACTTCTATCTACACATTCCAGTGCAATAGTAGTACAATTTCTGTTGGCAATCATATGGCATTGTTGGCTTGTAGTCAGTGTCTGCTCCCAGAGAATTCCCACATACTCCTGTGCAAAAACACTGTTCTGTGCAAAACCAGTTGTTTCTCACCTTGTTTCTGCAGGTGATTTATTCTGTCTTAGTAGGTAGAATATGAAATTTTGCAATACATATTCATCTCTGGCCTTTACTGATGCTTATTGAAGATTTCAGTGTTTTCTACAAAGTTATTTGTGAGAAATATAAGTTTTTTCATTTGAATTATTTTTTTTTTCTTTTTTTTTAGGGTAAGTACTGAGACCATTTTATGGGAAGAGTCCAACTAGCTAGAGACACCAAAGTTTTCTTCGGTGAGCTGTCATTGTTTGCACTCTGAGGTGCAAAATCATCCCACAGCAGCTCTTGGTGTTTGACGGTATACGAATCTATTTTTCTCAGTTATTCCTGACTAATCGAGGTGTAAGGGTCATGACTGGCTAGTCAGCTGAGAAGTTTTAAGCAGCTGCCAGTCACATCCAAAAAAAAAAAGGCTTTCAAATAAGAGAATCTTTTTGGCTTTCACTGTGTATCTAGATTTGTTAACACTTAGCAAAGCTAATTTAATCTTACTCCCCATTGCAATGATTCAAAGGACTAAAGAAAAGGAAGAGGTAATAAACAATGATTCGATCTAAAGAGAATGGATGTTAAATAAAGCATGTCTCATCTGAGGCCCAATGATGATCAAAGAATGATCATCAAGCTTTGCAGATTGATCATTCATGGAAATATATCAACCAGCAACTTCATCTAACTGAGACAGGTTGCGTTCTTTGAGTTAGTGTCTGTCTTTACTTGTTTATATTGAGAATGAAGCCAAAAGGTAGGATGTTTGTCTTCAGTTGTACTGGACAAAATTTAGTCCAACATGAGGAATAGTTGAACTAATGATTACTGTAATCATGCCAATGTCAAAGTGAATATGGCTAAGTAAAGAAACAGTTTTAAATATCTGACCTACAGTTAAAATGGGACGATTTGAAAACCAATCACATAACATACCTTGAAACATTTATATATGCCTGCCAAGTTTTATTCATGAGTGTTATAGCTTTTGGTGCAGTATAATAGAGCTTTTTAGTTTGTTTGTTTGGTTTTTGTCTGGTGAAAAGCTGATCTCCATCAATTAAAAAATATAAGTAAAAGTTTGAAATATCTAAAACTATTCTTTTCAAGCTTTCTACTGACACTATTGTGTGTATATAAAATACTAGAATACATGATACGTAAAATCAAATCTGAAAAAAAACCTTGAGAAATTGTAAGTAATACGTATATTAAATACTCTTTTTTTTTTTTTTAGACATGCTAAGCAAGTGAATGAATATGAGAAATCACCAACAATTTGATCTGCAGGTGCATTTTGAGTGACAAATTAACCTTTTTTTTCCCCAAGAAAATGGATAAGCTATGTTTATTTGGGAAAGTAATTATCTAAACTATAAAACTTTTGAAGACTTTTTAAAAACTTATATTTTGTTTGAATCATAGAATCATAGAATCATAGAATCGTTAGGGCTGGAAGGGACCTTCAAAGGCCATCTAGTCCAACCCCCCTGCAAGGAACAGGGATATCTCCAACTAGATCAGGTTGCTCAGGGCCTCATCCAACCGGGCCTTGAACGTCTCCAGGGATGAGTTTGGTTTTTTTTTCTTTTAAAAATCAGATACAAATTTCAAGAAGAGTAATATGTAAATTGCAGGAAAATATATTTGCTTCATTATGTTAATTGCAGATTATTTTAGTCTTTCTTATCAAGGCATTCTAGAAAAAAACCAAAACATTAACTCTGATAAGAGTTGGTTAAAATTTTACATGCATTATGTGTCTGAACTTTTTGCCTGCTCCTGAGATAATGCTTACATTACTGCATACAGCTGGCAGCAGATGCTGATATTGACCAAAAGGAAAAAGAAGAATAAAGTACATTGCAAGGGTATTTTTGTTAGTAATCTAGAGAAAATATTCCTACTATGGCAACTGTAAGTTTTCTTTGTTTTAATCACAAAACAGACTCACACTAACAATTTTAGTAAGCTTTCCTGTTTGATCCTCGAGGGAAAGTTGTGTGAATTCCAGAGTCAGGTATGCTATTTGAAAAAGATGAGCTATTATTAATAAGAGTTACAGAATTTCAGACTCCTTTCTTTGCAGCAAAGAGGAGGAAGAGGAGGAACTTTTTCTCAGTATTATAGACTACCTGAGGTCCCTGGAAGAGCCAAAAGCTGTTCATCCTATGTAATCCTCAAGTAATATTTTCCATGCTGATTTTTAAGCTAGACAACCAGCTGGAGACAGCACGCCTCCTTACCCAGGCAAGCTGGTAAATCGGGTCTTGTAAACACAAAAGACAAAATGCCATGAAGCAGGTTGACAGCATCACAACACTTTAACCACTATTTCCATCCAGTGCTACATGTTGCTCAAACAAAATCCTCCACAACGTAAAATCAATTATTACTATATATGACTGGAATCTAGGGGGCCAGATACACTTCACTCACTGCTAGATGCAGGAAAACAAATGAGATTTTCAGAGTGTGTCAATTTGTTTTTAAATATACTTCTGATTTGATGGATGCAATTGGCCTGCTTGGCATTGAGAACACTTGTGAATACGAGAAGTGTGTGAATATACAAATAGCTCACCCAAAACTCAAATGTTGCATTCAGCAATTTATGCTTCGGCTCCTTAGAGCATCCTTACTGCAGACAAAGTTAATGATTTATCACCTGCATTTCGATGCTGCTTAAACACAAAACTCACAAATCATACAAATAACCTACATTATACATCAGTTATTATAACTCCAGTATCTGCATGGCAGCATGGCAAACCAGTATAAATTTGCATAATTTAGTATATAATTCATTAGCTTGGCATCATACATTGTACCACTTTCTAGTTCACCAAACACAAGATGTAAAGTTTATCAGGTGCAGGCCAAGAGACTGTCCAAAGGGACCATGCTTTCTTGGCTGTGAAACAAATGAAGGTTATGTCTTAATGCGTGGCCATTAACAAGGCTGCCAATTTGCTGAAGTAGTAACTGCTCAATGGGAAGATCTTTTGGGATTAACTATTTAATTTTTTAATTGATAGATATGAGTGTCACATAAAGAAACTGAAAACTTAGATGAGGAGAATCTTATCCAAAGGAAGCATTTTTCATTAGCTAAATACACATAAACCAGGTGAGAGACCCTTTTAAGAAGACAGCATAGATAGCAGAAAAGGTAAATGCACATGTGTATCCCTAACAAGTGATTATGCTTTTTTCACAGAATAAATCTATTCCTGTCTCTATCTTTAACCTCTACTGGATTATCTGGTTAGTCTTACAGGTTTTCAAAGTATTTTCCCAAGACATTTAGGATTTTTTTCTTATATTATGGGTGGGACAGTGGTGTTCTATTTTGTAAAAATTCTTCCAGATAAATGGGGAAATGACTGGTCTTCCCATGCCCTCCTGTCCTAGCATCCTTTCTTAGCCTCCGAGGTTGGAATTTATCTCATCTGACTTTAGACATCTAAAATTTATGCATCTAAGTACGAGATAGTCACCTATGGTCCACTCACGGTCAATGGAGAGAAACATGCACCTCCAGAGGGCTATTCATCTGACCTGTCTTATATGGCTACAGCAGAACAAGACAAATGGATCTCTAGTGCCTATTTCTCTTCACTGACTCTGAAAAGAGACTCATGTGAGTACAACAGACTTAGATATATAACGTTTAGGTGCTAAAGCTAAGGCAGATGTATTCAACTCTAGGTTCTCAGTTCCTTTATTTGTCTTTGTATTTATTTATTCAAAATCAAATAGTTTCAGTGGAAAGGACTGAGAAAGACCTACCATATAAAACCATATTAGATTTGCACTTTTCTGGAAGACGGGCATTGACATTCTCATAATTGAGAGAACAAGCTGAACTTGAACCTCCTGACTCCCTGGCCGGTTTCTATCCGGCAGTTTATTGAATATAAAGCATTCTGTTATCTGACTGACTCACCTCTGAAGCTTATTTTGAGAAAAGGATTGATGGCTGTGGTTTCAAAAATAGGAAGATCCAGCAGGGCAAGAAGTGATGGGACAATAGCATTTCCTATGAAGAAGCTGTGGAAACTTACAGAACTAGTAGGGTTCTGGATTTTCCTGGGGCTTATTAAAATTCGTTGAATGTGGTATAAAAAGTGATTTTGTTAATATAGTTATTTATGAATTAGCATCAAACAATTTTTAGTTGCTTTACCTTGAAACATGTTATTGAAAAAAAAAATGAAAATTACTCCTGTTCTGAGTTTCAGACTGATATGGAATATTGCAGTCATGAACTCTTCATATGTACAAGTATCTTTACTGAGATTATTTTTTTTCTGTTATTAAATACTTAATTATATTCCTGGCTATAAAAAAAGAATATGCTTTTTCTTAATAGCTAATCACTTGCTCATAACTGTCATAAACTGTGGTCGTCTAGTACATATTCCAGTTGAGAGGTTATCACACAGTGTATAAAGGGGGCAGCTGCTAGTCTAATTTCCTGATAAGGGAAGCTTCTACATGGCAATAAACAGTACAGTTAAAAAAGCAAGGTAGGATGGACATATTAACTCAGCCTAAACAACTGACACTGCTGATCTGAATTCTACATTTAGTGAAATGAATGACAATGTTTCCACTAAATTTAAGCAGAGTCGTGTCTATAATTTGGAAGGAACATAATGATTAAATATAAACAAACTTACAGCTCCTAATAATTAGAGTTGTCAGTAGTAATCTGGAATAGTGTCATGACTTATGTTTTGTCTGATGGTGAAAAGTCTTAATGACATAAATCAGTAGTCCATCAGGAACAAATATGTCTTCCTATTCAAATTTTTCATAGTCTGCTTCTGTTTAGCATGCAATTGATAGCCCAACATTTTATCATTCTGGTCCTTGAGTGTTATGGCATCCTATAACATTTGGAAAAATTCAGCTTTAACAATTTATCAAATTAAATATGGGCAAGAAGAGAATATGGACTATTAACCAGGTGTGCCTTTAATGGAATTTAAGTTTTAGCTGTACACAAAGCTAAAATTTAACTTACTTTCATTTACTTGTACATTCAAAGAATATTGAGAATGAGTAATGATGTGTTCACTTTGAGAAATACACTATATTTCATGACCCATGGTCAGTTTACAGCCACATAAAAAACAGATTTTTGTCATAGACATGACACCTGAAACAAGAGTTATTTGTATCGATTGTATTAGATGAAGCACTACTACGAGTGATTGACTATTAACACGCTGTCATAAAATCCAGCCCTAACAACTGAAGAATTCCCTATTTTAATCAGAGAGGGAAAATTAAAGAAGAATAAGGCTGTTGGTATCTATTTCAGCATAAATCACTTCAAAGTAAAAAATGAATCAGCAATAATTGCTAATCTGTGTTCAAGCTATTTGTATTGGTGATCTAAATTAGTTTAGATACATTTTTTAATCTTCTTGGGTTGTTTCACACTGTAGTTTTAGAAATCCCTCATTCAACCTGCTAGAGGAGGTTTACTTCTCTCAGAGGAAGTCACAGGTTTGATATTCAGTTCAATACTCAGGGACGTTATTCAAGCCATCAAATGCCCTTTCATAAATGTTCGTTCCAGCCTCACACTAAAACTTGGCTGACACTAGTTCTTAGATAAATGATGCATGCAATGTGTATCTGTGTTGCCACGGAAATACTGAGCAGACATTTGCTGAGGATTGGCTGCCCTGATTAAAGGAAAGATGAAATAATTGTTAATGCTATAACCTCTTAGTGCTTCTCTGGGCCCTAGGGGTTTTTATACTAGATAAATCCTCTTTCTTCTCTTTCAGTGTCTTTGAAACAATACACCTATGTAGAGCGTATTCATGCTATCTACTTCAAAAGATGATGCATCCCTGCAGAAAAGAATTAAGGAATTAATGTCTACAAGAACCATTTCTTTCTAATCACTATGAGATATTTTTTCTCACCCACTGTGCCAAGCACCTGGCAAACACATGTTCAGACTTGGCTTGACAACTTACAGCACAGTTGTGTGGCTCCTTTCAGTTTTCAGTCATCACAGAACTTTGAGATTGCCCTTGCTAGAATGAGTGCAAGTCTATGTTTAGGTACCCACTGGGCATGACAGTTCAATAATAAAGGTGTGATACAGTTTTAGTGCTTGAACTTGTGTTGGTATATAAAAGAATATGTCTCTACAAAGAAAAGGTCCAAACTTGGGTTATTTGAGAAAGAAACATAAATTAGAATGTATTTGGTCTGGATCTATTGCCATATGTTATTGCAGAAAAATTATTGTCCATATTAAAGTTGTATAATGTATTTAATAATATAAACAATTAGAAAAGCAAATTTGTTTTTCTGAAGATTAGTTTTGAAGTATCCAGATGCCTCTGTGTTTACAACATATCTTTTAACAGTATATAACTCTTGCACAGTCTAAAGAGGTAAGAGATCAAATAACTTTTGTGGATCTTGCCCACTGTCTCTAAAATTCAAGCTAAACAAAGTACAAGAATGCATTGACTCAGACGAAGTTAAAAGATTTGTAGGAATTTATCATGGACTTTGCCTTTGACATAAGACATTGATTTACAAATGAGATCGTACTTGATAAACCTGATAAAGTATATCAAACTGAGTAGATTTGTATGATAACTCCGATTGTTTCGATACAATACTGTAAAAAAGGAAGCAGTTTCCTCTCTGAGGGAGATTGTTCTAATCATTCATATAACTTAGGGTAAGCATCTTGATACAAATTCATTTGCAGCTCTATGCCTAGAAAATTAATAATATATTCCACATCCTGTAATTTCATTACAGATTTAGACTTTGAGAAAAAGAAATCATAGTGATTCAAAGGTAAAAACCAATAGAAGATACATCCATTAGTGCTTGAGTACTTCATGTACTTCACTTTTGTTCAGTTGCTGGAAAAAATAAAAGGAAAAGAGAGGTTAAAAAAAACAGAACGAAGACAGAAGTAGTACAGGCATCTTGTTTTGCTATCATCTGTCTTTTAATTTTTAACTAGATAGTGGAATGAAACGGACTGTAAAATCCACTATACAGGGTCCATTTTACTTAGTAAAAATTGTACAGTCAGTTGAAAGAGCAGCTGGTGACATTGTAGTCAATGCTCTCCAAAAGCTAATTGAGAATGATAGGGAAAAAAATCTGATGTAATATATAGCTGAACAGATTTCCATCTCACCCCAGACACTCATTACACACATCTGTTCTTCATTCCCAATGAACAACACAATTCCTCTGAGTTTCTTCCAAAGAAACTCATCAACAACCCAGAAGACAAAGAGGCATACATGAAACACATGTTGAATTTTATCCACCCTGGATTAACAGTTGCTCTAATCATTATCAAATTCCAATATAATTTGAAGTATATCATCAATGTACATTTTTTCATTAAATTTAGAAATATTTTTATGACTTCTGTTATTGTGGTGACCATAACATGAAAAATGATGTTCATAAATACAGGGAAATTGCTGCAATGAAATAGTTTGCAATCTAAAAGGTACAGCAGATAGAAATGTTGATTTCAATCTGTGTTTTGAAAGAACAAAATGCATTTCGATAAATTGATTGGGTTCTAAAGGTTGATGCCATTTTCCTAAATATATTCAGGTGTTTAAATTCCCATAGAGTATTTTATATTAGTTGGGATATGAAATCAAACAGTATGTAAAAAATTAAGAAAAAAATTCTTTCGCTTCTCACATTTTCTCAAAGGTCATAGGTATTAATTTATCATTTGGTTGTTAATCTAGTAGACAGCTTTGAGGATTCAACAAGTTGTGTTCTACTAATAACATCCTCCTCAAGACACCATTAATTGTATTTTTTGTCATTTGATATTAAAAGTCAAGTTTTCTGCTTGTACACAGTCATGGAGTCCTATCCAGGTTGATTTGACACTATTTTATGCATGTTAAGAACCTGGCCCACAGACTTTTTGCTTTATATATGATTCCACCTTTTCCAGTGTAATGGGAAGGACCACAGCATTCTTTTCTAGATTCATACCTCTTTACAGCTAAGCATGTCAACTTAGGACTCCAGAAATTCAAGGAGTCTTGTGTCCAAATGCTCGTCTCTGCCATCAGACTGTCAGTAATTGGGATTGA
Source organism: Tauraco erythrolophus (assembly GCF_009769465.1). Classification (NCBI taxonomy): domain Eukaryota; kingdom Metazoa; phylum Chordata; class Aves; order Musophagiformes; family Musophagidae; genus Tauraco; species Tauraco erythrolophus. Next base: position 28,253,802 of record NC_141468.1, on the reverse strand, counting down.
TTGTAATGGGAAATTCTTTCTGCATGTGGTTGTTGGAGGTAGCTGTTCTGTTTCTCATACTGAACATGACCTAGAATTGTCTCCTATCTCTTACTCCTTCACAGCTGGGCCTGTACCATAACTGTTTCCACTCCTGTATCATCTCCCTGCGATTCTGTAGCCTCCCATGTCTGACATAGCTTAATAGACCTATTCTGTAATTTACCATTCATTTGCGAACACTGTTGGTCAAGGATATGGAGTAGAGGCTTGCAGATATTGGGCAGAGGCTTAACATGCTGCTTAGCAGCTTTGAGTGTGCTTGCTAAGTAGGGTTCGCATCCAAATGAGCACTGTCATAATTCACGCTTCTAGTTTCTGTTTAGTGCCACAGCCTCTTCCCAGTCAAATGAACTGTCTATAAAAACTTGATTCTTTTACTCTTTCCATAAAATGACATAGTGCATAGTCTGTTGTCTTTTGGGAGGAAAGAAACTTAAGAAGTCTACAGAAGAGTTGTGGTGGATATACTATATGACATTAACAAGACAGTACTTTAAACTCCTTCAGACACGTGTAGAGAAACATACGCCCAGTATTGGATATTTACCATCACCACTGCACCATAATAAGAAATGATACTCTGAAAAGGAGGCCCAGAGGAGTAATCCCATGTCAAAAAACGATGAGAACTCTTACTCCAAATACCAGAAACGCCTCTGAGACTTAATTTTTCCTTCAATGCAATGTGAGAGACTAGTTAATGTATTATATTTACCATTGCAAGAGTGTGTTTTTATACCGCCTTACAAAGAAAATCTTTGAACAAACTCCTTGGAGGGATAAAAGTCACCAGAATTAGTAAATTATAGATTGCTTCATTGGGAAATACAGATGTGAGCAGTGCTTCTGAAGCATAGAGACAGTGACACCGGTGTTCTATACATCAAAGAAAGTGTTTTATAAGTGTGTGTGACTGTTCCTACTTACACACTAAATCTGTAGAAAAGTCCAGAATCAAAATGTTTATCTCTGCAGTCATACAGTACGAGTTGAAAGAATAAATCAAAACCCTTTGTGTCCTAAGGATTTTCAGTCATTTAGCAATGAGTTAATCATCCTATCTAATTCAGTAGGGTTCTAAAATTCTGAAGAGACTGCAGCACTTACAATGAACATTCACTTACTAACACCGACAGACACTCTTCTAATCCAATCTACCACTGATAATTTTGTGGGACTGAAAAGACAGCAGTGTTGTCCGTTTCATCTGGTAAATATATAGAAGAATGCAAACTTTTGAAGGAAGACAGCTCTATTTTGTCCTTGGGTAGCTAGTATCATCAACGAGCAGTCTCACAACGCCCTTGGAAAGGATAAAACTTAACATCCTCATTTTACAAGGAAGTCCTCCTACAAGACTGTCATTCTGTCCTTTTTCTAGGAACATTGAAAATGTTACCCCACTGTTTGACATAGCATCTTTGTTCTGTCGTACTCTTCAACATATTCTAATGAGAGGCAGAACGATGAACTCTTCATGTGAAAATCACTTAACCTTATAAGGTTATAATTTTATGTTTAAAGCTTCCACCACCTGTCATCAATTGTGGTTGCTGTTTGGTAATCTTAGTTTTCTCATTCTGTTGTTTTTTTGATAATTTCCATGTTATTTGGCAAATGGTAAGAAAAAGGAATCCTGAACTCTTCCTTGTTTTGAATCACCATCTATCTCCCACAGACAATCAGCTCTCCTCGCTTCATACAGAATAGAAGAAAGATCTTCTTCCTTGTCTCTTTTTCTTTTTTTTTTTTTTGGTGGTGTTAGTTCTTTGATCATAGAGTTGTGAGGTCCAGGAGTAAAAATAGGCAAACATTTTAGCAGAATCACTAATGATAAGAGAAGCTTTGCCTACGTCACCAGGTGTACAAACCTGTAGAAGTAACAGGACAGGCTCTGGCTATGCCAGGGCTAAGTAATGTGGCTGACAAAGGGAAGACAATTCAAGCTAGGCCCTTCCTAAGAGGATCCCAAAGTCAAATACCACAACAGCAGCTAAAGCTTGAACTGCTGTTAAGAATCTGCTAACAAAGCCCACTGCATGTCTTGCAGGCAGCAATATGGGTGTATGGTGATGGGCTTGGGAGCCTGCCAAGCCTTAATTACAGCCTGGACTGTGGGATCTCTGTAACAAATAAATTAGCTAAGTCTCTTGCTGGCTTTCTATTCTCTGGCCATCCATAATATCCCTACTACATATTATTAGAGTAATGGCTATAACATTTTTCTCAGTGGAGGCACCCACAAGTGGCCTCATTCCTTCAGAATTCTTGTTTGGAAATTGTCTAATGCTTGAAACAGGACACAAATAGAGCTCTTGCTTTTAGGAGCAACCTTGTTCTTCAAATGGCAAATGTATGGCAGAATGTTAGCTGGTAAACACTTAGAGTAGGGTTCAGTTCCCAAAACACGGGTTTCTTAAATAATTTTGCATGTCTCAAGTGTCTGCACGGGACTGGAAAATATGGTACAAGGACCTTCATCAGACTCTTGATTTTCTGGAGTAAAAACTAGTGGCTGGATGAGAAGCTGCAAAGCAGCTCACATTGTAGCAACACCTGTGTTCAGACAACTGTATCTCTCCTCTGATGTCTGATCTCTGCTTCTGAATCCATAGAAATTGATAAAAGGCAATCCTTCATACACTCCCAACCTGAGATGCCATCAACAACACACTTCCATTATAATCTGTTTCCCCCTTTCCCTCTGCTATTTTTAGAGATAACAGTTCCTCAGACAGATGGGAAGCCTCTTGCTCTGGCCAAGCCTGTTTTGGAAAATATTCTGTGACTATAACCAGTTGGGTCATAAAGATGTTTGAACTGTAAGCTTTTTGAAGGACTTTCCAATAAATTATTCCAAGTTTTTGGCTTTTACTGGGATAATGTATGCATATTCTGCTTGAAAACAAACCAACAGCATAGTCAACCAAATGGAAGGCAAGTACTCTTTCAGATACAGCTGGAGAAATTCCATTCTTAAGCACTGGTTTCATAATCTATCTGCATTTTATGAAAGACAATATCTATATGGGTTAGTTTATCCTTTTCCCAAGATCCTGCGAGGAGGTATGTCAATCAGAGCTTGATTTAACTTTCTGGACATCTTTCTTTGGGCTTACAGCTGAAATGTCAATGTATCAGGATCAGAAAGTCGTCTTGCTTCCCAATAACTGCTGCAATTCTATTATTCTGCAGTTCTAGTGAGGCTGCATCGCTGTAGCTGACAGTGACTTATGTCCTTTATTTCTGGACTTCCAGCTGAAAACAATTAAGTTTTGGGTTTTTTTTTACCTAATAAAATCAAATAAATAAACCCAAACTATAAAAGTCTAATTTAGAAACTACATCAAGATGGTGCAATGAAAAACTCCCTTTCTCTTGTTTCCAACATTTGATATCATGTAGCACAACATTCAAAATTCAGTGAATGTAAGCCTTTGAATTCACCTTCCCTCCAGATTTGAACCAGGTGCAGAGACCCATCTGTATCTCTATAGGCTTACAAGATGCAAACCTCTTTCAAGGAAGTAGGGATGACAAAATTTTGCTGTTGCCATCAGAGAAACTCTTGTGAGAACTATGGTCTATCTTCCAATGGAAAAGAATGGCTTGCATATTCACACTCCTCTCTGTGAAGTCAATAAAGATTTCGGGATTTGCAATTTCATGATCAACGTGTAGGCTGTGAAGAATTGTCCCTAGGTATGACAGCACAGTTGAACACAAAATTGGTCTAGATTTTGTTACAGTAGAATCATTTTCTGTAACTTTATAGAGTCCTCTTTTCAAAGATGTACATACTACCAAATTTCTATTTAAAGGAGCTCCCTCCCTCCTCAGAACAAGATTTAACTAAATGAGTTTCAACACAGTAAATCATCTAAACGTATATCTCTCTCTGGAGATAAAGTAGCAGTATTGATGTAAGTTGAAAGCCATACTAGCCCTCCTTTAGACTAAAAAGAAATAAAAGAAATTTGAAACAATGTGTAACAGCTCAGAAACAAAGACAATGTAAATGTTAAAAGTGCCAGTTACAGAAAGTGTGTTTTCTTCTTAGATATAAAGAACTGGAATAGGTTGCCCAGAGAAGTTGTAGATGTCCCATCCCTGGAAGTGTTCAAGGCCAGATTGGATGAGGTGTTAAGCAACCTGGTTTAGTGGAGGGTGTCCCTGCTCATAGCAGGGGGATTGGAACTAGATGATCTTTGAGGTCCCTTCCAACTCAAACCATTTTATGATTCTATGATAAAAGAGATATCAGAGATATCTCATACCTAACAGATGTAGGTTTGAGCTTGTTTCTCAAACAGGTAAGCTACTTATGTTCTTAACTTTGAACAGACTTTGGTTCATTGTAACCAAGGACAAATGTCGTATTGTTTACTTACTTTCCATAAAGTAAAACAAGGTCATAAGACAATGAGAAGGGGACCTTAAGATAACAATGTTATATTTCTAAATTAGAAAATGCTGGTCCAGGTTTTTGCTAAATTGATGTCATGGGGTTTAAACAAAGCAAAACCATTTTCTGTATTGAACACATTCTCAGAACATTTGACAGTACAAATTCGCTAGTTCTTGAAAATTAGGTATACTGCTGTGAACGAGTAATTAGATATAATTGGATAGCAAATTAATGAGCTGAAGAGCTTAAAAGTAATGAATAAAAAATATGGCCCAAATGAATTACAGTAAAACAGACAGATGACAAAATGCAGTATGCAATACTTAATCATTTGCAAATATTTTAAAACACAATTATAGAGTCATAGAATCATAGAATGGTTTGGGTTGGAAGGGACCTCATCATGCTGTAACCTCATCATAGAAAGCCACCAAATTAGTCAGGCAGGATTTGCCCTTAGTGAAGCCGTGTTGGCTGTCACCAATCACCTCCTTATTTTCTATGTGCCTTAGCATAGTCGCCAGGAGGATCTGCTCCATGATCTTGCCGGGCACAGAGGTGAGACTGACTGGCCTGTAGTTCCATGGGTCTTCTTTTTTCTCCCTTTTTAAAGATGGGGACTATGTTTCTCCTTTTCTAGTCAGTGGGAATTTCACCAGACTGCCACGACTTCTGAAATATGATGGATAGTGGCTTAGCAACTTCATCTGCCAGTTCCCTCAGGACCTGCGGATGCACCTCATCAGGTCCCATGGACTTGTCCACCTTCAGGTTCTTTAGATGGTCTTGAACCTGATCTTCTCCTACAGTGGGCGGTTTTTCATTCTCCCAGTCCCTGCCTTTGCCTTCTGCGCCTTGGGCTGTGCAGCTGGAGCTCTTGCCAGTGAAGACTGAGGCAAAGAAGTCATTGAGAACCTCAGCCTTCTCCATATCCTTGGTAGCCAGGTCCCCCGTTTCCTTACGGAGAGGGCCTACGTTTTCCCTAAATCTCTTTTTATCACTGACATATCTATAGAAGTTTTTCTTGTTGCCCTTGATGTCCCTGGCCAGATTTAACTCTATCAGGGCTTTAGCTTTCCTAACCTGATCTCTGGTTGCTGGGACAATGTCTCTGTATTCTTCCCAGGCTACCTGTCCTTGCTTCCACCCTCTGTAGGCCTTCTTTTTGTGTTCGAATTACAATTACAAATATTTTATTCCTATAGAATGTTCTTTTATTTACTTAGTAGGCAACACATGATTTTTGAACTGCTATTATATTCTTTGCAGGCATCTTAGCTGAAAGTAATAGTCTATCTCTTTGTGTGACATGCATGAAAAATGCAGGATATTTCTTAAAAATGCTGGAGTACATATGTCTCTGTGTGTGACTGTGCACATGCACGCACTCATATGAATATGCAATCACTTGGATTTCTGTGTTATGTCTCCTCAAGCCCCCACAGATGCCCTCCAAGTTCTACCTTCCTAAATAATGCCTACATTGCTCTAACATAATTACTATACATCCATTGCTATTTTGCTTGGTGAAGATTGTTCATATGTGCTGCATATTAATTCAGGAAGCACTTGCTATTGACGACAAATGAGTAATCTGTTTCAAGCTTTTTTGCTGTCACTGTAAATGCAAAAATGTTTTACTAATGTTTTCTGCTACATAAGAAAGCATTTTTTCATACAATTTTCTCTTTCATTTTTCTTTTTTTGCCACATTATTTCAAATGTCAGTAGATAGAGTGATAATACCTTGAGATAATGCAAAATTTCCAGGAAGATTAATGTTGTACCTTTCACAATAGATTGTTTAATAATATAAATTCAAAATAAATGGTACACAATGCTGAAATACAGGGAGATGTGTAACATCCAAAATCAATGTATACAAATATGGGTTATGAGGCCGATCCAACTCTGAACTACCTTTTCAGTTGACTGAACAGTACCAATATTCTAATTTAATACCAATTTGGCAATGATATTTGGAAGTGCTGAATAAACATGAAACCCAGAAGGGACATTCATGCACATTCACATACATATATTCATGTTCATATATGAGTAGAATGGTATATATTTTTTATCTTCATACTCCCTGGGTATCCTTCCACTGAGTTACCTTTCATCATCTTTCTCACAAGAGGAGTTGGTGTTTCTCGTAAGTTTCACCTCTACATCTCCTCTCTAGATAGCAATTTATTCACCTGCATTCTGTTGCTTACTAGAGTCATGGTTGCCATTATTCCTGGATACACTGCAAAAAATGAACATGGGAGAAAATAATTTCATTTTGGACAGTATCTCCCCTCTGTTAACTAGCGTCAGCTTTGAAGTCTCACTCTTTCTTTGTCAGGAAGCTCATCAATTTTGTATATGGGATAGAGGAAGCCCTCTTATCTTACCTCTTTATACTTACCTTTATTTTGTAGAAGCATATTGCTTCCCCTACCATGCTGTCTGCCTTCTTTTGATTTTTTACCTCATCAGTAACTAACTGGTTGTAGACTTCAAAGTATAATAAATGAACTGGCATACCTCTTCCTTGTGTTCTGCTAAAAAGGAAGGAAGATCATAAAGGTAGTTTTCATGTATATATTGCTTCTATTTTTTTTTAATGCAGTTGTAAGTATTTAAATCTGAACAGTTTGCCCAGCAAAGACTGTCAGCTCATCAGACCTGATCATTAAGAGTAGAGGCAGATATAGGTTGATATTGTGTGTGCACTTGTGAATGCGTGCCATAGAGTTTCATGGATAAATCTGTAAACTGATATTTATATCATTCTTCTCATTGGACAGAAATTTTATGGGCCATTCCTCTTTAGCTAAATGAGGGAGAAATATTAGCTTGAATAAAAACATGTTAAAAGTGGACTAATATTTTGTGCTGTATGTCTGCATAAGGTGATTCACTAAATAAAGGTGTGTATCTTCAAGATTCAGATGTTCTCATCGATACCTGAATATTAAAATCGCAATGTAGTTGCCATGTTTATGCTTTTGAGTTTGTGGACTAGTTAGGAGGGTCTAAAACTATTTTAATTTGACATCACACTTGCTCATATCACCTATCAATAAAACTGGCAAACTGTCCTGGTTTCAGCTAGGACAGTTAGTTCTTTTTAGCAGCTAGAGGAGCTCTGTGTTTTGGATTTAGTATGGAATCCGTTATGAGAAGAATGCTGATAGCGCACTGATGTTTATAGTTGGCACTGAGGTCTCAAAGACTTTTCAGCTTCCTGTGTTCTTGCCAGTGTGCAGGAGCACAACAGGCTGGGGGGAGGAGCACAACAGGCTGTGGGGAACATAGCTGGGACAAAGGGTCCACAATTTCTAGTTTATGATTTGAACTTAGATTTAGGATTGAGGGCTAAATTGGCCACTGAAGTATTCCATATCATGCAATGTCATTCCCAGTATAAAAATGAGGGTTAACCAGAAAGAAGAACCTTTGTTTTTCCAGGGGCTCTCACTCTCAGACTCTTGGAATAATATCTCTCTCTTGATCTCTTTTCGGGCCTCTCAGTCACCTGGGATTGCGGTGTCAGGATTTATCTGTTTCAGTATCGTTAGTCCAGGATGGGATGGACCTTAGTCACCGGGTGGTGAGCGATTACACTATGCATCAATTGTTTGTATATATTATTATCATTATATGTATATTCATATATTAGTAGTAGTATTAAATTGTTCTTATCTCAACTCGTGTCTCTTTCCCCATCCCCTGGGAGTGGGGGAGGGTAGGCAAGCAGCTGTGTGGCATTTAGTTGCCAGCACTGGTCTAAAACACATCAGTCCTTTGTGGCACCTAACGTGGGGCCCAAAGGGTTGAGATGGCGACAGATTTGACTGAAATGTGTTAAAACAATTTGCTGTAATTGTTCATTATGTTTCCCTGGATATCGCTGGCCAGAATGTTGTTTTATGTGCTCTCACAGTTGTTTTCAGAGTTGTATAATATTTAGCGTCTTATCTACTGAATATGCTGTTTGCCAGTATTTATTTGCAGTCTACTATCTCTGAGTGTTGAGTTGGAATGAAAGGCTTTTTTTCCCTCATTAAGAGTATCGCTGTGCTGTACTGTGTGGTGCTGATAAGATCATAGGCACTGGGACTAGTTCTGTACCTGTATTCAACAGTGCAGAGTAGGATGGTGATGTAGACCTCATTTATGAATTTTAAGTGCCACCTTGTTGCTCACCAGCCTGGGCTGTGGCTCCAAGGATGCCGTTGCATCTTCCACAGCCAGGAGGAAATGGCCCACCTTTTGTAGGCAGGGTCTCAACCTTAGTTAATTAGTTAATTGCATTCAGTTTCAATTCAAGCCAGCTGGGTAATAATAATTGGATGCCACAATTCCCCCTTTTTGTTTTACCAGTTTTTTGTTTTTAGAGGAAAGTAATGGCTTTACAGTGAGCAGAGACCCAGTCCATTCATTCAGACTCCAGCACACTTCCCTCCTGTGAATATCACGTCAGGGCTTGCAGCTTTACCTTCTTCACCAAAGGACTCTCGCTCCAGCCCTGACTCCAGCTCGGGCTACTCTGGCTCCGGCAAGGGAGTCACGGTCCTCAGCGTCTCTCAGACATATCACATCAGGGTCACCAGATGTTGCTCACCAGCCTGGGCTGCAGCTCCAAAGATGCCATTGCATCTTCCACAGCCAGGAGGAAATGGCCCACCTTTTGTAGGCAGGGTCTCAATCTTAGTTAATTAGTTAATTACATTAAGTTTCAATTCAAGCCAGCTGGGTAATAATAATTGGATGCCACACCACCTGGCCAGTACCGTTGCCAATTACACTGGAGCTGACACATGAGGGGGACATCTCCCTTCGCTTTCCCTTCTCCCTCCAGACCATTTACAAAAGCTTTTGAGAATTTTGATAATATTGAATACCATTGGAATAGTCTAAACAGTACAATTCAGTTGCAAGGTCTCCTGATTGTATATCTAATTATATACCTAATTAGGGTTAATTGACCATTTAGAAATTTCTACCAATTCCTTACTTGTGTTACTTTGCTTGCTATCTCAACCCCTGTGACAAGCAGTGCAGCTATTCAAACTCCACATTCCGGTGCTCGGCACAAATGCAGTCACTGTACTCAAGCCCCTGCATCTACTCAGACCACAACGTTATCAGTTGCCCCCTTACAGAAGAGGAAATGTACAGAAAAGTGGGTATGTATAGTAAAGGATGAAGAAGAAGAGGAACCAAGTCCATCGTAACAACTAGAAGAGAAAGCAGGGCCATCACGACAACCAGAGGGAGAACTTTCCACTTACTCAGAAGAGGAAGAGGAGGTAGGCTACTCTAAAGCAGAAGAGAATGGTAAAACAATATGTTACACAGGTAGGGCCCAGTATCTGGACTGATATTTCAGAAAACAGAAGTTACTAATGTAGGTTGAAGACAAATACTCTTGAGTTGGGATCTTTTGATAGATAAGGCTCATTAGAATGTGCTCGGTAGGGAAGATGCACAAAGGCATAAGGCAGAGACTGCTATTCCCCACAGGCAAGTATTCCCTCAAAATCTCATCTGGCCCTACCATGGAAGTGTGTCAGGTTCTGATAGGTTTCCTCAAGCTAAAAAATATTATTTTCCTCTGTCATTATTGTGGGTAAGTCCAGTGGGTGAGATCTTTAGGAGATTTGAAATGTAAAATGGAAAATTTTAAGGATGATTGATAGAGCAACTGACTCACTGGACATTTAGGTACTAGCAATACTAGCCTACCACTTAGTATCCTTGAAAGCAGAACTATTACATGAATGAACTATTACATTGATGTTTGCAATTGGTAAATAAAACTTCTCACCGTACGTGAAAATAGTTTGAATCTATTACAAACTTCTGTCAGAAAGTTTATTGTGAAAGATAAATTGTTCTTAAATTTTGCATGTGTGCCTAGCTGTACGGCAAGAATATTTTCCATTTATGTACCGTAAATGATTCTCATTCAGTATTTTCTTGAAAAGCAGCAGCAACAACTCCCCTTTGAGAGAATTTTCTAAAACATAATCCTGAGGCATAAAAATGAGATGTGATTTGTATAGGAATATATAGGAAAAGCTTAGTATAGCATTCCAGAATTCTGAGTTCTGGGGCTATGTCTAGAACAGAAAGTCTACAGTTGGAAAACAAAATAAATTAAAAGATCACTACGCCTGTGAATTACATAATTGTTTTTCAAACAGGCAAGAAACATTAGGATTTCAAAAGTGTAACTATTTTTTTCTCAAGGGAAAAATGATTAAATCATGTAAGAGATGCTCTTTCATAATCTATTATTCATTGGAACATACTCGTAGCTCCTATTATTGCCCTCAGATATTGGAATTGAATCAACATTTATAGGAAATGTTTTGCATTTTTTTAAAGGTCTAATTACTGGCCAGCATAGCAACAGTGATACACGTAATGTTTTGCGATACCTTCTGAATGGCCCACCCCAGGTTTTTCTGAGTTCATTTCATTTTTCACTATTGCAGTGGGGCAAAATGTTTAAATCCTAGTCAAAGAAAGTGTTCTGGGTTGGGCCGGGAAAGGGTTAATTTTTTTTTTTTTTTTTTTTTTTTTTTTCCTTCCTTTTTTTTTTCTTTTTCGCGGGAGGCTGAAAGGGACACGGTTCAGGCAGCTGACCCAGCCTGGCCAATGGCTATTCTATACCATGTGGCTCATGCTCAGGGTATATATTGGGGGAGCAGCCGGGGGAGGGGTTCGCTTCGGTGATCGGGAGCGGGCGGTGCGTCGCGTTTCGCGTGCGGTCGGTTCGTATTGTTTTCGCGTTTATACGTTCAGAGTTGTTTACCCTGTTTTTCTTTTCCCTTTTCCTGATACTGTTCTATTAAATCATCCTTATCCCAACCTACTGGTCTCGCCCCTCTCGTTCTGATTTTTTTTTTCTCCTCCCATCCTGCCGGAGGGAGGAGTTGAGCGAGCGGCAGCGTGGTAGCTCAGCTGCCGGCTGAGCTAAACCACGACAGTCCTTTTTGGCGCCCAACGTGGGGCACAAAGGGTTGGGATAACGACAGAGCCAAATTTGTTATACCTGTTTATTGTGTTAATAGTGATTGATCATAATGTTGTTCTGGTTGCTTTCGTGGTGGTTTTCCGCAATTCCCTACATGCCCTATGTACTGTTTGTGATGATGTTTATGACGGTTGGGAGATGGCTCAGGACCCTCCTGGCGCTGTACGGGATAACGAGGGCTTATGGTCCGGTCATGGCGCTGGCCACGCGGCTGGGCTGCTCCGTGTACGCGGCATTGGCATCGTGCCCGTATCTCGGGCGCCACTTCCCGGAATTTTTTGGTAATCGCGCCCAACCGGCGGGGGAGGCGGGGGAGTCGGGGGACGATCCCGTCCACCGGCCCTTCAGCCCGCCCTTCTCGTTCGGGCCGGGTACAACAGCCTTTGAGGATTTTGAATGTCCCGGGGGTATGCTGGCCATCATGGTCCTACTGCTGCTTGTCTGGAACGGTTTTCAGGTCCTGTCTGGGGTTAAAGAATTATTCAAAAAACTCAAGAGATGTGCCCCAAGGCAGGACAGTTACAAGTGGCACGGTGTGTGGGAAGACATGGGGAAATTCCTAGAACAGTGGGCACCTCAAGTGTTTTGGGAATTCACCCCCGAACAAGTACAGAGCCCTGACAAACTGATAGAGCAATTGGGAAAAGTGTGCTGTCGCCCTGGCAATTCCAGGGACACACAGCTCGCTGCAGTGTGCTGGGGCCTGGCCCATGCCTACCGAGTGGCCGTGTCTAATACTGTTCAGCACCCTCAAAGTAGGGAGGAGGTCCCTGAATCTGGTAAGAGCATGACAGATGCTGCAGCTGAGCTGGAGAACCCACCTGTTCCCCTGTCAGTGGCCCCTGTACAGAAAAGAAAGTGCCTAAAGAAAACAGCTCGCTTAGTAAGGGATGAAAATGAACCAGGACCATCACAAAAACAGGAGGAAGAGGTAGAACCCACATATGAGACGGTGATCATCCGATCACTGTCGCAAGGCGAGCTGCGAGATATGCGAAAGGATTTTAGCCGCCTTCCAAATGAGAACATTGTTACTTGGCTGCTCCGGTGCTGGGATAACGGGGCCAATGGCCTGGAACTAGATAGTAGGGAAGCTAGGCAGCTGGGATCCCTGTCTAGGGAAGGGGGCATTGACAAAGCAATTGGAAGGAAAACACAAACCCTCAGCCTCTGGAGGCGGCTTTTGTCAAGTGTGAAAGAAAGGTACCCCTTCAAAGACGATATTACATGTCGCCCAGGCAAGTGGATTGCCATGGAAAGTGGCATCCAGTACCTGAGGGAGTTAGCTGTGGTGGAGGTAATTTATGGTGACCTGAATAATGAGCAGTCACCCCTAGATCCAGATGAAATCCCATGCAGTCAGTTCATGTGGCGAAAATTCTTACGAAGTGCACCACCATCATATGCCAACTCGTTGGCAATATTAGCTTGGAAAGAAGGTGAAGAACAAACGGTGCAGGATGTGGCTGCTCTACTCCGGCAATACGAAGGAAGTGTTTCTTCCTCCGTACAGGCCTGCGTTGCGGGTTTGGAGAAACTGTCACAGGAGTTCCACCAATTCAAAGATGGTATGTCTGACTGTCCACCTGCACGGACCTGTGTCTCAGCTATTAGAAGCAAGCGTTCCCCTAATCAAGAGAGAGAATACAGAGTGTACACACCTCGAGGCAGCCTCTGGTTTTTCTTGCGTGACCATGGAGAGGACATGAGGAAGTGGGATGGAAAGCCTACCTCGACCCTAAGGGCACGGGTACAGGAACTGAAAGGGAAAACAGTCATAAAAGGGGATTCTTCCAGGAAAAGTGTTGCTTCGGTCTCCAGTGGGCAGCGCCCCAGACAGTATAGAAGGGCTGACTCCATCTCTGATCCTCTTGAAGGCACCTCTAATTTGTTCGTACAGAAGGACCGTGATGAATATAGTGACCAGGACTAGAGGGGCCCTGCCTCCAGCCAGGGGGAGGAGAGGGATAACAGGATTTATTGGACAGTATGGATTCGATGGCCTGGCACATCAGACCCACAGCAGTATAAGGCTTTAGTGGACACCGGTGCACAATGCACCCTAATGCCTTCACACCATAAAGGGGCAGAACCCATTTGTATTTCGGGAGTTACAGGGGGATCCCAACAGCTGACTGTGGTGGAAGCTGAAATGAGCCTAACTGGGAATGACTGGCAAACACACCGTGTTGTTACTGGTCCAGAGGCCCCGTGCATCCTGGGCATAGACTACCTCAGGAGGGGGTACTTCAGGGACCCAAAAGGGTATCGGTGGGCTTTCGGTGTAGCTGCTGTGGAGACGGAGGAAATTGAACAGTTGTCTGCCTTGCCCGGTCTCTCGGAGGACCCTTCGGTTGTGGGATTGCTGAGAGTTAAAGAACAACAGGTTCCAATTGCTACCACGACAGTGCACCGGCGGCAATACCGCACCAACCGAGACTCTCTGGTTCCCATCCATCAGTTGATCCGCCAACTGGAGAGTCAAGGGGTGATCAGTAAAACTCATTCCCCCTTCAACAGTCCCATATGGCCAGTGCGGAAGCCCAACGGGGAGTGGAGATTAACAATAGACTATCGTGGCCTGAATGAAGTTACACCACCGCTGAGTGCCGCTGTGCCAGATATGCTAGAACTCCAATACGAACTGGAGTCAAAGGCAGCCAAGTGGTACGCCACAGTTGACATCGCTAATGCATTTTTCTCAATCCCTTTGGCACCAGAGTGCAGGCCACAGTTCGCTTTTACCTGGAGGGGTGTTCAGTACACCTGGAATCGACTGCCCCAGGGGTGGAAACACAGCCCCACCATTTGCCATGGGCTGATTCAAAATGCACTGGAACAGGGTGAGGCTCCGGAACACCTGCAGTACATCGATGACATTATCATATGGGGTAACACAGCCGAAGAAGTTTTGGAGAAAGGGAAGAAAATAGTTCGGATCCTTCTGAAGGCTGGTTTTGCCATAAAACGAAGTAAAGTCAAGGGACCTGCACAGGAGATCCAGTTCTTAGGAATAAAATGGCAGGATGGGCGTCGCCACATTCCGGTGGAAGTGATCAACAAAATAGCAGCTATGTCTCCACCAACTACTAAGAAAGAAACGCAAGCCTTCCTAGGTGTTGTGGGGTTTTGGAGAATGCACATTCCAAGTTACAGCCTAATTGTGAGCCCTCTTTACCAGGTGACTCGGAAGAAGAACGATTTTAAATGGGGACCTGAGCAACAACAAGCCTTTGAACAAATTAAACAGGAGATTGTCCATGCGGTAGCCCTTGGGCCAGTCCGGGAAGGACAAGATGTAAAAAACGTTCTCTACACTGCAGCCGGGGAGAATGGCCCTGCTTGGAGCCTTTGGCAGAAAGCACCAGGGGAGACTCGAGGTCGACCACTTGGGTTTTGGAGTCGAGGATACAGAGGATCTGAAGCCCGCTACACTCCAACTGAAAAAGAGATACTGGCAGCATATGAAGGAGTCCGAGCTGCTTCAGAAGTGGTTGGTACTGAAACGCAGCTCCTCCTGGCACCCCGACTGCCAGTGCTGGGTTGGATGTTCAAAGGAAGGATCCCCTCCACGCATCATGCAACTGATGCTACGTGGAGTAAGTGGGTTGCACTCATCACACAAAGGGCCCGAATAGGAAACCCCAGTCGCCCAGGAATCTTGGAAGTCATCACAAACTGGCCAGAAGGTAAAGATTTTGAAATGTTACCAGGGGAGAAAGTATCACGTGCTGAGGAGGCCCCACCATATAATAAACTCTCAGAGAGTGAAAAACGGTGTGCTCTGTTCACGGATGGGTCCTGCCGCATTGTAGGGAAACATCGGAAGTGGAAAGCAGCTGTGTGGAGCCCTATGCGACGAGTTGCAGAAGCTGCTGAAGGAGAAGGTGAATCGAGTCAGTTTGCAGAGGTAAAAGCCATCCAGCTGGCCTTAGATATTGCTGAGCGAGAAAAGTGGCCAATACTGTACCTCTATACTGACTCGTGGATGGTGGCAAATGCTTTGTGGGGGTGGATTCAGCAGTGGAAGCAGAACAACTGGCAACGCAGAGGCAAACCCATCTGGGCTGCCCCATTGTGGCAAGACATTGCTGCACGAATTGAAAAGCTAGTTGTGAAGGTACGGCATGTGGATGCTCACGTACCCAAGAGTCGAGCAACTGAAGAACACCAAAACAACCAACAAGTGGATCAGGCTGCTAGGATTAAAATTGCTCAGGTGGATCTGGACTGGCAGCATAAAGGCGAAAAATTTTTAGCTCGGTGGGCCCATGATACGTCAGGCCATCAAGGAAGGGATGCCACATACAAATGGGCTCGCGACTGAGGGGTGGATTTAACCATGGACACTATTGCGCAGGTTATCCACGAGTGTGAGACATGTGTTGCGATCAAGCAGGCCAAGCGGTTAAAGCCTTTTTGGTACGGAGGCCGATGGTCAAAGTATAAGTATGGGGAGGCCTGGCAGATTGATTACATCACACTCCCACAAACTCGCCAAGGTAAGCGCCATGTACTCACAATGGTGGAAGCAACAACTGGATGGCTGGAGACCTACGCTGTGCCCCATGCCACTGCCCGAAGCACTATTCTGGGCCTCGAGAAACAAGTCCTGTGGCGACATGGCACCCCAGAAAGAATCGAGTCGGACAATGGGACTCACTTCCGTAATAATCTCATAGACACTTGGGCCAAGGAACATGGCATCGAGTGGGTATACCACATCCCTTATCACGCGCCAGCCTCGGGGAAAATTGAGCGATACAATGGGCTGCTAAAAACAACACTAAAAGCAATGGGTGGTGGAACTTTCAAACACTGGGATACCCATTTAGCAAAGGCCACTTGGCTGGTTAACACTAGAGGTTCTGCCAGTCGACCCGGTCCTGCCCAATCAAAACTCCCATGTGTTGTAGATGGGGACAAGGTCCCTGTAGTGCATGTAAAGAATATGTTGGGGAAGGCAGTCTGGGTTAGTCCCACCTCGGGCAAAGGCAAATCCATTCGTGGGATTGCTTTTGCCCAAGGACCTGGGTGCACTTGGTGGGTGATGCAAAAGGATGGGGAAGTCCGATGTGTACCCCAGGGGGATTTGATTCTGGGAGAAAATAGCCCATGAATTAAATTGTATTACGTTAAGGCCACACACTGGTCACAGACCAGAGCGTGGTTTTCTTTTTTTTTTGTTCATGTTCCCAGGAACAGAATTAAGACTCGGAGTCAAGCGCCAAAACAACTTTATTGAAAAGAAAGAAAAGAAAGATGCAGGGAAGGGAAGAGTTAGAGGAGAGCTGCCACCATGGAATTGCAGTGTCCCAACAGTCCGACTCCTCGAGCAGGTGGATGCGAAGTCCCCAGTCCCGCTTGGCTCCACCCACTACCTGGCGGTGGTGCGCATGCCCGGTGCTGTCACTCGAGACGCCACCAGGGGTCTTCGATGGTCTCCAGTCCCCTCTGCTTTTGGACCCCAGGGTCTGGGTGCACGCTGGTTTTCCTGGATTCCACTCTGAGGTCCGTGGGAGGGCAGGAGATCTCGGACACAGCCAGTGGTCTTCCTTCCCGACAATCTTCGGACGGACATCCGCGACTGGTGTTTCTTCAAGAAAAATGGTTCTCCATGGTGGCACAAGTGATAGAGATAGAGAAAGAAAGAAGAAAAGAGATGGCGCGCAACAACAATTTTCAATATGGAAATAGAGACTTAACAATTTTAAACCTGATTAACATTGATGAACAACGATAGCTAACAACAGTTTTCAACGTTAGAACAGAGACTTAACATTTTTATTTTTTTTTTTTTTCTTTAACATCTAATTAACATTGACTAGTTACAACATTTGGTGGCTCTGACGCCTCGGGAGCAGGCTGCGGGGATGGCCTACATGGACAGCGACAACAACAAAAACGTTCCCGGGGAAACACCCACATAATCACAAACACAACAATTAGAAGTAAAGTCAGGCAATAAATTGGAAAGAATATTGGCATAAATTTCATCATTTTTCTCACGTTTTTTTTGAAGATATAAAGCGACACAACTCTGCCCTCGCGATCCACGCAGCCTGCTGCCCTGGACTGTTGGATTCTGGGATAGTGTGCGCAGCAGAAAATTCTTTTCCACGCCCCCTGTCCAGAGCGCATGAGTGGTTCGGAATTAGAACGAGTTTTCGGCAATCCACGTCCAGCAACTTTTCCTGAGACTGACATCTCTGACCCACAGTCAAGGATCGTGCCGGACACACCAGCCACGAGCTCCAGATGCAGCGTACAACAGCCTGACACTGCACACCGCCTCGCCTGACCTGAGGGACTGTTTGGATAACGGGGCCCCGAAATCGCAGACTAAATGAACTCAACGGACATGTTAGAGGGATGGTCCATAAATTAAGGGAATTAATTGGAAGATGTATGTTCTGAGCATGATGCAGATGGTATAGAATAAGGGGTGGATAATGTTCTGGGTTGGGCCGGGAAAGGGTTAATTTTTTTTATTATTTTTTTTTTTTTTTTTCCTTCCTTTTTTTTTTCTTTTTCGCGGGAGGCTGAAAGGGACACGGTTCAGGCAGCTGACCCAGCCTGGCCAATGGCTATTCTATACCATGTGGCTCATGCTCAGGGTATATATTGGGGGAGCAGCCGGGGGAGGGGTTCGCTTCGGTGATCGGGAGCGGGCGGTGCGTCGCGTTTCGCGTGCGGTCGGTTCGTATTGTTTTCGCGTTTATACGTTCAGAGTTGTTTACCCTGTTTTTCTTTTCCCTTTTCCTGATACTGTTCTATTAAATCATCCTTATCCCAACCTACTGGTCTCGCCCCTCTCGTTCTGATTTTTTTTTTCTCCTCCCATCCTGCCGGAGGGAGGAGTTGAGCGAGCGGCAGCGTGGTAGCTCAGCTGCCGGCTGAGCTAAACCACGACAGAAAGCAAACAACTTAGGGACAGTTAAATGCTTAAATGTTTTCTACCACAAGTTTAAACTGCTCAAAGATATTTCACTAATTTGGAGACCTGTGGTCCACTAATGAAAGTACTCAAAATTACTTTTGCTCAATATTGCTCAGTCAAAGCACAGCTCATTAATGAGGTGAGAGAAGGCTTTTTCCTACAAAACTGAGAGGATAATGTGGCTATTGCTTGTTATTTCTAAGGGAGTCAGCCTGTTAAGCGCTCTGAGTGTTCTGATATTGGGTAGCTCTAGCAACAGGATTGCCACCTCTAATTCTTCATCCAGCTGACCAGCAACTTACACTGAAAGTCAGATTAGATTTATTTCAAAAGAGGACTCAAATTTGTATATGTCATGGTTTGATGTGGAGGGGGGGGTGGTTCTGGTGGCAGGAGAGGGATTTTGCTCCCTGCGACCTCCCCGGTTTTGGATCCGGGTTAGGCTTAGTTCTGGCCACCGGATCAGACTGCCATCCCCCTCGGGGTTGAGCCAATAGGGCGCCTCTGCGAATTGCCCTATTTAAGTCAGGACAAGGGAATCGGAAAAGGTGCTTTGCCCAGGATCGAGGAGAGAAGGGAGGAGGGCACTGCCCCCGCTCCCTGGCTCCCGGCCGGGCGGCTGCCTGCGTCGGGCCGGCGCCGCCCACGGAGAATGGCGGCGGCGGAGCCAGCTGGGGAACTCGGGGGCACCCCACTCCCAGGGTGCCCACTGGGCTGAGTTCACCTGGAGAGGACTGAGATCTGAGAGAAACAGCTGCATCGACAGCAGGTCAGTGAGGATGGAGCGGGAGGAGGTGTGCCGGAGCCGAGTTTTCCCCTGCGGCTGATGGTGAGATAGCAGGCGGCCCCCCTGCAACCAGGACGGCCTTGGTGGAGCAGCGACCCACTCGCAGCCCGTGGGGAGAAGATGCCTGAGCCCGAGGATGGTCGTGTTGGGGGCACGGCAAGGCAGAAAGGCATCTGGAGTCTTCGTGACGACCCACACCGGAGCGAGTGGCTACAGCTCCCTAAGTACCCGAGACTGTGGTATAGCCCACACCGGAGCAATCTGTGGGGAAGGATTGTTTCCAGTGGGCTGGACTCACGTTGGAGAAATTTGTGGATTTTTCCTCGTGGGTAGGGGATCCATTGGAGCAGGGGAAAAGGGTGTAAGGACTCCTTCTCCTTTAAGAAAGAAGCAGCAGTAACAGCACGGAATGAACTGACCTGCACTCCCCCAGTCCCTGCCCCCTGTGCTGCTGGGGGGAGGAGGTAGAGCCGGGAGGAAAAGGAAGGTGGGGGGGGGAAGGTGTCGGTTTTAAGATCTGGTTTTGTTTCTTTCTGTCCTCTCAAGTAATCGGTTTTTATTTCCCTCTGTCCTTCTAAGTAATCATTAATAAACTGTTTTGCTTTGAGAAAAGCGCTGCCTGTTTTGCCCAGGACCATGGTTGGTGGGTGCTCCCTCTGTTCTTGCCTCAACCCTCAGTCCTTTTGTTTTTTTTTCTCTCCTCTCTACTTTATTGGAGAAGGAGAGACTGTGTGAGTTTTAGTTGCTGGATCAGCCTAAAACCACGACAGTATAATATGTTTTTTCCTTTTTTATGAGTCATCTGAATTCTAAAATGTTTAAATTATATTTCTAAAATGGTGATGGGAATCATATTTTCAATGTAGCTAAAATAGAGGAGGGGGTGGGGGGCGGGGAATGTCCTCTGTAGATGTGACAAGTTCTCTCATCTTTTGGATGCTTTTCTTTCATTTCCTTCACAACAGATATTTTGGGCATTTGCGTTATGCGTGTATGCGTATTTGTAGGCATTACTTGTACATTCCTGAATCTGCTTAGCTACTGAGTCTCAAAAAAAGGGGACAAATTCAATGACATTGACAGACAGGAATCATAGAATCATATGTTGGGTTGAAGGATACTTTAAGGATCATCTAGTTCCAACCCCCCTGCCATGGGCAGGGACACCTTCCACGACACCAGGTTGCTCAAAGCCTCATCCAATCTGGCCTTCAAAACTTCCAGGGATGAGGCATCTATAACTTCTCTGGGCAACCTGTTCCAGTGCCTCACCACCCTCAGAGTGAAAAATTTCTTCCTTATATCTAATCTACGTCTACTCTCTTTCAGTTTAAAGACATTGCCCCTTGTTCTGTCACTACACTCCCTAATAAATACTTCCTCTCCAGCTTTCTTGTAAGTCCCCTTTACGTACTGGAAGACTGCTATAAGACGTCCCCGAAGCCTTCTCTTCTCCAGGCTGAACAATCTTAGTTATCTCGACCTGTCTTCATAGGAGAGGTGCTCCAGCCCTCTGATCTTTGTGGCCCTCCTCTGGAATCACTCCAACAGCTCCATGTCCTTCTTGCGTTAGGGACTCCAGAGCCAAACACAGTACTCCAGGTGGAGGTCTCACAAGAGCAGAATAAAGAGGCAGAATTGCCTCCCTTGACCTGCTGGTCATGCTTCTTTTGATACAGCCCAGGATACAGTTGGCTTTCTGGGCTGTAAGCACACATTACCGGCTCACATTGAGCTTCTCATCAATCAACACCCCCAAGTCATTCTCCTCCGGGCTGATTTTCCACCCAGCCTGTACTTGTGCTTGGGATTGCCCCAACCTACATGCAGGACCTTGCACTTGGCCTTGTTGAACTTCATGAGGTTCTCACAGGCCCACCTCTCCAGCCTGTCAAAGTCCCTCTGGATGGCATCCCTTCCCTCCAGTGTGCCGACCACACCACATAGCTTGGTGTCGTCAGCAAACTTGCTGAGGGTGCACTCGATCTCACTGTACATGTTGCCAACAAAGCTGTTAAATTGTAGGTCCCAATACCAACCCCTGAGGAACAACGCTCATCACTGGTCTCCACTTGGACATCGAGTTGTTGACTACAACCATTTGAGTGCAACCATCCAGTCAATTCCTTACCCACCCGTCAATTTAGATACAAGGATGTCATGTGGGACAGTGTCAAATGCTTTGGACAAGTCCAGTTAGATGATGTCAGTTGCTCTTCCCTTATCCACCAACACTGTAGAACACCACCAAATTTGCCAGGCACAATTTGCCCTTAGTGAAGCCATGTTGGCTATCACCAATCACCTCCTTTTTTTCCATCTCCCTTAGCATAGTTTCCAGGAGGATCTGCTCCATGATCTTGCCAGGCATAGAGATGAGATTGACTGGCCTGCAGTTCCTTGGCTCTTCTTTTTTCCCCTTTCAAAAATGGGGGTTATGTTTCCCCTTTTCCAATCAGTCGGTAGGAACTTCACCAAACTGCCATGACTTCTCAAATATCATGGATAGTGGCTCAACAACTTCATCTATCAGTTCCCTCAGGACCTGCGGATGCATCTCATCAGATTCGATGGACTTGTACACCTTCTGGTTCCTTAGATGCTCTCGAACTTGATCTTCTCCTACAGTTGGTGGTTCTTCATATTCCCAGTACTGCCTTTGCTTTCTGTGACTTGGGCACTGTGGCTAGAGACAAGGTCAGTGAAGACTGAGAAAAAATGTCATTGAGTATCTCAGCCTTCTCCATATCCCAGGTAGCCAGGTCTCCCGTCTCCTTCCAGAGAGGGCCCACATTTTCCCTAGTCCTCTTTTCATCACTGACATACCTATAGCAGCTTTTCTTGTTGCCTTTGATGCCCTGGCCAGATTTAAATCTGTCAGGGCTTTAGCTTTCCTAAGCTCATATCTGACTGCTCGGACAATTTCTCTGTATTCTTCCCAGTCTACCTGTTCTTCCTTTCACCTTCTGTAGGCTTCCTTTTTGAGTTGATCCAGGAGCTCCTTGTTGATCTATGCACGCCTCCTGGTGTTCCTGCCTGACTTTTTCTTTGTTGAGAAGTGTCATGAATACACGTAAGACGCTGGCTGCGAAATGGAGAAAAAGACAAATAGCCCCATGAGTTTAACGGAAAAGATTATATATCTACATATTTGAAATGTATATAAAGGTACTCAATTCATCCAGACATCAGTAGTATCACGCAGCAATCCTGAATGCATGAACAAGTCAATTTCAATAGGATTGAAGCAAACTAAATCTTTCTGCGGAAGTCCTAATCTTCCTCTATAGTCAATGGAAAAGACAAGTTTCTCCCAGGAGCAATTCAGATTAAAGGAACTTTAGTTGTTGTGGAGGTAAGTCTGTCTTTCTGCACTGGCTAAAGATGGAGTTGAGCAGCTACACTCCTCAGTGTTCAGGTTCATATGTATCTAACTCATTAGAATGAACTCGGAGTCACAATTTTAAGTCTCAGAAGAATATCTTCTTTGAAAAAAAAAAACCCACAACTTTTTTTTGTTGTCAAATATAAATATTTTTCTGGATTAGAAATTAATTCTGTTTATTATAGTAAATTGACGCTACTGAATTGGCAAAGCTCAAAGCAAAAAGATTATGATTGCATGCACTAAACATCCTTTCAAAAATCTAGAAGAAAGGAACAAATTAGATCCTATTAGATGATCTCCAACTGCTTATAGAAATTATCTTGAATGCTAACACTTAAACGATTGAAGTGAATGTTTTCATCATTATCTGCTACATGTTAAATTGGCCTCTGTTGAAAACAGGAAATTTCTCTGTGGTCCCAAAATCAGAGGAAGTATTTGGTTTCTTTTGCACAATGGATTGGAAGTTATTTCAGAGTCAGTGAAGAGCTGGTGAAATATGAATAAAGAATACTTTAAAAATATTCTGCCTCAGCCAGACATTGAGCTTTACAGGAGTAAAATGGAAAAAACAGATTGACTTTCTTTGCTTCCACAAATCCATCAAACTGTCAACATATTGGTCTACCACATTTCTTTTCCTTCAGCCCCAAATGGAAATTCAGATAGGTGGTTTCTTTATTATAGTAGTATCTACAGATGTCATTGGTGCATTAGAACAGGTTGCCTTTGACTTTCTGATTTAGTTTTACCATTCATCTTCCTGTTCCACAGAATCACACTGAAGAAGAATGTTTGTGGATGGCTGGTGAAATTAATTTAAGGATATATTGCAAACTGAAATACTGTCATGAACGTATTAAGTTTTGCACTAGTGATGCAGAACATGATCTAAGCACCTGCTTAAGACATTTAAGCATGTTGTTAAACTGTTGTATATAAGTTCAAAGAGAGATTTTTTAATTTCATATGATTCACGGTTTTGTTTTTTAAATGCTGAGTACAGATTTTTTTCTATTGCGGAGATCATAGAATCATAGAATGGTTAGGATTGGAAGGGACCTCAAAGGTCATCTAGTTCCAACCCCCTGCCATGGGCAGGGACACCCTCCACTACACCAGGTTGCTCCCAGATGATCCCCTGCATTTCAAGTGCATTAGTGTTATGCACTTGACCATTTCCCATCTCTGTCACTCTCCACGCCAGATCCAGGCACTGATACATTGTCAGTCCTCTACTAAGAAAGTTTTAATAGCTCAGATAAATGCCATCCTTCTCTAAATAAGATTGGGAATAAACTGACAATTAATGAGAAGAAAACCTCTTTCTGGTTTCATCTATTGTCTATTTTCTCTTCTTTTATGAATAGATTTCTGCTTGTTGACGTTTAGTCCTACATATTCAGATGGGTCTTTCTAAAGAAAATGCAAATAGGAAAGAGAAAAAAACTCCTTTTAGAATCACTGTTCTGCCAGAAGGCTCATCTGAGCTTTTCAGAAACCTCAAGGACCAGATATATGCGATCTTCCCCAGCAAGTTATGGGATTGCTAAAATCACCTACAAGCCTATCACGTATGCATAAAGTGATAAATTAACCAAGACTGAGTCACTAGCACATAGGGGGTGATAATCAGCTGTCAAGAAAGAAAAAGGCTTTTCTCTCAGATCCTCTTCTATAACTTCTTTGTTGTGTGTTTTTTTTTTTTTATTTTTATTCAATTCTATCACATTTTATGAAATGTTCACTATTTACTTGAGACCTTAGCAAACTTTAGATATCTCTCTGTAACTTGTATCCATATGGCAACACACAGCTATACTGCTTGTCTAAAGAATATGATCTTTCATATCTCACATCTGCCAGCTAGAAGATGCAAAAATACAAATGTAAGTGTTCTTTAAATTACTGAGACATAATTTTTTTCCCCTTGTTTCTCAGTAAGTAATATCAAATGTAGCTTTTTCAGATAAGAGCAATTTGGTGTAAACAACACAGGTAGTCATCTTGCCCATCACATCTAAATTAGGTCTTTATTGGTGAGTTTAAGGAAATCAAAATGAGACAGGAAAATTTAAATCAAGTTGGAGATAGTCTAAACAGTTATAACCTGTAAAGTGCATGCCACATAAGAACCATGTAAATATGCCAATTTGTACTTTCCAGTAGTTTTGCTTAGAATTGTTTGGGTTCATTTATAACTCCATCTATGAATTTGGCTAATGCATTATTTTTTATTTCATCCTTGAAAATTTGCTTATTTATAACATTTGATGCTAACGGAAGCTGGGACATTTTTCTTGTTCTTATTCTATAGAATAAAATGAGGGATCAGTTCTGGGGAAAGCAATACACGTTTTAATCCCAGAATAGCCACAAGGGAGAGCAGTGCAGATTAGCATGTATATCAGTACAGTAATTTGTCACAATGCTTCTGAATCAGTCTCTCATTTAGTGGGGATTATATATCTGGTTAGAAAACTTGAGCTCCTAACCCTTTATCTTCTGATGAGAGATTCTACAGTAATGAGGTCACTCTGATTGCACTATGAATTAGGATCAGTGTGGCATGTTAGTGAATTCTCTAATTTGAATTTTAGCCTTCACTTGTCAACAAATTGCTGAATCCAGCTAACAGTTTTTTAATGAACTGCTTCTTTATGCTGGAGTGTTATACGTGTCCATTTCTACAGAAGCAATTCAGAAACTCCTGAAAACCATCTGAAAAAGATTATTTTCCTCATTCTTTCCTTCTGCAAGGTAGAATTATGCAGTGTTTACGGGTCTATCTCCACCACCTGAGTTCACCAATGTTTTTACTCTTGGGCACAAATAAGGAAAATGTATTTTACTTACCAGCATTTTCATTTAGAACACTAAAGTGGTCAAATTAACAAAATGTAGTTCAACTGAGTAGTGAAATGCTGACAAAAGTTCAATATTTAAGTGTCCTAGGATGTTGGCTTTAATGTTTTGTGTCATTAGGTCTCAAAATATTTTAAAAAGAATAATGCTGAGATCTAATGGCACAAAAACTGTACATAATTACAAAACAATTCTTAAGTCCAATTCTTAAACTGTAGTAATTGATCCTACAGTGAGATTTATTCTGTAATCATGGAAGGCAATGGCATTTACAACTAGAATAAATTAAAGTAAATGAAGAGGAAAATTGTATTCTGTGTAACATTTAGTTCATTATAGTCTTAAACAACTATGCCAATCCATGTTCATCAATATAAGTTATGATGCTCACAGACATAATTAAATAAAAACGTTATCACCAAGAAACAGTTCACGTTCCACAAGTGTAGAAATTGTTACATTATGAGAGATTTGCATATTTTTTTTTTTAGGTTTTATTGACAGTGCTCAAGAATATGAGTAGTAGACAATAGTATGGAAACTTTTTTCACTAGTGGTCATAATATATAAAATTATAGCCTTTTCAGCACTCTCTGCTGCTGGGTCTTACTCCCTACTGTGTCGAAACTTAATTCCATACCTCATTAAGTGCCTCTGTGGCTCTCTATTTGTTCAGTTAAGGTCTCATTGGAGTTCATTAAACCACATTAGACCTCACTGACATTCCTGAGGGAATTGCAGCATAAGATGTCCAAAAGCCTAAAAGGGAATTCCGGAATTTTGCATCATACATACAAGCAAGGAAGTCCATAAGGTGTGGGGGAAACTGTGCATCAGGTTGTCTGTTTACCAGGTTGTGGTATATCTTCCCAGGATCTTGAAACAACCAAACTATGCAGGCTTAAAAAGCTTTTTCTGGGATGTTATAAATGTTGCATTGAATTTTTCATTTGCTGCAATTTTCAGATACAAAGATAGAACTTTAAATAGCTTTTCAATGTTCACATATGCTGTCAAGTTGAATGAAGCTTTAATAAAATAAACAAACAACTTAAAATAGATCTTTTCCTACAGATAAGAAATGGGTTCAGATTCTTTTCTAGTAGTC
Source organism: Tauraco erythrolophus (assembly GCF_009769465.1). NCBI lineage: Eukaryota > Metazoa > Chordata > Aves > Musophagiformes > Musophagidae > Tauraco > Tauraco erythrolophus. The sequence goes on along the minus strand of NC_141468.1, from coordinate 28,227,228 downwards.
CTAGTAGAGGACTATTAGAAGCATATTCTGAGGTTCTGGTAAAATATAGTCTTTAGTTTGGTGGTGTCGACATCCTTCTGTGGAGTGGAACAACAAAGAACAATCATTTACACCAACATCATTTTCAAAACACATGACTAGTGAATGACAATAATCAACTATCTACTTACCTGAGTCTTAAAACATTGTCCAGTCAGGCGGTTCGAACATGCTTATGGGACACATGAGCTCAAAAGCTTCTCAGTCAGAGACAAGAATTGAAGTACAGTTTTATTCATCCTTGATGAATATCACTAGACACTGTGCTTCTGAATTAAAGGAAAATTACTTGTTTGGCTCTTTGGTGACACTAATGATTTCTTTCATTTGTCTCTCTTACAAGTACCCAATGTACCCAATGATTCTTTCAGATCCAAATGACTTATTTTGTGTTGAAGTAAATAGACATTCTTTTACAATCACTTACTTTGGAAAAAAAAAAAAAAAAAAGCACATTAAAATGAAATTTTGTTTAATTTTAACATAGCTTTCTCCTCCAGTTTTCCTTTTTTGTTGTTGTTGTTATTGATGAACTACACCAAACCCAAGAGTTTTCCTCAACTCCTACAGATGTTATGAACAATATCTAATGACCGGCTTTACAAAGAACAGAAGAATTCATAGCAGTGCAGTATAGCACCAAAGATTTTATTAGTTTGTTAGTGCTGATGAAAAATAACAAAACCTCTTGTGACATAGGCAGGTCCTCCTAGGAAAAGGCAAAGCAAGCATTGTATAACATCAGAGAGTCATGCCACATGTTTCACAGACAAACTATTTTGGAACTGCGTGAGGGAATTGTACCCATGTGAGTTCAGTCTCAACCAGCCTACAGAAGATGATAAAGATTTTTTTAAAGATAAAGATTTTATGTATTTTCATTCAAATCGCTGTAGGATCTGACTCCCAGTTCTGATTTAATCTCTCTTTAAGTGTAATTAGCTTATAGGGTCAGCTGTAATAAGAGAGTTTTTGATTGATATCTTGCTACTTACACAGCTTTTAAAAAGCAATCATTTTAATAGATATATTGAGTAGCAATAATAATAATAAAAACAAAGATTAAAGAGGACATCAATTCTAATAATATTAATAAGAAAAAAGTTAGGCAAACATATTAATGATTAGATCATGGCTTAACTCATCTCTTCACTGAGCTTAAAAATGCATAATTGCTTCTTTTTCTGTATGAGTACTATAATAGTGTTTTTGTGTAAGTACTATTTATACAGATACAAATATGAGAATATGCTATAGGCAGTACTCATCATCTTGACTGCTGTTTTGATCATTAAAATGTAAAGGTTTAAAAAATAGATAATTTCATGAATTTATTCCAAGTAAATATATATTTACTCTTAAAAATAGAAACAGAAAGAAACGAATGTCAAGATACAACCTCATTCCACTTTTTTTGCAGCATAAAAATGAGAGTTACTCAATGAAACTGAAAGTTTGTAATTTTTAAAAATCATAATTAATGTGAGGAACACTGCAACAAGACTTTGTTGAATGACAACGTATGCGTTTGTATTGAGATAAAAATGTATTGAGAAATATTCATACTTCAGGACACGAAACAACTACTAACAAAAGGAATTTTGAATAACCTTCCCCTTTTGGCAGATCAATAAAAGTAATGAAACTCACATAACTATCCCCTGAAGTCAGTAAAACTGACACCTATTCACATCAGTTGTAACAGAGACATTGTTGAAATACCAAAAAAAAAAAAAATTATTGAATGCAACAGCTAGAGAAGAATCATACTATGAGAAAGTAATTGACAAAATGAAACCATGCATGATAAAAGAGTTAATGGATGCCAAGTTCAGAGATGGGCAAAATAAATTTGGGCCCTGGGGGAATCTGTGTACACTGGATACTCACATCAAAGAAATTAATAGAAATACACATAGAAGAAGAGGTCCAACTCAACATCAGTTTCATTGATTTTCTCAAGATGTGTTTGCTCAGGCATACAGTACAGTCCACACTTATCATCAGCCTGCTAAGTGAACACAAGGCAGCATCCATCTATGAGGACATCATCTGTCATGATGCTCAGGAGATACATACCAAACTTTAGTTGGTGCTGGAAGGTAGAATTTTCAGATTGCACTGAGTTTCTCTCTAAATTTATATTTAGGCATTCTGATCTTGTCCCATGAATGTACTGAAAACAAAAAAAAATAGACCGCGTGGCTGGTTTATATTTTTAATGGTGCAGAACATTCTTAGGTTTTTGGTTTGTTGTTTTTTTTTTTTTATTATTGTTTTTATGAGAGTTTAACAACCAAATTGTCTCAGGATAAGTAACACTGATTTAGTCTTATTCCTTAGTTATAATAGAGGATGAGGTTAAGACTGGACTGTATTTCTATGCCCCGTTCATTTGATATCGGTTTCAGATTAAAAGTTTCTGCACCTTTTTACTCAGTGGCAACTGGTTGATCACTATGATATATATCAATGTGATAGCACAATTTTTAAACTAACCTGCATAAGACAAGTAAATATGTTTGTTAACAATGGTGATTGCTGAACCCTTTCATATCTGATTTCTTAATCAAGGGATCACTGGAGGAATAAATAAATATGAAAAAAAATATTTATTATTTTTTCTATGAAATATGTAGCATAGTCTAGAGAATTTCAGATAATTTATGAAGAATCTTCCGTATATCCAGTGTTTTTAAACATTACATGTCTCAAACCCACATATTTTCTGGTATTCACTTAATTTGCTCTGTTTTTACAGATTTGAATAGAATCATTAAAACCCATGGGATATAACTGAACTTTGACTGATTGCAGTTTGTTAGATTACATTACACTTAGAATTAAAAAAGGTAACCTTTTACATTCATGACTCTCATTTCATTGTTATTAGAACTGAAGGTAGAATACTGCAATGATAACTAATCAAGGGTGGTTTTAATTCAAAATATTCAGCAATGCTAAATTTGTAGACTTCAGAGGAGCAGACATATACAGAACATTCTAATCTATGTAGTGTAAGAGCTAGATGTCAAAGAGATGAGAATCATAGAACCTCTTCATTCAGAAATGTAGCTGGTGCATGAAAAATACCCTAGAACAAAAACAGCATCTCTGTACCTAAGCAGTTAGCATGAGGCATTTGTTTTTGTAAGTTATAACTACTCATTTAAAAAAAATCCCTCAATAAAGGAAACAGGGATAGTAGTTTAAACTTTACAAAAGAAAAAAAAAAAATCCTTGAACAGTTTAAGATGTCAGAGTTGTATATTCTCAAAGCCAAATGAGGCATGACTTCTAAACACCAGTGTTGTGGTTTACCCAGCCGGCAGCAAAGCACCACGCAGTTACTCACCCACTCCTACCCATCCCATGGGGTGGAGAGGAGAAAATATAACAAAAGGCTCTGGGGTTGAGACAAGGACAGAGAAGGATCACTCACTAATTATGGTCACAGGCAAAGTAGACTACACTTGGGGAAAAATCAATTTAATTTGTTACCAAGCATATCAGAGAAGATAATGAGAAAAAAAGTCCTTAAAGGACTTTTTAAAAGGTTTAAAAACACCTTTCCCACCGACCCCTCCCTCTTCCTGGCTTTACCTCCTCCCCTCCAGAAGCACAGGGAGACAGGAAACGGGGGTTGCAGCCAGTTCATCACACATCGTCTCTGCCACTTCTCCATCTTCACTGACCTTGGTGTCTGCAGAGTTGTTTCTCTCACAACCCACTGCTCTCTCCACTGCAGCCACATTGGGCCCAACCAGCCCAACGAATTCTGGTGGCCCGAGAAGTTCCACCCAGCAAGTGCTCTAGGAGCAGATAGCTTTGGAACTCTCCAAGCCATGGCTGCCTCTCGCCACTGGGTGAGTGGGTGGGGTGGGACCCAGTGCAGACAGCTGCCCATGTCTTCTCCCTCTCTCTGCTGCAGGTCACACCCAGCTCAACTTTCTTTCTCTTTTTTAAATATGTTATTCACAGAGGCATTGATTGACTCAGCCCTGGTCAGAGGCTGGTCCTGCTTGGCCAGAGGCAAGTCTGACTTGGAGCTGGGGAAGCTTCTAGTAGCTTCTCACAGGAGCCACCCCTGTAGCAACTTCCCTGCTTCCAAAACCTTGCCGCACAAGCCCAACACAGAAAGAAACATCAGCTGAAGACTTTTCTTGACTGGAACTCAGCCAAAGTTTTTTGAAATCCATGACTGAGAAGCAGATAAATATATGTTAATTACATAAATTACAAACAACACAAAATCTAACCATTCAGACATGTCTGCCTTTGAATAACAAAGGCTCCACCTCTTAATTGCAGCCAGGAAAAGTGGCTGACATAGGTTTATTGTGAGAGTCACATCCAGAGGGCACCTCATGGTAACAGGATCACCCTTCTCATGAGTCCTTAGCCAGTGATCCAGTGCACTTTAATTTGACTCCGCTTGGAGTCACATGTTGGGGTTATACTAAAAATAGCAGGAGCCATAACTCCTGCTTGCATTCATTGCCAGGTTTATAGTTTTATATTACAAAAAAAAAGTTGTATACTTGACAAGCGTTCTACAAAATGCTATTACAAAATCAGTAGTTGGTGACAAAAATACGATATTGAACTTTATGTTATAATGTGAAAGAGATCAAATTTATCAAAGAGTGTAAACATCTTAAATAATGTTTAGCCTTTGTTCTTCTGCACAAGCTTGCAATCTAAGTACACCTCTTTTTGCACTTTCATTTTAATCATATGAGATATTTATAAACTACTTGGAAAAAAATGCATTCATAATATAAATTGCACAACCTCTTTTTACTGAAAAATTTTCCAGAAAACTGTAAAAAAAAAGTAAATCTAAATCTAAAAAGGCTAAAATTTTGATTGAGTTCAAGATCTTTATGTCGTATGTTAATTAAAGGAATTAATTTAATAATTTTATTAAAGCAATAATAATTGTAAAACATTGCTAAAATTCTGACTGAATCTAATTTTTGTTATGCAAAGGATGGCTTTGGGTAACACTTTGTCTACTGAATTCTTTTTGTTAAGTTTCATTTAGGTATCCCTGAAAAAAACCTTAAATAATTTCAAAAATTGAAATACCATGTATTTTGGAAGATAACATACTTTTCTCAGTGTTTATGATTTTTGTTTTAAAAAAATTGCGATAATGAACAGATATTTTTCTAAAAAAAACCACCCTAATATATTGATTTCTTATTAGTATAGCAGTGCTTTAAATTTGCGTACTTTGTAATTATGCCTGACAAAATATTGTCAAAGTGCACTAACAGTGGCAAAAAAAAAAAGTTTGTTAACGGAGGGAAAATTAGAAACATACAAAAAGTTCAGTGCAAATATTTTCATCATGGCTCCACTCTCATTTCACAACTTTCAGTGTTGGAACCTTACTAAAATCCTCAAGAAATCAAAATTATTTGTTAATCAAACTAAAACTGTGCTGTATGCAAACATTCTAAAAGGTTACTGTAATCCTCTGATTTCTTGCATAAAAAAGGCTAAAAGATTTAAGCCTATTAAGACCATAATTTCTATTGAAACATTTTTTTTCAGAAATGTACCCAATCTTGATATAGATACTTTGAGTGACGTAAAGTTCAGTGACTGTATCTCAGTAGCTCCACAGAGGCATTATGATTAAAGAAATCCAACAAACCAACCCAAAGAACACATTATACCTTATTTTTATTCTTAGTGGACCTTCCTAAAACTTTCCTTCGCTTTGTCTCCCTATATCATTTACTGCCTGTTTGAGGAGCAGTGTCAGAAATCTCGTTCCAGTGTGCAAGTTAACAATACTACCTACTCCCTACTCCTTCATAGGGTAAATTACACAGGCTGAGCATAGTGTTACATAAATTATTTTACAATATGAGGCATTATCCAGGACCTGGATCACTACTGTTAATACTCTTTTCTGAATTCATTCCAGCTTTTTGAAAATCACAGAATCACAGAATCACAGAATCATAGAATGTTAGAGATTAGAAGGGACCTCAAAGGATCATCTAGTCCAATCCCCCTGCCAGAGCAGGACCACCTAGATCACTCCGTTAAACTTCTAAATGCTGCTAATACCACCTCTGTGCTCATGAGTAGTGCACATAAAGTCAGCATCTGCGGTGCAGTGTTGCAACACTTCCAAAATCTGGAAGCATCTGGGAGCATCACCAAAGACTGCAGAGCCTTATGGGATCAAAAAGATTCCCCTTCCCTCCCCAGACCTCCCCTCCCCTTGAATATTTTTTGTTTCCCTGAATATTAAATTAATATTTTTTCCTATAACAAATATCATGTTATATGTGCCCATTCACAACACACAAAACATCAATTTTTCAGTTCTCTCTTTTTTTTTTTTTTTTTTTAACTACTGTAGCTTACAGCAGTGGCTGCTTCCAGCATTTGGAGAAAATAATTTAATCTTTGAATAAATTCTATGAGATTTCCCTTAACAACAGAAAGTAATATCCAACATAACAGATTTCATTCTATTTCACATACTGGTAAAACACTTTAAAATCATTCTGTTCTTATTCTCCCTCTTTGTGACTGAGTAATGAGTTTTCCTCAATAAACATCAGTTGATTTTCTATTTTTTTTGACAGTGATATTGCAGATTTCAGTTGTTAACTTTGCCCAGTTCTCTTTGCTACAGATTGTAATAAATTTTGACTGACCTACAAGATCTCTGAGCTGGAATGCTTTTTTGTCTTCTCCCATTTCTGTAGTTTGAGACTTGTTGTGTAATATTCAGCTGTCTGCCTCTTAACTGAATGTTGTAGGTGTGGATGCCTAAATATTTAAAATTCTCCAGTATGGGTTGTCATGAGATATTGATTTAATTCTTTTTAAGAAACTGTCATACAATAGACTAAGAGGACCCAGCACCTTTGTCTCCCCATTCTTATGATGTCACTTCTTATGATGCATTTTATTCTGACAATGACGGCTCAAATCCCTTCAAAAATGTTAATTCAAAAAGATTCCAGTGGAACTAGTGCAGTATAAGCAATATCTTATTTTAATATGATGGTATTAAGACTGTAATTCTTCAAGGTTCATGTAGATTTAACACTGAATTTCTGTGGCTTGGTTGTAACAACTATAATGTCTGGATTTCCTTAGCTCGTTTTGTACAACTGACTTTAAAACTCCCATAATAGACGAGATACCATTTAAAATAGTATCATGTGCTTCCTTTAAATTTCAGCATATTGAACTAATGAGAAAAGTCTATTTGGAAGTGTGAGGGGAGTTGTTACTCAGTGACTCTCTCTCTGTAATTTGCTGTCTTGAACAGACACATTTTTGGACACCAGGTTCCAGGTAAATTTTATGTTCATGGAAGTGATAAACCAAGAGGTGGTAGGTGTCATCATTAGCTTACCACTTAGCTCATTTTTATTCTACTCTTTCACAGGTGGCCTATCTTTGAAACTGCTACATCCCTCACAAGTGAATGTCTTCTCTGTATCTCAGTCTCTCACCTAGTGTCATGGTTTAGGCTGATCAGCAACTAAATGCCACACAGCTGCTCGCTCACCTTCCCCAGCCCCCAGGGATGGGGAAGAGAATTAAAGGGGAAAAGAAAGAGACCCGTGGGTTGTGATAAGAACAGTTTAATATTACTACTACTAATATATGAATACGTATATACATATAATGATGATAATATCATAGAATGATAGAATGGTTTGAGTTTGAAGGGACCTTAAAGATCATCTAGTTACAACCCCCCTGCCATGGGCAGGGACACCCGCCACTACACCAGATTGCTCAAAGCCTCATCCAACCTGGCCTTGAACACTTCCAGGGACGAGGTATCCACAACTTCTCTGGGCAACCTGTTCCACTGCCTCACCACCCTCAATGTAAAAAATTTCTTCCTTATATCTAATCGAAATCTCCCCTCTTTTAGTTTAAACCATTGCCCCTTGTCCTATCACTACATACCCTTGTAAAAAGACCCTCTCCAGCTTTCCTGTAGGTCCCCTTTAAGTACTGGAAGGCTGCAATAAGATCACCCCGGAGCCTTCTCTTCTCCAGGCTGAACAGCCCCAGCTCTCTCCGCCTGTCTTCATAGCAGAGGTGTTCCAGCCCTTGGATCATCTTCATGGCCCTCCTCTGGCCTCGCTCCAACAGCTCCATGTCCTTCTTGTGTGGGGGACTCCAGAGCTGAACACAGTATTCCAGGTGAGGTCTCACGAGAGCAGAGTAGAGGGGCAGAATCACCTCCCTCGACCTGCTGGCCACGCTTCTTTTGATGCAGCCCAGGATGCGGTTGGCTTTCTGGGCTGCCAGTGCACATTGCCGACTCATGTTGAGATTCTCATCCACCAGCACTCCCAAGTCCTTCTCCTCAGGGCTGCTCTCACTCCACTTTCTGCCCAGCCTGTACTTGTGCTTGGGATTGCCCCAACCCACGTGCAGGACTTTGCACTTGGCCTTGTTGATCTTCATGAGGTTCTCACAGGCCCATCTCTCCAGCCTCTCAATGTCCCTCTGGATGGCATCTCTTCCCTCCAGAGTGCCCACAACACCACACAGCTTGGTGTCTTCTGCAAACTTGCTGAGAGAGCGCACTCAATCCCACTGTCCATGTCGCTGACAAAGATGTTAAACAGCACCTGAAATAGACAAACTCAGTCTCGTTCCCACCTCCAGATCCCTTTCTGCAGGAATGCTCTACAGCCACTTCCCTCCCAACTTATAAATGTGCCAGGCATTACTTCATCCTAGAATGATATTCTTGGCAGTGGTGGGATTCGAACCCATGGCCCCGAAGAGACTGAAGCCTTAATCCAGCGCCTTTGACCGCTCAGCCACACCACCCTGGTGATCCACAGTATAGTTGCTCACCATCCGGTGACCAAGGCCCGTCCTGTCCTGGACTAACAATCCTGAAACAGAGAAGTCCCGACACCACAATCCCAGACAAGCAAGAGACCTGAAAAGAGAGAGAGAGAGCACATTCCAAGTGTCTGAGTGAGAGCCCCCGGAAGGCCCTTCTTTCCTTGTCTTTATACTGGACATGATGCTGCATGGTATGGAATAGTCCATTGGCCAATTTAGCCCTCAATCCTAAGTCTAAATTCAAATCATATGGGGAGTTGTGGACCCTTTGTCCCGGCCGTGCTCCCCCCTCAGCCTGTTGTGCTCCTGAGCACTGGCAAGAACACGGGAAGCTGAAAGGTCCTCATTGTCTCAGTGCCAACTATAAACACCGGTGCACTATCAACGTTCTTCTCATAACGAATCCCAGACTAAAACCGAAGTACAGAGTTCTTCCAGCTGCTAAAAAGAACTAACTCTGTCCCAGCTGAAACCAGGACAACTAGACACTCAACATTTCTTCATTGATCATATTGCTTTCATTTTCACACCTGATTTCAACACTCAAAAAATATTTGGGGAGGGAAGAAGCATTACTGGTGAGGGAATTGTGCAACTCAGTAAAGTACAGAGACGCTTCATTAAGTGCAGAGATCAGCTTCAGGATTTGGGGAGAACATGTGACGTGGACATGGGACCAAGCTCATAAGTCCATATGAGAAGCAAAGTGTATAAGTCTATGAAGAACTGTATCAATGTGACTATGCTGTTGTAGAATCCCAAATTACCTTGACCAACAACAGCTGAGATGCCTCTAATAAAGCCCTGGAGTTCTCACATGTCATGGGGAGATTAACTTCTTGTCCAGCTCTCTCCCTTAAACTCTCTTCTGGTTCCTTCCCTGTTACATTATGAGCAAAACCTCTGTGTTTTTTTCAAAACTCTATTGCCTCTTACAGTTGGTATCTTTCTAATAGTAGTAGTCTTCCACGTCAAGCTACAAACTTTTTCCTGTTTCTGCCGTACGTGTTCATACAATCAAGACATCGTGATACTCACAGCCTTGATGCTGCCTGAAAAACTTACAAGCTCTCTAAATTCTTCCTCAAGACCTCAATCCTGTCCTTCCTACATGAAACAAATTTCTGAAGTATTCTACATAATTATTTTACTTCATTAGCTGACTGAAAATCTTTTTTTCTTTTTTCACTTTTTCAGGGAGTAAGGGATACAGGTAATAATAGATGATTTTAAAGAACAGAAACTAGAGATTTGTGGAACAAAACTGGAGTGATTATATTTCAGAACATTCAGGCAGTGAATTATTTGAAGAGCAGTTATGTTAGTCTTACTGAGAGCAGAAAATATTTCTAGAAGGCTCTAGGAGGACTTTGTTACTTCATTACATTTACAGCAGTGCAAAATGGGGCAATTTAAGTAGATAATGTTTTTTATTTCTTTCTCTCTCAATATATTTCCTGGCTTGTTCAAATTTTCCTTTCCAGTTCAAAGAAACCCCAAGAGGCTTTTGGTATCCAATTACATTTGAAATCAAATGCAGCTGAATCAGCTGAAACGTGGAAAAAGTTTTTCCAAGACACAGTGTAGACATTGTAGAATAAAAGTAACGTCACTGAAGGACGTGCTGATCCTACTCTACCTGGCCTCATCTGTAGTATAGCTCCACGATAAGGTGAATTTTACTTGTTTCAGGGCTCCACCATTGAGAATCAAAACATTTCTAATTAGAGAAATAATCTATTTCTCTGGTGTCTTCATACCAGCTGGCTCATGCAAGTGTAGTGTATGTGTAACCTTAATAAAAATAGGATCTGCCTTAGCTTCTCTTTAAAGACAAATAAATCTGTTGCTTAAAGTCTTTTAATATAGAAGAAGACAAGAAGTTCTCATTTGAAGGCCTATGGCTAATTGCTTACAATTTCTTAAAATTGTGTCTCTGGAGCAGGTCAAGCAAGCATTTAAAATCTGTGAAAAGAACTTTCTGGGTTTGGATTGCAACATCAAATAATATGATTTAATTAATTTAAATAAGCCTTTTAGGTACAAATTGCAACCAGCTTGACATCTTGTAAGCTGAGTTCCATTCTAGTGGGAATTAAATTCACTAAGTCATAAACTCTTGAAAAACAAGGATTATAATAGAACTGTGCTAGTAGGCATAACTATAATTACTTTTTAAATAAAGACAATTACAAAGTAAAATAACAGGTTAAACATACTTCTCTAGTAAAAAGTGAAACCCAGCTTCTCTGTGCCTAGTGGTGATGAAACATTGAAAAAGGAATGAATGACATTTTTTTTCAGAACTTACATGTGATAGCATCTTTTTGGCTACTCTGTACTTCCTTCTTGCTTCTAGTGATGAATAGCTCACCATTGAACAAAAAGATAATACTAGCATTATCCAGAGCATAAAAGCTCTTCTCATTTTTAAAGATTTGTGTTCCACTGTTCCTGGTTCATTTACTTGCTACTATACATATTACATTTGTTCTTCATTGAGATGACCAGGATGGGGGATCCCACTGCAGTGCTAGTTAATATTTGATGACCTTGTGTTGTTTCTCTTAGTTTTTCAATAAAGATGTGGAAAAGCAACAAAAGCAATGTCAGAAAAGACACCAGATAAAGACATGACTACTTAATCTTTTATGGGAAAGCTACTGTATTTATTGCAAAAAACAGCCCTCACAAAATCACAGAATGACTGAGATTGGAAGGGACTTCTGGAGGTCATCTCACGCAACATCCCTCCTCAAGCAGGGCCACATACAGCCAGTTGCCCAAGACCATGTCCAGACAGCTTTTGAATATTTCCAAAGACGGTGACTCCACAACCTCCGCTGGCAACTTGTTCAGTGCTCGGTCACTCTCATAGTGAAAAAATGTTTCCTGATGTTCAGACGGATTATGAACATCATATGTGAACATTATATATAACATCATTCATATATGCATAGGGAAAGTAGGCTAGAATCTGATTTGATGGTAAATATTTTAGACTTAACCACTGGGTTTAGCCAAGCATACAAGCATTCAGGTTTATTTAGACCTTTGACCTGTGAAGTCCCAGTGTTTCTTAGTTCTGAGAAAGCACAAATGAAAAGTAGTACATTGCCTCTATCTCTCTATACCACACTTATCTGTGTGATGATAACTGATAGATTTTGTTCTGAAAAATATTCATGTAATGATTTAAAAAAAAATATTTAATCCAGCTAGGTATCACCTGTTAAATCCATATATAAATGCCCCAACAGTTTTATCTTTTTCATCCCAACAAATATTCACCAACTTCTTGATGTGGATTCATGTAGGTAAGAACAAATAGTTCTATTACACTTGCTATTTTACTTAAATTTATTTGATGTGAAAACAAATATCTGTTTCAATGGACAGGTTCTTCTTCCTTTCAAAAGCAGGGGAAGAGTTGTCATCCATTTATATTTTACCCATTCTAATCTGCTGAAAATGTAATGTCATTAGCACAGCATGAGTTATTATTTTGGAAGTATTTGTAAGGCATTGTATTGGCCTGCCAAGACTGAAAACAAACATATCTATCAGTATGCCATGCATATAACCATATGCCAACCATATCCTGGTTTGCATGAAAAGAAGCATGACCAGCAGGGTAAGGGAGGTTATTCTGCTCTGGTGAGACCACATCTGAAGTACTATGTCCAGATCTGGAGTCCTTAGCACAGGAAAGACATGGATCTGTTGGAGTGGGTCTGGAGGAGGGCCACAAAAATGATCAGAGGGATGGAGCACCTCTGCAATGAAGAAAGGTTGAAAGAGCTGGGGTTGTTCAGACTGAAGAAGAGAATGCTCCAGGGACACCTTATTGCAGCCTTTCAGTACTTAAAGGGGGGCTAGAAAAAAGATGGGGATAAACTTTTTAGGCTGTTGTGATAGGACAAGGGATAATGGTTGTACACTAAAAGAGGTTAGATTTAGACTAGATATAGGGAAGAAATTTTTTACAATGAGGTGGCGAAATGCTGGAACAGGTTGTCCAGAGAGTTGGTAGATGCACCATCCTTGGAAATATTCAAGGGCAGGCTGGACAAGTCTCTGAGCAACCTGATCTAGTTGAAGATGTCCCTGCTCACTGCAGGGGAGTAGAACTAGATGACTTTTAAAGGTCTCTTCCAACTCAAACTATTCTATGATTCTATGATTCTATGATATAACCTACACTTGATCCAACTTTATTGCATGATAGATCTTTTGGGGAATTATTAAATACAAGAAATTAGTATTGTCTGATCTGATTGTTCCCTGCAGAAGATCGACAGTGAATATTCTTATTGTTTTCTGCAATATAATGACATAAAAACAGTTGCAGCAAGAGAAAGAAATCTTGGACCAGAACTAATTGTCAAGTAATACCAATAACCTCTATACTGTATTGAGAAAACATTATTGTTTTGGAAGGAGGATCAATCATTGGTGATCATTCTTAGGTATATCATTCAAAATGGTGATCCTGTAAGAGAGTGATGCTCTTTTAAGAGCTAAATAGCTTCTTTGGAGAAGAATAACTCTGGCAGTAGAATATTTTTTAACTTTAACTTTGGTCTAGCTTTTTTACATTAGGTGAGAAATCCTATTTGACAAATGAGGGAAAACTGAACTCTCTTAGTCACATTGTAAAAAATAGCAAATATGGTATAAAAATAGCTTTTAATAGAGAAAGTCAATAGTCATGTGAGAGCTGATTAATGCATAATAAAAATATGCAGATTTCAATCCTTCACAAGTATCTTTTCTGAGAAGCAATCTCAGTAGTGAATTTACATGGGGAGTTACTAAATTATTCGAGCTCTTCTGATAATGGCCAATTTTAACCATACTTCTGTAGCTCTTCAAGATACTATCACAAAATGCAGGTAAAAATTTAAGATTTACAAGAGCAGAATCCTAGCTGCTCTCAGCTTGACTTTCAAGAAACAAAATAGACATAGGACCTTGATGTTAACTTCATCCAAATAAGATACCAACACTAGCATTGGCCTGCAAATGATTTCCTTTGCAAGCCATAGGAGACCCTAAAGGGAACAAGACTCACCCAAAAGGACTTAACAAATGCTAAAAAGAATGTCATGCATAGTAACTCAAAGTAAAACTATGCAAAATCTTACGTAAAATTTTAATTTACAGTGCAAATACTAGCTTGCATAAAACCAACTGGAAAGAAGTAATAGTAAAAGGTGTTAAAAGAAAGCACTAGTTCATACATTTGCCAAGTGATATGAAAATAAATAAAGCTAGCAAGATTTGAGGCTTTCTAAACGTAGTCAACATATAGGGGAGTCAAGTTAAACATGCTTATTCTTTATAGTATCAGTGAATCTTCCCTTTTTTATATCTTCTTATTCAAGATAGATCACCATCAATAGGACACTGATGAACTGGGAAGATGGCAGAATTTATGTAGCAAAACGGCAGAGCTGCCTACAGTCAAAGCCCATAAATATTTCTATCTTTCATTTTATCAGTCTCATAGTTGTTTTTCTTAATCAAAATATAGGACCAACCAGTACTTCATAGCCTTGTGGATGTTTTATAAGATGATACCTTAAGACTTTTGACAGGCATTTGTCTGTTTTGGCTTCCTGCTTCTCTTAATGGCATTATCCCATGACATGCCAACAATTTACCTTTACATTAAACAGTCTCTCATTCACCCCTGATGACTTTCTGGCACAGAGTGTTCTTAGAATGCAGAATTTCACCACGACTGATAATAACATCTCATACAACAGTAAGTAGACACTACTATAAAAGGCCATACCATGAAGAAAACAAAACTGGCATTTATTTTCAGACTGTAGTTGAATCAGCTTAATCAAGGTTAGACAAGTTTTTTATTTTCTAAATGAGCACTTATAAATATTATGCAGTTAAATAATTTAAATTTTATCTAACTGTGGTAAAAATTCCTTTACTTTCCATGGAACATAATAGTCTCCAGCAGCTGGTGACAGCTGATCTGTGCATGAGTCATATTGGATATAAAGCACAATTTATGTTAAGAATGAATTATGGAATTAAGCAAGCTGTGCTTCTTTGAGTGAGCTGAATGAGCTTCAAGGTGACTTTTTCAGTCAAACTTAACTCAGCACAGACAGCAAGAATGACAGCCAGCCTTGGAAAGGAGGGTGTTTATTTAGGGTGTTATGGTGAAAAAGTGAAACATGACCTGAAGTTAAATTTTCCGTGAATTCAGTAGCCAGTTCATGGTAATAAGGCTGGTACGAAGAGACAGGAAGATTTGAGAAGCCCTGAAAAAAAAAATGACAGTGCTGTAAAAAATAAGATCCACAGCCATGGAGGGGACAACTAAATTTAAAAATACAGATCTATTTTATTTTCATACTATTTGGCTTCAAAATATTGTTGCGTTACTGGAGTAGGTAACCTGATAAATAACATTTGTATATAATATATATGCAACTATATACAATTTGCACACAATATAGATACAATTTGTAAGATATATATATTAATATAGGTATCTACTATATTCGCAAAAAAAAAAAAACAAAGAAACAAAAACAACAAAACCCAAGAAAACAACAGAAGAATAGAAAATCACAATAGATCTTTCGACATTGCTATTGTAGAACAGGTTTTTCTCCAAAATGTGTAGGAAAGCCTGCAACATATAAGGAAGTATGGATTGTTAAGACATTCAACAAGGAGAAATAAGTGTTCACCCAGGCTTATTACATGCTTGCCAAGAACTCATTAAATTATTCTGCATAAATAACTAAAGAAATACGTCTCTGTTCTTTCTCATTCACCATTACTCACTAAGTAAAGCAAAGTTTTTGGCCTCAACGTGTTCCTAGCCTTAATCAAATAGCCTAGTAGAAGGCTTTTGAATGTTTTTTTTGACTCTGTTACATGTCATTTGCCATTGATGAGTGACAGGTGACCCTAGTGAAATAGCCCTATCTTCTACTCCCTGATTATACAACTGAAATGTTTAAGAGAAAAAAATAGTGGAATTACTTGGTGAATAGAAAATAGGGGATATTTTATCTCTCTCTCAAACAAATTTCCTGGAAAATTACTGTATATTCTGAAGTCCATAAAATCACATATTTCACCCATATGTAAGACCCATAACTAATGAAGGATAAAATCTGATAGTAAGAAGGGAGGTGAAGCTGCCTCATCATTCTTAGATGTATTCACAAAACCTGAGATTGGTAAAAAAGGCTAATTTCTCCCACATACTTGCGGGGTGTGACCAAGTAAACCAAGAATCTCCATGCTGAGAAAAAGGCAACTGAACAACAGTACGATAAAAAGTAAGAAGACAGAAAGAAAGTGAACAGAAAGCTATTGTTCTTGCTCTTCATCCAATAAAATGTCTAAAACTGATCACATCAAAATGGCAATGTACTTTTAAAACAAGCAAAAGGAGATGCTTCTTTACTCATTTATTTATGTTTTAGGACTCCTTGCTATATCAAGCGAATCATTTACATGGACACAAAAAAAAAAAAAACCAAACAACTGGACAAACAGGGAAACTAAAAATCACTGAGAATAATAAATACAAGCTCTGAAATGGGAAGTTCTTAAGACAGCAACGGCAGAGAGCTGGGAGAGGACTCTACAAACTATCACAGTGTCCTGCTGACTCAGACCCATCCCTCTTCCACAGGCATCCTGCACTGCCCACGTCTGTAGGTGGCATGCTGGAGAAGGTGATCTCTTGGTATGACCTGCAGTAACTGTTCTTTTTAAGCTTCAGCAGAGTCCTGTCTTTCTTCAACAAGGTTCAACATTTCCCCTTTCATCTATTCTCCAAATGCTTGTATAATTCCATTTCTTAATTCATTTCAATTTGAGGGACTGATTTCAAAATTATAAATCCAAAAAGCCTATTTCTGTCCTGGTCTTCTTTATCTATTACCTCGTCTCTTTAATTACAGTGCATGATCTATTGCAATTGGAGCTACATTAAGGACACCAAATGTTTCAAACTTAAAGTGATGTGATACAGTGAGGTTTATGTCATTATTTCTCACAGCACTTTTATGTTCCAATATTTTTATTTTTAACATCTTAGAACTGTCCTCAACATAAATTGAACCATGCGGACATTTTACTAAATGAACAATATATTCACTATGACAATTCAAACAATATTTAATGTGATTTTTTTTTCCCCACAATTGAGAATGATAGAATATATCCCATGTAATCCCATTATTTCATTATGCATAATGTCTATATAGATAAAATCCTGTCTGAGTTGCTTTCAGTTAGCTGAGAAAACTTCTTCCTTCCCACTTCTGTAGGCATTGTACTGAGAGGCACAAGCCCTCCAGTAATTCTTTTAAAGTTCATGATTTTACAGATAAATTTGGCTCATATAAGACATAGATTTCTTGTAGTCCTAGCGTGCAGAGAACAACAAAAATTATTAAAGAGCTCAATGATAACATTAGAAAAAAGCACGTAAGTTCCATATTTATAGAACTGAATAAGTAAAGCAGGAATTTCTGAAAGGTATTTTTACTTTCTACTTGCTTCACTGTGCTGCTATTCAGAATCTTTCTCACCCCTCATTTTGGTTTCTGGATTTATTTTTAAAGAAAAAAGAAACATGCTAGTAGAGAGACTTGTGTTAAAAGAAAAAAAGCTAAAGACATATGCAATTGGAAAAATGATCACAGTAATCTAAAAGCTTGGAACAAATAATCAGTTTGACAGATTTCACCTTTTATTCTGTTTGGGCATGGTTCTTGAAAATATCACTTTTTATTTAACTTTTTTTTCATTGCTTGAAATTACAGAGCCAGAATAGTGACTGATCTATACTTGGCTGCTGTTATTTCATGAACAATTTATTTTAAATATCTGACACTGTAGGTAAGCACATTTACTGACCTCCAACACGCCCAAATTTCCCAGACTAATATAGGTCTGCCTGTGCTTATCAATATTGTCATGATTTTTCCCCAGGCTGCTGTCCCTGAATGGTGTTCACTGAAGATGGCTGCACAGCACCCTGGAAACTTTGCATTTGTTATTGTTACTCATTTACTTATGCAGACACCATGCTGGTTCCCCAGGATGACAAGGCATTTAAGGCATCTCAGTCTTTGATGAATCTTCCAAAGTGTGGATGTCTGATCTCATAGAGGTCCTTGTGATCAGGCATAATACAAGCAACTGACCTCAAAGCCTGCGTCACGCATGTAAGCACAGTAGCTCTTGGAGAGTACGTTGGTAAATGGAATCCATATGCACGAGTGTTTCAGAGGGATAGTTTAGCTCAAAGTTGTAAGCAGATGACTTGTAGTAACAAGCATTTCAATGACCAAGGCTAATCATCTGCTTACTTCCATGCTCAGTGGAGACAGGCCTCCTCATATGCAGGTGGAATTTGAGTGGTAAATGAAGGGCACTTATTTTGTATTCACAGAACTCTTACTGAAGAGTCTTGAGATTAATCCTGGGGTTATAAGAAAAGGGGAAAAGAACAGGTTGCCTTTGCCGGATGTGTCAGTCAGTCAGTTCCTAGCAAAAGATGGAAGAAATTATTGCTTATATTGGCATCAACAACAAATGAGAGTTTCGGTTCAGAGGCAGAGAAGACAAGAACCTATTTAGATGCAACTTGGATTCAAACTTGGAATTTGCTTTTTTGCTTCGTCCCTGTATTTTCCTTTATTCAGTTAGATTGAAAGCCCTCTTCTACTCTGCATGCTTTCTTAGATTAATTGTCTTGATGACTAGGAGTCTTCTAAGAAAGTGAATTGTTAATATGAGATTAGTATGGTAGAATGGTTGGGTTTTTTCCTTTTTTTTTTTCCCCTTTTGACTTAACTCATCTGCTCACACATAGGAAAAAGTCTGGTGTAACTGTGCTGCTTTTAGTTGATTTAACTTACCATTATTACATAATAATTTTATATATTGAATTAATATTGACTCAAATTCTGCTTCAGATTTGTAGACAGTTCTTTGTGAGTTTAGTAGGCAGTTTAGTTACATGTCTTAGCACATAATTTTGCACTGAATAATGAGTCATTACCACACATCATTAAATATAAATAGTGGAATAAAATAACTCTTACATTTCATGCTTTTGTATTTAGGTATTTCTACATTCTAATAAATTACAATTCTGAGTAGTCCAGTATAAATCTAAGCATCAATCGTGTAAATAGATAATTACCCTTAAGCTTTTTTAGGTATTTGAACAACTTTTTGGAATTTTAAGTACGCCTATACATGTCAAGACATCTTTGCAATATAGACTCTCTTAAGATTTCTTTTTGGAGGAGATACTGAACTTTTCAAACACTATTAGCACCAGTATGCTAGAAAACCAAGACATGCTTAAAACTAGGGAGTACTAGTTACAGTCTGAGACCAAATCACGTTCCCAAGGTGGAATTCTTGAGCCTTACTCATGGATAAAATGTTTCTATGCTAAAACTATCCTACCTCTCAACAGCATATGCAAAGCCCCATAACATCAGAGTACTTTTTTCACTGATTTTCATAGATAAAGGTACAATTTCACTGTATTAAGTCCTTGTTTAAATCCTTCATGTTTATAGTAATTTAGCAGTCTAATTTCTTCTTTGTTTTTTTAAGGAATTTTTTTTATGCTTAGACAATTCTAATAAAAGTGTAACCATTTGTTAGCAGGCATGTGTGGAAATACATATTTAATAGAGATTTATTGTTACTTACAAGTACATTTTCAGCATTAATTCTGGGTTTCACTGGTTTTAAGATAATGTAATTTCCTTGATATGTCATGGTAATCATCATTATAAAAAAGTTATTGTTCTTTCCCACACATCAGATCACAAGCCATAAGGATAAATATTAAGTAATATTTTTACATAGGTATCACCATACAAGTCTTGAAGAGGTGAAGAAAAGAAAACTAGTTCAAACTCTTGATCTAGTATCTGAGATGCTCTAAATGCAATTATAGATGCTTCAGGGAAAGGGAAAACAGGTGAAAAAATTTACCTCTGTTAAAACAAGATCTCCTTTCTGAAATATCAAACCAAAAGCATATAGAGGTTTAAAATCATTCAAACAAAAATTCCATTTGGTGTACTTATTTTAAGTACAAGAAGATCGAAGACAATCCTTCATATAAGGAGTACTTAGAATAAGAGTTTTCACTAATAGGGATATAATTTGTAATATTCAATAGACCTCATAACACTTTTGCCTTTCTTAACTTTCTTACTTTCAGAAGCAATCAAAATTTTTGGCAAAGATGGAGACAAAGGAGTTGATCCATATCAAGGATGTAATGGAGAATTGGAGGTCATTATTGCATTTCTTATAGACACTTATGAAACAAAAGGAGATCTGAATTTAAATGCATCCTGGAAGGTACTGCAGTTCTGCAGGGGATTCCAAATGGTATGAGAAATTGAGAGACAAACAAAGAAAAAATACTATTTTGATGTCATGGATGAAAGTTATTAATTATAAGAATCTAAAAAGAATTACCATTTCTCTTAAATTTACTTACGTGGGAAAATTACCTTTTATTGAAATATTAATTATTTTATCATTATAACATATATTTACAATTCATTTAATACACTGTTTATAACTGTGTAGACATAATTTCAAAATAATAAAGAAAACCATAATTCACTGGAAATACCCTGCTTCACTATGAATCAGCTGCAGGCTGAAATCACTAAACTGCCTTTTCCAGATCTTTGTAATAAAGCTCAGTCATGTGAATCCATCAGTTAGGTGACTAATTATATACGAACTTATAAATCATGAAGCTTGAACCTTAAAATGTTCTAGAGCTCTTGTGACAGTCCTCAGAAAGCTTCTTCAGCTTTCATTCTCAATATTGTATCAGAAAATGGCCAGTCTGCAGAAACTCTGAGAATTATATTCATCAAAGAACACAGAGAACATATTTGTTGGGGTTTTTTTGTCATTGGTTTTGGGCTTTTTTTCCAATTCTTTTCCAACTTTTTTTTTAACTGTTAGTGCTATTTCCCTCCTTTACATCTATTTTGGATGGGCATAATCTGAAACATTTCGGATGAAATCTTGGATCTATTATTTCAATGAGGCAAGAAATTTGCTACTATATTCAAGAAGGAATACATGAAACATACCTTTAAATGTTCTTGCACTATAATATCTGAAATTTCCATTGCTTAGCATGCCTGCAGATTTCCTTTAGTCAAAAAAACCCAACGGACTGTACAGACTTCTGTCTTTCTGGAAGTTACTTACACAATGCAGAGCAATCTCATTCCATGAAAATTAAAATGCTTGATATTTTAATTTTTTTACAGAGTTTTGAATTGTACTATTTGACCCATGTGTTTTTCAGTGACACATAGGTCAGGAACAGATTCCATTTTACTTCTTTTTGTATTTGCACTATAACACATACACAGAATTTTATCATTTTATTGTAATTTACAGCTAAATCCTACAGTTCCGGACCAGTTGTGACTTTAGTAAAACTCCTCTTACAGCCAATGGAAATATTACATAAATGATAACTCTAGAATTAGATCTTTTAATTTAAATTTGTTTGGAAGACTCTAGAGGTAAAGAATTTAGCTCTCAGATTTATGTAGGGAAACATATGTCCCTGAAACATGTTCCAGAACATTAATTTTACTAAAACATTGGTTAAGGTTGCATTGATTTGTAGAGCAAATATAGAAATATGAATACATCTTTACATAGCATGAAGTCGATAACAATTAAATGTTCCTAAAAATCCAAGAAAGTTAGCACTACTGATAAAATAATGAGTTCTGGTTGGAGGAGATCATCTTAAAGATCATCTAGTTCCAACCTCATGGACTTGGGCACCTTCAGGTTCCTTAGATGATCTAGAACCTGATCTTCTCAGGTTCAAAAGGAGCATCAAAAGGAGCGTGGCCAGCAGGTCGAGGGAGGGGATTCTGCCCCTCTACTCTGCTCTTGTGAAACCCCACCTGGAATACTGGTGTTCAGCTCTGGAGTCCCCAACACAAGAAGGACATGGAGCTGCTGGAGTGAGTCCAGAGGAGGGCTGCGAAGATGATCCAAGGGCAGGAACACCTCTGCTATGAAGACAGGCTGAGAGAGTTGGGGCTGTTCAGCCTGGAGAAGAGAAGGCTCCAGGGTGATCTCACAGCAGCCTTCCAGTACTTAAAGGGGGCCTACAGGAAAGCTGGAGAGGGACTTTTTACAAGGGCGTGTAGTGATAGAACAAGGGGCAATGGATTTAAACTGAAAGAGGGCAGATTTAGATTAGATCTAAGGAAGAAATTTTTCACTGTGAGGGTGGTGAGGCAGTGGAACAGGTTGCCCAGAGAAGTTGTGGATACCCCGTCCCTGGAAGTGTTCAAGGTCAGGTTGGATGAGGCTTTGGGAAACCTGGTGTAGTGGAAGGTTTCCCTGCCCATGGCAGGGGGGTTGGAACTAGATGATCTTTGAGGTCCCTTTCAACTCTAACCATTCTATGATTCTATGATTCTCCTACAGCAGGCAGCTCTTCATTCTCCCAGTCCCTGCCTTTCCCTCCAAGGACTTGGACAGTGCAGCTAGAGCACTTGCCAGTGGAGACTGGGCAAAAAAGTCAATGAGTATCTCAGCCTTCTCCACATCCCAGGTAACCAGGTCTCCCTTTTCCAGAGGGCCATATTTTTCCTAGTTCTCCTTTTATCACTGTAATAAATATATAGAATCTTTCTTATATTCCTTCCAGGTTACCTGTCCCTGCTTTCATGCTCTGTAGGCTTCCTTTTAGTGTTTGAGTTTGTCCAGGAACTCCTTGTTCATTCATGCAGGCCTCCTGGTGTTCCTGCCTGACTTCCTCTTTGTTGGGTTGCATCGCTCCTGAGACTGGAGCAGGTGATTCTTGAATATTTACCAGATTTCTTAGGCCTCTCCAGGGATTTATCTCATGGTACTCTACCAAGCACATCCCTGAAGAGGTCAGGGTTGTGAAGTCCAAGGTTGCAAGCTTGCCCTACTCCCTTTTCACTGCCCTAAGGATCTTGAATTCTACCATTTCATGGTCACTGCAGCCAAGACTGCCTTTGAGCTTCATGTTCCCAACCAGCCCCTTGTTGGTGGGAACAAGGTGCAGTAAAGCACCTCCCTTTGTTGGCTCCTCTCTTGCCTGGAGAAGGAAGTTATCATCCATGCATTCCAGGAACCTCCTGGATTGCCTATGCCCTGCTGTGTTGTCCCTCCAACAGATATTGGGGTGATTGAAGTCCCTCATGAGGACCAGGGCTCGTGAACGGTGAACATGAGGCTGCTCCTATCTGTCTGTAGAAGGCCTCATCCGCTTGGTCTTCCTGATCCGGTGGCCTGTAGCGGACCCCTACTATAGTATCACCTGTCTTTGCTCTCCCATTACTCCTGACCTATAAGCTCTCAGTTGGCTCCTCATCCATCCCCAGGTAGAGCATGCACTCCATCCGGTTACTAACATAGAGGGCAACATCTCCTTCTCATCTCCCGTGCCTGTCTTTCCTAAAGAGCCTGTATCCTTCCATTCCAACACTCCAGTCACAGGATTCATCCCACCACATTTCTGTGATGCCAATAAGATCATAACCCTGCATGCCTGCACACATCTCTAACTCCGGTTGTTTATTCCCCATGCTTAATGCGCTTGCATAGATGCCTATGGCTAGATTGTTGTCTTGGCAGTCCAAATAATATTGTTTAAAGTTTTTTGCTACACAATCCTTTTTGGTTGAATTCTGAAATGTCCTGATAAAGAGCAAGATCCTTTGTACAATCTCCAGCCAATGAAGGTTGAAGAAGGCAACTGAAAGAATACACCTAAGTTAGCTAGTTGTCAAAGTTGTGGAGTGCATGAGTAGCCAGTCGTTTAGCAATTACTCTCAGTGTGCTCGTCTGGTTAGAAATTTCCTGTTCTCATTGCCTTTCTTAATGACATACAATTTTATCAAAAACAAATCTCTGAGAAAAAGGAAGACAGAATATGTCTATGTTAACATAGTGCTTAGAAAACAGAGGAAAACAAAATTTCAGTACTCTCTTTCACCTATCCCTTATATGTCTACTCTGTGGAATAAGCCTTTCTTTATGAATATTTAACGACGTCTAGTGAGACTCTTGCAAGAATTACCTTTTAACCCTCCAAACTAGCACATGGTCTTTAGGATACGAGGGTTCAATTCATTGTCTTCAGAAAGGGTTGGGAGATAACAGTGATCTCTTCTTCTTCTGTTTCCCCTCTCACATTGACATCCCAAACACATGCAAATTCCATTTGAATAACTCATTAACTCTTTCATTGATATTTTTGCCCTTTGGATGGACCCTAGTCATTTTTCATCTGTTTTCTTGCCATTTCTTTCCATACCCGTACCCACCCCAAACTTAAATAAAGAAAAAACAAAGCGTCCAGTAAACTAATATTTTTTAATATATATAGTAAATATAATAAATTGGTGTAGAAGACAAGAAAATGGAGAACAAAATTCAAAGCATTTCTGGAAGTTAGCTTTTATCTATCCAGTGGTTCACTGGTTACAATATTCACTCAGGGTGTGCAAAGCTACTACAAAATAACATTTTAACAAACACATGATTTGTCTCCAGATGTCACAGTTTCTAATCCTAGGTGACTGACAAACTACCAAGAATGTGTATACTGCCATTACCATGCAAATGTTATCTAGATTTTGTTCTGGTCAACAAACAAATCAGCAATTGTGACAACTTCCACATTTCTCACAAAAGTGAATTCATGTTCTCCAGTCAGCCTGTTTCAAATATCAGATAATATCACTGATTTGTAATATAATAATAGATGTGGATTTTCCCATGCCTCCTATTTAGAAAGTGGTTTGGAGAAAAAGACAATTAATGTTAATGCTCTCTAATAAGTGCTCAGTTTGGCTGTTGTTTTAAAATCTAAAGTGGATAAATATTTGGTTTGTGCCCATATTTTAATTTATTTCATTACATGCATTTGATAGAGGTGTTTGTTCTGTCAATATTCTCTAAGTATTCGTATTAAACTCAGGATTAGATAGAACTCTGATGAGAATAGGTTTATTTTACAGCTCAATGGCTGCCCACTCACTATGAAAGCCAGAGCCATTCTTTTCCATTTCACCTACCTCCTTCCAAAAAACCCACCCCCTAAACCTGTTATTAGAAAGGCAGTTGAATCAGAGGCTCTAAACATCTCCACAGTCATCTTCATCCATAACTATGTACTTTGATATCTCTGGATGCATTTTACCACTAAACCTAGTACTAAATCAATCAGCTACTGAGAAATCCACAGCTGGTCAAGTAAATTAAAGGAATATAAATCTTCAAATATACTCCAAACAGCTCATGGCAAAAAAGCACTTTGGCAAAGAAAGGTCAATTAGCTTTTCTTTAAATATCATATTACACCTTTGTAATTAAAATACCAGTTCTTTGGCTTAATATCTTCATTCTCATTATATTTGCATCTCAGGAATTCATCTACTAGCCCTCAACATCTTTCAGCATTCAGAGAATCGCATGATCTCATTCTCTGCTTTGAGTCAGAACATGAACAGAGCCGAAATTAGTGAATATAGTCATGATAATCTTATGCTGCCAGGAAATTAATTTCTCCCAGTTCTTTGCTCTATAAAGGGTTTTACATTCTGTTTAGTTATTCTTAAATCATTGTTCATGGCTTGTATGTATCTGTATTTATAGAAGTAAACCTGTCAAAGTAGAAACAATAATATATTATAGAGGTTGGATCTGGACTTAAATTAACCTCTTTTTTTATTCCTCCCAGCTTTCTAAATTGGTAACAGGCAGATGATACAAAATAACAGATTGTTTTAAATTGGTGGAGTCACTTCAGATTACATTGCTTACATTTTATGATGTTGCTAGTTATTATCACATGATGTAACATAATTTGTCAAAATGACATATCAGTAACATGGCAGAAACACCAGATGTCATAGCAATGTAAGAACTGCCAGCTCAATTTAGTTAATTTATCCTGTCCAGCCAACCCATCTCTAATAGCAGCCCGTACCAGATGCCTCAGAAGAAGTAAAAAGCCTTCAACAGTGAAAAAGGTTTGAAAAATCAGTGTAGGGGAGAATTTTCTTTCTGAGTCCTACTCAGCAAATGATTGATTTATTTCCTGCAGTATAAGGATATAAATTTCTTCTGCTTTTGTGAACAGAACTATCATTCCTAGTATAACTGTTGATTTATTTCCTTAACAGTATCATCATTAGCTCTTTCTGAATTCTGTTAAAAGTGCGACCCCTGGAATTCCCTGTCATACCCACGACAGGGAATTCCATGATGAATTTGGACACCTGATTTCTCTCAATTAATATTTCCTTCCTATTAATTTAAATATGTACCTCTTCAATTTCATTGACTTTCTCCTTTTGTTCATTAAGAAAGAGAAAAAAAAACCCAATAGCCTTAGCTTTTCTAGAAGCCAGTGCTAAATTAATTTAGAAATGGACACTCACTAGAGATTAATAAATCATAAAGTGTTATCTTTATACAGCTGAGTAAAGCCACCATATACATGAGTGCTTCTCTTAAACACTGGAGTGCTAACTCTTACATTCTTCAAGTCCCTCAAAAGTTTTCAGTTCCCTCTAATTTTGATTACATTCTTCATTCTCACTTTCACATTATTCTCAGCTTCTTTACTCCATGTCTCAACTGATATACTCTGTGTCATTTAGGATGCAATTCAGCAAAAGAAACAGAAGAAACATTTGTGCAGGTAGCACATCTGCATTGATTAACTGCATATATAAAGAAATGAACTATGTTAATCTGTTGTCTGAAAAGGTAACACCATTATGTGAAAAAAGGAAGATCTCTCACAAAAGTAAGTTTTTTTAAAAAATCTTACTTTCAGAGAATCAAAACGATGTTTTCTTCTAGATTGTATTCATCTAGGGAGTCTCTTACATCATCTGCCATGTGCATAGATGACAAGCAGTAAAGTGATCTGCTTGCTTATATTTTGTCAAAAGTTCAGATGACCTTTGCATAAGGAAGTTTTTGACCAACTTGAGACAAAGGAAAGTAGTCAAATTGCCTTTTCCCACAGATGGAGTTAGAGAAACTTCAGAAATACATGTGTTAGTAAGAACATAGACTTCCCATCCGTTCTTAGCTGAACCAGTTTACTAATTCCTAATGTAATCTATCTACTTAATAAGCACTATCTACTTAATAAGCAGAAGACAGTCACAGTATAGAAAACCAGAATTCATCTGTGAAAATTAATGGTTTACTGACATTATGTTAAGTCAGATAGCAAAGGTCAATTTCTTGACTTTTGGTAGGGAGTGAGTGATCTTCTGGGACGGTATCGGTATAGTTAAAGGAGGCTGTTCCTCCATGCTTGTTGCCCTTACAGAAACAGAACTCATCATTATTTTAAAGCAGCTTTTCCCACTTGCTAGCTTTCGTGCGCACTGCCTGCACTTCTATAAGGGACTTACTAGCAGTCCTACTTCAAATTCTCAGAAGCTGCAGAAAAAAAATTATTTCTTCTTGATGAGTGCTACCAAGCAATGACATGTCTAGATAATTGAGGAGCAGTGTATATGGAAAGCACCAACGAGGAGTAACATGGATGAAATAGGTAAAAGGGAGAAAAATTACATTGAGAATGTAGCTGGTTTATATTGTCTCGCAACAACAATTTAATTTCAAAGAAGAAATGAGATTAAAAAACAGCTTTTTGTCCCTAAAGTTTGTATGAGTTGCAGGATAATTCCCAGACAAAACAATTTACTGAAGCAGCACTGCTAGACAGTGAGTGACTGACAATCTGAGCAACCAACCTCCTCAGGGATATCTAAACATAGTACTTCATAGCAATCCAAATCCAGTAATGAACCTCTAAGCGATAAACTATCTACTTTGCTGCATTTTGTTAGGCATCAGTCCCAGAAGCTCAGACTATTTAGGGAAAAAGAAGGGTGATATCATGTACTGCAGTTCAGTCACACTTGATCACATCTTTCTAATAACTAGATGAAGCTTGACCTTGACTTTGATGTTTATAGGCTACAGAAAAGGTACAGCACAAAGCTGAAGAGGAGCAAGCATGCAAGCAAAAGTAGACAAACTTTTTCTTTATAAACACAGAATATTTTATTTCAGGTTTTTAAATTTCTCTTTCTCTTGTTCTTATTCTGACAGGTATATAGGAGGATGTAGGTATCTATTGCTCCATAAGCTCAAATCAAGCATAACTGGCATGAGACCTAACATTGGCCTGCAGCACTTCTATTGCTAAATTTACAGGAAAATGAAAGATTTCTTTTTAGCACTAATTAATTTTCCTTATTAATGACCTTGTGATATACTATTAGGATATAAGCGGAGACACAGGAAATGATGCACACTGTATCATTTTTCTCTTTCTGCTCCTCATAAATATATTTTTTAATCAGCCCTTAGTTTTAGACTAAGATGAGATGCAAACTCTCATTTTTCCTGCAAAGGCGGATTGAAAGTTAGGTCTGTTCATTCTGTTAGAGATTTCCTGCTCAAGAACGGAGTTCTGCCACTAGAGATCAGATTGTGTGTACACACATGGACTTGCAGAAGCATAAGTAGGAAACTGCAGGAACATACAATCTTATTATTGATTTTGTTGTGGTAGATTGATCTGAGCCAGCAGCTAAGCCCCACACAACCACTTTATTACCCTGCCCCACCAGAGAGGACAAGGCAGAGAATAGGAAGAGGAAAAACAGGAAAACTCATGAGTTGAGAGAAGGACAGTTTGACAAGTGAAGGAAAAATAATAATAATAAAAAAAACCCAGCAGCTTCAAGTTCCTGAAGGATTTCTGAGAAAGCTCTAAAGATGGACACTGTTGCGATAAGGAGATGAACAAAAATCATTCTTATCAAACTGGTTGCAATTCTTATTTCCACAGTGTCATAAACCCCTCAGACTCTACTGGTTGACTCAGTCCAAGAACTCTTCTACCCTTGTAAGGCTTTTTTTCTGACTTTATCCACATTACTTCAGTTCCAGAAACACTTGAGTTGGGTGGCCAGAAAATGTGTTCTTAGAAGCCACCATAAACCCACCTTGCATTAGAGCCTATTTTTTGGCATATTGAGACACAGAAATTGAAACATTTTATGCTATGTTCACCTCACTAGGAACATCCTGCTCTCTCAGAGAGAGACTAAATTAAGTACTATAGTTTTATTGCTTATAGACAATATAATTAACAAAAGTCTTCAGGTTTCTTAAACCAAGATTATTTGTGAGAGACTATGTAGAATGTTTTGAGCTGGTTGACTAGATAACTATTGAATTGACTTCCCATTACAAAAGATCTTGTAGAAGTAAGAGTATTTCTCCACATGATTTAACTCCGTGAATACAAACATGGACAGGACTTTTGTGATTTTAGCACAACTTGGCTTTTGTAGAAGAGACATATTTTGGTATATCATAATTACTTGCAAATCAAAAAGCTAAAAAAATAATGCAGGACTGTGTACAGCACGATTGGTTTTTCAGTAAGAGGAATATTAGCATACCAAAAATGACCACTGAACATGACAGATGGACAATTTTAATTTCAGTCTGATCAGAATCTCAGGGAAAGTAGAAAAAATAGAAAGAGAAAGGATTATGTAGGAAACAGGTCAATATTATTCATGTAGCTTTTTTCTTCAATAAGTTTTTAAGTGCTGGTTTGAGTACTGAGGTTATGAAGCTAAGATATAAATTACTCTGTAGACAATTAAATAATCCTTCTGGGAATTAAATACGAACAATGGGAATAAAACCACTGTAAGACATTTTTCTAAGGAAATCAAAATGAGTTAACAGGTCTTCAACATTTTGAAGTTAAGCTCAAGTGAATTGCTATTGTTGGAGCTGGTATGAGGAGTTATGTAGTATTTTCTCATTTTATCAGAATTAAATAAAGACGCCAATCCTTAATGAACTTAAACACTGATGTATTGCAGTTTCTGTAAGAAGGAAGGCCATCACTGAATAATTCCCTTGTTTACTTTAGCTGAAAAGTCCCACACCTAATGAGGTAGAAGAGAAGTCATTTACAAAACTGTAATGGTGAAGATGGCACTGTAAAGTACTTGCAACTCTGTAAACAAATTGATTAAAAAGCATAATGGTATGTATAACAAGGTAACAGTAAATTTATAATATGTTCTTAGATACAGTAGCATGTTGACTTCTAAGCAATTATCAGCTATTATTCCTGATTCATCAAAGGAAAATAAGTACATTTTTTAAAAAGGTTAATGACTAAGTGTCATGTACTTACACATTTATCTATTTCTGAATTTATTTGTATTGTTCTAGAGATAATAACCTCAGTCATAATTGTGAACCTGTCAAGGAAGTCAGCTGTTTCTGTGAACTGAAAAAAGAAGACAAAAGTAAGACTAGTTCCCTAGATCCTTGCATCCCCAATACCTCCACATGCCTTCTCCTTTCATCCACACATTGGTTTTATGGAGTTGGAACTTCACCTGTTGATTCCCCTGCTGTACAGAACCTCACCTGGAGGAGTCAACAGCAACAGACTGTCTAGATAATACAACACTGCTGATGTTAATTTACAGAGGAATCTCTACTGATTGGGAGAAAAGCTGGTTTCAATCTATTCTCTATAAACTTAATTTATCTTTATTACCCTGTTAATCACGATCTTCCTAGAATTTCCATGATATAGTCCAAAAAATGAGGCTTATTCCCAGTTCCATGCTTCCTTTGCCTGGGTTTTCATCTTATTCACCCAGCCCTCTTCATAATTCACACTACTGAAGAGAAGACGTTTAGTCCAATTTCAGGAAGACAAGTTACAAAATTCTTATTCAAACATACAGCCTTGATTCCCTTGTCTAATTTTTATTTGTGTGTTTTTCTTCTTAATGTAGTAGGAGTTTTTGAAATTAAATGGAATGAAGGCCTTAAAACACACCTTCACATCTCCAGAAAAGAACAAATGTTGTAGTGTTGTTATGATTTTCAGTGTGTGTTTTCTGTGGGGCTACAATATGCTATATAGAAACATATTTGTACTGTGGCCCTGTCAATAATCCATCAGCTATTCATCATCCCTTTCTCATGTCCACTCTTAGGAATCTTTGAATTTTTTATCTTTGTTAAGAGAAACTGTGGAAAGCTTTAAAACTGGTATAGTACCTCAATTAAGTCTGCCTTTCTTTTTCTAGTTTTAGCGGTTTTAGTTTGAGTTGGAAATTGCCATGGAACTATGAAAATCTTTTAATACTTCCCATGTTACCATCTCATTTTACATTCTCGCAATATGAGAACACTCTTTAATGCTCATCCTTATTTATGAAATTAATAGATATAATTTGTTATATTTGTGAACGACAACAAGGGTAGTTTTAGGCATTGAGTATTAGAAAATCATTAAAATATTAATTAGTGTCTTTATCTCCTCAGAAATTTAGAAATGGTGTATGACAATGTACAGTCAGGGACTAAGCATCTCCTTGAAAAGTTAAAGAATGCTCAGGCCTAATAACAGAAAATATAACACCAGTCTCCTGTAAGCCTACATAGACTAGAAGCTGGTAGAGAAAAGCTGTTACAGAACATATTCTGAAGTAATGATCAGACTTGTTCCCCGATAACTGTTAGCTTTAAAGATAGTTACTAAGCAACTCCATGAGAAATGCACTTCAATAAAAAAATATAGATGTTAGTTTCATGATAAATGTGAAATTTTTTTCTATAGCTGGGAATTTTTCCAGTGCTGTTTTCTCTTTTCAGAATAGACCAAATGCATCTGCTGGAAATGTGGCATTCCTACATATACATAAATCAAATCTTTTCTTGTTGTAACCCTGTTGACTTCAGTAGTACAAAAGAAAAACTTGTCACAAAATCCTTAGCTCAGAAACCATGCTATTAATTAATAATAAATATACTCTGTGCTGTACAAAAATTTGAATTAATGTACTGAAATTTACATAGTAATGTATTCATCCGTGTTCCTGCTTTACATTGCATATACAGTGATGGAGATTGTCCCAAATGAAAGGAGAATCCTAACTGGCACAAAAGTGACACAGAGGATCTATACTCGTTATAGATTTAAGCAGTAATATATAACAGTCTGTGCTTAGCGAGGCAGATTATTATCAGATATTGGTGGTTTAGGTGAGCTGAATGGCATAACTAACCCAAATAATATATTTTTCATGGCATTTATCAAGAATGGTTTAATATTTACTGTTTTTTTCACTAGTATTCTTTAATTAAAAGGGATAAAGTGCTAACCTGAATGCTCTATGAAACCATAATTGTGCGAGCAGGATTATATCCAGGATACACAGAACCTTTATTTAAAGTTATTTATTAAACTTGTTTAAACAGATTCAGACACTTACATTTGGACATCTACATGAAAGCTGTGTCAGACCTGCTGCTGTAGCCAATGAAGACCTGGCTGATTCAGAGTACAGAGTTTTTCAGCACACTCACAGTGAAGGTCAATCTCCAGGCTCCACTGACTGTACTAACTGTCCATTGAAGAAGCTGTCATTATAGACAAGACAGCATTAAATTTCCTACACATAAAGCTTGTATGTCATTTCATTCACCTTAGGACGTTTGAGACTTCTGCAAGATCTGTCAGATATCACACAGTTTCCAATGAAGAACTGCTTCTCTCTGGAGTGGAAGCTGGAGAACATACAGGGTATCCTGGAGGACCTGTACTACCATTTAGGCAATTCAGTAGAGCTTCTGGCTCACGTGTAGATCTATGTGTACCTAAGTGTCTTAATATGTAGTGAATCACACCTTTAATGACACTTAGAATCTGTACTGGAGATCATTAATGAAGAATATGTGTGTGTTTAAACCTCCCTTCCCCTTCTCCATTTAAAACATTTCAGGTTTATTAATGATGTGAAAACCCATGTTTATAGCAATTCAGTCGTGATGAACTCTTTCAAAGTTAAAAATAAAGTAGTTTAATGGAATTCAAAGAGTTCAACAGGAATGGCCTTACTGGATCTAACCTATAACCCTTTGATTGATAATGTCCATTGGCACACACCTTGTGTGAGGGAGAGGACAAGTACAGCACATTTCTTCTATATCTTCTATGAAGTTATAAAAGTAGGCACCTGGACTCTTTGAGAGCTAGAGGCATTGGGCTGGCTTTATTTTCTAATAGCTCTAGGCAGATTTTCCTTCCACCAATTTGTGTATACATTTTTGCCTGTAAAACTTAGGCTACCACAACACAATGTGGGAACACATTCCATTAACTGTGCGTTACCTGAAAATATACCTTGTTTTGTTTTGAGTTTATGCCCGATCGTTAAATATTGTATCACTAGCTCTTGTACTGACATAAGTATTTTAGTATGTGTATTGGTTTTGCCTCTTTCTGAATGGTCACATTTCCATCGTACTCGTCACCTTTCTCAGATGAATCAACATCTATCAAGTCAGTCAGTAGTGAAAGACAGAAAAGTAGGGTAATTGTCAAGTGTCCAGTTTCACAGATGAATTGGTTAACATTTTCCAGAACAGTGATCCTTTTCAAAAAGCCACTGAAATTCAGCCTTCAAAAGAATCTCTTCCAGTTGATGAACCTGTTCCTGCCTCTCCATCCCCCTCATCATACTGTCATGGGTGAGACACAGTAAATGACAGCCCATAGTGGATTTGGGGCTTATTTAAGAACCAACTAAATTAGAGCTTTTAACTTACTCAATTATCTCACACCTGCTTTCATTTGCACCCTCTCAACCCCCAGTGCTTGCTCTTGACTTCCTTTCCCCACAGGCGGATTGCACCTGGCCAAGGAAGGCTGGACAGAAAGTCATGTCAGTTTGCGCTATGCGTCTGCTTAAACTTACCAGTCTTGGGAATAATAATTCTCTTTTTACTTTTACCATAGCCCTTAATGATTGTAGCAGCTGCATCAATGTTACTAAGCAATGTCACTCAATAGGAGCAAAACCATAAAGTGAAACGGTTGGTGCTGAGTGTTAAGATATGCAGCCCTGGCATGAGGTTTAGCTATCTGAACAGACTTTGAGAAACTACAGAACATGACATGAGAAATTGCTGAACACAACAAATAACACAGTGAGAAGCTGGCAAAAGTTTCAGATAGTGCTGTGAGGAATGGCTGGATTGCACAGATGGCTAAGGGGAGTTATGCAGGAAACGGCCAAGATTCGCAGATAATTGTGGAGATTATTGGAGATCTTGAGGTGGCAGCACCTCGGTAACTATATTTGTAACATGAGGTAAGGCTGAGATGACCTAGGTAACAGCATCAGAAACACCAAATTTTGGTAAGGACATAGCAAACTGAGACCACTGGAGAAAAAATAATTACGTGTGAGTTGTTTATTTGGGAGCAGACAAGGATGGAGAAAGAAAGGATCAAGGTGGATGGCGAAAAGGAAGAGGAGGGGAAAAGGCTTATTGTGTATAAACAAGCGGCTGGTCAATACACCTGTCTGACTGACCCTCACTACTTTTGTTTTGTAATGTCACTCTCTTTCCTGTGTGTGTATGTTGGAAAGTCTAAGTGACAGCACCTAGAGACTAGGTTGTGTGTATACTTACCTTCCTCTGTGTGCATACGTGTGTGTGTGTGTGCATGCATGTCTATCTGCCCCTCTAAATACATGTTCAGTCCTGCTACTGACTACACCTAAAAACAGAAACAGCAGCATCTTTTGTAAATGTGGGAAATGGTGATAATCAGGAGTTTGACTTCGAAAGTACACTCTAAATTGGAACTAAGACAACAGTGTAGTCACATGCAATACTACTTCATATATTCTCATTCAGTTTTCACTCTTCTAAGGCTGATGGGTCATTCTAGGCTGATGGTCATGGTGTTTTTTGTTGTGATTTGTCTACATTTAACCTGTATCTGCGGCTAAACTGTAGCCAGCTGTTTTATTACCCAATGATGCTTCCCCACTCAAGAAGAGGAACTGAGAAAATGAAAGAAGACCTGCGGGTTGCAATAAGAACTATTTTATAATTAAAATAAAATAAATGAAAATAATAATGATAACAATAATAATATATACACACAAGTGATATACGGCTCAGCTGCTCACCACCCCTTGGCCAATGTCCAGCCAGTGATCCCAGAGCAGGAAAGTCCCAAAATCCCTCTCCCAGAATAGAGAGAGTGGGCCTCAGAAGCAGAATGATGACTGAGACCCTCCAGGGACAGTGACCACTGATGAAAAGAGAGCTAGATAAACAAGAGCAGGCCTGTCCCCAACAAACTTTCCATTTTATAGTGAACATGACGTTACATGGCATGGAATACTCATTTGCCAATTTAGGTGTTAATCTCCCCAGCCATGTTTCCCCAGGTTCTTGGACATCTGCTTGTTAGCAAAAAAACAGTTGGGCACTACATATACCTGCATATGATGGCTAGCTAAAGACTAAAACAGTGTCTCGTCAACTCTGTTCCCACTGAATTGGGTGCTGCGGTCTTTTTGAAAATGCAGCTTGCTTTAGAAATGTAGCTTCTCTGAACAGAAAATTGATTTTATGATTCTTTCCCAGTGAAACCAGCACATGATTCAACACATTTGGTCATCCATCACAATCCTCTGTAAACTTTATAGTTCTCTTTATGTCTTTTTTGGGGAAGGGTGACAGATGAGTTTATCCACAGCATCAAGCTGTGATGGAGAACTGATGAGTATCACTATCACTGTGCCTCTGTGAATGCCCTGTTTAAACATGGGGACAAAGGATCCTGAACAGGGGCTGGACCTACACTGAGGAGAGCGGGGAGGTGGGGGACTGTCCCCCTGGCCTCCTGGGTGGCTGCCTGCACTGAGCCGCCACTACACAACTGGAGATGGCTGCAGCAGCGTGACTTGGAGACCTCCAAAGTCCCCTGTGCCACTGGGGGAGGAGGTAGAGCCGGGAAGAAGGGAGGGGTGGGCGGAAAGTGTTTGTAAGATCTGGCCTTGTTATCCTCTCTGAATGAACTATTAATGAAATTGATCTGTCCCCAAGCTGAGTCTGTTTTGTTGGGGGCCATGGCTGGTGGGTGATCCCTACCTGTTCTTATCTGGACCCTCAGGCCTTTCTCCTCTCCATCTCACCCCTCACGGAGGGGCAGGAGTGAGTGAGCGACCTGGTGGTGGCTTAGCAGCCGACTGGGCTAAACCATGACACACTAGACACACTACCATGCTGATGTTTTCTGTTTTGTGCTCTATTCATAGAATCATAGAATCATAGAATGATTTGTGCTCTATTCCTTATCCTTAAGATTTTTTTTTAGGCTAGTTGATGAATTTAAAAAAAAAAAATTATGGTGTAAGTTATCAAAGACATTAAATTAATAGATAAAATCTGTCCCAAATTGGACACCAAATTGGAAGGTATCAGAAAAAAAAAAAAAAAAAAGATATTCTGAAGGAGTAACACAGAGTTTTTGATTTAATTCGAAGTAAGCTTTCGTGGATGGTGCTTTATGGCTGGAACTTTCAGAAGTAGGGAACCTAGGCATAGAAAGATTTATGCAGACCTTGTTAAACCTGAGATGTACTAAACTGGGTGCTGGTAATGATATATATGAATATATAATCTTTAATATCTCCTACCTGATAACTCATTCACAGAAGCAGAGAAATCCACCACAACATCAGAAGGCACAGCGAGACAATGAATCTTCAAACAGAAGACCCTATGGAATAATTATATGGTGGGAAAAAAAAAAACACTGGAACCAAGGCTTCCACTGTATTTATTAAGATGTCTGCTTTGATGTCTCAGGTTGTCAATGAAAATCCAGACAGAAACTCTAACATAGTTTGCAGTGTTAGAAAGTGGCATTACTTTATTGTGGCACCAGGCGCATGGGGGATATCTCCACCTAGTATGCACATCCAACCCCTGGATAGCAACTTAGTTATACACTGCAATAACGCATATTCGTAGCATATTCACATATTCATTGTTATTCTCTAAAAAAATTGGTTAATTTTCTCTCACTTTACATTTAGATTGCTTCACATGCTCAGTCCTTTTCCTCCCCCCGTTTCTTTTGGGTCTAGGGTATGTTTAGGATAGATGGTCACCATCTCCCCCTGCTGGAATTACCTTACCCCCTAGTTACTGCTGCACATGCTCACAATTCAAAAACATGGCAACAAAGTTTTTACATTTTCTGGGATGTTCCCCTTCCAAGGATATCCAGTTCTTGATAAGCAGTCTCTCAACTAATCACTCCTGACAGCTTCAAGGATGGGCACCCTGTTCTGTCTTCTTTAGACATGTGCAAACAATCTACTAAACCCTTCATGAAATTCTTTCACAAAATTTATCCCCTTCATTGTTGAATAACAAGGTGAATGATCTCAGAAAATCACATGTCCATGTTAATAGCAACCATTACTGCAGTATTAAGTAAGAAGGAAAGAAGAGAAAGGCTGAGCAAATACTATGTTAGCAATGAAATGCATGTTAGTTCAAGTCTTCATCATCCTGGGATAAATGAAGCTTTCTCACTCAACTGGAACAGGAAACAAACAAACAAATAAATAAATAACAATTTCAGAAATTCAAGAAGCTACATTTCTTTAGCAAAGAATAAAAGCCGTATTAGAATACTGCTGGGATCCCTTTATTTTGGGTAAACTCAATCTTTTAGTTTAACTGAGTCCTTAACAATCAGGTATATATTCCAAGTCCTTATACACAAGTGAAATACTAGAAATTTATCTTGATGAAGACTAGCTCTGAGTATTTGCCAGTAAAAATAAAAATAGTAACACTGCTGCAAATTCATCTTTGTGCAAGTCAGTAGACTTGTATATTATTTGTTGACTATTATTAGCATGAAAATATGATAGGAAAGGTCACTGTAGAACTATCTAGCTACTTTATACTTCTATCCTTCACCAGTTATTGCTAATTTGCTAAGTTTGCAAGTCAAAAAATATTTCCAGTTCCTTCTGTTCCACTGATACCAGAAAAAATCAAGCTTTACCTCTTGGTTCGTATATCAACCCACTTGTTACCAAGGATCTTATTTCAGAATACTAAACTCTGTTTGCAATTTTACTGCATAAAAAAAGTTAAATTGACCATAGCTTGCTTTCATAGGCTATGAAGTAACAGCTGTGCAATACTGGCAGTGATTTGCTTATATCAGAATTAGGCAAAGTCCACATCTGACCACTTTCTGTCTTCTCCAATACATTAGATCCAGTTCTGAACATTGCAGCAGAACCTACTATTTTAGTGGGCTGAAGTAAAAGTGAATTTGGAAATATTGGCAGAAATACCTGTTAGTACAGTAATGTGTACTCAGACTTTTTAAAATCAGCCAACACAGA
Source organism: Tauraco erythrolophus (assembly GCF_009769465.1). Lineage (NCBI taxonomy): Eukaryota > Metazoa > Chordata > Aves > Musophagiformes > Musophagidae > Tauraco > Tauraco erythrolophus. The sequence continues at coordinate 28,188,925 of NC_141468.1, read as the reverse complement.
GATATAATGACATAGAGAGAGTACTATTTTTCACGGGCTACTTCATAGGACTGTCTCCTAGCTCCAGGGCTCAATTGCAGATTTTTGCTGAATCCAAATTGTGTGTCAGGTTGAGATAGGCAGTATTTCCCCCAAGCTTCAGTTTACCTTGAAATGAAACTGGGTTTGCAGTAAAATACTGAAGTTCAGCAAGAGGCCCTTGACTATAAAGAATTGGTGGAGCTGATCACAGAGAATGAATTCCCCTCAGTTCGGAGGCTTCCATAGATAACTTTTTCCTGATTCCAAGTTCATTCTGCTTCAAACTTTGCTGACTAAGACTCACATACTACAGTGAAAAGTCTCCAGTTTCCAGTATATTCTAGTTTCCAATGTTTGGCCTGGAAATTACTCTTTTTCTGAATAGTACTGATTTTTATATTCCTGCCAGTGGGGAGTATGTCATGACTGAACACTAATGAGTAAATTCTGACAATAGTCCTGAAGCCCTAAAGGATTAATAGGTTTTGAATTCTCTAACTTCAGAAGTCAACTAAGCTCCTGTTCTGGAGTTGGAGGACTGTAGAAGGCTAAGGTTTGACTTATGCTTCAGGGGCAATTTATCCTTTTGCCTTTTTAGAGGTGGTCCGCACAACTAACCAAAACTGAACCTCCTGGGTAAGTTCCAAGAACTCCTGACTACTTTGCTTCATCTACTGTACCAAAAGTCTTTGCATTTAGTTTCTAGTGTGCAAGACAGCAGTATCTCTATGGCATTTCAAGACAATGTAGATTGAAATGGACTGTACAAATTTCCAGTATGAAAGTGATAGAGTGCAAGCTGCACATAACATTAAGAATTATGAAACTTTGCTGCTTAGTTCAAACACTGCTCCTCTCCTCGTCTTTTATTTATATTTTGATTTTGAGCATATATATAAAACAACAGTGGTAGTGAAATCAGAAACTCTGATTACTAGTAATTTCTTCATAAATAATTACAAATTGCAAATTTCCAAAGTATATTTCTAGTATTTGACTATGGACTTTATCCTATAAATGCTTGCAATTCACAGAATCAAGTATTTTCTGCTGGAAGTGTTTCTTGCAAGATTCATTTTCCTAATGCTTTTTATAAAGTAAAATATCTTTGCTTTAGATGGCAAAACTTCAACCTGCAAGACACTCCTCCCATCATGTAAAAAATGCTGACAACATTGATACGATTCAGGCATTTTCCCAATTTATGTGTCTCTTCTAAAGCTCAGACAGACTTGTCATTTGAATGAAAACTGTGTTCTTCAAGCTCTGTAGATATGACCTAGCTGAAATGATGACTATAAACACACACACAGCATACCTTTCTGGAAATATTCTCATTAGCAAATAAAAGATAATTTAGTGGAGTGGCAACATCATTCTCTAACCAAAGCAGCAGCAATGCTGACAGATGTTCATTTGACATGGATGAATGGAGGTATGTTTTCATCAAGTTAAGCTAGGGAAATCTATATGATTCAGATGCTACAGTCAGAAAACTTGACACTAATTTCTTGCTGCAGTGTTTGGAGAGATGCAATAGACCATTGTTTTTATACAAATATGAGGAACAGACATTTATATTCATTTTCCCTTCATAATATATCTCTAATTCTTCTGATAGTTGAGAATTCTTTTCAGCTCAGTCAGAAACATGTTCATCCCTTTTCTAATCGTTTTCACTGCTTGCTCATACACAAGTCTGTCTTGCAAATTGCATGTCTGTCGTTTGGAAACAAATGGTGCCGAAAGACCATTTTAAAGATACAAAAATGCGAAAGAATTCTTCCACTGAAAGATCAGACTTTTTATAGAGGAAAAAAAAGTTAAGCATGTCTTAATGAAAAATATAAATGTATAATTTCTTGTGAACATGTCCTTCATGTTAATCTTTCACAATCTTAAAAAAAAAAATCTTGTATCAATATAATAGCTGTTTCTAAAAACATCTTTCATTTTCCTTTATAAGACATACCAAGTCCGAAAGCATTGCTTCAGCATTGCATGAGGCAATACAAAAGTTATTTTTAATTATTATGTATCTGTAGTCAGCCAGCTTAATATTTCTACAATGGCAACGTCTCTATGACTCATTCTTAACATCCCATTTATCCAATTCTAGAAAAGGGTTTCTTTCAGCAAGTCTAGTCTCACAAACTTTTAGTTTATTTCTTACGTAAGGAATGAATGCCTGATTAGTTCTATCAGTAGTTCAGAATTATAATCTATATGCTTCTCTCCTGTGTAAAACTATGTTTATTCAAATTGTTATGATTGCTATGAGGCACAGATGACAACTACGCAAATATTTAATTCTCACTATTTCACAATAGGATTTATGCTGTCTTTCATGGCATATGTAAAGAGATACTCACTTTCTTAGACCTAATCTTGGGATCCACTTGTAGTAGCACAGTAAAACCTCACAGATGTTATTGGTAGGCCTGCAGAAAAGAGCTGAATGATATTAGCTGACTGTTATTTCTTTTTGCATTATATTGAAGATGGTACTTCATGGTTTTCATCCAGAATTTTGGCCAGAGGCAATAAAGAGTATGACCCACAAAGCATTCTGTCCTGGAAGAACTTGCTAACTATATTTGCATTGATTAAAACATTATTTTTGAAACAATAACCAACGACAAGACAAATGTTTCTGAGCTATTCTTCCATGAAGGGCTCTGTAAGACTTCAGATTCTGCTCCAGTTGTCAACAAACTGTTGTGTGATTGCCCAGAACAGAAGCTTTTCTGTGTAATAAAAATCACAACTAAGCTGGTATCAAGAGAAAGACAAAGGGAGATCTGACAATGAATGCAGCCTTTACACTTTATTGCAAAATTAATGGAGATTTCCAGATTTAACTAGGGCTTTCTGATTATAATGTCAAACTCTTATCAAAGAAGTCTAGTGAGACTCCATTGTTTTTCTCTATGAATTCTAAATTATAATGACAATAAACTGTTCTTTGCATTGTGCATTTCAGTTCCATTATTATACTTCACAGTAGGCTGGAATCACTTGGGTCTTCAGGCAAATGTTTTATTCCACTACTCAAGGTGTACTAAAACTGGCCCAAACTGCACTGCTTTTATGTCTAATTGTTTAAGAAATTTGATTATTCTCAGTAGGTGCTATTCAGTGCCTGTTTAAAATGTCAGATATATGCTTGTCGGAAATTTATACTTCTTGTTTATTTACTACTTTATCATAAAACAAAAATGACTTGTGGATTTCAATGCCCAGCAGCACATTCTCACATGAGAGTCTTTAAAATTAGAAGCTACATTCATTTTCAGATTTGGAGAACAGATAAAAAGTTGCTGACTGTATTTTAAAGAGTTTATTAATTATTTTTGTAAACCATTTAGCATTCTGTTTCCCAAGCAATTTTCTGTTCAATGCCTTTCTTTATGTGTTGTATATGAAAAAAAGAATAACAATTATTTAGATTATGATTAAGGTTTTTTAAAAATTCTATTATTTTCATATGAGCTAGAGGAGCTAAAAAACCCTGGAGTGATCAGAGATAAGTCAGTGGCACACATTTTTTCTCTTGAGATATTTTTATTGGAATTGAAGTATCAGGTAAATTACTTATCATACCAGATCGGTAAATACGGTGCTATTTGTCTCAATGTTACAGAAGAAAAAGCAATATAATCCCAGATGTGTCATTCCAGGACATTCTGTACTCAGAATTCTGTTTCTTTTTCCTTTCTCTCTCTCATCTCTAAGTTTTCAAGGGTTTTTTTTTTGTCCCTAAGAATCAAGAGATTTTTTTCATCAGTACCACTGTAGTCAGAGACTTCTCTAAAGCCAGAAATGTTGACTCCTGTGGGCTGTCCAAGTGGATCATGAAGATCTGTGACTATCATCTCTGCTATTTATACCAAGATAGAGAGGAACATTTCTGGAGGCATCTCTCCATCCATGCTTAGGTAAGCTGGTACTGCTTCAAGACCTTCTCTCACACCTACGTAAGGAGGTGCCTGCAAAAGATGTGTGTCTGAGGCAGTGTTCTTCCCAATATTTGCATGGGAGGAAATGCATCAGTCTCTGTGATTTAGGTCTGATCAGACATTCTGAATAGATCTGAGTGTCAGCCTGTATTTCTTGATATTTTCTTATGTCTTTTCCATAACATAGGCTTTTAGCATGCTCTAGAGAGTTCATTATGGTTGTTGGTATACTACTGACATGAATGAGATTTGTATTTGTCTTTAGAACAGAAATACCCCAGTAGCAAAATACTACCTGAGAAAGATAACATATTGACAGTATTATATTATATATCTCTTCCTCATTGTCACTTGATCTTGCAGATTGGTAGTTTAATTGAAAAGGTAAAGCAAGCACTCAGTACTAAATTTAATAGAAGCTGCTTTTAATACTTGGTAAAATTAGTCCAAACCAACACACTGTAAGAGGCAGAATGACATACAGTAGATTATAAAATTATACAATAAACGTTTGCTAGAACAGATAACAACTAAACAACAAATGATGAGTAATTAATAATTTGAGCCATATTCTTGCATGCCTGACATAATGTTGTGAACTATTTCAGACATGCTGGGAAACACTGACATAGGAATAAGGTAAAATGAATTTGGGATTTAAATTTCCGTAAGAAATATCAGAAATGTCTAGTATTGCAGACTTCAAAAATTGTCTCATCATGTGACCAATGTATTTCATATCTGGAGTAAACATAATACACGACTACTTTAGGAGACTTACTCTGATTTAACTCTGTACATAGTGAAACAATATTCAATACTGAACAGCATATGGAGCTACCAAAACATGGAGAAAACAAACTCAGTTGCATTGGAGAGAAGATGTCATCTATGTGGACTTGTCCAAAGAATTTTATGCTGTCACACACAACGTCCTTGTCTCTAAATTGGAGAGACATGGATTTGACGGATGGACCACTCAGTGGTTAAGGATTGGCTGGGTGATCGCACTTGGAGAACTGCTGTCAATGACTCCATGTCCAAGTGGAGACCAGTGATGAATGGTTCTCCTCAGGGGTCAGTATTAGGGCCGGTGTTGTTTAACAACTTTGCCATTTTATGTCAGGGAGTTGCCATATTGTTAAACAACATAGCCCACATGTTTTCATGCTGCTCTGTGATTGGTTGACATAAATTTCTTGAATATATTGTATATAAGGGTATATTTTTATATATATAAACATAAAAAATGTAAAGTGGTCACCTTTCTGTATGCAGTCATTGGGAGCTTCCTTTTGTTATGTGCTTCTGGGCACACTGCTAGGGTCAGCTAGTCCTACCAGCCAATCACAGGACTGACCGAGAGTATGTGTATATGACAGTGTCAAGAAATGAACATTACGCTAGAATGTTCATGTGTATATATAGACATGCATATATGAATTTACACATTAGAATATATTCCATCTAACTGATGTATTGGGAAAAGACATTTACACAGTAGTAAAAGATAAGTTTTTAGGTGGAATATGCAAGATCTTTCATAGCACAGCTAAAATTTATTAAGAGATAAACATGAAGGAATGAAAACAGGGAGAAATACTCAGAACTAATTAACACTAAAAGGCACTTACTCTCTGAGGAGAGGCATTCATTGACTAAAATTCTGCTGCAACACAAGTACATGATATGAACTACACAACTGGGCTGTAGGCAGTTCACCTTTTTATTTTTTCTTTTACTTTATTTATTTTCTGCCTATGTTCTGTATTGAATGTATTCATTTTTACAGCTGAAACTTGAACAAGTGACTTTTATCAGAGGCCTGCTGTATGAATTTTGAAAGGGGGTTAACGGAGGTCTGGTGAAATTCTGTTGAAATAACTACTCACAGGAAGAAATTAGTATATCCATTCAACAGCATTTTACTTTTGCATTAGCTGAACTCGTTGCAGAGCATGTAAAACACCAGGAAAAGGTTCAGTTGAAAGAGAAGAACATTTTTGAAAGGTTCAGCATAAGGCAGTCATCTTGATTGTTTCTCCATTCTCAAACCTCTATAAGAATCCTTCCATTCAAGAAAGCCTGGCTTGCACTGAATTTGAAGACTACTCTTCTCTTTCTTCAGCCAAGGATACCACAGAATTTGTCAGCTCCTGGAAACACAGAATGCAAGACACCTTGTGCCCAGGATCTGGGTTCTTTTCTTGCAGATCAGCTGCTTCTTTCTTCTAGGAGAACTTCAGACATAAGTATCAGTAACAAACTACCTTCTCTAACAGAACAGGCAACTCAGGCAGGACAGGGGAGAAGCATTAGGAAAAGAAAGACATTAGTAAAAGAACTTGAGAAAAGTAGTATTTCATCCGTATGCTCTGTACTTGATTTATCAGTAAACAGAAAGTTCTAAAGTCTCTGGAGATGTTACTGCATTTGAAAAACACATTTCCACATTTCTCAGAAATCTAACCTAGAAAACCACAAAATGTTAAGAGTTGTAGTATTACCTTGTTCTAATAAAGCTGCAAATTTTCAAACCACAGTAAATCAGGATCTGTGAAAGACATTTTTATAAGCTGTTGACAGGAGAATTAAAATGCATGTAAAATACGTAAGGAATGAGTCTGCTGTCCCCATTGATGTATTTGATCCTGTGTTTGCATATATGATGCATAATAGGACTGTAGCTGATTCACAGCAAAATGTAACCCAACTGATCCAGGTTGGAGCCAGCTATAGAGTATTAAAAATTTACCTGTACTCAGTTTGCATATTTCAATATTCAGAACTTAAACCTGTCCTAAATGTTGCATTTCTGTATTTCAATTTCTATTGCCTTCACTGGGAGTTGTTAATATGCAGCAGCCTGCAAGAGCAAATGTTCTGGGCACTTCAAAACCATGAATCTGTATGATAGCAGACTATATTACACTGGAGCTAGAGAAGTGAATTCTCCTCGCTGAAGAAGGCTAATTGTCTGAAAAGACAGTTATTCCAGACTTTTACTCAGCCTAGTAACTACTAGTGATAGTAATCACTATCTAGTATCAACATTCATGAAGCAAAGTTATTTAAGAATCTTAGAGTAAGAAAGAATTGGAAAGGGAGGATGTGTGGATGTAAAGAAAGGCTGCCACCTAAACAGGCATGCGCAAATGCGATCCCAAGGTTAAGTTAGCTTGGTTATCTCTGCCCTCCGTTCTCCAAATAAAATCAGCATACAAAAATATTAAACCAATATTTATTTGAACAGGCAGGCAATAAAATATTGGTACTATTAACTGGCTATAAGCAAAGGTTGGGTTTCATGGTTGTCCCAGTTTTAGCTGGGACTGGGTTAGCTTTTCTTTTTAGCAGCTAGAAGAGCTCCTTGTTTTGGTTTTACTCAGAGGCTCACTCTGAGAAGAATGCTGATAGCAAGTTGATGTTTGTGGTTGGACGTGAAACTCCAAGGACTTTTCAGTGTGCCGGAGTGCAGAAGCACGGCGGGATAAGGGGGGAGCATAGTTGGGACAAGGGGGACACGATTCCCCTTGTGATTTGTGGTGGAACTTAAGATTGAGGGCCAAACTGGCCAATTAGTATTCCATATCATGCAGCGTCATGCCCAGTATAAAAGGGAGGGTCAGCCGGACAGAAGGGCTTTTGCGCTTTGGCTCTTTCGCCGCTTTTGCTCTTTTGCCACTTTTGCTCTTTTGCGCTTGCTGCGCTTTTGCTCTATTGTTTTTTTCTTTCTTTCTCTCCCAGTACTCCCACTCTTGGAGTACTCTCTCTCTCTCTCTCCCCCCCTCTCTATTTCGGGGCCTCACGTTCGTCCGGGATTGCAGCTTCGGGACGAGACGGGCTTCGCATACGAGGGGGTGGTGAGCACCTACACTGTGTATTAAATCATCTGTATTAAATCGTTCTTATCTCAACCCACGGGTTTCACGTTTATCCTTTAATTCTCTCCCTCATTCCTGGGGGTGAGGGAGGGGGAGTGACCGGTTGTGTGGGAGGGTCAGCCTAACCCACGACAATGGTTCATCACAGACTGTGATGCAGTCAAAGCCTGATGCATATGAAAGAGCTATTCCTCTTAGCCTAACTTGCCCATTCAGATTACAAGTCCTCAGCTGCTCCCCGCCTTGGTGCTTAAGATAGGAGAACCACAAAGAATCACAGTAAGAATCACAGTATGACCTTCCATCATAATAACGTGTCAAAGGAGAAAAATTCACATTTTTTCAACTGACCAGAAAGTCTGAATTTACCAGTTTTGTGACAATTATATTGTATACTGTTCTTAGCAGACATCTTTGATATTGGAAGATAGCTGAAATCACTCATGCAAACAGTTTGCCCGTTTTCCTGCATATGTAAAGTCTACCATGGCTCCCAAACTTCGTCTTCAGCAGTTTTTGACACTGCTCATGCAGCAAACTGACGCAGTCCCCAGCCAGATTTTATCTCCATTAAACAGAAAGAATTTATCCCATCCCAATAACATCTACCACTCAATGAAGGGAAAGCTCCACGAGGTCCAGGAGCAGTACCATCTTCTTAATTTATTGCTCAGAATGAAGTGGTGTCTGATAAGGGAGTAGAAAAAAATCAAAAAAGCACCCTCCCAGTGAAAACAAGTGTGGCAATAGGTTACATGTGACACTGTGCCTTACTGAGATCTCTTTCAGTAGCCCAAGTAGGTTCCCCTGTATGTGGTACCTCAGCTAAAAAATATAGCATTTACCAATGGCTATATCAACCATTTTGCTTCCTTTTTTTAAACTTATCTTGTAAGATTCTTGAAGCAGTTGTACTCTGAGCTCATGGCCTGCAGCCTGATCTCTGTTACGACTTCTACATACATCACAATGTAAATAAATAATACTGTACAGTTCATTGTAGTAGTAGCAGTCTCTTCTAAACAGATACTTAGGTGGAGATTTTTGGCTTCTTCTTCTTCTTCTTCTTCTTCTTCTTCTTCTTATTATTATTATTATTATTATTATTCCGATGAAAGAATAAACCACTGATTGTTAGTCTCTTTTTTTGTCTTCCTCTCTTTATTCTTAGCAATAACAGGAAGCCAGACAAAGGCAGAAACAGTAAATTTTGAGGGGAAAAAAACGCTCTTCATTGGTACAGATATTTCAGAAAACAAGGAGACCAAATGCCAAGGGAAGTCCATTTTGCTTATTATTTCTGGTTCAACATTAAAAAAGAACAGCTATTCCTGTGCGTTTTTGTGTTTTTTTGAAACAGGTGATCCTGCTTTCTATTATGGAAAAAGAAATTCATAAAAGAGTGGAAAAGAGATGAACTCTTCTGAGCTCAAGAACACAGAGAGCAAGGTAACTTCCTTTGCAGCTCCAAAGCATGTGCTCCTCTGTACTCAAGCAATAACCTGTGTTCTCACCTTGATCTGTGTCTCTGTGTCACTAGAAATTCCACATATAAGTTTGATCTCCAGAGCTACAGTTATCCAGTAATGCTCTGCTGTCTCATCTGTTGTATAAAGCTGTTATCAGCAAAATTGTAATCCTATCTGGAACGCACACTTGAGGAAATAAAAAACCAAAACCAAACATGCAGCTTTGCACTTTTAAAGTCACTATAGTAATAAGCAGTGATGGACAGTGGATCTGAAGCTTGTTTAGGTTTCCCTAAGCTTCTTAGTCAGAGAGGGCAGAGTCTTCCATTCAGAATCCTTCATTCTCATATTTTCTTAACTCCAAAATTTTGCTTTTGGTGTCATGTGGAAAAAAATTAAAAAGGACCTCATCTTTTACTTTTTTAAAAGGAAGAGAGATTTTGCTCCCCATATTTGAGAGAAATCTTTGGATATTGGAACTCAACACAGCAAAAATTAGCGATAAAATTGAGTCAGCGTTATGCGTTTTTAGGCTACTAAAGGTCATCCCTCACAATACACCCATACTGCTCTAGACCTCTGGTGAAGATCTAGGACTATATGAAAGAAGTGTGCCAGACGGTACAATGCTACAGGTGTAGTAGTTCTTTGGAGAGTAGTTCAGACAAGGGAGGAAAGCAAGGGAGGGTGCACCCTCATGTTCTGGCATTTCTCTTCCCCTCCACTCCTGTGCTCACTGTACTTGCAGCTGACTTGGGGGAGAACCGTAAGGATTTTACCTGTTCTCTTGAAGTGTCCAGACTCATGAAAGTAGCATGGACATTAACGCTAACACAGGCAACTTCTAATGACAGAGCTGAATAAAAACCAAACTGTTTTTATGTTACAGTGTGATCTTTCCAAAATATATAGAGCTTAAAGGCTGGCTTCGCAGATCAAGAAATCTGACAATGACTGGCACCTATCTCTAAATATTTGTGTTGCAAAAATACAGCAAAGGCTATGAAATAGTCAGTGATGATATGTTAACATTAATGTTAACTGTCTTCCTGTCTACAAAGACATCATACAGTAGTTTTACAGAATGGTAATGTCTGCATTCTTGAATGATTTATTCTTTTTCTGTTTATTCAATGCACTCGCTGATGTGATTGTCCTAAATCTGAGGATAAGAAAAGAAAATGTGAAGAAGAAATGCTCAGGTTTGCTGCTTATAACTTGAGATCTGATTTCAAAATTCTAAGGTAGATTTTTTGGTATTTTAAAAGTTAGCAAATGGGTATATGACTATTAGAAAGGGAATCAAAGAAGATATCAATCAGATGGAAATTCTGAGTACTGGAAAACTTATTTGGTTGAATAGACAATACATTAAGGAACTGTGTTTAATTACTTTCCTTCAGCAGCACTTCAGCATTAATCTGTGAGGTTCATCACTTCCTTTTCAGCAGAATCAGAAAGCCAACCAGCCCCAAATTGATCAGTGTATTATGTAATTCAGATTGTAAAAAAGAATACTCTACGGCTTTTATCATAGACCTCTGAGCAATAAGTAGAGAAATAAGCAATCATTTATTTTGATAGGCTTAAACAAATGGGGAATTTGAACTATATTAAAGAAGACATCAATAATGGGCTGTGTAAATGTGTTAGTAAAAAGTAAACTCCACCCTCATGGGTATTTCTTGTCTGATGTTCTAGTTCAGATGATTCATTCTCCAAAATACTGAAGAACATGTAGATCTGTACTGTGCCAGGTAAAGCTTCATCCAGGAATATCAGATACGGACAGCAAAGACCTGGATTAGGAAGAGGCATGAAGAAGACTATGAAAAAAAAATGTTGCATTTAGAAAACCTTAAAATGGATTTTAGAGAAAGATATCTGAGACGAAATGAATCATAGAATCATAGAATGTTTAGGGTTGAAAGGGGCCTCAAAGATCATCTAGTTACAATCTCTCTGCCTTGGGCAGAGACACACTCCACTACACCAGATTGCTCAAAGCCTCATACATCCTGACATTGAACACTTCCAGGGATGAGGCATCCACAACTTCTCTGGGCAACCTGTTCCACTACCTCACCACCCTCAATGTAAAAAATTTCTTCTTTATATCTAAACTAAATCAACCCTCTTTCAGTTTAAAGCCATTGCCCCTTGTCTTATCACTACATATCTTTGTAAAAAGTCCCTCTCCAGCTTTCCTGTAGGCCCCCTTTAAGTACTGGAAGGCTGCAATAAGATCACCCCGGAGCCTTCTCTTCTCCAGGCTGAACAGCCCCAACTCTCTCAGCCTGTCTTCATAGCAGAGGTGCTCCAGCCCTTGGATCATCTTTGTGGCCCTCCTCTGGACTTGCTCCAGCAGCTCCATGTCCTTCTTGTGTTGGCAACTCCAGAGCTGAATGCAGTATTCCAGATGGGGTCTCACAAGAGCAGAGTAGAGGGGCAGAATCACCTCCCTCGACCTGCTGGCCATGCTTCTTTGGATGCAGCCCAGGATACGGTTGGCTTTCTGGGCTGCCAGCGCACATTGCCGACTCATGTTGAGCTTCTCATCCACCAGCACTCCCAAGTCCTTTTCCTCAGAGCGGCTCTCAATCCATTCTCCGCCCAGCCCGTACTTGCACTTGAGATTGCCTTGACCCATGTGCAGGACCTTGCACTTGGCCTTGTTGAACTTCATGAGGTTCTCACAGGCCCACCTCTCCAGTCTGTCAAGGTCCCTCCGGATGGCATTCTCTCCCTCCAGCATGTCCACAACACCACACAGCTTGGTGTCATCTGAAAACCTGCTGAGGGTGCACTCGATCCCACTCTCCATGTCTCCAACAAAGATGTCAAATAGCACTTGCCCCAGTACCGACCCCTGAGGAACACCACTCGTCACTGGCCTTCACTTGGACATCACTGACTGCAACTCTTTGAGTGCGACCATCCAGCCAATTCCTTATCCACCGAGTGGTCCATCTGTCAAATCCAAATTGTAATAATAAAGGCTTACTACTATTCAAATAATGCTCATTTTTTATTTATAAATAAGACAAAACCTATATTATCAGATTTATTGAACGGTTAGTAGACAGCAATTTACACTCTTTTCTCTACACCACATCATTCTTGACCAGATGTCACTTGGTAACACTGACCTTTTTATATGCTATTTAATATATTCTCTCATGAAAACCAATGTCTTATTGCTACCCACTAATTTCCGATTTTCCTTTATTATCCTCTTTACCTTGATGATACATTTTTCCTAGTTCAAATCTATTCTAGAAAGTTTGTGTTGTATATTTCTTTCTCCTAAAGATGATCACTTGTATTTTCTTGCTTATTTCCACTTGTATTTCTAGTCTACATCTGCATCTGTTCCTAGAAGTCTTCCTCCTCTCTCTAGTTAAAGGTAATTTCTGTGACCTTGTGATTTCTTTTCCAGCAGGGGCAGGGCTAGGTTCTTCTTTGATAAGAGTATTCAGTTGAACAGAAAATTGGAAACTGGATGGGAAAGATTTGTTGCTGTAACTTCTGGTACTGCTTATGAAATAATATGTGTGGCTAATTAGGAATCTTCGACAGTAGGTATTATGAAGCTGAGCTAAGTTGCTGAATTGTGACTGGCTACTACAATCACACTGATGTTCTGTCTCTGATTGCAGAAGCATAAGAAGAAGAATCAGGAGAAAAGTGTCCAGGAAACTACCAAGGATTTAAGTATCTCATAGAGAAAAATTATCATGGGAAGTGGCAGCAGGCTGAAAAGCTAGTCGGTATCTTACTACTACGCTTACCTAAACATGCCCGAAATAATGGGATTCATATTATCTGGGTGCAGAAAAAGTGTACATTTCATTTTCTCTCCTCACATTCATGAAGTGTAATTGCACATACTTTCACCAGCCTTTCTGTCTTGATTCGTTTAATCACTCCTATGCTTATATTGTGTGGAAAACTGTCCTCTGTTTTCTGAAGTGATTTACCATTCCAGTATAAAAATGCACTAACATAAAAACTTGCAATAGCCTAACTTAAAATGTACGTTCTGCAAATATCCATCCAATGCACACAAACCCTTATTGGAGGGAAATTTAAGAAACAGCATGAGTTTCACGAGTGGCGTCCCTCAGGGGGTCCGTGCTGGGCCCGGCCCTCTTCAACATCTTTGTCGGTGACATGGACAGTGGCATGGAGTGCACCCTCAGCAAGTTCGCCGATGACACCAAGCTGTGTGGTGCCGTCGACACGCTGGAAGGGAGGGATGCCATCCAGAGGGACCTCGACAGGCTGGAGAGGTGGGCCCGTACCAAACTCATGAAGTTTAACCAGGCCAAGTGCAAGGTCCTACATCCGGGTCGTGGCAATCCCAGGCACAAATACAGACTGGGCGGAGAATGGATCGAGAGCAGCCCTGAGGAGAAGGACTTGGGAGTACTGGTGGACGAGAAGCTCAATATGAGCCGGCAATGTGCTCTTGCAGCCCAGAAGGCCAACCGCGTCCTGGGCTGCATCAAGAGGAGCATAGCCAGCAGGTCGAGAGAGGTGATTCACCCCCTCTACTCTGCCCTCATGAGACCTCACTTGGAGTATTGCGTCTAGTTCTGGAGTCCCCAACATAAGAAGGACATGGACCAGTTGGAAAGGGTCCAGAGGAGGGCCACGAAGATGATAAGAGGGCTGGAGCACCTTTCCTATGAGGACAGGCTGAAAGAGTTGGGGCTGTTCAGCCTGGAGAAGAGGAGGCTCCGGGGTGACCTTATAGCGGTCTTCCAGTACCTCAAGGGGGCCTACAAGAAAGATGGGGAGAGGCTGTTCAGGAGGGCCAGTTGTGACAGGACAAGGGGTAATGGTTTTAAAATAGAGGGAGGTAGATTCAGGTTGGATATTAGGAAAAAATTTTTTACCATAAGAGTTGTAGAACACTGGAACAGGTTGCCCAGAGAGGTGGTGGATGCTCCATCCCTGGAGACGTTCAAGGCCAGGTTGGACGAGGCCCTGAGCAACCTGATCTAGTTGGAGATATCCCTATTCCTTGCAGGGGGGTTGGACTAGATGACCTTTGAAGGTCCCTTCCAGCTCTAACGATTCTATGATTCTATGATTCTATGAGAGGAAAAGAAACTCATTTAAGCCGAAGTAAACTCTTATGGAAATTATTTTGTTGTATTCACCAGCTTCCCTTGAACGACATACAATGCATGCAGGAAGAGACAGAAGTAGACACCCTGTCAGCCCTTTTTCCCTTAAAGTTTCAAACCAAGTGGCAGGCCTATTGGACAGCAAATGGGGTTCTCAGTAGTGAGACTGAAAAATTTCCAGTAAAAGACCATCGTTTTATGATTTTGTTTACTTATGTATGTAATCCAATTTGTCCAACAAAAACTTTTCAAGAACAGCAGTGCTTCATTTCTCTTCTGTGCCATGTGACAGCTGGCTATAAACAGAACAATTTTTTGAATATGTCACAAGACGATGGATATTACAGTCCTTCATAGATGGGCAGGGATGCTAAACCATGTAATTCTTTTTGCAGCATATAGCAAGAAAATTCTTTTGCAGCAAAGATTTTCAGTTGCCTTCTCAAATGATGAGAACAGTTTGTCTCTACTTACATATTAATGGCCAAGAATTTTATGCCATTAGTCAAAATAAACTACATTCTGCAATCTGTCCGTTGAAATATGACATCTCAGCATGGGCAAAAAAATCTTATAATGGCCCTTTCTCAGGTATAAGCTATAGGGCTAGCATTTGCAGTTTCAAGTGTGTCAATAAACACCAACTAAAATGATGCCAAAAGTGGAACTTGCTTGAAACTTGAAAACCAGAGTGAATGCTTTACAAAGTCAACTTTTTCACATAATGAAATTCTGCATAAATCTGAAAATTCAGTTCCCAAATTAAAATTAATTATCAAAGAATTTCATTAAGACCCCAAACTGAAGTGGGAAATTAACAAGCATCAAACATAGGTCTTATTGAAGCATGACTAATATGGTATTTGCAAGCTGCTTAAATATATGTTATTTCCTTATTCAAGACTATATTTCTATCAAACATGCTGTGATCACTTGGAAACAAGAAGTATTTTTAGTATTTTTTCTCTAAACTGTTTAAAAATCAATTATATTTTTGCCTGAAGAAACAAATCTCAGAAGGATTTTTCTTCATGACAGGATTTTCTGTGGATTCTGCAGAAGCTATAATGGTCTGCAGTAATATTTAGACAGTTCATAACCAGCATGACATTTGATACATTGTACTTTCTTTGACTGTTGCAAGATAATCAAGTAGCTAAAACGGAAAATTTGTATTGTCTGTTATTAAGAAATGGATGATTTTCTAATTTATCATGACATGTTCCAGTGAATTCACTCACTATCTTAACAGTTTACCTGATGAATGAAATTGTTAAGTAGCCAGGTTACTAATGCTTTCCTTGCTTTAGCTGCAATGGTGTTAAAAGCAGCAAAATACTCAGTAGAAAACCTCCTCACTAGAGGGTCAGAAGAAGGATGCTGCTCCTGTTTCTTCCTTCTATTTATATCTTCTTGTAACTGTGCCCTTATATGTCAGAAAATATGGAAGGAAAGGGATATTTCTAACAGTGCTGGAGGGAAGAGGAACATACCCACTGCAGTCAGTAGACTTACTGGCATTGACAGCTCCAGCATGGGATAAGGTTATCCTGCCCGCCTGCTGACCAATAGATTTAGGTTGCATAAAGGGTCTTTCTAGAAGTCTTGGAGAGCTTTTGACTGAGTCAGCTTTGTTGTCTCCCTTAGTGTGCATCCTCCTCTTTCCCTGATCTGGCTGGGGCTGCGCTGTTGTATGTTTATTTTGCAATTTCAGTATGGCTGTATACATGATACAAGGGTGAATTTGGTGGGGAAGGGAAGTCATACCCTTGATGACACTGTTTAGTATGACGGAGAATGTTCTCAGTGCCACAAGATAGTACCATGGCTATAACTGGGTGATCCACCCCTCTGTTTAGCTCAGGTTTGCAGCTGTCTTTCAAGTTAAGTAATAACAGAGAAAGGATTTCTCTCCTCCTTCATGTTTCCACCTACCTTTTTCTATTTCTGTTGCATTTAAACAATGCATAAAAGCTAAGGAAAAAAGGAAATACTGTGTTAAGCTGAATAAATTGTACGAAGAGAACAGAAAAGTCTAAGAATAGTTGTCGTAGTTTTAACCTGGCTGGCAACCAAACACCTCACAGCTGCTTGCTTGCTCTCCCCTGCCCCTGGAGGATGGCGGAGAGAATTGGAGGAGTAAAGGCAAAGAGACCTGGGGGTTGAAAACAGAACAATTTAATAATAATAATAATAATAATAATAATAATAATAATAATAATAATAATAATAATAATAATAATAATAATAATAAAAATACGAGGAAGTGATGCAGAGTGCAATTCCTGATCATCCGCTGACCAATGCCCATTGCATCCCCAGCTAGTGGTCTCAGAGGACAAAAATCATAAAACTGCAATCCCAGAAGACAGAGAGAGAATTTCCTGGCCAACCCACATTTATAAATTGAGCAGAACATCACATGATGTGGAATATCTCATTGGCCAATTTTGATCAATTGCACTGGCTATGGTCTCTCCCAACTTCTTGTGCAGCTGCACACTAGCAAAGCATGGGAAATTGAATAGTCTTTGATTTCTTAGCAACAACTAAAAACATCAGTGTATTATCAACATTCTTCTCATACCAAATGCCATCCTAAATCCAAAACACAAAAGTATTCTAGCTACTAAGAAGAAAACTAACTCTATCCCAATAAAAACCAAGACAGTAGTACAAGTGTTCTTCTAAAAGTCCTGTTAATGTGTTAAAATTCAAAGATAGTATTGAACTGGGATTTCTTTTCTAAGGATGTATTATTCCTAGGACTGTAGGTAAGAGTGGTTTGATCATAGATTCAAAGAGCATATATAAATATATTCACCTTGTATCTTAGCTGATCTCTTTAATGGCAGTGTGATTACTTATACCATGTAGTTTATACATATTCTGTAGCAAACACAAATCAGGAGACCTGAACTCTTCTTCATACTCTTGTAGTGGGCAGCTGTACATCTTTGAGGTAACCCTTACACTTTACTGTGCACCCTTTGGGGATAATGATGATACAGGGACATTTAGTAAAGTGAATAGGGCATTTTTGCTTCCACTTTCAAGGCTCAGAAAGCACTGAACATTTTCATAACTAAACCAGAACTATTCATTTCAAATATGCCTTTAGTCTCATTTAACAAACAAAAAGATTGAAACATGCTGCTGAACCTAACAGGATGGCCTCTTAAGTATATATAGAAATACACATATATATGACCTCTTAATTATATTTAGAAAACAGTACATATGGACAGGCTTAACTCCTCAGATATACTAGTAAATATTTCTGTTCTGTATTTGAAATAAAGGTGTAAGATCTAGCCTCCGTTCTATATAATATTGGAAGGAAGCACACAACTCAACCTCGAAAAGTGTTGTATGGTATGGTCAAATGCAGAAAAAATACATCCAGAAACGCAGAATACATGTTTAGAAGCAAAGTGCAAGATTCTAGAAGAGCATTGGCTGGGAAAAGGAATTAGTGAGCACAGTTTATTATTGCCCCAAACAAAAGCTTCTAGTGTAGTTCTGTGGCAAAAAGGGCTTTGAAGGCATAGAGCAAGAATACTCAGTAGAAGCCAGGGAATGATCTTGCTTCTTTGTAGAGCAGGCTTCTTGGATTTTGTGTCCTCATTTCATAAGAGATATGATTTAGTAAATCTAGTTGAAAGAATGGCTGTAAAATGATTAACAAATTACAGATTGAGTTGTTCAACTTGAAGTTTAAGGAGTTCAGTTTTTTTCCAACTCATTGTAAGGCTGAGAGATGACTTGATCACTATATTTTAGAACTTACAGATGAAAAGGATATCTGATGGGCAGTAAGGTTTTTTCAATATTGCTGACAAAGACATAACAAGATGCAGTGACATAAAATTAAACTGACACAAATTTACCACCATAACGGGATGTAAATATGTGGGTAATCAAAACTGGGACAGATTACCAAGGAAGGAGTTGAACTCATCCTCACTTGAAATGTTAAGAGAACAATATATCTTTGTTTTGTGTGAGATTATGATTATTCAGATCCTAAGAGGGTGAAAAGTCAATATCTGAATCCACACCATTGGACTGCTTCATCATGGTAATATCTTCTGACTTTACTTGGCCTTAGTAATTATGTTTCCCATGCATTTACTCAGCTTTTCAAGTGGGGACAGAATTATAGGAGTTAGAGAACTCAAATAGTACAAAGGTAAACCAAAGAAAGGGAAGAAGTAGAGAGAGCAGGAAAGAAAACTTGAATAGAATTGTCATCTAAAAAAAAAAAAAAAAAACTAAGTAAAGAAAATATTTTTGATCTATAAAAAGAATGATCTTGTTGATTGCATACGTGAGTACTATTATGTGAAGAGTAGCACTTTGGCTCACTTGGGCAAGATTTGTTCCCTAACTGCGAGTCAAATTTTGATCCAATAGTTAAACTTATGTCACTATCTAGTTCACATTAGACATTGCCACTAACTAAATGAGTTATCAAGGTCCTGGTGTTCAGAACTGTGGAGTCTCCAAAAAGGTGACTA
The DNA here is from genome assembly GCF_009769465.1 of Tauraco erythrolophus. Classification (NCBI taxonomy): domain Eukaryota; kingdom Metazoa; phylum Chordata; class Aves; order Musophagiformes; family Musophagidae; genus Tauraco; species Tauraco erythrolophus. Next base: position 28,169,937 of record NC_141468.1, on the reverse strand, counting down.
AAAGGACTGTGATCTGAGGTTCTCATCCTCTCCAAACTGTAGGAGTTACTTTCATCCTTACTAACTTTGCATCATTGAACTAGATCCGGTTGTCAAACTTAACTAGTACTGCCTCTGACTTTACGGAGGGCGGAAATAGGGTCTGTACAATACAATTACATTTAAATTATTTCATTACCACAGCAGTGAACAAATCTTTGGCTTGCAGTAATTATGCATTTATTATACGTACAAAACTAAATCCATATTGGCACACATCACCTACTGTGGCACTCATGCATGTACAAACATTGGGGAAATTATCATTGCAGTTTAAACAGAAAATCGTTCAATAATATATAAAAGTGACTTTTACTCAGTTGTTGGCCACCATTACGACATTTTTCAGTTTTTATAGGAAACCATGCTAGTGACTCTTGATATTTTAGCTCTTGTGGGAAAGTTTCTGTTTTGTTTTAAATTGCTGTATGAACTCTAATGTTGCTATGTTGTACTCCAAAGTTCTGTTTCAGAATTTATATTTTCTAAATTTCTTACCTCCCATGACTTACAGAAATGTTCAACAACTGGTTTTGAGTTGTGGAAGAATGAGGAAGAAAAAAGCAAAATAACATCTTAAAGAAAGGGATAAATGATTCTCTTTTTTTTCATGAGTAACTAAAAACTACGTAAAATGTAGCTAGCATTCCATAAGACTCCATCTGGCTTAGAGCTCTTGTTCCCCTTGCTGTCTGCTCCGCAAGTAGCCTGGAGAAGAAAAAAACTAGAGGTTTGGCCAAACAAATGCAAAACAGTTTTGATGTTGTGGCATTCTATCTTTATTTAATCATTCGTAAGCCTTCATCAAGATACTTAAGAGCCATTGATTGGATTCATGTAGGTACATTAAAAACAATAAAAATGAAGTTATGGCAAGACCACAATGTAAGATGTCCCTGATTTGACAACTTTGTGTTGTTAGTCAAAAGAAGCGATGACTTGTATGTGGCTCTTCCTTACGGTCTGAATTGCTTGTGCGATAACAGAGCCTCTAGCAGCACATCTGGAAATGCGGCTTAGAGGTGATGCCAGACAGTAATATGAAAGTAAACGGATGGTAGCACTTTTACATGTGTGTTCCTCTGCTACTACATATCATCAAAGATCCATTGTGGTTTTGTGCAGCATAAGGGACCTCAAAATTGCGTAGCTGAATGACGAGTATCATTCATGGGAGGCAAGAACAAAGATGGTGTAACTTGTAATGGAAGTTTGAATAACTTTATGCTATCCTCTGCATCACTGAGCAAGTGTTTCGGAGTTTGTAGGGTGGTGGAGTCAAGAGAGAGAACAGAAATCAGACAGATCTTTTGATTAGCTACTGCAAATGACTTGAGCATTCTCTGCTGAGATTCAAATTCAGCCAAGTGAAAGCTTGCTTTTCTTGTGGTTTTACTAAGGAATTTGGGAAAATTGTGCGTTCTTTCTGCACAATCTATGTGGGGGTACTGCTAATCTTGGCATTTTGTAGAGACAATTTGCATCTGAATTTGCATTTGAAACACACAGAAGAAAATCCTGCAGAAAGCCTGACTAAATAAAAGACACAGGAGAAAAATAATGTACTCAAAATAACTGAAGACCCCCACATTGTCTCATTTCAGCATATCCTGAATTGTCTAATATTTTTGCAAAACATTGAAAAAATACACATACATGTATGTATGCATGCATATATACACACAGATTCTGTTATGCTTCATTATAAACTTATATGAATGTCTCATAAGAACACGAACTATTATACATATTCTACTTGCTTTCACTACTTGCTTTTCATTACTGTTCCAACATTTCTTAGCTTATATGTGCAAATTTTATCTCATGTAACATCTCTTATGCCGCAGTCTAGCCTGTAAGATAAAGATAATACACGCTACCTGGCAGATGTGTTCGGAGACTTTCCTAGTCATTTCAGTGCCAATGTCAAAACTTCCAGTCTTTCATGGGAACTGAACTTGTGATGAACTTCTTAATGAGTGCGCCATAAAACTATTTGATATCCTATATACTATGAAAGTGCTTCATTTTATTTATTTATCTCTTAAATCACAAATATTATAGAAGTCCACAGTAAATGAATTGCTTTTCCTGTGAGAAGCTTAACCCTTGGATTCTTAGCTTGTGTTTCTCTAAATGCATAAACAGACTATTACATTCACGCGGGATTTTTAATCTGCTTTATTTAAAAGAAACACAGCTTATCTATAAAATCTATGTGCTATATTAATAAACTGATACACGTTATAAGGCAAAGCACCAAACAGAATCTTCTAGGAGAATGAGAGGTTTTTTCCTCTAGTTTTTTCTTGTAATTTGATTTCAGGATAAAGTGATTCAGAAGCACTGTGTCAGGGTATTACTGTTAAAAGGCTGTAGAAATAATGTGAGAGACAGAATATAGGCATAACACAGCATGATCACACAGCAACCAAGCCAGATTTATGATTTCATAAAGCTGAAGATAATGTGAAGAAAGAATACATAAAGCATATTATGCAAAATACCAATGTTAGAGATAATTACATATGAGAATAAAATAAGATACATCTTCAAAAATTTTAGAAGGAAAAAGTACTGAACCCAGATGACATAAAATGAATATCAGAAAAGAGCAGAAATAACCCTGGCCACAAGAAAATTAATCTTAATGTCTTTCTTCCCAATCCAAAATACTAAGTGGATGTGTCCTTAACGTTGCCAGTTAAAGCCCAAAGCATTTCTCATTCCGTGTGTCTGGAGAGCACATATGATTCACTCTGTAATAGCCAAAGAAAAATATCCCTATACAAAGAATCAGACATGTTAGTGATTAGAAACAGGCAATGTGTGCATCCTTCCTGTCTCTGGTCATGGATTCAGAGACTCTGGCGTCCTTATTTAAAATACATTTTTCCTAAGTACTGTATTTTCTGCTGCTGGTGTGCAATCCTCATTAAATTAGTTTATAGATTGGCTTATAGATTGGCTTATTCATACTTTACAAGAAGCTTAAGTTTTTGCCGCTTATTTGCAAGCTCATCTTCTACATCCTACTATGCTAGGACCTTACGAATAGATGTTCTCTACAGAGCAAGAGAGAAACATTCGTTGCTCTCGATATGCACTCTACCCCTATTCATATGTACCTATTTGACCTGCTGCTTTGCAATTTAATTCCCATAACTACTGTGTCTGGACAGTGGTGATTCCCAGAAACATATTTCAAGGCAAGGCAAATCAATGACTTGATGGCTGAAATCTAATTTCTAGTAGTTGAATGTAAGATAGGACCAGAGCCATATGTCCAAAAATAATAATGCAGCACAAAAAAAAAAAAAAAAAAAAAAAAAAAAAAAGGAGGGAGAGAGAGGAGCAGAATCTGTCTGTCTCCAGGCAGCACATGGTAGCATAAATAGCAAAATTAGACATAAATTGAACTCTCTAGATTTAAAACTTCCTTAATCTATAGTCTGCATTTTGAATACTTGAAATCCCACTTGTTCTAATAAAAGATTTCTAAAATGTTTTTTTCATCTATTATACCCATGAGTTTCAATATGAAAACATAGACAGACATAATTTATGTCTATGAGAACATTACTTCTCTGAAACTACCTTAAAAACTTAAATTTGCAATCATTCCGTGCCATCACGTATACTCAAAAAAGCTGTTTTATTTTAATAGGATAATATTCTCATAAGACATTTTCTAATGTTGTGGACATTAGGTATATTTAATCAAAAAAACTTATCTATGACTAGCATTTATAAGTGCATTTTTTCCTCCTCAAAAATAAACCGAATCTCTCTTTGCCCCAAAATACTGCTATTCTGGCATGAAAATTGGTAGTTTAACCATCCAGTTTTAGTATAATAAAATTCAGTGTCTCAAATCATTTAAAAAATCAATGGAATAAACCTCACATTTTGTTTTCAAATTGATCCGTGAATAGACTTGCACAGTACTGATTTTAAACAAAGGTGGTATTTATTGAAAAGCAATTGCAGTGATTCAGAATTTTTCTGAGATTAGTGCACATCTTAAAAGAGATAACTAGAATCTTGAAAAGCATTCAATAACCTTGACACATTTTATATCGTTACAATTATGTCTTTGTTCAGGTTTATCACACTCTCCATTTCACAATAACTATCAATCTCCTGTCTTCATTAGCATCATACAATAGTTTTTATTTTGGAAACACGTTCAGCATCTTTATGACAAAAGGCACAATAATGGTATGATTAAAAATTAGCATTTTTATTATAAAATCAAATCTTCAGGTTTTGAAATATAATTCAGCTGTATCATTGGGGAATCACTCTTAGAATCTGTGTTCCCAGGCAAATCTGAAACTCTCTTTAGCTGTTTTCCTAGGGATATTTTTCAGTGTTAGGGAGTTTATGACATTTCTGGAGATTAAATTTTCTGCATTTTTTTGTCTCAGGTTTATCTTCAAAATATGTAGCTAGCGGAACCACTGCATAGGGATAGTCCACTGTGTCTGGAAATCTCACCAGTTTTGTTCAGTAAGGAGTGGCTTCAAAGGGTGCATACTTTAATACAGTATGAATACCTTGAAATGACCAGGTAAATGTTCATGGAACGTTTGTGTGGTGTGTGTTTGAGGGGTGAAGAATTAGCTTTTACCCGGTTTTGTCATTGATGACCTAAAGAATGTGGCAATGAGAAGTATCCGCCAAAGAACAAGCAGAAGCCATTGCATTTCAGGTGCTACACCATGTACAAAAAATGATTACCATGTACTATTATACCAGAATATGCCAATAGTATCAAAAGTACTGGAATGGAGTGAGGAAAATTTGAGACCAACTCCCAAAATGCAGATAAACTCTTCGGGCATTCTGTAGGAAATATGCCATTACTATCCTGACTGATTTATAAAAAGAAATAACCTTTTCCATTAAACCTCTGGGCATAGTTTAAAATTGGAAGACCAACAAAACCAGTGTTTGAGCATCCAGGAAAGAAACTACTCTTCATGCAGTAGTACCAAGGAAATTGTTCTTTCCAGAAGATTTCTCTCTATGTCATCCTTACAAAGACCTATGTAGATGTTACATAATCCATTCTTTAAGAAGTTATTACAGTAAAGGAAGACTAGAAGAAGAAGGAAGGTTGCAGCAGGAATACTTCAGATTCACAATTGCTGCTACTACCCATAGTAGCTGTTAAGTAATGATACAGTTACTACTATTTATAAAAGAGTGACACCCAGAAAACTAAATATTAGGGCCAAATTTTTGTACAGAATATCCAAAATGTCTGTTCAAAACACATCCCAGAAAAGTAAAAAGTCAATCAAAAGGCTCAAGAAGCAGTAAAGACATGAAATAACTGATGTCCTACATGACTTCCGGCAAATAGTCTGTTCAGGGCCAGAAGATGATCTTCATGAAGTTCTGCTTAGCAAGTGTGCAGTGGACACTGCTCTATTCAGTTATCATTAGAAGTTCTCCATGATTAAATGTCCGGTTTCCTGGACTAAGAAAATAATTTGGAGTCTTTCTAAAATATTTTTTGTTTGTTTGGTTGGGGTTTTTTTGATTGAGGTGTTTTGTTTTTGTTTTGTTTTTTTTGGGGGGGGGGTCATTTTCCTGGTGAAAGGTGAAAGGGCAGGTGGGACAACAACGAGCAGTGGATGATACATTGAATAACTAAGATATTTGGATAGTGACTAGAATATTTTGCTTGGTCAGACTCAAAATATTTCATTTCACTATTAAGAGCTGAGATAGCTGAAAAATTGAGTAAAATAATTCTAAAATTTTATTTTCTTTCAAGCTGGAGATTTAAAGATTTTAAATCTGATTTTGCAGATGGTATTATTTTGCAGGAGCCAATGGAAAGAGGAATTTGATTAACCTGATATATCATGATTAATTTATTTATTCACTCCTTTTTTATTTTTAGTTTAACAAAGTATCATGACCACTATCTCATCTTTCCTTTGATATCTTTTTAATTATTATTTTAATTTTGATTTTTTTTTATAATGAGTGTGAAAAAGAAAAAAAAAAGACAATAATGGATCTTGTATTGGCATTGTTGTAAGAGCTTCTATTCCACCATTACAGAGGTCATTTTCTGGCAGTGCTTTTGCATATTAACAATGTTGCACGGGATGAAATGTATGCTGTAAAATTCCAATCATCCATTAATATGTTAATCTTTCTCTAAGATACTATATAGTAAGAACATTATATATTAATTCTGTACTTCTATCTTCTCAGTTTCTTCACAGTCAATATATTCATATTCAAACTGTTTTGATAAAACACTGCACCTTTACTGTCCCATTGAAATATATTTATTAAAACAATTCCCTTATTACTATATCAAACCATAAAATTCTAGTTGTCATATGATATTATTTAATTAGATTTTATATATTAAAGAAAAATAAATACACCTATGCACTGGTCTAGATATTTCAACATAGTTGATTCATAGTGCATTAAATTAGAAATATCAAATAATAATTTCAAACAGGAACTCAAACATTTCAGAAACTCCTTTCATGAATATTTAAATGAATGATAGTATAAATAAGTACTGACTTTTATACCTGAGAGATCTACAGAAATATCTCAATCTATTTATCCTCAGTGTAAAAAATATGTCAGTTTAACCAGAATGATAAGTCATGAGTATGACTAGGAATTTTTTTCTCACTCCGATTCATATATAGCAGATTCTTTAGTTGCATACACCTATGCTTAGTTATTAATATGCTAGCTAAAGTAATTGCTTTTGAAATTACTATTTCTGGTCCAGAATTTTGTGAATAGTGATCTAGATAGTCTTAAAAAAAAAAAAACATAAAACCAAAGAAAAACACTATTTAATCACTTTGATCCTTACTCAGAATTAACCTAGAAAGATAAATGCATATACCTTTAAATTCACATTTTAAACATTCATATGAAAAAGACTGATTAATAATCATAAACTGCTATGTGTTATTGTCTTCCATTACATTCAATGTTTCGAAGATCATCACTGAACAGACAATATTATACTTGAAAATCCAGGTTTTCAGAAAACATTGGTAAAGTAAACAGTTGTCAGTACTTAACGTGCTTTCTCTATGACAGCATGTGCTATAAAGGAATTAGTCCTTCACAGTTAGAAAAGAAGAGTCTTCAACCAGAATAATTATACAGCCAGAGCATCCTCCTGGTATTCTTTGGGTGAACCCTTTCTATCAGATAGATTGATGGGGTGAAGACAAAATAAAGTGATAATCAGTGACTTAATAAAGAAAAGTTATAGGGATAATTTTCATGATGTCAGTGTGCCATCTTACACTTCTTTGATCGGGTGATGCTAACATGCTAGATCTTGGTATTTAATTCAGCTGCCCTTTGTCCTGCCACAACCCATTACCAACACCATTTGTACTGCAACTGCATATAAAAGTATTTGGTTTCCCTTGAGTAGCCATTCACAACCTTTGATTTCACACTCTATCAGCTTTAGATCAGATATATTTCCCTGAGTATGGGACTGCCTTTTTGATAGATAACTCCTGCCTTGGAAAGTCTTCGTTCCTGAATCAAAGCCTGACAGTTGGGTTAGGGCCAGTTCTTTTTTTGCTGTATATGTTACTGGAAGAAATTCAGGGTCACTTGTCAAATGACTGTTCCTTGGGGTAAAAGAGTGGCTGACCACCATCTTTCTCCTGGAAATGAATTGTTTAAGGCCTTTTAATAGTGACATTAGGGAGAATGCACTGAACAGATGGGCTGGATGTTTGTGCTAGAGTAAAACTGAAGATAAAAGCAAAGAATTTCTTTCCATTAGACAAAATGTAATTATACATATATAAACATATACATAAATGGCTGTCAAAACACAAGTTCCCATGCTAATGTTTTAAGTATCAGCTATTAAAAACTATTGTCATCACTTGACCTAAAATTTGTCAACTTGGCAAATAGATAAACAAAAGGGAAACTCAGCTGAAGGCCTGAACCCAATTTTGAGTCCTTGAATCCAAAAATACGTAGACTGATTGGAAAATGTCTGATGGAGAGCAAAAAGCATGATCCAAGGTCAAGGAAACGTGAACTCTAAGGGAAGATTAAAAGGACTGTAGATGTTCAGAGAGGAAAACAAAAATCAAGAGGCAAGATGATTGCAACCTTCCAAGGCATGAAAGTCTTCTGCAAAGAGGAAGCGAACTGTGATGCTGAACAACAGATTGCTTGGGAAGTGTCTCCCAGGTTCTGAAAAGTGACATGAAGTCCCAGGTCATGTAGTAGGGAAAAGTGAAATACATTGCTGAAGTACAGTGGGAGGCCTTAGACTGTAGTGTAGTAGGACTTCTTGCTGCAGTTCCTAACAGGGAGCAAAGAGATGAAGACAAGTTGATCTGATGCACAAATGTATCATGAATCACCAGCCTGCCGTTTGATTCCTGCTGTCTCAGAAAAAAAAAATAAAAAAAAAAAAATGTATCATGATCTGAAAATACCCAGGACAAGTTGTATCCACCATGCAGTAACTATAAGGAAAGGCAAGTAGAAGATAAACGGTTATAAATTTCCCAAACCTTACCACTAGACCATTGTTAACAGAGACCAGGCAAATATAAATATTTGTCAACAACACTTCTGTAGCTGATCATGTCTTTGAGCAGGGGATTATCATAAACTTTGGAGGACTTCGCCTGAATTGGGACATAGCAATCATCAGGTTTCATGCAAAAAAGGAGGTACATAAGCATGACTAACCTTTTTACGTGATGCATTAATCTGATAGAATATGAGTTGAGAGTATAAGAGATCAAAGTGAAAAGTGTATGGATGCTTGTCATGGTTTAGGCGAATCCGGCAACTAAACTCCGCACAGCTGCTCTCTCACTCCTTCCCCAGTGAAGTGGAGAGCAGAAAAATATAATAAAAGGACTGAGGGTTGAGACAAGAACAGAGAAGGAGCACCCACCAACCATGGTCCCGGGCAAAACAGACTCAGTTTTCTCAAAGCAAAGCAATTTATTAATAGTTACTTAAAATGATAGGGACAAACAAAACCAGTTACTTGAGAGGATAAAAAGAAACAAAGCCAGATCTTAAAAACAACACCTCCCCCCCTCCCTTTTCTTCCTGGCTCTAACTTCTCCCCCAGTGGCGCAGGGGGACAGGGAATGGGTGGGGGGGGTTGTGTGTGCAGGTCAGTTCATCCCATGTTGTTACTGCCACTCCTTTTCTTAAAGGAGGAGGAGTCCTTACACCCTTTTTCCCTTGTTCCAGTGGATCCCCTATCCACAAGGAGAAAATCCACAGACTTCTCCAGCGTGAGGTCCTACCCACAGGATGCAATCCTTCCCCATCGGATTGCTCTGGTGCGGGCTTTACCACAGTCTCGGATTCTTAGGGAGCTGTTGCCACTCGCTCTGGTTTGGGTCATACCACGGACTCTAGCTGCCTCTCTACCTCGTGGTGTGTCCCATGCTTCACCACCATCCTCAGGCTCAGGCATCTCTTCTCTAACATGGCTTCTCCACGGGCTGCAAGTGGGTCTCTGCTCCACCGAGTCCGTCCTGGCTGCAGGGGGGCCGCCTGCCGTCTCACTACCTGTTGCAGGGGAAACTCAGCTCTGGGACACCTCATCCCATTCCATCTTCACTGACCCGGTGTCTGTGTGGCCATTTCTCTCAGATCTCAGTCCTCTCTAGGTGAACTCAGCCCAGCGGGCACCCCGGGTTCCGAGCTCTCCAAGTTCCCCTAGCGACTCCGCCGCCGCCATCCTCAGTGGATGGTGCCAGCCCGGCGCGGGCAGCTGCCTGGTCAGGAGCCAGGGAGCGGGGGAAGCACCCTCCTCCCTTCTCTCCTCACTCCTGGGAAAAGCATCTTTTCCGGTTCCTTTTGTCCCAGCTAAATAGGACAATTCACAGAGGCGCCAATTGGCGCAACCCCTAGGGGGATGGGAGTCCGATCTGGTGGCCAGAACCAGGTCTGACCCAGTTCCAAAACCAGGGAAGTCACAGGGACCAAATCCCCTCTCCTGCCATCAGAACCCTTTTACATCAAACCATCACAATGCTGTACATATGGTACCTTAGACTCCCTCTTGCCATCCTGAATGCAGTTGTCTGTGTAGCAGTTTTATTTTTGATACCTCAGTCTGCTACTTTGCATTTTGACCCTCACAAAAAGGATGAAATAATGACCCAGAGCTCAGAAGTTAATGCTCTTAGAAAGCTGATTAATCCTTTGTAGATAAGAATTGCACTCATGATGAGCCTGTCAACATGACCTCTAAAACATTCATATTCTTGATTCCTGTACAAATTCAGCAAATACCTAGAAAGGCAGAGAAGAATTTTATACATTCACCATATCTATTGTTTGAGTTGATTTAATGATTTTTTTTTTTTAATCTTGTATTCAAAATACAGATAATAGTCTGATACCAACGTTTGACTTCCAGATATTACTAATGGTAAGAACTCCAAGGGTACCCTGAATATGATTTGCAGTAAATTAAGAATGTATATCTAGGAGGCGCACAACAGTCCTGGTGTATTTCAAATGTTATGTTCAATGCCTGTGGATAATATGTTCTCAACATTGTGTAGATTTGTCAAAAAAAAAAAAATCTCACGGGTAGTGAGCATCTCTGCCAATAGCTTCATATGCAAGCTTTGAAATTACTTTGTTTCACACAAGTTTTCCTTGTTGTATTGGTTCTGACTGGGATGGAATAACTTTCCACATAGTGGACCTCATAGCTCTCTACTTTGTATCTGTAGCTAAATCGATGCTGATAACACATCAATGTTTTGGCTGCTGCTGAGCAGTGCTCACAAGCATCAAGGATGTCTCTTGAAATTGCTCCCACTAAAAAAAAGGCTCGGATGGGCAAGAGATTGGGAGGGAGCTTAGCCGGGACAGATGACCCAAACTGACCAAAGGGATGTTCCATATCACATGATATTGTGCTCAGCAATAAAAGGTAAGAAAAAGAAGAAGGAACACGGGCATCCATTATTAAGGTGTTTGTCTTCTGAGGAAATTACTGCATGTACTCAGGCCCTACTTCCCAGAAAATGGATGGACATAACCTCCTTATGGGAAGGAAGGAATAAATCTTTTTGGTTTTCTTTGCTTCCGTACACCGCCTTTGCTTTGTTTTATTAAACTGCCTTTATCTTAACCCAGGAGTTTTTTATCTTATTTTCTCCCCCTGACCTGCTGACGAGGGAGAGAGTGGCTTTGGTGAGCACCTGGCCGCCAGCTAAGGTCAACCCACTACAGTTGTTTTTGGCACTTGTTATGGTTTGAAGTGGGGGAGGAGGTCCGGGTGGCAGAAGCTGCCCATCAGACCGGACTCCCGTCCCCTTCGGGGCTTGAGCCAATCGGCGCCTCTGCGAATTGCCCTATTTACGTCGGACAAAGGAACCGGAAAGGTGTGCCGGTGCCCAGGAGCAAGGAGACGGGAGGGGGGCACGGCCCCCTCCCGGCTCCCGGCCGGGCCGGCGGCCTGGGCCGGGCCGGACCCGCTCCGTCGAGGATGGCGGCGGCGGAGCCGCTTGGGGAACTCGGGGAGAGCCCCGCTGCCGGGGCGCCCACCGGGCCGAGTTCACCCAGACAGGACTGAAATCTAAGATAAACGGCCACACACAGATAAGAGGTCAGTGAAGATGGAACGGAACAACGAGTGCCGCGGCTGAGTCCCCCTTGCCAGCAGGCCCTTTGCAAACAAGTCCTCGGTGGAGCAAGCAGAGACCCACTCGCAACCAGTGAATGACCCACATCGGGAAGAGATGCCTAAGCCTGAGACTATTGTGAATCATGGGCACAGGTAGAGACACATCTTATGCATTTTACGCATTTTACGCATTCAGAGTCTGTACGGAGACGCATTTAAGGTCGATATGACGACCCACGCCGGAGCACATTTAAAGTTTGTTGATGACCCACGCCAGAGCGAGTGGCTGCGGCTCCTTAAAAGCCCAGGACTGGTAAAGCCCGCACTTGGGGCAAATCCGATGGGGTAAGGATTTGCCCCCCAGCGGGCAGGATTCACGCTTTCGCCGTGAGTAGGGGATCCACTGGAGCAAGGGACAATGGTGTAAGGACTCCTTTTCCTTTAAGAGAAGCGGCAGTAACAACTTGGAATGAACTGACCTGCACTCCCCCATTCCCTGCCCCCCTGCGCCGCTGGGGGGAGGAGGTAGAGCCGGGAAGAAGAGGCAAAGAGGGGGGGAGTGGTGTTGTTTTTAAGACCTGGCCTTGTTTTCTCGTTATTCTCTTAAGTAACCGTTTTTGTGTGCTTTTCTCTTTCTAGGTAGCTGTTAATAAATAGTTTTGCATTAAGAAAAAAGCCTCTTTTGCCCGGGACCGTGGTTGGTGGGTGCTCCTCTGTTCCTGTCTCGATCCTCAGCTCTTTTATTACATTTTTCTCTCCTCTCCATTTTACTGGACTGGGAGAGCTGCGTGGGTTTGGTTGCCGGACTCAGCCTAACCCACGACAGCACTCAATATGGAACTTTCAAGGAATTTAAGATAAAGATAGGAATTGGGAGAATTAATGGGCAAAACATAAACTGAACATTGTGGGAATTTTTTGCTGTAATTGTGGTGAAGGGACAAGGAATGGAGTGTGCAAAAATTGTTCACATTTTTCAGTGTTGTGATGACGTTGTTTTGGTTTTGGTATGGAGAATTCTTTTGTTAATGTAAGTGAAGTTTGTGAAGATTGCAAATTGTGCAACAACTGTATATTATAATGATAATTCTGAAATATGTTGCTCACAAAGGTGAGGAATTGAATATACTTGGTTTAAGTGGAAAGGTTTTGACAGTGGAAGAGGCTGCAGGGGTAGCTTCTGCAAGAAGACACCAGAAGCTGCTCCTATGTCAGAGAAAGCCAGTTCCAGCCAGCTTTGAGATCTCTGTGTAGATTACTGGAATCAGCATTTTGAAGGCGTACTTTTTTGGATAGACTATTCCATTCACTCAAGATAAAGGAATTATTGTTCTGATGTTGGTAAGAGAGATCCACAGATAGGCTACTCAACTCTGAAGCTTCATTTCCAGAAGTCCCAGCTCTGCTTAGTGCCTCCAAGACACACATACTGAAGATGTATTCCTTAAGCAATTTACACTTTATCTCAGGAATTCTTGACTCAAGAATTGCTGAAAGTAAGGGAATACGTGCTTGAGTTTTCCTTTTTTCTTTCTCTGTGCATGCTTCACTAGCAACTATTGGATGCAGGATGCTTGCCAAGAATAGTCTGTGACGCAGACTGTTCCTCTAGAGCTGTTCCTGTTAGGCCTGCTGCTGCCACAGAAGCTCCTTTTGTATCATCTTGGTCTTCAGAGAGGAAGGTGTAAGCGTCAGAGCCAAACCATGTTGCAAGTAGAAGGGAGAAATCCAGAAGACAGCTCTCACCTTACTCCAATTTTGTTTTGCCTTAGCCAGGACTCTCTTCGCTCACACTTTTAGACTTCAATAATACCTAAAGCATCTTCAGTTCAGGAACATTCAGTGCCATTCAGTCATTTAGGTGTCAGGGATGACAAAGTTTTATTTTACTTGTATTCTATTTTAATGAAAATATAAAAACTGGAACATGACAGAAATGTGCCTATCTACTCTATTTCTCTCCGATTAAAAAATGTCAACAAATGCTTCCCTTTTGTAAATGTTTTCTGCCAGTTGCAAGTCTCCAAGTAGATTTGGATTGTTTTTCTCCTTGTTTGCTAAAAAAAGGTGAACAATTGTACCCTAACTTTCTCGGGGTTTCAGATTACCAAGTTTACAAAAAAAAAAAAAAGTTACTAAGTTTATTTCACACATTACAGGACAGCTATGAAGGATAACACTCAAAGAAGATGTGTACATACGACATTAAAACATAATTTTCCATTGGAACATGGTTTTAATTACTGGTTACTGCAGTTTTGAAGGTAAAAATATGTTTAACTTCTGTAACTGCTGCATTAAACACGGAAATTGTCAGATGCCTTGATTCCATTTTCCAAATCACTCTTTGAAGTGGGACTTCATTTTAGATATAGTGCTTTTCACAAATTATATGCAACTATGAATGAATGAATGATTATGAATGAAATACTAGTGTCATTGTAATCAGTGGAGCAAAAATTGTTCTCTACTAATCATACGTAAAAGTTCATTCTAGTAACCATTTGATTAAATACTGCTTCTTACTTAGCTTTCTTATTTAATGTTTTTATAGTACAGTGTTCTCATGAAAATGACATACACTGAATTAGTTTCTAATGAATATTTTTAGGTAATAGGAGATTCTATCTGATATTAAAACTGATGCAAAAGAACCTAATCAGAGGATCAATACTCAGCTATTGATCACAAACAATACCAACCATATTACTACTGTTAAGTACAGAGAGGTGTTGCAGATAGGAGCTTTAGGATTTCTCTGAAGACAGGATCTTCCAAGAAGTCATGGACAGATTGAAGGTAAATGACCTTGTACTAAAAAATAACTTCAGACAAAATATTTTAATTATTTTTTTAAGAATTATTTTTGCATTATATAACGTGAACCAGCAAACTCCACTGTGTTCACCAAGCACCAATATTAAAAATGGATAGTCTGACATGAGAATTAACATTGAAAAATATTTTTCCTATGTCCATAAGGAAAAAGTAGCAAAATTAAATTGACTTGGTTTAGATTATCACATTTATTTTAAAAAGCGTAATTTGTTTATGCATATTCATTTTGTTTAGTTTATTTTGTGTTCAAAAGGTCACATTGATTAAATTAATAGAAGTCTTTCAAGTCTCTGTTTAATAAAACCACATCACCATTCTAACTTACCATCTCTTTATTTATGTAATACACAATTTTAAATAATTCAAAACAGGAATATTCCTAAATGGGTTCTATTTTACTTGGCTTAAGCCATTGTTTCAAATCTCTGTGTGAAAAAAGTCTGTAACAGAAATTGTGTACTGCAATAGAAAAAATCAGACTATATTTCTGCCTTATTCCTTATCTAGAGTCATTGTACTGATAACAGTGTAATTCTATATTCAGACAGGGCAGAAAAAATGTATTTGAATAATGGATGATTTTCCTTTCTTTTAAAATAATTTAGAATCGCATGTATTCTCAAACATCGCAATATGATCCTCAAATCAATAGTATACTTTCCTGTATTTCTCTTTGCCCACATTTTAAAGACACAAACAGTTCACAAGATAAATAAACATCACAGTCGACCCCTTAATGCTTTTCTTCTTCATACTTTCTGGTCATAGACCTCTATGTCTGTTTTTTCAGCAGTCTGCTACTATTAAACTTTCTGTTGAAATACTTTCGTATACTTTCTCTGCCTCTTCATAAAAATTTGCAAAATTATTACTTTATAAAATTGCTCTTAAAAATATGATATTTAGATTGAACTTTTTCTTCTGTGAGGACGATTTCCACTATAGGTACAGATAGTGATGCTCAAAAGTCCTTGAAAACCAATAAAAGGTTCCCATTTATTTGCATTACCTTTGGATCAAAGCTCAAGTCTTTAGAGAGCAAAAATGAGATTGGATGTTTCAGTCTTTATCCTCACTTAAGTACAATCAATATGTTTGCTAGGCAAAGGACCAAACTAGTGGCATGAACTCTAACTTTTAATGGACAAAGTGCATTACAGCTAAGAGTTTAAAGCCTAACTTGGGAAGTTGATCATTTTTACAGCCTTCTGTTTGATCATTAGTTGACTAGACTTATGGAGACCCTCTTGAGTTCACAAGATTTATCTTTCTATAATATATTTTCTTTAATGTTAGTGTTGGACCCTTATTATTTTTCTTCACAAGAGGTAATGAAATCTTAAAAATTGTTGACAATATTACTGCTAATATATATACTGAATTCTTCTGACTTTGATATGGAGGTTTCCCCTATACTCGTCTAAGAGTACGCAGAGAAGTGACAGATACTAGCAAAAGTGTTTACAAGTTATAAAGATGCACCAGATTACAGCTGAAATAATTGGGTTTTTTTTGCAAACTCATACTGATGAAATACATCATTTAATCTCTTATTCTCCTACTTAAAATGCTTCAGCCATCAATCAAAGAGCAGAACTACTGTCATAGACTTTGCATGGCTACATACAAAACATAGCTAGTCATTCGCAGCCAATCTGTCACGGGAAACTATTTATTGAAGCTATTCAAGGAACAGCTAAACCCAACAATTTTCAAGTGAACATCACTGTCACTTCACAGTCAGTTTGGTAACAGAGAATGATTATGACAGATATTAATTAACCTTGACTAGCTCTCTGTTATCAAAATTTCATTCCACTGGAGTTAGTCTCCTGCAGCATTCATTTTATTAACTTAGGAAAAGAAAATAAGATATGATATGAAATTTTCATGAAAGACAACTGTAATAAGATGTGAGTAAAAGTTTATCCTATTATTTCCAAGAACACCAATACCAATCAGATAGCATTTTGTCATCACACCTGCAGATTACTAATGTAATTGAGTTATACTCTTACTGAGCTTTTAAACAGCTCATTTTATTTTATAAATAACTTACCACTAATAGAACTTAATAATAGACTCAAACACAAATTTTTGCTCCTATCTCAAAACACATCCATTTTCTTAGATGGAAAGAAGCCTTTCCTTAGATCATGCAATAGCTGAAATTAAAACCTAAAAATTAAGTTTAACTTAGAAATTAAACTTGAAATTCCCTTAAGTTTTGAGCTACTGAGTATTTTACATTTCTGTGCACATCTCTTCCAAGAAACAACAGCAAACCCCCGAAACTTCAGACACAAATCTGTATGCTTGAATCTTACATCTATGTTCTCATGAGTAGAGGCTATGATAGGTTTCAGGTACATCATTTACAGATAATGATGTTCGATCAGTGTCACTGAGCTCCTAATATAACTTGCAAAACTTTTTAAAATAATGATATATAGAAAGCTGTTTGTCTCAGAGTACTAAGGAAGTTGGTATTTACAGATTTTTTTTATTTATTCATGTGTTCAAAATTGACAGCGGACTGAAGTGTAGAAGTGCTAGATATCACAGTGCTGAAGTTCTGGAAGCTTGGCTTTCAATCTGAACCCTAGTCTGCAAAAGCACTTTTACAAAGTTCAGTGCCAACTGATGAGAAATGCTAAATATAGTGGTATCTTTGTTCTCTAGGTCATCTCCAGACCTGTAGAGCCTAGACTCAAAGGAATGTCTGTCCATTTGGGAGACAAATCTTTTTTTGTGTGTTGTTGAACAAAGTTTTCTTTTAAGAGACCATCTGGTTCCTGAAGGACCTTATACGAAAAATTGAGTCAGGCAGAGCAAGTGTGTCTGTCTCTGTGCTCTAACACTGCCCAACAGTTATCTTTTCACATGCAAGTGTTTATTATCCAACACAGAAACAGTCCTGGAAGTATAATGCAGTATTTTTAACTAAAAAAATGTTACATGACAGAAGCAGGATTCTTCAATTAGAAGAATGACTTTGTGAGCTTTGACCTTATGAACTTTGAACAACTTTGACAACTTCACCAGAAAAAGGTTGCGCTACAGATAGCAGCACTATCTACCTCCCTTCCCTGATACATACAAACAGTGTCAATTTGTTTAAGGGCATTCCAATTGTAAAGGTGTAGATTTGAGTTGAGAAGACAACTCTGCTTGTGTTTTTGGCTTCACAAGTGAGTATGATACTATAGTGCTGGTTTGTAGATGGTGTCTAACTCTATGTTTTTATACAGTACTTACAACCTCATGCTCTATTAGCTGTGCTCCGTGCACACCTCTTGCATGCATCCCTTAAAGGACACAGATGCTGCTCTTCTAGGTTTCTGATTCTAGCAGTGTTTAGGCAGGTTTTTGGTATGTATCTGCCTACAATAAAGTGATTCTGGGGCAAGATAAGGAAACAATGCTGAAGATACCCAGAAATTCTTGCAGTACATAATTGAGTGCAGAAACCCATTGAGTAGTTCTTTGGTTCTACGTTATGTCTAGCTCATTGTATAGATATGGCTCTGGATACTTTTGCTTTTGAAACTTTTGAGAGACAAATCATGATAATAACCTCTGTGCCATTTTTATAGTCAATTAAATCATGCATTAATTTAACAGTGTCAGCAGTACTAAGGGCTGAGCTGGCTCCTGTCTTAAGCCTTACCTAACATTTTGTCAGAATTTGGACACAGCTATATCTGTCAGCCAAAATGACTGGCTCCTGGAAGTCTGCTCACTGGAGGCTGCTTCTGACACTGAGATCTAGCATGTCTTACCAAATCAGCTGTGATGTGGATGTGAGAGGAAACAAGGAACTGCACGGCCACAGGGTTGCTATTGCATTACATGACAAGGCTTCTGCATGCCACACTGTACCCACCTAACAAAGGGCAAGCAGACACTAAAGTTCTCTTAAATCTCTGATAAGTTCCTTGTTCTCCCCATCCTGAAATAACTGGTTGTAATACAAATAGAAGGAAAAAAAAGATGTAGTGATATGTATGCAAGTAAATAAAAGTTTGGATAAACATCCACACAGGTTAAAAATATAGAGTTTGAAATGACAGTAAAAAAAAATTTGTATTAATTACAGTGAGCAGATAGTCCATGGAGATTTTGATAGCTTAAAAGGAAATTACCAAATTAACTTTTAAGTGGATAAAAAAAATGCTTTTTTTTTTCAGATAATAAAGAAATGGGGAACAACTTAATCTGACTCACCTTATCAGAAGAAGAATGCTTTTGTTCCTTTAGAGATGCTTAAATGACTTACTACAGTGACTGACTGCTACTACTACTACTACTACTTACTAAATGACAGTACTTACTAGACTCTAGTATAAGGATAAGGTCCTTCTATCTGCCAGTGTTTGATGGTAAGCTCAGCAAAGCTCTCCTCTTGTCTGAATAACAAGGCCCTGAAAGGCTTTTCTAAATGACTGCATAAAAACTGTAGTGTGTAAACCAGAATTTTATGGCATCCAATCATTATTACCCAGCTGGACTGAATTGAATATAAGTAACTAATTAACCCAAGGTTTAGACCCTGCCTATAAGAGGCAGGCCATTTCCTCCTGGCTGCAGAAGATGCAAGTGTCCTTGGAGCTACAGCTCAGGCTGGTGAGCATCAGACTTTGACGTACTACTTGGCCCAATGTAACATGGTTTATTTTGAGAGTTTCTTTGTTTTATACAGAGGACTGGGGGAAAAGGGAAGAACAAAGAAAAACTAAACTTAATCATAGAATGGTTAGGGCTGGAAGGGACCTTCAAAGGTCATCTAGTCCAACCCCCCTGCAAGGAACAGGGGTATCTCCAACTAGATCAGGTTGCTCAGGGCCTCGTCCAACCTGGCCTTGAACGTCTCCAGGGATGGAGCATCCACCATCTCTCTGGGCAACCTGTTCCAGTGTTCTACAACTCTCATGGTAAAAAATTTTTTCCTAATATCCAGTCTGAATCTACCTCCCTCTATTTTAAAACCATTACCCCTTGTCCTATCACAACTGGCCCTCCTGAACAGCCTCTCCCCATCTTTCTTGTAGGCCCCCTTGAGGTACTAGAAGACCGCTATAAGGTCACCCCAGAGCCTCCTCTTCTCCAGGCTGAACAGCCCCAACTCTTTCAGCCTGTCCTCATAGGAAAGGTGCTCCAGCCCTCTTATCATCTTCATGGCTCTCCTCTGGACCCTCTCCCACTGGTCCATGTCCTTCTTATGTTGGGGACTCCAGAACTGGATGCAATACTCCATGTGAGGTCTCACAAGGGCAGAGTAGAGGGGGAGAATCACCTCTCTCGACCTGCTGGCCACGCTCCTCTTGATGCAGCCCAGGACGCGGTTGGCCTTCTGGGCCGCAAGAGCACATTGCCGGCTCATATTGAGCTTCTCATCCACCAGTACTCCCAAGTCCTTCTCCTCAGGGAGAAGAGGATACTAGATATTAATAAATATCTAGTACTTTATGGAACATGTTACTGATTTCTCTGAATAAAAAAGATGAGATCATCAAAAAGTTTAGGGTTCAGATGAACACCAAAGTTTGTATCCAGTTAAATTAAATATCTCATATGAAAATTCAGTTGGAAATCTCTCACAAAAGAAGCATTCTTACAGGGTTTTGTAACAATTCTGTTTATAGGCCCAATAGCAAGTAGAGTACTGAAAGAATAAATCTCACAAAGGTCTGTAAAATTCTACTTCTCCAGCCACCTTGAAAAAATTCATGAGCACAAGTAATATAATATAATTAGTGGTTTGTTATATTTTTCATTATTAGTATCACTGTAGTACAGGGCAAAAAAAAAAAATTTTAGTTCACACTGCTCTGTTTTCATAAACTTCCAGAAATACTCCCTCAGTACTTCAGCACTTCCAGGTTCTGAAATCTTCACTTGTGCTAAATACCTGCTAGTATTTGGGGGGGAAAAAAAAAAAAAATTAATTACCGTTCCTATATAATAGTCCTGCTTAAACTGATAAAGAATTCTTCCCAGATACGGAAAACAGAGTTAGAGTGCAATTACTAAGTGATTGTGTGTCTTGTGTTGCTAGACTGCAAATGCCACCTTACCCATGTTGTCCCAAGGTAACCCCTTGGGGCGGCCCTTCCTGCCACCTTGTTTCTACTTCGTTCCCATGTGTGGGCAATGCTCTGCTCCATTGCCAAAGTGGAAGGCTCTTACTCTTCTGCGGCCTTCTGTTCTAGTCATGAGAGAAGACAAAGGCTGCAGGTCCCCAGTAAGTACAGAGACTGAGGATTTATGTGGTTCAGTAGCATCTAAACATCTGTATGTGGGAAGAAGAGGCAGCACCAAAAGTCTTGCTATTACTAACCACCCAGCCTCATGATGCAAGGTAACAGGGATTTCTCTGGAAACAGCGTGCAGAGAACACCTTGTAGTCTCTGAGGAAATCTTTGGGTTTGGCAAGTTTGTCTGACTTAGCGGTGCAAAAACACCTCATTCAATCTTTTCTGAAGCCAAGTGCACCACAGGATGAGAAAAGCTCAGTGTGTGTCCAAGAGTGGTGAACCGTTCTGAACTACAGCAAAGGCAAATGTGTGCATTGGAACTGTAGCTGCTGATACCTTTCATTAGCAATGTCTGGAGGTTCTCATACTTGAGTTCTGCTCAAGATCTTTTGTTCTGTTGAAGGATGTGTTTAAATAAGGCAACTAGATGACAAGGAAGACTGTTTAAAAAAAACAGGAAAAAGAAAAGAAACCACAGATCTTCTACTGGTTAGGAACTGTCTCCATCTCCCTCCTCCCATTCTTTTCCTAATGAAAAAATAATTGTAATTATGATATTGCATCATATTTTTCAGAAATTGCTAATTTTTAAACTAATTGTAACCTAGACTTTTTTTTTTTTTTTACTCAAAGTCTTTTTGATCAACTATTTTGGTAAAATGGCAACAATATTAAAATCACAATTAATTATCACCACTAATTTTGTTCTGAAGAAGAGATGACAAACAAAAAGTCTTCCTTCATATTCACATTTTGTGGGTATAACCACTGTTAAACACACAATCTCTGAAAAGAAATGTTCACAAAAAATTGGGATTTTGCAGCATCTGCATTTCTGGTAAAATTTAATTAATCGATACTTCTGATTAATTGAAGTTCAATTTCAGTTAACAGATTCCAAAACTTGGAATTTAATATAAAATAGTTTTATTCTTAGGATAATCTGAATTAATAATTTTGGTCTTCATATGGTGGGACTGTAAGAATTAAAAGGATAGGTTTTAAGAAACAACTAAGTAAAAAGCTTTTTTGTCAGTTTATAAGAATAACAGTTTCCCTTTCAATTAGCTCATTCCTGAACAGGAAGAAACAACACAGAACAAGCAGGAGGTTGGTTGGCACATGGAGAATTAAAGATGGGAAAATGTATTGGTCATTTTAAAACAGAATTGTTGAAGGAACTCAAATGCTCAAACACAAAGAAGCTGGACAGTAATGAAAAAAAAAAAAAACATAGAAGGAAAAAAAAAGTGGTCAAATTGAAGGTTAAATCAGCAGATTAAGCATCACAGGGTTGTGTCTAGTTCAGAGAAGCATATTATGGGAAGAGGTGTCGTTTGCTCATCAGTACAAACTGAATAGTGAAAGATGACCTGTGTTTAACAGTGGTGGGCTTATGGTTTTAAGTGTTGTTTGCATATTTGAACTGGCTTTAATCTGCTTATTGTGGAGTAAAAAACTAAGTGGTAGATTTGCAACCAAATTAGATATGGCTTTCTTATATAGGTGAGCTCTCAGTGTAGAGCTCCAAATTTGACCTACCACAATTGGCTATAGGGTTGCTTTTATACAGAATATATTGAAGATGAGATATCTGCTTATCTCTTTCTGTTTCTCCCTGTCATTTTTTTCCTGCATCTATTTCCTATTTTTTCATGAAAAGCAGTCCTCTTTTCAAACTTTTCAGTGTTTTGTATAAATTAATACTGTTCTTCTGCAGCCTATTTTCTGTAATACAGTTTTTTCCCTGCTGCTTAGAAATAGTCTTTAAAGGTTTTATTTTAAAATACAAAGGCTATACAATGGCATAAGATATTAAAGGAAGCCTTGTGCATACAGAAAATGAAAACTTCAATGATCAAGCTCTGCGTTTCACATCCAAGAGCAGAGCATTCCCACAGTACTTAATGTTTTAAAGTAAATTCCAGATCTATTACACCTTTTCTTTCTACACTTTCCAAAACATTAGACATTTTTAGGTTCCGTAGATCTTTTTTCTTTTTTTTTTTTTCTGGTTTTGTGCATGTACTAAAATTCAAGAAGGGATTGGAAAAGGTAGCTGATAATTGTTGTATGGCAAGAAGGAATCAACTTGGAAATATAACAAGAGCAAGTGCCATATTCTCTATCTGAGACAGGGTAATCCTGGCTATATGTACAAAATAGGGGGACGAGACGCTTCAAAGCAGCCTCACAGAAAGAAATCTAGGAGTTTAGGCTGATGGCAAGTTGAATATGAGTCACTAGTGTACTCTGGCAGCCAAAAGGGCCAACCTGGGGTGCATGAAGCACAGCACAGCTAGCCAGTGAGGGAGGCGATTTTCCCATTCTGCACTGCACTAGTGCAGCCCCACCTTGAGCACTGTGTGTAGTTTGGGGCCCCAACATAAGAAGGACGTCAAACTATTAGAGTGTGCCCAGAGGAAGGGAACCATGATGGTGAAAAGCCTCAAACACCAGACTTAAGAAGAGTGGCTGAGGTCACTTGATTTGTCACCTTGGAGAAGAAAAGGCTGAGGGGTGACCTCATAGTAGTCTACAACTTCCTCAAGGGGCACAGTGGAGGGGAAGGTGCTGATCTCCTCTCTCTGGTGACCAGCAATAGGACATGAGGAAATGGAATGAATCTGTGTCATGGGAAGTTCAGATTGGACATTAGGAAAAGGTTCTTCCCTGAGACAGTGATCAATCACGAGAGTGATCAATCTCAGGGAAGTGGTCACACGACCAAGACTGCCGGAGTTCAAGGAGCACCTGGACATCACTCTTAGTCATATGGTTTAGTTTTAGGTAGTCCTGTGAGGAGCAAGAAATAGGACTTGATGATCATTATGGATCCCTTCCAACTTGGGATATTCTATGATTGGGGATTAGGGATGGTTGGACTGGATGATCTCTAAGGTCTTTTCCAACCTAGAAATCTATGAAATCTATGAAATGATTCTATGAACTTTTCACTTGGGTTTACCAGTGTATAGTATTGGGCAGGCTACTTGGAACAGTAAATGAGGAAGGTTTTAAAACACTTACCTTGCCTTGCCTAACTAGTGTGTGAGGTTTTATTCTTGTCTAGGTGTCATTGCTTGAGATTTTTGGTGGCTGCTTCTCTCAGGCACTACAGCCATGACAATGGAGTGTTGTAGAAGGAGATCTTCACCTTGAACAAACAGTTTCAACATCCTGGATATGAACTTTTTATAGTTTTATGTTTTCATTGTGGTTTTGTTTTTAATTTCTTTGCTATTTGAATTATTGTATAGTTACCATGAATATTGTGAACTGTACAATTATTTTATTAACAAAGTAAATTATGGTATTTCTTTCATTCTTAATAACAATTTTAGTAAATATTTTCTATCAGCACTTTGAGTTCAAAACGTTTTGTTCTTGCAAAATTGAGTCTTCTTAAACCTTTCCATCTTGATTTTTTATCTTAATTAAAAAAGAATGTAATAATTAATAGTTCGATCTACTAAATGAAAAGAGCTTGGCTGGATTAATACTAACTTCACAATATTCAGTGAAAGTATGATTCAATCACTTAAATATTTTCTGTGCTTCATTTGTCATAATTGATGGTGTTTATTATAATTCATCTAGTCAACGGCTTTCAAAAGAACCTGAATTACTCTTAATTACACTTATTTAAAAAAATATGTGTAGCTTTTACTTCATAAAGTTTGTATTTATTCTCCTCGGCTACCTAAGCAACATTTTATCTGCTCTCTAAACTGCTTCCCAATCTAGCAGTGAGTGTTTCTGTACTCAATATGTAATATTTCTTCCCAACTTAGAACTCATATTTTATTCTTTGATAATATGTAGCAAGTTCACTAAATATTTACAGCTATTGAAATGCTTACTGAATGTTAATAAATAAGAAACCTTTATACTTCTTTCAATAATGCTATTGAATTAACATTTTCTACTTTGTTGGACTTTACTAATCTTTCATTTCAGAAGTATGTTTTTAAGTTAAGAATTGTCTCTGAATTATAAAAAGAAAGTCTTTGCAAAATGTATACTTTGGAAGGATGAGGAAGCCTGCCTGACTGCTACGGGAATGTGGCAAGCCTGTCTGAACACAAGATCATGCTGATCTCCTTGCTTTACCACATAGGCACCTTATTCTATTGATTCATGAAGGCAGTCACTGCCACCCTAGACAATACAAAGAAATAATTTACCAATTGATTAAGCAGTTGTAGGAGCACTTTTAAATACTGTTTGAGCAGAGCAAATTAGCATTAAAGATGCTTATGCTCCAGCAGGGCATAAGCAATCCAGGATGTTCCTGGAATGCGTTGATGATAACTTCCTTCTCCAAATGATAAAGGAACCAACATGAAGAGGTGCTGTGCTGGACTTTGTTGCCATCAGCAGTGAGGGGCTGGTGGGAAACGTGAAGCTCAAGGGCAACCTTGGCTGAAGTGACCATGAAATGGTAGACTTCAAGATCTTTAGTATAGTGAAGAGGATGCACAGCAAGCTCGCTACCCTGGACTTCAGGAGAGCAGATTTTGGTCTCTTCAGGGCTCTGCTTGGACCAGTACCATGGGATAAAGCCCTGGAGGAAAGAGGAGCCCAAGAAAGCTGGTTAATATTCAAGGATCACCTCCTCCAACCTCAGGAGCGGTGCAGCATAGGAAGTCAGGCAGGAACACCAGGAGGCCTGCATGGATCAACAAGATGCTCCTGGACAAACTCAGCCATAAAAAGGAAATCTACAGAGGGTGGAAGCAAAGACAGATAGCCTGGGAAGAATACAGAGAAATTGTCCGAGCAACCAGGGATCAGATTAGGAAAACTAAAGCCCTGATAGAATTAAATCTGGTCAGGGACATCAAAGGCAACAAGAAAAGCTTCTATAGGTATGTCAGTGACAAAAAGAGGACTAGGGAAAACGTAGGCCCTCTCTGGAAGGAAAAGGAAGACCTGGTTACCCAAGATATGGAGAAGGCTGAGATACTCAATTACTTTTTTCTCAGTCTTCACTGGTAAATGCTCTAGCCACACTGCTCAAGTCACAGAAAGCAAAGGCAGGGACTGGGAGCATGAAGAACTGCCCACTGTAGGCGAAGATCAGGTTTGAAACCATCTAAGGCATCTGAAGGTGCACAAGTCCATGGGACCTGATGAGATGCATTCGCAGGTCCTGAGGGAACTGACAGATAAAGTTTCTAAGTCACTATCCATCATATTTGAGAAGTTGTGGCAGTCTGGTGAAGTTCTCACCAACTAGAAAAGGAGAAACATAGCCTCCGTTTTTTAAAAGGGAAAAAAGGAACACTAGGGAAACTACAGGCCTGTCAATCGCACCTTGTGCCCAGCAAAATTATGGAACAAATCCTTCTGGAAACTATGCTAAGGCATATTGAAAAACAAGGAGGTGATTGGTGACAGCCAACATGGCTTCATGAAGGGCAAATCATGTCTGACAAATTTCGTGGTGTTCTCCAATGGGATTACAATGTTGGTGGATAAGGGAAGAGCAATTTGCATTCTCTACCTCGACTTGTGCAAAGTGTTTAACACTGTCTCATATTACATACTTGTCTCTAAATTGGAGAGACATGAATTTGACTGATGGACTACTTGGTGGATAAGAAATTGTCTGGATGGTCGCATGGTCTCACTCAAAGAGTTTTGGTCAATGTCCAAGTGGAGGCCAGTGACAAATCCCATTCCTCAGGGGTCGATATTGGGACTGGTGCTGTTTAACATCTTTCAGTGACATGGACAGTGGGATTGAGTACAATCTCAGCAAGTTGGCTGATGACACCAAGTTGTGTGATATGGTCGACATGCTGGAGGGAAGAGATTTTGTCCAGTGGGACCTTGACAGACTTTAGAGCTGGACCTGTGTGAACAGCATGAAGTTCAACAAGGCCAGGTGCAAGGTCCTGCACATGGGTCAAGGCAATCTCAAGCACAAATACAGGCTGAGTGGAGAATGGATTGAGAGCAGCCCTGAAGAAAAGGACTTGAGGGTGTTGGTTGAGGAGAAGGCTCAACATGAGCTGGCAATGTGCACTGGAAGCCCAGAAAGCCAATCGTATCCTGGGCTGCATCAAAAGAAGCATAGCCAGCAGGTCAAGGGAGGTGATTCTGCCCCTCTGCTCTCTTGAGACCCCACTTGGAATATTACATTCAGCTCTGGAGTCCCCAACACAAGAAGGACATGGAGCTGCTGGAGCGGGTCCAGAGGAAGGCCACGAAGATGATCCAAGGGCTGGAACACCTCTTCTATGAAGACAGGCTGAGAGAGTAGGGGCTGTTCAGCCTGCAGAAGAGAAGACTCCAAGGAGACTTTGCAGCCTTCCAGTACTCAAAGAGGGCCTACAAGAAATCTGGAGAGGGACTTTTTACAAGAATGTGCAGCAGTAGCACAATGGGTAATGCCTTGAAACTGAAAGAGGGTAGATTTCAATTAGATATAACGAAGAAATTCTTCACTGTGAGGATGATGAGGCACTGGAACAGGTTTCTCAGAGAAGCTGTGGATGCCTCATCCCTGGAAGTGTTCATGGCCAGGCTGGATGAGGCTCTGATCAACTTGGTGTAGTAGTAGTGTAGTCCCTGCCCATGGCAGGGGGTTTGGAACTAGATGATATTTAAGGTCCCTTCCAACCCAAACTGTTCTATGATTCTATGATGTCTTATAACTTGGATGGATCTCAGTGATATAATTTCTTTATTACTGTTGCTGACCATTTTATTTTCTACACTAGTTACAGAGCAAAAGGGGTTAGTGAGAGGATACAGGCAACAAGCAGCCACAAAAGAATCTTTGCTGTGGTGCAGCTCAAAGAAGCACATCTGGATAATCTGCCATAATCACACAAGGAATTGCTCTGTGTTAATCTGCGTTGTGTTATGAAAGAAGTGACGGAAATTTTGAACAAGTGGTTCTAGAGGCTGATAGGTATTTGGAAGGGTGTGTGTCTGCTTTGAAAGGTAAAGTAAATAAAGTGTTATGTTCACAAAATAAAAATGTATTCAGGAGTAATTAAAATAATGAAAAGAATTATGAAAAGAAAGTACTTAAATCAAGTAATTATCACAGCAAATAAACACTGAGTAATCCATATATTAATTTTTTGGTACATAAAAATATGTAAACCAACAAATAGACACTTTGATATATTAATTGATTTTTTCTTTAGATCATTTGCAAGCAAAAAGAATGCTGCTTTTTTGAAGTTATGGAAAGAAATTATTTTGTGAAAATGACTGAGAAGATAAGACTTCATTGAGATGTTACCTTTGATGATATCTAATTTGGTTTTAGATTTTTCTTTATTATTTCAACTGCAGATCAAATAATAAGCAGAGCTACCATCTTTCAGTGCCTATAGATACAGATCAAATAATTCATTGTCTGTAATTTTGTACAAAGTATCACAGAATCACAGAATGTTAGGGATTGGAAGGGACCTCAAAGGATCTTCTAGTCCAATCCCCCTGCCACAGCAGGAACACCTAGATTAGATCACACAAGAACACATCCAGGCAGGTTTTGAACATCTTCATAGAAGGAGACTCCACAACCTCTCTGGGCAGCCTGTTCCAGTGTTCTGTTACCCTTAATGGGAAGAAGTTCTTCCTCATGTTTAAGCAGAACCTCCTATGTTCCAGCTTATATGCATTTCCCCTTGTCCTATCATTGGATGCATACAAGAATATTTACAATTAAACTTTGATCAAGATTACATCAGACAACAAATGGAAGTCCATAAGATTAGTCACAGTTTGCACTACCACTTCTGACCAATTCTAAGCCAAAAAAAGCCCCAAATCCAAAGCATCCTTAACCAGCAGCAGATCACTTTTATACCTTTACAGCATTGCATTTATGTACAGAAATCCAGCTATGAAAATAACTTTTTCTGAGCCAGGATCTTGGACTGTAAAATCAAGGCATATTACTTATGATTACATTAGATTGTCCATTCTTTTTCCTAGAATTCGTGTAGTTTGGATGACCAATTACTAGATGCTTCACTTTAAATTTCCTATGTGTCTTCCTTAAAAGCTTTGATATTGGGTACATTGTGTATAATTTATGCTCAGATTTATGTTGCTATAAACTATCTGCACTGTAAAAAGCATGCATTTGGGAATATTATTTGCTTGCTTATATTTTTCTCCTTTTTGTGAATGTCTTTGACAGCGCACATTGTTAAAATAAAATCCTACTTCAAATACCAATTTCTTTCTTCTCTGAGCCTACAGGTATCCATCACATCTTTAGAGGGGAAGGTATTATGAAAAAAGGTGTGTAAAGGGCAGTTGCATGATCTCTAAAGAAAGTAATGAGGTAAAACATGTACTGTATTGCCTTTTCCTTTGTAGAAGTTATTTGGATAACGTTAATTTTGGAACACACATGGACTCCTGAGAAAGCCTCCACATCACTCATTTTTCTTCAGTGATATTTTCATTAGTACATACATCTGGACTGCTGTGATTGTTCCTGTCTTCTTCCTCTCCCTTTGTGGCCTCAGGGCTGTTTGACTTGGTTTCCACACAGCCATCACAGTTTTCAACATATGATGCTTCATCTCATATGGCAGCTTTCCTCACTCCAGCCTACGCTGAATCGCCTCTCATGCCAGGTATGAGAATATTGACCATCTCTTCTTTTACAGGCAGCTGCATAATGGAGGAAAGAAAAAGTAGAAACATTGATGAAAGGGTGCTTTTCTGCCTTCATTTGACTTTTCCAGTGTTGGAAATGCCTAACAAAGAACATGAGTCATCCATACATGATCAAGCAGATACCATAAAACTAGTTTGAGTTGGACAACTAATGTGGCTGTCCTTCAGTCACTGTATGGACCACTGCTCTACTGACTTCACACGTGAAACTATCTTTTTCAGTAGCATCGCTCAGTCCGTGATATCCAGTTCTTGGTAAGATAAAGACTGCTTTTGTTTGAATGAATATTTGCAGAAGACTACTGTCCTACAAATATATCAATGGTTTGAACTGTTGCTTGAATCTAAACATGTGCTCTTGACATCTTCTTGTTTTGGAACTCTCTTAAACCATTATTACTCCTATAATCCAAGAAGCACAGTAATCCACTACTGTACAACACAGACGATCAGTTACATCGGTACTTCCATTCTATATTTGCTACAACAAATAGCCAGTGAGAAATTCAAAGACACATTTAGACTATTTGTAATATTGTCTTGAGAGAGTACAACTTAAAATCAGTACATAAATAAGAAGTTAAGCCTGTCTTCAAACAACTTGTTAACAGGAAAGGGACAAAACTCTTAATTTGTAAGGTTTGAAAAAGGAAATATAATAGAAGAATATGAAATTCTGCTTGAATGTTTTCCTTATAGTCAGCTGGTTTGGTTTCAAATTCTTCAGTGTTTCTGTATGAAAATGAGAATAAGTAGAGCTACTAGGAAAGCATAAATATAGCTACCGTATTTAAGTGCTCAAAAATAATAAAAAAGGAATGTATCAAGTTTTATGTTCTATTTTTTGATCAAAACATTTCTTAATAAAATTGAGAGAAGGTGATTTATTAGTCAAACTGTGCAGTTAATCAAAGTTGAAAGGGAGAAAAAAAAAAATAAGAGCTCCTTATTAGTATTTTCATTTTCCTCTGGCTGTTTTTATTTCATGTGCCCAGATTACTTCAGGCACTTGTACTTATCTTGTGCCTCAGTATAATCCTTCAGTGGATTACTGTGAAATGGTAAGCACAGCTCTATAGTCACAGTTTCATAAATACATTCAAATACCAAAGGCACTTTTCATTTAAAGTGGAATGAATGTTGTTTCCCACTGGAAGCCATTAGATACTCTCTATAGCACACAAAAGTGAGAGGCTGTAGTACCTTTGAAATGGAAAGCACCTTTCTCAATAGATGTATTTGTCTTGTGGAGATATCCTAAAAAGTCTGTCACACTGAAACTTCTTGAAAATATACTTCTTTCTGTTGACTATTAAGCAATAAACAGGAGGAGCAGGCAGCTAGATCTATATAGAATAGACATATCAAATACAGGTCGTTTTTGCTTGTAGTTATACCAGGTGTTTCTATGGAGAAATTCAGTTCCACTGAATTTAATAGAGTTACTATAGATTCAGAGTGACATGGAGTTGAATTTGACTTACAGAAGGCGTGTACAGTCTGCAACAGTAGTGTGTTCTTATGCTGGGATGCTAATCAAGATGTGAGGTATTGATGATCTTTCATTTTGCATAGGAATATTCATACAAGCTCCTCCAGTGGCATCGCACTTCATTCATAACTTTGTTCATCTTGCTGCTGGCAGTGCAACATAAGCAACAGCTTCATGCTGGAGAAGGTGGAGGACGAGAGCAAGTTAAAAACTCAAATAGAGACTTATCTATCAAGCAACTATATTTCAAATAAATGCTGTGATTAGGCAGTAGAGAGGCTCTCACATTCAAGTATGTGGTGAGAATCTTTAAAAGACCATTGTTAGCATACTCAGAATCTGGCATAGCTCGTTTTCTTTTGTATGATGTGTTACAGCGTTATTCAGAAGGACACTATTAGAAAATCCTACCAAAATTAATTCTTTTCACTTATTTGCCTTCACTGTGGAATAGGGGGAAGAAAATGCATAATAACCTTTCGGAAATATGGAGGATGTGGCGATACCATTGCCTGCCTAACTGATGAGGACTGAGATACCAGGCATGTCCAAGGAACAAATGGACCCATAATATCATTAATCCTAAAAAATTCCTTTGTGAATTCCCACTTCATTTTTAAAATTATTTTTAAAGAAAATGAAAAACGTGTGATTATATATTTGCAGGTGAAACATTCTGTTTATAAGCATTTTTCAGCATTCCTCTAGAATATTAATACCTCTTACATTACTATCTACTTTGTGCAGCTTTATCCTGGACAAAGCTGTGAATTAGTTTACATTGTTCTACCTGAAAATTCTTCAAAGCTTATTGCGTTACTTGCTGAATCCATTTTTTTTAGTTCTATGCAATTGTCTGCATAGCTAAAAATGATCTGATATCCATGATGCTGATATGTAAGTTGTAGATAGATGTGCTTAGAGATAAACTTACTCAGCAATATGTTACACAGGCTTCCAGAAGACTATAAGTAAATCTTCAACATACAAGTGTGCTTAGCCTAACAACAGCTTGGAGTATTGATGAATAAATTTTAGTTTGAAAACTCGTCAAGCAAGATCTATAGCATATGAATAATTTTAAAGAATATCCTCATTCATGATCAGTGATATTAGTGAAAGTTAGAAGTTAGTGCAATGCTATTTCTGAAGATAGACATCTTTTTGAACTTCTTTGAAGTGTGGTATCTGTTTAGACCCTTGCCTACATTGAGTTTTGGGAGCTGTTCTCAAACTGTTCTAACTGTATCCGAGGATGCACCAAGTACTTAGGATGGAATTCGCAAACATGCACACACATACAGAGTTTTTGTTGCAAGAGTTAATACAACCCTACATAAGAAATTCACCTTTTCTTGTCCTTAGTCTGGCATAGGATAACCAAGACCTGTGCTGTCAGTGCAATATCTGCAGTAGCTGTATTTTGAAGTCCTTAACTTGAGGAATTATTGAAGTAATTGCCCATAATTTAACAGGGCAGATTAATGAATAAGTGCAATGCTGGGGTTTTTCATCACTTTTGGTCTGTAATTTCTATATTGTATTTTAAGTTCTACAACAAGAATATCTGATCATTTGGATGCTTCTGTGACTCTTGGATTATTCTTTATGTGGTGGGACATTTCATTCAGTTCACTGATTTAATGAGATAACTTTAAAAAAAACTAAAATGCGTACACAGTCTCATAGTTTGGAAAAAAAAACTGCATGTGAGTTCTTAAATATGTTCCATAAACTACACCCTATTTAGCATGTAAATCGATACTGGCTGTAATCAAAACCAGTTAACTTTCACTCCTAAGTCATACACACTGTGAAAATAACAATGATAAAAAAAAGATCCTCATTCTATTCTTGTCCAAATGGGATTTCTATTGCATCTCCTATAAAAGCAGGGATTAGAGGAAGACAATACAAACTGTTAGCAGAGGCAGTAGTTTTTTGTTTCTTGCACTTTTGCACTATGTCAGTATTGTGAAGTAGCCAATTTGACTGAGAAATTGTGGTCTGAAAGAGGGAAATTAGAGCTGTGTAAAAACTGGAATTTTCACTATTGGGATATAATTTTCTCTTTTATAGATATAACTAAAGATCTTTAGGCATCGAAATGAAAATTTGTTGTTTTGAAATATCCTGAATATTAGGAGTTATTCAAAGCTTTTATTGCCAAAAAAGAAACTACAGTCCATTTTAACTTTTCTTTCCTGAAATAAACGTGATGATTTGCCTTGTCTACCCAGGTGTCTGCCAGTCTAATGAGTTACAGGTACAAGAAATCTGAAAACCCTTATGGCTCTCAAATCTCAAATCCCTTTCTCCTTGAAATGGACATTCACTTGAGAAAAAGCTCCTTAGTTCCAAAAACATCTTGTAACTCTAACATGCAGACAACTTCGCAGCAGATAAAACTGCTTGTTTTGACATAAAGAAACCTGGAAAAACATCATGATAATAATTTCTTGGCGGCCTTTAGCAGGAAGTTTGATGCACTGACTGACTTCAGACGTAGCTGACTGACTGAGAATTCAGTTGAAGTAGAGGAAAAATAAAGTGGATTTCCAATAGATGTTGTTCCATGCTGTTACTGTGCAGTTATGCCCATCTACCATATGACAGAAGACTAAAACAGTGATTTTCAACTCTGAGCTTCGAGTACTATTTTTGTAGCCAAACAAATCTTGTATATTTTGTAGAAACTAACAGAAATAAGAAGGGTACGCAGTTCAAAATCTAACGGTCAGCATCTAACCTTATATATGACAGAAACTCACTATAAAGAAACAGAGTATTCCAGTCACATCATAAATATGGAGTCATCTGATTTCCTGATCCCCTTAACTCTTCTCTTATGCAGTCAATAGTATATTTAAATGGCATGAGCTTTAATAAGGCCAAGTGCAGAGTCCTTCACTTGGGGTATAAAAACCCCAAGCATCACTATAGGCTCGGGGAAGAGTGGCTGGAGAGCTGCCTGGCGGAGAAGGACCTGGGGGTGTTGGTTGACTACCGGCTTGATATGAGCCAGCAGTGTGCCCAGGTGGCCAAAAAGGCCAATGGGATACTGGAGTGTATCAAGAATAGTGTGACCTGCAGGAGCAGGGAAGTGATCCTGCCCCTGTACTTGGCACTGGTGAGGCCGCACTTGGAATATTGTGTCCAGTTTTGGGCCCCTCGCTTTAAGAGAGATATTGAGCTCCTGGAGCGGGTCCAAAGAAGGGTGACTAAACTGGTCAAGGGGCTGGAAAATAAAACTTCTGAGGAGCAGCTGAGGGAGTTGGGGCTGTTTAGCCTGGAGAAGAGGAGGCTGAGGGGAGACCTGATTACAGCCTACAAATACTTGAGAAAAGATGGTGGGAAGGTAGGGGAAGGGCTCTTTACATTAGTGTTGGGTGATAGAACAAGAGGAAATGAGTATAAGCTTAGTCAGGGGAGATTCAGGTTGGATGTTAGGAAGTATTTCTTCTCTGAAAGGGTTGTCAGCCACTGGAATAGGCTGCCCAGGGAGGTGGTTGAGTCCCCATCCCTGGATGTGTTTAAGAATAGGGTGGATGATCTACTTGGGGATATGGTTTAATGGGGATTAGGGATGGTTGGACTCAATGATCTCTAAGGTCTTTTCCAACCTAGAAATCTATGAATCTATGAATCAATACATTCCAATAGAGAATGCTAACTCCTGACACTACAGTGAGCATATCATAATCTCAAAGTAATTATTACTGAATATGTGTTTATCATTTTGCTAATCTCTGTTGCTCACCAGCCTGGGCTGCGGCACCAAGGACACTGTTGCATCCTCTGCAGCCAGGAAGAAATGGCCTGCCTCTTGTAGGCAGGATAGGTACCTTGAGTTGATTAGTAATTAGTCTTTTTTCCCCCTAAAAGGCAGAAGATAAAATCATGCTTAAAAGATTATGGAAAGATATCTTTAGGTATGGGACAAAAAAAGTCTAATAATAGCAAAGAAGTTAATTAGAGATGTTTGATATGATGATATTGAATACAGCAGTATGTATTTTTGGAAAGGAAATGTATAAAAAACAACCTGGAAAAAAAGAAGAGATATGCATTAGCAAGCAGAGGCAAAATTCTGGAGTCCCCAACATAAGAAGGACATGGACCAGTTGGAGAGGGTCCAGAGGAGGGCCACGAAGATGATAAGAGGGCTGGAGCCCCTTTCCTATGAGGACAGGCTGAAAGAGTTGGGGCTGTTCAGCCTGGAGAAGAGGAGGCTCCGGGGTGACCTTATAGCGGTCTTCCAGTACCTCAAGGGGGCCTACAGGAAAGATGGGGAGAGGCTGTTCAGGAGGGCCAGTTGTGATAGGACAAGGGCTAATGGTTTTAAAATAGAGGGAGGTAGATTCAGGTTGGATATTAGGAAAAAATTTTTTACCATGAGAGTTGTAGAACACTGGAACAGGTTGCCCAGAGAGGTGGTGGATGCTCCATCCCTGGAGACGTTCAAGGCCCGTTTGGATGAGGCCCTGAACAACCTGATCTAGTTGGAGATATCCCTGTTCCTTGCAGGGGGGTTGGACTAGATGACCTTTGAAGGTCCCTTCCAGCCCTAACGATTCTATGATTCTATGATTCTATGATTCTAAAATAGGCACTGTTTAGGTGACAGGACTAACTGAAATATGTTAAAGAATTGTAAGAAGAAAGGCTGTTAAAGCTGAGAACTATACTCATAAGCCAGTGGAAGATGGATACTACAGTTAAGTTATAAAGCAATCGACTGAAATGTAAGATACTATTCAAAGAAATGAGAGCTTAAAACAATAGTAAAATGAAGAGTATTTAAAAAAATGTTTTCCATAAAGATTTTTCTCTTCTAGAATAACTTATGATATTTGCATAAAATGTTAGTTTGTTTCTTATTGCTTTCATATTTTTCTTGCGAGGCTGGCTAGGAATGATCAAAGACCAGAGTTGTCATAATGTATTCAACAAACACTCTGATGTCTAATTAGAGGCCATTATTTCCTCACTTCTTGTGCCTATCACTTCACCTTAGCTGATTGTTTTTCTCATTACTAATTGCATGAACTGAAGTTCCTTTTTAATCAGTTGGACAATTTAACGTTTCCCTTTTTCTTAGTAAGGCTATATATCACTTTTCATGGTTAGCTATCAAAGCTGCATTATCATAGTTCCAGTGACTGCATTTAATATGATGCAGACAGAAAGCTGACATGAGTTTTGTCTGATTTTCTAAGCTGCGATGAAAAACATCATCCTTATACTATTGTCTTCAGTCTCAGACTTACAAAAAAAACCCACCCTCATACAAAAACACCATTGAAAAGAAATCACAGTAAGTCATATTAGACAACATATTGCAGGGGATCTAATAGCAGAGCTGTGTAATTTATATCTTTGGCTTGGCAATAAAATAAAAAAACTGTGGGAAAGACTGATTCTGGCCAACATGACAGTAACATTTTTCAGAAGTGTATAAAATCAGGAAAAATGGTGGGAGTTGTGTAAACATTTCAGTTAATCAGAGATTAAATGCTTTTCCATATTTTGAAGTGTCCTGCATCATTTGCAAATTATCATGCTAGAAACAAAGACTTATATACTAAAATATGTGTCTCAGTTGTTAAGGTATATATCAGGTAAGCGAGAATCTGGATTCAACTCCCTTGTCTGATCTGATACTGAAATTTGAATTTAATCTCTTGTATTCCAGAAAGCACACTGAACAAAGATCAGTGAGAGAATCTGGTATGAAGAATCTCTCAATAATCCTACTTCTTGTTGAATGTAATCCCTAGTGATAAGTGAAAAAAGTTTCTTAATTATCTATAACAAACTGAAACATTTTATTATTGAAATATAAATCTTCTACTTCTTCACTCTACAATACACATTGACAAATGAACAGGAAGGATCGTCTCCTGGGTAAATCACTAAATTGAAAGTCAGGCAGTGTGCACTCTGTCCTATAACATCCCTTAAACCTCTTGCAACATGCAAGTTCTTTCTCACCAATAGTTGAAAGAAATGACTTGTATAGGTTATGTTTACACTGTGTACTGAGTCTGGGTTTGTAGTCTGGGTTCTGGCGTCTCCTTTGGGACATTTAATGCGACGTTCAGTGCACTGCTGCATCACCAGAGTCCTCAAGGTGTCAATCGACCTTAGAAGGCGCTTCTTCCTCTTCTAACTGTTGTGGTAGCTGATCTTAACAGTCAACGGGGGTTTATGGAGCCACATGCTATTATAACTTACTTTACTGTGGATGTGCGATACTCACTGAGGGGTATACCGGTGTAAAACAGGGGAATGATAACTGATACAAACAGTTAATGAAGCAAGACGAAATATGAGACAAGAACTTAAGAGAGCAACTTTCAGTGAGAAAAAGGAAATCTGAAGAAGAAGCTGTCTAACTAAACTAAATTAATAAGCACTGCTGTATCGCTTTAAATATAGTGTGGGTGGAAGAAAAATCAAATGTTTCCTGTTCTATTAGTATTCAGGCAACAGAAGCCATAGGTATTCAGATTCCAATGGGTGCAATACTTGTTTCATTTGCTTTTATAAATGTCATATTCTACACTTTTTGTTTATACTTTGGAAATCCTTCCTGGCACTGTCAAGGTAGCCAATAGCTAACCATTACAATCTGTAAAACTAAGAGTATATATGAAAAGGAATGCAATGCCATTTAGTAATTAACAGTGTAAACGTTCCTAACTTCATGTTATCAATTAATACTTTCACTAGAAAACTAGTCAAGAATCAATTAAGAAAACTGTGCATTTATTATTTCTCATTGTACATATAAACTTTTATCATTATACCCTTAAAAGTCTGTAACTGAGACATGCAGACTATAACCTAGAATGTGTTAACTAAGATATAGAATCAAAAATTTAATGGAAGAACCTCAGGTAGGAAATGGAAAAAGGAACATAATACCCTCAGAGTGCCACATGATACAAAAAATCTAATCACAATAAACAAGCAAGGAATTTTTCTCAGGTCACAGATAGAAGCAAGATGAGGCCGTCCTGTGAGAAGGGTCTTAGTTTTCTGTCTATGCATTTGAAAGGAGAAGTAGGGAAGGAGGAGTCAGTGGCCACACTAGGCAAGTAAACTCCGTCTTAACTCAGTAGTGGATGATGCTGGAGAGAACATCTGATTTTGTGATGGCTGGTGGATGTATGGACTAGTTGCTCACCCATCTTCAGTCATTGGTATCTGCTGAAAGGGCACGCTTACCAAACCCTGCCTCAAGACTGCAGCTTGGCAACAGATAGGGCTAGAGAAGGTTTGAGCGCTATCAAACAAAAATTGTCATTCAAGCGACAGCAGAACCTCCCTCCATGGAATGGTAGTGGCAAAATAATTTCCAGTCTCTAACACGACCAGATAAGTATTATTTGCAGTTGTCTGAGTACCTTCCTGGGAATAATCAGGTTTACTGCTCCAGGGAACATAGCAGGGAAGAGCACTTGACACCTAAAAGTAAACTGGCTCCAGAATCAGCAGGGAGACAGTATCTAACAGCTTACATATTTCAGGAATGATTTGCTAAACTATCTCTTAAGTTTAAAATGGCATCCATTCATATAAAAACTTTGATGGAGAGCAGTGATTTGCCCCTCGCTTTTGAGATACTGATACGAGGATAGGTATAGGAGTAGGCATAAGACTACATAAGACTATATTAGCTATTATTTCTATGGATAGGTATAAGAACAGGCATAAGACGGCATAAGACTCTGGGAAATACATAGCTCTGTGAAATAGCTCTGTGAATTGTTAGAAGTTATCAAATACTAATCCCTGCTTTGAAACACTAACTACCCAAAAAGAAAGCCAGTAAGAGAGAGCTAGCAAGGTTGTAACTCATGACCCGTAGAGAGAAAGAAAAGCCAAAGAGGAGAGATAAGGACTAAGAAGAACTAACATTTGTCTTCAAACAATAACAAGTAGGAGACAACCAGGTGTCCACTCAAGGCCAGGCCAGGCTGGGAACCAATTTGTCTCTGCAAGCTCAGTCAAAACAGAAATTTTAGGGAAGAAGTAAAAACACACATTGAGGAAGACCTATGGCCTTCATCCCGAAGACCCCTGCCCATCACCACCAGGAGGCGTGTTGAGGAGGAGCCTGAGGCGGATCCTGAGGTGGGGACTATGGAAATGATCTCCTGAGAGAGACTGCCCTTTTGGGGAGGGGGTTATGAGTGTGTCTGTATAAATACAAGAAAACAGCTACGGCAGGTGTGCACGTTTGTGGCAGAGCGATCCCCTGTGCACCCAGCACTGCAATAAACATACCTACTTTACAACTCTCCAAGTCTGTTTCCGCGTGTCAATACAGTGGATGCTTCTGAGCAAGAAAACAAATTAATGCACGATTCCAAACTTTAAGCAGGTTTAATATACAGTATCAGTGTACTTAAAAGTACGCTACCTACTCAAAAAACTAATACAAAATGCACAGTGATTTTTCAGCTCAGGAAGTATAATCTCCCATAAGCATGAGAAATGTTATGATACACTCATTTGGAGGGGAGGAGGTGCACAAAAACTTACTCTTCCCAACTTCTACCATGTACTGTTTGAGAGCTTGGAAGCAACAAAAATTTCCCTTGAGTGAGTGTATTTGCATCTGCAGATGCTCAGACAATCTCAGGCACAGGTCACATATAAGCAGTTTTTACTGGTATTCACATTTTTAAAAAATATTTGATTAAATTTTAATTTGAAACTTTATTGTATACTTTGAATTACAAAATCTACGTCTGATGTAAGATTAAGAAATGTAAAAATAACCATCCCTTCAAATAACTCTTGATGTAAGTTTTTTGAGAATTAAATTCATGATTCATAAATTCTCTTTTCTAATTCAGTTACTTTTTTGGCATCTTCGACGAAATTCAGGTCTCTTATCTCTCAGACCAATGTATTAATCCCATCTGTATCCAGAGTCCTAAATGTTTTTGATGGTTTAGCTGTCATCAGTTCATTGCTTTTCATTTAACTTTAAAACTATTCTCTGTAAATATTGAAGTAGTAATGCTTAAAAGAAAGAAAGTAGACAAAAGAACACGCATCTATTTTCCATATTCAGTATTCAAAGTAACTATTTTCTCTGTGAGATTTAAATGACATTAAAAGTAACAAAATTTGATTTTCTAAAAAGATTCAATAGACCAAGAGAGCAATAAGTGAACATAAAAGATAAACCTTACAGTGGTTTACATAACTTGTCAGATACCTTCTCTGTGATTTTTATCTGGACACTTAAGAAAATACAGGGAATCTGGTATATTGAAACAAAATTATTCAGGTGTGATAACACTCACCTCCAACCCCAGTATATGAACCCTGTATGGAGCTTTAATTATATTATTTTGTTATTAGAGAATGAAAAGATACATAGCACAACTGACATCATAGCAGAATTACTTCTGAGATTATAAGGAACTCTGTCCTACTCAAGATAAGTTGCACACATTTTTGTACAGCTGATAGTCCTCAAAATTACATAGTTGATATTGTACTCATTGACAATTACTTACACCAGATTGCTCTAAGTTACTTCTAGGTCAGACCACACTGAGAGCAAATAACTCCCATGTGGTCATATGCCATCCAGTGGCATTCAGTTTCTAAATCTGGTTGTAAGGAAAGTTTTCTACAGTCCCTCTTTGTGTAGTCCTACTAACCATGATTTTCTGATTGTCTACATTGTTTTGAAATGTCACGTCTTACCCATTTCTACAAAGTACTTGGCTGTATTCCGTTCTATCCCTATGAGCAGATTTGATGTTCAGATCAGTTTTGAGGGATAATAACAATGGTCTAAAGATACAGTGGTTCCAGCTGCTGAATTTGTAAAATCTAAAACAAGACCTATGATTGCAGAAGCAGGTGCAGCAGAGTAAGCTGTATAACCCAAAAGCTGAAGCTGAAAGGACTGTCCGTGTACACGTGGAGAGGGAAAGGCAAAGACTGTCAGCCAGAATAATGCTAGATATTGAGGACTAGATTTGCCTCTCAGGTTATGCTTTCATGATTATATTACCTCAAGATCATTGCTAAGTTTTAGGTCAAACCTCCTTATATTTCACACACAAGGCTGTTATCCAGATTTATTTTTATTTAAACCCTGTACTGGGTGTCCCTGGAAAGGTTTTGGTAGTGATGGGGCTTTAGAGGTGGCCTCTGTGAGGAAAGGTCGGGGCTGCCCTGCACCAGACACGGATGATTTCAGCTGGCTTCACTCGACCCACCTCAGAACACAGATGAGCCCAGCAACCAGGATAGTGGCACCTCCAGGAAAACATATTTTAAAAAGGGCAAAAACATTGCTCAGCTGTGAGAGAGAGGTGCGAGGAAAATGTGAGAGAAAGGGTCCTGCAAACACCAAGGGCAGAAAAGAAGGAGGTAGAGGAGGTACTCCAGACGCCAGTGCAGATTCCCCTGCAGCTGCTGAAGAAGACCATAGGGAAGCTGGTTGTTCCTCTGCAGCCCATGGAGGACCACTGTGGAGCAGATGGAACTGATATCTGCACTACAGCCCCTGGAGGACTCCATGCCAGAGCAGGTGGAGGTGTCCTGAAGGAAGTTGCAGTCCATGGAGAGGAGCCCATGTAGGAGCAAATTTTCTAGCAGGAACTTCAGCCTGTGGGGGACTCACACTGGAGCAGTCTGTTCCTGAAAGGACTGTACCCCATGGAGAGGACCCATTCTGGGGCAATTCTTGAAGAACTGCAGGCTGTGGGAAGGTAGAAGAGTTGTAAATGAAGGAGTGAAGTTGAGCCTTTGAAGAAGAGAGTGGAAGAAAGCTGTTTTAGTTTTTGTTCATTACTATTTCTTTTTTTTTGTTCAGTAAATTATATTAATTTTCCCCAAGTCAAGTCAGTCTGCCAGTGATGGTAACTGGTGAGTGATCTCCCTGTCCTTAGATCTGTCCATGAGCTTTTCCATCTTTTTTTTCTCCCCCTGCTCTACTGAAGAGGGGGAGTGAGAAGGCAACCGGGTGGACGTCTGCCAGTCAGTCAAGGTCAACCCACCATAACTTGTACTAGTGTATCTGACTGGAAATGTGGGTTAGAGCTCAGGTTTGATTTTTTTATTCAAATTTTACAGCAAGGGTAGGTATTAAATTGTTAGTGGGCTCATAATTTTCCAGTATCATTCCTTGGTTCCCTAAATGAAAACAGGGAACCATTTCTTCTTGAAAATGACACAAAAGGGTAAGAAAGCACTGTGTGTTTTCTTGGATCAAAAAACATAGAATGTGAGAGTAGTCAAATAGAAGGGATGACAAAATCTGCAAGGACGCACCAATGTGTTTTTCTGTCAAGTCCAGTGAAGTTACCTGGCCCAGATTCATGCAGCTATTTGCCTCAGGTTTTCAGACATCTGGGGTAACTTTTCAGTGAGGAAATATCATTACTTTTTATATATAAAGTATCAAGAAAAGTGAGCATCTTTCTTTTTTCCCCAGAAGTATTTTAGATTGAGTTTCAAAAGGCAAAAGATGTATTTAAAACGATCTGCTTCATCAGAATATGACCTTCAGCAAGAATCCGTCAACAAGATAATGAGATAGTCAAAATTATTAACTGGACCCCAGAGAACTCAATTGTAAGCAGTTTTGCAAGGTTTGGGAGTTACAGTATACAAATCAGAGAGTGGAACCTTCAACTTTGCTAATGATAACCATCACTCTAGACTTATAATCTTCTGCATAGTATTTCAGCTGATTCATCTTTGTTCTGTGACAAAGACATAGATTCCAGTGATTCATTACTGTTACATTCCTATTAGCGGAATATTCACTCACTCTAGGGGCTTGTGTAACAGCAATCTGCTGTAAGAAGAAAGCATTTCAGGTTGTGATAGATTTTTTTGTAAATACTTTAATTATTTGACTTCAGAGAAGAATAAAAAAAGGAACTCTCTCATGCTTGTTATTCTCAGTTAAGGCCTGAAACAACAGATAGAAACCACAACACAAAGTAAGCTGAGGAGTCAAGCAGTAATGCAGACTATACATGTCATGCACAGTGTTCTGAGGTCATGGTTTAGAAAGCAGGAAATTATTTGGTCCACAAGTCTGTGGCAGTAATTATCTCCTCATCAATCGCTCACTCTCAGCATTAGTCATTAATACGCATTCTCGAGAGATGGTGCTCTGGCCAGGGCTATGGAATTTGCAGCCACTAATTTTCATTTCCCTTTGCATCAAGATAAATGGGAAGGATCTGGACTGACCAAACTTGGTACCTGCCTTTGCTAGTTCTTCATTGTCTCTATTCCAGGTAGTATTAATTTCCAACTAAGTCTGTTTGATAATAGTGGTTCAGTTTTAGAGGGAGTAATATTTCTGACCTGATTAAATCATCTGACCATCTAGACTATACAGTCAATGAGAAAGTAGGCACTTCCTGATGTGCTTGTCTTCCTAAGTCAGATGACCTGTATTCTGAAATTACTCATTTATTTCCCTGCTTGTAAGGAAGACGGGATTTGTTAGTTCTGGCTACTTGGATAATCCTGTTCAGTTGTTCAAGGATCTGGTTTAGACCAGATCCAATCCTTTGCTCTTAGTAAATTAGGATTCTTAATTAAATACTTCAAATTAGGTGAAACGAATCCACACCTCCAGGGGACTATTCAGTGACTAACTACTAGAAGTCTAACTACTATCTAAATTAGGAGACTTCAGTGTCTTCCAGACAAGTTCTTCCAGGACACCTGTCACACTAGGAGCTTGTGCACTTAAGTCAGTTGATTTTAGTTATCACTGTGAATAACCTCCTTCTAGCCTCATCTCTTCAGGCAACATTTCTTCAGAGTTTATCACATATCCTTCACACACACACACACACACATACACACACGCACACACGAAAGGTTTCTGTATCTCAAAGAGCTATGGTAATTCTCCCAGAATAATGAATTTTTAATATTAGTATTTTTATAAAGCATTTATCCTGTCTAGACTCAAGACATGTGACTCTAAACAGAAGCAATCCCTCTTTCACCAAACACTGTGACCGAAAGGGCTAAATTTTTAGCCTACACATGACTTCCATCAGGCAGCTACTCAAATTAAGATGAGATACAGGGACTCAAAATGATAGCAGTCAATGGAAAATCTATCTTTGTGAATGGCAGCAATAATAATTCAGAGAATATTGTTGTGATCAAGCCTCACACTGCATTTTCTTCTAGCAGCTGAAGTACCACTTGTTAAAGAATTCATAGCTGTACAAATGTATATGTATATTTCAGCAAGTTCTGTTTCAGTTTGATCTCCCTTGAATATATTACATGCTGGAATAACTAATTTTTCTCCCCTCCCTACCATATCTAAACTTAGTCAAATATAATGTTTTACTTTCAAAAGAGTTAAGTTGTGTTAATGTTTTTCTTGTTCCTACTATTAATACTCCAAAACATTCAGGGTGAAGAAAGAGAGACTCCTTTAAGTAAAATACAAAATTTATCACAAATACATCACAGCTTTGTGGGTTTGTTGTATCCCAAGTAATGAGGAACAATAAATTCACCCTGAATTAAAAAATAGAAAAAGCCATATATTTTTCCACTTTATGACAGTATTTATTGACACCATACGTCCTCTAAGAAGCTCTATCAAAGTCATTCTAAATAAGAAACCATAGTCTGCAGTACCTGTATAGTTTTTTTACAAATTTTGAGGACAGATGATTCACTTCTGGATCCAAGATGTTCACTTTAACTTGCTGAAATAACTTGAGAATAATAGCTGTGGCTTTCTTGGAGTCTCTCTAGTGTTGCTCTGTCTTGCCTGCTTTAATTGTTCTCAATATAATTGATTATCATGATATTGGGGAAGGTGGTGAACATGAAGAATCAAAGAGTGTGATCTTGAGGTAGCACATATAAATTTAACTCCATTGCCTTTAATAAAGCTGCAAGGTTCCAGTCTGTAACATGAAGATGCTTACCTGTGACTTCGGTTAATGACATGGTCATACAAGAAAAAGTCCACTTAAACTGCTTAAAGTTGAGAAAGTAGACTTCACGT
This sequence comes from Tauraco erythrolophus, assembly GCF_009769465.1. Taxonomy (NCBI): domain Eukaryota; kingdom Metazoa; phylum Chordata; class Aves; order Musophagiformes; family Musophagidae; genus Tauraco; species Tauraco erythrolophus. Next base: position 28,124,941 of record NC_141468.1, on the reverse strand, counting down.
GGTGATTTGTAAATTTTTTCAATATTTGGAAGCAGTTATTGCTCATCTTTTTCTTTCCTCAGCCTTCTGTTAATTGTCATTCCTACCTTTGGGTATGTACGCAATGGAAGTATACTGGTCCTTGATACAGTCTTTCAGTCCCTCTGCAGGATTCCAGGAATGGGATTCCTCCCACATAAATTCAGTAATCTAAGGTAAGCAGATCATATTAGGTCTCTTTTGTAGTTAATGAAGAAAAATAGATACAATAAGGGGTAATAAGATGCAGTCTACCTGACCTTCAGTTCGATTTATTCCAAACTGCTCCCATTGACTATAACGGAGAGTTAGTGTTACCTGCTGAGACATAAAAGTAGATGTCTTCTCCTAGACAAAAGAATACCCATTGAATTTAACAATATTTTGCACAAAAGGATAAAGTTATCAACAGACTTATAAAAGAGGACAAATATTTCAATAATTAAACAATTAAATACTTAGATAATAGAATAATGACTTAATCTAAATGTATTATAGCTAATACAATCTCCTCTGATAAAGAAGCATTCCCCAGAAGATTAACAAATTCACATCTGTTAATTTCTGAAGGGTAAAAATATTGTGCCAACAATTTTTTTCCTCATAAATCAGGGTATTTAATCTGAAGAAATTCTGCTGACCTTCTTAGCAGCATTATGCTGCACAATTGATAAGCCTCCAGAGAAAATATTAGATACTAAACCATTCTTATTGATAATAATAATAATAATAATTACAAGAATGTGGAAAATATTTGTATGATATATTTATGTTCAGTACTTTTAACTGCCTAGTTAGGTTTCTTGTATTTATCCATCTACTCAAATATTCTGAAGTTGACTCTTAAAAGTAAATGATATGGTGTATTTCACATTTTGTGCTTCTTTAATAGATAAGGCTTAAATACAGAAAAAGTGGATATTAGAAAACAGTTAGTTTACTGAAAAATAATATTAATTTCTTAGGTAATTTCTAGTATAGAACCCACTAGCAAATCACCCAGGATTTCAAAACTATATAAATAAAATCAGGTTCATTTCCATCTGATAGTTTTGAGGTTGTATTCAGTAAACTATATTTTATTAAGATGATCTTTTGTGGACTGTACTGAGATTTGGATTCTTATACATGTCTCATTTATTACAAGATATGTCATGGTTTAACCCAGCCGGCCACTAAACACCACATAGTCGCTCCAGGGAATAGGGAAGAGAATTAAAGGGAAAAAGAAAAAACTTGTGGGTTGAGAGAAGAACAATTTAAAAATTGAAATAAAATTAACAAAAAGTAATAATGATAAAAAAATAAAATAATAATAATAGATATAAACAAGTGATGCACAGTGTAACTGCTCACCACCCACTAACCAACACCCAACCCATCCCAGCTAGGATTCTGAAACAGAGAAGTCCTGAAACCACAATCCTGGGAAAAAAACTTCCTGGCCAACCCTCATCTATATAATGGACATGACACTGCATGATATGGAATATTCCATTGGCCAATTTGGCCCTCAATCTTAAGTCTAAGATCAAATCATAAGGGGAGTTGTGAGTCCTTTGCTCTGGCTGTGCTTCCCCCCAGCCTGTTGTACTCCTGCACACCGGCAAAACATGGGAAGCTGGAAAGTCCTTGATGTCTTAGCAACAACTATAAACATCAGTGTGTTATCAACATTCTTCTCATACTAAATCTCATGCTAAATCCAAAACACTGTGTTATTCTAGCTACTAAAAAGAAAACTAACTCTGTCCCAGCCAGTACTAGGACAAGAAAAAAGAAAGGTCTTTCATGAGAATATGCGGGGAAACGTATTCATGTCAGAATCTGTCAACATGGAAATCTAATCTTAGTTGCAGAAGTTCCTTAATGGGTATCTTAAAAGCTGAGCCATCTCTTTAACTCCACAATATCAAAGTTCCTTATAATTGGAGAATATTTGAGGAATCTTATCATATATTCAGAACTTACCTTATATGTGGGTAGGTTAGAGCACATATTACTGTTCTTAATAACATTCACTTTAAGATGCCAACTGATTATTACCATAATTTGTCACACAACATATTACCTTACGATTTGGATCTGTGAACAGAAGTTACTGGAAAAATTTTCTTCGTTTTTTAGTTACAATCACTTATAGAAGAGAAATTATCCATCCCAAGGCAGTGTTTGATCAATCATGTTAGCATGTAGAAATCAGATGAAGGTAAACTTGATTTGATTTTGTGGTCCAAAATCCGTGTCATATACTGAATGTATATAGTAAAGGTGATGTCACATATGTTTGACCCCGCTTTATCCAACTTTTTTTTAAAAAAAATTGAAACAAAAGCTTTCTCACTTGGCAATGATCAGGTAAAGAAGTAGAGGAAGAGGGGGAAAGAAAAAGTTCCTGAAAGTTTAGTAATGTTTCACTTAGATGTAATGCATCTGAGCAGTACTTGGGAGGGTTTCCTATTCTGAGTTAGATTTTTGAAATTACTGGAATTTGACTGTATTCAGTTTTCCTCACAGAGTTCAGTCCATCTGTGCCCTGAACTATATAATATTGCCACATTTATTCAAATTAAAATTACTTGAGAATATAATGCTCCTCTCCCTTCCCAGCCTTGCCCTGAACAGTCAAGAGCCATGCTTCCAGTTTTACTTTGCAGAAGATAAAGGGCAAAACAATTTGGTTTCTAGTACATAGCTGATAGTTTGGTATAAAGGTTGTACACTTGTAATTGCATCAGGTCAGTTTATCTAATAGATTTAAAGTTTTCCCAGGTGAAATGTTCAAAAAAAGACTCAGAATAAACTAATATAGACTTAGTCACTACTGGGTCTAATTCACACAGATATTTGGTGGTTATATTTTTGTATGTATTATAGGTATTGTGTGACATGTGACTTGAAGGATCTTTTTTTATTTTTTGTTAATTTACATTTTTAGGCAGCATGCTCTACGTCATCTTGAAAAAGCATTAAAAGTGAAAAAAAAAGTGTTCTTGGTTTACTTTTCTGTTGTTTCAATCAGCTTTATGGCTAGCAAAAAAAAAAATCTGATTCGTTTTTGTGGTTGAACTTCTCATTCTCCTTCTCACAAGTCACTGGGGCATATGATTTTTCTGTCATGTGAGCCAGAATAAACAACCAGGGATAAAATGAATTTTCCAGCAGTGTGGTCTCTATTTGTGTACTGCTAGACCCTGAAACACTTGATTAATTCAATGGGTCTGCAGCTTTCAGATCTGGCTCTTGCAAAGCTTATCAATGACTCTGTAATGTTAGCTCTGCTATGAGGACCTTTATGAAAGAAAAACATACCGGGCATCCGTTTAACTTCTTTACCGAAAGCACAGTCGATGAAAAGCTCCCAAACACTGCAGTGTTCTTGGGGTTTGGCCAGCTACACTCGTAGGCATGTTCATATGCCAAGTGAATGGGTAAATATTATTGCACTGGTGCCAAAGCAGTTTCCACTCTTGGCGGCTGCTAGGTAAAAGTCATCTTCCTAAGACCAGTAGGGTGGCTCTGTCCTGCTGTTCTATGACATTTCTGGCTACCATCCTGTTGCAGTTAATATCATTAAGTATTTCCTTCATGCACTGGGCATGTTGAGGAAATAAATCCAGCTGAGAAGAAGCACCTGGTATTATAATTTCCCATGCCTATATTGAAAATTTAAATCAAATTTAACCTCAGCAGTTTACCGTTTTCCTTTAACTAAAAATGTATGGAAACCAATGAGAAAAACATCAAGTCAATATATTCTCATAATATGCTTTTTCACTATTGTAGTATTGTGATAGAGAACAAGTCTAAAGATTCATGTGTACCAGTCTGAAATGTTATTATTAAAGTATATTCTGTGCATTTTCAAATATGTATGAAGTAGTACATATTTGGTTACTTCTATATAATATGTAGCTGCAAAAATATATCAAGAGGGTAAAATATTTAGAAGGGTGCATAGCTTTAGTCTGGCAAATTTATGTTGCTGTGTACTGTGCTGTTCATATAGGCTCTGTCTGCATTATTTAGAAATTGTCTATGTCACAGCCTTGACTGCAATTTCACACATCATATTATAGTTATCTAAATTCTGACTTTGGGCGACAGGTATCAGAGCTCCATACAGCACTCATTGAGGAAACTGAAGCAAAGGAAGATTATCATTGTACTGAGAAGTCAAGGACAGAAAAGTACTTTACTATCCTGTCAGACCACTGACAGAGTGGCTTGTCAGCTAAGCAGCATTTTTCCTGACTTCCAACTGTTTTCATTTGTAAACAGAACAACAAAACAGTTGTAATGGAAAATGAGCACTCTCACATTAAACTAGAGGTAACAGATCGTAATGAGTTGTAGCCTCCAACTTTGCACATTTACAATTTCCATGTAAACTTGAGGTCCAGATAAGTTCTATGTGTGGCATCAAATCTTGGAGTCTTCCTCTGTTAAGACTCATTGCATCATGTAGGGGACAGAGGAGGACCTAGGTCACTGTCTTTATATCAAGTGGTTTAATACTTCAGGCATTTCAAATAGGAACTGTGACATCTGTGGAAGTAACCTTACCACCAAGATTCATTCAGTAAATCTGAGATTATAAAGTCTTTCTCTGGTTCCTAAAAGGTGGCACTATACAAATCTTCACATTGTTTTGGACTAAGAAATCCTGCTCTTTTCCTTGTCAGAAATGGCAGAAGCTGTGTAAGGATTGAGCAGCAGAGCACAGTGGGTGACAAGAAACTGACAGATGTTCATTGTCCTTTAGCGAACTCTGAGCTGTGAATGGTGCAGCTGAGGAACAGCACATTGCTTTCTGTTGCATGTTCTTCAGAACTGATAGTCTCCTACAGATAGCCTGGATGGGCAGCCATGAAAGTACCTTCCTAAGCACTTGGATTTGCAGGATCTTAGCTGTAAGAGATCTGTCAGAGTTAGCTAATTTCTGAAACCTTTGAATTCTCTTAGTAGGTTAGTATTTGTATTGCCAGCAGAATTCATATTGCTCCTACAAGATGTCTTATCTCTGAAAAGCAACAAGAAGAACGTGTAGAAAGCCCATGCTTTGATGTCAGCACTCAACCTCAGCAGCTGCCAAAATGTACCAGGTCTGACTCTTGTTTGGCCTAAAAATTCGCTGTACATCTGTTTATATGCTCTTGTCTGGAGACTTGAAGTCTGAACTTCATTGTGGAGGGAGCTGATACGTTACAGACACCAGCCAGATATCCTCTCTACAGTCCTGACTGTAGGGATGACATCCTTTCTGGAAGAGGGAAAAGTCTTCTGGAAAGTAACAGGGTGCATCTGAATCATTCCTAGCTAACACTGCAAGGGAGCCTTAATTTCCTGCTTTTGGGAAGACTGCTTTAATTCCAAGTTGGTTTGTTTTGTTTTGATTTGTTTTTACAAAGTGAGGGCCCTAAGGCTACTTCTCTGGTTTTAAAAAGAGTGAGCCTTGCTCAGTTTGGTGCCTACCCATCTTGGTTTCAAAGTGATCCAAGAGCATAAAGTTCAAGTCCTGAGTCAGTCATCAAAGCTGATGGGATATTCTGGAGTTCTCAGTCACTACTATATTTTGTACCTGTTCTGAGTAGCTTTCTGTCATCACACACAGATTTTGTGGATTACCTTTCTAAGGAACTTAACTTCTCTGTCGAATTGATAGGGAATGAATGTGCCTATTTGTGGTGCTGTGATTATCCTGCTGGGCTTTATCTAATGCTGACACACTGTGAAACCACTTAACCTACATTAGCTCATGATGAACCAAAATGAAAGCAGAATCCATTCAGATCAACAATGTCAAATTATTATATACCAGTGCCATCTCAAGACTGAAATATAAAGTGGCAGTATTATGTACGCTCAAGTTATGTGGGTGCAGATACAAGCAAAATTCCCTAGGATAGTGAAGGATTTCCTCCCTTGAGATACAACTCCAGTGAAAACTGTGCCATGGTCAAACTTCTTTAAAGGTTGGAACTCTCACATAGCACTTGCTAGGGAAATGTCACTAACACAAGGGACCATTGCATTTCTGTGAAGAAAAAAAATAAGTGGAAAGGTACAGAATTCAAAAACACTAAAATGCAAAGTTGTTAGGGCAAAAGGCTGACAATGTCATGTTGGTATAACAAAAATCCTGAAAGGAGTTAAAGCAACATGCTTAATTTCTTTAATACTCAGAATGAGAATGTGGTGAAATGGCTCATTCACTACTTTTGCATGGTAAAAGAAACCCCAGTGACGGTGCTTTTCTTTTCTTTTTTCAAGGATTGTCATATTTTAATTCAAAAGGATGGGGATTTTATGCTTTTTTTGACAATAGAGGCAGGCTAGTCTGCTAACTCCAGGGTTAGCGATGGCAGCTTTTAAGTTTGCACCCTGGCAGGCAGGTGCTGTGCTTGGTGTCATGAAGAGATCATATATCAATGTTTCAAGCAACTCAGGAAAGTGAAAACTAGTGAGACTTTTAAAGTAATCTCTACTCCATTTTTCCTTCTAACATGAAAGTTCTCCTGAGTGGTTTTCATTTGCTCCTTTTTCAGGTCATTTAGTTTCTTTTTTTAGCCATTATTCATTAAATATTAAATTTAAAGCATTTGATCAGGACACTTACAGCTGGCAATGAGTCAGATCTAAACATTATATCTTACTGATTCTCTCTATGATTGTAGTTTCCCTTTTACTGCTAAATGAATTACAGGAGATTGTAATGGAGAAAAGGTCCTCTCAAACTAACCCATGAAAAAAGTGACATAAATCAACGGGAAAGATATGGCAACAAGTTTTTTATCTCCATTCCAAATCAGTAGGTTAAGATACACTTACATTGAAATAATGTACACTGGAACAAACTATTTTTGGCAGAGTTCAAAATCTCATGCCACCATTTTGTGTTGTAGATAGCTTCTCTTTTCACAGATTTTCCACTATTTATAGATACAAGAAAAAGCTATAAAAATGTATATCAAATGTGAATTAAGGGTTCTGAAACCATCTGATTAAGATGGTGAACTTCTCCTTCTAGGATCCAAACTGCTGCTGGATACATCTGAGAAAATCATATTTCTTTAAAGTTCAAAAAATCTTTGTTTTTCACTGGATTTTACTATAGCTACTATTTGACTATAAGAAAACATTTAATATATCATTTTCTGTCTTACTGCTCTACTAGAATAAACTTGAAGGAGGCCTTTTGTCTCCAGTTCTCCCAATGCAAGGGAGATAAATGGGTTGCAATACACATATCCTGTGCAGCTTTATTAAATAATAAGGTGCTAGGGTACCATTGCAACCACAATTTCTGGTAAACTGGACTGAATAGTGAAGCTGAACTGGGACAAGAAGTTTTTAGTCTCTCTGACACACTGCACAGGAGGAAGAAGGTTCAGAGCTGGTCTAGACAGCGACTTAGAAGCCAGGACTTTTAGACATCACGCAGCTTAAACAGAACAGCAACAAATATTTCCAATTTGCCTCTCCTAATAATCACCACTATAAGATACACACTGATGAAATGTGTTGCAGTAAGCCACATCTGTATAAGTTATATTTCACCATTTGTACCTATTTTCTAAACAATTTGCATTTGCTTCTTCTTCTCTCCATACTCTTTCTCTGTATGTTGCACTTTGAATCTTCCTTAAGATTAGGCCTAGCTGTTCCTTGGCTCACAGCTAAATTCACCACTGACATAATTCAAACTACTTTTACTGGACATACTCCAGAGCTGATTAAGGCCCAATGCCTATATTTTTTATTAAAGACATTCATATCACTTAAAAATTCCATATGTGCAAAGACATATCTTATAGAAGATTTGTCTGTCTTTGCACAATGCAAAAAGTCCAACACCTTAGAATGCTTTTTTATCTCCAGATTTTTTACAGGGATTAGTATGACAGCACTTACTCTCTCTCATTCTAGATCAATGTCGTCGTTTAAGCCCAGTCAGCAACTAAGCATCACCCAGCCACTCACTCACTCACTCGCTCCTCGGTAGGATGGGGGAGAGAATTGCAAGAGTAAAAGTAAGAGAACTCATGGGTTGAGACAAAGACAGTGTAATAGGTAAAGCAAAAGCCGCATGCACAAGCAAATCAAAACAAGGAACTCATTCACCGCTTCCCATCAGCAGACAGGTGTTCAGTCATCTCCAGGAAAGCAGGGCTACATCATGCATAACGGTTATTTGGGAAGACAAATGCCATCACTCCAAAAGTCTCCCTCTTCCTTCTTCTTCCCCCAGCTTTATACGCTGAGCATGATGTCATATGGTATGGAATATCCCTTTGGTCAGCTGGGGTCAGCTGTCCCAGCTGTATCGCCTCCCACCTTCTTGTGCACCCCCAGCCTACTCACTGGTGCGGTTGAGAGAGAAGCAGAAAAGGCCCTGAAAGGACTGATCAACAATGACAAAAACATCCCTGTATAATCAACGCTTTCCAGCACAAATCAAAAACATAGTCCCATACTATCTACTATGAAGAATATTAACTCTATCCCAGCCCAAACCAGCACAACCAACTCGGCTAAAACTGTCACAGAATTTCACATTAAGGACATAGTTCAAACATAAAAGATAGACTTCAGAGTTGCTTTCCAAAGATAAATTCCTTACCGCTTTTTCCTTTGACTTTACTCTTTCCATTGATTTATCTGGCTTTTAAGGACAAAATAGAGCTGTGTACTTTTAAATAGAGATCATTTTAGTCGTGTTTATCTAATGCAGGCTGTTGAGTCTGTTTCTAGTGAAAATATGAAGCTGTTGAGACCATTACACTCAATCTGATACATTCAGCCTAACTGCCATTCGTTCAGAGAAATAACTCTGACCTAGTCTTAGGATGTTTAATATCCGTAACTTTGTAGTAGTTCAGTAAGTTCATGGTCTTGCACAGCTTTCAGAAACAGGCTCTCCATCAATTAAACTTCCTGCAAATCAGTCCCCACCCTCACTAGAGATTCCAGTGCAATCTTAATGCACGGAAGGATTGGGTTTTATTAATAAAACAAGACAGATCTATTTTTTATTATTGGTTCTAACTTATAAGCATGTGGCCATGTTAGAATTTATAGGAAATGGCTTCAAGTGCCTAATACTTTTATAATTACTGTTATTCATCAGCTATCTAATGAGAAATATTAGCTGCATTTTTGTCCGCAAAAGTATCTTCAATTCATACACCTCTACTGTACTATTAAGTAAAAACTGAGGAAAGACGCTCAATGCTAATGTGCAGAATGAAAAAGGAAGCTTTTCAGGTACCTATCTGGAGATCAAAACATGGAAAGCATTTCAGCAGCTTGACGGCTGAACAAATTGGTCTTTATTGCATTTCCTTGTGCAGATTACTTCTAAGTCCTCTATGTCTCTGTATTCCTCCAGAGAAATAATACCTTTTAAAGTCAGTAGGTTAATGAATCCTGGTACTAATAGAGCTGGGGTTTTGCAGGCTTTTAGCTTGCTTCATTGACTTTTTAACTGACTTAAACTAACATTTTCTTTTCTGTCTGCCATACACTTATTACCTGCTCCAGCATAACAATTTGGTGATGAATTGTAAACTGTAGAAATTAGCAGACTGGTATCAAAAATTGTTAAGGAAAAAACTGAATACTCCTACTCCAATCTCCCTCTAGTTCTGTAGGTGTTTTGGTGTTGGTTTTTTTTTTCTCTTTTATTAACACTTAGAAGGAATAATTATCTGGAAGACATCCAGATCTCCAACCAACTTCTTAGAAATAAAACGATGAATTATTAGAGGAGGATAAACACAAGTCACAGGTCAAGTGATCTCTTAAGCTTTGTTTCTGTAGAAAAAAAGACTAATAAAAGAAGTATCAAAAAAGACGTTTTTTCAATACTGTTTGCAGCAATATGAGAATAAGTGGGCTGAAGAAATGTACCTGCCAAGTAGATCAACAGCACAAATGAGTTTCATAGGGCCAGCTGAGGCAAAAATTGTTGCTGGGCATGAGGATACTAGCTAAACCTCAACTGAATCCTAATCATGCTTCCCTAACTCTTAGAGGTCATTGCTGTTTGGATTAGAAATTCCCAGGTCTTTCTGAGGTCTCCTATTGGAAATTAATCCTTAAATAGCTGAGAGTTCACTAGTGGAAGCTAAGGCATGTCTGAAAACTCCTTATTAGCACACTGTAGCATATACATACCAGATCTTACGATGCAATGATTTTGCAGAATTGCATTGCCCTCCACCCCATCTTCTCCACCTCCAGAATGCTCGTGGGACTGTCTATAGGTTATAGGTTAAGTATCAGACAAGAAAAGTAAGGCATGCAGTTAATTGTTAACATGCACTTGTTTCCAAATAAAAAAAAAAAAAAAAAAAAATTAGAGTTAAAGAGAATCTGTTCTATGTCACTATATAATCTAAAAAAAAACCCAGAACTGAAATCTACTTTAAATAAATAATTAAAAAATAACAGCTGGAGTAATTTATTTCCCTTCTTATACAAGGCATCATCTTCAAGCGCCCAATATGGAAGTGTTAAATATGTAAATAAGAAGTTAAAGAAGATTGCTGAAGTGTTCAATTAATTCTGTGACTTGAAATCAGTAGGTACAGAGTCAACTCTATAGTCATTTTATTAATTATTTTAATGAAAATATCATTGGTTAACAAAAGCCATTCGTATGTACATCTGCAAGATCTTCATATTCTGCCAAATAGTTATTTCTTTTTTGTTTAGCACAGATATAACAAGATCTCATGATTATAAATGTTAGTAAAAGCTTCATAGATAAGAAGACACAAACTATGATAAATATTTGGTTTAACCTTAGCAATCAAGTTTTAGTTTTGAGCTGCGATTATTATATTTTCATAGTAATTGCTGTGAGACATATAATTGTTTATCTAAGACAAAACACACTTATTCATGAAGGTGTAAAATATCTGGCTTTACACTTTTTAATAAAACATGCATGTAGGAAAAGAGCATTAAAACCCATTAGAATTATTATTTACCAAACTAAAATAATATTCAAGCAAAATTCAACAATTATTTGATTGGCATTGATATAAAGAGGTCATGCAGGTAAATCATTAATGTTTCTCTTGGCAAGGTCACATACCAGAGATTTAAATACTTCTTTTAGTTTTTTAAAGTATATTTTGCATCCACACATTGTAGAAACTATTACTACTTTTCGAGTTTTCTTAATTTCTATGGACTTTGTACATGTGGTGTGTGCAAACCTCAAAAAGATATGCATGTGTAGAGTTCTCAGATTGTCAGATGGTAAAGGTCACTCACTCAGTACATTCTGTAAGTGTGAATCAGGTGAAAAATCAGAATCTGATGGAAACTAAGAACACCAGAGCCAATTAACATGAAGCATTTCTACACATCTTTTCTCCATTGGAGAAATTAATTTCTATGTAAATGACATCTCACTCTGTTTATTTCTTGCTTACATAGATCAATTCAAATGTGAAATATTGTACCTGCTGAAATTAATGCAATACACTGTGTGATTTCAGTTGTTTGGTATCTGACCATGGGAATGTCACTATTAGAGTTTAGTGTCTTGCTTCCTGTTTGTCAGACCAAGGGACAGAAAGCACAATGTTTTTATGAACAGTCATGTTAAACAAATTCACTCTGTCATTCACAGATATTCACATCTGTTTTTTACACGTCTTTATTATGTTCTTCATCTTCTCTTGCAAATGAATTTACTGTCATGATTATTTGCTGAAAGAGTGCATTTTAAGCTGATATTGCAGGATATGAAAGGCAGAAAAAATTTGTCTTTAATCATTCTTGTTAATATCACAAATCTCTAATTCTTAGAGATACAGTCATAGAACTAGAAAATACCCTGTTTCTGTGCATCCATTCAAATTTTTTTGTATTTAAATAAAATATTTTAGAACAAACTACTCTAACAAAGAATGCTTTCCACAAATGATCCTAGGAATTCTTTTTAGTATAATAAATATGTTTGACAAATATAGTGATTGTGGAGGGAGATTTATTTTTGCATAGACATGTAACAAAAACAATTTACATGAAATATGATTATTTGACTCTTGGCTTTCCACACTAACTTATGGTAATGCCCTGTCTCAAGTAAATAGTAGCAAGCAGTAACTCATGTCAGAAGATGCTTTGGCTGAAATACTGATTTAGACAATTCAGAGTCTAGGTACATAATGGTACATTAAAGGTAAGAACCAAAACTTCGGTGTGCACCTTTGACTCTGCAAGAGAAAGTAACTATCTGCTTATTTCATGTTTTATAATATCTAACAATAAAGATCCTCAGCTTCTCTCAGCCTGATTCTTCGAAAAGAAAAAAAATAAGGAGAAATCAAATGAATTAGAGCCCTTTGCTATCAGTAAGCGTTTGTTTTCTTATAAGCAGCTTATTGTTTCTGCCTGATCAGAAACTGTTTGACTTATTGTCAAAGAGATTCAATTGTTGCTTTACAATGGTGGACTATCAAGCTTCAAAACAGAGCCTGACAAAGAAATGTACAATGGGTACAGACAGCCAAGCTGGCATTATGAGGAACCGGCTCAATTCTATAGGATTTATTAGATCAGGCACAATCCTCCAGCTGAGAATTCAAGCTAAAACAAAATAGCTATATTACCATGGCCTTGATCCTAAGCTAATAAACCCTGTCAAACTTGATTTGGCACCAGAGAAAACCAGCTCAGATATCTTGGCATGATCAATTCTGGGAAGACTCATTTGTTCTGGCAAAGCACCACATGATCATGGCAGTCTTCATCTATCCAGTTTTGTGGTACTGTGTCAAAACTCATAACCTCTTCAAGAAACAGATGCAGCAGCAAGAGCATTGCAAAGCTTCTCAGCCTGGATCCATGGGCACCAGCTCAGATCTGCCCGCTGGAATACTTTGGGCCCGCACGGCCTGGGATGATGGAGACCAAATGGTACATACACAAGCATCAATTTTCTGATAAGCAAAATCTTTGAAAATAAAGGCAAAACTCAAAGGACTGAAAGTCATCATATTCTCTTGAAGAAAAAAAACAATATTGAATTCCTGCTCTGTCATCCTCAATAGAGGGTCTGGATATATATACGGATATCAAAATATAAAAGCTGAAGGCAGGAAAACTTACAACACACGGTCAAAGAGTGGTAGGAGAGATGCCAGTCAGATGAGCTGTATCTCCTGTCTTTATTTGAGATACAAAGATGCTTCTTTGCAGCAGCTCGGCATTTGTGCTCTAGCTGAACAAGCACATCCTTAAATCTGTCCATGTTCAGCAAAGGGCTAGAGTTCATGTTTAATTATAAGCACTTTAACCGCTTACAGATGTAATCAGTGTGAATTAAGCACGCGCTTAATTGCTTTGCTGAATAAAACCAGAGTGCTGAACTGGGTCTCATGGAACCCAAGAGGAGAGAAGTGACTCCAAATAGGATTCTTTCTCCACTTAACTGATTTTCTCTACAACATCAGCTTCACTTACACTAAACATTAACTCTCTCCTGCAACCTGTACATTCTCAAAGGCTGACATATGGTCCACCGACCCTAAAAAGTTAGGTTTCACAAGCAACATTTTCAAAGTTTTCTGTCCTTTTGGGGTGGTGGTGTTGTTTGTTTTGTTTACATTAATCTATCTACTATTGTAGCCAAATAAATACTTGGCTAATACTTTCATGGAAGTTCTCTTTCTGTGTATGTGTGCTTATGCTACCAGTGCCAAATTCACCATTGCCAAAGGAAATTAATTTTTTTAGAATGTCAGGAATGTGTCTGGGTTTTTTCTATTGCTTACATATTTTTGAGATTCAAATTTGCTCTTTGCATAGTTAAGATTTTACCTGCAAAATTGAAGGAGATCGTTTAGGATTGAATTTTTTCAAAACTGATATTTTCAGTAAATTATATACTTCTATGTTTCTGTTCTTCACTGCTTATACAGGTTTTCAGTCTATCGCCATTATCGTAATGTCTGAGTACTGCCTCCAGATAAGCTTTTCAAGGAATTAATCTTTTGTGACCTTTGGCAAGATCCCTCTGACCTCTGCCTGGGACAGTCTGCCATCATTGCCCTCTCCCTGTCATAACACCTCAGTCTAGGGGAAAGGCTTAGGTAAAGTTTTTAGTGTTTTGGTTCTTCATTTTAGCATTCATACACTGTTATTCTTCTCTTGATGAGTAATATGGAATTGGCTAAAGAAGTTTGTGTTTATAATGTATATACTCTAAAGTATTCATGGCACAAAGTTATCTACTGCACTGTATTTGTACGGAGTCTATGATAATGTATTCAGTCTTGATTTTGGCTCACCAAAATCAGTCTTTGATTTGGTATCGAGAGAGCCCCTCAGCCAAGATGGTGGCTCCTCTGTCATAATGTATTTGAGAAAGGGAAAAAAAAAAAACATTATAGAGAGATAGAGAAGGAGAAAGGTACAAAAAGTGTGAGAAAAAGCAGAGGGAATACCAAGGTCACAGAAGCAGGAGCAGAGTAGGTGTCCCAGGCACTGGGACAGACTGTGGAAGAGAACGCTGTGGAGTAGCTATTTCCCTGTAGCCCATGGAGAGCCATGTCAGAGCAGAAATCCATACTGCAGCCTATGGACTACCTCATGCCAGAGCAGGTAGATATTCCTTGAAAGACCTGCTGCCCATGGAATGGAGAGTCCACACTGGAGAATTTTATCCTGAAGGACTGCAGCCCGTGGAAGGATCCATGCTGGAGCCGGGGAGAAGTGTGAGGAGGAAGGAGTGATGAAGAACTGTTAGAAAATGACTGCAACTCCTCATTCTCCATCTCCCCCATGCTGCCAGGGGCTAAAAGGGAAGGAGGTAGAGGAGAAAGGAGTGAAGGAGTAAAGTTGAGCCTCATAAAAAGGAGCATGGGTGGGTGTAAGGTGTTTTCATTTTTTTCCGAGTCTGTTTTGCCTGTGACGGTAATTGGCAAGTGAATTCCTTGTCTTTATCTCAACCCAAGAGCGTTTTCATATTATTTTCCTCCTCCGTTCTGTTGAGGAGGAGGAGTGAGAGAGCAGCTGGCCAAGGTCAATCCACCTCAAGCATCTTCATTACTATTTTAGTCATCTCAAGAAAATAATGTAAATTGTTTTTTTAAATTGACAAGAAAATAATGTTAATTGTAGGGTACAGCACAAAGGACAGAGGGGGGCACTTAGAAGATATGGCTTCACATTGACCATTAACTTATTTTGGAAATTAAACATTATATATCACTGCCAGAAGAGACATATCAGAACCTTTCCACAAAGATGTACATGGACAAAAGAAAGAAGTTTTATCCACTTAATCTTAATTAACTGGATCTTAATCTGATCGTGCTAGATCTTGCTGTGATCGGGGAACTGCTTGTGATGATTCTGACAATTCTGTGTTCATTCTCCTCCTCATTGTTATCATACCACTACCTAAAAAGCCTTAGTAAATTTGCTGCTCTGAAGACATCTTACTTATTGCAACACAACCTTGATCCCTGTGTATTTGGCTGATTGTGTGTTCTAGTAAAAGATTGTCAATTCTAAAACCGACACATTAATCCATGAGATTCTAATATGTATTAAGTAATAATAAAAGCAATGCAGAGAATGACACAGTCAATTAAAGAAGTGTCTTATCTCATGCAGTTTAGACTTTCTTGGATGCAAATCATGGTTTCAGATGGTTAACCAGTACCAGGGTAGGCCATGTTTTCTGCTGGGATTTTTTTTTTATTTCTTTATGATGTATTTCATAGATACTAGAGTAATGTGTGAAAAGTTTACCTTCATTAATTTGGGGGATTGGACTAGATGATCCTTTAAGGTCCCTTCCAATCCCTAACATTCTGTGATTCTGTGATTAAATGGCATAATATTTTGCTTAGTAATTTTAACAACTTCTGTATATTCATAGATTCATAGATTTCTAGGTTGGAAAAGACCTTAGAGATCATCGAGTCCAACCATCCCTAATCCCCATTAAAC
Organism: Tauraco erythrolophus; assembly: GCF_009769465.1. Taxonomy (NCBI): domain Eukaryota; kingdom Metazoa; phylum Chordata; class Aves; order Musophagiformes; family Musophagidae; genus Tauraco; species Tauraco erythrolophus. The sequence goes on along the minus strand of NC_141468.1, from coordinate 28,108,942 downwards.
CATATCCTCAAGTAGATCATCCACCCTATTCTTAAACACATCCAGGGATGGGGACTCAACCACCTCCCTGGGCAGCTTATTCCAGTGGCTGACAACCCTTTCAGAGAAGAAATACTTCCTAACATCCAACCTGAATCTCCCCTGACTAAGCTTATGCCCATTTCCTCTTGTTCTATCACCCATCACTAATGTAAAGAGTCCTTCCCCTACCTCCCCACCATCTTTTCTCAAGTATTTATAGGCCATAATCAGGTCTCCCCTCAGCCTCCTCTTCTCCAGGCTAAACAGCCCCAACTCCCTCAGCCTCTCTTCATAAGTTTTATTTTCCAGCCCCTTGACCAGTTTAGTCGCCCTTCTTTGGACTCGCTCCAGGAGCTCAATATCTCTCTTAAAGCGAGGGGCCCAAAACTGGACACAATATTCCAGGTGCGGCCTCACCAGTGCCGAGTACAGGGGCAGGATCACTTCCCTGCTCCTGCTGGTCACACTATTCTTGATACACGCCAGTATCCCATTGGCCTTTTTGGCCACCTGGGCACACTGCTGGCTCATATCAAGCCAGTAGTCAACCAACACCCCCAGGTCCTTCTCCGCCAGGCAGCTCTCCAGTCACTCTTCCCCGAGCCTATAGCGATGCTTGGGGTTTTTATACCCCAAGTGAAGGACTCTGCACTTGGCCTTATTAAAGCTCATGCCATTGGCCTCAGTCCAACGATCCAGTCTGTTCAAATCCCTCTGAAGGGCCTCCCTACCCTCGAGCAGATCGACACAGCCTCCCAGCTTGGTGTCGTCCGCAAATTTACTGAGGGTACATTCAATTCCCTCATCCAGGTCATTGATAAAGATGTTAAACAGAACTGGACCCAGCACTGAGCCCTGGGGAACCCCACTGGTGACCGGCCTCCAGCCGGATTTATCCCCATTTACCACCACTCTTTGGGCCCGGCCGTCCAGCCAGTTTTTAACCCAAAGGAGGGTGTGCCTATCCAGGCCAGCAGTTATCGGTTTCTCAACCAGAACACTATGAGAAACTGTATCAAAGGCTTTACTGAGGTCTAGGAAAACTACATCCACAGCCCTTCCCTCATCAACTAGGCGGGTCACCCTGTCATAGAAGGTGATCAGGTTTGATTGGCAAGACCTGCCTTTCATAAACCCATGTTGACTGGGCCTGATCACCCGGTCATTTTTCATTCCCTCTCAAGAGATCACTGCTTTTTATCAGTTTGAGCATGTATGATAAAAATTTGTTATTAATTTTGGTTTTTACAACCCCAGCTAGAGAAATTTCCAGGTTTCTCACAATATTGTCCTTCTTTCCCTATGGAAAAAATTATTTATAATTCCCTAAATGCTGGTTTGCTTCCTCTTGTGTGAGCCTGAAATTCTTCTTCCTCCTCCTCCACCTTTCTCCTTTGCTATTTGATGTATTTTGCTATCTGGAAAAAAAGAAAAGCTACACTTGGATTTTGGACCATATCTTTATAATCCCGATTCCCTTTTAAATGTGTTCCCCTGAGATGTTGTTTACATGTCTCAGTTCCTTCCAGTGGTTCAAAGACAGCTTTAGAGTCAGAAGTTGCTTAGAGCTACAGGGTTTTGATTTTATAAAGTTTAATTATGTCGCAGATAATCACTAGTGAACTAATTCTCTTTTAGATCCATTGGCAGAACCCTCAGTGGAGTCTATAGGAGTTTCAGCTGCATAAGAAATATATATTTCCTCTTCAGAGACCACACAGAAACCCCATGAGTTTGGTAGAGAAGTTCTTGTGAAGTTAATGTGACATTATACATGACCTTAGATTTCTAGAAGTTCCTAGGAAGATCTGTACTAAAGTGGTTTAAAATTGAACCTTTTTGGTTTCATATGGCCACAAATCTCATAATCATATATGACTGAAAGGAAATGCCTACAGTAGGAGTTTAAACATGCTGGGAACATTCTCTAGACCTGAGGTTAAATGGCATGGCATATCATCAAGTATGTTTTTCCCTCAAAATAGGATGGCCAAATCCAAACTGAGAACAGTCCCTGGCACATGCAATTACCTGGACAATGCAGCAATTATCTGGGAGATTTTTGTTTGGCATAAAGCATTCCAGGGACTGTGCTAAAATTGATACAATGTGAACAAATCACAGGCTATTACAAGCTCACACTCTTCCAGCTCCCTGGAACAGTTTTATTTACTTGTATAGACGTTACCAATGAAAGAGCATGAGTCATCCAGTCACATCACCAGAAGTCACAGATAGCTTTGTCATTGATATTTAAGAAGGATCCACAAATCTTCCAAAAGGGCTCCACTCTCAAAAATACTACAAGCCACAGAAACACACCTCAGATATCCCACAAAACTTTTTTTAAAATTCTGATGAGAAAAAGCCTTTCATGTGTATGATTCATGTAACTCTAAGGGAGTTATTTCAAACAGATTATGTGAGAAACACGATAAAAGTATTGGTTCCTTTTGGTTGGGCATAAGGAGATAGATCATAGCGTGATGACAGCAAGCACAGATGTCTCTTTGGCAGAAGTCTGAAGCTTGGTTAGATAAATTTCATGCTGAAATCTTAATACCATGAGCATAACTTCTGTCTCTTCTGTAATGAAGCTCACCTCCATTACATCATATACTCTGCTATACAGTTTAAAATCACTATCTTAAATACTGATATAACATTCTGAAAGCCGAAGTTCCGCAATAAAACATTTCACTATCAAAATTAAAAAAATTTCAAGAACGTATCTAACATGATCTACGTTAACATATCAGTCTTTATTCAAACTTAGATTATATTTGGATAAAGAAAATAAAATCTCTGAAGACACAAAATGGGTAAACTATTTCCTTTATGCATTAGACTCTAGTTAAAGGAATCTTTAGGAAATCAAGAAAACTCCATTAATGTTCAGATATTTCATTCCATAAGGAACACTTTCTAAACCTCAGCTCGCTTTCCTGAAACCCAGCATATTATAAAAAGGACACAGAGCATTTTAGTTGCAGGAACACTCCCCTCCTTTATATTCATTTCCTATTTGGATGAACTGAACCTTCAGAAGGTTAAATGCTTTGCTTCCTTCCAGCAAACAGCATCAAGAATCTCTGAAGATCCAGCATTTTTCATTTTGTGATCATGAGAAAAATCATGATATTATCCTTTAGACCTTGAAGTATATTCTAAATTCATATATACAGCAAACAGTTTAAACACATGTAATGAACATCTGGTTTAGATTTTTAATTCAAGTTGTACTGGGTCTGCATGGCAAGGTTTTGCTAATGGGAGGGGCTACAGGGATGACTTCTATGAGAAGCTGCTAGAAGCTTCCCCTATGTCCATAGAGCCAATGCCAGCCGGCTCCAAGACGGATCCCCTGCTGGCCAAGGCTGAATCAATCATCAATGGTGATAGCACCTCTGTGGTAACATATTTAAGAAGGAGAAAAAACTGCTGAGCAACAATAGCCAGAAAAGACAAATGAGAATATGTAAGAGAAACAACTCCACAACCACCAAGGTCAGTGAAGAAGGAGGGGGAGGAGGTGCTCGAGGTGCTGGAGCAGAGATTCCTCTGCAGCCTGTGAAGACCATGGTGAGGCAGGCTGTCCCCTGCAGTTCATGGAGGTTAACGGTGGAGCAGAGATCCACCTGCTGCCCATGGAGGACCCCACACCAGAGCAGGCCTGAAAGAGGCTGTAACCCTGTGAAAAGCCCTCACTGGAGCAGTCTGTTCCTAAAGGAACACACCCTGTAGAAGGGAGCCACAATGCAGTGGCTTGTGAAGAACTGCAGCCCCTAGGAAAGACCGATGTTGGAGAAGCTCATGGAGGACTGTCTGTCATGGGAGGGATCTCATCCTGGAGCAGGGGAAGTGTGTGAGGAGGAAGGAAAAGAAGAGACAATGTGTAATGAACTGACCGCAACTCCCCTTCCCTGTCTCCCTGTGCTGTTGGATGGATGAGGTAGAGAAAATTGGGAGTGAAGTTGAGCCCAAGTAGAAGGGAGGAGTTGGGGGAAGTTGTTTTAAGATTAGGTTTTATTTCTCATTACCCTACTCTGATTTGATTGGTAAAAAATTAAATTAATTTCCCCAACTCAAGTCTATTTTACCCATGACAGTAATTTCTTAGTGACCTCACTGTCCTTACCTTGACCCACAAGCTTTTCATCATAATTTTCTCTCCCCTGTCCAGTTGAGAAGGGAGAGTGATAGGGCAGCTTGGTGGGCACCCAACATTCAGACAAGGTCAACCCACCACACAAGTATATATCAAGTTTAAGTAATTATTTTTAATGTAACGATTTACTATATTTAATCAAGTACAAAATAGCATAGGAACTAAGCTATGCAATTTGTAATTTTTCTAGACATTTGTATTTTCAAGAAAAATATGTACTATTTTTTCCTTATAGTATAAGTATACAATTTTTTCCTGTAGTTCTCTTCAGAAGGATTAGAAATTTCTTGAAAGAAAACAGTCTGCACTTAAGTCTTCTATGAGAAAAGAAGAAATACTACCTCCATAACTTTGACTATATCTGTTCTGCTCTCTCTGTATGTTGAGTAAAGCACTTTGAATGCAAGCTAAAATGCATAGGTCTTAACTATCTAATGAAGACCCTTAGCAATTTTACAGCACTGACTGCAGTACTATGACTTATACAGAATCAATATGCTTCTTTTTCAATTTTTAAAGAAGCTCTTTTCCCTTGAAACTATAAATTATTTGAAGGATAAACTGAATTTTGCTAAATATCTAAAAGGAATCCCTTTAAATGCCAATATAATGCCCAGAAATATCATAGGCGTTTTGTAACTTGCATCCTATTTTCTGATATTTGATATTGTCCACTGAGAAAAACAGAAAGTAGAATACATGTATCATTTCTGGAGGAAAAAAAAAAAAAAAAGGAAAAAAAAAAAAAAACCAACAGAGGATAGGGTAAAATTCATTGTATTTTTAAAAGTTAAGGCATGAACCTGTTTTGAGGACTTTTTCCATAATGAAGAATCTTGTTGCTAATATTGCACTGAGTCTGATAGTGTCGCTTCACCTTTCTCTGTCTCCAGGAGTTATCAGTCACTCTCAATATGAATGTCAGCTGTATGGCTTCACAATAACTTAGAGTTCCAAAACAGAAGACATTATACCCAGTTCAACCTAAGTAATTTTTTTTCCTGCCAAAATGAAGCATTAACTTTTGTAGTAGCTTCCTAGATTTCTTCCTAAAGAAAACATTCTGGTTTTGAACTCTTTGCTAATATCATGATGCTATATTACATATATCTAATTCTTTGTATGGTTCTGTCATACAAAGCATTTATCAACTTCAGAACTTGAATCTATATATAGCATATTCCCCAGAATCCTGTTATACTCTGATCCTTTTTGTGGTTTGTTGCAACTAATATTTTCCCTTGAAGGAGAACAGCACAGTCAACATTGGATGTTAAAAAAAAAAAAAAATTGCAATAGTAGAGTTCAAAAAAACCCAGTGAATTGCTTTACAGTAACTCTCTAATGACTGCTCGACAGCACCAAACTAATGAGATAATAATGACTTCACTGACATTGTCAGGTATATTTATAAAATTATGTCACGTAAACTTTTTATTTGCAGCTAAGACATTTATTCCTATCTGGTGGGGTTTTTTTAGTTTAGAGAACAAGTATGAAATAGAACAAGATTGTTTTTTCTGCCTGACACTTGAACTACATTATTCTCTATATTTTAAATTCACCCACTCAACCTGCATAGTTCCTTACATTTTTTCTGCTCCTATTTACTTTTCCAATTTCAGTGTAGTACCTTTTTCATCACCACCCTGCAAGAGGTGTCTGACTTTGATTTTATGTCCTATGAGTGTCTTGGGGTGTACAAGGTACCTTTACTTAGCACACAGATGATCAAAATGGCCCATTTCTCCTTCAGACTTCCCTTACACTGGAATAATTACCATAAATAATCCCAAGACTACATTTATTTCTGCACTCACACAATGTGAAATGAGTAAAACTTCAATATGTTAGTACTAATTAAGAATCCCACCAGGGAAATAATCTTCCCATGTTCCCTGTGTAGTCTGTTGGCAACTGAGGGTGCAGCAATCCAAGATCAGAAGCAGGTGCCTGTCTCTTCCCACTGAAAATGGACGGAGCTTATGGCAACTTCTCTCTGATCATGGGCACACTAGGTCTGAATACAGGTGAGGCTAGGCTAGACAGTCCTGTGTAGGTCATCTTTCTGTAACTGACCCTCTTCTTCCCTCAATGGTGGTATCTTGTCTTAGGTTTTAAGTCTTTTGCAAGAGGAATTACACATTAAACGATGGGACCTTTTGAGCCTTCTAGGCATTTTTACATTGTAAAATATTATTTGAAAAATGGTAAGTTTCTACAGGAAGAACCATGATTCAAGAAGGAATGATCAAGGAACCTAGATGCAGAAAGTCAAGTGGGATGATGTTTGATCGCTAGCAGCTTCTGTAAAGCCCGTTCTAAATTTAATGTTTTAATTTCCTTACTGAATCATTATTTTATGGTCTGTCATAATAACAGCTACAGTAATTATAGTAAGAGTTATTATTGTTAATCATAGTTTAAACATTAAGTCTTGAAGCAATTTATTCTGGGCCTATTTCTGATATCCTATCAATGCTAAATGAACATCCTTAAACCCTTACATTCCAATCACATGCTGTTTGTATCAATTTACTTAAATCTCATTTTGCAAAGTCTTTCAAGTATCAGAAGCATTCCTCAGAAATGTAATAAAATCCTCTCAGTTTCATTCACATTATGCTTTCCTTTCACTTTTGAATTCTTTCCTTTTAAAAGTAAAGTTTATATGACTCGTGTCACTCAACAGGAGAGAAAAAAGTAGGACTTACATGAATTAAAAGGAAATAGGTGGTGATGTACATTTGAAAAGTGTTGCTACTATGTGTGCAATTTACATTCACACTTGACTTTTTCTGATTAATTGTTTCTGATAGGTTGTGGTTTTGGTTTTTGACTTTTCACTTAAAAATATAATGCATTTTTATTCATGTACAGATTTGTTTATTCTAATTGGAAATAAGTGAATTAATTCACTCTGGTATATGTTGCAGGTTTGCCTCTTATGTAACAGAGATCCTTGTAAAGTTTGAATTAGCATTCTGCCTAGACGAGATCTGAAAATTGTTCCAGCTTTATTGACGTATAGAAGAAGAAATATAAAATTGAACATGACCATTTGAAACCTAGATGACATATCAGTATCACAAATATTGCAGCATTGGCAAGCAAAGGTTAAGAGAAGATCTGTTGTAAAAATTATCTTTAGAGTGGACTGACATTTTAACAGTATTGATACCAATGTTGTAAATGCTACTGTGAGAGGAATGTGAAAAAACAAGTATTTATATGTTTCGGACTTAAAAAATTCTCTGGAAACGTGAGCTGATCCTGATCTTTTCAGTCATCAATCTCATATAATTGAAAGAGTATCACTATGGCAAAAGTAGAGGTAGGGACAAAATTGGAGATGATGTCTATTTTAAGAAACCAGGCTTCTTAATTCCCCTGTCTGGATACACACAACAATCGTCTTGGTCCAATTCTATGTTGCAACAAATCCAGGGAATGTACGATTCCTTCTTTCTCCAGCCTCATACCCTGATCTCAACTGGAGCAAAATCCACATATGAGTGTCAGAAAGCTTTCCACAGTTCCCCAGTCTTGCTGCTTGATAGACTAGGACTGTGGAGTGCTCTGTGACACACAACCATGCTATAAATCCATAGTTAAAACTGTCTGGTGACTTAACCTTTATTCTGCCTGAATAGAAAGCATTAGAAGATGCCTTCTATGGGACACTAGAAGTCCATCTGCTCCCCTAGAGCAGAATCGGGTTACAGGTTAACTACAATGTTCCTAATTTCTTAGGCAATACAGTTTGCAAGTATAGCACAATACATTCATAGTCTGAAGTCAGAAATAAGAGTAGCTTGGAGTGTCTTTGGGGGGAGAGAGAGAGAGATACACACACGTAGTCACTGTCTTAGTTCATGATATTTTCCCCTGAAGTGGACCCATCTCTCTCTTTTCTTTAATTTGTATTTTTATTGAGATTAGCTATTTTTAATTCTGCATTTCAAAGCTTCAATTTAAAGTTTTACTATGTCTCCATTATTAATTTAATACTAAGTTAATTATAAAGATAATGTAAAAAGGCTCTCTAATTTCTAAAGATAATTTTCTACTTATTAACTATATCTGAAATGAGACTGATGGAATGTAGAAGTTTGTTTTTTAAAATACTATGTGTTATGCAGTTTAATGTGGAAATATAAGCTTAATTAAACTTGGGAAAAATAACTAAAATTAACTGAAATTAATAATGAATCTTATTGTAATAGAACTGCTTGCCCATCACTGGAGTGAATGTACAGATTTTTTTAAAAAGTGATTCCACTGATGAAATTTTGATGGATCTCTGAGAAGCTGAGAGTCATTTCTTGGAAATTTAGAGCTGCCTTCAACAGTTTGCACTAATGAGTACGAATGGCAATTATCTGCCTTAAAATGCGTTGTTCACTACAGAGATTTCCACATGGCGATTCGATGGCTGAATCTTCATGTCATATGTGTTTTCAAACCTCTGAAAGTTAAATCTCAGAATTTAAACTAGATAGGCTTCTAGAAAGCGTGCACTCAAGGAAAATTGTTTTCCAACATTTTTAATGCCTAAAGACTATGTTTGGAAACAATGGCTGCTAACAATTGCACTCAATAATTCATAGATAAATAATAAATTCACATATGCACACACAAAAAAGCCTTCCTTAAGTGTGTCATTAGTGACAGAAGTATCATGTCCATTGGCTATGTATAGTTTGACAGCTTATTTGATGTTCCCTTTTGGAAAAAATGTGTCATCTCTAATTCAAATGTTTTCCACTATGGCACAAAATTTCAGCTTATCATCAGTGCTGTATTATTTCACTGTGCAGTAGAACACCAACATATCAGTTCAATTCCCAATTTATACGTATTTGAGATGAGCAGAGGACAAAAATTAATTTCATTAGTGTCATAGAATCACAGTTAACATTTGGAAACTTTCTAAAAATAAGACTTAAAGTACATTTGCTTCACGCTATGAATAAAACTTTTTTCCTTTCTTCCTTTGCTCCTAATGCAGCTTTGAAAAGATAGAATTCCATACATATATAATAAAAAGAGAACAATTTGGCTAAGTGATATAAGCTACATCTGGTCTGAATGAAAAACAGGGACAAACCCCGTCATCACATTAAAACAGCAACCTTATAACATGTCTGACAAGAAGAAAACAGCAAAACATTTGGTGGCTTGTCTTCTTTTCTGTTCTTTTCCTAACTCAGAATAATTAATGGTCTTGTTTTCCTTGCTAAATAATGTGCAGGAAGTCTGTGATAAAGGTAGTAGATAGCCTGACTGAACTGAGTGCTTAGAAGTCTGCATGGGTTTCTCAGCCTCTCCAAAAATCACATTACAATAGGTGTCTATTACGTAGGAAACAGTGGTTAGCTTCAGTCTTTTGCATCTGAAAATACTGACCTCATTTCTTTATTCCTGTTCCTCCAAGTCCATCACCTGAGTTAGAACAATCTCTCTGAATTACTCAGGTGTTAGTTGTAGTGATATTAATATTTATTTTGAGCTTCTTAGGTCTATTATTGATAGAAGTCTGTAAAATATAAAGTGTTACATTGGGAAAACACTAAGACAGTTTTTAGCTGAAAAACAGTCCAAAATAATAACCATCTTCCTTTTAAAGTCAGAGTCTGTCGCTTGATTTTTTTTCCACACAACCAATTGCATTTCTTCTTGATGTAAAACATATGCATAAACATAAATTGACTAAATCTGAGTCCAAATCTGCAATATGAAGGTGAAGAGAGATTTAGTAGTGAATCAAGCAGAGTTAGATCCTCAAAACAAAATTCTGATACTTAGTCTACTATAGACAACATTAATTGAGCAAAGAGGTCTATTAAGTTGTTGTGGGTTAGGCTGACCCTCCCACGCAGCCGGTCACTCCCCCTCCCCCACCCCCAGGAATGAGGGAGAGAATTAAAGAATAAACGAGAAACCCGTGGGTTGAGATAAGAACGATTTAATACAGATGATTCAATACACAATGTAGATGCTCACCACCCCCTCTTATGCGAAGCCCGTCTCGTCCCGAAGCTGCAATCCCGGACGAACACGAGGCCCCGAAATAGAGAGGGGGAGAGAGAGAGAGAGAGAGTACTCCGAGAGTGGGAGTACTGGGAGAGAGAGAAAAAGAAAGAAAAAAAATAGAGCAACAGCGCAGCAAGCGCAAAAGAGCAAAAGCGTCACAAGAGCCAAAGCGCAAAAGCCCTTCTGTCCGGCTGACCCTCACTTTTATACTGGGCATGACGCTGCATGATATGGAATACTAATTGGCCAGTTTGGCCCTCAGTCTTAAGTTCCACCACAAATCACAAGGGGAATTGTGTCCCCCTTGTCCCAGCTATGCTCCCCCCTTATCCCGCCGTGCTTCTGCACTCCGGCACACTGAAAAGTCCTTGGAGTCTCACGTCCAACCACAAATATCAACTTGCTATCAGCATTCTTCTCAGAGCAAGCCTCTGAGTAAAACCAAAACACGGAGCTCTTCTAGCTGCTAAAAAGAAGAGCTAACCCTGTCCCAGCTAAAACCAGGACATGAGTTCAGACGGATGACCCATGATATATAGACCTATTCATCACACTATATCATCTTTGCTACAAAATGGAATTAAGACGAAGTTGTCTGTTTAACTGCTAATCATCATAGAAGTGGCATTTCATTGTTTGTTATCTCAACTATCTCAACAAAAACTGCATTTTACACGAAACAGAAATGTACTTTTTTTTTCTTCCTCCTCACCCCTTTATTCATAAGCATTGCTAATTGTGTTTACTTGAAGAGTTCCTTGTTATTTGGTAATTTGAATAAAACCTTAAAAGCTGACATCCATGAACACTAATTTTTCCCCCTATTATTATTCTGAAGATACTTTACTTTGTTTTGATAAATTGTTAACATTTCAAAGACTGATCGAAGTTCTTGTCCTCTCAGAAACTGAAGAAAGTTTCAAATAATTTTCAGGCTATTGTTTACTTGCTATTATTTTCTTTTTAAATTGCATGTCATCTCGTGCATTCTTTTCAGAGAAAATCAAAGACTTTCATTTAGACTGGAAATCGCTATTTTGTTCTAAAAGAACCACACTTCCCAAAGTAAACAGCAACTTTTATACAGTGGTGATAATTTTTTTATTCCTATTTTGATTGATAAAAACTTGATGTGAATTCTTTTTTGCTGTAAGAAAGGGAGTTTATCATTAAGAATGATCTAAGTAGTGTAGTACAATTTATCACAATAGTTATTCTTATCTGTTGTAAAAAAGGATGTTGATTATTAAGAATACTATAAGTGCTGATAGTCCAGCAGTTAGTTATCACAGTTAGAACCCAAATAAGATTTATGGAAGAACTGAGTCAATTTAAAGTCTTTTTTTAATAGTAATCTTTTTTTACCATCTATATTTTACAGTAGCATTGCATAGATAAGATGCAGACTTTGTCAGTATTAGCCATTGTCCTAGAGTAACTTACGCAATTTTCAAACTTTAGTATATTATATCAGACGCAGGAATGACTGTTGTACTTGTGTTTTTCCATTTAGTTGCACATAACTTTCTCATGTTTGTATTTTCAAGCATATTCTTCAGGTCTCACCTGTGTTTATAATTATTTTTTTTTATTCCGAAACCTTAATTTCAGAGAAGATAAAGAAACATAAAGAAAAGGGGGAAAAAAAACCCTAAAGTAAAAAAAAAAAAACAAAAACAAAAACAACAAACAGAAAAAGAAACTCTGAAAGGTACGGTATTAATGTTATTAAAAAAGGGGAAACTATAGAAAATTTCTGTTTCCTTTTTCATAGAGCCATCAGTAAAGAATGAAATTCACCAGTGAAGCAGTCATTGCTGACAAAGGTTTCCCAATCGTTCTTGGGAAAATCTAGCTTTACATTGGAGGTCCATGTAATAAAAATATAAGCAGCTGGCAATATTTGCTGGGAGACTGGAAACTCTGAAATGATCTCCCCATGCAATTCATGTCTTTTTGAGTCCTTGTCAACCTGACAAATCTACATGAAGTAGGGTAAATATTAAATATTTTCGTCATCTTTTACACTCCTTTGTAATACACAAGCAGTGAGACTCTACAACCTACATAAAACTTAATATTCTATGCACTCGTCTCACTTTGGGCACCCTGTTAATAGACACTATAGAAGTGAAAAGTAGGTACAGACAATTAAGGATAAGTTTACATCTATGCTATAAACATTACCTTAGCTTCCATCACAACCCATACAGATCAAGTTAATACCACTTGTTGAGCCAAGAGGATGATTCAGACCCAAAAGCAGTTGTCCCTGGCATGATTCAGTTTGTTAAGCACATGTATTTATTGCCATTTGAAGTGGCTGGGATGCCTAGATTCCAGCTTCTGACATGGGAAACCATGATTCTTCCACAGGTTGTGAGCCATATCTTTTAGTCCTGTGGGGATGTCTCAGGTATCCTAAGGCTTCTCCAGTGACACTAGACTCTGATTTAGGCACCTGAATCCTCTCTCCATTGGCTATAACAGGAAAGCTAGCTAGCTGACATACATGTACAGACACCTAAATTTTGGTTATTTAGTCTTGATTACTTAACCCCCCGCCCTAGAATTCCCAGTAAGCAACTCCAAAATCTTTTTATTAGGCAGACAGAAGAGTTCACCTCACTACCTGGCAGAATTGTAGAGCTAATCCTGATGGAAGCTATTTCTAGGAATATGAAGGAAAAAAAATGTGACCGGGTATAGCCAGCATCTGTACATTGAAAGATCAAGAGCTAGCAGCCACAGTCAGCAGGAAGGAAACTTTTCATTGGACGTATTATCCACTCTGATGGGGGTCAAGCACTGGAAGAGGCTGCATGGAGAGGCAGCAGAATCTCCCTCCTTGGTGATTTCCAAAATTCAACTGGTCAAGACTATGGGCTGTCCTGCTTTGAGTAGGAAGTTGAACAGATCTGAATCACTCACCTTCCTGCAGTTTCCCCCTTACAGTAAAAAAGAAAATAACTGACAAACCTTTTCTCCAAAAACACACACCAAAAACATTTTACACTATTATTCTCCATCTCCCTTCTGATATATCTTTACCTATTTCAAAGCTGAATCTCTCAACCTGCTGTCCAATGAAAAGGTAGTCTCATGCATTCACAAATACCTGTTAGGCAGCAAATGCCAATTTTCAGTCTGCCCTCAAGTCCATATGTAGCCCCTGACTTACAGAGCTGCCACTGAAGATCAAGGAGGAAACAAGAAGAGAATCTTTAATCAAAAAGATAACCTACTCACAAACAAAAAACGTAAATTGATTTCCAAATCTCCTCAAAACGTTTCACTGTGGAAAAGAAAGAGAATGATGTTTTAATATTTTTTTCAAACTTCTAAAAAATATCAGACAACAGATTTATTGTCTTCGTGTCATTTTTGTTCTATTTTCTTCCTTTTTGGAGTGGAGAGATTCAATTTACAGAAGAGTGCAAGCAAATGAATAGTGAGACTTATCTGTAATACCACCAAGCTAACACTGTAACACGCTTCTGAGGGTTTTCAAGACAACTATTTTGCCTTGTTTGATTGTATTATGACATTAGTATTCAGCCCACATTGGAAGAAAGCAGAAAGGGCCATGCTACAGTTTCCATTGTGCTTGTTTGTGAATTGAAGCGTAAGCTGACATTCTGTAGTAAATCAAGGAATGCAAGCAGCACAGTTCATAAACCTGCTTTTGTCAGGTTTCACCATTTTATAATATAAATGCTCGAGGCATATTTTACTCAATAAGACATTCTACTTTAGTTTTGCCTTTGAGAAAAAGACAACTTAATTTTGTTTGCCATTTTAAATATTACATTAATATTGGAGTGAAAAGTGATTTTCCAGCCTTAGCACTGGATGAAGAGCATAAACAGATGCACACAGCGTGTTAGAAATAACATACCTCAGACATTTACAGTTGAAATAAGAGAAGAGGCAAGTCCAGCATATCCATTAAGTATGGTTGTACTATTCACCTTGGATGTAAGAGACAGAAGTTCAAATACTGCTTCTTTCAGATTTAGATCAGGGATTTGCACTTGAACGTTCCTGGATAATTGTCCCAATCACCTGACCACTTTTGAAAATTTTTTCCCTTTCCTTCCTGTTTAGGTAATTGTAATATTTTCCATCAGATAAAAGTGGAAGACTCTGATTTTATCGGTTCTAAAGTTTAATGACAGAGCTTCTGTCCCTAAATATAAGGCCTTCATTTAGTGCTACTGAACAGTTTTTGTCTCCTGAGGACTGTAGTTGAAATATAATTCAATATCTCCATCAGTCCGTCTCTTATTTGTCAGAATCTCACATTGAAGTCAGAACTGGTATTTGCTTTGATAGCAGTATACCTAATTTCTGATCTCAGCACAAGGCACTGACTACAAGTTAATTACCTCAACAGCATCATGATGTTAATATAGCACAACTTCCTCCCTCTGTGTGCCAAGGCAAATCACAGAAGTTAACAAGCAATATGGCCTTACAGTAGAATGGCTTACAGATCTTGAAGCTTCAAGATCTTCAGAAACACTCTAGGCTTTGGAACTAAATGTTCACCTTCACTGACCTGAGATCAGTAGGAGGGGATACAGTATGAGTCTGTTTGAGGCTTACAAGTGGTACAGCTGCAGTTCCTATGCCAAAGCAGTGCCCTGTGCCTGGCAGCAGGGCTGTGCTGGAAAGCAGGCTGTTGGGAGGTTCAAGTCCGATGCAATGGCACTTACTGAGAATGATCTTACTAGTTTTCAAAGCTTACTCACACCCAACTAAACTCTATGGTTGGACACTGGGAAATAGAGGGGGCCTCTGTCATCTCCTACTTGTGACCTGTCCCCTGAAAACTCCCTCCATTATGAAGGGAGTCTTTGGTATGCACATTTTGTTTAATAGAAGGTAAGAATCTGTGGTCCATAGTGTGAAGAAGACTGTTCACTCGTATAGTAAACTATTAAACTATTTCTCAGGAACACTTTTCCTTGGCTGCTGATCTGTACTTTGTTTTTTATCATTCCACTATGGCATTGGCATTGAAACCAACTTTTAAAATTTAAACTAGAGCTGACTTTAGTCAGATTTCTGATTCAGAATATTTTAGAGTTATATACACTCGAATACAAAAAGGTATCTGTGACATATGGATGAAAAAGCAAGTACGTTTGATGATTTTTGGGGGATTGGACTAGACGATCCTTTGAGGTCCCTTCCAATCCCTAACATTCTGTGATTCTGTGATTCTGTGATTTAGGAAAAACAGAAAATTTAAATATGCCTTTTGAGTGTTAGTTGACTCACAGACAAAAAATAAGCCACAAACTGCTCAGAAAATGATGAGAGCTTCAGTGGTCATTGTCACAGCTATAGATGCTCTGAGAGTCTGAAGTGATTCATGTCTAAGCCTGTCTTTTTAATACACTTTTTGATCTCTTTTTAAAAAAAAAAATTGAAGATGAAAAGTATACTAAGTAACACCATATGTCTTAGAATACTACTAGGGAAATATTTGCTTTTCAATACGCATTGGCTTGCAATAGAGTACTTCGGAAGTTCTGCTTCGTTCTGCTTCACAGTCTGTGTATGTAGAAAAGATGGTATTATCAGTTTGGCATGTGGGCGAATGCCGATGAGCTACCGATACAATAATCTTGCTGCTAGACCAAGAGAGTGTAGCGTTTTTTTCCCGATATAATAAAAAAATGTTTATTTTAGATAGTTCTTCAGAACAATGTTTTTAGGGACAACAAAAATGGTTTTTAAGGCATCTTGTAGCTAGTTTGCTTGGTATTCATAGTATGTTATATCCTGCTGATGAGTTCTTGCACATTTTGCCTTATACTGGCAATTTACATAGAGAAAATTTTAAATTTTAATTTCTTTCTTGGCATTTCTGTCTGGATAATTTTCAACGGTAGCTTCACATAAATTTGTTTAAATTTTCTAGCTTCTGTATTTTCTAGCTTCGCATACGAGGGGGTGGTGAGCATCCACACTGTGTACTAAATCATCTGTATTAAATTGTTCTTATCTCAACCCACGGGTATCTCATTTATCCTTTAATTCTCTCCCTCATCCCTGGGGCTGGGGGAGGGTGAGTCGACTGGTGGGGGGGGGGGGCGGTTTGGTTGCCGAAGTGGCCTAACCCACAACAGTCTTAATTGGCGCCCAACGTGGGGCACCAAAAAAGACTGTCGTGGTTTTAGGCCGATCCAGCAACTAAAATTCACACAGTCTCTCCTTCTCCAGTAAAGTGGAGAGGAGAAAAATATAATAAAGGGACTGAGGGATGAGACAAGAACAGAGGGAGCACCCACCAACCACGGTCCCAGACTTGGCTTTCTTAAAAGCAAAACAATTTATTAATGGTTACTTAAAAGGACAAAGGGAAACAAAACTGGTTACTTGAGAACATAAAAAGAAACAAAGCCAGATCTTAGAACTGACACCTTCCTTTCCCCCCCTCCCCCACCTTTCCTTTTCCTCCCGACTCTACGTCCTCCCCCCAGTGGGATAGGGGGCAGGGACTGGGGGAGTGCAGGTCAGTTCATTCCGTGCTGTTACTGCTGCTTCTTTCTTAAAGGAGGAGGAGTCCTTACACCCTTTTCCCCAGCTCCAGTGGATCCCCTACTCACGAGAAACAATCCACAAACTTCTCCAGCGTGAGTCCAGCCCACAGGAAGCAATCCTTCCCCACAGATTGCCCCAGTGTGGGCTTTACCACAGTCTCAGATTCTTAGGGAGTTGTAGCCACTCCCTCTGGCGTGGGTCATCACACAGACTCCAGACGCCTCTCTACCTTGTTGTGTGTCCCAACACGACCATCCTCAGGCTCAGGCATCTTCCCTCTATGGGCTGTGAGTGGGTCTCTACTCCACCGAGGCCGTCCTGGTGGCAGGCGGGCCGCCTGCTGTCTCACCACCAGCTGCAGGGGAAACTCAGCTCTGACACCTCCTCCCGCTCCATCCTCACTGACCTGGTGTCAACGCGTCTGTTTCTCACAGATCTCAGTCCTCTCCGGGTGAACTCAGCCCAGTGGGCACCCTGGGAGTGGGGTGTTCCCCGAGTTCCCCAGCTGGCTCCGCCGCTGCCATTCTCCGTGGGCGGTGCCGGCCCAACGCAGGCAGCTGCCCGGCCGGGAGCCAGGGAGCGGGGGCAGTGCCCTCCTCCCTTCTCTCCTCGCTCCTGGGAAAAGCACCTCTTCCGGTTCCTTTGTCCTGACTTAAATAGGGCAATTAGCAGAGGCGCTGATTGGCTCAACCCCGAGGGGGATGGCAGTTCGATCTGGTGGCCAGAACCAAGTCTAACCCGGTTCCAAAACCAGGGAGGTCACAGGGAGCAAAGCCCCTCTCCTGCCACCAGAACCCCCACCCCACCCCCCATCAAACCATGACAAGATGTTGCATACAAGATACAAGACAAAGAGAGACTTGCATGCAGTTTTTGCAAAGAGAAAAATATTTGTGCTCTTCCCCTTTGTACTGTCTACGGACTTGTTACTTTAAGAACTGGACCACCTGCTGGCTTTATCTGTACTTGTGCAGCAAAAAGTGAGCACTGTCACTATCTAAGAAAGAAACGTATACATAAAGAAAGAAAATTTAGAAAAGACTAAATGATACTGTACCAGGTCTCAATACTTTTTGTATTATGAGAGTACAAATGAAGGTAAAATCATGAATGCCCTCTGAAACGTTCAAAGACAGTCTGATGTTTCTCAGCTTTGACATGGTTTAATTGCAAGCAAAGTTATTTAGGGTCGTTCAGCTGTACATAGTATTTTACTATGACTAGAATGACTAACAATGACTAGGAACCCACTGGCTTGCGGGGATATAATATGGAAGGGTTGTTGCATAAAGAAGTGTCTGGTCACCTCATCTATACAGCCACTACACACAAGCCAGGATCACCTACTACTGCATTTTGGATCATATTCTAGCTCTAAATCAGAATAAACCAAAAGATTTTGTGAGGACAGTCAGGCCTACTCAGGCCCCAAAGCGGACTGGCTCACACTCGATGCTATATCGCTACTGGCAGTAGAGATGAAATCAGCTTGAGCCACATGACTTTGGTAACCTGAGTATAGACACTGGTAATATTACAGCTGTAGCCAGTAGGAACTATGAAACCAAATTTACTTTTAAGATTGGTCTATACAAAGATGAGTGAAGCAGTTATAACATGAAGAAAGGAAGCAAACAGTAAACCTAGGTATCGTTTAAGGTTACCACATAAATAAATTAATATACTAGTCTACACTATGTTGTGCATTCAGTACAAAAATACAATAGAATCATAGAATCATAGAATGGTTAGGGTTGGAAGGGACCTTAAAGATCATCTAGTTCCAACCCCCCTGCCATGGGCAGAGAAATCCTCCACTACACCAGGTTGCTCAAAGCCTCATCCAACCTGGCCTTGAACACTTCCAGGGATGGGGCAGCCACAGCTTCTCTGGGCAACCTGTTCCAGTGTCTCACCACCCTCAATGTAAAAAATTTCTTCCTTATATCTAATCGAAATCTCCCGTCCTTCAGTTTGAATCCATTGCCCCTTGTCCTATCACTACACGCCCTTGTAAAAAGTCCCTCTCCAGCTTTCCTGTAGGCCCCCTTTAGGTACTGGAAAGAATGCTGAGCTCCTCCCAGCATCAGAGTCCATGTTAAAGTAGTGCAATTAGACAAATGTTTCCTAAACACCGCATGAGGACAGGAAGCACCTCTTTGATCTGTTTTGGTCAGCTGTCCTGGCTGTGCCTACTCCCAAACTCTTGCCTGCTCCCAGCCTGCTCATTGGGGAGCAGGGGGAGAATCAGAAAGCCTTGACACTGTGCCAGTACTGTTCAGCAATAGCTAAAACATTGTTGCGTTACCAATCCTGTTTTGTCCACCAGTGTAAACACCACACAGACTGATGTGAGAAAAATTAACTACATCCCAGCCAAACTCAGTACATTTGGTGTTCATACCCTTCAGTTTGCTGTTTTTTTCTCTTTCATTTTCTCCCTTCTTAGTTATTTTCCTGGCAACCTAAATATACAGTGAAGTGCTGCAGCATTCTATAGTGATGACTAATTTGCAGATGGAACTTTTCATCTTATCACATAATCTGTTCCTCACATCTCTGTATTCTTTTATATTGATTTAATTTATGATAAATTTGAATGTAAAACTTCAGACATCATCAAAATTTTTATAGACTGCTTACACTGATGTGGGTAGAACAAGTGAATAGGTAGATGAGACAGACTGAACAGGCATTCAAAAGGATCAATAAACTTCCCCTGCCTAGAGAAATTACAGTCTTACAAAAAGGAACTTATTGCTCAAAAATATAATGTATTTATTTTGCAACAAATTTCTTAGAACTGAGATACTTGATTCCTTTTGTCAGCTACACTTACCTTCTGGAAACAAAAACCTTTACAAATTCAAAGTTTGTAAAGGAAATTGCTTTTCTTCTTTGCCTTTTGTCTACCTAACTACTGAAACTAAAAGTGACATAACTGACATCTTGTATCAAACCATTTTCTGAGCAGGTGGCTTGGAAATTGTGCTAACACTATTCTTATTAGCAATGAATATAACACTTCCAGTAAATTTACTGTTAATATTTGCACTGTAATTTTCAAAAGATTCCTTTTTTCCCCCACAAAATAACTGTTCAACTTCAGGAACATCATAACCTTGTTAGAAAAATCATATATAAAGGTATGCAACTGCCTTTTTTCTAAGCATAATTCTTTAAACGTATTAATTAATTAAATATATAGCATAATTATTTAAATGATTCCTGATAATCATATACTTTCTGAGCAAGAACTGAAAGGTAATATTTTTAGACAATCTACAACTTGACAACTATTATTACTTTCTCTCAGTGCAATGCATTAGGTAATTAATGTTCAATGTTTTGAAATGGTATTATTACCTTAATATTAGAATTGAAATGTCTCACAAAACATACACTTAATTCTTTTGGATACTGCAGCTGGGAATCCCTTTTCTTTTCTCTAATGCAAGCTATAGTTCCACAGCTTTGTCTATAAAGCAAACCACTCAATCCATGCATAGCTTCGTTAAAATCTGAGAACTCCATAAAGATACAGGATTCTTGCTCAAGAAATGAAATTGCAAAGTCGGAATTGACAGTTCTTGCTTGGCTATGTTCCGTTTAGAATCTTGTCCTAGATCACTGTGATTAAATTAATATTTCACATTTCAGGCTGAGGGAAAACTATAGATATCATTATAATAAAAGGCAAAAGAATGTTTAAAATTATTAATTTTCATATTGAAGATTGCCTCTCAGATAACAGGCTAGAGATAATTATTCCTTCTTTTCTTTAAGTTTTGGGGTTTTTGTTTTAAATTCTTATTATGTCATGTAAATTTCCCTTTTCCTGAGAACAGCTGCCTATTGAATTCAGAACTTCAGCTATTGTTCCATTCTTAAAAAAAAAAAAAAGCTTGGTAATTCAGTAGTATTATCTAACCAGAGGCTTATTACTCAATTATCTCTGTTGTTAAGCCATGGAACAGAAGTTTTTTAATTATTTGCAATATATTTTTGAGAAATGTTAGTGTGACTTTAGGGAAAAGTACAGGACAAAAGTACAGGACACACTTTATGTTCTTTATAATTCAGTGAAAATGCCTCTTATCTTAATAAAATGGACCTAAAGTTAATTGAGCCCTTTAATGATACAAAGTGTTCTGCATAGGTCAACGGAAATTTTAGCAGTGATGCAATTGGTTAGTTGAAATAGAATAGTGGACCTGTAGGCCCAAATCTTCCTATTTGCAGCCAGTACTCGTGCCCCTGTAAAGCCTTACTGATGTCATTAATTATTTATAATTTTTACATTTATTAGAAATTAAGTAAGCTTTGTTTCTGCTTGCAAAATTTCAAGAGTATGTTTAAGGTGTTCTCTGAAGAAAATGCCAGCAGTATCCAAGAACAATTCTTCAAGGTGTTAAAGGTTTTAAAGGCTGATGGATTCACATCAGACTGCAGATATCAAATACAAGATCATGAGACCTTTATAAAACAAGTATGGTTTTGATTAATAAAATAAATCAAACTAAGTGCTGTTTTATGACCTTTAACCACTATTCAGGGAAAGCTAATGCTGTTGGCTGACAACAAGCCAATCTTTCCTGTAATGGCAGCTATTAAATCCATGAGAAATCAAGCCATTATCCAATTCATATTAATTAATCAGATACCTTGGCTAAGTGAAACTAATATCCTACGTTGTTACCAAGACCCATAGTAAAACATAATAGCTGTATTAGGGGTCAATATAGTAGTAAACCCAAGGTTTTGCACCTAAATATCTTTGCTTTTTGTTATTTGTGTTCTAACTTGGTTTTAGTTAAAACCAACTTTCCTGTTCTGGTTTTGTGATAAACACGACAGTTTACCAAAAAATGAAGCAAATATGTTGTGGTCTTTTAAAGCATCTGACACTAGTGAAAGACAATATCATTAATGGAATATTATACAGCAAATACTCTGGAAATAAAACATCAGCTGAGAAGGAAATGTCTAAGAGATAAATGGTTTCAGAATGTATTTCTTTATCACATCAAAGCAAACACGTAGATTATAATGATGTGTTTCTGAAGGAAGGAGGAGTATTTCAGTGAGGAGAAAATGAAGAATCCAGACAGCAAACCAAAGTGTTACATCACATCTTAGGGCAATTCACTTGACCCTGCCAAAGATATTCTCTTTAAAGAACTTGTTTAAAGATCTTTTGACTTTCACTATAAGTAATTCTCATAACGAAGGTTAGTGAAAGTCGTACTAGAGCTTAGTTGAATTTGCACTGAACAATACTAAATTATTTTAATACATTTACAAGATTATATAGCTAAAATAACAAAATATCCATCAGACTTCAGTTATTCAAACATCTATTCAATTTCTCTCACCATCTGATGGGTTAGTGGCACCCACTGGATACCTCATGTAAGTTATAACATTATTCCAACGCATAGACTACATATAATTATTTTACTTATAGATGGCTTTGTCAAGCTTCCATCCTTACATAAGTTATGGAAGGGGTCAAGGTCCATCTGGATGACATCCCTTCCCTCCAGCAAATCAACTGCACTGCTCAGCTTGGAGCAAACTTATTCAAGATGCACTCAATCCCACTGTCTATGTCATTAATAAAGATACTGAACAGTAACAGTCCCAGTACAGACCCCTGAAGGATACCATTTGTAACTGATCTCCATTTGGACATTGAGCTATTGACTGCAAATCTTTGGATGTGGCCATCTAGCCAATTCCTTATCCATTGAATAGTCCGTCCATTAAATCCGTATCTCTTCAGTTTAGAAACAAGAATGTTGTGTGGGACCATGTCAAAGGCCTTACAGAAGTCAAGATAAATGACATCAGTTGCTCTTCCCTTATTCATCAATGCAGTCACTCTGTTGTAGAAGGCCACTAGATTAGTCAGTCATCACCTGTCCTTGTTGAAGCCATGTTGGCTGTCTCTAATTGCCTCACTGTCATCCGTTTGCCTTGACATAGCTTCCAGAAGGATCTTTTCCATGATCTTACCGGGCACAGAGATAAGGCTGACTGGTCAGTAGTTCCTAGGGTCCTTATTTTTACCCTTTTTAAAAATTGGTGTGATGTTTCCCTTTTTCCAGTCACTGGGGGCTTCACCTGGTTGTGATTACTTTTCAAAAACGATGGAGAACAGCTTAGTGACTACATTGGCCAAGTCCCTCAGGACCCTGGGAAGCATCTCATTGAGTCTTCTGGACTTGCATATAGCCAGGTTCCTCAGATGGTCTCAAATTTCATATTCTTCTATGATGGGTGGGACTTCATTTCCCCAGACCCTGTCTTGAGATTCAGAGACTCAAGAGATGCGGGAAAACCACTTGCCAGTGAAAATGACGCAAAAAAGCTCTTGAGTACCTCAGCCTTCCCCATGTCAGTTGTCACCAGAACCTCTCTCTCATTTACTGGGGAGGCGGGGGGAGGTATACCTTTTCTTTATCTTCCTTTTCTGACTAATGTACCTGCAGAAGCCCTTTTTCTTCACATACCTTGCCAAATTTAGCTTCAGCTGTGCCTTAGCTTTCCTGATCCCATCCCTACACTCTTGGGCAGTATTCCTACATTCTTCCCAGGATGTGTGTCTCTGCTTTCACTGCCCATGCATTTCCCTCTTGTGTTTCTGTTTAACTAGGATGTCGTTACTAAGCCATGCTTGTCTTCTGCCTTCCTTGCCTGTAATCTTGCACACAGGAGTCAATACTTCTTATCTCTAAGAAAAATGTTTTTAAATAGCTGCCAGCTCTCTTCTGCTCCTTTAACCCTGAAGGCAGTTTCCCAGGGAATCCTATCCACCAGATCCTTTAAGAAACTGAAAGTTTGTTTTCCCAAAGCTTAGGGTCTTGACAGATTATTCACCTGGCCTATATCACTTGAGATCATGAATTCCACCAGGGCATGATCACTGCAGCCCAGGATGCCACCGATCTTGACCTCTGCAACAAGTTCCTCTGTGTTGGTGAGCAATAGATCTAGTAATGGATCTCTTCTGACTGGGCTTTCTATCACCTGGATTAGAAAGTTATCCTCAGAGCATTCCAAGAGTGACTTAGACTGCTTGCAATTTGGTGTGCTGCTTTTCCAGCAGATGTCAGAGTGGCTGAAGTCCCCTAGCAGCATCAGGGTCTGCAAGCATAGTGCTTCCTATAGTTGAAATATGAACACTTCATTGACATCCTCCCCTTCATTGGGCAGCCTTTACTAAATGCCAACCACAATGCTTCCTTTGTTGTCTTGATCTCTGATTTTCACTCACAAACTCCTGACCTGTGCATTGCTACTTTTCAAAGACAGCTCTGTGCAGTCAATTCATTATTTTATGTAGAGGGCAACCCCCCACTTTTTCTTCCTTGCCTGTTCCTCCTGAGCAGTTTGTAGTCACTAATTGCAGCGCTCCAATCATGTGATTCATCCCAGCAAGTTTCAGTGACAATGATCAGATCATAGCTTTCCAGCTGCACAGTGGCTTCCAGCTCCTCCAGTGGCTTCTAGCTCCTCCTTTTTGTTACCCATGCTCTATATCCATTGATCTAGAGATGCAATTGGTTGGACTGTTGACTGTCTCACCTTTTTGGTGGAACCTTTTTGGAGGGTTGGGGGGCATTCCTCACTACTCTGGTAGGTGTGCTCATCCACTCTGTTCCTTGTGAGTACACAAGTGTCATGACTTTGGACCCCACCCCCCAAGTTCATTACTTTAAAGCACAATTCACTAAGTCAGCCTATCTTCCAGCAAAGATTCTTCTTCCTCTTCTAGATAGGTGGATGTCATGGGTTTAGGCTGATCCGGCAACTAAACTCCACACAGCTGCTCTCTCACTCCTTCTCCAGTGAAATGGAGAGGAGAAATATATAATAAAAGGACTGAGGGTCGAGACAAGAACAGAGAAGGAGCACCCACCAACCACGGTCCTGGGCAAAACAGATTCAGCTTTCTCAAAGCAAAACAATTTATTAACAGTTGCTTAAAAAGGGCAAAGGGAAACAAAACCAGTTACTTGAGAGGATAAAGAGAAAACAAGGCCCGATCTTAAAAACAACACCTCCCACCCCCCTTTCCTTTTGTTCCTGGCTCTACCTCCCGCCCAGCAGCGCAGGGAGACAAGGAATGGGGGAGTGCAGGTCAGTTCATCCCATGTTGTTACTGCCGCTCCTCTCTTAAAGGAGGAGTCCTTACACCCTTTTTCCCTTGCTCCAGTGGATCCCCTACTCATGAGGAAAAGTCCACAAATTTCTCCAGTGTGAGTCCTGCCCGCAGGACACAATCATTCCCCATCGGATTGCTCCAGTGCGGGCTTTACCACAGTCTCGTATTCTTAGGGAGTTGTGGCCACTCGCTTCAGCGTGGGTCATCCCACGGACTCTAGATGCCTCACTACCTCGTCGTGCATCCCATGCTCCATTATTAACAGTTACTCATCGTGCATCCCATGCTCCACAACCTCTCTCAGGCTCAGGCATCTCTTTCCCGACGTGGGCTTCTCCACAGGCTGCGAGTGGGTCTCTGCTCCGTCGAGGCCGTCCTGGCTGCAGGGGGGGGCGCCTGCCGTCTCGCCACCAGTTGCAGGGGAAACTCAGCTCTGGCACACCTCCTCCCGTTCCATCTTCACTGACCTGGTGTCTGTGTGGCCGTTTCTCTCAGGTCTTAGTCCTCTCTGGGTGAACTCGGCCCAGCGTGCACCTCAGGAGTGGGGTTCTCCCCGAGTTCCCCAAGCGGCTCCGTCGCCACCATCTTGAGCGGGTGGCACTGGCCCAGTGCAGGCAGCCGCTTGGCCAGAGGCCAGGGAGTGAGGGCAGCGCCCCCCTTCCCTCTCCTCGCTCCTAGGCAAAGCACACCTTTCTGGTTCCTTTGTCCCAACTTAAATAGGGCAATTCACAGAGGCGTCGATTGGCTCAAACCCCGAGGGGGATGGGAGTCCGATCTGGTGGCCAGCTCCTGCCACCAGAACCACCCCCCACCCCCGCATCAAATCATCACAGCGGATCTTATCTCTCCTCAGTAATTTGTATTCGTCAAAGAACCTCCCATGACCATAAAAGCCGAAGCCCTGGTAATGACACCAGCCATGAAGCCAGATGTTGATCTGCATGATGTGTTGACTTCTGCCTACACCTCCAGCTCTGACTGGCAAGATAAAGGAGAGGATCACTTGAGCCCTTGTTCCCTTCACTTGTGCCACCAGGGCTTTGAAATCCTGATTGATCTTGCCCAGTTTATGTTTTACTGTGCCATTGGCGCCCATGTAGGAAAGCAGAGGATAGTAGTCTGTGCTTTTAACCAGTCGTGGCTATCTCTCTGTGACATCCCAGATCTTGGCTCCTGGACAAGCAGTTAGCTTCCCTTGACTGTCTATCAGGCCAGCAGATGGGTGCCTCTGCCCCTCAGCAGGGAGTGACCCACTACTAGCACTTTCTGCTTCCTTTCGCATCTTTTAGCATGTGTAACTGGTGTGGTCTTCTCCAGCCTCTGCCTGAGTGACTCCATCAGAGCGCACTTCACAGAGGTGGAGCTTGCACTCTCCTCCACTCAGGACAGTGGGGTAGTTTGCAGTCATCCACTTGGGAAACAGCTTACTTGATAGGAAGCTTTGCCTGGGTGGCCATCTACATTTGTCTTAGGCTAGCCTGGCAAGGTAGATGGCTCCTGACTGCTGCTGAGCACAGCCCTTGCCCGATTTCTACCACTATGCTTCCAAAGATCTCAAAGCACTGTCTAGTAACCCTTTTTAATTCCCTGGAGATCTCAAGCTGCTGGGTAGGTTTGCAGAAGCAACAGCTAGCTAGGGTGACGGGCAGCCTAAGCCTTCAGGTGAGTGGAGCAGGCAGGTGCCCAACAACTAGCAGAACATGCCACTCTTGCACGAACTGCTGTGCCACTCTACTCAGACACCTCTCCCTGTTTGCACGACCTGTTCATCATGCTCCTGGTCACTGGCACTCCCCAGGGTCCAGTTATACACAGCTTCCCATGATTTGACCTGGCCACAGGGACAGCCAGCCTCACAAGCCTCGCACTCTTCTCAGCATGCAGCAACAACTGCTGCTGCCCCTGCTGCTGCTGCTGCTGCTGCCATCATGGAACTAAAGCATAAACCAAGAGATATTGTAGAACTGGAAGTACTTGATTTAAACTATTTCTGAAACAGTTACTTATGGGAAATACAGAAATAAAATGAAATTAAATTATACTGGTTATTTTTAGCAATGGCAAGGCACACCAGAAATGTCTCAAAGTGCAAAATTAATGTAATATAAACATGTGATTAGGTTCTTTTTAAACTAAAATAAACAACCACTAAAATAAACAGTATTAATACTTGTAAACAACTCAGAGATCCCATAGGATAAAAGCAACTATACAAAAGTAAATTGTTATGCTTACCACAATTCTTGCTAACAGAAACACTGTGCAGAATGCTACCTCTAAGGTATTTTTAATACAACTATAACACCTCTTAAAAAAAAAAAAATCATACACATTTAGTCACTGTGGATTTTGGACAAAACGGCTATTATCTGTATCCTAAAATGTGTATTTTAGAATACGTGATGAATCTTTCAATAAATGATCCATTATACAAGTCTTACAGTTAATCATAGGACTCTCCACAGCCACAACAGGAGAACAGCCCCACAGCTACTCTTGTGTCACATAATGGAGAAGCCATACTCAGTGCCAGCCAGGAGTACTGAAGTGAGGGAGGTATGCATTTTGGCTTTCTTAAACAACTATCTGCTATCTTACATCTGGAAAACCTGTGCCTCAATCAGCCATTAATTTCTATACACTCGTCCTCAAATAGCAGCGTTTTAAAAAGGCACCCATGGTTCTGCTTTAGCCATCTGTACACCTGCATAAAGGCTTCACTCAACCTGATCTTTTAGTCCTACTTCAGTAACCAACATTTCATATCTTACCATATGTGCTCAAAGCACACTTTGACTAGAAAGAGTCAGATCACGCTAACTGTATTATAGCTTGTTTCTAAACCTCTGCGTTTAATAAGGTTAAACATTTTGCTAATGAAGTTGCACAAGAAAGCTAAGCTTCAGTGCAAAACAAAAACATCAAAAGCTCCCAGCATATGCAGCTATGTTATAAGCTCATGGAAGTATGGAGTTAGAATAGAAATGCTGACGGAATCTTAACCATAGCTACGTGAACACAGTAATTTGTAATTGCTCCCATTATTAAAGACTTGAAGCGGCTGCATGTTTCACAGAGCTGATTCTGCAATCTGATTGCAACTTGTTTCTTAACTACTGTTTCAAAATGTTCCTGATTACAGAAGAAGATTTGTTGTGTTTGGGTTGTTGTTTTTTGGTTTTTTTTTGTATCTAACACTCACGTATTTCCTATGGTACAGCTTGATCTATTGTCAGTGCTTGAAATTATTTCGTTGTTCGTATTACAGATGGCTATCGCTTCTCATCGAGAACACAATAGTGTAATTGCACTAGTAAGTTTCTCTCCTCCCATACCCAAGCTTCAGGTTCCTTGGTCACTTCTAGCTCAGACACGTTGAATGTCCACCTTTTTCACCTACTAAAGGATGCAACAGATTGCTTACCCCTCCTTTCCTTCCCAGCACCTGCTGCTTAAAGCATGAGCTTCCAAGTAGAGGAAAAGTAGCTATTCCAAAACCACGACTTCTGCATGTTTGCAAGTGGTTAGAGACATGAGGAAAAGGGACAGAAATGGATAGAACTGAATACGAACAAGAAAGAGAAAATAGATTTTGTGTGCAAGAATTATAATCTGCTTCTTGCTTTCCACCTCAGGAAACACAGCTATGTACAGGCAAAGTTTCTGACAGAGTCAGAATTAGCTCCTCACTGTGTGGAAACACCAGTTGCTTTAATTTGTGAAATATCTGAGATGACACATTTAGGATGACCTTTTTCTCACATCAGTGAACACTCACCTAAGAGTGTCCTATGAGTACCCACAAAGATGATGCTGAGTTATCCAGTTTGTTGAAACAGTAATTTCTGTATTTTACTTTGGTAAAAAATAAAAAAGATGTGTTCTTCTTCTAAAGTATCACTGTTAAATCATTCTTGGGAGCATTTTAATTGCAAATTATTTTCAGCTCATTTCTTATCTTACTGTCATACTTCATCACTAGACATAGCTCCCAGCATGTTATTGAAGAGTATTTTCCTTTCCTGTTCGTGATAGAGAGTTGATCCAACTCCCATTACACTTAATGTGCATCTGTCAGATTTAATTTGAGTTTATTCAAATCTGTAAAGAGCATTCCTGGTCACTGCTGTCCAGCAGTACATTGTATGTAATAATAAGCAAATAATTTTCATTTAGATGAGCAACTACTGTGCAAAACCATTGCAAATCTTTACATGTAATATGAAAAAATAGTGTAACAGGTTTTGAAATTATTTAATATCATCTATGAGGTAAACTGAGAAATGATGATTTACATCAGCTAAAAAAACAACCCAATTTATTCTTCAATAACTCTCTGCACTGATGAATTATTCATACATTTATCACAAAATGCCAGAAATGTTGTCTAAGTTCAGGTCACTTCCCCTAAAGATCTTTCCTAGTAAGCATCCTTGTGCTGCTTTTGTGCTGTGAGATCTAAGTACGTACCCCCCCGGCCTTTTTGTCAATAGGTAAACTCCATGCAAGATAAAAGACTTGTGGAAATGATAAAGTAGATTTCAACTGAAGAATTTCCAGTGGAGGTGGTATCTCCACTAGAAATGTCACCTGTGTAAATAGCAGAATAGTCTAAGAAAATTTGCTTTTCTTAGTCACTTTTTGTAGAGCTCCTGCAAGTCATCCAGGCCTGATAATAACACCAGCTTTTAACTCAGATTATGAATGCGAGTTAGCATAGTGTACCAACTGCTACTATAGAACAGCTTAGAGAATCGTAGAACAAGCTTGAGCCTGACTGTAAAATACCAAGGTGCTGTATCTTGGAAATGCAACACAAGACCATTAACTGATTGGAAGATCTAGAAATCTTGGTAAAACTCTTTCTATGACATGATTATTGAGTAATTCTGGGGAATATATTTTTTATTTGGAGTGTTGATATTCCAGGAAAGACAGGTAAGGAAAGAAATATCGTGTATATTCATCATGTTTATGTCTAGAGTTAAGCACAAGGTGAGAGGCTAATATTTTTTGGCCTGGTAAAAGAGAAAACAAGAAGAACGGAATAATAGCAGTAATGCATACAGACCTTTGTTGAAGAGTTCAATGAAGCATTTCTTAGCCTATTCAAAAGTTACAATATGGTGGCAGCAGAGATTTTTAACCAAGCACTTGCTGGATAAATATTATGACAGGTTATAGACTGACAATCATGCTCATGAAATGTGCTGGGAACAAACTTTGTTTAGGAGACTAGACGAAGACCATCTAATTTAGATTTGTTTCTTGGCCAAAAGGGAGAATTGATTAAGATGCCAAAGGTGCATTGTAGTATGGGGTGAAAGTAATCACAAAATGATAAAGTGAACTATCCTAAGGGATACAAGTGTGACAGAAAAGCTGAAAATAACGTACTTTAAGAAGTCAAGCTTTGATAGGGAACTCAAGAAAATCATGTGATAGGTCATTTGGGAAGATAATCTGAGAGATAAAGGAATGCAGTAAATCTGGCATTTACTGAAAGAACCCGAATTAATGCACTATAGTAAACTAGCTAAGGCAAAAAGATGGAAAGCGTGGTTAGAGACCATTTTAACTACATCAGGGTATCCTCAGTGACTTGAAAAGCAAAAAACAAAAAAAAAAAATAAAGGGGTCCTATGACTATGGGTCATATAATTGAGTAAGATTAGAAAGGAAGAGCCTACACTTGTAGGCATAAATCCAGAAATGCAACAGAGCATATGAGTTTAATTAGCAAGAGAAATAAAAGAAAAAAAGGTCAGGTCCTAAAACTGCATGAGAGGAAAACTTAAAAGAAATACAGGTCCAAGACTAATTGGAAAAGAAGAGCAAATAATAGCAGAAGCTTTCAATTCTTTCTTTTTTGAAGTTTAAGTTGAAACTAGATTGCAAAAGTTATGTTTAACAAGAAGATGGTGATGCAGGTCTGATTATGGAAAGAATAAGTGAAAGAATACTTTATTGAGAGAGTTTTATTTAAGTTACAAGCGCTTATCAAAATCACCTTACAATGTTTGTGACATTGTGTAAAGAATTTGAAACAGTAATGGCACTTTTAGAAAATGCAATGAGTGGGAAAAGCTTTAGAGGATTGGAAATGGAAAAATAAATACTCAACATAAACTGATCTTCAAAAGTGAAAAAAAGGAGGAAGAGAAAAGCTTTAAACTAGTTAGCTTTGGTCCCAGAAAAGTTCTAGAATATATTGTTAACTAGTTGCTACATCCAGATCATTAATAATTGGTTAAGAGAAATATTTAAATATTCAAGTCCTAACTTAAATTGTCAGTAGAAGCACATTTAAACTAAACCAAGGAAGTCTGTATGTGTGAAAAGCTAAGATGTGGACACAATGTACCCTACCGTTGACCATAACAGGGCAGTGGAGCAAAGCAGACTAGTAGATGCCAAGCACGATTTGACAGAACTTTTCTCTCAACCCTCTACAACAGGGAATGCAATTATCCAGCTCTACTTAGCACTCGTGATCCTTTGTTTTGATACCACAGTAAGTTTTAGGCACCACATTTTAACAAAGAAAAAAGAGTCTACAATAGGGTAACATATATGGCAAGCATGTTCCAGAGTGTGTAAAGCAAAAAATAATTGAATTGTCTTTGTTGGTAGCAGTAAGTGGGAAGACATAATCTTCTAATTGTAAAGGGTTGCTATGAAGAAGTAATGAAGACAGTAGGAAAGCACAAGTAGAAATCAGTTCAATTTGTAACAAAAAATATATAGATAAGATATGAATTTTATTTTTAATATTATCAGGCAGTAGACCAGGGAACTGCAGAATGTTATAAAACTGCTTCCACAGTGGTTTTCAAAAGTAGATTAGAAAAATATTTGTTAGGCTGTCTTCAGATGATGACCCAGGTGATCTTTCAAGTTCCCTTCTAATCTTACAGTTGCACAATTTTGCTTCCCTTTCATTTTTTGTTAGCACGAGTGGAGTACGTTTTGTATCTAGAATACAATAGATAGCATCAGGTGTTTTTATGCAGCATATTTTATGCCACTGTTAACATTTTGTTAGTGGTTGTTTAATGCAGAGATATAATATTTAAAAAACAGTTTTCAAAACGGAGAAGTGAAGAGTGTCTTCATTAAATAATAATTATAGAATTATACAGAAATAATCGTATCCAGATTTTTAAAAAGCATTTCACGTATACCCTTTCTAAACATCAGCCATTTGTTGCTAATTTACTGTTTAATTTTTGGTGCAATCACATTCAGAAATTTTCTACATAGCAATTGTCTCAGCCTGATGATAAAGACAGTATAGTTTTGTACTGCATAATAAATTACACTTTAAAAAGGTTCTTTTGATTTTAGGGGTTGTGCTGCTGGAAATTCAAAAACATGATTATACAAGGCAGCTTAGTGATTAACACTGGGGCCTGATGAAGACTGTGCAAAGACTTCTAAAGTTCTGAACTACTGCAACGCAGCCATGTGACATATGTTCTCTTGTAGTTACAGCTCAACATCTTCCTAGTGCTAAGACAAACATAAAAATCAAATTCCAACATGTTTCTGTCTTTAAACAAGTGGTTTTAAAGCCCGTGTAAGCCTAGGCTCAAATCCACGACACAGACCAATTATATTTCTTATATCAGAGGATTATCTTCCCAATTAGAAGGAAAAGAAAAAGGTCAGGAGGGTATTTTTAGAAATCTGGCTAATTGATTAAACTGCTGGCTGGCTGCTACAGTCTTACTCAGCTCCCTCCAGTAAAGCTATCAACCTTTAATCACAACTCATTTGTTTGAAGAGTTATATACAACGAGCTTTACAATGCTATTCTTTGTAACTGATTTCATGGGCTGACTCTTGTTGGCCACAACTTCATTTTGAGATAACACCAAATGTGTCCAACAATGAGCTGAACAATTGACTTTCATGATACCAGTGGAAAAAAATAGCATTTCTTAATTCAAGTTAGCATAATGAACTGTAAAAAAATGTAGTGTTTCATAAACGTAGCCTGAAGACAAATGGTAAGATTCCTATTCAGAGAAAAAAATCTGGGTATCTACATATCTACATCTTTAACAGGAGTCTAAGTGCTTACTATAATAAACAGAAATTTGAGGGAGTGGTGCAGCTGCCTGAACATAAGTGTCAGTACTGTTTTATATGGCATAAAGCATGCTCCTGGCATCCAGCTGCAGCTTCAGTAAGGGCTTGCCATAGGACCTGTGCCATAGGTCCCACTTTGTAGGTGCCTTAGATATGCCAGGGCATATGAATAATGTCTAATATTTCTTCATTAACATAGCGATATTATTAC
Organism: Tauraco erythrolophus; assembly: GCF_009769465.1. Taxonomy (NCBI): domain Eukaryota; kingdom Metazoa; phylum Chordata; class Aves; order Musophagiformes; family Musophagidae; genus Tauraco; species Tauraco erythrolophus. The sequence goes on along the minus strand of NC_141468.1, from coordinate 28,075,687 downwards.
TTCTTAAAGCTACATTTGTACCTGATAAATAAAACGTTTATCCATACACAGGCTTTTTTTTACCCTTTAATAAGATTTGATTCACCTACAAATTTATTTTTCTTATCTTTCTAACTGTTCAGAGAACTTGGGTGTTCTGGAGTTTTCAAAAGGAATGTCTACGTTAAATATCTGTTATGTGAAATAAATTAATTGGCTTTGAATAGCCATGCTGAGAACTGAAGATATGCTATCTGACTTCATGTACAAAAAAATGGATTTTGAAACTTGAAAAAAAGTTCTTTATTGCTTTCAATTGTCATAATTACTTGTCTTTTAAAAAAAAAAAGAAGAAATTATAAATACTGATCTTTGAATGAAATATGAATGAAATGAATGAAATATTGACCTTTTAATGAGAAACCCTCTCAAGCAGTGCTTATATTTTGGCTGTATTTTAAAATTACATTTTAAACATTTTATGTAAAATAAATCTGTACCAGGTAAAGTCATCAAAAAGTCTGTGCAATATTTTCAAAGTTCCCATGAAAACATTAAAGTAAATTGATCAGTTTTACTGAAAGTTCTGCACCTGTTTTATCTGCAAGTTCTGCAACTCAGAGCAGGAGTATTGCTAGAGCTTGCTTTATAGGACTCTAAGAACCATAGAAATTTGTTGGAGTTAAAATAAAAAATAAAATATGATAGGTCTGCTTATTACTTTACCTGGCAAAAATGTACGTGAACTTAGCAGGAAGAGAGAATTGGATAGTTTATGATCTCAAGTCAGAATAAAATTTTACTGAAAGATCAACTGTTTAAATAACTTTCTGTAGGCAGTATATGCATTCAGGATCCGCCCTTTAGATGTAAGATCTGATACAGAGGAAAACCAAATTTTCCTGTTCTTCCTGAAAGCTACAGCTTTATGAACATTGTTCGAAAGACATTGCTTAAATTCATTGTGAACAGTCTGAATGTAACCCTGTATTGCTTTCTGCATTTGAGTTTTACCTGAACGAAACTGTGCTACTGATTCATTCAGTGATATGATTATGAACACAAGCAAGTGGCAGGACAAGGGTAGCAACTCATGACATGATGTGTCATTGTTAGTTATTTGACTGGCACTAATGAAGAGACTAAGGTCCCTCAGTAAACCAAGTTTGAATATACTGTATGGACTATATAAGCATCAAATCAACTTCTCTATTTTTAGACCTCTTCTTTTACCCTAAATTTTGTCAATTTATCTGCTTTATGGATGATGCTTAAATCTTAGGAGGGGTACTATCCTTTTTTGTCCATGTGAAGAACAGCCAGTATATGCAGTAGTAAATAATAATAAGCAATATCTATATAAATTACAAGAAGCTGAGGGATTATGGCTTATTTGGCATAGTATTATTTTCAAAGAGATGACTGACATCAAAGCTCCTGGCAGCAATTTCTTGAAGAGGGATGTGTCAATATGGTGTGCTTAAGAAGGTGGTAGGTCCTTCTATGCTTACTTGCAAGATTCCTCACCTTCACCATGCATGGCTGCAAACCTTAAAACATTGTCCTCAAATTCATCTTCAGTAATCATGTGCTAGAAATCAATGACTTGCATATTTATGTTGCCTGATGGGGTATTTTCCATTGCTTCAACAAATAAGAATAAGAATGATAATCAATAGTGGTGCCTGATAACTTGTGGTGGAATTTTGTAAGGAGAAAAACAATGTTAATCATTCAAATCTATATAGGATTGCTGAAAAAAAAATATTTGCATTTCTATGCCTCTGTATACCTCAGTATCTCAAGAGATGGTGAATACAGACATAAAAAAAGATTTAAAATATTTTGAACTAGTATTTTAAAAGTACTTCAGATGCCTCCTCCTGTTTTTTGCCTGCAAAATCTTTTTATATCAGTTTCCTGATTTCAATTTCTGTGCAATATATTTTTAAATTTTAAATAATTTTTAAAATTTGATTTGTAAAATTGTAAAGAGTTGTAAAACTCTTGTGGATCAGTTTTAATTGATTTGCTTTTGGAATAAAAGAAAAGAAAAGAAATGCCACTCTATTCCATTGCATAATAAAATTATCATGGCTGGGAATCCCTAAAGCTGTCTGAAGCATGAAAAAATTTCTCCCCCTTCAGGCCCACATGCACGAGGGAGCCATCCCCCTCTCTCTCCTCCTTCCATCAACTTGCTTTTCTTGAAACCATACATAAAGGACTAAGAAGGAGATTAATCTGAAACTTCCCAAATGTTGTTTTCTTTCAAGTTAATATAGTAAATAATTTTTTACCATTTGGCACTAATGGGAACTTTGGTCCTATGTAAATAGGAGAGATAGGCAGGTCTATATAATTACAAGGGCAGAAACCAGAAGTCTGAAATGTAATTTTTCACATTGTGGAAGGTTTCTTAGAAGAAAGTGAACATGAAATCTTGACATACGTGACATGAGTAGGGTTCACAGACTTTCTGGAATTCACAGACCTTCTAGCAAATCAAGGTACACGTTTATTTGCTTCATCTGAAATTAAAAAAACCTTACTTTCGAAACATTAAGCTGTCACAATCAAGGCAGACTCAAATCACAGATCTTGATTGCTGTACTTAATACTTCTTTTCATTTGCTCTAGTTTATCTTTGCGTATCCTGTTCCATGTGATTAAATACTCTTGATCACTCAGGAGCTCATGCTGAGCCTTATCATCTCACACAAAGAATCACGGGGTAAAGCTATTCAAGATCAAGACTCACAGAGAAAGTGTTTGCCCCAAATTCACCTTTTTCCATTATATCTGGACCTCTAAAGGAAACATATTTTCAAATCAAGACATAAAAAGATTTTTTTTTAAAGTAGCTCTAGCAATTTATAGAAACAAGCACAATGCCCATTCTGAAAATATTTCAGTGCAATGGTTTTGTCAAAGGTCAGGAAAGAAGGTAGAACGTTCTTTTGTAGCTGAAAAGTTACATTCTTATACCTCTTCTTACTTGCCTTGACTTGATTCTTTCTCAGTGAGAAGGAAGGTCAAGAAGTAGTAAGTTCACAGGAGAAGACATAGGATTTTGTGAAAAATATACTTTGAAGGGGAACATGGGTTACTATTGTAGTGAAAAACAAAGTTCCTGTTTGGTTTTTGTGTTTGTTTGGTTTGGTTTTGTTTGGTTGGGTTTTTTTTAATAGATGTGTCTTTCTTTGAATGTCTATTATTTTTTTATACATTTAATGTCATGCAAGCATTAGTAGAAGTGGGATGTGAAATGGAAATGGACCAAGACCTGAAGCTTAGGGCAGCCTCTGTCTGCTAAACCCGGTCACCTGTGGTTGGCAATGTGGCTTTTGTGTTTCTGCCAAGCAGCAGGACAGCTTTCTCAGGAGAGGTGGAAAGGGTCAGCACTCTTTCTCCTCCAGAAGAGGCTTCTCCACCACTGGAGATGTCACCTTGGATGCAACAACTCTGACTTCACAAGGAGATGAGGAAACTCTTACCTCCTAGAGTGTCACCTGTCAAATTACTAGCTGGGCTGTGAAGAGCAGCTCTTATTCTCTCTTCCCGTTGTCTTGCATGAGTGTGATTTTATCACTCTGCTTAGGAGTGTGTGGAGAAATCTTCTGGCCACTGCAGCATCCTGTGAAAGTTCTTTCCCTATGCAGGCTAGCTAAGAAACACCTGCAGCTTGTTACACTGGGAAAGTTGCCTTGAAACAGGTGCTGTAGCATTCAGCCGACCACTCTGGGAGATCGATGGTCAAGTGACCAATAGCCTTGACCCATCTAGTAAACCACATGACTTCTGACTAATTAAGGCAGGGCGTTTACCCCTAAAAGTGGGGCATTTCCCTCCTGAGCTTTGAAGGAGTGTGGGCTTGCTTTAGAGTGTAGCCTGAAGCCTTCCTATTGCATTGGAGTATTAGCCTGTTTGGAGCTGCCTGAAGCCTTCCTGTTGTGGCATCTGGTGACCCTGATGTGATACCCTCATGAGAGACCCTGAAGACCACAACCCCAACTCCCTCACCAGAGCCAAAAGAGCCAGAGCTGGAGCGAGAAGTCCTTTAATAAAGAAGGTAAAGCCGCTACCCCAAAAGAGGGAAGTGAGCTGGAGTTGGAATGAATGAATTGGGTCTCTGCTCACTGTAAAGCCTAGGCTGGTGAGCAACAGCAGTGCGCTACCTTTTGAGCAATTTGGATAGAAAAGTACCTGAATTCTGGATTGCCACATGGGATAAATGAATCATAGGAGCCTATATTTCCAGACCAGAATGCTTTTGTCCTGTGTTCAGCACCTCACACTACTGAACTGGGGACGTTGCTACTCTTTTGGGTTTAGGCAATGTTGGAGAATAAGCAGTGGAAATCATGCTCTCAGATACATGTTTTAATACTGCTGAGGCTCAGAGTTTAGGTTATCCTGATCACAATCTTAATAGCACTGTGCCTCCAATTCCTAGCAGTAAAGTAGGGGTAGATATAATACTTTCCTACCTGATGTAGGTAGACTGTAAACTCCTTAGGAGAGGGACTTTCTCATGCTCCCAATTCGTATACTGACATTGACATTCTAAAAGTGAACACAAGAAGGCCCAAGAAATAACTGTCTGCTTTTGGTACCTTATTGGTTTCATCTGGTTCCCATGCTACAATTGAATTTATGGTGACTGTCGGTACAATTTCTTTTCCCAACAAATCAGTTGCTGTTCATATGCTTATGCCAGTTTGTACCATATGATGCTCCCAGGAGTCTGGACTGTTTTCACAGTTTTCTGGACAGAGTGAGTTTTGCTGAAATAATTACATTTCCTTGACTTCATTAAATTAAGGGATTTCTCCTGGATAACCACATTTCTTCATATGGTGAAAGTAAATCTTCTAGTTAAGCTTAGTAAAAGTTGCACCAATTCGTTTTACTGTTCTACAGCTGTTTTCACTGGAGCAGGAAAGAATTTCCTTGCACATTTGTTTCCTTTTTAGAATCTAATATGCTTAAATACAACAGTCAATACTTCCTCCATGAATCATCTTTCTTTACCATAGATCTTTTTATAGCTTGCCTGTCTTAGACACCATTGTAACAGTAATTTTTAATAATTTCATTTTCTAACACCACCTGCCTAAAATGAGACACCTGCTCTCCATATCTATTTCCATTCCTCTTCATTAGGTTTCTGCCTGCATATCTTTCCTATACTATTACAAAAAATAATTTATCAAGATTTTTCAAAGTTTTAAAATAAAACTCAAATGTTACCCCATTATAATTGTTGTAGTAGATACACATTTTCCTTACAGAATGTCTTTAAAACTCCCTTATTTTTTGATTTGTGGCACATTCTTTTTTTTTGTAAATAGTGCAAATATTATATTGAAGACTATTCTTCATAATCTGTTCTCTGATCCAAAATCTGTTTTTAACACATTTATAAACTCCCTGCTTTTCTCAAACTTCTACTTTCCCTTTCAGTAATTTAGGATTAAAATCTTCATTTTAATTTGCTGGTGAATAATGAGCAGGGAAACGGATGTTTTGTTTTTAAGATGAAACCTCATTGCCTTATTGTGAGTGACCCTTGTAGTGGAGTGATGATATAATAACAACAACAGGCATTTTGTTTTTCTTTGCATTGATTTGATTTTCATCCAGACGCATTTCCTCACTGTTACAACTGAAAAAGTGATTATTCAGTGGCTACACAAAGGTCTTCACTATTGTTTGGTGCCAATAAATACATGGTTATAGATTAGAATATTGATACTTTATCCTGTTATATCTAATACTTGATCAAATTAATTTAGACTTTTATTTCCGAAGCAACCTATAAATCTTTCCATACCTCTATGGCAGATCTAAGAATTTAAACCTTAGTTCATACTTGTACTGGTCCCTATTTAAATATAGAAAATTTATTTTTCAAACATTTGAAAACTGTATTTATGTCAAACTTATGGGTCAAAAATCACCATCCCAGTCATTTAAATTGAAACCTCACAACGCCCTTTTCAAATCTAGTTTTTGTTTGTTTCACTTTAAAGAAAGTAGATAGGATGAAAATACATGTGTGATTTCCTTTGGATAAAACTCAACATAAAAACACTGGTTGAAAGCCGCAGATATGTTTAAACTGTAAACTAATGTCACTAGTGTTGACTTGAGGAGTTATAATAATACATTCAGATTGCAGTACAATGACAGCCTGCACTGATTTTTGCAGAACGTTGATTAGAGACTGATTGAAACCAGGGAATTTGCACATGCATTAAAACCACTACAGGTTTCAGAGTATTACAAACTGGGGCCAGGATCTTATCAGTGAAAACTCAAGAGTTCTAGCCTCCGCATTCTCATTGCCTTTGAATTAAATATACAGAAATGTAATAGTTCATGATGTGAAATAGAAACTGATAGACATTTTGTAAACGCGTTTTCTGACTTGAGTCCCATAGAACTCATAATCTATTTAACAGACTGAAAACAAACTGCATTTCTAGAGAAGAATTAGCTAGCTGTATTCCGAGAATGTATCTTTGAATCTCATTCAACTCACAATCAGCTGATATTTTGATCACAATTTAGATACTCAGTTTATATAATCTGGCAGTTGAACCAAAAATCATGGTTTGGGTTTAATTTCACTTTGGTCTCCTATTGGAAGAAATATCTTTCCAGCTTAGTCAAACTATATTCTGCTGATAAGGGGGAATATGAATGACATGCAATATTATGTCTCAGTGGAATCTTACACGAACAGAGGAAACAATACCTTTGGTTGAGATACTAACACAGAGATCAAAATTAAATCTATGAAAATCCTTATGTGTAAAACCTCACTGTCTGCAATATTATACATGGAACCTTGTATATAAGGATACTCGGGCATCCTATAAACCCATTTCAAGTCTATAACCTGAGTTTCTGAACATGTATAATTTGCTAAACCAAAGAGGCCAGGGAGACAAATATTTAAACCTGTCTATAAGGATTTATCCATGCATGTGTACACAAGTTAATATGTAAATAGCTAGACAACTAAAAGGCCTATTTGTGATTAAAGATTAAAAAGCTCAATTTTTTTTTGCTCTCTTGGTCTCCTAGGTGCTCTGTAGCATGATAAGGATGCATGTCATTAAAGAAAAAATAAGATGAAGGAATGATTAAATAAAAAGATTGACAAAAAAAGAAGTTGTTCTGTTTAAGCCGAAGAAGGGGATAATGTGCATGCAAATGGGGTAGAAAAATAATGAATTGGTAGCTGAAAAATGGATATTTAGAGATAAGTGGACACTGCTAAAAGACGAATGTTCTATACATTGTAAGCATATTAGAATCAAAGTCATGCTGTCTGTGCACTCAAATATATTATCAATATATTTTTCTTAGTAAGGTCAACAGTTTAGACAGTGATATAAATGTCCAAACACAAAAACATTTTACATATCTATACTAAAAAATTACTTTAAGCAGCATGTCGGTGTTTGAGCCACTGGTAGCCAACAGTGTCCCCACCTCTCTCATACCTAAGCCTGGCTCTTGGAAGAGGAGCCTTGTCTTGCACTGTAGAATCATAGAATGGTTTGGGTTGGAAGGGACCTCAAAGATGATCTAGTTCCAACCCCCATGCCATGGGCAGGGAAACCCGCCACTACACCAGGTTGCCCAAAGCCTCATCCAACCTGGCCTTGAACACTTCCAGGGATGGGGCATCTACAGCTGCTCTAGGCAACCTGTTCTAGTGCCTCACCACCTCTGAGTGAAAAATTTCTCCCCTCCATCTAAGCTAAATCTGCCCTCTTTCAGTTTAAATCCATTGCCCCTTTTCCTATCACTACATGTCCTTGTAAAAAGTCCCTTTCCAGCTTTCCTGTAGGCCCCTTTTAAGTACTGGAAGGCTGCTAGAAGATCATCCCGAAGCCTTCTCTTCTCCAGGCTGAACAGCCCCAACTCTCTCAGCCTGTCTTCATAGAAGAGATGCTCCAGCCCTTGGATCATCTTCGTGGCCCTCCTCTGGACTCGTTCCAGTAGCTCCATGTCCCTCTTGTGTTGGGGACTCCAAAGCTGAACACAGTATTACAGGTGGGGTCTCACGAGAGCTGAGTAGAGGGGCAGAAGCCCCTCCCTCGACCTGCTGGCCACGCTTCTTTGGATGCAGCTCAGGATACGGTTGGCTTTCTGGGCTGCCAGCGCACATTGCTGGCTCATGTTGAGCTTCTCATCCACCAGCACTCCCAAGTCCTTTTCCTCAGGGCTGCTCTCAATCCATTCTCCACCCAGCCTGTACTTGTGCTTGGGATTGCCCTGACCCACGTGCAGGACCTTGCACTTGGCCTTGTTGAACTTCATGAGGTTCACAAGGGCCCACCTCTCCAGCCTGTCAAGGTCCCTCTGGATGGCATACCTTCCCTCCAGTGTGTCCACAACACCACACAACTTGGTGTCATCTGCAAACTTGCTGAGGGTGTACTCGATCCCACTGTCCATGTCTCCAACAAAGATGTTAAATAGCACTGGTCCCAGTACTGACCTTTGAGGAACACCACTCATCACTGGCCTCCACTTGGACATTGAACCGTTGACTACAACTCTTTGAGTGCGACCATCCAGCCAATTCCTTACCCACCAAGTAGTCCATCCGTCAAATCCGTGTCTCTCCAGTTTAGAGACAAGGATGTCGTGTGGGACAGTATCAAATGCTTTGGACAAGTCCAGGTAGACGATGTCAGTTGCTCTTCCCTTATCCATCAATTCTGTAACCTTATCATAGAAGGCCACCAAATTAGGCAGGATTTGCCCATAGAGAAGCCATGTTGGCTGTCACCAATCACCTCCTTATTTTCCATGTGCCTTAGCAAACTGCCAGCAGGATCTGCTCCATGATCTTGCTGGGCACAGAGGTGAGACTGACTGGCCTGTAGTTCCCTGGGTCTTCTTTTTTTCCCTCTTTGAAGATGGGAGCCATGTTTCCCCTTTTCCAATCAGTGGGAACTTCACCAGACTGCCATGACTTCCCAAATAGGATGGATAGTGGCTTAGCAACCTCATCTGCCAGTTCCCTCAGGACCTGCGGATGCACTTCATCAGGTCCCACAGACTTGTGCACCTTCAGGTTCTTTAGATGGTCTTGAACCTGATCTTCTCCTACAATGGGCGGTTCTTCATTCTCACAGTCCCTGCCTTTGCCTTCTGTGCCTTGGGCTGTGGAGCTGGAGCTCTTGCCAGTGAAGACTGAGGCAAAGAAGTCATTGAGTACCTCAGCCTTCTCCATATCCCTGGTAGCCAGGTCTCCCATTTCCTTCCAGAGAGGGCCTACGTTTTCCCTAGATCTCTTTTTATCACTGACATATCTATAGAAGTCTATAGAAGTTGTCCGGATGACTGCTCTAACAAGATGTCACGCACATCTTCCATGAGCTCCCTGAACAATACCTATGCTGCCGGGATCCTCAGCTCCAGCCACAATGTCATCGCCAGCTCCTGCCGCGCCCTCTCACAGCTGAGAAAGAGAAGTGGTGTGAGCATGTCCTAGCTGTCCAGTCCCCCGTCTTCCCACTCCCAGTCACCAGAGTGGCCTCTCAAGAAAGCCAGGAAAGAGGAGTTGGATTGCTCCAACACTTCCACTCCAGCGAAATCAGACAATGAGGTGCAAACAGAGAAAGCATCAGAGACATCAGTGCAGAAGAAGCAGAATTCCCAGAGCCTGCCTTCCACATCGCAGAGCAGTGGGAAGCGCAAGCAGAAGACATCGTTGCTGATGCCTCACATGGGGGACCCGCTGGTGCTGCCCCCGCCACCTCAGCTGGGCGACTTTATCATGGCGAAGCACCTGGATGCGGAGAAGAAGGCAGCATGGCGGTGGATAAACAAAGTCTTGGAGGACAAGGCTGATGCGGTCACCAGCACCACTGCAGAGACTACACCCATGTCCAGGCCGCTGGCGTTCGCCGTGACCTCCCTCACCTCTGGCTACCTCAACAGCTCCTGTCTTGGCCAGCACCAACTTGCTCTTGGACAGCCTGAAGAAGATGCAGAGCAGCCAGGCTGCACCCGTGCCAGCAGACTCCACTGGAGCTGTGGTAGCATCCCAGCCTCCTTCATCAGCCGCACAGCCGCCTGCTCCTGCTGTATCGCTGGAGTCGAGTTCTCTGCCTGCCACCTCTGCTGACACCAAGCCTGTGCCCGTGTTGAGCAAGCCTGCCCCTACTGTCCCCCGCCTTGGGGGCGCAGACCCCCAACAGCCTGGCGTCTCCGGCATTCAAAGAGCTGGGCCAGACCCCCAGTAAGCCTCCTTCCTTCCCAAAGCCAAGCATCCTTTTCGGGATGCTGAACATCCCTCCTGCCAGCCAGCTGGCAATAACGACGACCGCTGCTGTGCCCACCACGACCACTGTCTTCAAAACCATCTTTGGCACTTTGCCGAAAAGCACAGCACCCTGTACAGCTGTTGTCTCTGCCTCAGTCACTGTGCCTGCGAGCTCAGGCCCTTCTTCAACGTCTTCCACCACCACCATGTTCAAGTCTATCTTCGGCAGCGTCACTGCAGCTTCTTCTCCAGCGAAGGCCTCCCCTTTTGCCTTCAAACCAACACCACCGCCAGCCTCAGCCACAGATCTGCCAGCAGCTTCCATGACTACCCTGGCAGGATTCACGGGTCTCCCTAACGTCATCTTCACCACTGCAGCTACAACTGCCACCATGCAGAGTTCCTCCACAGATGCCACCATTAAACCCGTCTCCAGCTTTGGACTCAACCCACCCGCCTCCACCGGCCCTGTCAACAGCCTGACTGTCACCGCAGCCATTCCTGTCTGTCAGCCCAGCCATATCAGCTCCCAGCATAGAGACCAGCTTTGCCACACCAAGGCCTGTGTTCCAGTTCGGAAAGCCACCTTCAGCCACAGTCACTGCCACCACCAGCATCCCAGGAGACCCTGCCTTTGGCCAAGCACCTTCAAACTCAACAGCTCTGTCCTGGTTTTAGCTGGGACAGAGTTAGCTCTTCTTTTTAGCAGCTAGAAGTGCTCCGTGTTTTGGTTTTACTCAGAGGCTCGCTCTGAGAAGAATGTTGATAGCACACTGATGTTTATAGTTGGCACTGAGGTCTCAAGGACTTTTTCAGCTTGTCGTGTTCTTGCCAGTGTGCAGGAGCACAACAGGATAAGGGGGGAGTATAGCCGGGACAAGGGGTCCACAACTCTCCTTACGATTTGTACCTGAACTTAAGATTGAGGGCCAAATTGGCCAATTAGTATTCCATATCATGCAGCGTCATGCCCAGTATAAAAGTGAGGGTCAGCCGCAAAGAAGGGCTTTTGCCCTTCCAGGACTCTCACTTTCGAGCTCTCAGAGTGGTTTTTTTTCCTCTCTCTCTGTCTCGCTGCTCCCATTCATCCGGGATCGCGGTATCGAGTTTTATCTATTTCAGGATTGCAGCTTCGTAACGAGACAGGCCTCGGTCAAGGGGTGGTGAGCAATCACACTGTACATCACTTGTTTGTATATGTTTATCCTTGTGCGTATCCATACATATATATATTGGTAGCGGTAGTAGTAAATTGTTCTTATCTCAACCCTCGGGTCTCTTTTCTTTTTCCTCTTTGATTCTCTCCCTCATCCCTGGGGTGGGGGAGGGTGAGAGGGGACTGTGTAGGGTATAGTTGCTGGAGCAGCCTAACCCACGACAGTCCTTTTTGGCGCCCAACGTGGGGTTGAGGAATTCGAGATAAGGATCGACATTGGGAAAGGTAACGGACAAAACATGGACTGCACAGTGGTGAAAAACAAAAGGACCTTGGGAAACTCAGATAGTTGTGACTGGTGAAGGTACCAGGGGTGGATTGTTTATGAAACGCCTGTTCTTGTTCAATATTGTTTGCAAAATCTGTTGCAATGTTAATGTAACTTAAGTTGTGCCTCAGTAGGGAACCCGCAGAGGTGAGGGGTGGAATCTTAAGGTTTGATGTGGGGGGGGAGGTCCGGGTGGCAGAAGCTGCCCATCAGACCGGACTCCCATCCCCCTCAGGGCTTGAGCCAATCAGCCCCTCTGCGAATTGCCCTATTTAAGTCGGGACAAAGGAACCGGAAAGGTGTGCCTTTGCCCAGGGGCAAGGAGAAGGGAGGGGGGCACAGCCCCTGCTCCCTGGCACCCGGCCGGGTGGCGGCCTGTGCCAAGCCAGGGCCATCCTTTGGGGATGGCCGCGACAGAGCCACTTGGGGAACTCGGGGAGAGCTCCGCTCCCGGCGTGCTCACCAGGCCAAGTTCACCCAGAAAAGACTGAGATCTGAGAGAAACAGCCACACCGACACTAGGTCAGTGAAGATGGAATGGAACAACGTGTGCCGCAGCTGAGTCCCCCTTGCAAGCAGCCCCCTTGCAACCAGTCCTCGGTGGAGCAAGCAGAGACCCACTCGCAGCCCGTGGAGGATCCACGTCGAGAAGAGATGCCAGAGCCTGAGTACGGTACGCATCTAAAGTCCGTGGGACAACCCCCGCCGATGAGGAGGTGTTTGGTTTAAAGGAGATGCCTGAGCCCGAAGACTATTGAATTATGGGCACAGGTCAAGGCGCACTTAGGCATTTATGCATTTTAAGTCTGTATGGAGACACATTTAACGTCGATATGACGACCCACGCCAGAGCGCATTTAAAGTCTGTATGATGACCCACACTAGAGCGAGTGGCTACAACTCCCTCAGAGTCCAAGACTGTGGTAAAGTCCGCACCTAGAGCAATCCAATGGGGTAAGGATTGCCTCCTGTGGGTAGGACCTCACTTTTTCCCCATGAGTAGGGGAATCCACTGGAGCAAGGGACAATGGTGTAAGGACTCCTTCTCCTTTAAGAGAAGCAGCAGTAACAACATGGAATGAACTGACCTGCACTCCCCCATTCCCTGCCCCCATGCGCCACTGGGGGAGGAGGTAGAGCCGGGAAGAAAAGGGAAAAGGGGGGGAGTAGTGTTGATTTTAAGTTCTGGCCTTGTTTTCTTGTTATCCTCTCAAGTAACCATTTTTGTTTGCTTTTCTCTTTGTAGGTAGCTGTTAATAAACTGTTTTGCTTTAAGGAAACTGAGCCTCTTTTGCCCGGGACCGTGGTCGGTGGGTGCTCCTCTGTTCCTGTCTCGACCCTCAGCTCTTTTATTACATTTTTCTCCTCTCCATTTTACAGGAGTGGGAGAGCTGCGTGGGGTTTAGTTGCTGGATTGGCCTAACCCACGACAAGCTCCTACCACCACTGTGGGCTTTAGCATATGTAGGGGCACCACGCTGACATCTTCTACCTCAGGCCACGTGATGCTGACGTATGGCTCCTCTGGTTCAGCTTTTGGCAGTTCCTTCAGTGCAAGCGCAAAGTCACCACCGCCATATCCCAGCACAGTGAGTCAACCCGCCTTCAGCGCCGGTGCTGTGGAGAGCCAGCTGTCCGCCAGCAAGCCTGCTGCCAGCCCTGTCAGCTTTGGCCCCCATTTAGTTTTGGAGCCCCTGCAGCCCAGTCCACAGCTCAGCTGGCCTTTGGCAGTGGTGCTCAGCCGGCCTTTGGCAGTGGTGCTCAGCCAGCCTTTGGCAGTGGTGCTCAGCCAGCCTTTGGCAGTGGTGCTCAGCCAGCCTTTGGCACAACAAGCGCCCAGGGCTCCTTTGGCACCAGCAGCACCCAGGCAGCATTCGGAACCACCACGTCAGTCTTCTGTTTCGGGACAGCCACCTCCAGCTTCAGTTTCACCACCCAGACCACAAGCAGCAGCTCTGGCACCACCCCTTCTTTCGCCTTTGGGGTGACAGCCCAGCCAGGCCCCTCTGCCAGCGCCTTTGGGATCGGCACGCCTGCCCTGAGCAGCGGCTCCCCTGCCATGGCGTTCGGCTTTGGGGCTGGGCAGAGTACAGCAGCTCCGGCAGCAACACCGGTCGGCTCTTCCCTGACACCGATGCTGAGCACACTGGGTGTGCAGAACCAGAGCATGCCCTTTGCCTTCATCGTGCCCAGTGCACCTGACAACAGCCCCGTGTTCAGAGGAACTCCTGTGCCCAACTTCAGGCAGAGAACGCATGTCCCAGGAGCAGCAGGGAGAGGAAGCAGTAGCCTTTCCTTCAGGACACCCAGCGCTCCTGCCTCAGGCTTTGGAGGAGTCGGCGCTTCCTTTGGTTCGTCCACTCCTAGCTTTTCCATTGGGGCAGGATCCAAGATGGTGCTCGCCAGTGGCTGCAGGCACGGAGACAGCACACCCGCAAAAGTAACGTCGGGAGCTGCTGGGCCCCGCCGCCAGCCTGTGCGAGGACCGCCTGCACGAGCACCTGTGTGGGGGCTCTGGTCTGGAGTGGGTCTCCATGGCAGGACCAGTGGTGACGGGACCAGGCCCCCATCTCTGATGCCAGCCGGAGACTGTGCTGGGTGGTAGCGACTGGGGTGGGACAGGATAAACCAAACTCTTCTTACTTGAACAGTTCCACAGCCAAGGCTGGATAAACCTCTGTACTTAAAAATCATTTTATATTTGAGTCGCCGAAGGGAGCTGCGCTGGAGCCGGACCGACCCGCTGCGGAGCGGCAGAGCTCGGCGCACAGGGGCTTTTCCTGAAGAAGTCAGGAGACGCTGAGGGAGCGAAGAGACCTCCCCCAGGAGCCGGCAGCTGTGGCGGGAGACGCTGACGTGTCCCGGGCGTTGCCAGAGCAACGGCGGTCCCGCCCACCGCTGTGAAAGAGCCGCCCAGGGAGCGGGGGGCGGCAGGTTGCGCGAGAAGGGCTCAGTCAGTCATGCTGCCTGGTCGCTCGCTCGAGAGGTGAGTTTGGTTGCCGCCGTCACCCTCTCTGAAGGGGCTCAGCTATGGTGACCACCCGGTGGCAGGCAAAGACCTCCGCATCTGGCAGGAGGGATGTGGGAGCTCTGTCTGCGCTCCCACAGAAAGACGTGGCTGTCCAGGTCTCAGGCTGTGGGGAGTGCCTGAGCCTCTCCATGGTAAGTGGTGAGAACAGCTGTGTGAGGTGCGACCAGGTGGATGATGTGCTCATCATGGTCACAGAGCTGTAGGAGGAAGTAGAAAGGTTGAAGAGCATCAGGGAGTCTGAGAAAGAGAGAGATGGGTGGTGTAGGGTGCTGCCTGATCTGAAGCAAAAGTAGGAAGATCCACAAAAAGAACCCCAAGACCAAGGGGATTCTGGTTCCTCACCCCACAAGGCAGAGGACAGTAACTCAAAGGTGAGCCATGAATGGAAACAAGTATGTGCTCAGGGCAACAGGTGACCCTCCTCCTTGCCCACCTCAACTCCCCAGGTGCCCCTGCACAACAGGTATGAGGCTCTGGAGGTGGAAAGCCCATCGACAGATGATGTGGCTGAGGGACCATCTGCACTGGAGGTGTCACCAGGGTCAGAGAGGACTACCCATTGTATCAAGACCACCTCCACAGGGAAAAAAGAAGGGTAATAGTAATAGATGACTCCCATCTGAGGGGGCCAGAAGGTCTGTCCCAACATGTTGGGCTGACCTTGCTTGGAAGGAAGTCTGCTGCCTCCCTGGAGCCCGGGTTAAAGATGTCACTAGGAAACTTCCTAGCCTGGTACGGCCCACAGACTACTACCTGTTATTGCTCTTCCATGTAGGTGGTGATGAAGCTGAAACACAGAGTCCATGGTCGATCAAGAGAGACTTCAGGGCCCTGGGAAAGCTGGTAAGAGGATCTGGGGCACAGTTAATCTTTTCTTCCATCCTTCCAGATATGAGCCGTGACACTGGAAGAAGCAAATGCATCCAATCAATTAATATGTGGCTCCGTGTCTGGTGTCATTGCCACAATTTTGGCTTTTTTGACAACACAATGGGTCACATGGCACCAGGCTTACTGGCACCAGGTGGGATTTGCCTTTCTCAAAGGTGAACAAGGGTCTTTGCACAACAGCTAGTGGGGCTTATTCACAGGGCTTTAAACTAGATTTGAAGGGGGAGGGGGATAATACCAAGCTTGACCAAGATATGCTGGAAGCACCTGAAGAGCAGCAGAAAGGAATTCCAGCCACTCCAGCCAGGAAGTCAGATTCATCTGGAGTCCAATTTAAATGCCTCTATGCTAATGCATGCAGCACAGGGAACAAGCAAGATGAGTTAGAGATGCGTGCGCACCTGCAGGAATATGATCTTATTGACATCATGGAGACATGGTGGGATGAATCCTTTGACTTGAGTGTCAAAATGGAAGGATACAAGCTCTTCGGGAAGGACAGGCAGGGGAGAAGAGGAGGAGATGTTGCCCTCTATGTCAAAGACCAGCTGGAATGCATGGAGCTGCACCTGGGGATGGATGAAGAGCTGACTGAGAGCTTGTCGGTCAGCATTAAAGGAAAGGCAGGGACAGGGGACATAGTAGTGGGGGTCTGCTACAGGCCACCTGACCAGGAAGACCGAGTGGATCAGGCCCTCTGCAGACAGACAGGAGCAGCCTCATGTTCATGAGCCCTGGTCCTCATGGGGGACTTCAACCACCCTGATATCTGTTGGAGGGACAAGACAGCAGGGCATAGGCAATCCAGGAAGTTCCTGGAATGCATTGATTATAACTTCCTTCTCCAAGTGGTAGAGGAACCAACGAGGAGAGGTGTTTTGCTGGACCTTGTTCTCACCAGCAAAGAGGGGCTGGTGGGGAACGTGATGCTCAAGGACAGCAGTGATCATGAAATGGGGAGTTCAAGATCTTTAGGGAAGCAAGGATGGTGCACTGCAAGCTCACTACCCTGGATTTCAGGAGAGCAGACTTTGGCCTCTTCAGGGATCTCCTTGGTAGAGTACAATGGGATGAAGCCCCGGAGGGAAGAGGGGCCCAAGAAAGCTGGATAGTGTTCAAGGATCACCTCCTCCAAGCTCAGGAGCTGTGCATCCCAACCAAGAGGAAATCAGGTAGGAACACCAGGAGGCCTGCATGGATGAACAAGGAGCTCCTGGACCAACTTGGACACAAAAAGAAGGCCTACAGAGGGTAGAAGCAAGGACAGGTAGCCTGGGAAGAATACAGTGAAATTGTCCGAGCAACCAGAGATCAGGTTAGGAAAGCTAAAGCCCTGATAGAGTTAAATCTGACCAGGGACATCAAGGGCAACAGGAAAAACTTCTATAGATATGTCAGTGACAAAAAGAGATCTAGGGAAAACATGGGCCCTCTCCGGAAGGAAACGGGAGACCTGGCTACCCAGGATATGGAGAAGGCTGATGTTCTCAATGACTTCTTTTCCTCAGTCTTCACTGGCAAGAGCTCCAGCTGCACAGCCCAAGCCACAGAAGGCAAAGGCAGGGACTGGGAGAATGAAGGTCCGCCCACTGTAGGAGAAGATCAAGTTTGAGACCATCTAAAGAACCTGAAGGTGCACAAGTCCATGGGACCTGATGAGGTGCATCCGCGTGTCCTGAGGGAACTGGTGGATGAGGTTGCTAAGCCACTCTCCATTATATTTCAGAAGTTGTGGCAGTCTGGTGAAGTTCCCACTGACTGGAAAAGGGAAAACATAGTCCCCATCTTTAAAAAGGGAAAAAAAGAAGACCCAGGGAACTACAGGCTCTAACCATTCTATCATTCTATGATTCTATGTTTTTGCTAAAAAGAAACACCCTTTGTGTTATGAACTCATCACCAGAGAAAACAGTCATGAGAATCCCAAAATACCATGGATTAAATACCAACATTTTCTTATCCAGTTTTGAAACTGGTGGAAATAAAAAGAAATAAGCAAAGAAAAAAATCTCACATTTATTGTAAATGTGAAAAGTGATACAGATTGTGATCTGGCTGTAAATATGAAGTTTTTAAAATCCCATAATGAAAGTTCTTAGAAAGATACTGATATTGAAATTAATATGATTCTTCCTTCACAACCTTATGTCTTGCAACTTATCACTCAGTCATTCTCACTGTATAATTTTTACTTTCCAAGCCCCATTTCTGAGTCTCCTGAAGTTTTTCCTGTTTCAGTCACTGTGAATTGTGCTTCCCATGACTTCCTCAGACTTTCTGTGGCATGTTCCAAAAATATTTTTGTTCAGAATGCAGAACTACATGTACAAGCATATTGGTAAGATATTTCCTTTTCTGCCTTTCCCACTCTCTTCATCTGCTGCATATCTTCAGAATTATGTCTCCACATACATATAATCTCATCTTTTTCCTTACTTCAATGGTCTCTTCTTGTTGTTCATTTAGTAGTCGCTTACTTCCCAGCCGAAGAATGGAGAATATAGGCACTGAATTCTTACGAATGCTGTGCTATCCGTCTCAAATGGTCTACCACAGGCTTTCATCTCACCGCATTACTGTCAACCTTTAGAATATGGCTCATATTCTCTGCTTTATATCTCATATCTAACCAGTAAAAGAAGTGCTACTGTTGACGGGAACCAAAAAAGCTCCTCTTCTCTCTGTGCTCTATGTGTGTCCATTTGTTGTGTTGCTCTTTATTTTAACCATGTGCATTGTAGAAGAATTGTGGGCTTTACACTGCCATCATTCAGCTAAACAATTACACATTTAACACGTAGGCTACCACCTCTGCTTGTATACATCACCTCCTACAATGAAAGATGAGGTGATCCTTGGCAAGGTCGTGTCCTCTGCAGCCTCCGCAGGTCTCAGTACTGCACGGTTCTGTCAAAGCCCACCAGTATCATCCTGAGAATTACGACTGTGCAATTGCTAAGCCAAGCTGCGATGCCAACAGTCAAACTGTTCTGTCTCAGCATGTTTGAAGTCTGTGTACTGGTTAAAGAGTGCACTGTCCAACCATTCCCTCTTTGTTGTATCATATGGACAGAGGAAAAAAAATCCCACTGATTAATCCTTACTCTAACACTTTAAGTGCTTAATGTAAAGGATTATAACATGCGGGGGGGGGGGGGGATAAAAAGCCTTTAAAAATCTAAATTAAAACTGCAAAGATTTGTTGCAATTAATCTGACAAGCCAAATACGTAGCCCTGCCTACTGAAGGGATTGTCACTTGTACTTTTTATTTGTTCTGTTGTTGGTTTTTTTTTTAATTTATTTAACTGAAAAATTTCCCTTATTTATGAAGTTAGTAGAAATCTGAAAGTATAACTGTTAGGTTACCCGCGTTTATCAGCAATTTTCCACAAGAGTGAGAAACAACCAATATATTCTCATCTCACTGATCCAGAGACTATACTTGTGATTTAAAAGAAGATGCACAGCCTTTAGTAGTAAATAACGAGGACAACAATGTAACTGCATTGCATCATGGTTGCTTTTTTGTTCAAGATATGATAATTTTTAATATTGGGCAAGGATACTTTTTGATGATACCTGGACATTATTAGTATTCACGTTCACTTTATTGTACTGTGTTTTTGGAAGACTGGGCTTACTAAGATACATTTTTTTCTTCTTTCCTTTTCAACACAGAAAACTGGCAAGCTAACTCCTCTTAGTGAGAATGAATGTCAGTAACATTGATACTAGGCTTTTTAGTGATAATATAGAACTTAAAAGTTTGCATCCTTGCAGTGCTTGACACAGTCTTTACTCAGGCAAACTCTTTTTGATGTCAGAGATTTGCCTGAGGATACCTGAGTAAGAATTTCCAAAGGCAGGGAACCATATGCAGTTACGATTTCTAATAGTGTAAGAGTCAATAGGCTATTGTAAATAAATAGAACTCTTTTCATTGCCTTCAACAGGATTTTGGGCAGACCTGGATGTTATGGATTTTCATAACCTTGATATCCATTTTGATAATCCCATTGCCATTTTCCCACACTGCTGAGAAATATAAGCTTTAATATCTGCACAAACTGAAGGGCACCTAGAGTGCTTTGCTGAACTTGGCCACCATATGATTTAATTTACAACACACCCTCTTCATTCATGGTGGCAGGATGCATGAGCTTAAATGCATTATACCTCAGAGCCCTTTACTTCCTAGTGTTCATGTGGTTCATGAATAGTCCACAAGTAAGCCAAGTCCCAGGGAAATTAAGATGAAAAAAAAAAACAATAAATTGTGTAGTTCATATCTGTTAATTCTGGATTGTTTCTCAAAGTATTTTTATAACCAGATTTTTTTTAAATTCTAGCTGACAGTCTTTTCACTTCTTTTGGAAACATGTTTCTGACATAAAAGTGTGCATGTAGTATGATCTTGTATGTAGTTGTTAATGAATTAGTATTTATGATATTCTTTTTCCCACAGCTTTCCAAAAGTGTCACAAAATCTCACCTCGAACACTGCCTCTGTGAATGACTTTCCTAGCTTCCAAGTATTTTTCATCCCCAGTTCTATAAAACTATCATAACTAAAGAAATTATAAATGAGAAGGAAAACAATTCATATCAAAACTGAGAAATAAATGATAGAAATATTGAAGTGTAGATGGATGGGGAAATGACGCTAGTTTAGGCCATGCTCAGATCATTCCTTGCTTATCTCCACAATTAAACTTGTTAACATTTTGGACCAAAATATATTTTTTTTTTCTCTGAGTATACTGCCTCAGCAGTTGCTTTATTTTCTTTTTCATTCCCCCAGAACATGGAGCAGAGGTCATCTTTTAATATCAAGTGCATGCTTCCAGTGGGATCAATTTCTAGAAACTGAAGGGCTTGGGTACTGATGGGATGCTCTCTCTCTTTCTTTATTGTCAAGCAGCTAATAGCAACTTTCTGCTCTGAGTCAGACAGTTAAACTTTTGCTAACTCTGTAGCTGATTTCACACTTCCCTGCTGTCAGAGATATTAAGTTCTCTAGAGGAAGGGAGGATAGATCCTGTGCTCTTTTTATTTATTATTATTATTATGATTATTATGTAGGTGTTTAGAAGCAGTAATAGCAGTTTGCTGCTGTTGAAAAAGTCTTCAGAGTCAAGAGAAAAAAAGATCGTGTTTGCTCTAGATGCACAGCAAAGCAAAATTAAAGATCAAATACATTGCCTGAGAGCCAGGCTTTCTTTTCCGTGATTTGAGAGGTTTTATATTTCTTGGATTTCCCATGTTAGTCGCAAACACTTAAGCTGACACTTTGGGCCCAATTTATTCCTGTAGATGTCACATGAGAAATATTAGTGCTTGGAGGAAAAACTTGGTTTCAATGGAGTTGCTTCATAACCTTGCAGACACCACAAAAATATGCGCACACTCAAAAGTATTACTTTAGAAAACCTTGTCCTATTCTTTCAAACAATTATAAATGCTTCCCTCCCACATTTTTCTCAATGAGTGCCTAGACTTGCAGCATTCTGGAACGCCTTAGTGCAAAATTATAGCTGTGCACTTAGCTATTTTTTAAACCTTGAGGGATTTCTCTTTCCGTGCTCTTAGATTATTCTCATTTTGATTCCTAGATTTCAGTAATATACATGAATGAATTTCCCACCAAATGTTTCCTGAGCATATAGTAAAAGTGGAACTAGAAAAATAATGTTGTTCGAAAAGGAATGCTAAAAAAGAAGTCCTGAGACAAAATTATATCCTGGGCAGTACATTCAGATTCCTTGTCCATCTTTCTGCTCTTCCCAACATCAGTTCTCTGGCCTTTTGTTTTTGCTGAAGGATGTGACATTTTACAGGAGTGCATAATTTCAGATTTAACAAAAACTAAAAGACTATTTCTGCTCACATGACAATGTAGGCTGGCAGTATCCTGGGCTGCACTAGATGGAAGGAGACAATCTTTCCCCTTTGCTCAGCATGGACCTAAGGGCAAGGAGCCACAGCAGCCTCCCCTCTGCTGGGCTGCCAGATTCGGCCCGATTCCCCCGACACTTTTTAGATGCTATTTCATAGCAAGTTTCTTGGGGTTTGGTGCAATAATCTTTATTTTGGTCACTACTCAGACCATACACTCAGCCTGAGAGTGTTTAATGTTACCAGTGACAAAATGAACTGTGATTAAGAAATCATTTCTGGCACGAATGCAAACACATTCTGAAACAGGTGTTCCTGCCCTCATCCTCTTGTGCTTCCTCTCAATTTCACATCTTATTCACATACTTGCCAGAAATCTGTATGTAATAAAGGCTCAAAGTGCTATGTTATAATTCCTGTTGGAAATCAGAGCTCTACATTATTTAATTGTTCTGAACTGAAATTATGCAGGAGGTTTGTCCCTTTTTCACTAACTTGTTGGAACGCTTTACACCATAAATAAAAATTCAATTTCCTCTTTCTTCTTACTCTCAGTAGGATTAAATAATGCTTTAAAAGATAAATCAGATTCTAACTTCTCAAGCTTCTTTCTTTGCTTTAGATTTATTTATAATTTCTGAAATACATCATATTTGAACTCAAGCCTCTCTGCCCCTTTGCCATGATTGTTTTGTCCTTCCACACTGCCTCCATCTCAGTAATAGTTTGGTAACAAAAAATTTCATTTATAGATTTGTCACCACTACTTTTTCATAAGTTCTTCATAGGGACTTGCATTTGCACCCTGATGAACTTAAAATCTTGTCTCTTTTCTTATTAGGAAAAATCAGACTTCTGTTTAATCAGATTTGTTTAATTTTGCATTTTGAGGGTTAAAGAATAAGTCAGTAGCAGTGAGGAGAAAAATGATGAGAAGAAGCATTTGAAAACTGAGAAAAGAAAGGAGAAATTCTGAGGACAGTGAGGACAGTGGAAAGACTCCATGTCTTCAACAGAGGCAAGATGTCACCCCAGGTTACTGTTCAGAAAATATCCAGATGGTTTCCTCTGCCTTTTTTCTCTATGACTTTCTATCAGGTCATCCTCAAATAGATTCACTCCTCTATTTTTAGTTCATTCATTATACCTCTTCATCTCCCTCTGCGGTGAGGAAGAGACAGGTCTGGTGTCAGTGGAAGCAATCTGAAATGAATAGATGTGCTAACTGACCCTTTCACAGCCACATCACAAGAAAACATTTACTGCTTCTATTTATGGTCTACCAGAGGACTGAAGCTCTTAAATGACTTCAAGACAAAACTGTCATTTGGAGGTTACTACCACAGCTTGTCCGACGTAATTACTCTCTAGGCTAGAAAGTTGTTTGCTCGTTCCCAAAAAGTGGATTTTAGTTTTCACTAATTGCCAATGATAGATAATAGTAAGATTTGCAAGTATGATCAACAACACGTAACCCTTTAGTGCAAGACATTGTCTCAAAAATTACTAAGAAAAAAAACTAATGCGAATATATATCATCCATACTTTGATAGCCAAATTGAATCTATGAAATGTAATCTAACTACATCCCTGGAGGTGTTCAAGGCCAGGTTGAGGCTTTGGGCAACCTGGTGTAGTGGAGGATTTCCCTGCCCATGGCAGGGGAGTTGGAACTAGATGATCTTTGAGGTCCCTTCCAACCCAAACCATTCTATGATTCTATGATTCTATGATACATTTTTATGAGATATAATACAAGAAACAATATATGATATTAAATATTTTTAAATAAGCTATTATTTTAAATTATTCCAATAGGTCCACCGATCATCTAGTCTCATCAACACATAGAAATAAGTTTCTAAAAGCTCTAAATGCAATGCAGATCTTTTGATCCATTGTCCTCAGGGCACACATTCAGTGAACTCTTCCTGTAGATTAGTACTTAGGAAAGGCTTGGTCTACTTTTACTGCATCTTTCAAATTGTTTGTCCAGGTTGCCTATTTGTATACACTTTTCAATTTATTTTATTATTTCTTTTTATCTCCCCAGAATTCCACAGCCTTCCTTTTACTTGTCTATTTTCTACACTTTTCTTGCAATAGATTTTAGAGTGTATATGTTAGCTCAGATATGTAACCTTCATATTAGTTCTTGCAAAAAAAAGCTGAGATGCAAACTGAACCTTGGTTCACTTGACAGATGGGCAGAAAATTCTCTTCTTTTTGATCTAGGTTGCAGCCAGATTGCATCGCTACTGAGGAATCACACACAGGTAAGGAGACAAACTTAGAGATAATTATCCCAGTAGAGATCTGAGTATCTGTTAAGAGATTCAATCAGAGTGGGCATGTGGAACAAAAAACTCAGTGAGAGCTCAATTTATCTTTTAACGTTAATGACAATTTTCTGAACAATTGAAGGATGGCCAAAACGAAGCTTATGAAGAACGGACAGTAACATTGTAATTTGATAAAGTGAATTTGATTGAAAGTTGCAGTATGCCAAAAACCACAGCAGAGAACCTGAAAGATGATACAAAGTCAGGAAGACAGAAAAGGTATCTAGTGCCCAACATTAAAGTTATGTCGGAACCAGGAGATTCTAGCTGTCTGAAAATCATGCTAAGTTTTATCTATATTCAATGAAAGGACGTACACCACCAGAAAGGGATTTCGACTCTTCCATTCAGGCAATGATACACATCATGTGATGGGACACCTTTCTTTCTAGTTTTTTCGTTCTCATTTGACTGCATAGGAGGTGTTCCTGCTATTTCAGATTAAACATTCATATGGCCAAATTAAGGTGAGAGGAATCTTACTCCATCTAACAAACAGCACAATCTTGGTAATGTGTGGTGTACAACAGAGCTTGTAAGAAGTGTCATGGATACCTAATTCCTTAAATTTTCCTGCTCCAGAATAGCATGCTAGGTGTCATCAAGAAGACAACAACAGTATCACTGGGGAAGGAACCTTGCTCTTTTACTTGTGTGCCCTCTCCACCCACAAAACAAAAGGTAGATCATAGGTTCATAAAATCATTTAGGTTGGCAAAGACCTTCAAGATCATTGAGTCCAACTGCAAATATGACTCTGCCAAGTCCACCAATAAACCATGTTCCTAAGTGCCATGTCTTTGTTGGAACAGACGACAAACGGACAACTAAACAGAAAGCAATGAGACTTTTCAGATTTTAAACTGATCACTGGTGAACATGTGATGTTAGCAGCCATGAAGGTGGCCTGGTTAGAAACAGAAATTACTGAGCAGAAGAAAATGTCTGCTGAAAAATACTGACTGAGAAATTGCCTGCCAGCCTGCGAGCTGTGAACTTGGGAACTAAGCCTTTGAACCAGGAACATCCTTGAAAAGTGCAGCTGGCCTCTTTGAAGTACAGCTGGGGTACTTAGAAACTGGACACATCCTGAGATATAGTCGATAAGCTCAAAACCAAGAATCTGTAATGGCAACTTATAGTCTGAAAAAATGAGAATCGTCTGGGAAAATAAAATTGGTCTGAAAGAGAAAAAAAAAATCATCATCTATTGGCTGTTTTGGGTGAAAAAAAAAGAATCTAAAGTATCTATTAACTGCCTGAAGTTGTGATGTCCTACACCCTCTTATGTCTCTGACTTAAGTTTTATCCAAAATAGAGCCTCTCTCTCTGAGAGTTTACTGTGTTGCTGTGCTGAGTTTGTGTGAAGGGGTTCTGGTGGCAGGAGAGGGGATTTGCTCCCTGTGACTTCCCTGGTTTCGGAACCAGGTCAGAACCGTCTCTGGTCACCAGATCAGACCCCCACCCCCCTTCGGGCCGGGGTCGAGCCAATAGGCTCCTCTGCGAATTGCCCTATTTAAGTTGGGACAAAGGAACCGGAAAAGGTGCTTTGCCCAGGAGCAAGGAGAGGGAAGGAGGGTGCTGCCCCCACTCCTTGGTTCCCGGCCCATTCCGGGCCGGCGCCATCTGCTGAGGATGGCTGCGGCAGAGCTGCTTGGGGAACTCAGGGAGCATCCCACTTCCGGGGTGCCTGCTGGGCCGAGTTCACCCAGAGAGGACTAAGATCTGAGAGAAACAGCCACACAGACACCAGGTCAGTGAAGATGGAGCGGGAGGAGGTGTGCCAGAGCTGAGTTTTCCCCTGCAACTGGTGGCGAGACAGCAGGCGGCCCCTCTGCAGCCAAGATGGACTCGGTGGAGCAGAAACCCACTCGAAGCCCATGGAGAAGCCACGTTGGAAAAGAGTTGCCTGAGCCTGAGAGAGGTCGTGGAGCATGGGACGCACGACAAAGCAGAGACGCATCTAGAGTCCATGGGACGACCCGCCCACGCTGGAGCGAGTGGCAACAGCTCCCTAAGAATCCGTGACTGTGGTAAAGCCCGCACTGGAGCAATCTGATGGGGAAGGAATGCATCATGCGGGTAGGACTCACGCTGGAGAAGTCTGTGCATTATCCTTGTGAGTAGGGGATCCACTGGAGCAAGGGAAAAAGGGTGTAAGGACTCCTTCTCCTTTAAGAAAAGGAGCAGCAGTAACAACATGGGATGAACTGACCTGCACTCCCCCATTCCCTGTCCCTCTGCGCCGCTGGGGGAGGAGGTAGAGCCGGGAAGAAAAGGGAGGGGGGGAGGTGTTTTTTAAAATCTGGCTTTTGTTTCTTTTTATCCTCTCAAGTAACTGGTTTTGTTTCTCTTTATCCTTTCAAGTAACTGTTAATAAATTGGTTTGGGTTTTTTTCCCAATCCGAGTCCATTTTGCCCAGGACCATGGTTGCTAGGTGCTCCCCCTGTTCTTGTCTCGACCTTCAGTCCTTTTATTACATTTTTCTCCTCTCCACTTCACTGGCGGGAGGAGTGAGTGAGCAGCTGGGTGGAGTTTAGTTGCCAGATTGGCCTAAACCACGACAGTTGCACGCACTTTTCCTTTCCTAAACATGTTGAACTCTGCACAAATTTTCTCTGAGATCTTGGACTCTCGCGAGGGATCCCTGGCCGACTCCAGACTCTGTGACGCAGATAATTTCTGACATGAGACTCTGTCATCTTTTTGGTCTCCCGTTTTTGGGGTTGGTTTGGTTTGTCCTCCCACCTGTGGGACGGTTTGGTCCTGCCCAGGATCATTTTGTCCTCCTGTTTGGGATGGTTTGGTCCCTTCTGATATTCGTCTAATTCACTTGATCCTCATGTCACATATCTCTATAAGTAATCTGTCATAAGTATACCTGCTGTTACATTGTTGGCAAGTTGCTTCACTAATGATAAATTTGTAATAATCTGTAATAGTATATACCTACTTGGTTGTTGCTTTTACTGGTTGTTGCTGTACAATTCATTTCTGCTATCATTAGCTGCTGCCATACTGTCGATTGATAATATATTATTGATTGCTGATAGTAATTTGTAATTGCTTAGATTGAAGCTGGAGAGGGACTTTTGACAAGGGCATGTAGTGACAGGACAAGGGGCAATGGATTTAAACTGAAAGAGGGCAGATTTAGATTAGATATAAGGAAGAAATTTTTCACTCTGAGGGTGGTGAGGCACTGGAACAGGTTGCCCAGAGAAGTTGTAGATGCCCCATCCCTGGAAGCGTTCAAGTTGGATGAGGGTTTGGGCAACCTGGTGTAGTGGAGGGTGTCCCTGCCCATGGCAGGGGGTTTGGAACTAGATGATCTTTGAGGTTCCTTCCAACCCTAACCATTCTATGATTTTATGATTCTATACAAAATAAGCTATAATCTATTAGCTGTAATAGATTATATATATTCTATTTATTAATCATAGATATACTTGCTAGTAGTGACTTTGTGGTAGTTTGCTTGCTCATGGAGATTTTTGTGGTATTTGTGGCTTTCTGTAATAAAATAGAGAAATTTAGAAGACGAAGCCTCTGTGTTCTTGTGTATTGCTGAACTCCATGGTTATGATCTCTACACACCTTCAGGCCAGGTAGCCCTTTAGATTGTGACAACATGTCACTTTGTTAGTAATATTAGAAAGCCAAAGATAATATGATAACATTTGCTGGTAGAGTTGAGTTTGACCACTTAAGAATCATATGAACTAGGTATATTGGTATGCAAAAGATTTGAAAAAATAGATACAAATAGAAGTATGGAGAAGACAGGATTTCTACTAACAACAGCACAATGCTTGTACTCTAAATTAAAAATGAGTCAAGTTTTTCGCAACAGAAGCATTTGTTAGATAGAAGGTTCTTAACAGAGCAGAGAGCGATCACTCATAATTCAAATTACCATTTAATTCATGCCTCTAGTAAGGCCTCTTTTCTCTAAGACACAGAGTAAAAGACGAGTCAGTAAAGATGCAGTAAAAGTAGACCACAGAGTAAAAGAAGCCGGTCACCAGTGGGGTTCCCCAGGGCTCAGTGCTGGGTCCAGTTCTGTTTAACATCTTTATCAATGACCTGGATGAGGGGATTGAATGTACCCTCAGTAAATTTGTGGACGACACCAAGCTGGGAGGCTGTGTCGATCTGCTTGAGGGTAGGGAGGCCCTTCAGAGGGATTTGAACAGACTGGATCGTTGGACTGAGGCCAATGGCATGAGCTTTAATAAGGCCAAGTGCAGAGTCCTTCACTTGGGGTATAAAAACCCCAAGCATCGCTATAGGCTCGGGGAAGAGTGGCTGGAGAGCTGCCTGGCGGAGAAGGACCTGGGGGTCTTGGTTGACTACCGGCTTGATATGAGCCAGCAGTGTGCCCAGGTGGCCAAAAAGGCCAATGGGATACTGGCGTGTATCAAGAATAGTGTGACCAGCAGGAGCAGGGAAGTGATCCTGCCCCTGTACTCGGCACTGGTGAGGCCGCACCTGGAATACTGTGTCCAGTTTTGGGCCCCTCGCTTTAAGAGAGATATTGAGCTCCTGGAGCGAGTCCAAAGAAGGGCGACTAAACTGGTCAAGGAGCTGGAAAATAAAACTTCTGAGGAGCGGCTGAGGGAGTTGGGGCTGTTTAGCCTGGAGAAGAGGAGGCTGAGGGGAGACCTGATTACAGCCTACAAATACTTGAGAAAAGATGGTGGGGAGGTGGGGGAAGGGCTCTTTACATTAGTGTTGGGTGATAGAACAAGAGGAAATGGGTATAAGCTTAGTCAGGGGAGATTCAGGTTGGATGTTAGGAAGTATTTCTTCTCTGAAAGGGTTGTCAGCCACTGGAATAGGCTGCCCAGGGAGGTGGTTGAGTCCCCATCCCTGGATGTGTTTAAGAATAGGGTGGATGATCTACTTGAGGATAAGGTTTAATGGGGATTAGGGATGGTTGGACTCGATGATCTCTAAGGTCTTTTCCAACCTAGAAATCTATGAATCTATGAATCTATGAAGAGTTGGATAGGATGTTCACTCTGGGAATCTAAGAATCTGTAGAAGACTCGGTAATTTGAGATGAATAATATGAACATCAGTCTATGCAAAGTCGTAATTCTGCACCTTAGCATAAAGCATGAGGATAAGAGCCATGGAGATACCAGACTCAAGAGAGTGTGATAGAAAAATGCTAGTGAAAAAAACTGTACCATTTACTGCCTCTGTTTTCTGGACCCTGTTGTTTCTTCGTGCAAATGAAATGCACGTCTGCAGCAAAGACTGATGTTCACAAATATGAATGAATGACAGTATGCTACTCTTCTCTCTCGTTAGATACTAACAGCTGATGACCATATACTACAGTTATTGAAAACATTTTATCTTTCACAAGAGAAGATAGTAAGTTTGCCATTTCTCCTGGGAAGATCTGTCAGCCAAAAACTCCTATAATATAAAATATCCAAGTCCCAAGACATCAAAGAATTGTAATAATTATACTTACTAATGTCTTTTGCCAATATTTCAAGGAAACATGCAGATAATGAAAGGCCATTCCAAAGAAACTGAGTGAGGTTTCTTTAGTTGGATTTTTAAAATTATTTATTTACTAAACTGAATAAATGCAATTAAAAATGTATGTCCTATAAAACATTCGTTAGATTTGCTTCAGGAAAGTAAGTATAGAAATTTTATCATTAAGTGGTTTCACTTTAAAAAGAAGCAGTCTGGAGCCAGGGATGGGAAGAAATGGAGGGAAGGATCTATAGAAAGCCATATTCTGCTACATAACAGCAACTGGAATTCAGTCCATTTTTTAAACCACACAGACTCCGAGTAATTCCTGAATACCAAAGTTTACAAGACCTTTCCTCGTGCAAGGATTCAGAATTTTGCACTATCTGATTAGATTAAAGATTAGATTAAAGTTGGATTTTTCAAATATTATTTCTGCATAAATAAACTACAGTTTCTACAACAGTCTCTTTCCAAAGGCCTTCTGTACAGGAAGCAGCTCCTCTACTGCGATACATCAGTGTGCAATCTAACTCCCCAAAGAAAAAAGTTATGCAGTCACATTTAGTAATCACAGCTCTCATTTAATCTTTTCAATAATGCTGTCATGTGGTGCATTTATTCTCTCTTTTCTTTTAAAAAAGCAACAACAACAACAACAACAAAACGAGAATTATTCTCCCAGTCATGTAAATGTAACAGTGAAGAGGGACCATCTCCAGCTGTGCTTTAAATGTTACACAAAGTTTGCATACGCATAGTTTGGAGACCTACCTGCTGAGTTAATACAAACAAAAAAAAATAAAAGAATATGGCGCAGGACTCCTAAAGAGAAAACTATAAGAATAGATTATAGATCATAAAACCAGAAAAGAACAACTGGATGGAAAATTGGTTATTTCAAAAACACTCAAACAACATCATAAAACAAGATAATTAACCAAATGCATTGGTTTCATTAAGCCCTATTAGGATCAGTCCAATTCCCACCCCCTGATTTTTTAATAGAATACAAATACGAAATTTATTGAAGATGTAAAGACAGCTGTCATGCTGATTTTTGTTCATTTTTTGTTCTGAAATTTGAATATTGTTTGGTAAAAAGTTTAGATGACACAAAGAACATAATAGTGTTATATTAGTGCATATTAACATGAGTAGATGATCAAACCTTGTTCAGTTTTATGGTACCATTCTTGATTTGAATTGAGGTTGCCATTTTTTTTTCACATTTACAGAATTGCTGACACATTTTGTGGTTTAGTCTGGCCAGCAAAGTCATGCAACTGCTCACTCACCCTCCCCCACCCCCAGGGAATGGGGAAGAGAATTAAAGGGGAAAAGGGAAGGAGACTTTGTGGGTTGAGATAAGAACAATTTAATAATAATAATAGATTAATATATATATTTATAGTGATAATAATATATACAAGTAATTTATGCACAGTATAATTCCTCGTCACCTGGTGACAAAGGCTTGTTCCATCCTAGAAAACAATCCCAAAACAGGTAAGTCCTGACACCACAATCCCAGACAAGCGAGAGGCCGGAAAAGAGATCAACAGAGAGATAGCACTCTGAGTGTGGAAGTCCCCACAAGAGCAAAGGCCCTTCTTTCTGGTTAATCCTCATCTTTATGCTGAGCCTGACGCTGCATGGTATGGAATACTTCACTGGCCAGTGAATCCTAAGTCTAAGTTCAAACCATAAGGGGAGTTGTGGACCCTTTGTTCCGGCTGTGCATTTGCAAGGTATGTTTTAAGCAATATTTTACACAACCCTTTTCCTTCTATGGATAGTTATTTTTCTTCAGTTTTGACATTCTTTTTCTTTCTTTGTAGTCTTTTATTAAACTGTTTTCTTGTATTTCTTTCCCATAACATTAAAAAATGCAACCTCAGAGAATGATGTTATCAAATAGTGAGACACAGACAACTTATTCTGAAACCCCTAAAATATTCAAGGTATTCTTCAACTTACTTCATGGTAGTTAGAGAGTTCAAAGAAGCAGAAAGATTAGTGAGGGAACTGACATTTCCTAAAGAAATGGGCTTATAGGATACAACTGAAAGGATGTTGCAAGATTCTGATGCTTAAATCAGTGGAGGAAAAGAGAGTGGTTCTTTCGCTCCATGGAGGTTATTTTCCTGTCGTTTACTCTGAGATGTTGCTTTTCACTCCATGGTGTTACCAGCTTTTTCCAAATTAGTTTTCCTTGCACATGAAGGAGTGCCACTGATCTTCCTATGGAACAGAAAGCTGAATTCCTGGATTCTTCTGGTTTTTTAGCAAGACTCTTAAGGAAGACTTCCTACTTAAATATAAAGTAGAATTTATGGCTGTGGGCTCAACTCTGCAATCCTTCTTCATAGGAAAAAAGCAACAGCTGGAATGTAAACCTTCCATGAGAAGGACCTGTGGTGAGGATTCATGTCTCCTAATTTTAGCTTTCAATAAAAAAGAAAATGCATCTATTATAAGCTGGTCACCAAGGCTACCTTATAAAACCAGTGGAAAAAGAGAGGATTTGTCAAAAGTTCATTTTTTCGCTCTTTAATACCCTCTGAAGCCATTGGAAAGGCAGAGGCTGCTCCAGAGCTTAACTTGGATGCTCTGAATAATTTTCTAGAGGAGTCTCTAACACTTCACTGAGTATTGCGAGATCTGCTGGGTTATTAGTCTCATTACAGAATATCCCCTGAGGCACACCTATAGATCACACTGTCATTCCTCTTACCTTACTGCTCTGTTTTAAGACAGAATTAATTATCTGCTGGGGTGTCTCTCTCTTCTGTGAGCACAGAAAGATCTGAGGGCAGGTACCTTAGGCTAGACCCCTGCCTTTTAGGTGAACTAAACTTGGAAAGATCAGTCCCACTCCACGCTCATAAAATTTAAATGTGCTAAAGAGAATCTGAACTGAAACTGCTTTTAAGTTGATAATTCAATTTCACCAGCAGATCTAATTTGTGATTTTAAATCAGAAGAAAAGACCTCTGCATTAACTCTTCAGTTCATTGCTGTATACTTCAGATTAATTTTTACAATCGTTATCTTAGCTTTCTCTCAAAAAATTGTCAAACCACAGGGTAAAAGAGAACTATGAAAGTTGTTTATTAATACTAAACACCCAAAACTGTATTTAAACAATCGCTTGTGAAGGACATAAGAAAAAAGCACACAGCAGTAAGACATGTTCATTCTACTGCAACAAGATTGGAGTAATTCAGGATGTGGAATGCATACTTTTCTGTACACCTTCTATAGCTCCCTGATCTTTGTTTTCTCATAAGTGAAGCTCCAAAGAAATTTAATTCAAAAGGCAACATCTTAGTCAGTTTTAATGCAGATTATACAGGTTATACTATATAAAGGAGTTGAAGTTGTAGGAATGGCAAAAAGCATGGCTTTCCAGTACATTTAAAGATAATTTTAGTTATTTTCAAAGAGCCATATATGTGTTCACAAGTCTCATTCAGAGCTTTTGGGTGTATAAAACTCCATGATTTGCCTGCTTTAATTGCAGAAAGCAAGTTATTAGAATAAATGGTGCAAGTATTTACAAGTGAGACCTCAATTTACTTTCTTTATATATTAATCCATATCATTAATTTCTTTCATATTGAGCTAATGAAACTCTAAGGGTAGTACCCTAAAACTGATGTCAATGTAATGAATTCTACCTTTAGTACCTCCTGGTTCATTAAACAGCTTATTCATTAAGACCATTACACATTTTATGCCATTTTGATCATCTGCCTTTGCAGACTTCTGTTAAGTCCAAATACATGTGAGCTGCTATTCTTTTATTTTAGATTCTATTGAATGCTCTGTCTTAACATGGACTTGGAGATGAAACTGCCACAATAGTTTACTTCGTGCTCACCATCCTTTTTATTTTATTTATTTTTAAATTTTGCATTTATTTGTTTACTTTGTATGTAAACAAAAAGTGATAAATATTCCTATTGGTACTAAAATGCATAAGTACGTCAGAATGAAAATAAAGACAATGATACACATTTAAAAATAAGAAACAGAATGACAAGTACAGGGCTTGCATCCATCACGAAGGAAAGTATTCTGCAACGAAGTCTGTCAAGTGGTCCTCCTATGACTAAAGTTATTCAGAGTGCATAATTATGAATGGTTTACATTATATTAGATTAGATTAGATGACAAAACATGAAATAATTATTTCTTTAATTCTTCTGTCAAAGTCTACTATTATAATGGGACATAAAGTCATATTACACAAGATTTTAGGTGGTTTTTATCTTATTTCATTTCCATACTAACTTACTTAAATCCTAAATTGTTGCCATTATGATGAGAAGAGGTAGTGATTTGTTATCACACTGCTGACTCTTTAGAACCTGTCATTTAGTGCGTTTATCCATTGTCCTTCACCAAAACCAAAAGTGCTTCACAATTCAGTGAAACTAAAAGTATTAAATAATAAAAATATTTTCCTATTAGATATAGAAATTATGAGATTTAGCTTTCCCAGCATGCCAGATAAATTGTCTCAATTATTCTTAGCTATAATAAACCGTATTTTATATTTATGGCAATGCAATAAATCAGCATAATCTGGGTGTTAAGTACAATGTCTACTGTGTCAATGCTTTCGTCTCACTGTTCCCAAAGAACTGCTCACCACTTATGTGAGCACCTGATGTTGCACTAAGGTGAGTTCATGCCAAAATTAATTGACTATCAATGCAAAATTAATTCATATTTGAAATTTGTTACAACTCCTGACAATGATTCAGAGAAAGTCTTCTAGAAA
Source organism: Tauraco erythrolophus (assembly GCF_009769465.1). Classification (NCBI taxonomy): domain Eukaryota; kingdom Metazoa; phylum Chordata; class Aves; order Musophagiformes; family Musophagidae; genus Tauraco; species Tauraco erythrolophus. Next base: position 28,041,474 of record NC_141468.1, on the reverse strand, counting down.
GGTGAAGCTATGTAGTCATGACCATTGCAATGTCGCAGGCAAAGGTTAGTTGAGATACCATGTCTTAAATTCTACTGCTGTTACAATTTTGTACAGTTTTACCAGAAACTAGAAAAAGAAAAAAAAAAAGGAAAAAAAAAAATCCCTAAAGATGATAATTCATTTAGCATACAACACTTGTGTTTCTTTCAGAAGCAACAACTTTTTTTGGTTTAATAGCACACATTTAAAGCCACTCTCCTGATTATGCCCTCTGTTCACACTTGGCTCATGGAGTCATCTCTGAGTATGTGAATCAAGATGAGGAGGAGTATCCCGGGAAGGTTTCAAATGCAATTTCAGATCAGTGCAGGACGTGCTACACATCCTCAGGTCTTAAAGGTGGAAAATAATTAGAAATTTTACTCCCTGTTAATGTTCAGCTATTGAAATGTTTGACCAGATCTTATTTAATGCAATGACACCCACACGTTTACACACTCAGATATCACAGGGGCAAGGCACAAAGAGTGTTTAGTGAGATAATGACAATATGGGAACCATTCTTCTTTTTTGTTCTGTTCTTCTATTCCCACAAATCTCAATTCAGGGAAAACTCTTAGTGCAGAATTTATACTAGAAAGTATGGGGAGATAGATCAGAATTTTCTATATCGTCAAGAGGTGATGGGAATGGAATGATCTTCATGGGCATTTAAGCAGGTCAGTTATGCCAAACCCAGTCTAACTATTTTTACTCTATCTAACAAAAGTAGAAAACAAACATATCGCCTTTTAAAATTAAAAAAGAAAGAAAAGGATTAATTGTTTTAATCTACTCCTCATTTAAGAATATAGATTGCCATAAAAGTATATTGTATAGATTGTCTTTATGGCTTCTTAAATAAGAGACGATACCTTTCGAATGGTGGGATTTTGTAGTCAATCTTTCTTCCTGAGATAAAAAAGGAGAAAGAAGTAGTTAAGGATCTTTTTTTTTTTTTATAGAGGAGAAGATTAAAGGACTACTCAGATAAAATCTTCTCTCATTTTCTATGTCTTTGCTTCTTTTTTTGCCAGAAGAAAAAAAAAAAAGATCATGTTATCTTGACTTGAAATGTAGAACAATCCTTTAAATCCTCATTATTCTTAAGATTACAAAGATTACAAGTCCATACAGTATTTCCTGAAAACAGATGCAGAGAAATGACAAGCAAGTATCTAAATAAGTGACTGAGAATTCTTTCGTTCAAACACTGAAAGAAAAAAGGTAAAAGACATCTAGCATTAACTGTCTTACTGTCATTCTGTCCTCAAAGCAGTATGGTAATGATGAACAGGAATCAGAGAGAATGGCCTAAAAAGACTTTAAGTAGACTTCTTAATACAAAATATGCTAATCTGTAGATCAGAGATTCAGCTGCACTTTCAAAAGTGCCTTGTATTGAAAAGATATAAGCTAAAGAGCAGATGGAAGTTAAAATCTTGCTTAGAAAAATGGATTTGCAAGCTTTGCATTCCAAACACTCACTTGCTTTAAAATTCTGTCTTTTCCAGTTTTCCTTATTGCAATTTATAATCATTTGAGGTCAGATTCTGCTTTTGTTTCATATAGAGGAGATCTTGGCAATTCACTTATAGCAGAGTAACACACCACTATTGTTTTGTTTCTTTTTCAAAGTTATTTCCAAAGTTTGCTTCGAAAAGTTGTTGAACAACCAATTATAGAAAGAATTTCATTTGTCCAACATGCTGCAACACTTATTGAAGTAGTTTGCATTGGTATTGCACAAAATAGAGTGTATAGAACATGTGATAGCACTAAACTGAGTTGAGTTCTTGTCCTCTTACACTTAAACTACGTTTAGAAGAAAATAAATTGAAAGCAGTGAAGAAATGATTGTGTATTTTAAAACTAACACGTATACTTTCTACTATAGCCATCAGGAATGCCAGGCCATCCTGCTAAAAGTCAACTGTTTCTGCAACATCTAGTCATTTTCCAAGGAAGTTAACAGAAATGGTGCCAAAGTGCAGGGAATAGGTGGGATTTTAAAGAAATAAAATTCACTGGTCTACAAAGAAGTACAAAAGAGCAGTACTATTTGTTAAAGTTCTCAAACAGCAAGTTGTTCCTGGTCTTTTTCTTAGGTTCTTGTTCCTGATCAGCTGAAAGTTAGAGCCCCACAATGCAAAACAATATATTGAGGAAAAACTAGTAGTGGTGTCTTGATGTCCGATTTATTAAAAAATTAAGTACATTGGGTTGCTCTGCCTATGTGTCTCCCCATATGACTTAACTTGGCAATTTCTAAACAAATCAAGAGCCAGAAATCTTAGAGACAAAAATTCTGATATATTTTGTGGAAATTTGGAGGTGAGTAGAGAATGGAGACCAAAATAAGGAAAAGCAGGTATGAATTTGGCCCACTAAACAATTCCAAGAAGAAAATCAACACATAAATACCTCTGAGGTATCGATAATACATCCTGACACAGGAACATTAAAAAATGAAAGATAAAGCTAGCTCAGTATTGCAGCAAGGGACTTATTAAGGAGACCTAAACACAGTCTGTAGTAAACCAGCTGCCACTCATTCTGCAGCTCATGGGAAAACCTTGGCTTTAAATCATTTTTCTCCATGGAATTGTTGAAAAAAGTCATCATTCTTCCACTAGATTGACTAGTGCTTTTTCTGAAAAGACTTCTAGTGTTTATGACTGTGTTTCTGTTACTCTGCACGGCTGCTTTATATGTTTACAAAATCATGATACTACTTAAAATGATTTATTTAAGATTTTAGAAATGTCATGTATATGATGGGTGAAGTGTAGGAAGTCAGTTTGTATTAACCTCTGTTAAACAATGTGATAGAGGTATCAGAAACCTAAAAGCTTTTTTTTTTTTTCCTCTGCAATTTACCATTTAGTTTTCTTAGAACAAGTGCGGTAGAAGGCTTGATACCTCTATTTTCCTGATTTAGAGGTGTATTGGAAAATTGTTATATTATAACCTAAAACTTATATTCTGATAGATTTTCTACTTAGATTACACATGAATGGTTCTAATATATGCATATATTACTATACTGCATTTTGTTTGGCAGATTCTTTTTGTGTATAAAATGTTTTCATATGGAGTATAGAAGGATTTCCACTTACATTGTTTGCTTGTTTGTTATTTTTCTCCGGGGTTGGAAGAGATTATTAGCAGAGAGCTAAAACAGAAAGTTATTGTTACTTTTGAAATGGCAGCCCATTATCTCAATGACTAAGCTGAAAGCTAAAGACAGAGTTGTCTCAGGGAAGATTATAAGGAAGCAATAGAACACCTGCTGAAAGATTTGAAGTCTTTCAAGTCTTTCAAATAATTAGTTGACTGAGGAATCCAGAACTTTACAAAAGGAAAGCCTTCACACTGATACTCATAAAGAGAAATAAGAGCAGGAGCAGGAGGAAGGGCTCTGCACAGGCCCTAAGATCTTGGCAGGACTAAATAAAAGAAATTTAAACGTTTTGCGATTTGGTTTTGAGTAGAAGCTTTTATTGCTTTTCCAAAGGCTCATCTGTGAGTTACTTGGATTGTTTAGAAATCCTTTGACTACTCTGTTCTTATCTTGATTTCATTGTTGTCTTGTTCCTGAAAGTATTTTTAAAAAAAAAATCTTCAGAATCGACATTTTGATGGAGCTCTGGAAGCAGGAAAGAACTAATTCCCACTTCGTGGGACAGCTGGCATGAGAGGAGATGGGGTCAGAATGTGGATGGCTAAGGTACAGAGTCCCCTGGTTTAGGGAAGGAGTGCTTGACTGTGGCTCTGCAGCCCACGATGGTGTCTATGTGCATACAGGTGCCCAGCCCTAGCCAAAGTAAAAACACATGGGATTCTGTGATTCAATTTACACAGGACGACTTGATGAGGTATGTGTTGAGACAGCTTATTTAGTATTATAATAGTCAAAATTTCATGGTAAATATGTACCATCAATTTTTTCTAAACGGGTTTTAAAAAAAATTTACTTTACATTTTGCACAAGTAATATCCTTTGAATAAAATATCTCTTTCTTTACTACTATCTGAATATACAGTAAGTATCAGGTTTCTTCCTATTCCTTTAAACATCAGACCTCAATTTAGTGTTACAGCTTTATGCAAAAATTAATTCCAGCACATGCTGCCTTTTCTTGCAGCAACAGAGCCACTGTATGTGTGGATTCTTTAGCAATGATCTGGACAATTACATCCTTATTTCTTTTTTAGATGCATCATAAATACATACTCTGCTGGAAGGGTCTAAAGTTTTTTGTTTGCTTGTTTATTTGAACTCGTATTTAATTCTTTTTAATGGAAATTAAACTTTCATTTGGTTTTAGGGAAATATCCAGACCACATTCCTCTTGGACACATGTCAAACATACTTACAGAAGCAACACGCAGAAAGGTGGTTAGCAGAAGAACCAAAATATTACCAAAATAATAAAAATTCCGTGTACAGGTGAATATCTCTAGTTTAACAGCATAACAGACAGTCATTAAAACATACTTCCTTCTTTCTCCTCTCCAGAAGTGAAAAAAAAGAACCACTACAAAGTGCCAAATTGACAGCAGCAGAATTACTTCTGTCTGCCTAGTAGGCAAAGCATAACAATCAGGCAGGATTTCTTCAAAATTTTATTATCTTTGTCAGGCTTGGGTTTTTCTTCTGCTCTATGAAAATTGACTCTTTGTCCATTGAAATTAATGATCTTGTTTCCATTTACTTCGAAGACTTTTAATTCAGAACTCAAACACAGGAGCTAACCGCATGCTAATTACCATTTCAGTAACATGCATATATGTTAAAGTATGTGTTTTTCAAAATAAACATGAGAACTAGAAACTGCATTGTTTGAGATTATTGGTTAAGGCAAGTCCTATTCTTGGATCTTCCACTTACTGCTAGTAATTCTAAGTACTTTGTAGCACATTATTTTTGAATAGTGACTCTACTAAGATGTAGGAAGTATAATCCATTAAAAAATAACTTGAGTCTTTCAATAGTGGGTAGAAGAATGACTAAGTATATTGACATTGAGGATGAAAAGTTTGTGTAAGAGCACCTTTAGCACAGCTGTGAATAGAAAAAGTTTCTAGGATGACAAGTATCCTATTCTTTCCATTTCTCAGGGAAGGCGTTTAACTATTTGAGATGTAGGAGTGACTCCCTGGAGAGCTATATACTAGCTAAGGGTAATTGGGAGGGAGGTAAAGAAGAAGGGAAAGGAGTTCACAATTTTACCCAGTGAAAAAAAAATACATCCTTTAATAATTTTAGAAAGTAAATTAAAAGAGTAATAATTTTGTAATTTCTAATAGTATTAGAATATAAATTTTAATTAAATAAAAATCAATTCCAGATAACTCAGGTGCAAACACTGTGCCAGGCTCCACACATGCTTTACAAACAGCCATTTCTCTCCTTCCATTAAATCCTCATGTGGATGGTTCTGCTATACATTTCTTATGTCTCATCACATAAATCATTATAATTCATATTTCCAAGGGAATAGAATTAAGGTTGCATAGAATTAAGCTGAGCATGCTTGATTATGAAATATTAATATGCTTTTAATACAAGATGTAGGGAATATATCTTACTACGCATAATTTTTAATCTTCTATAACTCTCCTTCCTTTTCCTTCACTCTTACAGAACAGTAATTTGGCCTAAAGCTTATCTGGCAAGATGCAGATTGGATGAGTGGTCTGCAAGAGAGGTAGGAAATTGGCTAGCAGGTCACACTCAGAGGGTGGTGATCAATGGTTCTACTCAGGCTGGCAGCCTGCCACAAGTGGAGTGCCCCAGGGATTGATACTGGCCCCACGCTGTTCAACATCTTCACAAATGACCTGGACTATAGGATTGAAAGCACCCTCAACAAGTTTACCGATCACATCAAACTAAGTGGTGAGGTGAACACATCAGAAGAGAGCAACATCTTACAGAGAGACCTGGACAGGCTGGAAGAGTGGACTAGCAAGAGCAGTATGAAGTTTAAGAAAAACAAGTGCAAAGTCCTGCTCCTGAGACAGAATAATCGCAGAGTCCAGTGCAGGCTAGGATCTGGGTGGATGAGTATCAGCCTTGCTGAAAGGAACTCAGGGGCACAACAAGCTGAATATCAGTCAGCAGTGCTCCACTGTCGCAACAAAGGCAAACTGGATCCTGAGCTGCATTCGCAGGGCATTACTAGCAGAGGCAGACATGTAATTATCCCACTATATTCAGTGCTTGTCAGGCCACACCTGGAGTACTTTGTCCAGTTCTGGTCCTCACAATTCAAGAAAGATGCAGACAGACTGGAGAGGGTCCAAAGAATGACCATGTAAATGATCAAAGTGCTGGAGAACCTGTCCCATGAGGAAAGACTGAAGGAGTTAGGTCTTTTCTCCCTGGAGAAGAGATGTCTCAGGGGAAACCTCATGGCAGTATTCCACTACTTAAAGGGTGGCTTACGAAGAGGACAGAGGCTCTCTTTTCACAAGGCACCACATGGAGGAGACAAGGGACAACAGGTACAAGTTGCACTGGGACAGATTTTATCTCAACATAAGAAAGAAATTTTTTACAGTAAGAGTAATCATCCAGTGGAACAACTTCCCCAGGGATGTGGTAGTGTCCCCATTGCAAGATGCAATTAGACAGTGTGCTAGGTAATCTCATATAGGCTCCCTTTCCCGTTAAAGGTTGAATCAAATGATCTTTCAAGGTCCTTTCCAACCTTGGCTAATTTATGATTTCGTGATTCTATGATTCTTTGAAGGTACGTGCTATACCTTTTTTTTTTTTCCTTGCCTCCCCCTAATCATTTAAATTCTTTGGGAAAAAAAAAAAAAATACAGTGTGCAAAGTTTTCAGGAAGACAAACCAGCTGAGACAGTTTCTTGGCACCATGAAATTCTGTCAGACCTGAAGTGATACAGTGAGCCAACTGACCTGCCAGCAAAGTTTGGAGTGGAAGTCACTAAGTGCAATTTTTTAACAAATTTTCTTTTCGCTGCTTATTGAGGGTTGAAAAGCTAAAGAAAGATTAAGATCAGAAGATAATACTCAAGTTGCAGTCATATATCCAACTGACGATTATTTTTAACTGACTTGATATTCTGATGAAGTAATGCTTCATTTGACACTGAAACAACTAATGTGTTTTTCATACTTGGTTATGTACATTCTCTTCAATTTCTAGTCTTGGTGAGGTTGGGTTACAGAACTTTATTTTGAACAACTTCTCTGTAATAGACTTGCAGGACTTCAAGCAACAGCATGTTGACTGAAAAAAAGTCTTTCTTCCCTGACAGGGAAGCAGCTTTTCAGTAATACTCCCTATAGAGATATACTGGTGAAATGAAAGACAAAAATGGAGCTATTCTGCTGGTAATAACTTTAAAGACAGAAAGGAAAAAAAAAAACAACAGAAAAAAACCTAGATCAAAGTCCATCACTGTGGCTGGATATCTTCTCACTGGATTCAGCAGGCTTTGGATCAGGCTATAAATGAGACCATGCTGGAGAAGATAAATGAAATTGAATAGCAGGAGTAAGTTGTCTCTTCTAGATAACAGCAATCAGGAAAATTTCAGATACAGGTAACACCTTCCAAGAAGTATGATCCAAATCAAGCCTTTCTGGTTATTTTTCTTACAAAACATAGGACAAATAGACCCATGAGACCTATTTAACTTATAAAATGCTACCTGCTTTATAAGACTTCGATTGACTGTCAGTTTGGCAATTTCAAGATCATTTAATATTTTCTAATTTGAGGCTTATAATATTATAAGCCTCAAATTAGAAAATAACCTTACAATGTTAACATATTACGTTAAATATACGTAAGATAACTCATTTCTATTAACTGAACATAGCATTTTATCTGAGAAAAAAAATAGCGACTTTGATGAACCAATTTCACACTAGATCCCATAGAATTTCTTTCTGTACTGTTTATTCTTTTAATTCTTGGTTTCAAGAGCCTTATGTCATCCATTTCAGTATTTTACTAGGGATCATGTCAGAATCATATTTCTTTTAGTCCTTCACAGGAGTTTAGGTACTCCAGCAGGCTTAAAATCATAGAATCACAGAATGATTTGGGCTGAAAAGGACCTTTGAAGATCATATAGTTCACTCCCCCTGCCATGGGGAGAGACATCTTCCCCTCGAGTGGTATCCCTTGATTAGATTTAAGGAAGAAATTCTTCACTTTGGGTGTGGTGAGGCATTGGAACAGATTCCCCCAAGAAGTTGCAGATGGCGCATCCCTGGAAGTGTTCAAGGCCAAGTTAGATGGGGCTTTGAGCAATATGATCTAGGGGAAGATGTCCTTGCCCATGGCAGGGGTGTTGGAATTAGATGATCTTTAAGGTCCCTTCCAACCCAAACCATTCTATGATTCTATAATTACTTGAGGAGAAGTAACAGATGTAGTGGAATCAAACTTTTCTTGGTAGTATCAGATGATGTAACCAGGACAAATGGCTAGAAATGCAAAGTTGGGAGGTTCAGACTGCACATACTGGGGGAAAAAAAATGACTAGGAGAGTAATGGAAACTGCATAAGTCACCTAGAAAGGCTGAGTAGTCTTCATTTACAGTGGCTTTCAAAAAGCAACTAGTCGAAAAGCCATAGCCAACCTTATCTAATGTGATGATAGATCTGCTTTAACAGGGAGGTTGAACTGGAAGACAATCATCATTCTAACTAAAATGTCTTAATGTCCATGTCTGTATATATTTTCCCATTAAATTAGTTTTTATCACCTATATGTGTTTTTTGTATTAATTTCATACTGCAAGGATAAAATATGGAACCAATTATACTGGGAAAAAGGAGAGAAAAAAATAACGCAAAAAAGTTAAAATGACCCTGCAATCTTAAACCAACAGCCAAATGGGGAGAATAACACTTAGTCGGGCATTGCAACACAGCAAATAGTTTAGCAAAATACTGAAGCTCTGTCACGAGCAAGACTCCTATAGGTAAGTAGCCATCTAAAGCCATCTAAAGCCATCAAGGTAACAGGAACTGTCACGGGAACCCTATTGTCTGTGGGTAACGACCTTAGAAGGAGCAGATAAGATAATGGGAACTGTTAACGACCGTTCTGTGATCCGGTGATGAGTCATGTGTGCCTTTGCATTACATGTTTTGCCATACGGTGTGCACGTTTGTGGTGGAGCGATCCCCCGTGCACCTACGCGTAATAAACATACCTACTTTACAACTTTCCGAGTTGTGGAGTCTATTTCCGCACGTCAAGCCTTTACAAGCAAGCACAGTGTCTATAAGATTCAGTGGAAGTTACACTACCATAACTACAATATTTACTACTCATAGAGCTCCAAATTTAGGTGAATTACACTTGCTTAGCAAACCCAGTAACAGTCATATTGGTGTAAGATAAGTTATTTCCCTAGAATACATATATAAACTCCGTTACTTAAGCTACTGCTGAACTTGATCTTGCATACAGCATCTATCTTTTCTTCTTCAATACAGCTTCCGAAGAAATTGTCTTTCAGATGTGATTAAAGTCAATACTAAGTTAGGTGAATGCTTCATAGAACCGTAAATAAATGTACAACAAACCTAGTAAATTATTGTGTCCCTTCACAGCTCTAAATTTTATCATTGTCAAAGACATTTATTTGCCTTTATTTCATTGAGTCTCTAGTGAGCTGTTTTGAGAAAGCTATTGAAAATTTACATACCGAAATACTCAAAAGGATGGTATAGAATGTCTGAGTAAGTTGCATTTACCTCAAATTGTTTTAAATGACATATAAAATAAGCCACTGAAATCAGAACTTTTAATCTATGTTATGGCATTTGTGGTGGTCTCAACACTGTAAGAGTCAATGAAGTAAGCCAAGGTGTCTCTTTGAGCAAAAGTATAGGTTTAAATGTAAACATGAAACATTTTAGTAGGACACCAACAGCAAAAAAGCTATTTATACTGAGGCTGAAAAATAGGAAATGTGTATTTCAAAGATTCTGAAAACAATAAATATGACACTTTCTTTCAATGAGTTTTCTTAAAGGATAAGCCTAAGCTTTTGGGCCATATTTTCTGTTACAGTATGGTATTTTGACATAAATTGACAGATCCATTGTGTTTGGGGGGGTTGGGAAGAATTGATTTTGAATGGAGATGATACATGGACTTTCCAACTTGCTTAGTCCCAGAAGCTGAATATGCAAATTATTTTTGCAGAATGTCCTGTTTCCCCTCTACAACACCTCCGTCAGCAACAGCATTTGCTTTTTGATGGTAAAGGCAGCCATGGTCAGGCACTGGGAGAAAGACAATCTTCAGTGCTCTGATGGGGGCAGCTGGGACTGGACGTGGTGGAATGGGGTTCCTCCAGGGCTATGAAGGCAGGCAAATTCTCCAGCCTAAAGCTTTCACCTCCCCCCTTACGTAAACCAACTTACGTTCAGCTCTTTACCGTGTATTCTCTTGTTCAGGCATATAACTTGATGCACCAGTGTGATGGGTTAGTCCGGGCTAGCAGCCAAGCTCCCACCCAGTGACTTGCAGGTGACCAGTGACTTACACAGGGTGACCTGTGTAGGGAAAAGAGGAAGAACAGGAATGAGAAAGCTCATAGGTCAAGATAAAGACAAGGAAACTGCTTACCAATTACTGTTCTAGGCAAAAGAGATTTGACTTGGGAAAATTAACTTAATTTATTCTCAGTTAAAGTAAACACTTGACTACTGAATCAAGTAGTAGGAAACAAAAAGACCAATATTGAAACGAACCCTTTCCTCCCCTCATTCCCAAACTTAACATGACTCCTTCAACCCAGACTCCTCTGTTTATCACTGCAGATCACACTCACTTCAGCGAACAAAAACAAACGCGGAAGGGCACCGTAAGGTCAGTACTTAGCTGTTTCTCTCGGCCATTCTCTTCTTCTCACACCTTTCCTTTGCTGCAGGGTGAGTTCTTCCACGGGCTATGGTGCTTCAGGAAAACCCCTAGCGCAGGTCCTCCATGGGTGGCAGGGAATATCTGCTCTGTCATCGAGCCACTTCTCCCCCTCCTCTGACTTTGATGTTTATTCTGCTGTTTTGCACTACTTTTGTTCCTTCCTCCTCTCTCCGTCTGGTGTTTTGCCCTTTCTCAGATACGTTTTCCCAGAGGCCATCATCCCTGCCGAGGGGCTCAGCTGTGCCCTGCGGGGGGTCAGTTGGAAGTGGCTGTGTCCAGCACAGGGCATCCCCGGCCGCTCCTGACAGAGGCGGCCCTGGAGCCCCCGCTGCCGGCACCTCTCCACAGACACGCAGCACAAGCAGGGACACGACCTCCTCCTGACGGTGGACCAAGCCTTGTCTGGGGATTCTGGGAGATGTAAAAGTCAATAATCAATTATCTGCTTGATTCCTTTAAATACGTATGAATAAAAGAAAATTGTTTTGAAATAGATTTAGTGTATTTTGTTTACAGATAAGATACAGTGTATCTGTAGTGCCATGAACAATAAAAAATGAGTTTATTATGGCTGTGTGTAGCAATCCTCCACATACTCATTGAAATTAGACAGTGGAAAGGTGGTGGTGTTCCATGAGAAAATTCTTTCTCAATACGTAAGGAAAACACACAGATTTTTTGCAAGCATGCCTATTCAGATTTGCATAATATCTGATATGTAACTGACTTAACAAAATATTTTTTTTCAGAGACAGGACCAGAACAAAATACAGAAGATGGACATCAACTAATATATCTGGTTTAAATGCAATGCTGAGTAATGGCTTGAAAAATGAGGCAATTAAGGTTTGTTTACGAACAATAAACTGTGATACAATGAGATCCTGAACTGCTCAGATGAGCTTAAAAAGTAAATTTGGTACATGTGTATAGTATATAAGAATAATATTAGATTTTTGAACCAAGGAAGGATAATTATGTAGGAATTTGTCCTGAAAAATCAGAATATGATAATACTCTTATGTGATAAAGGTACCATGAAAAATAACTGAAATCTGCATCAGTTATGAAGAATTAATAAATACATTTTTAGGTTAAGCCTAGGCTTTGGATTTCCAGCTACTGAAGAAATAAGAATATGTCAAATACCTGATATTGAAATTTCTCTTTGGAATACTTATTTTTCAGTCACATTTTCCCTAACAAAATTTTCTGTTTCTGAAGGAATTCAAATAACAGAATTCCTGAAGTTTAATGGTTAGGGACTTTATGGAATATGGAAAATCTATAATAAGGTCCCAACACCGCTTCACCCATCACTGGATCTGGACCTATGGCATCCTTAGTAAAGTCTAATCACTAGGCTATTGATACTGCAAACATGACTGAGTCTTCTCTTCTTTGGAAAAATATTCTGGTGTAGCATAGTAACTTTTTTAATCTCAAGAAACCTAAAATCACTATTTAATAATAATACAGAGATAATAAACAGAGATAAATAGGGACCTTGCCAACACTGGACTCTCAATCTGTGAATCTACATTACTGACTAATTAGAAATCTAGTGATGAGGACTGGGGGCTGATTTGGCACCATCTGGTATGGTTTTCAGATCATTTGTTGTGCTGATTTTGGCTGAGATAGAGTTAATTTTATTCATAGTAGCTAGTATAGGACTATGTTTTGGATTTGTGCTGAAAACAGTGGTAATAACACAGGGATGTTTTAGTTATTTCTGATCAGTGCTTACACAGAGCCAAGGCCTTTTCTGCTTCTCACACCATCCCATCAGCGAGTAGGCTGGGGGTGCAAAAGGAGTTGGGAGGGGACACAGCTGTGACATCTGACCACAGCTGTCACAAAGGGATATTGTAATCAAAGGGATATTCCATACCATGTGATGGCATGCTCAGCATATAAAGCTGGGGCAAGAAGGAAGAGGAGCACATTCAGAGTGATGGCATTTGTCTTCCTAAGCAAGTAACCATTGAATGTGATAGTGCCCTGCTTTCCTAGAGATGGCTGAACACCTGCCTGCCAATGGGAAGTGATGAATGAATTCCTTGTTTTGTTTTGCTTGCGTGCACAGTTTTTGCTTTACCTATTAAACTGTCTTTATCTCAACCCACAAGTTGTCTCACTTTTACTCTTCTGATTTGCTTTCCCATCCCACCGGGAGGGAGTGAGCGAGTGGCTGGGTGGTGCTCAGTTGCTGGCTGGTTAAACCATGATGTTCATCCGAACTGCATCTTTACTAGCAATGACATTTATGCATGAACTGATACCTAACTGTTGGAGAACCTTGGATCTATTTGGCACTCGACTGCTTTCAGACTTCACCAAGATAGAAATAACTTGAAGCACATCACTGATGCCCTTGAGTTACTGTTGCAATACTCCAATACAGACATAAGAAAACCATGCAGCTAAAAAGAATGTCTCCAACATCCTAAATCACTACACAGATGCACCCAATGCCATCACTAAAAAGAGACAGAAATTTTGCTCCCTCACATTCTCTATGGACCTCTGGATTTCATTCCCTCACTCAACGAATTTTGGTTGTTTTTACAATTTGAACTACTGTAATACAAGGGCTTTTAGTAATTCCTGTGGTTGGTTGTCCCTACCACCAGCTTGTTCTGAGTAGCCCACCTTCCATATAGATGACATACATCTAGAAAAAAAAAAAAATCAGTAGGGAGCCATGATAATTTCTCTAAGAAAATGTGCTTGGTAAGGTGATGTGAAAGTGTCCTTCAGAGCATTTTTAGAGGTAGGAATTGGTCCATCAAATAGGCTCCATAAAGGAAAGTCTTGTTTAAGTAGGCCCTTGCTAACACTTTATTTCTCAGGAGTAATTTGAAGTTAGCCAAGACTAGCATTTCGCGCTTACCTCAAGGACGATGTTAGAAAAGTATCTAGAAATTCTTGAAGGTTATATCTTTCTGAATCTGTCAAAAGCCCTTACCAATAGTTTGCAGAAGGAGAAATGAAACATGTAGGATGGTTTTAAGATCTTCCTTCCACGGAAGTTCTCAATTCTTCCAGACTGTTGAGACATCATCAGCTTTTCTTCATGCAGCTCTATCAAGGTGTCTCAGTGTACCAAACAGCAATTTCATTTGAATGTACCTGCTACTGTAATAATACACTATTCCTTGAGCGTTTGTTACAGCATTGGTTCTCTTGGGCTTCCAAAGTTTTTGTGACATCCTTGAGATCTGAGTTTGCTCAGAGGATTGCATGCAGTCTCTGGTCTGTTTGTATAACTTATTGTGATCATAGCATGTACAAATTAAAACAACGATATGAATGATGAGCGATTGCCCTGGTTTTAGCTGGGACAGAGTTAGCTCTTCTTTTTAGCAGCTAGAAGAGCTCTGTGTTTTGGTTTTACTCAGAGGCTCGCTCTGAGAAGAATGTTGATAGCACACTGATGTTTGTAGTTGACACTGAGGTCTCAAGGACTTTTCAGCTTGCCGTGTTCTTGCCAGTGTGCAGGAGCAAAACAGGGGGGAGCATGGCTGGGACAAGGGGTCCACGACTCTCCTTACGATTTGTACTTGGACTTAAGATTGAGGGCCAAACTGGCCAATTAGTATTCCATATCACGCAGCGTCATGCCCAGTATAAAAGTGAGGGTCAGCCGGAAAGAAGGGCTTTTTGCCCTTCCAGGACTCTCACTTTCGGACTCTCAGGGTGTTTTCTCTCTCTCTCGCTCTCTGTCTCAGGGCCTCCCGTTCACCTGGGATTGCGGTATCCAGTTTTATCTGTTTCGGGATTGCAGCTTTGGGACGAGACGGGCCTCGGTCAACGGGTGGTGAGCAATCACACCGTACATCACTCGTTTGTATATATTTATCCTTGTACATATCCATACAGATATATATTGGTAGCGGTAGTAGTAAATTGTTCTTATCTCAACCCTCGGATCTCTTTTCTTTTTCCTTTTTGATTCTCTCCCTCATCCCTGAGGGTGGGGGAGTAAGCGACTGTGTAGGGTTTGGTTGGTGGAACAGCCTAACCCACAACAGTGATCTGCAATATTTCAGTTGCAGTGTATTATATCATTAAGAATTCTGCTTCATCTACCAGGAAAAAAATCAATCAAATGAGACACATTGGTTCAGCAACAATATATTCAGAACAGTAGAAGTAGACTATAAAATTATCTGACTTTTACTTGAATTCTATTAAATCTGTGCAAGAGGAAAAAAAATAACATGGAAAATTTAGCAAAATCTATTTTTTCATTAGCACAATTCAAAAAAAAAAAGCTATTGGTTTTCTCATTCAATAAAAAATGACTACAGGTCAAACTGACTTATGCAGCTGAAAAACTAACTAAATGAATGACTGTTTCTCTACCTCCTTGCATTACAAAGGCACAGACGGTCTTTAAGATGGGCTTGAAAGAAAAAGATATGTTTTTGTTGGATGCCAGGTAATATTTGGTTCCAAAATTACTGGTCTAGAAAAATAAGGAACAAATTAAATTTTAACAGTTGTCTTTTAATGCAAATCCAGGGTTGAGGCACCATTATTTTAGCTATTTCTAAATAGTATTCTAGTATTTCTTTTCTTTACCTTAGGGGACATCATGGTTAGATATTACCACAATTAACTGACTTATTAAAAAGAAGAAAAAATTTAAACAAACAAGCAATAAACAACATTATTTCATTACAATGTTTTCTTTATGTCTTCTTTTTTCTTTTTCTTTTTTTTCTTTTTTTTTTTTTTTTTTTCAGAGAGCTTTTAAGAGGAGTTTCAGCTTTGAAACTATTAAAGGAAAATATATCATGTTGGATCCAGCAGCCTGAAAGGTGAGGCTGCATCCACTGCGTATCCCCAGATTCAAACAGTGATGAGGCTGAAGATGTGTTTCCAGCAGGTGCACACACACAGAACACATATATATACCACCACATATACATACATACATGTATATATACATACATACATATACATATATACATACACATGGTCAGCCACATATCAGACAAATATGCAGAGCACCCACATGAACACAGGGAGCACAGACAGCCTCATCCTTCTCCCCTCTCTGGCTGGACAGGATGGAGGTCCGGTGGTGAGAACATACATATACATGTGTACAGTGTGGGTTCCTCCAGTAGCTGCGTTTACTCAGTCTGCCCATTAGCTGCTGCTGGATCCTTGTCTCTCCACTTGCCGGCACCTGGAAATACAGGCCCTTGAAGCCACTGCACCACTCCAGTTGCTGGTACAGACTGTCACACAAACACAGCTAGCCTAAATTAATTGAGTAGTGCAACAGCAATCTTATTTCAAGACTGGTGAACTCTGTTGATTGCATGCAACATTAAACAGTTTAAATGTAGGAGAAGGTAAGTGAAAGGTAAATTATTTTCACTAAAGGTTACATACAATATGACTTTTAAAACATAATTGCAATGATAAACATAAACTGCAAACCAGAAAACCTCTCTTTAGCTGCCATCAGCTCCAAGCTGCCCACATCGGTACTCAGAATCGTGCCTCTATGCACAGTACAACAATATACCTCACCCCTAAACCTGATCAGAATTCGATCCACACACTAGGATTTCATGCCCCAAGTTTCTTGAGGGAATTGACCTGTTGAACATTCTCTGAGCACAAGTAGTAAACGTGGATGCAATTGCAGTCAGTGCTGCATACACTTTTTTGTATAGCATCAGCTTTTCACAGATAACAATGGCTGGTTCATTTCCCCAAGAAGCAGGAAACTTGGTTTTTCCTCCCAAGAAAGAAAATTTAAAGTCCAGTCCTGTCCTACGGTTGTGATAAAAGGATTAAACATGATTTCTCCTTTGCAATCCCACGAGTAAAGACATTAATTTAAAATTCACGGAGCCAGAGATAGTATGAGCTGGTAAACAAGTAGTTTGAATTGTCTCCAAAGGATAGTGACTCACTGATTCCAATTCCTACCTATCCTTGTTTGTGGATTTTATCCAGTGACTAGTTAACATAAAATATAACAATCCTAAGGCTGGGAGTTGAAAGATGGATTTTAACTGCTCTAAAAGTCTTCATTACATCTAGTTGTTAGTTCTCTGAATAAAAGGATATCTCTAATTCACTTTCCAAAGAATGTTTTGAGACGTGAGTCCGCAGAGACATTTCAGAAAGCCTTGATCCTGCTATCTATCTTTCTAAATTATCATCTGCATTGTACTGTACAGTTTATTTTCTAGTGATTACAGCAGTTGTTGACACTCATGACACGTGTCGTACTACATTAAACTTAGCCATTGCCTGTGCGAAGCAAGATATGAGTCTCCACAACAGTATGACTGTGTCAGATTTCTTATCCATATCTCACGATTTCTTCTCAGGATTTTGTGATTAATAATCTAAACCATGTACCTTTGCCTACTGTTTCTTATTTTGAACAAAAGAATAATTTTAAATTGCACTCCCTGATGTATTGTTCAAATTTCATGTCTTTGAGTAACAACATTTAAGTTTTGTTAATCTGGTCCTGACACTGTTAGCATTTTCATTTATAGTTAGCATTTTCAAAAATGCACTGATTGTATCATGTATACACAAGATGCTGGCGCTCATTTTGAAATAATGTTCTGCTGCAAACTCTTTCTGGGTAGTAATTTTGAGGAAAATAACAAACATTTTGCCATACTCCTCTCGCTTCTGAAATCTCTGTCCTTGAATACATCTTCTGCTTTTATTGAACTTCCCTCTCCCACCACCTGCTGTTATCAGAAAGATAGTTTTGCATCAGGTTCTAAAAGTGTCTATTCTGGGTGCTAGTTTATTTTCTCAGTGTCAGTAAAGATGAACTAGAAACTGTATTTAATGACTTTACTGTTTTCAACAGTAACATGAAAGGTAAAAAATATGGTGTCCATCTGTTGAAAGACAAAAAAAGAAGGATCTAGGTATTTACAAATCCATAGCTGAACTTCAATTCCTAGAAAAAGTACTAGCAAAAATAATCAAACAGTTTGGTAAACACCTACAAGAGCACAAGGCGATGAGTAAGAGCATACATGGACCTGTCTAAATCAGGTAGTGTCAGATCAGTCTTATTTGCTTTTATGACACAGTAGCAGGCATTGTGAATACAGGAAGAACAGTGGATGTCAAATATCTTGGTGTTAGTAAGGCTTTTGACATAGTTTCACATGACTTTTCATAAACAAACCTAGGAATTAGGCTCTAGTTTTCAGAAAGTATGGATGCAAAGCCGCTAAGAAATCTACATTCAGATAGTGATTATCAATGAGAACAGTAGGTTTCCATGGCAATCTGGTTTGATGCTCTACCTTTCAGTAATATTTTTCAATATCTAAGTTTTAGATAACAAGAAATTAAGAGCTGCAGGCATGTTGCAGAACACTAGTAAGGTAGTAGGAGTGCTAGAGAATAGCCTGGAAACCAAAATATTTTCTTAAAAGTGGAGATACAGTCTAAAGAAATTTTAGATGCTGTTCAAATAAGGACAAGCACAAGATCATTTACAATTAATGAAGAACAAATCTGGGTATGCTGATAGACCAGAACGTGAAAAAGAAAAAGATGAAAGATATCACAAACTGCATCCAGGAAAGGCATTTTCAGAAGAGACAACTCAAAAAATATGATTATGTAAAAAGCATTGGTGATGTATACAGTACTGGTCACCTACGTTTGCAAAAGATTTATTCATACTGAAGTAGATTCGACACAATAATGTTTCTAGGAGCATGTAAGGAACAGAATACCTATTTTGAAGAAGAAAAATTGGTTTCCTTCTTTTTCCTGCAAAACAAAGGGTAAGAAAAGATATAACTGAGGAGATCACTTTCCCACAACCTACATTACATACACAAAATTCAGGGAGAAAAAAAAGACTGATTTGAAGTAAAGGACCATGTTGACATAAGAACATGATGAATATAAACTGTCTATAAATTCAATTAGGTTGTAAATTACAACACTTCTAACCATCAGAGGAGTGACACTCTGGGGGTGGAAAATTCAAATCTAATAAGCTGATTAAGCTCTATCTCGAAGCTAGTTAAAGGAATTATGATGAAGCAGTTGCCTGCTATAGCAGCTGGGGCTGGTCTTCATGCTTCAGGAGAGCCCCTCCAGTTTCAAATTCTTCATCTGAAATCTAAATTTAAAGTAAATATATATAATGGCTGATATACTTCCTTTAGCAGTACGTACCTATATGCCCTCAATAATTATAATCTAGATATTCTGCCAATACCTGGCACTTCCCTGGGAGTGCCATCTGAGTTCAGGACTCTGACATTCTATCAACTGCAGGAGATAACATCCCCCACCTGCAGCGCACACTATCGCTTGGCACCCCACCACTACCCCTGCACTGACTTCAGCAGCTTTGGGTAACAGCTCTGGGCCCCTATGCACCCCCTCCCATGCCAATTCCCACATTAATTGCCTTGCATTACTTTGCACATGCTGATGGTAGCACTCCTGATCAATTGTGGTCCCTGGACATGATGAGTTAAACAGGAAGCCAGACAAGATTCTGCTAGGTCTACCTGTGAGATTTCCTGCTCAGAAAGCAGCATCTCACATTATGGTTTGATTCCTGGTTCAGAAAGATCATGGAGTAGATCCTGGAAACTATGCTAAGGCACATGGAAAATAAGGAAGTCAGTGGTTAACAGTTAACATGGCAAATCGTGCCTGACAAATTTGGTGGCCTTCTATGAGAGTTACAGCATTGGTGGATAAGGGAAGACCAACTGACACCATCTACCTGGATTGTCCAAAGCATCTCACACTGTCTCACATGACATGCTTGTCTCTAAATTGGAGAGACACAAATCTGATGGATGGACCACTCAGAGACTAAGGAATTGGCTGGATGGTCGCACTCAAAAGAGTTGTGGTCGACAACTCGATGTCCAAGTGGAGACCAGTGACAAGTGGTGTTCTTCAGGGATTGGGGCTGGTGTCGTTTAACATCTTTGTCAACAACATGGACAGCGAGATTGAGTGCACCCTCAGCAAGTTTGCTGATGACACCGAGCTGTGTGGTGTTGTGGGCATGCTGGAGAGAAGAGATGCCATCTAGAGGGATCTTGACAGACTTGAGAAGTGGGCCCATGAGAACCTCATGAAGTTCAACAAGGCCAAGTGCAAGGTCCTGCACATGAGTTGGGGCAATCCCAAGAACATATACAGGCTGGACAGAGAATGGATCAAGAGCAGTCCTGAGGAGAAGGACTTGGGGGTGTGGATTGATGAGAAGCTCAAAATAAGCCAGCAGTGTTCACTTGCAGCCCAGAAAGCCGACCGTATCCTGGGCTGCATCCAAAGAAACGTGGCCAGCAAGTTGAGGGAGGTGATTCTACCTCTCTACTCTGCTTTCGTGAGACTCCGCCTGGAGTACTGCATTCAGCTCTGGGGTCCCCAACAGAAGAAGGGCATGGACTTGTTGGAGCAGGTCCAAGAAGGACCAAGAAACTAGATGATCTTTGAGGTCCCTTCCAACTCAAACAATTCTATGATACTGCATAGGAAGCTGCTTGTTGATAATGTGATCTGATCTTCTCAGTTAACATCTCCACTGTGAAATTAGCTTAATATTTGAGAGTGTTGGAACAAGTGCTGCTATTGCAATTACGGAAGAGCTCCTTCAGTTGTTCCTTCAGCTTCAGAAACGTACACTCAAGTTTTTGGTATTTTTTTTTTATTTCAAGGAGAAAGACTTGATTAATGAATATTTTTTATATTTTCAGTCTCAAGAGGCGTTAGAAAGTTGTGAGAGAGTTGACACTTTTATTTTGAATATTGAGTAGGATGTTCTCTACATTAATGAATAATTGGTTTCTCAATGAATATCAATTTTTAATAAATAAGGATTGTTGCTATAGTAATGAAAATTTTAACTGTCCTTGCTATACTAATATGCAAAACTTCTTACTATATACATAACTTGCAAATGTAGAATTAAAAAATATATTCTTAAGAACATAAGAAGCAAATAAAATGCAAACGTATTGGACATAACTAAAAAAAATTGAATATACTATCTTTAAAAACAAAGACATCGAAATAAGAAATTATTTTCAATAAAATATCCTGGAGAGTTTGACAGGAATTTAAACTAAGATAATGCAAAGTGGAAGACTATTTATTGCTTCTGAGACTCCACTTAGGAATTATTCATTCTTACATTCTATACTGCAAACACTTCAAAGTTGCAGTCCCAGATTTACCATTGTTCCATGCAAAGTTATTCCCAGTAATGAAAAAGTATATATATATACACATGCACGTATATATATACAGACACATATACACATATAAAAAAAATTTATATGTACTTATATTTAAAACCATGGTATAAATGGAAATGATAAAGAATCTTCACACAAAAAAGTTGTTCTGGGCTTGTATTTCTGAGGTTCTATAACTAGGAATTATTTGTCTTGACATTTTGAGACTGTCATATTGACACAAAATTGAAGTCTCCAGGAATTTTTGCAATTAGACTGACATTATTATACACAACTTGTAAAATAAGTGTGAGAGAGAGCAGAGTAAAGATCAGAATAGTGTAACAGGACAGGCTGTAAATGGGAGAGACTGCACATTTTGAACAGGTGGTAGATTTTCAATAACAGATTTTTTCCGAAAAAAAGGTAGTTTGAAAAATTATTTGGTTCTCAGAATTTTTATGTTCTTTCCAGGCTGGAATCCACTCCTATTGTAGCCAATGATAACTTTCCCATTCATTCAATAGTGCATGAAGAGTTTTTGCAAATCCTACTCAGAAAACACCATTCTCACATGTTACTGTGAGGAGCTGCCTGATCCATCAGCCCAACAGTGGGAAGCTGCTACAACTCCATGGTCCCGGATTCAGCTTCCCAATAGGCATACATGCACACGTGCACACAGGACATGCACACACGTATACACTGCTGGCCACATAGGTCAACACAGACAGAAAACATAACACTCATGCAAACATAAACAACACAAATGGACTCATCCTGTCATCCTTTACGGCTAATCAGGATGGAAGCCCGCTGATGGAAAATGTATATATGCAACTCGGATCCCTCCAGCAGCTGGTCTCAGACACTCAGGCTGCCCACTAGTGGCCCTGGATCGCAGCCTTTGCAGTTACTGGCCCCTGGACAGAAGACTCCCCAAGGCCACAGCCCCACACCAGTTGCTGGTACTCTAGCCTGCATACACACATGTGCACACACATTCCTCCCATAACCATCCTTGCACGCTCAGTTTGTTCAGTAGCTGACCCTGGTCCCCCAGTCTACCACCTGCCTCATGGATAGACATATGCATACATGCTCTACTAGCTGGTTCAGATCCATGACCCCTCCTGTAGCCCACCTCCAGACCCTATAGTCTCTCTAGTAACTAGCATGGACCCCCTGGTCCCTCAAGTAGCCAATTCTCAGATCCTCTGGTGTCTCCAGGATCCAATCAAGACTTACGGATGCCATGATACCCAGCTGCTGAGCCTCTTGTCCTACTTGCCAGATAGTCCAGCTTGATACACAGCAGTGATCACACACTGACATACACACCTGCACAAAATGCACACCCTCTCTGGTCTCTCTAGTTCCTCCCACCACAGACATGGAGGCCCCTGAGACCCCTGGTCCCACTTCAGCTGCTGCACTCAGACCCCTAGACACACACATGCACACAGGATAGAGATCTCTGCACCCAGGATATGAGTTAGAAATAGAATGTAGTGAGAGACAGGACAGTGTAGTAGTGATCAGATGCAGAGCATGGCCAGGCAGCCATGCTGACCAGCCCACTGCATTGACCTTTTTATCCCTTTTCTCCTTTCCCCCGAACATCCCACAATAAATCTTGCATAATTACAGAAGGCTCTTCCTGACATCCTATGACTCCCACGACCCTAAAGGCAGTAATCACCTCCCATTGGTTGACTAGGGGATCAGGCTGGTGGATGCCACCCTGAGGCCATGGGCTGAGGCTCCCCTGGGATTGCCTAGGGAGGAGCCACTTCAGCGGCTCCCTTTGCTCTGATGAGGTTGTGGGGGTTCCCCTAAACATCATTATTCCCCTGGGCTCCTTTGGGATCATGGAGATGTGCCTTTAATCACATAAACTAAACATTACATGCCCACCTCTAATCTCTGATATATTCCCTTCAGTTTTCAACATGAAGAACCTCTTAAAAGATTCCCCAATGACAAATATTTCTCTTTAGAAAATCAAATTTTGAAAGAAATTGAAAGTTAAGGAAGATAATACTATAAGGGACAAAAATGGATGAGAAATATATTGAAAAATGTTATTATATCAGAAGCTACAAGCAAAATTCATATCAGTATCCAGAAAGAAGACAGATGCAGAGAGTACCAAAATGTAGTATTCCTAAATAAGCAGGTAAAGAATATTTAATACAGTGAATCTGTGTGAATAATGCAAACATATCTGGAGGAAAGGAGACAAGGGAGACTACAAAAACAAGCAAAGAGAATGTAGAAAAGATTGTGGAAGGAAAGTGAGGGAGAAGAACAAAAATCAGCACACTTGGAAGATATTTCAAATAAATCCTTTAAAGACAAAGAATAAAAGAACACACAAGGCAAGTCAAAATTATTACAATGATGTATCACATTGTACTAGAATCTGACAACGAAATCAAAAAGTACTTCAATATGGAAGGTACTAAAATAGATATACAGCCAAATAAAGATACATCAAAGCTCACTATTTGTTTATGTTAAGGTACATCAGGATAACAGAAGTAAGGTAACACTGGGGAGAGGAAGGGTTACTAAAACCAGACTAACAATTATTGAATAGTTACCAAAAGTGAAATTTCTTCCTGGGTAGGCATGGTAACACAGAAACAGGTAATTAGAAGTAAAGTTCTGTGGGGCAGATTCACTAGTCTGGTGCCTGTAAGGAGCAGACACATGATATTGAATACAAGTAAATTTTATCTGAAGACAACTGAAATCTTCAACAGTTACCATCAGCTGATCCTGAAGCCTTTACCGTAATAAACTGCTATGAACACAGGTGAGACTTTATCAATGAAGGGAGTTAAACTCCTTTGTCTCCAGTTCCTGTCCTAAAAGGTCTGTGTCTCGGAGCAAGAGTGTGTCCCAAGGCAGTGTGGTGTGGTGTGAGCCACCTGCCATGCCAAGCCTAGGAAGACCAGGGAAAAAAGACACCTCCACTTGCTGCTGGGAGGCAGCAATGGGAATCACAAGGCTGCTGAAGACTTGTGGCAGGCAATTAGATACCCAGCTGTGATCTTTTAGCTGAACCAAATCAAGCCTGGTATAAATCCTGCTGTAAAAATAAAATGGTTTGGAAATTAAGCACACAGTTTAGAAAGATGCTACAACTGTATGAGTTTCCCGGTGCTCTTCTTTGTCTCTTTCTTTGAACAATCCATGCTTTTCTCTCCAAGTTTTGTGTATGTCACTAGATGTGTTCATTCAAGACTAAGACTAGTTTTCCTGCAGCTGACAACAAGCTGCTAGTATATTCAGTAACAGAGACACTTCAACAGATAAAGTTGCAGGAACGGGTATGATAAGTGAGAAGCTTTAGAAACCAGCCCAGTATAGTTCCATTACTGTCACTTTCAAAGCAGTCTAGTAAAAAGCTAGAAAATAAATTGCCATGAAGAAAAACACTGAGCAGAAAATGAAGGAGAAAAGCAAAACCAACAAGTTTACAGGATAAAATTCATCCAAAGTTGTTCCACGGCACTTTACAAATTATTTACACAGCAACGAGTGTGCAACTATACCAGGAATATTTGTGACTATAATGGAGAGGAGATATTTCATAGCCCATACAAAGGCAGTAAGCCTCCCAGAATATTATTGGTATAGGGCAGATAGGACCTGCCTGCTTAACTTCAACTGTGTTGAAGGCAAACACAGGAAATAATATGGAAGGGATTGCCTGGTTTTTTAGAAGGGTGAGTTGCTCTAGTCAGCTGTTCTGTCACCATGTATAACCAATATTTTCACAAGGTGGGCATATCTTATGTCTGATAACATAATCATTTAACTGTTTTCTGTGGTGGGCCTAAAATTCTAACTGTCTTCCCTTCTTTGTCTCTGAAAGGAAAAACTGTTCCTCAATAATGGAGAAAAGAAAATTGACTTTTGAACAAAAGGAAAATTCAATCAGAGGTGCAAAACTGTTTAAAATCAATAGAGTGCTGCACATGGAATTTTCACATGCGAAAACGGAATAAAAACAATGAACTGACTTGCCCTTAATGCAGTAGAGGCTGATGAAGAAAACTGACCTAGAAAAATCTTTAAACAAATCATGGAAATTAAGGTAAAGCTGTAAGAGAGTTTCTAGTGTTGAGTATGCTCCCTTAAATAAACTTTAAAAGCAAATTTAAATTAATTAAAAATAGAGTATTATTAATTCTGAAATGGCCACACTAGAAAAACCTTGAAACATTTCTGTTACCGGCAGCAGCACTTTAGCTCAAACTCCACCGACATTCTCTTTATTAATATTCTTTTGGATGACGTTAGTATTTCTGCAGCTTCAGACTTCATGAGACTGAAATTTAGCCTGTCAGTTGAGGAGATTTAAATAGCTCTATTTAGCTATTTGTCACTTTGATTTAGTAATTGGCAAAACATTACATTTTTGAGATTTCAAGTACTTTTACAGCATCTTAATTTTGAAAAGTAAAATTTAGTAGACAGACTATAAAACTTCAGTTGCTCTTCTTAATTGTATTACTTTTCTAAACTGTGCAGCTGTACAGGACGCTTTCAAAAGAGTTCTTGAACATGCAGTTGAAACTGTTTAGCATAACATTTGTCCCTTGTATCTTTGGAGCATCATTGCTGTGTTTAAACACTAATAGGCAGAACATGTATTTTCATAACTCCTGGTTTCTTTTTTGTGAGTCTAAAATGGTTATACAACACTGGAACATTTTCGTAGGTTCGTTTGAGGTGAATGTTGGAGCTGTTGTTACAACTCTGCCCATGTTAACTTGGTACATGGCCGCACAGTATTCTGTGCAGTGACCTGATTAGTCCAGCATTGGCAAAACAATGAGGGAAAACTGTAGTGGGAAGCGATAGTTTCTATTAGCTTTTTTAAGTGAACACGAGACATTACCAGCTCTAGATATGGTGGGGACAAAAAAAAAATTACTTTTTTGCCATCTTGTCAACTTGATTCAAGAGCAAACACTAAACAGTTCAAGTGTTTTCCATGATATATGAATTTCCTTTTTTGAGTAGCTTTGCACAATTCTGTACAGAGATTTATCTTTGAGAGGCTTTTATGGACATTGCATGCAATTGGTTGTTTTGTCATGTAGCTTCTGGTATGACACAGGGTTGATTTTTATTTAAGAGTTCACAACTGATTTTGTGGATTTCACCTTCTAAAAAATGCAAACCTCTGTCAGATCCCATGATTCTGAGCCTGTCCTGAATATTGTCTAGCAATAAATTAAATGAGGGGGAAGTAAGGGAGAAGCTTAAGACCTCATCAGAGTTGAAACATTTTTAAATAAAGAGGGTATGTGAAGAAGTTTTAAACTCTATTTTTTTTCTCTGAAGTGAAAGTTACCAACACAAGGGTTAATAGTCAGAAGTCATCTTCATGTCTGACGATAACTGAAGGATCTGAAGTACTTGATCTAAAATGCATTTATATTCACAGGAGTAGAACCCAGGACACCTTCTTTAGTATCCTAATCTCTGCGCTACACAGCATATCTTTCATGCTTGATGCCTCATTCTTCAATGTGCCAGCATGCTGGGATATCCTTGTAAGGCACCAGCTCTTCTGTGCAGCATGTGGTCTCTGCTGCAGAGTGACACAGATTCAGCAGGAGTGTTGAAAGAGCAGTAGTCTGATTGCATTTTCTCAACAAATGAGATAGAAGTGTGAATATCTAAAAAGCAGATAAGCTAGGTAACCTGTGTCTCAGTAATCATGCAAAAGGTGAGACTGCATTTTCCTCACATTAGAATCTCTTCAATTTTTAACAGGTACACAGACTTAGGAGGATTTGTGGACATTGGACTTCAAGTGAATAGAGGTACCCAAGACCTTTTCAGATAAAACTCAGTTCTAAGAATTTCCTCATGGGAATCTCTAGGCAGCTTCTCAGCAATGAGCTGATGCTCTGAAGCACCATTCAGAGACATTTGACTCTCTATATGCACTAGACAGGGGAAACTTTGCAACTTAACTTACTCAGTATTTCATTCTGGATGCCGACCTCAGAAGCCCTCTGGC
This sequence comes from Tauraco erythrolophus, assembly GCF_009769465.1. Lineage (NCBI taxonomy): Eukaryota > Metazoa > Chordata > Aves > Musophagiformes > Musophagidae > Tauraco > Tauraco erythrolophus. The sequence continues at coordinate 28,014,237 of NC_141468.1, read as the reverse complement.
TATGTTACACGAGTATTTAGGAAACTATGTATACATCTAGTTGCTCTTGAAAGGAGTAGGAGTTATGCTCAGTAGTGTTTATAAGTCTTGAAAATTGTGTCATGAAGCCTTCCATAAATGAATAGACAGGAACCCTGGCATTCCCAAGACTTCTCATTCTTACTTACAAAGATATTTGTGATGCAACTGATACATCGTTCTCTCAATTCCATCTCACCTTTTAGTCCTGAACAAAAGCTTATGCTATTGGTTATGGTTCACATCTAACCTTGGACTTTTTTATGCTACTCTTTGCACCTGCAAGACATTTGTAACAAACACACCCCAAAGCTTAATTCAATAAGAACCATTTCAGGTATAGATGCCACATACTATTTTGTTATTATTATGCAGAGCTACTGTCTATGAATATACTCAACTATTAAATCTAACAGGAAGAGTAGAGGGTTGTATGTATAACTGAGTTTATTTTCCCCAATGAAATTTTGAAAATTTCTGCTGAACTAACAGTCTCAAGATAAATTCAGAGTAACACCTACATATTCCGAAACATTCAGAGGAATTTATTGCTTTATTTTAGTTAAGGCCACTAGAAAAAGTAAGAAATACTGAAATTCATATAATCTGAAAAAAATTGTCCTCTTCCTATATTTTTAGACATCCATGGAAGCACAAGCACAAAACCACAAAAGGAGTGATAATACAATTTGGAAGAATCCTTAGATTTGGAAAAATATCCCCAAACGTTTTGAGTGCTCAGTGACCTGTGTGTGAGTGTGATGATTGCCAATGACATTGAAGAAAAGAATTTTATCTATGAGTAATGCACCAGCAGTTTTGAGAGGCCCGGAATATAAAAGTTTCATTTTAAGAGTAGATATCAAACATGATAAGTTAAAGGGGCTTCAATATACATTTGAGCATCCTCCATCAATCCTGGCAATTACCTTCCTCTAACATTATGAGATTTGAATAGTGCTGGTACTGCTGCAAAATTGTATCAGCTCTTATTTCACTATCAGGACTGTAATTTTCCGCCACTATGCACTGGTTCAATTAGATCCCCACTACCTATAATGACAGCCTCTACACAACTGAGAAGCATCAGGGAAACTAACTGTAGGGACCATATCCTTTGATGGTTGCATCGCAATTTACTGATTGTTGAGCAGGGGTTGGTTTGGCACTTAGCATTTGGAATTAGATTTAGCTAGTGAGGGGTATTATACTTGGTGAAATCTGAGTGAAGAAGCAATCAGCCATATTTTAAAATAGAAAGTCACAAAGTTAAGTTTTGGAAGGAACAAAATCTTTCAGGCACTTTCGTGTCCCTATCAAACCAAATGAAGCAAACCCCACCCTGTTTCTGTCACACTTCTAAGCCAGACAATAAATATTCCATGAAGGGACATCGTTTGCAATTTTCCATGTTGAGAAAAAGCCTTATGTCTTTGTGATGCCATAAATAAGAGTACTGTGAATTTCAAATGAAAGGCAGCAATTCATGGTACTTGTGGTCCCTGTACCTCTGTTCACTCATAGGCCCTGAAATGGACACTGAACAAGACATTAGTCCATAAGACATAGAAATGTTGCCTGTTTTGATGGCTCATGGACTAAGGCATCTTGCTATGGAGTTACTTTAACATTACTCTGAAGCATTTCACTGCAGCAATACAAGTCAGCTTCTTTGTAAATAGATTACTCACATGTTTTTGGTATGTGATATCCTTCCTAATCCTTCTCTCTTACTTATTTCATCTTGTTCTGTTCCCTCTCTTTATGACTCTTAAAGTCTGAAGGTTCTTCCTACTTTCTTTGCATCACGCAGGGTTGAAGGAGAGTTGGAGAGGAGAGAACGAGCAGCTGTGTGGGTTCTTGACTGCCAGCCAACAACAAACCACCAAATAAACCAAGCATTTACAAATACTGATATGTTTTCTCCTATAAGTCGTTGTCTGGTTTGATTATGCTCATTGTATTTATAAGAGTCAGTTTTAAGTACCATCATTCTTTTAAAAAATGACTACTACATAAAAGAGGTTAAAAACAAGTCCCTTACAGATTCTCATGTTTTCCTCAACCTCCTTTTTCTCCTGGCAGTTAACTTCTGAGTGCAATTTTGAAGTTAAATTTTCTATTGAGCTCTACTGCTGACACTGGACGAGTAAACATTGCCACATAAAAAGAGAGAGAAAAAAAAGGAGGAACTAAATTCGAGTTCTTTTAAAATACAATTTTAAAGGAAGTGAAAACAAAAACCTTCAAGAATTGGGTTTTTGAGCATGTACGCTGAAATTATTCAGCTGCCTACCAAAAAAAAAGACACCATCATAATGTGGGGCTAGTGGGATGATTATGACTGCAAAAGTATTGGATTGATGAATACATGTTTCAATGAAGATTTGTTTGGGAAAGACCCAGATCCAAAGAATAGGTCCAAGAGGTTCTTGTCTATTTTTCTGCCCAATTAGAAATGCCTAGCTATAATAGTGATGAAAAGTATATTTTTAAACAGGAAAAAAAAATGCAATGTGAAATGTAACCTATGACTTCTGGTCATTTTCAGCGCATATCATTTAAATCTAAGTGTGTTTCTTACTTAACTAAATCAAAAATTTTTATATAATTTAAAATAGCTAGTGAATGCTACGGTATTCTGGAGGTGTTTCTGTCTTTTTCTCTCTTTGCAATGTCAATCATTCTGCTCTTGATATCATATATATAACAATCTGAGTCAGAGATTCAATTTATAGAGAAAGAGTTACTCTCCCAGTGTTACGCTTTTCTCTCAATCAGAGTCTCTGCGCTTCTCCATTCCTGTGAACTTCAGTCTTTATTAGATAACTGGGGGAATGAAAAAGGCCAAATGTCCTGCAAAAATATATTTATGCAGATGAAAGAACATCAGACTAATATTTCTGAACTTAAATCCTGGCAGCTTGGTGCTTAATGAGACAACTACGCTCAAAGATTTTCTCTCATTCGCTGTTCAAGCTTTGAAGAAAGTTTTCTGGGTTAAATTTGAAAAAATGACCTGAAGTGGGGCTTGGTGAGATTTGACAATGAAATCCAAAGTAGCAACTGAAAAGCCCCTGTTTGGCTGAAATATAATCTCCAAGGTAATACAGATGCGTTTTCTCAGAGGTCCATCTGGCCACAGGAGCAAGGGACTGCTTCCAGAAAGGAGTCAGAACTCTTACAGCTAATTTTCCACCCCAAGTGATCTCTGAAGGACATTCTCTTCCCATTGACTGTGTCAGAAACCTACACAGGTCAGGTTCAGCAAACTGAGGTTAATTTTTGTGCCTAGAAGATGCGGGTTTGTGTGAACACTGAACTCTTTGCATCACTGCAGTTCACCTTTAGTTCAAACATAAACTTGCTCTATCTACCATCCCTAAAATTGGTGCCATAAGCAGAATTATGGAGTCATAGAATCATTTAGCTTGGAAGGCATGTCTTGAGATCACCTAGTCCAACCCACTGCTCAGGAGCGGTCATCTGGAGCAGATCGAGCAGTACCATGTCCAATCAAGTTTTGAATATCTCCATGAATGGAGACTCCACAACCTCCAATGTATACCCAATTTGTTTAAATAGTCTCTAATCTTCTCCTCTTCCACTGAGAGTCTTTCTTGCTCCAGCCTTTCCCTCTGATCGCAGGTGCCTGGGATTCCTGAATCCAGATCTTACCAGTAAAGACTTAGGCAAAAGAGGCATTAAGTATCTCAGCATTTTCCACATCATTTGTCACCAAATCCCCTGCCCCATTCAGCAGGAGAGGCATGTTTTCCCTAGTCTTCCTTTTGCTGTTTAGGTATTCACAGAATCCTTTCTTGTTGGCTTTTACATCCCTTGCCAGATTCAACTCCAGGTCATCCTTGACTTTACTAACTCTGTCCTTGCAAGACTGGACAGCAACTACATACTCCTCCTGGGTCACCTGCCCCTGTGTCCACCTCTGACATACTTCCTTTTTTATGTCTAAGTTCAGTTGAGAGCTCCTTTCTCATCCATGCAGTCCACATACTGTCTTTGCTTGATTTCCTACTTGTCAACATGACTCTTTATTGAGCTTGGAGGAAGTGATCCTTGAGTATCAACCAGCTCTCCTGCAGTCCTCTTCTCTCCTGGGCTATATCCTATGGGATTCTTCCAAGCAGGTCTCTGAAGAGGTCAAAGACTGCTCTCCTGAAAACCAGGACTGCAGTCCTGCTCTTTGCCCTGCTCCTTCCTTTTAGGATATCAAACACCATCACTGTGACCAAGGCTGTCTCTGACTTTCGCATTTGAACCAATTCTTCCTTGTTTGTAAGTATCAGGTCCAGGAGAGTTCCTTTCCTTGTTGGCTCTTCAGTCACATGTGCCAGGAATAAGAACAGGCTAATGTACACTAAACAGCTCAGCCTGTTTGTTGCTGTTCTCTTATTTTCTAGGAAGAAAGGATACCCGTCTGTTAACAGAATAACCTAATACTCTGAGCACCTGGATTCAAATTTCTTTTTAATCTGAGGGTTTTCAAAAAACTCACCCAATCTAACCAGTTATGTACCTAACTGCTAGACTCTTTTTAGAAAAGAATCATCATGATGTAATTTCTTTCACTGTCTTTTCAAAGAGTAAACTTTATTCCAGTCTCTGAAAGGACAGCTGGAAGCTGCTATCCCACAGAGAGTAGTCTCAGGAGAGGGCCAGTCAAAGAACATTTATAAGTCCACACTCTAATCTATACCCATTTATGTCTTTAATTAGGCTATGAAATTGCCTACTGAAAACCTTTCTTCCTCTGTATCATTTCTGGAGCTAATACAATGACCAGTCTTAAACAGTCAGTCAACAAATTAAATGTAATTAACTACCACTGTTGTGGAAAGTAAAGCTAAGATAAAAGTTGTTAAAAATAATGTTGAAGTTACAAAAATAAGATCCATAGAATATTTCCTTGAAAGAATGAGGCAAACGAGCTTTGGTAGGTTTGGAAAGAGAGGAATGCTTATCACTTATCTATATCTGAACCAGTCACCCAACATGCTTAACAGACAACAGAGAGGTATAGCAACATTAAGGTGTGATTCATCTGACCTAATTTGGGAATCTGCATTAAGAAGCGGTGAGAAGCGTTCTAGAAGTGCTTGTTTCTCTCCATTGGCTATAAAGGGAATATACACTGCTGGCTCAGGCATAAACATCTGTATTACAGATGCCTACATGAGATCAGATGAATCCCATGCTGGATGTTTGAATGAGGTGCTTTCAGCAAGTCAAGCAACTGTTAAAATAACTGGAGAATGTAACCCACATCTTTGTGCTGTTATGATCTAACGAAGGTTGTTAAGCTTTGATGACACCCAGAGCTTTTACTGTGAAACGGTAGAATAAACAGCTAAAGGAAATATGATAATAGGAGTTATGAAAAAAGATACTGCTTAGTTCTCCATGGAAGATGGAGATAAACAATGGCACCTGTTTTTTTCAGAGAATTCTACCTGTCTGTGCAGAAAGGACAGAAGTGGTACAAAAAAAATCTCAATTCATGTGGTGAATTTAGTCTCCTGGAAGAGTCTAAATAAGATGAAGTGTAAAATGACCACTTCTAAGTAGCCATAATAGTTAAATAAATGTTATAAAAACAGCACTAGGTCACCTCATTTAATAATTGTAGGAAAAATCCAAGAACCTGTAAAATAATTTCATTAATCTAAGGATTGTTCCTGCCAGCCATTTCCGAACCAAATACATTCTCCATGGGAATTTGCAAACTGTGTAAAGGGCAGAGAAGAAAAGAACAGAAGAAATTACTCTGAGTTATATTAGGATTAGATTACTGAACTCAAAATACTGCCTCAAAATTGCCTTACTCAGTTCATCTCTTTTCTATTATTTTCATTTTCAGGCATTTTAGTATCCAAGCACTTCATTATTTAAGTATTTGTTACTCTTCCCTGTCATTCCCACAGCACTTGCCTGTAAACCTACATGACTTCATAGACAAGTGTCTATAACATTTTTCCAAGCTTTTCTAGAAGAGATAGTTTCAGGGAAGAAGAACTGTATTCCAATGAAATATTTTATTTCAATGATAGGAGTTGTTGTGGTTTAACCCAACTGGCAACTAAACACCATGCAGCCACTCACTCAGCCTCTCCCACTCCTAGGCAATAGGGAGAGAATTAAAGAGAAAAGGAAAGGAGATGGGTTGAGATAAGAAAAAATTAATATTTGAAATATAATAATAATAATAATATTATTAATAATAATAATAATAAAAATAATGATAATAATATATGATATATGATAATAATGTATACAAACAAATTATGTACAGTGTAATTACTCACCACCCACTGACCAATGCCCATCTCATCCTGACTAGCAATCCCAAAACAAAGAAAACCCAAAACCACAATCCTGGAAGAGCAAAAGCCCCAAAAAGATCCATAGAGAGCACGAGCGAGCCTGAAAAACTACCCAGTCAACCCTCATCTATTTACTGAGCATGACGTTGCATGATATGGAATATTCCATTGACCAATTTGCACTTCAATCCTAAATCTAAGATCAAATCATAAACTAGGAATTATGGGTCCTTCGCTTCACCTGTGATCCCTCCCAGCTTCTTGTGTACCTGCACAGTGGTGAAACAAGGGAAGGTGAAAGGTCCTTGATGTCTCAGCACCAACTATAAACATCAGTGTGCCAACTTTCTTCTCATAACAAATCCCATACTAAATCCAAAACACAGTGCTATTCTAGCTACTAAAAGAAAACTAACTCTGTTCCAGCCGAAACCAGGACAGGGTTTTTTTTTTGATGTTGGTTGGTTGGATTTTTTTTGGTTTGGTTTGGTTTGGTTTGTTTTTTTTTTTCTGTGTAACAGTCAATGTCATTTCCAGTGACATAGAACTTACTGTTGCAGGGGAACCTAAACTGGAACACTGAGTGCCACCAATGGAGTGTAAGAAATATTTATAGTGACCACTGGCTGCCTGGAAAGTAATTTCAAATGACAGTGCAGAATCACTACTAATGCAAACTATAGCAAGCCATAGCAAGTCTTCAGTTAAATAATCAATCTCTTCCTTATTATGCTATCTGCACTACTGTTACTAAACCATATTTTACAGACATGTAGAGAAAGAGTCTAAAATCACAGCTGGCATAATGCCACCAAGCTGGTTGATTTGCAGCAAGAATAACATTTTTAGCAGGATCTGTCAACAATATAGTGTGGAAAATATGTATTGGAGACAAAAATAAAAAATGGTTTTCAGAGTCTGAGTTTTAAACCTAGTATCATAGCTTCTTTCCATTGCATGGCTATTCCAATCTTTTTTTCTTTTTACTCTTTGTTTTTAACAGCATACCAAGCTGTTGGCCTATAACCTTAACAAATGAATCAGGAATGTTACATGAGTACATGAGAAAAGAAAGCCTGTACTTTCAGTCATATAACTGCTTAGAGAAATCTGCTGCATTTTTTTAAAGACTAGTATTAGTTACTGCTTAATTACAACATGTTATTTATAGTTCTTTTATGGTATTTTTGCTTATAGTTAGTCAAAATTGTTAATCATGCTTTCTCATAGTCTTCTATGTTATAGATGCAATGACAGCATATCAAGTGTTCAGAGTACATTGAAACTTGAATCATCAGTCTGTTTCATACTAAAATTTAAATTTAATTTAAATATTTGATGCAATATTTCTAAAGATCCCACATTTTCTGTAAGTGTTGGTGATCTGGGATTTTTTTTAGTACTAATATTTACTAAGTTAGGCAGATGCCTAAACCTCTTTTAAGGAAGAATTCATTAGCAGAGGTCTAATGTTAGCTCCTCATTTCTTCATATTTCACTAGCTAAGTACCACAGCTCCATACACATATATTCTACAGGTATGATGTATATATCAAAAAATATCTTGGGCACAGATAGAGCTACATAAGTGTGTGCATAGGGGAGGGCCTGCAACAGGACTGAGTAGAAGTAGAATGGCTTATTCATATCCTTTTTTTATACTGGGCATGGCTGGAAGGATTCCTGGGGCAGCTTCTCTGCACTTGCACCCACAACTTGTAGACTTGAGGTACTTTCCTGTGGGAAGTAGATATGAAGGACTTCATTTATTGGACTGGGTAAACAAAATACTTCCTTTGACACAATGTCTGGTTGCCTGTTGTCTCAGCATTACTATTTCCCATCCTAGATTTTGTGAGCGCTCCCCATTCACAACCAGGAAAAGTTCTTACTTTTCACTTGCTCCTCCTCCCTGCTCATCTACACCTTGTTTCTTTCCCCCACCAGAGCATTTATCCTTCCTTCTCCTGTCACCCCACTGAAGACAGCAGAAGACACACATTATATATTTAAATGCATCTTTCATGTATACATTTATTTTAATCATAGTGGTACACGTGTGCCTTTAAATATATATATATGTGTACATGAGGAAATCCACACACATATTGACAAGATTGTTTTATAGTTTGCTTATTTATAATTAGCTGAATGTGAAAAACTAGTGCTTTGGTGTTTTGGGGTTTTTTAAAATCTCATTTTGATTGCTGCTGTCCAAGGAAGTCTATAATGGTATGTGACTACTGCTTAAAAAAAAAAAAAAAAAAAAAAAAAGTTGCTATATTTGTGAATAAAAAGTAATAAATTCTGTCATAAAATATCTGTGTAATGGAGAAAGATAAGATCCTTCTTGCAAGAGACTGGTAAATGAACACAATATTCTAGACCTTGAGCTAACATATTTTTGATAACTGTTTGCAAAGACCTATAGTAAGATAACAAGTCCCTTAAAGAAATAGCAAGTAAGTTCATCATCAGCTTTTAGCTAAGGAATAAAACGCCTCATGGGCTGCTCTGCAGCCTCCTAGTCCTTTCATGTGAATGCCAAGTCCCACTGTAATTATGGCTGGTAATTTAGGTGCCAAACTACTCTCTTTTTTTTTTTTTTTTAATTTTTTGTTACATTGTAAGTACTCTAACAAACAGATTACTTCTTCAGAAATATTAAAAATAAGCTGAAGCAATTTCATTTATCAAGTCTTGATCCCAAAAGTCTAATCATAACTGTTTGTTATGTTTCTTTTCCTGAGACTGCCTGCAATACAAGTGTTGATTTATCAAGGGATCGTCTCAGCTGAAAAAGAAAGAAGGAAAAACAAAACAAAACAAAACAAAATAGCCTTTTTGCAGAAAAAAATTGCAGGACAATGGATAGAGCAAATACACTTTCTTTTATGATTCAAAGAATAAATATTCATTTTAGGTAAAATTTTGGTTCAAAATAACATCCAAATCAGATGTGAAAAAATAGCTTTAATAAATATTTACTTTATCAAAGTCGAAAATAATAAATCAAAACTGCTAAGTGTACCAACAAAATACATAAAAGATAAAATCTGCTAATACACAAATTGGAGATTTGCATTATAATAAATGCTGCAAAGCAGAAGGAAAACTTGTACCACAGAAGAAATCTTTTCATTATTAAATGCTGTCAGTGCACCCATCAGTAAAGGAACTAGAAAGAGCTCGGAAAAGGAACTTCTGATTTCTAGATACAGGCAAGCAGTTGGTTTATCAGCTGTCAGGTATCAAAACACAGACCCATCTACCTATTGAAGGTATGAATGGTTCTCACTGTGTAGCATTACTGGAGAAAGACTTCAAGAGCAGCTCTTTAAGAGTTTAGGTCCATGGACAGACAGAGTCAGGTAGGTGTACAGCTGTGTATTCATAAATCTAATGTTTACCAGGGAGGAAAATTTTGTCTAGACGCTCTCCACATTCAACAAAAAAAGGATGGATTCCTCCAGGAGAAAGTTAAGGGTAAATGTGTAGAGTAAGCGTTGTGAGCCATCTGGCAAAATTCATCTTTTGCCATTTTCTGGAGATGGAGACTAGGGAAAGTTGGTGAAAGAGGATACATGTTTTCTATTTCCTTACTTGCAGTTTACCGTCTACTATGTTCTTTCAAAAAGATTGTATGCAACTGATGAGAAGTATGGGTTTATTCTGCCTTATGCATAATGTGTTAATCGTGCCCTTGCTGGGATGGACCGAGTTTGTCAGGGAGAGTATCGGGTAGGGAGAACGGATCTGGCTTACAGACTGCCCTCAACAGTCAAGGAGAGAAGTGATCAGTGATCTGAGATGACTGAATAGAGTTTGATTGACTCAGGTAGCTACTTAAAGCTGCCAATTACAAAGTCAGACTGGAAGAAAACTGCTGACTTTATGGCTGTAGCAGGCAGGAGGTATGAGTTTCCTCATTGAGACTGATGACTTTGCTCTTTGAGCACAACTTTAGAGACCACTGAAGTTGTCTCCTGGATTATGGAGCAGGTCTAAGTTCTTCTTTAAAGTCCTGTCCAGCTTGAGACGTATTACTCCTCCCTGACCACCTAACTTCTTAGCTGGAGCCTAAAGTTATGGAGCATCAAGTCATGAGCTTGACATTTTGTAAATTTTAGCTTATCCTCACACAAATGTTTTTTCTGCATGGATAGTCATTGTATATGGCTTTATATAGTTTCAAAGTTGGCTAACATCATCCTGATGTATAAATATTTGTGTTTTGAGTTGTGTTTTGTGTTCTAGAGGAAATAAAGAAACATGAAATCCCAATTTGCATACAAATTTAACAACTTTCTTTTTTTCCAAATCACTCACGTAAAATGCCATGATGTTTCTTTAAACTTGCATTCTGATCCTCAAACTATAATTTTTAGTCAGTTTTTTAGTTTTTAGGAAGAAAGTCAATCACTGAAAATCTAATGTCTACACTAAATAGTATGTCCTGATATATCTATTGAATATAGTGAGTATTTAGTTACCTATTCCTGCCTTCTACATCCTTACAAGCAAATGGGAGTTCCGAATGTTCAGGCATATATTAAATGATAATGTTCTTTGCACATATTTTGGTCCTGGAACTGTTCTTATTAAAGTAAATGTAAACAATATTATCCTTCCAATATTTTAAAATGAATATAATATTTCTGGTAACATATAAAAAAAAAAAACCACAAACCAACACAACCCCAAAAATCAACCAAACTAAAAGAATGAGGGAGATTGCAATAAATAAATAAATTCTATTTGTGGAGGTTTTCTTGGCTTTATAGTGCATTCTATTCTATTCTATTCTATTCTATTCTATTCTATTCTATTCTATTCTATTCTATTCTATTTAGTACCTTCTTTTCCCGTATCATAAGGCCTAAATTTGAAAAGATCAGAAAAACAGTAAATAAGATTTTAAATTCTTACATAATCAAAGATGCCAGCTAAATTTGACAATATAATTATCTTGTGTCCCTAGAGTTAACTCTCATCTATTTATGGCACATATTCCTGATGGGGACCAATGCAAGTACAGGAAGATGGTAGTATTTTAGTGTCTCAGAAAGTTCCCAGTTAATACACTTTAATTACGTTCAAGTCTTTTTCTAGAATATTAGGTTAAAGACATGAAGACAAAATTATGCTCTGCATAGCCCACACCATTTGCACACCAAGCGATGGGAAAATGTAAAAACTGAGATTAAGTCAGTCTGTTTACAAAAGGGAATTGATTATCTTATGTGACAAGTTTGTGAGCAGAATCTGTGAGAGAAATTATAAAATAGTACAGCAGTTTTATAAAACCCTAGCCGCTCAGTAGAGAGCCGAAATAATCTCATGTGTGTATTTGAGAGAGGAAACATTGCTGCACAGATGAAGAGAGTGTTTGCTTTTAGGTAGTGAAAAAAAGGAAGTTGGATCTTCATGTGCTGTGTTTGGTTTGGTTTTGATTTTTCCCTTACCCTTTAGAGTAATAGAGTAAGGAATAGAAACATGTATTTTCAACTCCTTCTCCTGCAAGTGTTTTTGTTTATTTGTTTTTTCTTTTTTTCAGGACCTTTCTGGAAAAACTGTTTGTAAAAATCTACCAAGTTATGAAGTTACCGTTTTGAAATGTGCTTCAAAGTGAGTGCTTTGCCAGTTTGGTGTTAAATGTGTGTGTGAAAACTCATTCTGTCCTACAGATAGTTATGGACAGATGTAGTGGAAATAAATGTAGTGAATGTGGTTTGGAACATCTTACGATGCTCCAAAAATTAGTTTAAAATGTGATTTTGAATATAAACTGAAATAACTGGAGATCTTTGCCTAAATTCTTTATATTCATTCATCTCTTAAAGCAGCCATGCAATCTGAACTGACATCGCAATATCTCCTCTCACAAATTAATGGCAAATGAAGTTCAAGTTAGGTCTGCATCGGTGGAAAAATTTGAACAGCATATCTCTATGCCTTGGCTCCTATTCATAGTAACATTTGCTGCTTTGCTTATATATAGGGTTTTGCACCCAAAGATCACAACATAGTTCTGAAACTTGGAAATAGTCTTGAATCTTCTTGATATTTGTGGTGATCAATTGATCTTTCTCTGGAAAGTTGAGCAAGAAAGGCTGTGATGTTAGAGTCAGAATTACAGCACTGCCGTTAACCAGAGCAAGTCAATCAACTGTACTGTAGAATAACTTTTCAGAAAAGTTCCCTTTCCTATGATTTTATCCTTTCGTCTTCTCATACGCATATAAACATCTCATCAAGGATTTGACTCCCTTTTCCTGCTTTTCAAGTATTTAAACCTTACTATAGTTCCAAATGAGAAAGTCCTTAATCCCTTCACATTGCCCCCCTTTTTAGCTCTTTCTTCTTTCACTTCATCACTTTGACAGCTCAGAGACTTTCATTGACTGGCTGTACGCTGGAGGCAATGCTAGAACTTCCATAACTAAAGCACTGTGCTTTTTCTCATCCAAGGTTATTTTTTTTAAAGAAAAAAAAGAAAAAAGAAAAGAAAGCTTTTTGATCACTAAAAGAGTCAGGAATTTTCCATTTTCCCAAAATGGAGGGTAGATTTAGATTAGATCTAAGGAAGAAATTTTTCACTCTGAGGGTGGTGAGGCACTGGAACAGGTTGCCCAGAGAAGTTGTGGATGCCCCATCCCTGGAAGTGTTCAAGGCCAGGTTGGATGAGGCTTTGAGCAACACGATCTAGTGGAAGGTGTTGCAGGGATGTTGGAACTAGATGATCTTTAAGATTCCTTCCAACTCAAAGCATTCTGTGATTCTATGTACCGCTGCTACATCTAAGAACAGCAGTGATAAACAAGACATTCACAAAACATTTACATTTCAAGTATGTATGGAAAAAATGTGGATAAACAAGGATGATACAGGGCTGGTTGAAAATCCCTGTGTACAGGTCTGAAGTGGTGCTGCCTGACAACTAAAATTGCCTGCTTTTTTTTTAAAGAAAACTGCTTAGTAATAAAAACCATACTTAAAAGTTCTTTTAATAAATCATTGGTCAATATAATGGAACTTATAATATCAGGTGACAGTGATAATATTCTGAGTCATTGTGGACTGAACTAAATAGAACAAAAACAACCAGCTAGCCTGGGAACACTGCACATAATCATGTCTCAGCCAAGTTCTCCTGGGGAATTTAACTTGTCTCAGAGAGCAACTTCTCTGCTTAGCTGCTGCTTCACATTCTTCAGAGAATGCGGAATTCTTGTGCCTACTGATGCAATTAATTACCAGCATAATTAAAAAGAAAAATCTCAATCTCCCAGATATTTGCTTCAAGATACCAGTTCCCTGCAACAACCTTCATCCTGCTTACACTAGGTATTGTATTTTACTGTTTCAAAGCATTGGATCTATTCACTGCATCTGACTAAAACCGGAAACAGCAAAATCATTTAATTCATCTTAACAGTGATGGCTTTTAGTGCAAAAATAAATGAAGCCCAGGGGAGATATAGCATCATATTTTAAATGAATGGTAGCATGGAAGTTCCTGAAATCTTCCTCCATCAGACAAACATGGGAAAAATATTTTTGAATGATTAATGGATTGTTAATGAATTTTCAAGTTCAATGTCTTACGTTCCCTACATAAAAAAGAAAGCTTATATGATTGTATGCATGCTGACCCTAGAAATCAAGCAAAGCTTACAGGATTTGCTTTCATATGGCTGCAATTGAAAGATTTCTTTGCCTACAGCCATAATATGTGTTGAAATTTTTCAATCAGTATTATAGAAAAAATATTCTTACTCATAATTCAAATGCAGAGTGCTACAAATTATTAAGAAATCAAAGACGTTTTTAAGATGTTTTTTATTGTTTAAGTATGGAACCAAGGTTGAACTAGATGGTTGTTTAGAGCATTTAGGTTCTTTACAATAACTTTCAAGCTTTTCTCTATGGGCCTTAATGTTTGATTTCTATTTTTTTATCTAGTTAATAATGTTTGGAAAAGTCCTGAGAAGAAAATTAGAATTGAAACACCAATAAGCATATAAGCACAAAATGATATGTTGCCCTGTAAGACACATTTTTTTCTGAGCTCTAGCACTGGAAGCGATTGGGCAGATATTCATTTAGTCTCTGCATGGATCTCACACTTACTGAGTTTCTGACTGCAGAAAATCTGCTATAGAATGAAAGAGTGAAAAACCTAAGATATCAATAAATGTTTGATTATTGCTTTACCTCAGTGTCTATTAAGTCTGAGGTGTACTACTAGACAGTCCTTTTGTTCTTGAGACTCGTATGTAGTTCTAAAGAGTAGACTTTTCTCCCTAAGTTATACTAAGTGTAAATAATTTTCTAACTATTTCCTGGAGGAAAACAACCTCAAAAAAACCTTTTTACCATTATTCATTTTCTTAACCTGTTCTTTCATTTCCAATGTATCTAAATTCATCATTCAAGTGACATAAACTGCATACTGTGCTCTCTATCTTTACTCAGGGTGTTCTTCAGGATCAAAGTTGCTACATTTTCAGAAAGTACACCTAGTCAAATTCTGGTTTTCTGTTTCTTTGGTTTTGGAGACAAAAGCATTTTTTTGGCCCCTCATCAATCCTGTTGATATATATATTCAAGTAAATGCAAGAGGATTTGTCATTAGATAACTGGCACTACCCTACTGGGAGAAGATTGTTAAAGCACTAGAAACAAATAAATGAAACTTTTGCTTTGTCCATGCTATAGAAATAGGCTTCTGGTGTTTGAGGAAGAGGGAAAATAAAACCCCAAAGAAATACTACCTTTTTCTAGAGAGTATATAGGCAGAGATTGTGTTTGGATTATGTTTCAAGGGTCAATACCCTACAATTTTCAGAATTTCTTACTGCCTCAAGATCATGTTAGAGCTAGCATTGCTCGTGGACTCACCAATACAAATCTTGAAATATCTATCCATTTTTCTATGCCAGGCATATAAATAATGCAAAGTCAATATTACAGTATCTAAGATTTTAGATAATGTTATCTACAACTGAAAAATGAAGCTAATCCTCTTACTTGATGACTTTACAACTGTCACTTTATGTTTTAAATATTAAACTGGTTTCTGTATTACACGCAGGTTAGAACTACCTTAGAATACCCACAGAGATTTCTTTTAATGCAGAATAAAACTGCTAATAAAACTTTTGAAAGATGTAGGTTGCTTTGAGTACAAACATCTAGATCTGTGCCCATTTTAGGCATTCATACTGCAATTATAGAACTGGATGGGCAAATAAGAACAGTCACTGATGCTCCAAAATCTGAATGACTGGACTAATCATTGACATATTAGTAATTTCTGCAAATTATCAGAGTTCAGGTATCCAGGGTATTTCCATGCCAGCTTCCTCTGCAATCTGCAAGAGCTCAGAATATAACATCAGGACCATTTATTTTGTGTTGATTATGAATATCTGTTTGTGCCTGCTACTTGATTTAATCACCGCCCTGAATCATATGATTGCCTTCAGAAAGATGCCATGGAAATGAGTCAATTAATATAAATGACCATGGACTTTGTAGGTGTTCTAGAATATTAAATGAGCAAGCTGGTATAAAATACCAACTGGCAGCTTTCTTAAAGCTTCTCTAAGGCTATTTTGAACTCTCTTTGGTGTTTATTTTTCTAATTGATAGATTAAGTCATTGCCCATCACAGTGAGTAATGATAGATATGAGGATAACTACTTGAGTGTGGTGCCTGGCAACTTGTCAACAGTATTACAGATTTTGGGATTCTATTGCTTTCAAAATTCTCTCATCTCATTTGAACAAGAAAATGAATAAATTCTAGGATAAAATTTTTGAGACAATCTAGCTCTCTTTATTTGACTGATTTTCAAAAGCTTAAACTCCTTCATAAGTCTGACACAAGGGAAGATGTTCTCACATGTTCTCACTTTTACTGTTTAGGGCCTGTGAAATGTGTGTGGTTTTGTCCTATTTTGCATAAAAGCTGTGTTTTAGGGATTTGATTGTTCAATCTCTGCAAAAGACAGGAAAAAGGAGGGTCTATCAGCTCTTTACAAAACTTTAATTCTATAATGACATAGATATCAACATTAATAGCTATATAGAAACTCTATTCTACATTCTCTGAGTCAGTCAAAGTATAACTTTGACTTTATACAAAAAAGACTGGGTCAGCCCAGCTGCTGACAGGCCTATTCCACCATGGTATCAGCAGGCAGTGATCCTGGCTCTGTGCCGTTAAGGAGCTCCTCTGTGTTCCCTAAAAGAAAAAGATTTATGTGGGATAATGGAAAATAAATGGGCTTTTGTTAGCAAGGCTCTGGAAGAGCAATCTGCTCAAAACTCAACTCAGTGGATGATAATCAAGAAGAAACACATCCAACTCATTTTCTGAGTACCGTGTTCAGCTCTGGAGTCCCCAACACAAGAAGGACATGGAGCTGCTGGACCGAGTCCAGAGGAGGGCCATGAAGATGATCCGAGGGCTGGAGCACCTCTCCTATGAAGACAGGCTGAGAGAGTTGGGGCTGTTCAACCTGGAGAAGAGAAGGCTCTGGGGTGATCTTATTGCAGCCTTCCAGTACTTAAAGGGGGCCTACAGGAAAGCTGGAGAGGGACTTTTTACAAGGACATGTAGTGATAGGACAAGGGGCAATGGCTTTAAACTTTAAGAGGGGAGATTTAGACTAGATATAAGGAAGAAATTCTTCACTCTGAGGGTGGTGAGGCACTAGAACAGGTTGCCTAGAGAAGTTGTAGATGCCCCATCCCTGGAAGTGTTCAAGGCCAGGCTGGATGAGGCTTTGAGCAACCTCATGTAGTGGAGGGTGTCCCTGTCCGTGGCAGGGGAGTTGTAACTAGATGATCTTTGAGGTCCCTTTCAACCCAAACCATTCTACGATTCTATGTTTCTGCCCCTCTTCTGTAGTTAGCAGGCTCTGTACTTTGCAAGTAATTAAAAACCTGTGCCATCATGGGATTTTAACCTATGCACTCTCTCTTGGAATTTTAGCACTTTAAGCAGACCAGATTTCACCAAAGAAAGTGATCCACCTTGTTATAGTTAATAGATTCATGGAAGGTGGGCTCCTGAGCCACACATTAACACAGTTATAAGAGGTGATAAGCTCTAAACAGAGACTGAGTGCATTTAAGTATTGATTCTATCTTTCACTCTTACTTGTTCTGAGTCAGGGGAAGATATTTACAAGATTTATAAAGTGGTTTTTAAGTGGGATGGTTGGGTAACTCAGCTTTCTGGATTGTTGGAATTTCTTGAGGTGAAAAATCTAGCAGCAAGCAAACTATCCTGAAAACTCATTGCAAATCTCTGAAATTAATTTCCTATATCCTGAGGAGAATTTTACTAAATTCCTTTGAAATTAAATTGTAAAGTTTAATCCTTTTTTGACTTGTAAAGTTCTATATGTAGGATTATTCCACTACAATTTCAAGCTCTTTTGTAAGCAGATCATTTTTAATTTACACAGCAAAGGTCAATTTACATGTTCTACAGATTATGTTTTTTTACCCCAGAAAATGAATTAATATCCAAAGTAGTTTTATGTACTGGAAAGAATTCTAACTGTCACTACTCATATTATTTTTGTGTGCTTTGGAACATTTCTACTTATCAAAGTATCATATTATTAAATCACTGTGGTAAAGTCTGGGAAAATAAAGTTTCATTTAACATGGAAAACTAGTTCTTAGCTGTGTTCAAACATCCATCACAAAACAGTTTGCTTTAATACTGAGGTTCCCATAAAGTCACCTCTCTTTTTTTCTCTCTCACATGATTTATTCTTTCTTATAAAAGGCAGAAGACCATGGACAGAAACTAATATTCCATCCTGCACTTCTTTCAGAGCTATCACCCTGAATACAGCTTATGTCTGAAGCAAGCGGGAATATCTAGGAAATAAACCTTGTAAAAATGCTAATATTCAAATAAATGATCCATGAAATAATTCTTCCAGCAAACAACAAAAACTCTGCTCTTAAGACAAATAGGGTTCTCTAGTATCTCATTCTTCCTGTTAGTCTAGAATTGTGGTATTTTCACCGAAATCTTGCAGCAAACTCAGATTGTCTCTCAGCTAGATACATATGATGAATAGAGGTTTATGTCTAGCATAGAAGAAATTGATTTTTGATCAATAGGTTTGGCAATGACTACTATGATCAATTTATGTATCATCATTATCATAGTTTCTGATTCTGTTCTTTACTGCCAGTAGTTTCCAGTTTTCAAAAACTACTTGAACTATCCACTAAAGTTACTATCTGCGTGATTTCCTCAAATATGCAAAGTCCTACCCTACAAAAACTGATCATCACACTTTTTTGAACACTGGTACTAAAGTAACAGACTTCCATTATCAGAGACAAGTATCCATAGTCTTTCTAGGGCAAAGCAAGGTAACCAGAAGGTAAAACACGTATCAGAATATACCGTTTCCAAAAGAGCTGAATCCAAGCAGTCCAAAGGACATGGAAAAGCAAGTGAATGCAAATATATAGAAAGAAAAGCAAAAGGGAAGGCAAGACATGTACTAAGAAAAAGGAAGATTATGAATCTGGTGGGATTTCCAACATTCGAGCAGCTGAGTAGCAAATACAAGATAATAAGGAGATGTTTAGAAGGAGACGGCTAAATATAGGAGGAATGAGGCACTTGCTTTGGGAGAGAATTTCTCAAGGGAAATAGCAAATGAGTAGAACTGCTTGTGAAGTAACACATTCATGAGAATGAAAAAAGAGCAGACTTCGATTCTTAGTGACATTCACAAGAGTTTTTCAAAAGTATAAATGGGCTTTCATTGCAGTGGAATTTCAGCAGGTTCAGAGTATGTCGTTACTCTGGGTTGACTTTGACATACTCTCCACATTTTTATACTATTTTGTTCACTTTTCTATAACTTAGTATAGTGTTTATGTTTATACTTGATCCTTCTGTTTACATAGCTGTGTATTATTTGAACTCTACTGACACAAGTAGATTTATTTTTATTTTTACTTTAATGTCATTGAGGAAATGACCACGAGCACTGTTTCTATCTATATATTTATCTATATTTGTCAAAAGTGTACTCAGTCATCTTTAATATCAGCTCTCTTTTTAACAATTAGATTTGAGGGCTAGCAGTTGGGAATTTTAATGAACTGCTGGAAACAATTTTGGAATTAGGAATTTACTAATGACAGCTGCACAGTAAAAGAAAAACATAAATCAGAATGTGTGCATGGTGTGCACATGCTAGCAGAAGTAGCATAGACTCCTAAAAAGATCAAACACATATAAATATGAGCAATATGAAAGGAAATGATAGATGATACACAATAAATGCTTAAGAGTAAAATTTTCAGGCTATGAACAATAAGAAAAAACAGTCACTGCTATTAAAATAAATAAATAAATAAATAAATTCACATCAAAATATCAACCGTACTGTTATGAAATTTTATCTCTGAGGTACATAAGTAATTAGAATACAGCTAATATTTATTGCCATCATAAACACCAGAAATAGTAGAAAATGTGGTGAAATGGATGTTTTATAATGTACATTTATTATGTTTTATAAACCTTGAATATTTGTTATTTAAGTTCTGATTTTGACTTGCCATTTTAACACCTTTATATGTTGAATATTATAGTTGTTTTGCATTTATTTACCTCTCTTTTGTCTTTTGAATGCATATTTATCAGTGGTAGCATTGTATGTATTTAACAGGCAAAGAACAGGAATATATGTCTAAAACATGAATTTCGGACCACGACTTTCTATTCAAGTATGTAATGCCTTTTTTGTGTGTGTTATATATCTGGTCTTCTAAGTTTTGACCAGGTTTGTAAATGGATTTCTTGAAATACTTCACTTGTTAAATTAGAAACCCCTTGCAAGATCTTACACTTTTTCAGGAAAATTTAGATTTCCAGCTCTGTTTCTCTGGTCCAAGGAGACTGGCAGCTCTTCGGCAGCTTTTGGCTCCAGAGTTCTTAGTGTTTTGACACTCTCTTGCCAGCCCCACATGTCTCTGACTCACAGCCTGAACTCATTCCACCGCCCTGCCCAGGACCAGTGCCCTAATCAACAGCCGTAGGTTGTGTTTCCAGGAGTCTCAGACATCTCTGGACCCATCCATGCCGATCCCACAGAGCGCTGAGTTCCTCACTAAGCTGACTACAGAGCCAGAAGCAAAGTGTTTGCATTAGCAGAGTGGGCAGTTCTGCTTTAAGATAGCCCCGATGTTTTCCAGACTGAGGAAGACAGCCTGCAGAGTACTGCAGTGTGCCAAACAGACACACAGGTGCTTTTGCATCCTACCCCATTGAAGAGCGTAGGTGTGCAATATGCCTCTAATCTCATTTTATGGGCACTAGAAAGTGCAGAAATTCACTTGCGAGAATGATATAACTTTGCCAAATGCACAAAACATAATTAAAATATTGTTTCTGAGCCAATGCTGGGCTGGAGAAAGCTCTCTGAGTCTCTGGTTGAAATTCGGTGAATGCACTGAAAAACACTGGGAAGGGCTCTCTTTTTCTGAAACAATTTATTTATAGTTAGGGTAATGCTAAGTTACTTTGACAAAGCAGAACCATATAGTTGGTGGTACAGCTGGCTAATGCAACTGAAAATCCTATGGCTTTAACTCTCCAAGGACTCCTCTTTCTGATTCTGTTACCTTACTGGACCCTCCAATGCAGAGTTAATACCTAGACCAAGGTTTTCAATAACAGGTTGAGGAATTGCCAAGAAAAGAGGAACTCTGGCTTAACTTACTTCCCCTCCCCCCCCCAGTATGTGTATTTTGTGAAGCAAATTCTACTAATCTGTTGATGATAATAGACATGGGGAAAAAAATTCCAGTCTGCTTAGATGACTATGGGTGATAGGGATAACGTATTCATTACATTGCTATTTTTTCACACATTGTTTAACTAAAACACATGGACTAATGAAATCACAAGTAGTGTGGAAGATCAGTGCTAGTAGAGTACCAAAATAAAGATGTGCTTATGGTTATTGCACCTAATTTACCCGTAATGCAACTAACATGTTAGTTTGGAACAAATTGTTCTCTCCTACTGTGGGACTGAATACTATGGGGGGTTATCCTGCCTTGAACTGCTGCAAATCATCATTTCATATGAAATATTAAATCTGCTATTTTTGTTGAGATCAGTTTGCCAAGTGTCTGTTATAGATAGTAACAGTTGTACTTTTAACTTGAGCCAATATCTCAGAAAGTTTAAAATATCTAAATTTGGAGTGTGACCAATTATAGACCTTTCCTATAAACCAGGAGACAGTGCCAGGCTGATATTCATGGATATATGATCATTTCCCTCTGGAAATTCTGAG
Organism: Tauraco erythrolophus; assembly: GCF_009769465.1. Classification (NCBI taxonomy): domain Eukaryota; kingdom Metazoa; phylum Chordata; class Aves; order Musophagiformes; family Musophagidae; genus Tauraco; species Tauraco erythrolophus. Next base: position 27,992,513 of record NC_141468.1, on the reverse strand, counting down.
TCAGATACCTAGGTTGTGTTGATTTAAGCAGAACTACAATGATATGTGCCAGCTGCTGATCAAGGCCAGTAACTTTAAATAGTATTCCGTGTCCTCTAGAATTTATTATTTAAGATTTTCTTACATAACAAGTACAGCTTTTTAAGCATGAAGTGAGGTAATGCTGACAGTTGATCATTGGGGGAGGTAAAATGAAAAGAATATTAAGATGTTTTTCTTTCACTTTCAGAGCTCGCTTCTCCCTCAAAACAGTCTGGAGTACAGTCATTTCACCTGTACCATTTTTGTATGTTATGTATAGCTACCATTGTAATAATCTGTTGATTTCCTTTGGACTGTTGTTTGGGGATTTTTTAACCTTATTTTGATCATTTGGTTCTGAAGTTATTCGTCAAACAGTTCCTGAATTGTTCACTGGATTCAAGTTGCTCTTTCACCCATTCATACATTATGATAACCTGTAATGACTTTCCTTATGTGCTGCCACACTTTTTAATGATTTCATTTGGGAAATATTTAGTCTTTTTTGAATATATAAATCAATAATTATTGGCAAACAAAACACACTAAGAATTAGTTCATCATTATGAAAATCTTCACTGTGATTAAGCATTTTCAGTAGAGAGGAGAGTTTGACATGACAAGAGTTGAAGTGGTGTCTATGTTGTAACTAAGTGATGTATTTTTTCTGTCTAAAATTTTCTTGGCAGATTTCTCACAAATTACTGTAATAGGACTGATTCTCACGGTTAAATAAATCGGGCCTCTGATCTACTACTTTGCCTTACTGAACATTCCCCAGTATTGTTTTTCATTGTTTTATAATGTGACTAACACGGTATACACCAGCTACTGAGTCATACTCAAACTTCATGCCTGTTCAGCCCAGTCACAAGAGGATACTTATACATATTGTCTATGCTCCCTAGCATCCAGTTTATCTTTGTGTGCCAAGATGTTTTGTTTTCCTACCCTGCACTTTACATGCCTGGTTTTGGTTATAACGCAGAGACTATGCCATCAGCACCTTCCATTTTCTTATGTTTAACTTTACCTACTTTTTTGACCCTGTTTTCTTTCTTGTGTCTTTCCAGTTCGTCTTTGTTCTTTACAAAATATTCCCAGTGCATTGAAAGGTTGTATTTATCAAGTTTCACTGGGGCATTAAAACATTTCTTACTGTGAAGTATTCTGTTATTGCAGCATCAAGCAATTTAGATGAGCATGATAAATGACAGCAGGTTGGCTTTATTAAGGTTAATGGCTTGATGATTTACACGTGCAGATATATTAGAGTCAAAATTATTGCATTAATTGTTCCATTAAACAATGTGAACTTTGAATATACTGTTTTGGAATGCTCTGGAGAGGTGTTATTACTGTTCTGTTAATCGTGACATGGCATCTATTTCAGATCTGCTAACAGTTTAGGAAGAATAAGTACAGCTGCTTATACCTGCCCAATAACTTGAAAGTTACTGTTCCCTGTCAGCCATTAATGGCCAATAACAAACTGAAAATTACCTCAGACAAAAACCAGAGCAGGCCAATAGCAAAGTAGACTGTTGGACCTCCTGTGGCTTTACGCAATGTTAAAGCCCGGGGTGACTGGGGTTTGGAGGCAGCTGCAAGCACCAGTGAGCTACAGTAACACTAGTGATGGACTGCTGTCACCTTGTCCCTCTCTTCATTCTGGTCCAGTCAGAACCACTCCATACAGAAGCCTTGGCTGTGATCTGCTCGGTTACAACCAGGTGAAAGAAGAATCAATAAAGCAGTGGGAAGATCATCTGCATTTTATGGGATCAGAAAAGTTTTTGAAGCAGAAGAGATTCCCATGTGGTACAGTTAGTTAAAGGAAAGCCTTACTTCTGAAATTAATTCTGAGGCAACAGAATGGGCACTAGGAAGCTCTTCCTAAGAGCTTTCTTTACTAAGAAAATACTTTTTAGCATTTGTTGATGGCACCTTAGAATTTAGCAATCACATACCAATAATTACAAAGGGATGATAATATTAAGTCATTATTTTACTTACTCAAGAATCCTGTTTTGTTTGTCATTATTGTTGTTTTTAATAACAAAGTAGCACAGTGAAGCCAGTGGATGAATGCTCTCATCTGAATTTTCGATTCATGAGGGATATACCAAACTCCTGTGTTGCAATGTTGTTTTCAAAAAGAAGTTTTTCACAGTAATATTTTCGAGTTTCAAGGGAAAAAGATCAGCACAATTCAGAGCAAACTTGATATGGTAAATGATCCCTGAATATTTCTATACTCAGAAATACAGCAGTTATTCTTTTTCCATTAACAAGAGCAGAGGTGCCCAACCCAGCCTTGTTAGCTGTAAGCAGGCCTATCTTCAGAGACCTCAGTAAAGCTACATCTTTCACCATTCTGAGTAAGTCAATCAAATCTTCCTCTGTTTTAGCTTCCTTTCCTTTTTGCACATGGCTATAGAATGACAAATGATTCTGCTGACTGTTTTCAGGGCAACTTGGTATAAGATTACTTGTAACAAGTAAAGTAAGTAATAGCAAGCTAATTAGTCTACCTGATTAATAAACCATTTACTTTACTAAGTGATGAGTGACATCAGGATTTCGGGGGAATGGAAGACATAGGGTTCAGCTAGACAGCAAGCCTAGTATCATCTAGCAGCAATTCTAACTGAAGTTCTTTGTTTCCTTTCTTTCCCTTTTCCTTTGCTTTCAGCGCTGAAGAACTGCTGCTTCTCTGTTCCCTCTCTCTTTCCACCTTCTTCTCTGTATTCTGGGTGATTCAGGAAAGAAGAGCAACAAGTCAAGCTGGAAGCTGTTGCTACGGATAGGAAGAAAGGAGTTGATAATTAGAATCTGCTTAGTAGCAGCACATGGGTGAGGCTTTCACGCAGTGCTCCATGAGAGTGGCAACTAACAAAAATTCCTATGGAAGACATAACCTTAAATTGTTTACCTGAACCTTGGGGGTGGGGATAGAGGACTGGAGGAAGGGAGCGGGGATGGGCAAGCATGGCTAGTGCTGGTTCTTCAAAGGATGTGTTGCAAAATTGTAAAATATGGCACGGGGTTTTACATTTTGCATTCAGAGTAAAGAATGATTTGTACCGGAACTGTAAGAATAGATTCAGGAAATGGTAGTGTGCCTCGCTGGGTAAACTTGGTCTGTCTGTGGTTTCTGTAATCTGTTAACTGTTTGGGCACTGGTCTTGTGCATGACGTCGCATGATGAAGGAGGTGTCACTATTTTAAGGTCTCTTCACCACTTGGACTTGCATGTGAACTATCCCCACACCCGAGCGTCAGCTCGTCCACTACGTGAGGGCTGGAGTGTGAATCTGAGCCATAAATACCATAACTGTACAGATAAAATTTCAGGTGAACACTTGACTGCTAACACACGTTTAACATTCATTAATGTGCTATTTATGACTTCTTAATGCTTCTTAAAAGAATCCGAGTTTTCTAACAGGATAGCAGCTTCTTAGGCACTCAGCTAATTTCTTAATGACAACTTTATGGAGTAATGACATTCAATAGTGCCTTTAAATTGTTTATGGCTCTTATGAACTAAAAATTGATTATTCTACCTTATATTGAGCACTTTTTTAACTGCCTTGCTGAGAATTAAGGACTCATGCAATGGATTCAGTCCCTGGCTTTACTATATAATTTCCTTTTTATTTCAGGATGCAAGTTCAAGCAGAGTATACTTAGAAAAAAAGATTGAATATTCAGATTTAGTGCATTTAGGATATAAGCAATGCAATCATAGGGTTCAATGTGTTGGAATATCCAGATATACCCTATTTTATTGCAATGACCAATTCACAAGTGAACTCTCTTGCTGTTTATTATTAGGGATGACCTCTGAGGTTAATAACTACCTGACACAGCAAGTAAAACAATATCTAATCTTTATGATATATTATGTGGATTTCAATATCAGAAATTGAAAACAAGGTGCAAAATTACTAGGAAGGATTCCATCCTGTCAGGAACATATGGTAATTTTACATTAACTGACATCTTTTGTAAATGTGACAGTAGAAGCATATGTGGAAATGTTTGCATGTGGAGGGGCGCAAAATGTGTTTTGATGAAAATAAGACTTCAGCAATTGTCACAGTGTATCTGATGGTTAACAGTATTGATGTGCAAATGATTTGCTGAAAATTGCAGACTGAACACAAATCCTTTAATACTCAAGCTGAGAGGAAAGACAAAAGAGATGAAAAGCGAACACCTGGGTTTTGTTCTACTACAATAACACCTAACTCTGTCTGCAGTCCCCAACTCCAGCATTACCACAGACGGGCAATCTAAAAATTAGTAACACATGCAAACTCTCACTGCTCCCTCCCCATTAACTGATTTTAACAAAATAAGTATGTCATTGTCTCATATTTAACATCTGCTGAGAAAAATACTGTTCCAAAATAAGGTGTGAAATTCTCACTTAGAAAGGGCTGTTTTATAATGTTTTATAAGAAGATACTACAGTTGATGATGCTTTACTAATAAAAATTGACTGCTTCTTTCTATTTTCTGAGATGTCATAAGCTTTACACATCTGTTCATGGGGAAAATATTCGTCAGAACAAGGAGATGGATTGTTAAACTAAGGCAAGATAATAGCTGCATGCAGTGGGTAGGATATCTGTCAGAAACTAAAAAGAAGAGAAAAATATATTAAAATATTAAGCATTCTTGCAGTACAGTAAAAAGAATAATTTTATATTAGAAATTAAAGTTGTGGTGAAAGTTAATATATCTATAAATACATATGGTAAAGGATGGGGAAAATTTGAAAATTATAGAAAGTTAAATTGGAGTAAATGTCAAGATAGGAGAGGAAAAACTGTTCTCCCTTCTCTTCTTCGGGTGTCTTATTCCTTCTGTTGTTTTTCTTCACTTACTGAAGAGTCAGCTACAAAAGGCTGAAGAGCTTGGCTGCAATTTTCATATTCAGCTAAATATTAAAATACTTGTCCAAAACTAAAAGCTTTCCTTCTTTGATTTTCTAAAACAAGTATAAAAAATGTCAGGAGAAGAATATTCTTTCAGCAAAGTTTCCAGCATTTAGACAGTCAAACTATTCCAAAAATATTACACTTTCAGCATCTTTTTAATTCTTTCACCATTTATTGATCTAAACAGAAAATAATATTTCAAGTTAAAACCTAAGTTAATTTAACTTTTTGAAACTACAGAAGAGTTTCACTCAGATTCTTTCAGAAGATTTTATTTTATGCAACTCCTTTTATCAATATCTTTTGGAGGTGATCATTTAACGCCACAGCAGGACAACTCTGCTCTGAAATCATCTCTTGCTGCTGAGTGCTAATATGGCAACACTAGTTCCCTGTGCCTGCAAAATCCTGGGTAAAAGCAGGGGAAAAAAGTTTATATCCTCTTTTGCCACTCAGTTCTCTATAACTTTGTCTCAGTTTTCTCTCCATCCAGCATTTTTACACATGTTGTACCTTAGAAGACCTCAGATCTATTAAACACTTTAAAACACTAAGATTTAAAGACTGCGTATTGATAGACGACTCTGTGATATCTCTTTAGTCTTCTTCTGCTTTGTACTGGTAAGCCACTTTTCCTGGTGAAATTCCTGAAGGAGACTCTGCAGAAGTGGTGGTGTCTGGCAAGATCAGTGTTCCCCTGATGTGGTTCACACCTTCATCAGTTCTAAAATGTTATTTGAATTTTGTGGGACAGGAAAAAAAAAAACCTGTTGCAGCAATGAACTAGCAAACTTGTTCGAATGCAAATTTCCAAGTTTTCTTATCACGATACGTAAGTATATAATCACATTGGAATAGGTGTGTGCAGTTACCAATTAATTGTTCTCTGTTAGAAAAGGAAAGGCATATCTGGTTAAAATGCAGATCCCAGGCTGCATTTGTAGTCTTGACTCTGAGAGCTTGTTTACAGCATGGTTTTTCAATCAGCTTGAGGGCCCATGTGAGCGTGTAAAAAGAGGCGAGGCTGACTGGGATCAATATGTAGGTTTAAGCGTTGAAAGATGTGACTGCTACATATAAAAGGAGGTAGTGTGGAACAAGCAGACTACCTTAACAGAGCAGAGACAAGGAAGACAGACTTGGTAGGGCTGTGTTTTACGAGACTAAAACACTTCTGCAAATGCACCACTTGTGACTGTTCCTCTGCTGATGTAAAATGGGTTGCTGCCTCTCATTTCTATCAAAATGTCACCCGTGCTGGGGGTAGAGCAGAAGCATCTGACACCTCACTTCTGGTGTTACGTAACAGAGCGGTGCGCATTAGATGAAGCTACAAAGAACTACAGTGCACTTAGACTGAACAATGTTAATGGCCTCGTCTTTAATGGTGTAAAGTTTCCACCAATACGTTTATGAAGAGACATATCCTTATACGTGTTTTGATCATTTGGTGGGGGTGGGGAGGTGGAAGCAGGCAATAACAGAACTCTTTTCTGCAAAAGCTATACTGAAACCTTTTCCATAATGTTATCATGATCAGTAAATATTTAACAGAACCGCATCTCACTTCCACAGACTTAGTGACATGCGCAACCACCTCCCATATTTCTTGTCCATTTTGACATGCTGAAAACACCTCTGTCATCTTTTTGACTGGCAGCTTTTATCAGAATAGCTCAAAAATTCTAGAGAACAGCCCATCCCTGTTACCTGTTTGTTGATTCCAATCTTATTCTGCGGTTAAATTTAGACATCATGAATAGCACTCAAATGAGACACAGTATCAGCAGCTTGTAGTTTCCAGCAGAATCTTTCATTTTTCTTCTCATTACATATGTTCAACTTCTTTTTGATTTTTCTGTTCAGTTATGAAACTAAGGCTGCTTGCCTCCTATGCATTCACTTTATATCAATAAGAGCTCTAATAGTGCAGGGATTCAATTTGAAAGATAAATGCTTTTACAGTGTACCTTGATGAGAGAGAGGGACTAGATATATTAATTCATCTATTGTTTTCATGAGCATTTAGAGAGGTAATAAATGAAAACTTTGCAGAATTTTTGGTTGTATTAAGTATTTAGATTTCAGATTTCATGTGCTTTTGACATTATGAGTGTAGTAATGGATTTCAGTAGTTTAATTTGAATTCTGTGATTACCACACTTAACTTATAAATGGCTACCAAGTCTAGATGGATGCTCGTGTAATCTGTCAATAAAGGTAAATAAATCCTTCTGTTCATGATGTCAGCTTTATATCAACTTGCTCATATGCTACGGCAAAATTATACTTCTAAAGAATGTCTGAGTTGTTGATGTTTACAGTCTAGCTGGTAGGAAGTGTGAAGAGAAACAGGATACAAAGCAGAATTATGAATAATATACTAAAAAGCCTTACAAATAGGATCCTAACTTCAAGATTGGAACCTAAGTTTTCCTATCACTTAGGCTTGTTTCTACACTCTTACTTGTGAAGTTGAATTGGCTAAATTCACTTTGACTATTGATGAAGGAAGAACATGCATCCATAAAGACAGAAAAAACTTACTGGTGATTAATTATCTGATAACAGCATTTTCAAAAAATAAGAAAGTTTTGTGCACTAAGTTGTATGCTTACTTATGTCCAGGAGTAATGGTTGGTCATACTACGTAACCTTGTGAAAGCAGAAACATTTCAGGAACAGAGCATTATATATTTACAGTGAATTTAAAACTGTAGAGTTGTCAATGTGTTTTCAAAAGCTTTGAGAGCTGTGGACTTTGACTGGACTAAGCTTAGATTTGCGAAGGAATTTGTAATACTGAAACCTGCCAGAGCTGTGACTTAAGTGCCCTTCTACAAGGCATAGCAAGAGAAATACATCCAAGACATGAATTCAGTGAGATGGTCAAAATGGACAAGGAACCTTATAGACTCATAAGGAGAAGATGTCAAGGAGAAACACTACGATTCACAACCCCTTTCTAGATTTGTTAACTATACTAATCCTTCCAAGAGAGTACGTGTGGAAATTACATGTTGAATCTGATCCATTTTGTACAAATAAATTATTTTTTTGTGTGTGAAAAAGAGACTTAAATTAAACTCCATATATCCGCATAAGTGTTCTACCCATTAGAATCTGGAAGCGCTGTCTTACTAATACAAATAAATATAATTTCTGCACATTTGTCGTGGTTTAGCCTAGCTAGCAGCTCAGCCACCATGAGGTCACTCCCTCACTCCTCCCCTTCAGTGTGGTGGAAGGGAGAAAAATGTAACAAAAGACCTGAGGGTCGAGACAAGAACAGGGAGATATCACGCACCAACCATGGCCCCAGGCAAAATGGACTCAGGTTGGGGACAAATCAATTTACTTCATTAATGGTTCATTCAGAGAGGATAACAAGAAACAAAGCCAGATCTTAAAAACACCTTCGCCCCACCCCTCCCTTCTTCCTGGCTCTACCTCCTCTCCCTCCTTACCCATCAGATTGCTGCAGCATGGACTTTTTCCACAGTCACAACTTCTTAGGACAATGACACCTGCTCTGGCATGGGGTCCTCCATGGACTGCAGGTGCACCTCTGCTCTATCGTTAATCTTCAGCAGCATGGAGTCCTTTCCCATGGAAGACAGTCCTCTATGAAGTCCTTCAAGCACAGCCACCTGCTCAAGTGTGGGGTCCTCCAAGGGCTGCAAGTGGATCTCTGCTCCACTATTAATCTCCATGGGCTGCAAGGGAGCAGCCTGCCATCTCACCAAAGGCTGCAGGGGAATCTCAGCTCCGGCATACCTCTTCCATCTCCCTCTTCACTGACCTTGGTGTCTGCAGAGCTGTTTCTCTCACATCCCCCTCCTCTCTTTACTGCAACTACATCAGGCCCAGCCAGCCCAACCAACCTCGGTGACCCTGGCAGGACAATCTTTGCCCAGTTGGTGCCCCAGGAGCAGGGCACTTCAGAGCTCTCCAAGTCACACTTCCACAACCACCCATCAGGGTGCACCACCAGGCACAGCTGCTTGCCTGGGAGGCTGGGGAACCAGGTTCCCCTGCCTCCCCCCTCTCTCCACTTCAGGTGCCACACGGCAAAGGTTTCTTTGTGCTTTCTTAAATACGTCTTTCACAGAGGCGCTGATTGGCTCGGCCCTGGCCAGAGGTGGGTCCGACATGACCAGAGTCAGGTCTGACTTGGAAGCCAGGGAAGCTTCTAGCAGCTCTTTACAGAGGCTATTCCTGTAGCCCCTCCCTCGCTACCAAAACTCCACCACATAAACCCAACACACCTAAATGGCATTACTGTTTTCCAACAAAATCTCTTTCACATGCCCATGGAAATGCACGGATATTTTGGAGCATAGAGACTTTTCATATTTAGCAGCAAAAATGGTCTGTGAATAATACGTGTGCCTGAAGAAGCTATTTGGAGCCACCTCTTAATTATATGGTTCTACAGAATTCCCTCAGTTTCACGAAAGAGAACTATTTGTGTCCTGTTGATAAAAGATCATGCAGTATTTTAAATATTTGTTTAATTGAAGTTATATTTACAAGCTTGACTAAGAAAAATGACACTCATTAAAAGAACTGCAAGACCATGCTGAGATGGCCTTTGATCTGCTGACTTCTCAGTTGTGTCCCAGTTCCACAGCACAGAATCACAGAATCATAGAATGCTCTGGGTTGGAAGGGACCTTACAAATCACCTAGTTCCAAAACCCCCCTGCCGTGGGCAGGGAAACCCTCCACTACACCAGGTTGCTCAAAGCCTCATTCAATCTGGCCTTGAACACCTCCAGGGATGGGGCATCCACAAGTTCTCTGGGAAACCCGTTCCAGTGCCTCACCACCCTCACTGTAAAAAATTTCTGCTTTAAATCTACTCAAAACCTACCCTCTTTCAGTTTAAAGCCGTTGTCCTTTGTCCTATCACTACACATCCTGCTAAAAAGTCCCTCTACAGCTTTCTTGTAGGCTCCCTTTAGGTACTAGAAGGCTACTAGAAGGTGTCCCCAAAGCCTTCTCTTCTCCAGGCTGAACAATCTCAACTGTCTCAGCCTGTCTTCATAGCAGAGGTGCTTCAGCCCTTGGATCTACTTTGTGGCCCTCCTCTGGACTCACAAGATCATGCTGAAATGGCCTTTGATCTGCAGAATTCTCAGTTGTGTCCCAGTGTCCATGTCCGGCTCCATGTCATTCTTGTTCTGGGGACCCCAGAGCTGAACACAGTACTCCAGGTGGGGACTCACAAGAGCAGAGTAGAGGGGCAGAATCATCTCCTTGACCTCCTGGCAACTCTTCTTTGGATGTAGCGCAGGATACAGTTGGCTTTCTGGGCTGCAAGCGCACATTTCCGGCTCATGTTGAGCTTCTCATCAACCAACACCCCCAAGTCCTTTTCCTCCATGCTGCTCTCAATCCAATCTCTGCCCAGCCTGTACTTGTGCTTGGGATTGCCCTGACCCACGTGCAGGACCTTGCGCTTGGCCTTGTTGAAAGTCATGAGGTTCACAAGGGCCCATCTCTCCAGCCTGTCAAGGTCCCTCTGGATGGCATCCCTTCCCTCCAGCATGTCCGCAACACCACACAACTTGGTGTCATCTGCAAACTTGCTGAGGGTGCGCTCGATCCCACTGTCCATGTCGCTGACAATGATATTAAACAGCACCGGCCCCAGTACTGACTCCTGAGGAACACCACTCGTCACTGGCCTCCACTCGGACATCAAACCATCGACCTCAACTCTGGTTGAGATGGGTATATACTATTTTCATAATCTTCCTTTCTGTGTTTCCTGCTTCCATTTATTCCTTTCTATGCAAAGGAAACCCAGCCATACATGTCCAGAGCAAGTGATAATATGGCCCAATACTCTTTTTGGTACAGACATGTCCTAGTTTTAGCTAGGACAGAGGTTTTTTTTAACAGCTAGAAGAGCTCCGTGTTTTGGTTTTACTCAGAGGCTCGCTCTGAGAAGAGCACTGATAGCAAGCTGCCAAGGACTTTTCAGTGTGCCGGAGTGCAGAAGCACGGCGGGATAAGGGGGGAGCATAGCTGGGACAAGGGGGACACGATTCCCCTTGTGATTTGTGTGGAACTTAAGACTGAGGGCCAAACTGGCCAATTAGTATTCCATATCATGCAGCGTCATGCCCAGTATAAAAGCGAGGGGCAGCCGGGAAGAAGGGCTTTTGCGCTTTGGCTCTTTTGCACTTTTGCTCTTTTGTGCTTGCTGCGCTGTTGCTCTGCTGTTTTTCTTTCTTTTCTCTCTCTCTCTCTCTGCCCCTCTCTATTTCGAGGCCTCGCGTTCATCCGGGATTGCAGCTTCGGGACGAGACGGGCTTCGCATACGAGGGGGTGGTGAGCACCTATCCTGTGTATTAAATCATCTGTATTAAAATCATTCTTATCTCAACCCACGGGTTTCCCGTTTATCCTTTAATTCTCTCCCTCATTCCTGGGGGTGGGGGAGGGGGAGTGACCGGCTGTGTGTGGGAGGAAGTTTTCAACCTAACCCACGACAAGACATTAGCTGCCTGGGTGGCCTACAGGTTACATACACCTTGAAATACTTAGAGTCTGGCAGAAAGAACTCTACTTTTATTAATGCAGTCTGATTTATCCTGTAAGAAGCAGTTCTGTAAGCACTTAGTACTGACATAAAGCTGTCTCCTGGAAGCCATCCCCACTTGACCTCAATAAGCCTGTGGAAAGCAATTTCTTCAATATATACTTGTAGGCTAACACCAGAAATTCATTTCTGTAATAAATATCTTAAATGCTAACTATTTCCCAGTCTGACTTCCTGCAGAAGATTTCCTTAAGAAATGACTACAAAATTAAGTACATTCTCTGTACTTGTGAGTAGAGATTCTCATTTTAACATGTATGCAAATCACAGCCTCTGTTCAATGTGGTAAAACATTTTTCATTTTCTTCATTCACACTTGCTTCTCTAAATAATTTTTTATAAATCTTTGTTGTTTCAGTCACGTTCTTATTGCTTGTTCAGAACTCAATGGCATGTGTGCCATAGTACGCAGCATATTGTGTGAAAGTTCTCTACAATACAGTCTTTTCCTTTTAAAGTGTTTGCCATAATTTTTCATTATAGATCCTGTCAAAACTGCGTTAGACAACATACTGTTTGCTAAAACATCCTATTTCAAATTATACCAAGCATATGCAGCTAAAGCCAATGTAAATGGGTCTTGAGGAAGTAGCATTTCCTCCTTCTGATAAGAAGGAGTCAATGTTTTGATATATTTTTGGCAATGAATTCTAAAACCTGGACCATGAGTGCTAAAGAGCTTGTCAGTTTGGGAGCTAATCCATATGCCAAGGAAGCATTAAACAAATATGCAGCTACTCACTTTAGGGAATGACCAGATACGAATAAAACTTTCACGAGGAAATCAAGCCCAACTACTGGTAAGTGTAAGGTGAAATTTTAAATCACTTTTGACAAGGTGGAAAAGCAGACAGGGTCATAATGTAACTGCAGTATAATGTGCATGATTAACTTACTGTGGACCAGTTCCCTGGCAGCAGGGTTTTACATAGGCTGTGTTGTAGAAATAAATAATCGTTGAGAGAAAACATGTAACTCAAAGTGCAGAGGCACACAGAAATAAAAGAAAAAAAAAAGTTTGGAAAAAGTGAACAAGCAATGATTTCATTTTCTAATTACAGGTCTTGGCAGTGGACTCTACAACACAATTTTATGTTTCCACTTAAAGCCATAAGTCTGTCTTCTCTACTGGAAAATAAGTAGAGAAGCTCAAGTATCTTCAAATATACTGTTTGACAACAAAACTTTTCTACTCTACATGAATGATGTATTTATTCATACCTTTAATAGAGTGCTAGGTACAGGTCTCCTTCTTAAGTTCTTAGATCTGACTGAATTCTTCACTTCTACCAGTGGATGGTACAGTCTGTTAGCATATCTGAAGCTCAAATGATCAACTTGGGGAAAAAAGCCACCTCCTCCTGCAGTTGCTTTCGGTTTTCTCACGCATAGTTAAATCAGTGCATTGAGAAGTAATATTCTACAGGGATGGATGCAGAATTAGCCCCTGCAGTCTCACCAGAGTTTAATGGGTGGTCTGATGTTAACGGCATCAGTTTCTGCCATCTGTTCATAAGGGGACCACTGGCTGTTCAGTGAGCCCCTTTGTTAGTCATGCTAAAAGGGATTTGGATGGCTAAAACTGAATTGTGTGACTACCCCCACCTAGCAAAACCATCAGTGCAGTAAATAACTGATGACAGGAAAAGAGGAAAAATTAGAGTAATAAAATTATTTAAATACTTGGAGGATTAGTTCCATTTTCTCAGTTCTTTTGATTTAAAGAGCTACATGCCAAGTACTGTAGTAGAGAAACTGTATTTACTCACTACAAATAAATTGTCCAATAAATTTAGACATGTTTGTATAAAATCAATCCTGGTTTCACAAATATATTGTTTTATTTCATAAGTAGTGAAAGTAACATCTGTGTAGTTTGAAGAAGTATGTTACAACTCATAGCCTGTTTTGGACTAATGGTCTCGCACATGTCTTGTTCTGTCTAATTTATAATACTTATTTTGTTGTCTTATTCCAGATACCTAATAAAATGGGGGGAAACTATAATATCAGATGACATGGAAGAACCAGTTCTAAAACTAAGTAAAGTACATATTTAAGCTTGTATAAGAGCATTCTAACTTGTATAAAAAGCTATTCAGGAAAAAAAATGTGCAGAAGTGAAAACATAGTTGTTTAAATATTTATTTTAAAAGTATAATATGGTTTAAGAAAATAGTTCTTTTAAATTCAAAGAAATGTTTGTACTTACTATGTTGCAATATCTGCCCAGATGCAATTTTGTAGAAATTCATTTCAGGAGAGTTCTGCAGGGTATTAAATACTAACGTGAAGCAAAGATAAGGATTAGAGCTAATCAAAAGCTAAGCATAACAAAAATCGCGGATATTTAGACAGATTGTTAATTATCTAAGTGTTTAAACATGAATTCCCTAAAGAACAGTCAGCGTTAAAGACATCCCTGAGAAATGTGTCTACAGAAAAAAAGGCTTTTTACTCTAAAAGTGTTTATTTGGATGTGCTAATTAGCTGTTTAAGCATACTTTAGTTTGAAAGCAGCTACAAATTATATTGTTATCAATAAGAACACGCCTTTTCAACAATGACCTTCATCGCTTCCATTTTTTCTTTTCTAATTAGAGTCTGGGGAAGCATTTATTCCAGACCAGTTTCCACATCAGTACTGAAGCAAAGTTAAATTGTTTTCAGCTTTCTTTACAAGAGCTGAACAAGCTCTAGGCTACCGTCTTGCTCCTCGCTCCTGCTTTTATTTATGTCATACTTAATTCCAGCTTATCTGGTCTTCCAGCAATTAAGAATTATGCTACGAAAGTTTGCACGGAAACCTGTGAGTTAGAAGTTGAGCAGAAAGATATGTTCAGTTATTATTTATTACGAGCAAAGCTCTCCTTGCACTGAGCATAAAAGAGGATTTCATGGTGATCTTATATCTGAAATGTATCTGGGCTCAAATTGGCCAGCACTTATTCTACAAGTATCTATGGGTGTGCAAGTGTACCTATTGAGTGCACTGAGTACAGACATAAAATGAAAAGAGGAAAAACTGCTCGTAGGAATAAGGATATAGAGGACTCTACCCTTCAACTGTAAAGTTATGCTTTGGAAAGAGAGGTCATCCATCAAGGCTTAGAATGAGAGTTTTCTTCTGTTGCATAAAGGATCTGTGATGCCATGAATCTGACCAGAAATGAGATAATTCCTTAGTTCACCGTGTGATGTAGTTAGATGATGTATCGGGTTTATGTGGCAAGGTTTTGGTAGTGGGGTGGCTTCATGGGTGACCTCTACAAGAAAACACCAGGAGCAGCCCCCATGTCAGATAGAAACAGTTCCAGTTGGCTCCAAAACACACCCGCTGCTGTCAAAGCTGAGCCTGTCAGCAACAGCGGTGACACCTCAGGGAAAACATATTTGAGAAAGGATAAAAAACACTGCATGGTAGCTGTGTGAGAGAGGAGTAAGAAAAAACATGAGAGAAACAGCCTTGCAGACATCAAATTCAGTGAAGAGGGGGAGGAGATGCTCCAGGCACCAGAACAGAGATTCCCTGGCAGCCTGTGGAGAGACCGTGATTGTCCCCCTGCAGCCAATGGAGGAGCCATGCCAGAGCAGGTGGACATGCCCTGAAGGAAGCTGCAGCTTATGGCAAGACCGTGTAGGACAAGACTCCTGGCAAGAATTGTGGCCCATGGAGAGGAGCCCACACAGAGCAGGTTATCTGGTAGGAACTGTGGCCCATGGACCCATGCTGAAGCAGTCTGTTCCTGAAGGATTGCATCCCATGGAAAGGAACCATGCTGGAGCAGTTCTTGAAGAACTGCAACCTGTAGGAAGAAGCCATGATGGAACAGTTTGTGAAGGATTGTATCCCATGGGAGGGACCCTTGGAGCTGGAGAAGATTGTGAGGAGGAAGGAGTGGCAGAGATGAAGCATTATGAACTGACCACAATCTCCATTTCACATCTTCCTTCCCCACATCACTTCCCCTGCTAATAGAGCAGAGAAGAGGTAGAATACTTATGATCAAAGAAATGAAGTTGAGCCTGGGAAGAAAGAGTGGGTGAGAGGAAAATGGTTTTAGTTTTGTATTTGTTTCTCTCTATCCTACTCTATTTTTTATTTTATTTTAATTGGAAATAAATTAATTTAATCTTCTGCAAGTTGAATCTGTTCTGCCTGTGACTGATTGGTGAGCAACCTCCATGTCCTTATCTTAACCTACAAGCTTTTCAGTCTAATTCAGTTTTGTAGTGCTAGACGTAAGACTAGCTAGCAGTAGTAGTTGTAGATTTCAGCATAGACTTATAACATAGATCATAAAAATATGCATTTTTACTTTTTACACCAGCTTTTCCAAATATTTGAGAACTGCTTTGTATCTTTTGTAAGTTTTTTAAAGAATCTTAATGACTGCTATTAGTATGATTTGCTGAAGTGCTTCTTTCCTTTTGATGTATTGGTTCATTTATAACATTGTGATTATGATTTGATCATTTGATTACAAAAATGTCAATTTGCACTTTGAGAATAAGAAGCTGATGGTTATTTGCAATAAGATCACTTTAAGAAAAGTTCCATAATTTCAACATTACAGAAATATGATTAATTTAACTTCTTTCCTATCAGCAAGAACTTTCAGAATGGATATCTGCTGTGGCATTTTCTTACAGACATAAATCTTTCTGTCAGAAAGATTGACTAACCTTGTATCTTGAGTGCAATTTGACCTGAAAGGACAATGCACCAAGGACAAATTTCTTAAGATAAACAAATAATCAAACAAAAACCTCTGAAACAATTTCTTTTCCAAAAAGTAAAGCAAATACTTCAAATATGAAATTAATGCTTCAGAACTATGTAAGCTTTCTTAAAAATTGTTGCTGATTAGAAATTTTGCCTTTTATGTATTTTTAGATAGAAACAACATACAATAGCTTTTGACCTTTCCAAAATGATGTATACTGATTAGCCAGAATTCTTGTTCCTCTGACAGTCTACTGCCTTCGTACAGTATGTGTCACAAGACAAAACTATCAGTTAGCCGCCACGCTCCAAAATTTTAGCGGTGCTAGTTCTTCTGAAGAGCAAAATGTCACCAGTAGATCAACCAAGCCCTCTTTTCTTTCACTTCATCCCCCAGAGGTGAAGAATAATTGTGAATATCTTAATGTGAGGATCACAGTTATTGTATAGTTTTGTAAAGTTCTTTTATTTCCCTTCACTTCCATTTTATGAGTGCCTCTGCATCCCTAGCACTCTTGCTACATATTGAATAATTAAACCTTTTTTTTATTTATTTGCAGAACTACAATGTTAAAAAATGACATTTTATTCCTGCTGTTGTTCAATAACAGTAGTTTGAAACTCTCATCCAAGAATAATAACTATGTGTATAAACTTACAGACCATAATGTCTCACTGCCCGTTGAGAAGAATATTTCACAAATATACTGCCATACAAAGGTCTTTGAGTTCCTGCAAACATATACTTTATACCTCAGTTGAAAATGTTAATAATGGGAAAACATGCAAGCATCTTGACCATTATTCTCTTCTCTGGATCTCACTATAGATTTAAATATCTAGTACCCATTTTAATACCCTAGAAGGTTATCTGCATCAAATATTCAAAAGCTGGTTCCACTAGTTCATCTACTTGAGTTCTTCTTTTATTTGCAGTCCTCATAAGTGATCCATAGGGGAGGCAAAAATGATCATATATGAACAAATAATATTAAGGGCTCTACTGCGGGGAAAACTGTCAAGGACAGACTTTTAGATAACCTATGAATTCAATAGAATGTGTTAATTGCTTGACACCTGAGTAACAAAGGAGCTATTGACAACACTTACTGGATATTAGTGGCAGCTGATGAAATTTAACCTTATTTTCCTAGGTGGTTAAGTTCTGTTCTTATTTTCTTTTACTCAGACTTTATAGCACTCATTAGAACACTTGAATATCCTCCATTTGGACTGTAACATGGCTAAGAAATCATCTGATTTTTTTTTTCCCCCTAGGTGGAGAAATGTCTAATTTGGGCTAATAATAGTATTGCTTTATGTAAGTTTGGTTCTATGGATTTACAGTAAGAGGAAAAAACAACACAGAAAGAAAAAAAAAGTGCTAACAAAAAAAAAAACACCAACAACAAAAAAATAATTTATAGAAGGACACCTTCTGTTTGGAGAAAGTGAATTTGATCAAGGATTTTTGTCAATACGAAGTTCCCACCAACTGGTAAAGGGGAAATGTAGCCCTCATCTTTAAAACGGGAAAATAGGAAGACCCAGAAAACTACAGGCCAGTCAGTTTCACCTTTGTGCCCAGCAAAATCATGGAGCAGATCCTCCTGACAACTCTGCTAAGGCACATGGAAAAAAAGGAGGTGATTGGTCACAACCAGCAGGCGTTCACTAAGGGCAAATCGTGTCTGACTAATTTGATGGCCTTCTGCGACGGAGTTACAGTGTTGGTGAATAAGGGAAGAGCTGTTTAACACTATTTAACATTGTTGGTGACACAGAAAGTGGGATTGAGCGCACCCTCAGCAAATTTGCAGACAACACCAAGCTGTGTGGTGTGGACAAGACGCTGGAGGGAAGGGATGCCATCCAGAGGGACCTTGACAGGCTGGAGAGGTGGGTCTGTGAGAACCTCATGAAGTTCAACAAGGCCGAGTGCAAGGTCATGCACATGAGTTGGGGCAATGCCAAGCACAAATACAGACTGGGTGAAGACTGGATTCAGAGCAGTCCTGAGGACAAGAACTTGGGGGTGTTGGTTGATGAGAAGCTCAATGTGAGCCGGCAATGTGCGCTTGCAGCCCAGAAAGCCAGCTGGATCCTGGGCTGCATCCAAAGAAACGTGGCCAGCAGGTCGAGGGAGGTGATTCTGCCCCTCTACTCTGCTCTAGTGAGATCCCACCTAGAGTACTGTGTTCAGCTCTGGAGTCCCCAACACAAGAAGGATATGGAGCTGTTGGAGCGAGTCCAGAGGAGGGCCGCGAAGGTGATCAGAGGGCTGGAGCACCTCTGCTATGAAGACAGGCTGAGACAGTTGGGGCTGTTCAGCCTGGAGAAGAGAAGGCTCTGGGGAGACCTTCTAGCAGCCTTCTAGTACCTAAAGTGGGCCTACAGGAAAACTGTAGAGGGACTTTTTATTAGGTAGTGTAGTGGTAGGACAAGGGGCAATTGCTTTAAACTGAAAGAGGGTAGGTTTTGATTAGATCTAAGGTAGAAATTTTTTACAGTGTGGGTAGTGAGGCACTTGAACAGGTTACTCAGAGAAGTTACAGATGCCCCATCCCTGGAAGTGTTCAAGGCCAGGTTGGATGAGGCTTTGAGCAACATGATCTAGTGGAAGATGTCCCTGCCCATGGCAGAGGGTTTGGAACTAGATGATCTTTAAGCTCCCTTCCAACACAAACCATTCTGTGATTCTATGATTTTCAGAGAAAGGGGTAGAATGTTAAAAACATAGAGTTTATGCTCTTTAAAAAATTATAGGATATTACAGACATTAAAGATATTGAATGTAGTGTGGCCGTAATTTACTGCTGGAAAAAATGCTCATAAGGATTTTAGGTATTTTTAGTTCTCACAGTCATTTCATGTACATAATTTAGAAGGATAGGAAGAAAATAGATCTCTCTTGACACAGAATCCACATATGAAAGATTAAGTGGTAGAGGTACACTTTCCATAAAGCATGCTCCAGTGCCTTCCTTCTTAAAGGACATGAACAATTTTAATACATCATTCTCAGCTCTAAGCTAGTATTTCAGACAATACAGTATCTCCATGGGTCGCTTCTGGAAATGAGACTCAGGTGCTTCTGAGTGCTATTCTGTAAATGAGACTCAGGTGCTATTCTGAGCCTATTAAGGTGAACTTTTGTCTTAAGATAAGAATGCCACCTTTGGGATTCCTGAGGAAAAGTCTGAGTTTCTGACTTCTCCCCAAAGATGAGGTCCCTTCCAACCCTTCTAACCATTCTATGACTCTGTGATTCTATGCTGGAGCTGGATGCAGGCATCCTTATGCCAAAAAGGGTCTAAAACTTCTTATATTCATGTACAACTTAGAGCTGTGTGCCTTCCACATGAGACACAATTGTTCCTGGCAGTTGCAACACTATATATTTACATGGGCTGAAATTTAAAGAAACAAAAAAGAAGGAAGGAATGACAGTCAATACGTAGGGAAGAGAGTATTACACAATTTATTGAAGGTGATGACAGGAAACTAAGCATTGACCTGGCTAAAAGTTGAAACAGATTTATAGGGATCATCTGATTGTCTGTACTATGTTTGAACAGAAAGTTGTCAAAAATACATTTTACAGTTTGATCTTTGTATAAAATACACATACTGTTGTCATTAGGATTATTTAAATTACAGGTTATAAAGGTGAAAATCGTCAGAGCAAGGTGAGAATAGAGCTGCAACCAAGACAAAACTTTTTTTCAGAGCAGCAAAGAAGGCAAATAGCGCGGTTTAGCCAAAACAGAAATATTACTAGAAATGCTGTGATCTTATTTCCATTGCTCAGAAGAACACACAGCTCAAAGCTCTTCCTGAATCCCCACCCAGAGAAGTGGAGCAAACCACTCCACAGTTGTGCAGATTCTCTATTGAGTAGCACCAGGTGAAGTGGAGCAATAAAGTCATGCAACTTTAATTGTCTTTGCTCAGATTCTGATGCACAAGAGAAAATAGCTTATTTTCTTCACTATATTAATCTGTAATCTTTGCATAATAGCTGGAATAATTCTTTTTCCCCATGTGTCAGAGAGGCTCTTCATTGTTAATTTTGTTTTCTTAAGAGTGCAGCAGTGGGTCATCATTTAAAAAGAGCAGACTTTTCAACTTTAAAGAAAAGATAATATTTGTCTTTTGTGGCCTCAAAAAAAAAAATCATATTCTTACAACACCAGATGAAAAAAGAATACTCTTGCCATGGTTATTCCCCAAGCTTCTGTTTATAAACACCCACTATTCTTACAAAATTGTTGTCATTGAACTTGATTCAGAATGATAAAGATATCTGTGAAATGAGCTTCCTGCCAGAGAGCTGAAGGATAGGACACAGTTACATTAGGGAAAAAATATTATAGGTAGAACTTGTGACATTGAGTGCCTTTTACTAAGATTGTTTAACACTTTATGTTATAAGGCTTTGCTTGGTTATCTACAAGGTTACTAAACTGAAATTGTTTGAGTTGAGGTTTTTTCATGCTAGGTATCTGCCTCAGGCTGAATTTTATACATTTATTTTTCTTTAACACGTAAAAATGTGGCCACCTTTTACTGTAAGATATATATACCATGAAAGTAAGGACTGGGAATGTGGTAGTGGGGAGCGGACATTTTTTGTTCTCATAAGAACTTTTCAAATTGTGTTACCAATTACATAGTAATTTCCTAGTAGATGTTTTATAGTAGTTTATTAACTGTTAAAACTGACAGAGCTTTCACATGCCCTGAGATTTTACTTTCACCCCATCTCAGTACCTTGCATTGACTGCCTGAAGATAGATACTGAAAGGACCTGCAATCTCAGTCAGGAAGGTGGAGAGAAGATAGGAAAATGGTAAGAGGTGAGGAGTATCCCAGGAATCACACAGAAGGGTTTAAAGTCATATTTTTAAGACCTTTACCACACTTGCTGTTGTTCTCTGAACTCAAATTGGCCCAATCTTACTTGAAGTACTGTACCCACGGTACTCCAGATAAGGGCTTACTGATTTTTATATATTTTAGAAGTTTTTTCATTTATATGTCTCTGTATTATACTACTCATAAGAACATGACATTAACAGTACATGTGCAGCTACAGTTTGGGTCTTCTTCTTAGCCAGCTGTTTTTCATTCTTTCTGTTTGTAATTGAATACCTTTGCCTTTGAATTGTTCCACTTTGACAGTGAAAAATTGGCATCTTCTATCCAAATGTACTTTTCTGACCATTGTCACTCCAAACTTTAATAGTTACTTCTAGAAAATACTTGCTTGGATTGTTTACTAGAATATCATCTAAGACTGTCAAAAGCCTATAGTATCTCATCTATATAAGTCTGTTAGCCTTGAACAGAAAGAAGCAATTACATTAGACTGACAAGTTTTGTTCTTGGCAAATCTGTATTGAAGAGATATATATATTGGTAATCTTCCAAATGGTTTTCTTGTCTACTTCCTCCCTTTCCTAGTGCATGGCAACCTATTGCCAGTTCCAGTTACTTCATAAGTTCAAACAAGGAAGGTGCCCACATAGGACCTAGAGGTTCTGAGTATGTTGATGCTAATATGATGTCATTTGTTGGAATATCTACTTTTGCACTTTGCTTTTGATAATCTGGAAAATTCCTTCAAAACACATATGGAAGATTCTAAACAAATCAATCGCTCACAAGGTAAAGAAATGGCAAAAGTGAGATTCTTTGTCTTATCCTAATCTTCCTGTTCAAGCATAATACAGACTTTATTATGGTGGTAAAATCATATTTTATGAGAATTCTTGTGACTCATTCAGTATTCCAGGTATACCTACTCTTTACCCACTCAGTGTTAAGCAGTACAAAAGCATAAGAGAGTTTTTATACCTTGACTCATTTTTTGACTTTTAATTAAAGTCTGCAAGACATAGTTGCTCTTAGGACATGATGGTGAGACCACCTTCAGTGGGTCACTTTGATGATACCAGGAGGATGAAGTTATAAGAAATCTACAGCCCTGCTTGAAGTTCCAGTTGAGAATATGAATTTTTATATAGCCTCCTTCTGCAAACAGTGCTTACTTTTTGTTGTATATTTCTTATATGTATGATGTCTAGCACATTAGAGCTCTAGTTTCAAGTAGCATGTTGGGAACTACAATAATTAAATCTATCATTATCATCATCAAACAAGAAATTTACCATAGAGCTCTAAAACCATGTTGATCTAATTCATTTTGGCCTTGTTTTATGAAAAAAAAAAAAAAGCTGTGCAATGATTGAATTGATCTACGTGCTGTATTAACAGAGCCACATGAGAATCTATGATGTGATGCAACACAGAGGGGTGATCTGTCTCCTTGTCAGCAGATGTACCTCACTGAAAAAATGTTATTCTCTTTTACAAATATTCTACTAGTAGAAGTAATGTTTATAAACACTGAGTAACCAGCATTAGCCCCAATTTAAAGAATTATTACTTTTACACAGACTCTTTTTGTCAAGTAATTGTGCACCCTTTTGTCTATGTTGGTGTAACTTCTGTATTAAAAGCTCATACATTAATAAAGTAAGCCATAGAGATGATGATCTGGAAGAAAGATGAAATGTGGACATGCTAACAATACTGCTGTATGTTAAGAGCAATGACTGAGGTGAAAAAAATCACCAGCCCAGTCTGCCATTTGCAATAATTGTATGGTTGGTGTAAATATAGCAGACTGAGTATTAGATAATAAATGTGCAATCCCCTTTCTATGAGTGATCAATCAGCTTCCCAGAATCTTTATTGACTCAGTGCCCACAGATAATCATTGGAATCACATTCAACTAAAAACTGAAAATAGCATTTAAATTACATATAAAATTTCCTTTTTTTAAAACGTATTTATTGCTTAAAAAAGAGCAATGGAAGGATTTCTGTAAGTGACAACTGATTTCTAGGCAATCAGAAGTTAAGGACCCAGAATTGTGTCCTCATTAATATGTTATGCTGAATTATTTTATAGATGTAAATTCAACATATTAATTAATCACATTGATCCACATCCTCCCCAGAGTACTGCCTATATTTATATTCTCAATGGGTTCTGTTCCCTCAGCTTCTCTTTTTATCTTCAAATATCTGCTGAATTCCCTGACTGCCCATTCTCAGAGGTTGTTAACTTCTCATGTCCACATCTTTTAGCTATTCCCGACGGCATTTTTTATTTTTTTCTGACATCTTTTGGCTCATGGTGTCACATCTCAGTGTCAGCTCTCCAGATTTCACTCACTTCCATCAGTCAATCTTTTAAACAGTCTCTGCCTTCAGCTGCAGTCCTATGATGTACCTGCCTTATTGTAAATGCCATTGCTAAGTCCGTACCTGTTTCCCTTCACTCCTTCAGTACCGAGATCTCCAGACAGCAGCAATGAAATAATAAGCCCTGGTTTCAAAGGCTCTATAGAATCTATAGCTGCCAGAAACACATCTGCCTGACTGCAAATGTACCTATTGAACTAGATTCTGTCCTGTAAAGTGTACAGGTAAATGTGATCTGGGAGGCACAGTGTCTCTGAAGCCAAATTTTCTCTCTCTCTTTGACCCGTGCTCCTTAGCAGCAACTACTATGGGAGATACAGCTACTTGCGAGTGCTGAGTCTGTTGGGTATGAGAAAATATGACACTGCTCGTAAGACTAATGGGCCAATAATGCTAATGTTGACATGCACTGCAAGTCTCCTGGGTGATACTGCTTTCCAGTTGTTATTTAGCACTGCCTGTGTCAGCACAAATGGTGGTGTTTCTCCCACTTGCCTCAATGTTCAAGCCAAGAACTGAAATTAAGCCAATGCTCTGTCCATTCCTTGTTTCCCTCTGCTCCCACATGCTAACTCCTGGTCACTTATGAAGTGAAATATAGTTGGGAACTGCAAAAGTAATTAGTTTTTCCAAGTCAGCCACCCAACTGGAAAATAATCATTGTAAACAATCTATCTGGATGCTCTAAAATACTTTCAAAATTTATTTTCATTAAGTGTCCTGGTTTCACCTGGTATAGAGTTAATTTTCTTGCCAGTAGCTGGTACAGTGCCGTGTTCTGGATTTAGGATGAGAACAATGTTGATAATACAGTGATGTTTTAGCTGTTGCTGAGCAGTGCTTACACTAAGTCAAAGACTTTTCAACTTCTCATACTGCCCTGCCTGGAATCCCTGTCTTGGAAGCTCACTCTTGGAAGAATGTCATGGTGTGATTTCAGGACATCATAACCATGCAAGAGATGCCAATAGCCAGAAGCAACCATCAAAAGCTGTTATCTGTCAGAATTTCTTTTTACCGACTTTTGCCAGACTTACAAAATTTGTTCAGTTCTCACATTGAGACGGTTTACATGGAAAAACATTTCTATGTACTATAAAATACCACCTTTTTTCCCCCCTTGCACTATGCACCATTAGCTCAATGTCCTGAAGCTCTTATGATGGCTTTCACATTTCACTAAACATGTTATTTCCCATTCACTGTCTTCTCAAAAATCGGCCCTCACGTCATCTAAACACCAGTGAAAATGACACATATGCTTAAGGGTTTTATTTTCACTGGTCTGGCGAGAAAATCCAGAGATGTTTCTGCTTGTTAATCCAGCAGATCTGTAAACTCCTGTAACTTTGAATGCCACTGACAGCATGCAAAAACTTGAGCCATTATGACATGCTTATTGTCAATGTGCCCATAGCAATACTCATCAGTGTCATCTGTTTCAACTCAACTCTTATTTTCTCAATTGACACAAAAGAGCCAATACACCAGTCACAACCGTTCCAATTTTAATATGAGTTGAAGAATGATAACATTCATATATCGCCTGTGCCAACTTGTGATTCACCTGATCAACCTGAAATTTCAGGCATACAGAATGTAGTGGTAGGCCCGTGTAGACTCTTCTGCTGCTAAAAAAGTTTGAGGTCTATTACTTTCGTCTTTTTTCCTTATACTTTTTAAGATAGTTAACTAATGACAGGACAAGTTAGGCAAGAGGTTAGAAAAACTCTATCAAAGAAAAGCTAGAGCCCTGTGCTATGGGACTTTTTGATGTTTATATGTTTCACTGTGAGTCTGGGTATCTGTATTTTGTCTGCAGACAGTGGAAAACTATGAAATACTGCTAACAGAACATATCTGCAGCTAATATAAAACATCCTACATTAGACCAAAACTATGTGGATCAGCATTGCCACTGTTTTTGGCATCCAAGTGTGTTTTTCTTATTATTTTTTTTCTAATGTTTGAAGCCAAGAAATTTTAGCCTTCCCTGACCTGAACATCTTGGAATGAACATAGGCCTCTCCATGTTTATGAATGTTACAAAAACCAGGAAAGAAGAGACATTTGTTAACATTCTTCCAAATAATAGCTTTGTTATCTGCTCTTTTTCAGTCCTTTTGGTTGTCATTGTCTGTGTATGACGCATATTAAAAAGGGAACAATATTTGTCTTGCACAGCAGTTACATTTCTGTCACATTGATAATGTATGAGCATATTTCTAGTGTGGAGAATAACCTTGCAGTGGCAGACATTGCTTGGCACTTGAGGTTGGGACAACATGTGGCACACAAACCATAAATTTATCCTCCTCTGAATACAGAAAAGCACTTAACAAATGTTCTTTTTAATAGAGACTGGAGGCTGACTCTTACTGAGGAATCATTACAATTAAAGCAATGGCTAATTCTCAAAGCAGTATATTAACCTGAAACTCAAATGAAACATAAAAATTCTACAGCACTTTTAAATCTCTATACATCTATATTTATCTAAATATTTAGTTAGCGTGATAAGTCACTTGTGGGTCCAAGCCTGCATTACAGAAAAAAGTCTCTTCCCACTCTTTCCAAACTCTTTCCTCTTTTCTTACTTTCAGTCATCAAAAGAAGGCTACAGGAAACTGCAACCATGCATTTTACTCAGAGAAGGTTTCAAGCCCCTAATGGACAAGATGTTACTGTTGATTCTGGCTGATCACGCTGAAAAGCAAATCTCTGTCTCTCATAACAGCCTTCACCTAAGAATTAAACTTTGGTCTTGGAGATTTTTTGCAGAGCACATCAGTCACTCAATATTCTGGACATGTACCACAAGCTGGACTCAAAATGCATATCAAGCATGCATCAATAAACCTTAAGTTTCCCAGAGGTGTATTTAATAGTCGTTCTGTGACTGCTGAGTTAGAAAGTAAGGGAATTCTTGTGATGATTTAGATGGTCAGTCTGCTTTCTCATAAGCCAGGGAGGCAAAGGTTTGCTGAGTAGTGGGGAATTCTGCAAGTTTTAGTGTCTGTCCTTTTCTCTTAACTGTTCGCCACCTCTTAAGGCAGAGATCAGGAGCACTCTCTTAATGTGCGTTCTGGTACAGTAAATGGGATTGAAGCAATCCCTTCAAGTGCTATGTAAAAAAAAAATTCTTAGTAAATTGTGGTTTCTGAGAATGGAAAAGGGAATGAATGCTCTCCCTAATGCACTTCTGGGATTCACTGTAGACACAGGCAGTCAGAAAACCTCAGGGAATTTTTAGGATTTGCAATATGCAAGCAAGTGCTTTCCATAGCACAGTATATGGACTAAGCCCTGGCTTTTAGCTTGCTGTTGCACTATCCCTCAAAACCCCTTAAGAATCAGGTATCTTCTTCCTTCCCTTACTGCTCAACTTCGCACTTAGAGCAGTGGAAAAAAAAAAAAAAAAAAGAAAATGGTAAAACTGCACATTGCATTGGGAAGTGACGAGTGAAGATCCTTCAGGATTATCTAAACTATCTTCCATGTTTCCTTCATATAAATTAGTTTGGAATAATCTATTCTGAGTTTAACAAGAAGCCACTCTTCTTCTCTGAATAACGTAGTCATCCTTTTTTCTTTTCCTTTCCAGGTAAACAAGAGAGCACAAAGCAAGATCTTTAGCCTAGCTTTTATCCCATTCTAAACTATAAATTTTTCCCCATTTGTCTTTCACATGATGTTGTTGCTGCTCTTCCTGTGCTTTGGCACTGTGACATCCAAGGTTGAAATGCTCTCATTTCTCTTTTGATATCTCCAGTGTCTACATATATATCTCTGAGATGTCTGTTCTAACTTCCTCTTGTGGTCAATGGAGAAATAAAGACACTTTTAGGGCACTGTTTATCTGCTCTATTTTAGGCATCTACACCTGGAAGTGTTGAATTTGCACATGAAAACTTGATTGTCTGCGTAAGCTACAGAGTCTAAATAAGGAGCTGAAATATAGATGTTTACACAGTAAACATCTGTATTTAGCCAGATAAATCTGACCTCAAATTTCTCCCTCCCTCTTCTTTGGATTAAGCTGTATAAATAATTAGTAATTTCCTGCCTTTAAGCTGTTTTGTTACCAGAAGAAACATAGTTAACATGTATATATTGTGATATGGAACAATCAAACAGTGCTTTTGCATGAATCACAACTATTTTCTTTGCATGAAAGAAGTACAAATATTAAATATGACACTACTGATAGCACTTAAATTGAGTAACTACTTGTATGCTCTTCACACTTTGTTTTATGCAAACTGCTTCTGGGCACTCTCGCACTTATCTGTGTCTAACAATAGGATATAGATTGGAAGATGCTGAGTAGAGCAGAAGAATTATATACCTTTATATACTTTCCTGGCCATAATCCTGTTTTGCCCTCCAGTATAGAGCAGAGGCATACTGCTGATTGTGTAGCATGTCATCCTCTGTAATTCCATATCCTTCTTAGCAGAACTGGCATTTACTTAGTTGTTTCCTCTATTAAATGTAAGTACTAAGTTGCATTTCTGCAGTTGTTTGGAGACTTCTTCATCTCTAGGTAATGTCAGTAGTTCTGAGAGTACCCTATGCACCTAAACAAGATCCAGATCACTACAAATATACCATCTGAGACCCTTTAAATGTTTATTTTCATTACTTAAGGTTGCATTTTTACTCCTTGGTTGCTAATATGTGACTAATATGAAACATATTGCTGGTATATGATGGCAGTAAACCTTTTCAGTGAGGATTGATACAGAAGATCATTTAAAACTATCATTGGTTAGTGGTTTGGTATCAGACCAAGCCTTTCCTTGGTCCATTGTTTGCATCTGACTACTATTTGACCCTTTGCCTGACGAGGCAATGGCTTTAAACTGAAAGAGTGTAGATTTAGATTAGATATAAGGAAGAAATTTTTCACTCAGAGGGTGGTGAGGCACTGGAACAGGTTGCCCAGAGAAGTCGTGGATGCCCCATCCCTGGAAGTGTTCAAGGCCAGGCTGGATGAGGTGTTGAGCAACGTGGTATAGTGGAGGATGTCCCTGCCCATGGCAGGGGGCTTGGAACTAGATGATGTTTGAGGTCCCTTCCAACCCTAACCATTTCATGATTCTATGATACTATGATCCTTGTATGATGATTTAATGATGCTTTTTTTGCCCCCTAATAGTTGTCTTTTATTCTTGTTACGTCCTATTTTTCTTTATAATTTTGTCCCTACACATCTGTGCTACAGTTTGTAATTCTTCCTTAATAACCTGACCATAGTCTTAGGTTCTATATTCTTCATTCTCATGTCTGAGTTCTATGGAGGGTGTATGATTTAATCAAACTTATCTCTTGGTAGTCTCCCTGTTTTTCCTCTGCAGTGAGATAATTCGTAATTCTGTTCTTACTTTGATTTCTTTAACAGTACTAGCTCTTTTAAATTCTTTTGGTTTTAGGTATTGTCCCCTTCTACCTCTCTGAGTTGATTGAACTCTTTACGCCTTTTCACATATTTTCCTGCCCTAGAAGTTGTGAAGAGTGTTGTTTCACCCAAAGTCTTAACAAAGTTAATGACAGTCTTAAACAGTTCCTCTTTATTAGTTAGAATCTATACCTAATCCTCTCACTTAACCTTTTCCTATGAGAAAAAAGTATTAGTAAAGCAAGAGTAACAGGGTGTTGCACTCAGTGAGCCCGAGGTTCTTTTTAGACTTGTGAAACTTTTAAAGTCCTCCTATCTATGGAAAAAGCCTTAAACAGAAAGCCCAATACACTGAAAATAAGCAGACAACATTGAGAGAATTAAAATGAATCTCAAATGCATTCATGATTTATATTTCAAGATTTTGGAAGGATATGACACAGGACATTTAAGAGCTTGAGTGCCTAGTATTGAGTTACCAGTAGCAAATCTTAGAAAAAAGAAACAAAGTTTTGTTAGTTCTGAGGTAGGAAGGTGATATTTTAAAAATTGAAAATATGTTTAATATATATTTGTTACTCTAAGAATAAAATCTCAGATAGCTTTTGTTTGTTCATATTTAAAACAGTTGAGCAAATAGAGTTGAGCTTCCCAGAACAGCATGTGGTTCTCTGTCTTTTCTGGAAGATTATGTAGACTCATCTTAAACAGCACAAATAAAGAAAGAAGTTAAAAGTTTGTCTTAAAATTTAATAGGAGGATTTTATCTTCACCAATATACAAACAAATACAGAAACTCAAGAACTTGGACATCAACAAGGCATGTACCTGTCAAATATTTCTGAAAATGTAATGAAGTAAACTGTGAAACTGCAATATTTTTATTGCTAAGAATATTAACATAAGAAAACTCATTAAAAGATCCGTTGTTCATCTTGTGAATTTCTCTGACAACCTGCTGCACCTGAGCAGAGAGTGGAAACTCATTTCCTCTTGCTGGAGCAAGGACACTTCCCACAAAGCTGAGCCACCTCCATGCACTATCATTCCTCTCCCCTTCTCTCCCTGTGACCCACACGCCCACACCACCCTCTCCTTTTTATGAGTCTGTGGACTCATAAAAACCTGGAGATACTCTTGGTTTAGTAAATTGTCTCCCTCCTTTTTTTCTAACACCTCCCAAGAGGATTACCAAAAATATTTTAGAAAAGGCAGTTTTATCACCTTACCAACACCCTTTTCTATGCACAGAAATCTGAAAGAAAGAAATGCAGAAGAAGGGTAGGTAGGAACAATTTCATAAAAATATAGAGCCAGAAAAACAACAGAGCTTGTGGGAGACTAAAGTTAAGGCAAAGAAAATTGAGGTAACATAAGCGTCCTAGACAGATGGCTCTGGCTTCTCTCAAAACAACCTTCTACTGTTTCTTGAGTAATAGGGAACAGCTTTTTCCAAGTGGAAGGATATAAAGAAGCTCTTTGGCAGAAATATAAAAATATTTTCCTTTCTTTTTCCTGTACAAGCTGCTTTTTATTTCAGATTTTCAAAGCACTGGAGAAAGATATTTATGTAATGTTATCTGCCATTTGGAGATAAGAAACTAAGATTGAGAGTTCTGAAGTAGCTTGTTACTACATAAAAAGTTAGGGAACAAACAAGGAATGAAAGCTGGTTAAAAATGTTATCTCCGTTCCTCCCTCTCTCCCTATTTTCATCTCTCCTTGCATGTCTTCTGCTTTTCTTTCCCCTAGACTTTCCTCATCCTCTCTCTTTTGCCTATATTCACTTCATGTTGAAGTCTGTATCTTCCTGTCAGCAAGAATCTGGCACAATTTAAAAGAGATAACAGTAATGCGAGTGAACAAATACTCAACCATCTCATACGGCATAAATGTCAGAAGGGAAACTCTCAGAAAATTGCATGCAACATATAAAATGCAAATGTAATACATAATGTCCCATGTGGAAAATGAAAATGCTGAGATCAGTTCTTGCCCTTTTCTTGCCTTTTACTTTGACTACTACTGCTAAAAAACTAAGTCATAAACTCCCCTGAATTTCATCTCACCTTCACTACGCAGATAATGGTGCAGTACTGAGGTAGCTGGTTTCTCTCAGAACCAAGAGAACACGAAGCTTCATAATCATTTGTTTTATCAGGCCCACCTCTTCTGCAAATGCTCTAGTTTGCATTGACTGGCAAAGAATAGACTTCTTTCAGCTTTCTCCTGTCATTAATCTCTCTTGATTCTATCAACAGTTTCTCCTGAAACTAACCATTAGCAACGTGAACTCGCAATAAGATTTGGAAGTCTTTTATTTTTCTTGTGAAAGGAAATTGTTTTTCCTCCTTTCCCTGCTATTAGCTGGTGTTTCTCCCCACCTCCTCAGCTGCTATTATAACATCTCAAAGTTTTTAGCAAATTGTTGGGGCTTTTTTGTTTGTTTTCTGAGTAAAAGAGGGAGCTGGTTGTGCAATATACTTTTATAACTTCTGGAGAATTCCCACTGGACTGCCACATTTTTTGTTATGTTATAACTTTATAAAACTTGTATGGTTTAGACTGATTTCTTTTTAAATGTCCTGGACGCCTACCTCAGATCAAACTCATTATTTTGTTTTATTTTTTTTTATCTTAGCCAGAGCAGTTCAGTCATTTCAAAAAGTAATGCATGTTAAAAAATTCTGGGGATCTTAGTCCGTAACAGCTTTAATAATCTGTGGTTTGGCAGAAGTCTTGGAATTGGTGGAGGGGCTGCCGTGTGTCAGAAGAGTGCTTTTTATACTCATCACGAAAATCTGCTTTGCTGTGTCTTCTGAGAAATTGCCAGTGCAGGAATCGTCTGTGGTAACTGGAAGCAACCTTTAATGATTCTGTCCTCTTGGACAGAGCTTGACCCAACCTTAAAATAACATTTCCAATGGTATGTTTTTTCTATCGCAGTATTACAGCAAAAAGAGTAAGATTTTGGCTAACACTGGACACAGTCAGAGAGTGGGAAGTAAGCTAGGCACGTTTGTGAGTATCCTTCGTGATCAGTGTAAAGGGTCCTCCTGAAGGAGAAAGCTGTTAAAATGGGATGTAAAAAGGACAAAAGCCAGAATATAGGGAAAGAAAGAAATGGACTTAGCAAGCCCATGATGACTGTAGCTCCAGAAAATGAGATAAACTGTGGGCAACAGTTCTGAGCCTGGCAGCAAACCACGGGGCAGATAAACAGAGAGGTAAGGGGAGTTTCAATGGGCAAGAACAAGGAGGGAAGACAGTTTGTTAAAGCATATGAGGTAATACCAGGAAGCTGGAACTGTTTGAACAAAGCAATTAGGTTACAATCTTCTGTGAGGAAGAGGGCAGAAAATTGAAAAAGACCATAAGAGAGAGATATTAATGAACAAAAAACTCATTCATGAGACTAGTTGATGCATTGCTAAGGAAATGGTATGGTTAAAGTCATCAGAAAGAGGATGTTGAAGGATGACATGTAAATACATATCTCGACAAAAGAAACGGGACTGAACCAGAGTTACCACGAACACCCAAGCAGTTTATGTGGCTTCCTGCACACTGGAGCAGCTGGCTCCTTTCCTCAGGAATCTCATCATCCCTATACATTGCATAGACACTCCAGAGACTTACCTCAGAGCTCTGGATTGCATTTGGCATTAAGATGTTCAAACATTAGTCTTTGCAATGATCTTTCTCCAGCCTTCCCACCAGAGCAACTGTCTATTTTCCTTTTTCCCATATTCACATCCCCCACATCAGTGTAACCATCTGGTGAGTTGGAAAGTCAGTTTATTGTAATGGACAAATCTGGATTTATCACGAATTCAGAACAGGGTGCTTGTTCTGGGGATAACAGGTTTAAGTTCATCCTGTTTGGTATAGCAGGAAGGAAAAGCAGAGACAGTCTAAACTGACAGAACAATATATACATAGCCTTTATACAAACTCATTGTACATGGTTTTGCACTGTGTTAAAAAAAAAGCCTCTCTGTTTGATCTGAATTCATTATCTGAGTGAAAACAATTACAGCATGATAAGTCATAAAGATTCATTGGTCTTCAAGCCCAGAAAATATTGGCCAAATTTAAACAGAAGCTCATAATTAAGTGTCCTTTTCTGAAGATGTGGTACTCAGTGGCTTAGCACTTATGAGCAGGATTTGCAGTACACATTAAATCAGAGAGAGATGTTTATGCTCATCAGCGGGAACTAAAAAAAAAATATGAAAATTTGCCTAAGAATCAGGTTTTCCTTTTGATATATCCCAGCTACAACCCTGAAATATGCAGCTTTCTAAAAGGCACACCTCTAACTCCCAGCTGCTTGCCATCACAGCAACTGCCTGTGTCTCTGACATTTTTAAATCTTCTTAAGAAAGGCAGTAGCCCTAATGAAGATGTTCTACTGGATGGAGCAAGACCAAAGGCTGTCAGTTGACTTGCCTAATTACAATGCCAGGATAAGTTCAACTCCCTCCTGGACTTAGCCTTAAATTCCTTATTTTATATTTCAGTTTTTTCTAAAGAAGCCTTTAAAACAGTAGTTAATATTTTTTAAATGACAAAGATATATTTTTCCTTGACTTGAGGATAGCTGGCTGGTTTTAAATCTGAAAACTACAAACAAAAAAAAAACTAATTTGGACACAGAACAATATGGAAAGTTTCCTCTAAAAGGGACAATTTAAACTATTGTGCAGGTGTGAAATTCAGAGGTTATATCTGAAACCATTTTGCATCCTTAACTATTGTGTTTGTTACCATGGAACAAATGTGTTAAGATAATGCATTCTAATTTGGTACATTTTATTGAACTATTACTTAGTTCAACTAATCCCTGCAGTTTTAATGTGAATAATTTCCACAGAGGAAGCAGAAAAGGGTTCTTATATTTTCATATTCTTTTCAATTTCAGGTTTATCTTTTTTTTTTTCCTCACACAATAGTTTTCCTGTTCACTTCTAATGCAACCTAGTGGAAACATTTGATAAGACAATAAGAAAATACTTATTTCTGAGGAAAGAATCTCACTCTTCAATAAAACCCCAGTTCATACAATGAATCTAACAGGGCAAAGGGATTATTCTCTTATCTTGTACATTACGAAAACCTGAACTCTTTAAAAGCAAATTGCCAATAAACATTCAGCTACATACTGAAAAATAGTTCTAGCAAGGCCACAACTGATAATGCTGTTTTAACAAAACCAAAATTGGGTCTCATTAGTAATTTTCTACTGCTTCTGATTTATTATAGCTTTCTAGGTAAAGTATGGTGATCAGAATTCAATGGTATTTAAAAACCTCTACTGTGTTTGTGCCAGCAAAATTATTTCGTTTTTCTTTAAAGGGATGTTACTAGAAAAACTGAATTATTTTTACAAATATATCTCATCTGTATCTCTCATCTGTAGTTCTTCCTTCTTTGGTAGTGTAAGACTCTTGTTAAGTCAAATCATTGTTAGCAGCACAGTTTCAAACAATGTCTTTTGAAACTTAGAAAGTTGTAGCTATTACCCTGCCAGAGAGAGCTTGCCCATACCAATGTGACACAGACTGTAGCCTGAACAATTTGTTTCTGCAGTGTTGTTGTTGCTATGGGAACAGATGTGAAATCCTTACTGCTGTACTATAACACAATTAAGCATACTATGGTCTCTTTAATCGCATCCTTTCAGAGTCACCACAAACGAAGAGAGTATTGGTCTGGATGGACCCTCACTTATGTTCAAATGACAATTTTGAATTCATATTGCAGGGTATTCTTTCACCTATTATAACTGCTTATTTCTCCTACAGTTCTCACACCAAAAGAAAAAAAATCTGTCTTCTAAAGATATCTAACAAATTACTGCATTTAAAAGATGAAAAGACAAAAAATTGAGTTTAGAGGCTTTCTGAGCTAGCAGATCATATTTAAGAGATCTTGACAATTCCAAGCTAGTAACAGTTGAAAATTCTTGAATGAGAACATGTCAGTTTCTCCTATATCATGAACTTACATATTTCATTGTCTTTTAAAAAATAGCTGGGATATACTGATAATAAGTTTAGATGTAAATATTTGTTACAGCAGTTATTCTATCTCCTTTATTTGTAGTTTATGCTATAAAGCAGCTGCTCTGCTCCCAGCACCCCACCTCCCCCCATCCCATATGAACTCTCCCTTCTGGTTTATATACTACCTAATGAGTTACTGAGCTGTTATCCTCAAAAGAAAGCTCCATTGTTTCAGGGAAGAGAAAAAAAGAAAAAAAAAAGAAAAATCAACACAACATTTGATAAAGAGAAGCATAGCTTGTGAAGAGACAGAAGAATGAGGGGAATTTCCAAGGCTCCACTAAGTCTAAATTCTTATACTATGCTTTAAGTATCGCCAATCTCTCACTGTCTCTGATACAATTCTGTCTCTATCTGTTACTTCCCACAGCCTGCTAATGAAACCCTAGCCATAGAGAAACAATTGCTCTGGAAAAGGAAGGAAGGAAAGAAGGAAGGAAGGAAGGAAGGAAGGAAGGAAAGAAGGAAGGAAGGAAGGAAGGAAGGAAGGAAGGAAGGAAGGAAGGAAGGAAGGAAGGAAGGAAGGAAGGAAGGAAGGAAGGAAGGAAGGAAGGAAGGAAGGAAGGAAGGAAGGAAGGAAAGGAAAGGAAGGAAAGGAAGGAAAGGAAGGAAGGGGTGAAAGCAAGCAAGTACAGCAAAGCAAAGCAAAGCAAAGCAAAGCAGCAGGTGGAAAGAGGAACACCAGATTGACAGTCCTTGTTACCTCCCAGCTAAGGAAAATCACTGGAATAGTGAATCTTGATGAATGGAGATAGCAAAATAAAATACATTAATTCTACCGGCTGGCAACTTTTCAGCTTTGAAACCCTATATTGAACCAGGACATTCATTCATCAAGAATACTGGAAGCTGCAGGCAACAAGAGGACATTTTGGGGGTAAAAGAGCAAGGAACAGCAGGAAGAAACACTTTGAACTGATGATAAAGAAATAGCTAAACTGCCAAGCAGATTAGCCTGTGATGAATATCAAAGATGAGTCAGGAACAGCTTTCTTTCTTGCCTTTGGGAACAATGCAATGATCCTCTTACAGGAGCACAGGTATTTCAACTGATATATGGCATATGCTTAAAAGATGAATAAAGTGGGACTAACCCACAAAAGGACATAAGCTCCTAAATCTATCTGGAAAACTCCTTTAGCTGCCTGAATCTGCTCTAGGTGACTGGAGCAACCTGCTAGGCAACTGGATGTAGGTGGCTCTGCTTGACCAGGGCAGTTGGACCAGATGACCTCCAGAGGTCCCTTCTAACCTCAACCATTCTGTGAATCTGTAATCCAAAATTTACATTCTCAAAATTCACATTCAACAGCCACAACTGTAGAATGCCTTAGCTTTCCCTGAGTAGGGACTGCTTTTAGATAGTATCAGAACTAACTATATATGGACAGCAATGAAAAGTTATTTGTTCTTTTTTCCACACTGACAGCTAGGTAGACTAAGTTCAGTAGACATTCCTAGCACACTTATCAGCTGACAAAAAATATGTTACTGTCACAAGAGAACATGTTGCTTGCTCCAGCTTTATCAGTAAAGAAAGACACTTCTCCAGATTTGGGAGATATTCCATGTAAAAAGCCATCCTATCTTTGTCTCCCACTACCCATGCCAGCATTGTTAACATCAGTCTTGTTTCTGTTCTGCAGCCTTGTGAACCAAGAGCAACACTCTAGTCCCTTCTGGCTTAGCTATTTCACTCAGTAGAAAATGATTACATGTTCAGTATTCAATATTTAAGCATGACTTCACAGGCTAGTACATAGGGAAAGAACCTTTGATTATCTGCTCTACTGAATACTTAACATAGAGTAGTGATCATTCACTGACACCTAGTCTCTTTGTTTGAAGGAGTGTGCTATACACTGGAAAGAAGTTGTGCTGTTTATGAACAGCTGCTAGTTCAACAAAAATGTATCTATTTCATAGGGAAATACACTTTCAACAGGAAATAGTGATGGAAAATGATTTCATTATAAACTATTGTTGTATTGTGTGGAAGGTTTGAGCAAACAGATAAGAAAAGAAGGACAGAAAACCAAACTCTCTTCTCCTTCCAGCCATGTTCTGTCAGAGAGACTGGAATAAGCAGCTGGTGTCAGGAGGACTCTGAATAGTGTTCTGTAATTGAGACTCAACTGTCTGGGTTCAAGCCCTGTTTTCACTGTGTCTTATTAGGTACCTCAATGTCTCCTTTTCCTACCTGCTGTCTTTTACGGATCTTATCTTTAGAAATGAGCTCCTGTTTCTATTATGGACCATATTTCCATGGGCCTAATTTTCTCCAGGCATTTATGGGAAGCCTAAGCACTGGAGCTGCGATAGTGGATTCCACTAGGCAGCAAAATGCTTTCAAGAGTCAGTACAATGCTACCCATTGCAATGCTTAAATCTTTTCATGGATCTAATCCCAAATTAGTACTGCTCCCAAGACAGAGTATAATTTAAAATAAAATGGGAATGTATTAGATGAGGAAGATATTTTATTGCTCTTTCCTTGTTCATTTGTAAAATACAAGGGTCAAAAATGTCTTGTTCTGCCTCTAAGCACTATGAAAATTAAAGTAGAATAACTTCAGAATTTTCCCTTCATCAGGTAATTTTATCTCCCTGGACTAAAGTGCTGACTTTCTTCTGTAATTCAAGACTTCAGTTCTAGTGTTAACTTGCTTTCTGTATGTATACTTCAGATTACACCTGTTGATACTATTTGTGGTGAAGTATTTCACAGTTCTGGTTGTGGTTAGCTAGGATTATCAGCAACATGAATGCAGTGGATGTGGTGAAAAATAAGGATAGTGTTTGTTATTGAAACCATTACATTCGATAATTATTACCAAACGTTTTTAAGTTTCAGATATGGAGCCAACTGCTGTCAGTCTTACATATTCTAAACACACATAAATGGGATGAGGAATTTCTGACTATATCATGCAATTGTGATCAGGCCCACTTCTATGAATGGTAGGACAGAGTTTGCTGTACGCTTTTCTTTAAAATAAATTGGAGCATTATTTGTTGTCGCCTTATTGTCTTCATATCTTTATACGGGATAATGGATCTCTTGCATATACTTGAGTGGATTTTTTGCTGCTTTTTCCAAAGAACAAATTTATTGTTTCAAAACAAAGATCTGACTTTGTGGATATGCATCTGTGTTTATACAGACAGGTGTGTATGATGGGTGAATCTAGCTACAGCATTAACTTTGGCTCTGAAGCTGAGAAAAAATCCACTCCCTTCAATTGTTTCAGTTTAAGGCACCAGACACCAGTGGAAATTATTCAAAACAGATGTTCTTTATATTTCTAACATAAATCTAGGAAACCATAAAGAAGAAAATGAGTGTATTCTGTCACCAGCCATTATTGATTACTTTTATTTTAGTGAAATAAATGTTTAGTTATACTGGTACTTCACATATAATGAACAGCCAATACTGATGTAAAATAGAACAACAGCATTTAACCAGGTTGCTTTTCCGTTTTCCTTCTTTCTTCCTTCTTCCTTCATTTTTTCTGCTACAATTGCAGAACTTAATGCTGCTATAAAATTCAGAACACAATCATTCCCTTCATGCAGAAGCTTTGTTTGTTTCCTTGCTAACAGCTCACATAATTTCACATCTGGGTTTTATTTTCTATTTAAAATAATTATGTAGAAATTAATTTATATAGCCATATCAATGGAGAAATCTAAGGTAAATATTTTGATTTGCACATTGTATGCTCATGTTTTTTAAATATTCATTTATCTTTTTATTGTCACTGCAGTGAATTTAAAATCCATACTACAAACTTCATTGTTAGACACCAGACTTAGAAGCTGCTTGCTCTAAGATCATTAGGCTGTGACTCTGCAGAGATCAATTGCCACTTCTGTTGTTGGTACACAAATAACCTGAACAACCACATACTTAGAAAGCATGTGAAACTCTTCACTGCTCCTACCTAGTATCTATGTCTCGGCTGTCCATCACAACTAGCATATGCAGAGAAAGGAAAAAAGAAGTAATGGCATGCTAAGGACTCAGGAGTAAGGCAATCAACAAGGCACACTCTTTCCTGCACCATGGTAGATATAATTCTCATTTAGTTTTATTGACAATCATGCTCTGTGTTATCACAGGGTCTCTGCCAGTGTCACATTTTTCTATATATGTTGCCTATGCAGCGATCATTGCTCAAATTTTTCACTTCTTTGGCTTTTTTCTAAATAACATGTTTATTTTAAGGCCACAAATACTTGCTTAAAACTAATTAATTATTAATCAATTGCAAAAACTCCTTTATTTCCAGTGTGAAAACACAAAAATACTGAAAGGCATAATGGCATTATCCTGCTGTCAGAAGAAGAGGAGGTGAGGAAGGGGGGGACGCAGGACTACCTGGGTGCCATTCTCTTGCTTGGAGCCTGCCGTGACTTGGGGAGTCCCAGGGAGGGCAGAGCTGCTGGACAAGCTTGCACTGGGGCCAAGCAGACAGTTACTAGAAGGAAGAATCAGTGACTCTGGGCTTACAGGTGTCTTAAGGATGACTGGCAATCTAGACATACTTTTGGGGAGTGCTTCTCAGCAGGAAGCTGGAAGTCAGCCAACTGAAGAAAAGCCCCAGCAAAGAAGATATATCTATTTTCCATATCCCAAAAAATGTAATCGGGGAGGTAGACCTGGGTGAAATAGGTCTTTGAAGTGATCCTGGCTCAGGAGAAGAATCCATAATTCTAAAACTCATTAATTTAAATATATGAATGTGGCAAGAGGTATGACAGATAATGTCTCTTTATTATAATGTCCACGAGTGTTTTCTAACCAAGGTTGAGTTACCTACAGTGTTTACATCTGAGTTCATTATCCTAGTCTTCCTTTATACTCAGCAAAGAGGAATTCCTACTTCTAAGGTGATATTCACCTCACTCTAAATTAGACATGCAAAACTTGTCCTAAACTAGGACCCTCGAAATGTTTGCTACTATGTAAATGTAAATGTCTATGTGGCGTCTGTGGTGTCTCAGTGAGGTAGACTGCATTATATGTCTTTAGTGAGCTGAACACATACTCCAGTATCGATTTAATATGTACTTTATTATATGAACTCTAGTTTAAGAAGAATGAATACTTATCTACATATTCAGATTAATGAAACAAGCTATTCAAAATCCAGTGCAAGTGTTTAAGTAATATTAAAGTATGCTAATAATGGAAACTACTTGATCATCATTCCTATTTATCCACTACAGCTTTGTTTCTTTCTGCCTTAGCTTCAGATAATTACTGCAGAAACTCACTCATTTCATTGCTCCTTTGCTGTCTTGTGTCACCCCTGGAAGTCTTCTGCCTGTGTGTTGCATGCAGATGCTTCACCTCTTATCTCACATTCCCTTCCTACTTCTTCCTTGATTCTTCACCTCTACGTGGTTTTTATGGAATGAATTGACAGCTGTTTGATCTCGGACAAATCAAACACTTTTGAATTCATCTCATTCTTAATCTTTACGAATTACACAACCTAGCAAAATGTTTCTAGTGTATGAAACTCGAGCAGTAGAGGTGAATATATGTAGCCCATAGAGAACCACAAAAAGAGTGGAGGTGACAGCATGTATCTGCAATGGATTATATGAGATTTATGTAAAGTGTCATTCAGATGCCTTTAGCATATTGGTATAAATTGATGGAAGTGTGGGAAGAAATAGACTAATATTTTTTCTATAACATCTTCAGCACAATCAGCTATTCTGAAAAACAATAAAAAATAAAAATAATCCCCCAGTAAAATGATTTCTGATTTTACAGTGTCCCTTTTGTTGCAGAATATATGATCCTGAACACAGAATTTTCACATCAACTTTCAGCCCAGAGTAAAGTTTTATTGATGAATTATAAGCCCCTGAAAATAGGGAATTATAATGTAAATCCTGACAAAATCCTTAGCTATTGTAGTACAAACAACAATAGTATAATAAGTAGCCTACTGCATATTGTTATGTTAATAAATGTGCACAAGCAAAACCAGGCCATTTTAATATTCTAAACTCATATAATCAATATGTTAATATATTACAATACACTTCCCTGAAATACCGCAATGCATATACTGAGGTAATATGCTGTTAGAACGTCCCAAGTAGAAATAAGTAAAATGCATAGGTGATATCAGGATACATTCATTGATACAGCAGCTCCCTCCTTTTACCTTTTGACCTTGTTTTTATTAAAACTTTGCTGAGTGTCTGGGTTTTTTACTTTTACATGCAATACAGAAATGATCTGAATGCTAAAATAATTTACAATGTCTTCAAGAATTGTTACCTGGTATCTATTTACATTTAAATATTAAAAAAAAGACCATATAGTCCTGTGGGTACTGTTGATAAACAGTCAAATACAAAATAGTTACTTCAGTAGCATTTTATAGTTTTGGTCTAACAAAATCAAGAAGATATTGCGGGGTCCTTATGGAACAGGTGAAAACTCAGATAGCAACTAATGTTTATAATCTAAAATAAGGTTTCCTAATGCTGTGATATGAAGTAGAGAAAGAAACTGAAGTTGTAAAATAGTGTATTTCTAAATGTTTTAAGACTCTTCAGAGCAAAACCCAACTTATGGTTTTAATCTGACCATTCATGTGTTTAGCGTAAGGAGAAATCCTCATAGCCATAAATATAACACTAGTAATAGAAATTCAGGCTTCCATTTCACATCTCAAGAGAATGGCTTGTTTTTCTACTTCAGGTTTATCATACTAAAAAATCTTGTTTGTTTAGGAAATGCTGGTACTTGATACTTTTCTCATTAGATAGATTAAGTTTTAACAGTGATGATGCAGATTAAGTATATTTAAAGCTTCTGAAAGCACATACTTCTAAAACTCTGTTAATGGAAGTAATTCAGTTCAGGTATTTAGAGGGATGTCTATTGAAATTGCTGAAGACTCCCTGCTGCACTGAGATTTTTCACTACCTTGTTTAAAGTGTAAGTTTTCAGTGTATGGCATGACACATCATATCAATACATGCGCAAAACATACGTAAAATATTTCTACATTTCAGTTTAGTCAGTGAAAAAAGTAGACTATGAAGTCTACTAATGTGCTTCTCACCCCAAGGATCTAATTTCACATCTGCCAGCAGTCAAAAGTCCTACAATCTAGGCTATCTTTATAGTCTTTTGCAGTCCTCAGCCTTGTCATCCTCAGGAAAGAATCCAGACTCTGAATCATGGAAACTTAAAAGCCCTGTGTCCTCACTAAATCATGAGAGGGGACAAACTGAAAGACTGGCATTGGAAAAATGGAGGTTCCACTTCTCATATTTTACCTTTTCTCAAGCAAATCTAAAAATGTCTGTGTCCTCAGTAGCTAAACTGTATTTGAGTTTTAACTATTCTGTTAACAAATTCCCATTCACTAATAGCTTGCTCTCGTTCAACTGACAAACATAGATCATACAGTCTCCTTCTCTCCCTTCACTGTATTAATTTTATGGGTAGTGTGACCTTCCTAAAGCAGAAAGTCAGGACAGGAAGCCGTAAAGAAAAAGGACTAATCCCAAAGCTGGGCTGCTAGACTCCTGCCTGGGAAATCCAGTGAAGAATTGTTAGTATA
This sequence comes from Tauraco erythrolophus, assembly GCF_009769465.1. Taxonomy (NCBI): domain Eukaryota; kingdom Metazoa; phylum Chordata; class Aves; order Musophagiformes; family Musophagidae; genus Tauraco; species Tauraco erythrolophus. Next base: position 27,949,853 of record NC_141468.1, on the reverse strand, counting down.
CAGTTTGTGAAACCAGAGAGACCGATGTAGCCCTAAAAAAGGGTGAATAGATACATTTATTCTGAAGTGATATTTTGTTAATTACATATGCAAAATATTTAGATGATCTGTTAACAAAAGAGGATTCATATTACATTGAGATACTGTTTTGCAGTATATGGCTGTTTCCTACCCATATTTTCCTGTTCCGTATATTGTCTGAATATGGTACCAGATTTTTCCCCAGATATCCCCAGAGAGACATTAGAGTCTTCTCCATCCAAATAACCTTTCTACAACTTTAGCTACACCTCACTTCAGCCAAATATTTCTATGTGAGTGTGACAATTAGCACAATTTAGGGCTGGTGGACAACAGGGTTAGCATATGAACTTTCATTAACCTTAGAGAAAAAGAGTTGCTAAATTTTAGGAATAGAGGGCCATAAGTATAAACAACATGAAAAAGTCATGAAGATGTTGAGAACCACAGAGTATGTGACGAAAAGAGACTCAACTACAAGGTCCAACCAAACAGTTCATTCGCACTGCGCTTACAGGTTTAACTGTAAGGTCCAAGATAACAGTTTACTCGAACTGCACTTGCCGATTCAACACGTCACTATTGCAGGTTCTTATGGATACAATGCAGGAATGCACTATCGCAATTTAAAAGCAAGATACACACTATTACAATACACTATCACAACACACAAAAGAGTCACAGAATGCACTATTGCAGCACACAAAGAGATGACACACAAGTGCACAGACTTAAAGCTGCTAAATAATCACTTACCCTCCAGGTAAGGGCTCTCAATCCCAGGGAAGTTACCTTGGCTGGCGTCCCGATCAAGGGGGGAAGAATCTCCTCACAGACCACCTGTGTAGTTGGAGAAGCAGCTCCCGATTCCCAACCCAAATCATTGGGCTTTTATCCCCTGATTTACGTGACTGTGTAGGTACCATGCCTGAGGGGGTCTTTGGGGGTGTGACAGGGAGTTTCCCCTTATCGATCGTCTGAATACACAAAGTTGTCTGAGAACATAAAGTTGTCGGCTGAAGCAGAAAGAAACCTTCCAGCTTCCCTTTACCTTATCTCAGGCAACTGGACAATGGTTGGATCGAGACTCAGGGCATACTCTTTGTTGAGGGATTTCAAGGCTCAAATCAAGTTTTGGCTCTTTGTATAACGCAGCACGGACTCATCAGACAACTCAGGGCTGAGCGATCTACACAGCTCCCCATGGGTCGTCTCTGCCTCAAGGCAATACAAAGCTGGGTTGCTTCGACAACCCCTCTGTGTCACCTGTGTGCTGGGCATCGAGTCGCCTGTGTGCTGGGCATTGCCGAGAAACTTGATTTGGATCTGCGAGCCGGATGATCCATACAGTATGAGAGCCAGTGCTGGTGGCACCCAGCTGACAGTCATGGAGAGACTGTGCTGGCTTTCCTGTGGGCCAGAGAAGTTGTGAAATTTGTAAAACGGCATGTACGTGTGATTAAAGTGTTTTGGTACCCAAGTCCATTTTCTTCACTCTCGTTTGGTCTTGCATAGCAAAAGTCAGCATGGTTTAACAAGTGCTTACTTGTTCAGTTATATCATCAGTTATTTTGCTTTTTTTTTCCCAACATGTTTCTCTGTAGTTGATTTCTTCTTCATGCTGAATTTGCTTTTTCATTGTGTAAATATTTCAGTGCTATCTTTGACAAGCAAGCAGATGTTTTTACTATCATGAACGAATGTGCCTGGTTGAAAGGAAGGGAATATCTTCTCTGCTTCTCCTTAGGCCTTTAAGAGCTAAACAGCCAAAGTAGTCTTATCTATTTAGTGAACAGGTAAGTAATTTCAACACTTCTGGAAAGCATAAATAATAATACTTGAAGGCATATTTTACTCCACCCACCTGCAGTATTGGAAATAGATGGAAATAGTATAAACATACCAGATCTCAAAGAACTGAAAGCTGCAGAAATAAAAGCTCTATCTTCAGCAGAGTAATGAAACAGTTTGTGGCTTTTGAGGGATTTGAAGAAGTTAGAGTTTAGCATATTTTCCTAGCCAAATATGTGTTTTAATAGTCCTGTGTAGCATGACTGCATTGTGCTATCGACAGAGAAGTGACTACAGAGCTTTCCTATTTCAGGCACTGCAGAGTGGTCAAAAGGCAACGGTCAGTAGCAGATGAAGTTTTGCTTGACAGAGAGTACAAACCCATTGACTTAATTCCCTGGCACTGTTCTCATTTGAATTTCTGATAGCTACATGCCCATATTAACCACCTATATGCACAAACAACAGCCTCATTGGCTGATTTTGCAGAGATATAAAGATTAAATGTTTGGAAATCTTTCTTCATATCACACATAAGACACATCGTTGCCTCGGGGGGACTCCTATTCTTCCTCTGTCTTTCTGTACATAGTCAGTGACAATAAACAAAAGCTTCACTTCTACACCAGCCAATTTTATACTTTCCATAAGCATTAAATTCACTTGAAAGTGTGCTGTTCTTTTATGGAACCACAAAGGCTGATCTTTATTATAGTATTTTAAATCTTCATTCAAACATGCTAATGCTAAGCCTTTCAAGAATACGGTATTTTGTATTGAAAATTGTTCAGAAAGAATGTGTTGTCTCTCTACTGCTTCTGCTATGCATAAAATGCATTTTAAAGGAAGTCATTCCTAAGAATTTAAGCCTGTAGAAAAAATAACTAATTTGAACATGATCTGAAGAAAAATATAAGGCTGTTATATTCAATTTTCATGCACATACAATTCCTTGCTCCATAAATTATGCCACATTTTCTATTTTAGTTTTAAAAATACTGTATACACGGACATTCCACATTTTTAAAAGCATAGAGCCTACTTTACTAATGTAGTTTTCAGTCCACAGCACAAACATTTTTAGAAAACCTAATATTTTAAAATAGAAGTGCTACACACAAGCCTATAATCAGCCAGTCAATAAATATGCATCTTACATTTCCTTGCTATTGCAGTCAGGAATAGAAATAAAGGACAAAGCAAACCCAATCAATACCTAATTTCACTAAGAAGAATAGACAGTAGTCTGGTATCTGTATGTCTACGTGGTGTGTTCACTGTGGATGAATCATCACATTGGATGTTACCATATAACAATTGGCTGAACAGAGTAAGTTAGTGAAAAGAGATGCATGGGAGAATTTCATTTGTTTTGGAATTCAGTGTACATGACGAAAAGTGTAAATAACACAACTTACTCAGAGAAGCTTAAAAATACACCAAAATAACATAGGGTCTCAGTGAAAAGTTTTAAAATATCTGCGGTACAAAGAGAGCTACTAAATATAAATACAAGAAGCAGCTAAGGGCTGCCATTTCTTGCTTCAGTAGGTTATGATGCAACAGATTTATACAATTAACTATTTGCACATTCAGTTGAACACCACCACTAACAGGAGTACAAAGAGAATTTTCTAAATATAAAGATTACTTTAATATAGTTCTTGTTTTTTGTTATTTAGATCTTCATAAAGCAACACTTTTATGTTATAGTACTATAGCTTCAAACTCTTTCTAGTGTCCTGCAGATCTTATGAGAGCAATAAATGCAGATGTCCCTATTTTACTAATGTATATTCTTGAGTTATGTATACTTATAGCATAAAGATAACTGTGCTAAAGAGGCATACAGCTAAAGATCAGAAATTCATCAGCATTCCAAACCTAGTGATTGATTCTCTCCCAAAATCAGTTTTACAGTGAATATAAATTGAGAACACAAAGAAGTAGGCCAGCAGGAGGTCTCAAATGCAGGTGAAATTAAAAATAAATACTGAGGTTTCAGAAAGTCCATTTTCTCATTCTCACTCTGAAATAGATCTATTGGAAATACAGGTCGCAATTGCAGTTTTCAATCAAAACTCTCTGCTCAGAGATTTTTTTTGATCCTAAATTGTAAAGTATTCTTTGAAGGCTCAAAGCACATTGAAAAGTTGTACTTCAGCTAAAATTAAGCAGGATGATTTGTTTATTTATCATGTGTCTGAGTCACAACGTTACCCACTCTGATGCAGGTAATTAAAAAAATTAAACGAGATTGATTTTCATGTCCAGAGGGATAACATTCAGAAAGGCAAATTCACCAACAGAACCCAAGTTCTGGACAAGGAAAGAGTTAATGAAAATATTCCCAGTAAATCAAGACAAGAAACAAAGAGGCAGTTTTGGCATTCTTGTCTGCTCCATCACCCTAACACACATTGCATACCGAGCCTGGAGTCAAAGGCTGCATAGCAGCTCAATGCACTAAAGCTCAGGTCACAGTGCTTGAGCACACGTTCGGATATCCTGAGAATACCAAAGGCATTGGGATCATTCACAGAACGGCTGGCATCTACGCTAAGATATTGCCAAGATTGGGGTAGATGAAGGCAAACTGCCTGTTGGGTATTCTCCTGAGCTTCTCTGACTGACAGACCATATCAGGGAGTTGCTGGGAAACATCAATAGTTGAAACAGGCCAAGATTTTTTTAGAGAGTGTGTTGAGAGTTGCCTGGCAAGGACAATCATGTTCCCATGCCCCGAAGCATTCTGAACCATATAGATGCATCCAGGCAGACTGACATAGGCAGTGTTACACAGACACAGGAGCTCGAGGTCCTTAATCGTAAGACCTAAGCTGGGAGCCAGTCATGAACATCTAAAACTGTTTCTTAGATCTTATTTAGAGCAGGCTGTCATCACACAAAATACTTAATGACAGCAAAGCTTAAACTGTTTTACTGTGAGCACTGGAACTAGTTGCCCAGAGAGATTGTGGAGTCTTTGTCCTTGGAGATATTCAAAAGCCATCTGGATGCAGTCCTGGGAAACCAGCTCTAAGTGGCCCTGCTTAAGCAGGGGGACAGACTAGGTGACTTCCAGATGCCTCTCCCAGCCTCAGTCATTCTGTGATTCTGGAAAATGTTCCCACTCGCATATCGTGGCAGTCTACCCCTTCTGTTGTATCAGCTCAACTGCTTGTGAAGTTTTTGTCTGAACTCATCATAAACCAGACCCAGAATACAAACAAAAAAGTTTTTATTTCACTGGTACGGCAGGATTGCTTGTAATGCAGATCGATACAGTAGTGTGAACTAGATCATGGAAATTATTTGGGTTACAAACAACCCTGCAATACAAATGAGCAACAAGCCATAGGGCAGGGCTGGGATTGAATGACAAGGGATGGAGAGGCAAAAATGCCGCAAACTTCAGTTGCTGCCAAAGCTTCTGCATCACGAAACTGTGGCCTGTCTGAGCTTTTGAGTCCATCTCATGCAAGAGAAAGATAATAACTTAAAATACTTTCTTCTTTTCAGGCTCACCTGGTCTAGTTTCTTTGAAACAGACTAGGAGCACTCACGCAACCATGTACAGCTGCTGAAAAGCGCTGCAGGAAGCTCTGCTGTCTGAGCCATTTTTTACTGTCTCATTTGAAGCACAGTACCTCACTGTAACAATGTGGGTATCTGAAACATGTTCTGGCACATTAAAAGTGGATCTAAATTCATTTCATGAAAACTCCTGTTTGAGCAGAGGGACAGGTATCGCTGGCCAGCAGGAAATGCTGAACAATTCTTGTATTTCAAGTTTGGAATCAGAGTCCAGAATTTGGCTCCTCTGCATACACTGAGCAGGATTCAGTGTTTTAAAAGGCAGAAAAAGTGCCTGTTTTTGTGTGGACACTCAAAACATGCAGGAAAAGAGAACGATGTTCTAGGTCTTCTGTAGATGAAAGAAATTTAATCTGTTGTTTTTCATCTTCCAGACTGTCTGACTATACCAGGATATCCTTTCTAAGGATATCCCACATAACCTCTACACTGGGATCTCTGGTCACAAGAGTCATGGAGTCCTATGCCAAGAAGCAGAGTGAGATGCAGTCTAATGGGGTATTTAGATGCAAAGGAGAAGGTGGAGTTATCATTCCTCTCAGGACAGAATTTAGTTTTCTGCTTGGTTATTTCAGCTTGCTACTCAGTTATGTGAAAATGTGGTTTCTTCCTTGTAGTAAAAAGGTTCTTGGTTGTTTTTATTATGCATATAGTCCCATGCATTTTATGCTGCTACATTTGAAAACATTTTTATTATGGCCATCCTTTTTTCTTTTATCTTTTTTTTTTTTTTTTTTTCTGGATATGGCATTCCAGCTATTGAAAATGTCTTTCAACATCATTGTTATCAGTTGATTTTGTACTTCTACTTATATTTCCAAAGTCCCAAACGGAAATATTAACTGACATTGTTCCCATGACCAATACCAGAAACTTCCACTGGCAGTCTCCCTCTAGCTTCCTCTGTTTGTGTCTATCTTTTAGCCAGTACCTGACCACTTTCCCATTCTTCCACTACTATTTACATTCTGCTGCTAAACCAATAGTTTTCCAAGTGATATCATTTCAGATGACTCACTGAAGTGTGAGCATATACATTTCAGTAGAATTGCTATGTAATAGACTTGCTACACAGTAAGTACAGTATGTAAAGTTACATTAAACTTACTTTATTTCCTTTATCTTGAAAATTATCCAGTTTAGTATTTAAAGATATGAGCTTAATCTGGCACTGTTTCCTGTTGCAAACTCAGTTTGCATTTATAATTTGGAGGTTTTTATATAGGCCAAATCAATAGTTAATGTTACTATCTGTGCAAAGTAAAGATGTGATGGCATTACAGCTGTCTAGACAGCAACTCAGTTCTAGCTAGAGAATTGGAACAGAAAAACAGGCATAGAAAACAAAGGGGAGAAAGAGATTAATGCCTTTATGTTTTCAGTAATTCTATACTTGACAAATAACCTTTCTAGTGAGCAGATAATTGTAATCTTATAAACATCTTGAGCTTCACATGCCAATGGAAGGCAAGAAATGAAGAAAAATTAACAAGATGACAAATGTTTCTTTCATAAGAATATATGTAAAAGAAACTATAATCACATAAGCTTACGTACTGCTAAATTTATTCATCTTTTAATGCTAGCTCAAAGTAATTCTTCAAAATGGAATTTGGGTGAAAAAATGTATGGAGAAAGGAATAGGTTTGCAATTCTGTTTGTGTAAGAAAACGCTCATGAATGATATTTATGATTTTTTCAAGTGGAAGTGGTTGTCTGCATGAATTGAAATAATGCTGCCGAAGTCAATAGATAATTTTTCTACATAGTGAAGAGATACATATCCCAATGACAGTCAGAGAAAGACCCTATAAGAAAAAAATATTTTTTATTGGCACAAATCTCTGTTAATATTTTTCCATTGTTTTATTTTCTAATTTGCTAATACCCATTTGCTTGTTTGTTTTGCTACTTTGCCTTTTTCATCTTCACCAAGTAATCTTTGTTCATGATTCAGTTTTATGAAGTAACGTTGAATTGACAGTCATTTTCAATGGACTGAAAATGTACTTGCAGATTCACTGAATTCCATTAGATACACTCAACAGGTTAACTGTTTTGACAAACTAAATAAGGCATCCTAAATGTGTGGATTTTTGTCCTTTTTGTTGTAACTGCTTTTCCATGTCATTTCACAAAATATTTCTAAAGTTATGTATATATTTTCTAATTTAAAAAGTTATGAAATGATAAATAAAATCTTTATGTGTATAAAGGTAGCTTTGGACACACGTGCCAATGAGCAGGTTCACAAAGTGTCAAACTAAATCCTCAATCACATGTATATCAACTGACAAATGAAGTGGTATTAGAGGCTTTTAGAATACATGAGTCAAGGAACTGCAACATGAATAGGACATGCTCTGGCACCTGCTTTTGCATCTTCAGATGAGATTCAAAAGAGAGTATCTAATTAAGATGTAGACTATGACACCTTTAAATTCTTCCCTGTCTTTCTATAGAGTACCTTCAAGAGCATATTTGTTTATTTATATTTATATACATGCATTTTCCGTGAATATTTTTGAGGGGCTTGAGTCATAAGAGTACATGCAAAACTTGACTGCTGGAGGGGGGTGTGTGTGCACCCACAGAAGTCATTCAGAGTAAGACTGCGTAGTACCAATCTCTCACCACACAGGTCTGAAACAGATTGCATTCCCTCCACACTTTGTGCCAGCGCTCCTGACAGTCACACAACCCTGACTCCATACTCCTACTTCTCACTGAACCCTCCTGAATGGCAAAGAAGCTGGTTAACAACTGTTACTTCTTCCCTTCTCCCTTCTTCATCACGCTCACATGCAGAATCTGACAAAATGAAGTACTTGCACAAAATGTCAAGGACATCTTTATACTTATGATTTTTTTCATACATGTGTAGCAGGCTTCATAACTGAACCCAAAGAAAAAAAGTAAAAGTATTTTTAGGAATGTAAACTGCATTTAAACGAGTGTTTATTTGGATACCGAACAGCAAAACTTTCTTTTCTCAGAGATTCAAACTGAAAGCTCTTTCAGAGCTGGAGAAGATGCAGGAAGCCATTCCAAACTGTGAGAGTTAACATCACACTCCTTCCTGGTGGTAAGTCATATTTTGAGCCCCAACATACATGCAAAAACCATGCTTAGACATACGGACTATCATAGATGTCTGGATTCTGTATAAAGTCTTCCTGGAAAAGCTGTATCTTGTAAAAACTAACCTAACTTTGAAGTTAGTCCCACTTTAAGCAGGATCTTGACTAGATCACCTTCAGAGATCCCTGGGATCTTAAATTATCATATGACTATACGAGTCATATACTGCCTTTGAGTTCAGTAAGTACTGGGTTGGACTGGTTGGACTGTTCTTGAAAAAGATGACATTTATTTAAAATTTCGAGTGTTAGGTCCATTCAAGAATATCATTCTGGGAAAAGTAATTTATGAAAAATCTCATTATGAGTTTGGTTTTATTTTTTAATTCAGAAGCAGGAAACAAACCTAGAAAAATATTGTGAAAAAATAGATTTGTTAAAAAACACTATTTGAGAACATTTCTGTGCTATATACCATTCACCAAAATCTTTTAAAAAGATAAACATTTGAATCTTTCCTTTTCCCTTTTTCATTAAAAAGCCAGACAATAACATTGACAATTTTTTTTTTAAAAATAAATTTTAGATTAAAAGTCAGTTTTCCTTTTATTTTTCAATTACAATCATAGAATCATAGAATCATCACTACACCAGGTTGCCCAAAGCCTCATCCAACCTGGCCTTGAACACTTCCAGGGATGGGGCATCCACAACTTCTCTGGGCAACCTGTTCCACTGCCTCACCACCCTCTGAGTGAAAAATTTCTTCCTTATATCTAATCTAAATCTCCCCTCTTTCAATTTAAATCCATTGCCCCTTGTCCTGTCACTACACGCCCTTGTAAAAAGTCCCTCTCCAGCTTTCCTGTAGGCCCCCTTTAAGTACTGGAAGGCTGCAATAAGATCACCCCGGAGCCTTCTCTTCTCCAGGCTGAACAGCCCCAACTCTCTCAGCCTGTCTTCATAGCAGAGGCTTCATAGCTGGTCATCTTCTGAAGTTGCTAAAAATGCAAAGAATGTGAATGATCCAGGTTTAAAGAAGATAACATGCTTACACACCATCAGGGCTATATCGTGTGCTGTTCTCGTGTGTGCTGGTGTCAGAAAAAAGTTAGCTCCCCTCCTGGATTTTAATATATTTCATTCAGAGAAAACAGTTTTGTGCAATAAATGTCACAATTTCCTATATTATATTATGTTATATTGTATTATATTATATTATATTATATTATATTATAGTATAGTATAGTATAGTATAGTATATGCTATTAGACTAATTACAAAAAGGTATTAACTTGGACAAACTTTCTAGGGGATAGATTCTCATTATTGGGTCAGGGAAACCAAGCAGAACAACTGGCAGTGGCAAACTGCTGACTGAGATCTTCTAATTTAATTAAGAAACAAACTGTTATCAAGTTATTTTTTAACGCGTAACTGTTGGCTCCTTCCTAGTTATTGTGTCTAAGTTTACAGTGACAGGAAAGCCTGTCTCAAAAGCTGGAGTAGTCTATTATTCCTTGTGACTTCCTTCAAGAAATAGTTTCAGACAGGATCAGTTGTTATAATAAAATGCTAGGAATAAAGGTAAAGAATGAAGCTTTCATGACAGCAGTTGATAGGTTTGCTGAATGCTGCAAATATGTGGACTTCAAAAGAGAAATAATAAGAGAAAGAATAGTCACATATATAAAATGAGGCCGCTTCTGGGAAGAGACAGTCACTCGGATTCAAGCGCAGGCAACGTCACTTACCGTTCCCACAGCAGAAATCCTGTATCAGGTGGCCTCGATATGTGGAAGATGAGCCAAACAGAACTGAAATAGCAACAGGAGCATAATACAAAAATAGTGCACAAGTAGGGATGGGGAAAACAATATCTCTTCACAAGAGAGAACAGTAGAGCTGTGGAGGAAGGAGCACAGTAACAAGCAACAGCTGGAAACTAAGAGCAGAGAGGAGGACTGATGGAAGTATCGCAAAACAGTTATTTTCCTAACAACTCAGAGGCTGCCCAGAGAATCTGGAGATAACATTGCTGTCATCAATGTACATCACATGATGATTTCACATTTCAAGGGACAAAATATGCAGGAAAAAATATAAAGAAGTATTCAATGTTGAACTGAACAGACTATATCTTGCATTTAAAACTAACATGGGGCAACTGCTGCAGTATTGCCAGAAAAAACAAATAAACAAACAAAAAACCCCACAAACAATCCAGGTTTATACAAAGGAAGACAGCTGTGAAGATCAGGTAAAATCCTACATGGACTCAGAGAAATGATGTTAGACATTTGTGTTTAATTCCAAATATAAGTAGACTTTTTTCCAAATAAATATATTAAGAAACAAGGATTGATGGTATATCCTTCGGTTCCAGACACATTGAAGGAGCTTGTTTCACCTCCATGATAAAAGATCACTTGGCAGATGCTGTTTAAGCAATTCATACGAGGAGGAGGGCTGCTTCGGCTAAGTACAAAAAAGACTTAATCAGCAGCTCCAGGTGCAGTCTGATATCTGCATCTGGGAAATTAAAAAAATCAAGAGGCTGATAATATGGAGTTAGATACCACTTAGTGGAGCAGGAGCAGATCTAGCAAGAGTGCTAAAAAAGCAGCACTCTTCACCTTCTCCTGTCCAAGTCACATCTCACGGGACAAGGGCTGACATGCAGATCCATGCAGGCTGCACTGTGCCATCAAAACACCACATTGCCTCATGGCAAGGGCAAAATGCCTCCTGTTTTATATTTACAGAACAATACTTATGTGAGGGCAAAAACATATGCTTTCTCCATCTAATTAAACAGTAATTCTGGTATCAGACATCAAAGTATTCTCAAGACAAGACGTCCAAGCAGGCCTTAGAAAACTCCCTCTTGTGACAGTCCTAACCAAGCTTGGAAGATACTGCTCCAAAGAAGAAATATTGTCAAAGGTTAAACAGGTCTCATCATTACCTTACTGACTTTTTTCCTAACACGGTGTGAGGTGTAGAGACTGTAATGGATTATTGGATGAAATTTGATAGTTTTTTTGAAAGACTGCACTTACCATATGAGTAGGCAAGGAGCAGGTAGCCTAGGAAGTACGTATGTAATCTAAGATTTAGCAAGAGACAAGTAAAAGTACAATAATATTTGTCTTATTTTAGTGTTAATACATTTGTGATATCAAAAAATTGATTAAAATAGCCATTTATTTGGTAAAGTGTTACTTACATAATGTCTACATAATAAAAAAATGAAGTGATCTCCCAATGATTGTAACATAGGGGTGCTGAGAAAATCCCAAGAAAATAAATGGGAGAATTCATATCCCTGCCTGTTTTAACAGTGTTAAATGCACTCTCCATCTACATTACCAACAGATGCATCTCTTAATGCTTTTAGAGCAATGCTCACGCACAGCAGCTTTCATTCATGGTGTTTCACGGGTGATCACTACACTCTTATTGCATTAGTAAGGACTGAAGAGAGGAGCCACTCAGGATTCACATCCTAGCAATGACAAAATGCTAAAAGCACATCTAAGCCAGCCATTTCTCAGAGGTCCTCTGTGGCATTGCATTCTCCTCCCTTTACCCAATAACTGAGTAATCCAATAGCTCCTTTTCACCTAAGATGCATTCAAATCCCTCGTTGGTCACATAAATCTGAGCTGATATCTCTACCCACCCAGAAGAAAACAGTATGGATATATGCCTTCCTCGCCCTGTGGAAAATGTTTCTCCTTGAATGAATTCTTAAAACATAGTCAGACAAGAGATTGACTCTAGGTTTTAGAGCTTAGACAGGTGAAAGAAGTATTCCTGTCTCAGATAAAAGGTTTGTTTGTACAAGTGAAATGGATTTAAGAAATCTGAGAGGCAGACCCAAAGAGACTCTCATGGTTAAATCACTCTCTTGGAAAAGATGCACTCAAATGCTCTCAAGGTGAGGGAAAGGGTGAAAAAGAACTGGACTTACATTGTCTGCATCCATAGTGAGTGCTCTAATCAGCCTTTTCTAGCTATGCTGTATGCAGAACATATTCTGCTCAACATGCAGTAAATAGTCGCCAGGTCAGACTGTGCAGAAAAGCTAAAAGAGGTCCCTAGATTATGACTCCTGGTGAGTACCAGTATAAGAGAAACATCGATCTACTCCCCACTATCAAGAACTGATTGTTTTTGGAAATTTTACTGCAGAAATAGAAGACTTTCAGCACCTTGGGAAACATTATGATAACATTAACGTATAGAGTGATTATGTGCTCAGGATCTAAATTTGAGACTAGTCTGGCAGACAAGTTAGAAGAGCCTCAATTATCTGTAGCTGTAGGTCTTGGCATACTGAACTGGATTTTCCTACATACATACATAAATAAATTACCACAAGCCCTCAGGTGTCACCATTTCACTCATAACTGGTAGGTGACCTGCTACAGATGTAAATAGCCCAAAAGCAACAGCTGCATTTTTGTTTCAAAACCTGAGGACATCCAAGTCAGAGTAACAGACACTGCATGAAGAGCTTCAATTAAATAGTTGCTAATGGAAGTTGAAAGGACAGCGGGAGTCAAGCTCCATACTGACTTAATGAAAGCAACAATTTCAGTATTAGTCAGCTAATAATGAAACTACTGGCAAATGAGATGTATTCAGCTAAAGGAAAACAACAACGACGAAATAAAACAAGCGAACATGCAAAACCACAAATACACCCATCTTTGCTGAAAAGGTTTGCATCAAACGGAATACATTTCTGACAGACCTGCTGCCACGAGGGCTGGATTGCAGTCGATTGCATGCCTGTGGAAGGATAGCACATTTTATTACTGTACCATGTCCTCAAAGCAATTCTTTCAGAAAAATAGAATCTAGCAACTTGTTTAGTACTCTGCCCTCAGCAGGTAAATACAGGCTCTTGTACAGAACTGTGAAATATTTAACATGACAAACAACTACTCTGTACTATAACCTGACACCCTTTGTTTGTTTGTTTGCTTGCTTGCTGGATTGAAATATATACATTTGTTGTGGCTGATCATTTCTCCTGATACATAATTCGCAGTGTTTACAGAAACCGCAGATATTTAGGCCATATGGAAATGGAAACTGATTTTCGCAAAGCATAACACTTTTCCTGATTTGATTTTTCATGTTGGTTCTCAGTGTACAGAGCAAGGCTCACCATTTTTGTGCAGAACTTTGGCTATAACTATTGTGTTAACTGAAGGGCCGTGTTATTAACTTAATAGTGGAGATACATAGTGAGCAACAAAAACCTTAAGAAGATGTATAAACTCAATTCGTGTAGTGCCTGTAGGATCTTCTTGATTTTCCCAGAAAAAAAAAAACAAACCAAAACAAAACAAACTTTTGTCAGAAGACAATACAGAACTCATTTATCAGAGTAGTTAATTTAATATAACTTTGACTAGCTCTACCTTCAAAGCAGTTCAGTGAAAGAGACACCAAACCTCGGGAACGATTCTGAAATCAATAGAACCCAGTTAGCACAAGTATCACTTCTCCAATTAAACTGAATTCTTACGTAATGACAGGTACCAGATCTAAAAGCAACTTCTAAACAGGTCACAGACAAAAGCTTTTGTATGCAGCCACTCATACTATTGAATTCTTGGCAAGGTGTCTGAAACAGCTTTGACCTGTGTGACAGTCCTATACAATGCCCAAGCAGCATTCACGGTATAGGCTGGGCAAGAGACTATTCCCAACAAGTTGGATGAATGAAGCCTCTGACTGAAGGGAGAAAACTCTGCAGCTTACCACCACAGATTGATTCTTGGCCCATTTTACTGGCTTATTAGAAGAGCCGCTACTAGAAAAAAAGATGTTGGGAAAAATCACTAACATTATCAGGAAACACTCTAGAGAAAACCCTTCGAAATTTAAACATGCACAGGAAGACCATCAGTTCTCCAAAGAAAGCCTTGGGTCAGACCCTTATTTAACACTAATGAGGAGAGTTCTACTGATTTTGAATGAACTCAGTAGCATTATGCTGATTTCCATGTGCTAGGGATTTGGCCCTCTGCTTCACAGCACAAAATCATCTACATTTAAGGTTTTGGTTTAAACAGTTCTGAGAGATTTCATTTTCCTGGAAAAATCTCTTCTGAACTGTGGTTGGTTTGTTGGTCTGTGTCCCTAGATAAAAAGGGATTAGAGCTTTAAAGGCAGAGAGAAGTGGAGCTAAGTTAAAACTATAAAGCACTTCATCCATTTGTTCCTACAGAGGATCACTAAATGCAGTAAATCAGATGCTATTAAAATCTTGGAGGAACTGGTTCAGAGAATTTCATGCACAAAAGCATGATCATAGAATCATAGAATCATAGAATGGTTAGGGCTGGAAGGGACCTTCAAAGGTCATCTAGTCCAACCCCCCTGCAAGGAACAGGGATATCTCCAACTAGATCAGGTTGCTCAGGGCCTTGTCCAACCTGGCCTTGAACGTCTCCAGGGATGGAGCATCCACCACCTCTCTGGGCAACCTGTTCCAGTGTTCTACCACTCTCATGGTAAAAAATTTTTTCCTAATATCCACCCTGAACCTACCTCCCTCTATTTTAAAACCGTTACCCCTTGTCCTATCATAACTGGCCCTCCTGAACAGCCTCTCCCCATCTTTCCTGTAGGCCCCCTTGAGGTACTGGAAGACCGCTATAAGGTCACCCCGGAGCCTCCTCTTCTCCAGGCTGAACAGCCCCAACTCTTTCAGCCTGTCCTCATAGGAAAGGTGCTCCAGCCCTCTTATCATCTTCGTGGCCCTCCTCTGGACCCTCTCCAACTGGTCCATGTCCTTCTTATGTTGGGGACTCCAGAACTGGACGCAGTACTCCAAGTGAGGTCTCACGAGGGCAGAGTAGAGGGGGAGAATCACCTCCCTCGACCTGCTGGCCACGCTCCTCTTGATGCAGCCCAGGACGCGGTTGGCCTTCTGGGCCGCAAGAGCACATTGCCGGCTCATATTGAGCTTCTCGTCCACCAGTACTCCCAAGTCCTTCTCCTCAGGGCTGCTGTCGATCCATTCACCACCCAGTCTGTATTTATGCCTGGGATTGCCACGACCCAGATGTAGGACCTTGCATTTGGCCTGGTTAAACTTCATGAGGTTGGTACGGGCCCACCTCTCCAGCCTGTCGAGGTCCCTCTGGATGGCATCCCTCCCTTCCAGCGTGTCGACGGCACCACACAGCTTGGTGTCATCGGCGAACTTGCTGAGGGTGCACTCCATGCCACTGTCCACGTCACCGACAAAGATGTTGAAGAGGGCCGGGCCCAACACGGACCCCTGAGGGACGCCACTCGTGACCGGTCTCCACTTGGACATTGAGCCGTTGACCACTACTCTCTGAGTGCGGCCATTGAGCCAATTCCTTATCCACCGAGTGGTCCATCCATCAAACCCATGACTCTCTAGTTTAGAGAGAAGAATGTCGTGCGGGACAGTGTCAAAAGCTTTGCACAAGTCCAAGTAGATGACATCCATTGGTCGACCCTTGTCCACCGATGTTGTCACCCCATCGTAAAAGGCCACCAAGTTGGTCAGGCACGATCTGCCTTTGGTGAAGCCATGTTGGCTGTCACCCACCACCTCCTTGCTCTCCATGTGCCTTAGCATGGTTCCCAGGAGAATCTGCTCCATGACCTTGCCAGGCACAGAGGTGAGGCTGACCGGTCTGTAGTTGCCCGGGTCCTCCTTGTTCCCCTTTTTAAAAATGGGGGTTATGTTCCCTCTCTTCCAGTCATCGGGGACCTCGCCAGACCGCCACGACTTCTCGAATACAATAGCCAGTGGCTTGGCAACTTCATCCGCCAGTTCCTTCAGGACCCGCGGATGGATCTCATCAGGTCCCATGGACTTGTGCACCTTCAAGTTCCTCAGATGTTCTCGAACCTGGTCTTCAAGTACAGTGGGCGGTGGTTCATCCTCACAGTCCCTGCTAGTTCTTTCCACAGCTTGGGTGGTAAGACAAGAGGCTTTACCAGTGAAGACTGAGGCAAAAAATTCATTGAGTACCTCAGCCTTCTCTATGTCCCGGGTAACCAGAGCACCAGTATCCTTCCGGAGGGGGCCTATGTTCTCCTTGGACTTCCTTTTGTCCCCTACATACCTATAGAAGCATTTCTTGTTGCTTTTTATATCCCTTGCCAAATTCAATTCCTTTAGGGCTTTAGCCTTCCTCACTTGATCCCTGGTCACTCTTACAGCTTCTCTGTATTCCTCCCAGGCTATCTGTCTCCGCTTCCACCCTCTGTAGGCTAACCTCTTCATTTTCAGTTGGTCCAGGAGCTCCTTGCTCATCCACGCCGGCCTCCTGGTCTTTTTGCCCGACTTGTTCTTCGTCGGGATGCACCTCTGCTGAGCTTGGAGAAGGTGCTCCTTGAATGTGGACCAACTTTCCTGGGCCCCTTGTCCCTCCAGGGCCGCCTCCCACGGCACTTTGCCCATCAGGTGCTTCAAGAGGCCGAAGTCCGCCTTCTTGAAGTCTAGGGTACAGAGCTTGCTGAATGGTTTCCTTGCTGCCCCATGGATCTTGAACTCCACTGTGTCGTGGTCACTGCAGCCAAGGCTATCCTTAAGTTTCACATCGCCCACCAGTCCCTCCCTTCTTCCACAGCATAATACAATAAGAAACAAAGGCAATGATGCAGGCCAGAGCTTTGAATGGAAGAATGCAATTTTAATTTGTTAATCAAGGCAAAATATTTAAAAGTAACTACTTTCCTCTATAGATTTAGATATCTGTGATTTAAAATAGATATTTAAATTCCTTTTGGCGGCTAATGACAGGAGAGGTAAAGTGACAAGCACTTTCACAGGGCTTCAGATTCAATGGCCAGTCAATAGCTGCCAGGAAATACATGACTTTAAAATTACCTTATTACTTACTTAGTATCTTAAAACTTTCTGACATCATAAACACATTAGAAAACTAATGCACTTGAGCCCTCTATGTATTGACTATTGCCTCTCCTTAACTATTGCGTAGCCTATAGTTGCTCTATAGTTTCTTCTTTTTTCTTGTCTCTTATTTTTACTTTTTCAAAATGAGAATTACCTCATCTGCAAACTTTCAGTTGCAATCTATTGCTTTCTATCCAAACCTATGTTATTCTAAATGCAGACTGATGACTGTGAAAGAAGACTTTGGAAGGAAAAGGTACTTTCAAAACTGACCCACAGAAAAAGGCAATCTGGGATAAGAAGGAGTGTTTTCTCATGCATTAATAATGTACAAATTCCCTGTGCACCTCTGTACACATAAGTGGAATAGGAGAAAGCATGAATGCTGAAATGAACATGAATGAAGCTTAGTAGTTTTGCACTGAAAAGTATCCTAAGTATGTAGGATGTGCTTAAGACAAGGTGGGTCAACAGTAGATGGACTGTCAGGACTTGACAAGTCTTTCTTTTGGAGCATCCCACTTTGTGTAACTCATTTGCCCAGGATAACTAGAAACTGACTTTAGAGGTTTCTGGTTACAACGCTCAGAGAAAAGAAGGATTCATAAGTCCATCTAATTAAGTAGTTAGAATTTGCAATTAACAAATGCAGCAGCCCCAGGGTGTCACAGCATTCAGATTCAAATTCCTGACTTAAGACAGAAGAACTGAGGGCCAGATTCTTCCTCATGCAAAAAAATTATGGGGATATAACATAAGTAGAACAAAGAAGGATGATAAAGCTTGAAAATGTCTAAAAACATTGTCTTACAAGTTGCTGCAAGATCATAACTTTATTGCTTCATTTCTAAAAAAAAAATTGCCACTATACTTTGGGGGTAGAAGAATTGATTCTTACTCAGATCTCTTTGAGAGAGAGACTGCTGACATTTAGTGGCATTCCCTAAACACAGATAACAGAGCTACATCTCTGAGGGACTGCTCCATTTGCAGTAGCTTTTACACCTCTGCTTCACAGCATGCAGGGGTAGTATTTTCCTCATTTCATCAAGCATTCGTCTATAGACTTTCCAGACTGGTTAGTCAGATCGTGTTTGAACTTGCTTTTGCGGACTGCATTAGGAAAATACATCCTAGCACTATCCATAATCAGTGAGACCCCCTCCATCATCAAAGGATTTATGCCAACTATACTAAAGCTCTGAAAAAAGTCCTGCAAAGCCACGTACTCACAAACAGGAATATATTCAAACTGGAGAATAACAGTCGATTCTTGTCTTAGCTATTGATCTCAGTTTGATTCCTCTAAGGTCAGTTTATCCTGGAATATCTGTGAAGAGAATTTGTCCCCAAATTAATTCTTTTATAAATAAGAAAAATGGCATAAAACCCTCAGCAAATAAACCTTATTTTCTGGATTATGCAACTGTACTCTTTAAGTTCTTTCAGAACCTTAATGTAAACCTTCAGGTAGTATTTAACCCACAGGTAGTGATGAGGCCTTTGGTAGCCTCCAGATCTTGCCATGTATTTCTGGTGAACCACTCTGGAAGTTCAATTCCCAGAGATGATACAGAAACAGCTCAGGAAAGCACTGACTACCTGGGAACTAATGGAGACAACTAAACCCATTTAGACCCTTCACTTATAAAGGATATTAAATTCACAAAGAAGAGAAACAAAGAGGATTTTCCTGGCCAAAAAGTAAGTCGGAGAGCAGAGCTCTGGGAAAATATAGCAGCAACCTTGAATACCTCAGAATTTTTTATTTTAGGGAAGGTTTTCTGTTTGTCACACTACAAGGAAGAAATAGGGCTAGAGACATTTACGTGTTTAGTGTCAAGCCGGATAAATCCAAAATCCTTGCAATAAATCCCTAACTGCAAAATGAGTTCAAGCCTGAGCCTTTAGTGAACTTTTCTCTTGTTCTGCTTCTGGCTTGCTTAAAATGAAAAAAAAAAAAAAAAAAAAAAAATCAGTGAAAACCAGATAAATAGAAATAGGATAATGGCAGAAGAATGAATACAGAAAAAGCTTAAAAAATAATCTTAAAAAAGTATAGTAATACTTGGCTATGCAATGACATTTTTCCTTACAATTTAGTAATGTATTTGCCAAAGGTCAAGTTAAAAACTGCTTTGCACCTCATGTAATAAAGAGCACTTAGGTAGAATGACTTTCCAGATAGGCTGTGGGATGACCATATGAGCCAGTAGGGAGGGCATAAGGGGATTAGTCTGAAGGCTAAATTCGGGTATGTATTGACTTTCAGTAGCTTGCATATCTATGG
Source organism: Tauraco erythrolophus (assembly GCF_009769465.1). Taxonomy (NCBI): domain Eukaryota; kingdom Metazoa; phylum Chordata; class Aves; order Musophagiformes; family Musophagidae; genus Tauraco; species Tauraco erythrolophus. The sequence continues at coordinate 27,930,148 of NC_141468.1, read as the reverse complement.
CTTCTTATTTAAATTAGTTGTTCCCGATACTGACTCATTGAAAAAGTTCCAGTCAATGGGAAATTTCTGCTCCTCTGTGGTTTTCCATCGCCTGACCTCCAGAAGAACAGCGTCTGATCAAACTTGCACAGGCTGCACCACGGGAACAGGCTCGCTCCTCAGCACATAGCGTAGCTGGTACCTCCATCTGCTTTGCTGCGGGAGTGGAAGACGTCAGTACAAGGAATGAAGATTTGGAACTGTTTCTCTCGCTTTGAGAGTTGCTCAGGAAGCATTCAGAGCCAAGGCTGGCTGACAGATGACTGTTTCACTCAGGCCTAATATCAGTGATCAGTATGGCGTAATAGGTGTTTCTGCACAGAGCATCCATTGGCCAGCCGATTTAAGATGGTCTTGCAGGTAGATCATCCCATATATACTTTCCTAGTCAAACAGAACCATGATTATAATTAACCATCACCATACTGCAGACTTCCAAAATCTATCTTATAAATATAAAGCACAAGTTTATATTTAAACTATTTTATTAAATGACATTAAATATTTATGTTACTATTTAAATTTACATAGAAAAGAAATAATCATTGGAAGTTAATCGCAATTCTAGACTAAGATTATATGTTCATAGAAACATGAAAGACATTCCCAAAGTAAAATATTCTTTTTCTTTTAGTAATTACTGAATACTAAGTCTCACACGGGAAAACATCCAGTCAAAGCATCTTACTCCATAGCTGACTTAAAAATATGTACTCTGTGACATTCCTTGGCAGTTTCTTAATATTTTGGTGTTCCTCAGAATTAATAAATGTCAGTGAATTTCCACAGTGGATGGATTTCTAACTACCCTGACATTTTTACTACATTTTCAGCCAACACTTTTTGTTAATAAAGTGAGGTTTTCCCTGTTACACTGAAAAAATTCAATACAAAATGCATTTATCCAGGTAGATGTAAGTGTTCAGGTGTCCGCATAATCAAACAGCTTTTCTGAAAAAAAAAATTTCATACATCTGCTTTATTCTCTGGTCTCTGTGATCCTAATCACTAACAGACAGTGTTAATATTCTTCTCAGTAATAGAATACTGTTGAATCTACATGCCACCTCGGATCTGGTAACCTTCATTTAGAAAAATATCTGTTTTACTTCTAAAAAGAGTTATACAGAGAGATAGCCATAAAGGCATATATCTGTATAGATACAGATATACAAGAAGACACTCTAGAAGCACATACTGTCTAGCAGAGGGAAACTGATTTGGGAGTCAGAAGACAATGAGTCAAATCTAACTTCTGACCCTGCTTTACTGTCCTATTTTCAGAAGATCATGTGCCTTTCTTATTTCATTCTCTGTATTTGCAAGACAGAGATAATGAGCTCTATTGTTGAACAGATACATAATAAAAGGGCAAAATACTTTTTGCCCTGACAAATTTCTACTATGAATGAGCTGGAACAATTGATATGAGTCAAGACAGTATGAAGTTTAATTTAGCCTGAAAACATCTGAGTTACTTTATAAAACTAGTCTTAGTTCAATAAAAATACTCATTTATGTAAGTAAGGCTCAACATTACAGTGTATTATCCAGTAAAATCTCTGCATTGGTTGACGTAGATGTCTTACAGGCCTTAGATTCTGCTCATCCCTTTGACCTCTGTGAAAAGTCACGCTGCTGAGTCGAATCAAACTCCTGTAAGCAAGCAGCTAAAAGGGCTAAAAGTTTATGTTGAGACCACTGTACCAAGTGTGATGGCAGTGTGAATGTTTTGCTGTTGATGTATGCATCTAAGCAGATTCTTCCACGTCAGAGAAACTGCAGGGCCATTCTTCCCCACCTTTATGTCACTGACAAGTATCCCTTTCAAATGAAGAGAAATAGAACAAGATCTTTAAAAAATAAAATTGCAAAATTATGTATTCTTTGCCGAAAGATGCTACCTCATAAGGCCCAATTTTTACTTCAGCCATCTTGACAATTTCTATCAGAAAAGGCTTTGAGGACAGAGATGACATTTTATGCTTCATGTGCAAGACAGAAAACTGGGGCAGCAAGTGACTGTGCCATAGAGCTGAGGGAATGTTTCAGAGTTAATAATTTATTTGCTGAGTATAGCTTCCTTTATTCCTTTTTGAACGGGTGTGGAAAAGCATCTTCCTTTCAGCTGAGAGGCAATGGCAAGCTGGGTCACTCAAGGTGAGCAAGAGGCCATAACACACCTTGCACCTGTGTAGCCTTCCTCCTTGCTGGAGTCCTTTGAGCACAAATCTTCGCATGATGACCTACCCCTTGGTGTACAGCCACTTGTATTTGATGATTTGTGACCCAGCCAGGCTGACATGCCGGCTGTCAAGCACCTGAGGAACTGCTGCACCTGAGGAACTGCTGCATACACCTGAGACCCAGAGGCATAGGTTTGGGCGTTCACAAAGCAAGTATCAACAGCACGAGTCTCATACATACTATGCGGTACAGTTCTCAACAGAAGGCTCAGATTAGTTTAAAGATTCATAACGTAACAATTCTATTTATTTATTCATTAACTTTAGTCAAATTCTATCTGCAAATATACTTGGTAATAGTGTAGTAAGCAGTTTACTATAAGTGTGGAATAACAGGAGACAATGAAGATGAATTTGATTTTGATCTTTTATAATTTCTGTGTAGTAACAAAAAGAAATAGGTCTTTTGTTTGACGCACTTTATCGTCTATGTGAATACAAGTCTTGCCCCAAAATTCTGCCTTCATAAATTTCCCATTCTGTAAATACTTCTGCCAGCATGCTTGGTCATATTATAACCTCATTTTGATTATGTATTAAGTTACGAATACGTAAAATGTTTGTAGGAACAAACTTTGTATTTGATGATGATGTGCGACTACAACTGGAAAAGAAGAGCAGGAGATTACAGGTAAAGTATTGCAGCTGGCATATAAGCAGCAGTCACATTTTCTGTTTTTTTTTTTTTCTCTGCAGGGCAGAGCAGAGCTTAGAACTAATAGCTTATTGTTCATTTTCAATAATTGCATATTAGAACTCCTAGTAGAACTTTCACTGGTATCATCCACTATTCAGTAACAATACATATTTTAAGCAGTCTCTCAGTAAATTAATTTCCTAGAATATTCTTGCAAACTGAGCACATAATGAGTTAGAATATTGCCATGGAAAATTCAATGTTTCATTTAAATAAATATTTGCAGATTTCACCCCTCATTATCTGCTTAGCTATACTCATCTACAAAAAGGGAGCTTATAAGTATTTATTTTTTTGTGCATCAAGAGCTGAAAATTTAGTTTAGATCTTTTTAAGGGCTGAAAATTTTCCCGGAAAACGAATGGGAAGAAGAGAAACACAAAAACCTGACCTTTCTTAAACTCTTCCAAGTATACAAATGTAAATTCATATTTAAATAATCAATATACATATATAAACTATATATATATATGCATACACACATGTATAGGTACACTGTGTATAAAAATGTACGCCAACTGAATCAATAATAGAATTTCCTTTAAAGATCTATATTAACTGCCCAATTCTAAACAATAAGTTTGGGAATTTTTTTGAGAGACATAGTTATGGAATGGCTGCAGGGAAGACAAAACTATTGTTCAAGTCTTTAAAGACACAATAAGGTCACAGGAAACCCTTACCAGAGCATTACGAAACCAAGATAATGTCAATTGTTTATGGTAATAATATGCATACTGTTGTTTAGGCAATGAAGCTCAGTAAAGCAACACCTAAAGGTTCAAATGAGAGTTTCACGTTTCATTTCATCACTGAGGTTATTTGTTTCATCCTCAGACTATATCTGCATACTGATTCGCACGACAACTCAGAAGCCCAAATAGAATGAACAATGTCTCTGACTGCCATTTCATCCTTAGGGCAACCAGTGTGAACACCATTAGATGACAATTCTTGTAACCGATAAAACAGAGTTTGCATACCCAATTAGATAAACTAGGTGAGAAATTTTATTTCATGAAGGTAGTCCTTTTTCAGTTACTTCATTCGGACTGTCAGAAGATAAGCATCTTTCACATAATGTTACATGAGAATTTTTCACAAAGTGGGTGCATGGTATTGTTTCTTCCTGATATACAAAAAAATGAAAATGAGAATACAACTTTATTTACTCAAGGCCTGCAAAAATGAGGAGAAGGGGGAGATACACTTTCCCACTAATTACATTGGCATAAATGCAAAATTTGAGGAGAATGTTTTTAATCCAAGTAAGGCAGATTGGGGTTAGAAGAAGCTATGAAATACACTTTGCATCATCAGAGCAAGAAGAGAAGGCTATATAAATTCTGTGATAATAACAAAAAACGTACACACAATTCCTTCCTTTTTTCCTTTGAGAGCTGGCAGATACACTTTACAATAAAAGAGGTTTTAGGTGATTCTCATTAAGCTGGACTTCTGAATGGTGTATCTTTTTTTATACTCATATCTGGGCACTTACCAACCCCACGAGGGAACCTTTCCCATCTCTCTCCCTCCCTGTTCTCCCCTCTGGGCTTATTTGGCTTGAAGCCCATTTCACTCTCCTTCTCCTCCTCAGGATTCTCTCTTTATTCACTCTCATTTATCCATGAGTTAATGGATTTAAACTGAAAGAGGGGAGATTTAGATTAGATATAAGGAAGAAATTTTTTACATTGAGGGTGGTGAGGCACTGGAACAGGTTGCCCAGAGAAGTTGTGGATGCCCCATCCCTGGAAGTGTTCAAGGCCAGGTTAGATGAGGCTTTGGGCAACCTGGTGTAGTGGAGGATTTCTCTGCCCATGGCAGGGGGGTTGGAACTAGATGATCTTTAAGGTCCCTTCCAACCCTAACCATTCTATGGTTCTATGAAAAAATGATCTGGTCAGGAACTTTAACAACAAGATATCCAATATCTTTTCTCCAAGTGTTGGGTACAAAGTAAAGAAATGAGCAATACTCTTGAGAATTGAATAGTCTTCTGCCCTTTTTTCATTTTCAAGTCCTTCAACTGGTGAAGGACTCTTCACATCACCAGTAGCAGCCTTCACCAGAGAAACGAACCACTAATCTGTGTGGACTACCTGCCTTAAAAAGCAAGGAAATGTTATCCCAATGGGGCATCTTGTCAGGATCTACTGCAAGCATCTGCCAGGCATATACAGCAGAGACCTCTGGAAAGCCCCTTAGCTGGTTTACAGTTGTTACTCTACCATGAATGTGGCAAATCGACGGATAGCCATAGGATCTGAAATCTGAGCATAAAATAAATCACAGCCATGTTGTATCAATTTTGGCCAAAAAGTTGGGGGGACATGCACTATGTAACCTTTAGAACATTTTTCATCTCTTGCTGTAATAAATTAGAGTTGTTTTTTTTTTTAACTTTTATTGCAATAAATTTAGCCTACCTGTGATCCACTAACACTTGAAGTATGATTATTTTAAGTTCTGATGACATTTTAAATTCTACTAATCACAAATTGTCCCCATTTGACGAATGTTCTGGTTTATCTTTTATTTTCAATGAAGCTTAAAATAAAAACCTTTTTGCTTTCTGTCATTGTTTTTGCACCAGTATCGTTGGTTTCATTAATGTCAGCAAAACTCAGAAATGAGTTTTAGATGAGTTGAGCTGCTTTTGCTGACTAAATTTGCAGCAGCAAAGCATAAAGCGTTTCAGGCTCTTCAAAAGCAGAGTCTTTTTTTTATTTCTTATTGAGACACTGGTGGTTTAAAAACAAATAGATACGTAGATTTCAATTCAATCTTTTTTTAATCTCTAGGCAATGAAGGATTTCTGTGCACTAGAAAATTAGCAGACTTTATAAAGATTTTTGTCATTTGGCACCTGCAAAAACATGCACAGTACCATATACCTAAATTGTACAGCTGTTACAGTCACACAAGATTGTCTCTATAATGAAGAAATACAATATATCCAAACAATAAATATATATTTATATATATCATATGTATATATAGATACACACATATAAAATAGTTATTTTGCAGTAGGAGTTGATGTGTTTCGTGGCATGTGACAGTTCTCTTGGTGAAATTAAATGCACATCACAATTTGTCTTCTCAGCTGTTGCATGCTGCCTAGTTTTCAGTTTGGCACTGTCTAGGTATGCAGCCACAGATGGAAAGTCAGTATGTGTGACATGCTTTTCACCTGCCACGAAACGCTGAACTCCTTCCGTCATTTTGTATAAACAATTTGCAATCCTCACACAGGATATTCCAAAATAACTCAGTAAATTGTTTACTATTAACGGTTCTAGATTTAAAAGCAATGGGAAAGGAATTCACTTTTAGAAGATTTTACATGCTATAATTTCCAGATCTGTAACCTACAGCACAGGATGAGGGATTAAAATTATGTATGAGGTTCTGTATTTGAGTCTCTGATACGACTTTTATGTATTGACATCTGGAACAAAAAGGATTAAATGTATAATTTAATCCTATCAAGGACAATTGTAGTCTCCCCTTTTCTACACTGTGTTAAATGCATAGAAGCTTCATGCAATAGCATACCATCATCTAACAGAGATTACATGACACGGAAGGGATGTTGATTTAGGACACATGATATAAACAGCTTTGCAGCACATCAAAGATTATTTCAATTGTCAGGCCATGTTTCACTTTTCAGTCCATGACCTTTTATATGTCTTACAGAGTAAGGAGTATTTTCAGAATGTCTTCTTGCTCTCAGAGTCACCTTTGATACCAAAAAGCTTTAGAGATATCTTACAAAAATCTCCCGGGATCTGTTTTCCTATTATTATTTTATGCAAAATATTATTAAGAGTAAAGAAGAATATACTTAAAGATATTATAAATGAAGATGAGATGCAATCGCTCACCTTTATCAACAATAACAGGAGCTTAGAATACTATCTTAGAATAAATTCTTAATTTTTAGGTAGTTAAACTTAGGTGAGATGCATCCCAGCTTCCAATGTGCCTTTGGAGAGCCTCTGCAGTTCTCTTCCGGTTCCTCCCTGAGGCTGATAATGTACCGACACTGAGTAACACGCCATGTTGCTAACACTCTTCATTATAACCTCGCAACGCCATCAAATAAGAGATGTCATCCCAAGAATTACCTTTTACTTACTTACCTTATGGAATGGTTAATATTTGTACATATCAAATACCTAAAGACTCAATGGAAAATGATTCAGTGTTTCATGCACAATACACAGTTCTAAATATTATTAGGATTTCCTATTGCCACTAGTAACAAAAGCTGCTCTTTACAGTTGATACAAGTAAACCTGGTGGGTTTTTTTGTCATATGGCAATATGCATAAGGCAATCTTTCAATCTTTTCTGTTAGATACAGGTATATCATAAATGAGAGGAAGAAGCATATGGACAAGTGTGTTTAATTTTTATAATTTAGGCCCAAAGTGTATTCAAGACTCTACATATTTAGCCTACTTTGATCACTGTGGGAGATGTAAGTAAGTGTATAAGATTACAAATTAATCTTACTTACACAGTAGGAGAAAGATTTTATGTCAAGGAGTAAGAGTTATACAACTATAATCAGAATTCTTATTAGCTTATTACATATATTAGTTGTACTGTAAAATGTGAAATACTCAGCCAGTATCAAAGCAGAGGTAAACAGCGTTTGAGACACAAGTAAGTTTTCACATAATCATTCTGAAACAAATGCAGATGTTCTGGTTGGCTCTTCAGAGTCAAAATATTTGTTCAAAAGTGCAACATTAATCACGTATCCAACTACTAGGAGGTTTGAAGCCTAAAAGAAATGTTAGCTTTCCCAATTATAGACTTAACTGATCAGCATAGCATAAAGCCGCAAAGTAAGCACGTACATTTTGCTCCAAATAACTATGGATGTTCCAACTGGCTACCATAAACCGTGGGTTCCTTTCCTAAGACAACACTCACTGTGGACACATTCATGTTCATAGATGAGTCCTTATATGAGGAATCATGAATTTCAAAATCATGCCTTGGTCCTTCGGTGAGAATTCTGTACTGAACATCTCTGTGCCCACATAAAACCCTACCGAAGCTTATGGTACTTACAAGGAGAGTAAATTTTGTATTAGCTGTCACTACAGACTGGAACCCAAATAGAGGTTATAAATTTAAATTTTCACTGCACCAGAGAAACCTATATCACAAGCTAAATTAATTAATGAGTTTTGAAAAGTCTACAACAAATAGTAAATATGTGTTTTATGACCTTCTTCCACAAACAGTCCATCCTCTGCAAAAACAGCCTTTGGGTTGAAGAAACTTCCGATAGTTTTGACTGAAAGGGGAAATCTGAAAGTCTGTTTTTTGACATTATCTAGGCAAGACATTTCTTTTTTATTTTTTTGAAATTACTTTTGCTTTGTTAAATGCTAAAATTAGGGAAAAATTTAAAATGCTGTAAAAATCTCAAATGGAAAGTTTTTAACAAAATTTTACAAATAAGTTAATTTGCTTTCATTCTTTTCTTTCAGTGGCACAATCAATGAATTTTAGCTTTGGGTCAACATACAATTGTGTTTTGAGCTTTTTAATGTTTCTGTTCAGTCAGTGAACTGAAAAAAAAAAAAGAAATAAACCCAATTATTTGCAGTTCTACTACCAACCATAAATTCTTTTATTTGAAAAGCTACCAGCTTGTCAACTACATATCCAATACAAAACAAAACAAAACAAAACAAAGAAAACTGAAAAGTAATAGCAGCAATCTATCTTCACAGTTTACCATGAAAAATGTATTGGTCTACAGAAAACTTTTTTAGATCAAGCTTAAAATGACATGAACAGGTACATTTCTTACTTTTCTGTAACAGTGTATGCATGTGCAACTTTTTCCTTATGTCATTTCCATTTTACGTAGAGTCATGATATTTACATTCCACCAAACCAAATGGCAAAATATCTATTATTCAAACATAACATTGGATTTTATAATTTCCTGAAAGGTTGAGTGCATTTAACCAGATACTGTATTTCAGCTTTTCATAGGTAATAAAACATAGTAGGAGATTATGAATTCAGAAAGGCAGTCACACTTGTGATTTGACATAGTATCTTTAAAAAAAAAAAAGAAATACAAATTCTGTATTGCCCTTTGTTCCTGTTAGTCAAAGAAAAAAAGGAGAATATTTACAGTAGGAACAGTGTTTCTTTCATAGTAGAAAGATTTCCTCAGTGATATCAATGATATTAACCATTAGATCTATCTTTGAAATAACCATTTTTCATGATACACCAACAAAAGTGAATGTATTAAAATTCTTCTCTTATACTGAAGTTTAAATCCTTCTAAATCTGCTCCGTGGCTTTAATCAGAAGTGCAGCGGTGTAAACTGGAGTGAATGTGGCTTGCAATAGTAAAATCACTCCTTGCTGAATTTTCCTGCTTAATATTGCAAGCAGAATATGGAGTCTGATCATTATGAAGTATTTCATATACAGCAAACTAATTCTGGGAAATTTGCTACAATTAAGTTGTTTAACAACCATTTTTACCGGGATTTTTTTCTATAAGTATAATTTTGTGTTGGTTTTGTTGCATTTTAAATGTTAAAATGCTAGATGTTTTACCCTCTGCTTAGATTTTTTAAAATACTGTCATTAAAAAGAGAATTATATTGCCAGGTATTACACCAATTTAATGATTGAAACATTAAGGTATATCATTTATACAGTGCATCACAGATCAATACATCTTGATGCTGACTAAGAAAAGCCATTTACACATCGTCAGTTGCATTTTGAGCTGTAATTTTACCCATGTGGCAGCATAAGGAAAAATAGATAGATAATTCATACAAGCCCTCATCCTAATGGTGCTAAAGTTAATAGGAATGATAAACAAGGGTTTAAATTTAATAATTATGACCACTCTGGAATCTGCTTGGGTGATAAATAAGAACTTATTCTTCTGAGGTGCTAAACATTCTTAGATATCATTACTTTCATTAGGAGCAGTAGATGTGCAGCACTTTGCATGTGGTGCTCACCACTGGCTCAAAATTAGATTCCTAATGCCTGGCAATAAGAGTCCAAATTGGTACCACATTTAAAGATGGCTTACTCACTCTCTGGTCTTCAAGGTCTGAATACACTCAAACATCTATGAAATGTCACTGAAAATACAACACTTCAAAAGTATGAAAAGTTGCCCAATGGCCCCAACCACAAAATGATATGGCAGGAAGAAACAGGAAGAAAACAACAGAAGAGTTTCCATTTCATATTTTCATAGAATAGAAACAGCTTAGGGAAACGTGCCTTTTTTAAACTGCTGCTCTCCCAGTTCTGCAAGTTACTGGGATCAGTGATAGCTTTTATCTTGGAGATACTGAGTTCTATCCCCATCCAAAGTTTATGAAGCTCACTGAAATCTTTCTTTGTTATTCTAAGTAACACGCAGTGATAACGGAATGCAACAAGACGGTACAAAACAAGAACTGCATAGATAATTTGTTATCAAGGCAGTATTAACAAGGTAAGGCTGTTTAGCTGTTATACAGGGGAAAACAAGGCCAGCCTGAGGACAGTCAGACAAATCCCCAATACGTAAAAAGTTGCACCAAGTAACAGGTTCCCACAGGTATGTTTTTTACTAATGTTTAAGCACGTTACAGAGTAGTCATGTAAGGGTTCGTTTCCACACCAGCTCTTAACAGATATTTTGCAGGCTGTTCCCAAGCTCAAAGCGCCAGACTGCGAGCAATGCCACAAAAATTACCAGGACCAGGTTAAAGGTCTTTGTTGCCTCCCAATAACTACTCTCTTGTTAGTATCACTGTGATAATAACCTATACTGTGCTGGTTTTGCATGATAGCGTTCTCTTAAATCTCCACTGTATTACATCTGCACACACACACATAAACACACCAGTCATTTATAGAATTTTTTTCTTGAGATCCTCACGAGCTACTAAGTGTTTGAGCTGACAGGGACTAGGGTCTGAGCAGAGGATATGCCACCAGAGAGCTATTGTTCAAGAACAGCTGATGACCTACACACGCCTCTGGCTAGTAGCTGCAATTGTTTACATTAGCAGCTGTGGAAAAGCTGCAGAAGGATTCTCACTTCTCAGTTGTAATTCTTTGTTGTAGTTCAGGGCCATGGCAACCAGGCAAGAGCAAACTTTGTGCTATTCCTTGTAACTGCCCAACGTAACCAGAGTTTCACTTACAGGGAGAGAAATGTGGAAGTCCACAGTAAAGAGACTGGAAAAGAATGTGTCCAGATCTCTCTTTTTTACAGGAAGCTGGCTAGAAATTCTCAGAAATAACGTATCAAAATAAGGAGAGATGGCAATTTGTAGCCTGTTTTTCTAGGCAATTAAGTAAATTTCCAAGTAATTGAGTCAATGCAATCATGTCCCATGTCAGTCTGTCTGTCAAACTCACAATAATTCTTAAACATCATTTTAGAGGGGTAAAGAGCCTAAAGATAAGCAGTTCTTATAATTTTATGAGAACTGGCAAGTGGATGGAGAAGGGACCCTATTATTACTCCTTGTGAAAGAGGCTAATGAGATCACCCTTTCTTAGACATCAGAGACAGGAGGGAAACCAGACATCATTAGTTATGCTGCACACAGTACTACTCTTTTTTTATAAAGCTTTCCATGTTATATTGTCTTCTATCCTAATGGCCATGACTGGGGGATGAATCAGAAGAGTATGGTATGGGATTTGCAAGGATCAATGTCCCATCTAGACAACATTTCCATTCATTATAACTGATAAAATTAGACGACCAAACACATTGTGAATTATATGACCAGTTTGCTGAGGCTGTTGAGAGCAGAGCAGAAGCCACAAACAGACTTTGACCCGTTAACAGAACTGTCATTGATTCTGAGACCTTGTGCTACACAAGTGGTTGCAAGTTGTTTCTTCTAACAGAGCCCTATTTACAGAAATGTCCCTACTGCCTGGTGTTTCACCCTTCTGCTTTCTATTGCCTTAATGTGAATTAGATTAAACAATTTTTTTTTTTTTGAATTCACATGGTGTATGTCAAATATCTAGACTGTAATTGCTGTAGTTTTGAGGATGGTTTATGTTATATCATATAGCAGTTTTTTCAAGTGATTGAGCAATGCTCCATACACAATTGGAAGGAAACTAAAGATCTGACATTGTGACGATTTTGTTCCTTATTATTTTGCTTTAAGAAGACTGTAACTGAAATTAGATATTTTCTTGCTATTTGATTTATGAAAAATAATATTATAGCAGAATAATGTTTGTAATTGTTAAACAAAGCTACAGCCTCCTTATGAAGCACGTAGGATTTAATTGAAACATACTTCTTTTAACCTGGACGGCAATAATTTTGTGCAAGTCATCAGATTGTCTTAGCAGCATAATTTATAACTAGATAACCTGTGCTGAAAATTGCCCTTGAGTTGAAGCATTGTTTATCAAGCAATAAAATATTTGTTTAACTTTGTGATGAAGCTAAATGATAATAAGTCTAATGTATCTCTGTGACATATTTCTTTTGGAAGCATGTAGAGCCCAAAGACCAGTAAATTAAGGACAGTTTTCAATTGTAAATTCTTGCTTCTGTGACTGCTGACTTTTTGATTTTATGACTGCTAGGTCCAGACGACATCCACTAATACCATGACATCAAGTCGAATTAACATATTTCTCAGGGCTTGTTAACTTTCCACTCTTATAACCTCATTTATATTCCAGGGGAATAAAACTGTTTTCAGATGTTATTAAAAAAATGCTATCTCTTCTGATTTTTATTTTTTTAGCTTAATTTTTTAAATTAATTTCATGCAATCTTATGGGTAATGTTTCACTTTTGTAGACAGACTCCAAGACATTTTATTTCATCCTTTCTTCCTGTTGGAAGCTTGGACTCTACGTTCACTGCAGTAATGCCACCAAGAACACCACAAAAAAATTTTTATTTCCTCCCTTAGCTGGAGAAGTAGCTTGCTATAAAGGACTGCTTTCTCATTGCTGTTTATGCAATTAGAAAGCAATCACTGACATGAAAGAAGGTTTCTATTTCCTGTTCTGAACCGTGGTACAGGGGCTATTAGCAATTACTGGCATAAAAAGTGCCCCTACAGGCAGCTCTCCAGATAACCTCAGGTTTGAAGAGTTACCAGCTTCATGCCAGTCTGCCTGACCTCAGGCTTCTTCCCTTGCTAAGAGCTGGCTGGACTAAGGAACTAATTTGTAAGGCAAGATAATAACTTTATTCAATCTACTAACTTCTGAAAAATGTTCTATATCCATTTGTGTCAGTGAATGACACATGGTTTCTATTAACTATATTTTTGCACGTATTCATCTCTTTCATATAGGATTCCTATAAAGCCACCGAGACTCGAAATGGTGGAAGCTTTGCTGGAACAGAAACCAGTTATTAAAAACGAGTAGGATACAATTCCAGTCACTCTCAGTCAGAGCTGTATTACCCCTCTTTGGGTACCCTCCATGTAAGGTACTGAATGGCAGATCCAATCTAGTAACAAAGCAGTTTAGAAAAGATTCGCAGTATAAGAGAGATGGGACTAATTAGGCAAGGAGCCATTGATCGTTGTGAGGCTTTTGCAGGAACAGAGGAAGGTGGCTGACATCCAAATCCTGCATTTCCTGGAATACAAAGGAAACAGAGTATATCTAAAATGGTAAAGTTTGGATACAGGCTGAAAGATTGCCATGCTGTGAGTATGTTATAGAGTAAAAATGAAATAGAGTAAAAATGAAAAGAAAAAAAAAAAAAAGAAGCCAAAAACTGTGAGATACAAAAAATTCACTATATTTTTAATTTTGTTTTGGCTGATAAATCATTTTATCATACAATCTGCTTTCTATGAGGCAAACAGCTCCTAAAGTGCAGAACACGGAGAAAGATCTGCTAGCAAAATATGTACAAAGAAACTTAAAAAAAAGTACAGAGCATCACATTTTAATTGAAGTATAACTCTCAAAACATTGTCAAAATCCATTACAAAGACTGAGATAAGAAAAATCAGAATGGGAACTCCTGAAAAAGTATTAGTTTTTCTAAGTTTGCTTTGCTTATCTGCATTTTCCACAAATTTATCAGAATTTCAAAATTTTTAGCAATATTGTGCATCTTAATTAAAGTGGAAGCAAATATAAAGGGCACTAATTTTTTCTTGCTATATTCAGCCAACATTAGGCATCTATTCTATCAGCATCCGAATGGAACAAAGATGTCATAATTACACTGAGCAAAGATTTCATAATTTCACTGATCAGATTAATTTTTCCAAGTGTAAATAGATAGACAAATGGTAGGGTTATGGATGGCCTGGGGTAAGGACCTTAAAACCTTAACAGAAGGGGAAGAAATTTTATTCTGAGATGTTCTTTATATTTTATTCTGTGGCGTTCTTCATATTCTTTGAACCTGGAAGCCACTGAAATGTAAACTGACTGATTTTTTACCTTGACCTTTGTCTATGGACACTTTTAAAGAAGAAAAGTAATCTGATTTGCAAATGAAAAGGCTCAAGCTTTCCAAGCTTGTGCAAATTTATTGTGTCCTCCAAGACTTCATAACCACCATAGTGGAGAGTGTCTCATTTGTGGTTACACTGCACCACAGACTGCCCATGTCCCTTTCAATGTTACTCCCTGTAAATCGGTTTGTTTAGCAGATCTTGAGCTCTCTTTGGTAAACATTTCCAGGCAAGTTCCTTTCCAGTTGAGACCAAGATTCTCATCTGATTTACCTTTTTCACTGTTGTAAGGCTGAAGAACTTACTGAATAATTTCAGTTTAATATGCAAAGTAGGATTCAGCGCCCTAACTAAAATGACCTAGACTCAAATTTTATTTATGTTTTCACCCACTTAAGTCCTTCTGTTTAGCCAAGCTTTCTTCTGAATCAAAAAGGAACACATGAAAGAATGGCCATGACTGAATCATAGACATAGATATTGTCTGCCTGCTGCAACAAGGTCTTTATGTGCACTGGTCTTTGAGAACCAGCTTAGATAAAATAATTTAAATAATGTCTGATACATATTTTACTCAATGGCTCAAGCAAACAATGAGACTCATATGTTAGAGAATCAGCACGCAGAAACAGGGCAAATAGCAGTATCAAACTTTACATACTTCAAAGAGCCAACTGCAACAGGCACATTGTCACTCACTGATGCAGAGATTTATCAGAACTACGTACTTTACTAGTGCCTCACACTTCGGTATGAGAAGAGAGTGTTTCTAATGCATGCTATACATTCTAAGAAGGTTTCTTACTGTTTTTTCTCTTTTTTTAAGTGCTTGTGGAGTGAAAAGTGAGTATCTGATGATACTGGAGATTCCACATGTGATTAGAAATGCAGCTACAGTGACACAGCGTAAGTCTGGCAAGAGGCATCCTTGTCAAAGGCGGCCTCCCAAAGTGCTTCAGTGCAGCCAGGAGTATGAACTCTAGTGGTTAATTAGTTTTTCACATTAATTCACTCTTAGTTTCTCTCTCTAAGGATGTGACCTTAAAGGCAATTGAAGTTCAGGGTAGTTTTCCCACTGACTTAGCAGACTGGGTCAGGCTCTCAGTCTCAGGCTCATCCTGCCTAATTTAAAGTATGTAAGACTCCTAACTTAAGGACCACAGTCATCCCAGTCTGCCCTTTATAATCAAGAGATACCTGCCTATAAACACTCAGAGTGCAGGTAGGATAGATTCCTTTTGGGAGTTATTTCTCTCCCTGCCGATTCTGGGAAGTCAGTGTGAGTAGGCTTTCCATTAGGTAGCACAGGTGTCTAAAGCTAAATTGGTTGAAATTTGGCCTCATTATATAGATGAAACAACTATTCTTTTGAAGATACTATATGAGCCAAAATATGATTTCAAAACAAGAAATAAGTGCTTATCTAAAGTAAAGTTTACAATTTTCTATTTATCATTTCATTGGTGGTTAAAATATCACTAATTTGAAGAGGAATTCCCAGAGCTTAACATGACTAATACATAGTTTAATAAAATTAATATTTAATATCTTGTACACCAAGAAAAACATATATAATTACTAAATCAGTATTTGTTGATTTAGAGTAGATAAAGTACAAATATTTGAGATGGAATCAGCCACCTCTTTGGCTGAATGTGAGGTTTTCTTGAGGTGATTCCAAGCAGTGACTTAACCTCATCTTCAGCAAAAAAAGAAATCACAGCTCTGCCTTCCTCTTCCATCTACTAAATCTGTAATAAATGCATAAAAAAATCTTTTACACAGAAATAAGGGTCTTTTTTTTTAGGTTACTGATGGCTATACTAACTCTCAGATTGGCTTCAGAATTCAAAAGAAATGGTGCACATTGTGCGCTTCCCCCACAGTGTGTCTTAATCCTTGACCAGTGAGAGGTCATTTTTTAACATCCTGAGGAATGCATTTCTCCATATAGAAAGAAGGACGACAAGCCCTTGCACTGCAGAGTGACCTGAGCCTATTCTAGCAAACTCCCAGAAAGATGGCTTTTTGTCCTTGGAAAATTCTGTCTATATCAAAAGCCTCCTACTTTTTCTGTCTCGTCCCCCTACAAAAACCAGCTAGTTTTAGACAAGACAAATCTATGAAGGTAAGGAAACTGCAGACTATGAATATACGTATTTGTGTTGATTGCATATTTAACCAAAGCATTATTTTTTTAACTTGTGTTATAGAATCAAACATTTTCCTCCGTGAGACATATTCTTAATCTCAAGACTCAGTTCTTCAGTGGGGCTGCGATCAGTGCTCTAGAAATCCTTATACCAGACTTTTTCTACTTAGAAGGTCTCAGGAATTTTCCCTTCATTGAAAAAAAAAATCCTTGAAACAAAATACCAAAAAATCAAACCTCTTTCGCTTAGGCTGAGAAGCACTCAGACCTTTAAACAAGTAACAAAAAGGGTAGAAGAGGGAGATCAGTAGAATATTCTGCTACTAATAACAAGAGCGGGTTCTGGAGGAAACTTTTGTATTTTGAAGAATAAATAATTTTGGTTCCTATAAATTAAAAAAAACCAAACCACCTTTTGCATTGTTTGACCAAATAGTAAATAAATATGTAGGCTTTTATGGAAGTTATTCTTACTAATATTTCCCCCCCTAATGAAAGAGCAAAAATAGCATATACTCAGAAATCAGTTATCTCTACATGATCTTGTGCATTTGGTATTGAGTGTACAAAAATATTAGTATGATAATGTAGGAACTGCAAAATTATCTTCTAGACTAGAGAGGAAGGAAAGAAAAAACTCAGAGGTATAGCTGAATCTTGAGGTTAAAATTTACAAGATAGCTTTAAATATTTGCAGTATTCTTTTCACAAAAGGAAAAAACACTGGGTTAATACTAGAGGAATTAGGCAGAGGGGATGTACACGTACAGTCTGTAAATAAAATTCTTGGTTTCAAACATTCTAAAAACTTCCAAAAATGTTAAAGAAAAAATTAAATGTATTAATATAAACTTATGCATCACAGCTGTTTTCTTCTTTAATCCTTAAAGAGTTCTTTGCGCCTCATGACTTTGGAAAGAATTAAGAAACAGCTCATATTAGACTCCATTGTACATTCCCCTTAGTACCATTTTCTTCTTTTCCTACAATTACTAGGATTTATTTTCTTCGCTTGAAAATAGGATTTTTGTCTCATTTGAGTCCCTGTTAGAATTAAGTAATTCTAACTCGAAGCCATAATCCGCCCTGTCACATCACACCAATCTCTTGGTAGCTAATTCTGATGTCACAGGCAGGATTTCGACTTCAGAAGAGCTGATTATTTAGACACACTTTATGTACCAGAATTTAGTCTTTCTGAAATGTACAAAGTCAGGAATACTGCAGTCAGACAATTTCAAGGCACTAAACTCAAGGCACAAGCTGTGAAAGTTTGAGCTCCTGGTTATCACTTCTCAGTAGTATATGACTGGACTTTCTGTTAGAATAAGAAGGTAACAGAGTATACTCTTTGGCTTTTCCTTCCAAAATACTGTTTCTGAAAGAAGCCTCTCCGATACACAGACTGCCCACAAAAATTTAAGGTGAGGTGATCATTTCTCCAATGGTGTCAGAAAGTCTTTGAACCTGGACTGGATTCCAACCTCTAATTTAAAAGAGATACAATGTTGTAACACTACCCGATAGCGACTTGTCCACATGTATAGGGTTTGCTTGGTTTCTTTTTTTTTCTTTTCCCGATAAAATGTGGTAAGTCTCTGAAACAACATTAAGATTACAACAAGAATCCAAGTGATTCTTTAACGGAACCCATTCTCATCTCTACAGGGGGCAAAATCCTTTGTTGCAAGTGAAGAACTCTATTCCAGAAAAATTGCAAAGAAAAAAGCAACTGAAAGAGTAACTGTTTTCTGTAAAGCTAGGTACGTTGCAAAATCAGAGCAGTTATTGATTACAAAAAGAATCTATAGCTGAAAATGAAACCTCTTTTAATTATTTGTCAGGAAAGGAAGTCCTGTATTATTGTCTCAGTGCTGAGCTGACAGGACCATAAATCGGGCTTTATTAATCGCTACAGGACTGTCCCTTTGTAGCACCAAATCAAAAACCCTAATCTTTCATATGGGAGAATATCCACATCACTGAAAACTCAATACCTCTCAATACCTACAGTTGATCAACTAATTTCAAATTAATGGATTAATTTATGGGATATAACTTACTGAACATCTGAGCTAGAAAAACAAACAAACAAACAACAAACAACTCCAGTAAAACTACAGAAAGTGTCCTTTATTTTATGTTCTACTTTATTTCATGTGATTTGATATATGCGATTGATCATCGTGACAAGTTTACTAAGTTAGGAATTGCACTCAAACATTTTTAAACCTTTTGTCTCCATGCTTTCAAGTATTTCTTATGGCAACAGCTTAGAGACTACAGTACTGACCATGTTCATCTTTTTCATGGGAACTTAAATAGAAATTAACATATATTGAAGTTGAGCATATTATTGAAGTATAGAAAAGAGATAGCTCTCAAGCTTCAGTATATATGTGGTTTATTTTTAATTTGAGTTTCTTTGGCATATGCCTAAAATAAGTTATCGGAGTGGGAGGTTTGGTCAGAAGATCTTCAAGTATAAAGGAACCCATTTACTCCATGGAAGTAAATTTACACTTTGGAAGACTCCAATTACTAAACTGAAACAAATGTGAATCAGAAGGAGGAACACCTTCTGGTATCTTGAATGCGAGCTCTGTGAGAATGCGAGCTCTGTGAATAAGACACCGAGTGTTCCCAGAACCTTAATTAAAAAATACAGATAGTTCCTTGCATTTATCGGAGCTATCCGAGCGGCACGTAGAGCTCGAGGAATTAACGTGCCCGTTTTCCCCGGGAGATGCAGCGGTGCCACGCGCTCGTCTGAGGATGGAGGTGGAGGCGGCGGCGGGGCCCTGCTGCAGCCCAGAGGGCGAGCGGCGAGCGCGGCGCGGCGAGCGGGGGTCCCGCCCGGCCCCGCAGCGGCACCCCGGCGGGGAGCTCACTTCCCGTCATCCACACGCCATCTAGCGACGGGAAAAACAAGGGGGGGGGGTGTGGGAGGGTGGCTTTGCACGGGAGCGGAAAGGAGAGGAGGAGGAAAAGGCTCCCGTACCCGTCCCAGCTCTCGCCTTTCCCAAAGCTGGTAAGAGCCGTTTGGATATTGCAGCGAGAACTCCGGAGTGGCTCGGGGCGGGCTGTGAGGAGCATCGCCACACTCCGCTGCCAGGCATTCCATCCCCCCCTTCTTTCAGTACATCGTCCCTCTTCCCTTGAAAGGCGCTGGCGCTCCCGAGGAGCCCCCTAGATACCTTACCTAAGCCACCTCCGCCGCCCGATCCCTACCCGAAACACCTCGAACTCCGGAGGGTCCGTGCGGAGCTGCCGGCGGAGGGGCTGGACCGCGCGATCCCGGCCCCGCAGAGACACACGCACACGCGCGCGCACAGACACACAGACACACAGACACACACACACAGACACACGGACACACACACACACACGCGGGCGCTCCCCGCCCGCGCTGCCGCCGCCGCCGCCGCGGGCGCAGCCGCCCGCAGCCCCTTTGTTCCGCCCGCGGAGCGATGCCCTCCTCGCCCGCGCCGCGCCCCGCTCCGCCGCCGCCCGGCGCCGCCCGCCCCTGCGCCCCGAGCCCGCGGGCGGCGGCGGCGCGGCAGGGCGGCATGGCCCGCCCGCCGCGGGGGAGGCAGCGAGAAGCCCCCACCCCCCCGCCCCCCCGCCCCTGGCCGCGCCAGGGCCTCGCCGCCGCCGCCCGCCGCCCGCGGCAGCCCCGCGGCAGGGGCAGGGGCAGCGGCCGCAGCCGCAGCCGCGCCTGACGGCAGCCCCGCGCCGCAGGATTCGCGCCCCGAAAGGACGTGCTCCGCCGAGTTGCCAGGCGCGATTACGTTGTTTTTCCCCCCACCCACCCCTTGAACTTGTTGCTTGGCGCTCGGCGGTGGCGGAGGGGGGTGGGGGTGGGGGAAAGCCTTATTATCGATGTCCCTTTGGATGCGATCAAGCTTTCTCAGGAGCAACTACTTCCCCGCCGTTCCCGGCAGGGCGCGGAGATGTAGCGGCAGAGCCCGTATTTCCAAAAGTCTCTATGCAACTGAGCGCTCTCGCCAGACTTTCCCAGGTAGGTGCCGCAGGCTGGGCACACTCGGAGGGATGCGAGAGCAGTGCCGAGGGGAAGGGGGCGAGGGGAAGAAGGCGGGAGAGGGTGGGGGATGAGCCACCGTCGACCGCCGAGCCACTACAGAACCCCGCGTCCGCCTCCGCGGTCCCCCGCCCGCCCCGGCCTCCCCCGCCGCCCGGGAGCCCCTTGCTCCGCTCCCGCTCCACCGCCAGGCTCCCCCGGCTTCGCCCTTCGCTGCCCGCTCGGCCGCTCCCGAGCATGCCCCACGCATCCCACCTTCTGCGGGCGCCTCCAAAGCCCCCGCTCCTACCCCCGCCACTGCACCGCGGCTCAGCCCGGCCCCGGTCTCCTCGCTCCGGATCAGTGCCCGTCCGTGCCCCGACGCCCCGTCCCGGGGAGACTCCCCTCCGCCCGCTTCCCTTCCCTGGGGCGCTCCCCCCTCCCGGCGCCCCTTCCCTGGCGCCCCTCTGCCCTTCAACGCATTTCCTACACGGGAAACTTGCCTTAAAGTTTAATGCTGCCTCCCGGAGCTCCTCCCCCTGCCCCGCCGGCTCCCCCGGCCCTCAGCCGGGGTCAGGAGGAGTCCCCGCGGCGGCGACCAAGGTCAGCGAGGCGGTTCGTCCTGCTGCTTCTCCAGGGCTGCGGTTGGGGAGGGGGGACCGGCCCGCCCGGCCCATCCCCTCCGCCCCACCACGGCGAGCGGGCAGCGGCGCCGAGCGGCCCCGCTGCAGCCCGCCCGGGAAGGCTCCGCTGGCGGCCGCGGCCCGGCTCCGGCAGCGGGCGGGGAGCGGAGGAGGGGCGGGGGCACCGGCTGCGTCGCGCGTGGAGGAAAATCTCCTTCCAGGTGGTTGCACCGCTGCACCTCGGCTACTAGCCGGCTCCTGGGGTTAGCGCTTTGTGGACCGTTCCTTCCACCCAGGGGCCTCGCGTGGACCTCGTATCCAAAGGATCTGGCTGCTGGAGTAGCTGCTTTGAATACGTTGATTTCAAGTGCCTTGATTTATTGTCCTATCTGGCTAACCAACTCCTGGGAAGGATATTCTGGGCTGAAAAAAGGGAGGAAAAGAAAAGGAAGCGAATAGATTTTCAGTTAATCACGACGATGTTGAGAAACTCTGTTGCCTCGAAAATATGTAAGCATTTATATTTTTCTTTTCTCTCCCTGTTTTAGTAACTGGACCAAGACTGTCTCTAGATTGACTCCCTCAGCTGTGGTAGTTGCTTGGGACCATGGCAGCAGGAGTAGCAGCTTGGTTACCCTTTGCCAGGGCAGCAGCCATAGGATGGATGCCAGTGGCCACAGGTCCTATGCCAGCTGCTCCACGGCAGGAGAGGAAGCGAAGCCAGGACTCTCTGATTGTGCTGAATGTGAGTGGCATCCAGTTCCAGACGTGGCTGGACACCTTAGAGCGCTACCCTGACACTCTGCTGGGCAGTTCGGAGCGGGACTTCTTCTACCACCCTGAGACACAGCAGTACTTTTTTGATCGGGACCCTGACATTTTCCGCCACATTCTCAACTTCTACCGTACTGGGAAGCTTCATTATCCCCGCCAGGAGTGCATCTCAGCTTACGATGAGGAGCTGGCCTTCTTTGGCATCATCCCTGAGATCATTGGCGACTGCTGTTATGAGGAGTACAAGGATCGCCGGCGTGAGAATGCCGAGCGCCTGCAGGATGATGCCGATCAGGATCATGCAGCTGAGAGCTCCCTGCCCTCAATGACAGCTCGGCAGAGGATGTGGCGGGCCTTTGAAAACCCACATACCAGTACACTGGCTCTGGTCTTCTACTATGTCACTGGTTTCTTCATTGCTGTCTCTGTTATTGCCAATGTGGTGGAGACAGTGCCCTGTGGGGTAAGCCCGGGTCGCATCAAGGAGCTGCCCTGTGGAGAGCGCTATGCTGTGGCTTTCTTCTGTCTGGATACTGCCTGTGTCATGATCTTCACAGTTGAGTATCTCCTACGTCTGCTGGCGGCCCCTAGTCGATACAAATTCGTGCGCAGTGTCATGAGTATCATTGATGTGGTTGCCATCATGCCGTATTACATTGGCCTGGTGATGACAGATAACGAGGATGTCAGCGGGGCTTTTGTGACACTGCGAGTCTTTCGTGTCTTCAGGATCTTTAAGTTTTCCCGCCACTCACAGGGGCTGCGCATCCTGGGCTACACCCTGAAAAGTTGTGCCTCGGAGTTAGGCTTCCTCCTCTTCTCACTCACTATGGCCATCATCATCTTTGCTACAGTCATGTACTATGCAGAGAAAGGTTCATCAGCCAGCAAGTTCACCAGCATCCCTGCAGCCTTCTGGTACACCATTGTCACCATGACAACACTGGGGTAAGTGAAGCTGGTGTTTGGTTACAGTCAACATTTCAACAAGTGCATTGGCCTGAATGGAAAATACTCAATTTAAAAAAATGTTGATAGAAAAAATGCGAGGGTAAGTTTTTGTTACAGAACTTTAAGAATAACGACTCATCATTTCTTTCTAAATATTTTACACGTGCAAGTGGGTTGAAAGTGTTGCTGAAGTTAAAATATCTCAAACCCCAAAACTGCAGATAAACTGAAAAAGCAAACAACAAACCAAACCAAACCTTGAAACTGGTTGGGTTCTTTGCAATTTTCTCTTAACATTTTGTTTGGTTTTGGGTAGTGAGCTTGGAATATTTTATGAATATCTGTGAGTTATGAGTGGATTTTTAGTAGAGTCATGTGTTTGCTGACAGGACTTGTTACAGTGTTGCTAAAGTAGTGACAATTATAAGGAGAACCCAAGTGTGATCTTTTAATTTGATCGGGCGAAGAAGTATGTGGATCTGCCATTTTGTTTGAAGTGATCTATTGATGTAGACGTGGATATTGAGTTTGGTATTACCAAGTGATTTGTTATCATGAAAATAAAACAGGCATAGATACCTTAATCTTTGCAAAAATTATTCCTGATGTTAGTTCTAAGATGCTGGATAAATTTCCTTTGATTTCCATGGACTTGTAGCTTGTAAATGACAAGTGACAGGCTACGCTGACCAGCGACAGACTCTGGAAAATGATCTGAGGAAGTGTGAGACATATGACAGATCAAGCATATGTCTTAAAACATAATTCTAATGGCAATATAAATTCTTTCAGAGAATTAGGAGTTAAAAAATGCCATTGTTGACATTAAACTCCAGTGCAGTTTAGTGGAAAGATGGGAGATAGTAGTATTTCATAAACTCTCTGATAGCAGAGTCATATTGTATCAGCTGATTCTGTGCACCAAGTTGTACAATGCATTTGTTTGTCATTGTAACAAGGGATTTAGAAGGTTGACTAATTTGAGAAGATTTTTTTTTTTGCCTTATTCTTAATTTTGAGCTGCAAATCTATGAAACTTAAAATTTGCTGATTCCTTAGAGATTGTCTAGCTACTTAATAATTACACATATTAAAAGACAAACCTTTCACTTTCATGAAGACAAACCCCATCGTTTTATTAGTCAAACATTTTACCACATCTCGTTGGAACTGTTGAGATTTATGAAACATGTATAACTTTTAAATTTAACAAAATGAAAGTGCATTATTAAACTATTATGAAAAAGTTGATTTATTATGTGCAATTGTAATTTAGTTGGGAAATGCATATACAAAATATTGAAAAAGATAAAGGGACTGTCTTGTGCCACTGTTTTTTATACAGGGCTTTTATCTTCAGCGTGATATAACAAATGAAGATAAATATAGTGCATTGTAAATATTTCATAGTACTTGTAAGGGCAAGTTATGCTAAAAAGGAGTGACAAGAGCTTTGGGGATTTTAATCTGCTTTTTAGGTTCCTGGGCTTTTTTGGTTTTCATTTTCTTCTGATAGCGACAAACTGAAGGGACAAGTTAGCAGAAGGAACAAGTTATACATGCTAACTAGTTCCATAGTCCTGTATTTTCTGATGCTCGTAGTTTTTGCCACATATTTTTAATTAGAACTGTGATGATTTCAACAAATTAGGTCTTAAGAATTTATCACTGTTTAGAATGTGATAGTAAGAATGTATGTTCTTACTATAAAAGAGCAGGAGATGGTCTGTGTTTTTTATAACGAAAGGTGTTTTTTGGGGAGGTTCTTGTCACTGTTATGGACAGGTTGGGCAGCACTTGTCCATGGTACTGAACAGAATTTTGTCTTCAGTTTTATGGCCAGTTTGCAGTTGATTATGATGCGGATATGGCATCTATTTGGCATTGATATGATTTGGTTGTTTCTTTCACCAAAAAATAAAAGAGTATTATTCTATAGTTCCAGGTTTCGAGGTATTGTTCTGAGTAAAATCTTCAAAAGTAGCGATGAGATCTGAACATCATTAAAAATCTCTTTGAATAGAGTCTAAGAACGTATTTTCAAGTACGCAGCCATACAATATTTAGATCCTGAGGGGAAGAAAAAGAATTAAAAAGAATACACTCGTGCTTGACTCCTTTTTCAAGGTAGTTTGCACAGAGAAAGTTTGAGCTGGTAGCACAGGGATCCGGAGTTTCACCGTCAGAAGTTCAGATATGATTATAAGTTCAGATATGACAGACATCACACATTTCTGGTAAATCTTTAATCAATGTGCAATCTAGGTGATGTCCTTTTAATAACATCATGATAACCATGTAAAGATTATCTTTAAATGTTAAATATATATGAATAATTTAAATAGGATTAACATAATAAAAGCTGTGAACTCTTTTTAGTTGCTGGAATAATTACACAAAAAGAGAGGGAAATTAAAAGGAAAAAGCAGCGAGGGTCAGTGAAAGCTGATTGTAATTGGTACTGCTACGTGTGCTCTGTGCTAAAGCTTCTTGTCTGTTTACTAATACAGAACTCCCGTTCATTTTTCATTTTCATTTTAGCTGAATTAGAGCTATATAAATGGACTCTATATGAACAACTTTTTACTCACAGCTAGATTAAGTCTTTGTGTTTTAAATGACAGTAGCACACAGCATGTTATGTGAAATATTACAAAAATACACAAAAGCTAATACCAAATAATAGATTAACATAAAGTTGGGTTTTTTGAGTCTTGGTATCATTCTCATATTTTGCTAGATAGTGAGGGTGTTGAGTAAGCGGCCTTTGCAACTTGGGGAGCTACTATCTTGAAAGCAGAGCTATATTTCTCAGATATGCATGACTGCTGAGCAATTAAAGTGTCTTTAAAAAACATAGATTGCATTTTCCTCTGCAGAGTGCCAGTGACTTCAAATATTACTACATTTCAGCCTCCAAGGATATCCCAGCTATTAACTGGTCTTGACTGCACAGCTCAAGTGCACACAGTTGTACATAGATATGCTATATGAAAGAAATGAAAGGAAGAGAAGCAAGGAGGAAAGGAAGAGAGAAAAAGAGAGTGAGAATGAGATACGTGCTGAGAGAGAGACAGAGAGAGAAAGATGACTCTAGAATAACAGCATGCACTCTGTCAGAAGCTGAGCTGTCTGATTAAAAATTTCAAATTAGTGTCTTATCAGTGTTAATTGTAGCAAAAGCAAAAGTAAAGTAGGGACAATGGACAAGAAGAAATAAGACAAAATTGAAAGAGGTCACAAAGCAGTTTGTGGAGATTCAAGATAACAATGAAAAGCATAGAGGTTAGGGGCATAAAGGTCAAGAAACAGGGTGGTGTAAAGCCTGGCAGAAAAAAAAGCTCAGGTCTATTGAATTGGGACTGACAGACTTACATGAGGGGTTTGTGAACATCTACATCCATAATGACACAGTTATGTCAGTTTCTGCTGTCACTTTTTAACATGATAATCTAATAACTTTCTTTGTAGCCTGTCAGTAGCCAGGAAATGAGCTGGAATAGCTGGTAAGGTTTTGATGGTGTAAGGGTTATGTTTGTTCCCAAATCAGGCAAAGCTCTAGTGTAGCTTATGTTTTATAAAGACATTATATTTTAAATAAGAAATGCAGTCCTCTTCTGTGACTGGTTCTAAAGCAATCTCACTGCTATATTAAGCTTCTGTATTTACAGGCTTTACCTTGGGTAGCTTTGTCAAGTCTTATAATACTTTTGTAGATGAGCACCATACTTTATGAAGGGAAGCTTAAACACAAGACTATTCATTTATTTGCTTTGATTGTATAAACTAGAGCTGTGTCTTCCAGAAAAGATAAAGCAGATATTAATTGTAATTATTTGTTAATATAGCCCATAATGTATGAGGAATCCCATCTAAGATATATCAAATTCCCTGAAGATGTTATAATCAAACCAGTGACTGGATGTGACGACAGAAAGCCTCAAACAGTGAACAAGGGAATAGGGCGATGGATTTAATTCTGCACATTCTGTTCTCTCCCATCTTCACTGCTTTTCCGTTCTTAATGCATCCCTATTCGTATATTCCATCCATATTTGTTTTATTTGCTTTTCTTTCAAACTACCACTTTCCATAGTCTTTCTGTTTGGGGATTTGTCTGTTAGCTTGGCACCTTTCCTCCCTTTTTCAAGACAAGTTTAACATTCGTATTAAGACTCTTCTGGCTCTATTTTTTCTGCTTCTTTGTTCCAGATTCCTCATTCATCCTTCACCACTAGATCAAATCTTTCATTCATCATCATTGTCATTCATTTGACTTGAACTTTCCTTGTAACAGAATTTTTTCCTGACCTTTGTTTGATAGATTTTTTTCCTTATGAGCATCATAACATTTCCACAGCGTCACTATTTTCCCAAATGCCACATACTATCTTGTTTTCCTTTTCTGACCATTGTTGAGTGCCTTTATTTTCTTACGATCTCTGCGTGCTATTTTAAAAACATCCATCTCTTCAGAACTTGTATTAAAAAAATTGAGTTCAATAAAATCTGACAAGAGAGCACAAAATTAGAAATATTTGTTTTGTGAACGATTTTGTTAAAAGTTTGGAAATACTCTTATGATGAAAATTACCAAGATTAGCAAAGTTTCAATATTATTTCTGTGTCTCGTACCTACACATTGATTCATTCATTCATTTTGTGTTTGATATTTTTAACCCTGTTTCAAATAGCGTTTTTCTATTTTTGTATTATTGTATACAACCTAGTGAATTTTGTATTTTGTGGTTGATGTCTCAATCTATTTTTTTGTCACAACAGAGTTGTTCAGCCTGAATAGTCAGAATACTATATAACAGAGGGACAAAGTATAGTGTAATCACCTTCAAAGCACATTACTAGATATTCAAAAAGAGCTCCAAGGAGAATTTGAAATACTGAAAAGTAAGGGTCATTTTGATGGCAGTTAAAAAAAATTATTTATTCTCTAATAAAAAGATTACTCAAACTGTATTGGGCTGTTTGTAGCTTGACAGAGAACAGGAGTCATTCTATTCGTATTTAGCTGCACTGGAGCCCAGCTTTCCTGTTCAAAAAAATCCTGACGATCTCTTGGAGAAACAAGAGTTAGCTTGCTTCACTCATTTTTCTTGAGCATGAATTTCCTTACTTATGAAGAGCATGAAGGTGGTGCTTAACAAAAAGATCTTTCTGCTTAGAACCTAGTTTATTTGCTTCTGTGGTGGAAACAGATGGAATTTTGTTTCCTTGTTGTTGTTGTTGTCAGTCAAGAATAATGACGAGATTGGTGGGGGCCAGGATGTAGCAAAGAAATATGCTGACTTTGTACAGCAGAACAAATCGACTCAGAGAGTAATTATGACTGGTGCCTGATCTATTAATTATGGCCTATCATTCAGCTAATCCTCAGTGAATATTGTGATTTTAGTAAAATTCTTAAGTGATCGAACAGTCAGTTCAAACTGACTGATGACAATCTGTACTTGACTCACATCATTGTGCCTCTGTCTAAGAAGAAAAATTTGCAATATAAAAGCCATATAAATCTATGAATACAGTATTAGAAATAGTGCTACTGTGCAAAAAAAGTCTGGAAGTGGAAACTATCTTTCTGAGCACGGGAACTCATAAATACTGCAGAAATAAAATTATTATCCAAAATAAGTTGAGAACATCCTGGAACTTCATGGTGTCAATTAGCTTTTCAGACATTTGAAAGAAAGTCTAATGAACTACTCCTATGACTTGATTTTTGTGCCATTATAGTCCACTGGCAGCAGTTCATAATTTGCATCATGGTAAGATGATGATAGAATAATCTGGTTCAGCAGGGGTTAAGTGGATAGATAGTTCAAAAGAAGGAATATAAATTAGAAATACAGACACAAAGTTTAGATTCAATCCTACCAGGTTTCATCAGTTACCTGACAACAGAGCTGACAGAGTGATGGAAAAGATTCTGTATATTTCTGTACCTATCATTTATTGGGCAATAGACTGGAGCATAGATTTTTGTGTAAGACATAGCCTTTAAAATATTCTTTTTCTGCATTGCTCAAGCTGTTTTTAAATTCATAGAGCTTTGAAATGATAGCTCTTTGCTACATTTCCCAGAACAATAATAGTTACCATGCTTGGACTTCGACCCCTATCACAATTAGTAGCCTAAATTCTACCATTATTTCTCAAGTATTTTTTACTGAAGCACAGGATTTTGATCTTTCTGTGTCTTTGGTAATATTTTATAACCCCCCTTGTTAAGTTAAAAAGTTGTGGGTTGTGTTTAGACAAAAAAAAAAACCATTTTCACCAAAGTACACAAAGAGATTTACATTATTTCCACAGCACAGACTTAAATAAATGTAAATTGAAATGAAATACAAAATAATGCGTTTGACTAGAGCACCTGATGGGCAGGAGGTGTAAGTGTTCTGTAGAAAAATAATGAATACAAATATTTACTTGGGTGTCTGGTGGATGAAGGCTCAGTTTTAAACATGAGCACATATGCAGATCATGTGACCAATCCATCAGTCCTTGAATATTTTCGTTTCATTAAAAAAAAAAAACAACAAAATTCATCTCTAATATCATGCAAATGGGACTGCACTTTTTCTCACACCAGAGTAGACACACCTTATGCATCTATTAGAAAGCATATCTTAATGTACCCGGTCATGAGTACAGAGTTCCTGCTACTGTCAGTTCACATTCTAGCAGTTAAGTGCATTTACAAAAACTAACAAAACAGTAAAAGACTGCTATCTGTGTAAATAGCAAATACACAAAGATAGTATTCATATAAGCTATTGCATTCTTTGAGTATTTAGAAAAATGGTTTTCTTTCATATATTCCACTGTGCAGTTTCATTCCCTACTTGTCGGCAGGTCTCCATCGTGAAGGTTAAAGCCTTTGGAGCGTCTGTGTAAATATATTTAATTAAGGCTTGATCCTGCACTGTCATAGAAAATGGGAGGTTGCCTAAAAACCTGCAAAATTGTTATTAATATGAACAAAGTCAAATTTTGCATATTTAAAGTGTTTAGGAGCAGTATTTTGCATTTCATCCCTGGTTTTTCGGTTTCATCCTTTTGACTGGTTTCTTTGATCTAGTTGGCTTAATGGTGAAGTCAAGTCTTACAGACACAGAGATCTCCTGGGTTTATTAGTTTATAGGAGCCAAACACTGCAAGGAAGATTTTTAAAGGCATTTGGGTGTGTGGAGATGCAGATAGACACCCAGCTTGAATTCCCAAAAGAGGCTTAGGTGCTTAGAAACACAAAGGAGAACAGTTGAAAGCAAGTAAGCTGGAAAACTAGGTGCCTACTCGCCTTAGAAAATACAATCTTATGTGCACAAGAATAACTGCTAGGATAAGTAGAGTACTGTACTGAGACTCTAGGTATGTCCTACTCCTATCAGAATCAAATGGATCTTACAAGGGTTTAGGTCTTGTTAAAATGCAGTATGGCCTATATTCACATAACACTGTAGAAGGAGAGAGTGTTGTGTGCATGGTATTCTTAGGAAAAAGGAATAAGTAATTCAAGGGAAAAAAAAAAGTAATATGACTGAAAGAGTAATGTAAAGCATCCAAGAGAAAAAAAAAATTTTTGATCCTAATTTTCCGTTCCTGTGTTTTTTTAAACCAAAAGTTCAGCGTGGAAAGGTATTTAAAAAATGTGAGTTATGACATGCAGATATTTTTAAATTAATGAAGATGGTTTTAGAAACTGGGTGCAAAATTGTAAAACAGTGTGAGGCAGGAGATTCCATTTTTTCAAAGAAAGATCCAAACTGAGGATTTATTGTTTTCAGTAGGTCTTATATTTAGCTTATATACAGTAAATTTGTTAGGATGCTGATGTGTGGAAAGAAAAGGTAAACCATAATTCTCAATTTTGACCACTGCAAATTCATATTCATATTAAGAACATTTTTATAATTTTTAAAAAAATACAATCCAATATAACATAATATTAACATTAAACCAAAAACATTATAAAATCTGTATCTGCATAAATAAATTTAGCTGTTTGATTATTGAAGACTCAGTTTCCTTAGATAGATAAAACTTCTTATGATACAACAGACAATATAAACTTCTAGGAATTTATTGAATTAGTCTGAGCACTTTGGTAAATGAAAATAAAGTAAGTATATTCCACTACAATTTTAAATCACCTTGGATAAAAAAATAGCTGTGAAACTGTATAAAGGTACTTATAATGATCTGATTTTATGATAAGACATTAAAATACTTTGAATCATTATTATTTTGGAAAAATATTTAGAGGTCAAACCTCAACTTTCTTCAAATGTGTATCCAGACACATGAGTTTTTTGAGTTTGTACTGGCAGATTCTCAAAGTATTTTGGCTGATTCATGGGGAACAGTCTTTCAAGTTATCACTTGCAAGCTCAGCCATCCAGGCATTCCTTGTAAGTGGCTGAGAGTCAGACTGTGAGGTTGTGAAGGACGTAATTTAACATTGTGTAACAGCTCACAGTCTGAAAGTGTCTGCTGCATCCTAACTCATTTCTTCTTCCAGTAAGATAAACCAAAAGAGTTTTCTATATGAGATCATATGTAATATGAGTGGGATCCTTAACTTTTCATTATTGTTGCTCTTCATCTCCCCCTCTATTTATAACCCAAAAGAGGAATTTTATTACTATGTTAGTGGCCTTGCTTTCAGTTTCTGCAACTTTCATCTCTTCCACTTGCAGCCAGTTAACAATTCCCTGAGCATCCTTATCAGCCATGGACAGCAACTACTGCACTGTGCAGGGTTGCTTAGGAACAAAATTGATGCTCTTTGACATGGTGGATTACAGCTGCAACATACTGGTCCCCAAACTCTGCTACTTCCCACAGAGGAATGAAAAGCAGAAAGGTTGAAGATGCTTTCCAAATCTGACTGTTAAGAAGGTATATACTTTTTTGTTTTAGGATATCTAATCACTTCTTTGTTGGTAAACAACAGGTTAAGAATTGGCTTTTCTATTGAAAGCACAGCAGTACCAAAATATCTTTAGTAACAACTCTTTTTATCAGCAACTTTGTAATTTAAATATCATTGCATTTTGTATCACTTATAGAATTGAGAATTTTTAGCTTTTCTAAGCTTTTTAGTTGACTTTGGTTATTTATACATTTGTTTACATCAGTTGATCAAATCCACATTGAGACATGGATATCAAGGATTAGAGACAGGCAGAACTAGACAAACAGAGTATATACACCTGTTCTTATACACCTAGTGACAGCTAGATAAGTTACAGGTGCAGCTATTTCTTGTGTTTGTTTGATATGTATTTACATAAAATGAAACTTTGAATATTTGCACTGTGAACTCTACAGTGGTTGAGAATTTAGGTAATATTTACCTTTTTGGCACCTGGATGGGAAATTTCAGAGAGTACAAATTGAAGCTTCCCTGCAGACATTTTAGAGTAAATCTGCCCACAGACTGGCTTAATAATTTGGCAAGCTCAGTATTAGTTATTTTCCAAGTGAAAAGGAAGCTCAAGTTTTATCTGATTTGCTTGTGAACACAGAAATCAATTTACAGGATGCTAATCTGTGTTAAAAGGTGCTGAGTTTTAGAGGTAAATATTATAAAAGAAGCTCTTTACAAAAAAAAAAAAAAAATGTAATATGTTATACTTCTGCCATCCTTCTTGGACCGTGTGCTACTTCTGGCACCTCCCTCCCTTCACCCCATGTTGGTCAGATCATTGCAGAACTGGTAGCTACTGAAAGACTGCAACCATTATCATTCATTTAACCTACAGTTTCTTTCCTTCCAATGCCCAAATTTTTGAAATTCAATGCATTAAATCGTTCGTGGGAGAAGCAATGTTGCTGGTTGCGCTGGTGAGCCCAACAGCGCGGTTCCACCTCTTGCCATACCAGCGGAGCCGCGACAGCCTCTGTCCTCCCCTGGGGACGGGCACAGCTGCAGACCACAGATGATGCTGACTAGTTGTGTCTGCCACATGCCACCCATGATGTTAAAATGTAGACACCTTTGTGCAGCAGTGCACACATGTAAGATGAAAAGCTAGTTGTGGGAGGAGGAGATAGGAACTAGCTTTGTTTCAGGTCTCTAGGAGAAGACAGAAAAGAGTGCCTGGAGCGAACTGTGCAAATCCCTTTGGATGCAGCTGCCTTCTGGCCACTGTCTGCCTCGAGCCCTCTTCACACCATGAGTACCACATGATGTCTGTCAGGCAGCGATCCACGAAGTGGGTTTACAGTGGCTTTGGCCATGCTATAGGAAAGAGGTTGTGGGTTTTGCAACACTTTTCCAGAAGGTATGTGAGCTTTTCCTGTTTCTCTGTGTAGCCACCACATTTAGTGTGCGCTGTTTGCTACGTCTTTGCAAACAAATGAAGTAAATGCAAAGAAAAGTGCTAGATGATGTGAAATGCTGGACAGGACAATGGTTTGAACTGTGGATTTGGATCCATGTAACTGGATTTGAAAGATACTCATGTCAAAAGGCTGAAAACAGGTTGTTTCATCTCTTTACTGTCAGTGGTGTATCTTGTGCCTTAGCATACTTTCGAATATCTATTTTCCAACTCACTAGCTATGCTCAGAAGTTCCTTTGTTTTCAAAGCAAACAAATGCAAATACAGCAGAAAGGTTTCCTTAAATAAGCCTTTCATGTTGTCTATATACAGTTCCTTTCCCAATCCCTATGTTTGAGTGAAAGGATATAGCTATATAGGTGTGTGGATTTTTAAGGAGACAATCAGGACATCCAACTCTTTTAAAGGAGACAAGTAGGACATAATTTTTTTAAAGGAGACAATCAGTACATACTGTACAATAGAATTATTATGGAAGAATCTGGAGGTGGAATTCAAACTTGTTTCTCTGCCAGTTGCTTACCGTCTCTGAGAGGTATTTATAAGCCTAAACTTACTCCTTCAAAAGTTAAATCCTTCTGAACTAGTCATCCTTGTCTCACTTAGGAGGTAATGAAGAGAAGCAGGCATCTGGAGGTGCTCATTCCTCTGCACTGAGTATAAATGAAATTTATGATGATTAGCAGAGACTTAAATATTTAAATACCAAGTGAAATGGATGAGATAAATTCCAACCTCTGTTTCTAGCTGTTTTGGTCTAGTCTCCTTGTTCCCAGTTATATAACTCTGAAAGGCCCATAACATGT
This sequence comes from Tauraco erythrolophus, assembly GCF_009769465.1. Classification (NCBI taxonomy): domain Eukaryota; kingdom Metazoa; phylum Chordata; class Aves; order Musophagiformes; family Musophagidae; genus Tauraco; species Tauraco erythrolophus. Next base: position 27,895,980 of record NC_141468.1, on the reverse strand, counting down.
TCCTTTCAAAGATCATAGCAGAGTACGTGCTTGGGATTTGATGACAATTTGCACTTTATGAAAAAGGCAGCGTGTCTGCTACATTTAAACTCAAAATATTCTTGTTTTGTGTAACCCTCAAGGCCACATCAGTGCTTTTGCCAATTTTTTTTCTTTTCCAAACAACACCAAAATTTTTTTTTTTTTTTTTTGGTTTGGGAGAAGCCTCTAGAAAGCTGAAAGAAGTATTGAAGTAAGTATCCACTGTAATTTTCTGCAGGAAAGAACTCATTCTTCAAATAGCAATGCTTTTGAATTAAGACATGGAGAGCTTGAAAACCTTAACATCAAAAGGTTGTTAACTATTCCTGTTCTTCTGAGTGGGAAACCTAAAGACTGATTCCTATGTCGGTCTTGTTAACTATTTCACCTCTGTCCATTTTTCAAGTGCCTCAATGGAGAGGTGTTAGGCCTATTTCCCCTGTGCCATTGTTCTACTGTCTTCCAAGAGGTGGCAGAGCTCTAGGCTGCAGCTAGGCATTGCCAATGCATAGCTCTAAAGCAGACTGAAAATCTTAGAGACACACTAAAATAAATTTCAGCAGGGACACTCTCCTCATTGCAGTATTCATTTTCATGATTTAAAGCTGCCTCCAGACTGGAGCACTGCAGAAACTTGAGGGCCATGAGAGAAGATTATGGTCAAAACTGCTTCAGAGTTTATGTCTTTCTCACTTACCTTCTGAACTTTGTTCACTTCTCTGCAGATTGTACCAATCTCTCTGGTGAGGAAATTCTGTAATTTGGTATGAAATCCTGTTGTCAACAATGATTTGGTTTAACTTATTCTAGATCGTCTTCATGTTTTACTTTTCCAGAGCAGCAAATCTCAAATTTGCCAGCTAGTACAGTTCTATACTAGTGTGAAAGAACCACGTTTCTTTCAGCATGTTTCTCTTTTGTGTAAGATTTCGTGAAATCATGTTCCTTTATACATTAAATGGCATATTAACCTTTTTTTTTTTGGTAGAAAGACATAAATAAACTGCAGAAGAAATAATATTTCCTCTTTTTTAACTTCAACTGGGCAGCTTTATCACAAACTTCTAAGTAAGTTCTAAAGTAAAAGTGCTGTCCTACACCACTGCACCACTACAGAAAGTTAACTTCTCCTTTGAGGAGTGACAGCAGTTATTTCATAATTTGGGGAAATTAATTTTGATTTAATTATATCAAAAACGTAATGTTCCTCTCATTTGATGTTCAAGTAAATGCTTTTTATAAGCTCAGAGAGTGATGCTGTTGATGGGAGAGAATGTAGGCTGTTTCTTAAGCTTCTTGCTTAATTCTTTGTCGTCCTTGGAATAAGTCCTTGTATGAAGACAAGTTTATTTACATACTTCTGAGACTTGAAGTGATATTTTTAATATGCCAGCCACTTTTCTAGTGTCTTAAGAAAGAAATTAAGAACAGAGACCCATGCACATGTCTGTAGAGGAATTATTTACCTAACTAGTTTGCTAGAGAGAAATAGAAGAGGGCAGCCTGATAGTGACTGGTGTTCTGGGTGGGGTGGTGGAATGTGACGTGAGAAGGAGATGGTGCAGGATTCTTTCTGTATCTCGACAAGAAAGGCCCAACAACAAATGGCTTAATAAAATAGATGTTTTAATGAGATAGAGTAAAAGAGGAATATAGATAGCTAGTAAATCTGGTGCCCCTTCAGATGCTGGGAACAATGCATTCCTGTAGCATTGGATGGATTTTCCCACGACACAGACCCTGTCCATGGAGAGATCCTCCTTTTTGGTCTTTTGTGCTAGTAATTTTTTTTTTTTTTCCAATAATGAAACAACTCTATTCAAAAATGATGTTCTCATGAGAACTTCTTTCTGCACTTTTAGATGCCAAACAGGTGGCATAATCACCAGTACTGAGTTGCCTGCAGGCTCCTCTGTTACAATGATCTGGTCAGGTTTATCCTGCGGACAAGGTATTTGTGCAGCACAGCTCGAAGGCTGGAATGGATATGCAGCACAGGCCTACTAACCTTACTCGGTTCAACTGATGTGTTGGTCACTAACTCTTCCATGTACCGTCATCTCCAAGTTGGATTCACTGTGACAGGTTTGTGGTGCAAGGCAAAAGAGCAATATACCTGTTCACAAGTTTTCGTTAGTATAGTGTAAGAATTGGTAACTTATTTACTGCTTCGATTTACTGAATTTGATCGGAGAGCTATAAAGAGTGCCAAGAACTTTTGCAGTCAGACTAAGATAATATCAAGATAAGGTAACTATGTTCAATTAAATATCTAGAACTTTTTCCAAAAGAAACCTAATATTTCTTCTAGAAGTTTCACAATAAAACATCAAGAGCTCTTGCCATGTAAGGTAATAGAAAATTTATTTGGAAATCTTTGAACTTTTTTTTTTTTTAGGTGAGACTGATAAAAGCAAAATGTAGTTGGAAAATGTAATTTATTAATTTCCTGCTTCCAAAAATCTATGAATGAAAATCACTTATTCTTTATTCATTTTTGTTTAGAAATATAGAACAAAAAATTGAAATGAAATGACACATTTGGATTGTTTGATCTGAATAGCTTTTGGGATTTCAGTTTGAAGAATTTTGACTTTTCATTCATACATGGAATGGAGAATATTTTTAAGAAACAATGCTGTTAGAAAACAGTTTCATCTTATGATGAAAGGCCATGTTCCAGCCATTACGGTTCCATTCTTTTTTGACTGAAAAAACAATTAGAAAAATTAATAGTAAAATATCCACCAATGCGTATCAGATACAAAAGGTACAACATCTACCTTGGGAAGTGCTTAAGCTGCAGATTGCTGAAAGGTGAGAAGGTATAATGGAGGAAGTATCACTGTGTTCTTGTCTTTGCTTATGTCCTACCTGTGTCATTTGCTTCTGACCACTGATAGGGTGTTGGGCTAAATACGTCCTTCATCTCACCCTCTCATCTTCTCAGTTAATGAAAATTACTTACTGTGGGTTGGATTAGGCTTAGATTAGGGAAATAAACTGTTTTATACTTTTCCTTAATTCTTTTAAAGAACCATAGATAAGGATAAAAGATAGCTATTCTGAAGTACCAAAGGTTCAGAGGGTCTGAGAATATCACAGAGCTTGGAAACTGTGCAAATAGGAAAACAGCTGCTTTAACCTCACAGTTATTTTTTATGTCTCTGTTTTGTTCAGCTATTTATATTATCAAAGATCATAATCTACAAGGTGATGATAACTTATGTCAGCTTCAAAACACTTAAACTTAATAAGCATTTCAATGGAATATGAATAAATGCTGCAGCACCTGGGAGTGCTGAATGCCTTGTAGAATTTAGTGCTATTCACTTGATCCAAAGCCCATGGAAGTCAATTAGACATTTGGACTTGACCTGAGAGGACTTTGCATCAAGTTTGCGTATGAAAAACTCTAGCAAGGTATTGACCAGGACAACAATTATTTATTTGAATTATCTCAGACTCTAAGGGTTTGCACCAAACTCCATGGCAGTGCAACAGGGATTTCTGCAATACATGCATTGCTGTCAGTACTTATCCAGAGATAGGGTGAAAAAAGCAAAAGAGAGAATTTAGTTGTATTTATTGAAGCGTAGTTTCATCATCGTAAAAACAGTAAGATAAAAGATTCCAAATTCTGATGTAACAAGTTTATTCTGACTGCAGTTTATCAAGAAGAAACTCTTTATGAAAAGCACATAATATAGCATCTCCTCTGGTAACATGGAGGTTGAGTCATACATGGGATCCCTTCCTAAGTATTTCACAGAAATTGGTCATAATCAACGCCAGAGTAGGGAATTTGATCAGTTTCTTACAGCTAAAAGGGGAATAAGTTGACATATTTTTTCCTTAGCTTACCAAAGTCTTGTTAACTCACAGAAACTTTCAGGCAACCTTGAAAGGATATCACACATTAATAACATCAGAGAACATGACAGCCAAAGCCTGATGTAACTAATTTTGGACTGGTGTAACAGTGCTATTTAGAGCAATAAAGGTTTTATCTGTCAGTTGATCTGTTTACTAAAATAGTCAGTGAAAAATGTGCCATGTATTATATCTCCTCATTATCCTTCTGGTATAAAGGATTTTTGAACAGATAGTGCTGCCTATGCTTTGAGATTTTCCTGCTGAACTATATTAGGATAAGGTCATATATAAAATGGACATAAAGAAGAAATACTCAGTTCTCTAACAAGAATCTGTCAAACAATCAGTTAAAATGAGTGGCTGGCTAAGACATATACGTATCAATGGCACAATGATTATTATATGCGCTTCTATGCTTGCTTGCCTTTCCACATTAGAATCCATCACTCCCAGTGAGAAGGCCCACACTTTCTTAGATTCCTCCCATAATAATGGGAGGAATATGATCATTATATTACATAATGATCATTAGCTAAATAATTTGTTTAAAGAAAAACAAATAAACTTGCAGGTGTTTTTTGTTTGTTTGTTTGTTTGTTTGTTTTTTTCTGATGTGAGACATGAATGCCAATACTCTGAAAATGCTCAAAGAAGAACTGAGAGAGAGTAGGTTTTATTCTTAGGTTTTATTCAGTTGAAGAGCGCATTGCAGCTTGGTTGGCATGGATGCCCTGCATGAGTGACTTTATGCATATTCACAACTGTTTCTTGGAAGGAAATGGCTTATTAAACAGTAATCATATAGCATGTGTAAATGAGTTTTGTGGATAAACACATATCTTTATCCTCATTGCCTGAGATGGGTTGTTGACTAAAAAAGTTTTTCTGATGGCATTTACTTTTCCAAGAATTTTACCAATCATCTTACGTCTGATTTCCTTTTCTGCCTGAGAAATTTCTTTTTCTTTTTCTTTATCTCACATATAAATAATGTTTATTTTTCTCTGTTCCTCTTGAATAACATACTTGAAGAGAAAGAGAACAGAATTCAGTGAGTGTCTAAATATAAGCCTAGGTGAGATGCTCAGATATGTGTGGCTACTTAAGATGAGCTAAGTCACTTTCTAGACTCACTGACTGCAATGGGAGCTTCAACACTAACTCACATGCAAAAACCTAACGTGCACACACTGAAAGTGTCTTTGCTTTCTACTTGAATCCCATTCTAAGACAGCAAAATGAACTGACCAGGATGTTGGAGCTATGAATTCTTTGTACTTTTTTTTTTCTGCTTCAGATTTGGAGTTCTGTTCTGTGTATTGATCTAATGCAGTTCAACTGTTTCTTATTCCATTTTCAAGCTTCTTTCCTCTAGATGCTTTTTCCCAATGGCATTGTCCTCTCAAACGGAGTGACAGCATCTTTCTGAGGAGAAAGGACACAGAATATATTGAACAGGTCACCTCAGAAAACTTTGTGTATCTATATTCTCTTGAGGCATTGTGGTTATATGACAATAGCCTCTGTTCACATCTTTAAAGAGTCCTGGGTAAATATTTCTCTGCTAAGTGAATAGAAGGAGGGAAAACCTACAAAATTCACAGCATTTAAATCTTCTGACCTTGATAGTGAATTTAATAAACAGCTGAAAACAGAGCTGAACTGATATTCCAAGATATAAAATATTGCTAGAAGGAAAAAGATGTTGAGGAATATTATGGAACTGTACTAAAAACTAGTGCAATGAAATGAGAGAACCTGTAGTGAATAAAACTAAAGAAATATACATAGTGAACACTATGTCTGATGATTAAAAAGACTGCTAGAAAATACAGGGAAAATTATACTTACTGTATTTGAAAAATATTGGTAAATATTTTTTCTTTCTAAATGTATGTCCTGGTTTTAGCTGGGACAGAGTTAGCTCTTCTTTTTAGCAGCTAGAAGAGCTCCGTGTTTTGGTTTTACTCAGAGGCTCGCTCTGAGAAGAATGTTGATAGCACAGTGATGTTTGTAGTTGGCACTGAGGTCTCAAGGACTTTTCAGCTTGCCGGGTTCTTGCCAGTGTGCAGGAGCAGAACAGGATAAGGGAGGAGCACAGCCAGGACAAGCGGCCCACAACTCTCCTTACGATTTGTACTTGGACTTAAGACTGAGGGCCAAACTGGCCAATTAGTATTCCATATCATGCAGCATCATGCCCAGTATAAAAGTGAGGGGCAGCCAGACAGAAGGGCTTTTGCGCTTTGGCTCTTTCGCCGCTTTTGCTCTTTTGCGCTTGCTGCGCTTTTGCTCTATTGCCTTTTTTTTCCCCCCCTCTCTCCCAGTACTCCCACTCTCGGAGTACTCTCTCTCTCGCTCCCCCTCTCTATTTTGGGGCCTCGTGTTCGTCCGGGATTGCAGCTTCGGGACGAGACGGGCTTCGCATACGAGGGGGTGGTGAGCATCAACACTGTGTATTACTTATCTATATTAAATTGTTCTTATCTCAACCCACGGGTTTCCCGTTTCTCCTTTAATTATGTCCCTCATTCCTGGGGGTGGGGGAGGGGGAGTGACCGGCTGTGTGGGGTTTGGTTGCTGGAGTGGCCTAACCCACAACAATGTAGAAGAAATGTCATGCTAATTCCTTTTAATTTGTGACAGTCTTGTTGATCTAATGCAAAAGAGAAACATTTTTCACCTATGCATCTTTTTGTTTTTAAGCAGCAATATAGATAAATGGGTGGAAAAGTTAATTATTTCTGCCAGCATTTGAGTTTAGAGGCAAAGCCCACAGGGGCTAATGGAAAGGCTTTCTTTTTTTTCAGCAGGCTTTAGATCAGGATTCTAGTTATGTCTTACAGTATGCAATCTAGCATTTCTATGTCATTAGTTCATAACTTTAAAAGACTCATTCCGGTGGTGACTGGAGTGTTGGATTTTTCCCACATGAAATCCAAAGTAAAAGTTTTGACCTGCTTTCCTTATCAGAAAGACAATTCTCTTACGATAGACTGGTGGAAATGTTAATGAAAGCTGAAAACACTGCTAGAATTTTTGGGTTTTTTTTAAATGTTAAATGTGTCATGGAAAGGTTTACTTACTCTATGTAATCCACTCCAAAACGTGTGTCTCAGCCGTTAGGTTGGAACATATCAATGTGTAAAAAATGCAGTTACTCTTCAGGGCTGAGGTAAACTCTGATAGTTAGATGCTGTGCAAGCTTCTGAGACTAGACACCGTGACGGTGTTGTAGGCATCTCATTAACGAATTGTGGTGCTGCAGCTTGCTCTGCTTTACTTATTTATTGAAGAGATAATGGGAAATAACTGGTTTCTTTGTGAAGTCATAAATAATACGACAGAAGGATATTAAATGCACTGAGATGTGACAGAAAAGCTAAAAACTTGTGGGGTTTAGTATTTTATGGTGCCAGTTCTCTTTCACTAGTACATGTAAACCCAACAGATATGTTTTAGCTGGTTTTGTGAGCAATTATCAGTTTAGTGTGCTAGGTAGTGAAATATGGGTGTCTTAAATCATAAACAGTATGCTGGTTTTGCTGTTTTGCAGTAACATTCAAAAGTAACTAAAGAATAGGTCTTCTTCCTTTATTTTTTTCTTGTTTCTTTAGGTCTTTTTCCATTTTTATTTTATACAGAGATAATCCTGTATTTTTAAATTCCCAGTATGAAATACTGGTTCTACAAAGTACAAACATTTCTGACAGTCATTCTGTGCATCCTTTGTTCTCAGTGGGAGTCCTGTCCTGAAACTGCATGCAAACATTCACGCAAGGTCCACCGTGGCTTCTCAGTACTTTGCACACTTGATTAAAGTAAAAGCTAGCTTTTTTCCCTTCTGTGCGTACGTGTGTGTGTGTCTATGTGGCTGAACTAAAGAGAGAAAAATACGTTTTATTCTGGAGTTCAGCCATAGCACTGAGATCCAGACTGAGGTAGCACTGTCTTCTGTCTTCACTCCTGTTCTCTTCACTGAGAGATTTATTATGCAGTACATTGCGAATTTCCTCAGAGACTGTAGTGATTAAAGAAGTAGCAATCTCATTGGTTGGTCCTGGGAATATTTCTGAGTATCATGACCCCACAGTTCTTTACTGTAGGTTTGATTCAACATTTAGCATGAAGCTAGTATAGAAGGCAGAGCTCCACAACGATGCAGCCGGTTCTACCTGGATTTCTATACCCTGTCCATCTTCATGGTACCCAAGCACCTATGCTGTAAACATCCTTCTACAAGTTGAACAAATTATTTTTCCTTCAGCAATACCACCTTCTTCAAGATTGGTAGTTCAGATATTGTTGCAGCAGGCAAGTGTGAGGTCACAAATGTGTAGATCTCAGACACTATGCCGGTGCAAATTTTGTCTATGCAAAGTATTTTATGGTTTTATTGCATCTATTATCACATCATCTAAAGACTAAGCTTGTCTTCTGAAGCATGACCTTTTTATTGGAGAAGTTTCAAGCATTTTCATATGGTGTGCGGAGCCTTGTTTCTTGCTTATCCCACTTACATCAGTTTTACAGTGATGTAAATCTGTTGTTTCATGAGCTACTCTTAGTTTACAGTAATGTGAAAATAGAGTGAGACTTGATCTGTCATGCTTAGCACTGCCAGCAAAGTACACTTAAAATTCTTTTGAAGTAGTGGAATGTAGGAAACAGGTGAAGCAACTCTATTATGATTCAAATGATGTATATATAAAAATTTAAGATTAAAAACAATTTTCATTAACCATTTCAACTGTTATGTGATGCTTATTATTGTAACTTGAAATTTCTCTTCATGGTCAGCAGTACCATAATGACTTAAGAAAATGAAGTGTTGGTTTTTCATGGAGTGGTGAGTTGGTCTATTCTACACTTGTAAAAAGCAGAGTTTCATCTCCAATTGTTCAAAAAACTGAGAAGCCACTGGATAAAATATCACTTAGTTCTGGAAAAACAACTTACAGAGAAGCTTTCTTATAAATTTTAGGAAACTACAGAATTGTTGATCTGGGAGTACAGAAGATGAGACACACTCGTGTTGTGATCATACATAGCAAAAAGGACGGTTTACTGTTCCTGAAGTGTCTGTCCATTTCTGCTAGCTGTTTCTTAAGCAATATTGTTATAACTAAATTTTCCTTGTTTGCACACTTTGGATCACCCTTCAGGGAAAAAAAAAAAACACCAAAATGACTGATTCTCTTGAAATATCAGTTCTCCAAATATCAGTTCTCCAAGTGACCAAGCTGTGGACTTCTTGCATGAAATATTCTATGTTTTGAATGGTTACCAAGAAGCTACATCTTGAATCTCTTATTTATATAATAAATTGAAAGATCCAGGATGCAACCTAGGGGCCTAATTTTGGTACTATATTTCATTGTAACTCTCTTTTTCAAATTGATTGGGAGGTCTCTGAGACATAGAGCCTTTAACGGATTATTTCTATCAGTAATCCATTCAATTAAGCAGCCATAAGGATATAATCAAGGATAATAAATGGAGACCCTTGCTTGGAGTTTCGAGTAAAAGAGGTAATGGATTGGATCACTGTCTTATTTTGCCACAGGTGGCTTATGGTAGAATAATTATGCATTCATTACTTTCTATGTTTAGTACTGTTACAAGCTATTTCAGCAGCATTTTCAAATATTAAGTTTCAGAAAGAATGCGCTCAACATAGTTTAGTAAATTCTAGGTCAATTTTTCTTGAGAATATACCAGATATGTGTTGAAATACCATATAACAGTTCTAATTATCAAAAGTAGTAGATGTTCCTTAATCATGTAAAGTATTACATGTATTTTTAATATACATTTTGCCTCTTCTTTCTTCTGAGATAGGAGTTATAGACCCATATAGCCAATATTCACATTGCTGTGTAGCTTAATCTAATATCCTCTGACCAGGTATAAGTTTTGAATAAGGTGATTAAAAAAAAGAGAATAAAACATTATTTTGCATGGCAAGTTTTACTATGGCTTAAAAGGCATGAAGTACATAGCATGTCTCAAGCATTGCTTGTTCAAATGCAGCGGAGGACTTTTATGTATGTTTTTATATACTTTTACATATTTACAAATGCAGTGGAGGACTTTTACTTATATATGATGTTTTAAAAATGTAATAAACACTTTTCGGTCATGAACCACTTTGTCAGAATAATCGCAAAATAATAAGGGTTAATTCTGAATGTCAATAAAAAGAATGCTACACTCATGTTTTCTCAGTTATGTGTAGACTACAACTTGAACAAAAAAGTTTCTAAGATTGTTACTTGGCTTTTCAGCTAACTGGTAGGACCATTCAGTTCTGTTTCCAGTCTCAGGAAAAGATCTGATTATCAGGCGATATATCCTGTGAGTCTCTCTTTTTTGCCTACTGCAACTTTTTCACATGGTATAAATATTTAATAGCAAAGAGCCCTAATTACAAAGGCTTCCTCCTTCCCTTTCTAGTGCAGAATTGTTCCATCAGAGGAGCTTGACACCCTCTGCTCTGATGGGAGGCGAACATAGCTGTATTGCTTCACAGAATCTTATTCTAAAGGGTGTTCTCAATTTAAGTTCCCAAATGGTGACATATTTTCCTACCCATGAGAGATGTTTATTCCTTGCAAAGCAACTAAGACCTTTGCTGAAAAGCTTGCAGTTCCCCATGCAACTGTTTTCAGAAGACTACAGTATTATGTACCTGGCTCCTTCTGAAAAAAAATCCATGTATGAGGTGCCTCAAAACTCATTTCGTGCCTGTTTGATTTTTTCCTTCTCTACACACTGTTTAGGGCCTATTAAAGATGTACAGTATACGATTTATATCAAATAATTATGTAGTGTGTGTGTATCTGTGTGTTTGTATATATGTATACACACATATAAACATGCACACACATAAAGCATATATGTAGTATATCTAGTCATATAAATAAAAGTGGTATGTGAGGATACTATATATTTTAGGAGTACACTGTATATATACTTCAATATGTACAAGAGTATTCAAATCTTGAAAAGTGCTGCAGCTCATTTTTGTCTGTCTGCATCTTATTTTTGTCTGCTTCAGAAACATCTCCTTTTTTTGAGTGCTTTATTTTTGCTCCACTTAATTTCAGTAAGATTTCTTGCATATGTAAGGACTCAAAATGTAAGGGTCTCTGTTTCCAGATTCTGACTCAGACACTAGCTAAACAGTAACATCTTTACCTTGAACCTCTCTCTTTTCTTTTAAAATTGGCGGGGAGCCCAGAAGTTTTCTTCATCAAAGGCATGTTCGCAGTTTTTAGCCTACTTTCATGCTAATTTGTTCTTCTAATCATAAAATTAATCAAAATCTTTTCCATTGTTTAAAACTAAATATAGCATTTTTACAAAATCATTTTAGAACATTTTGAATATAAATTCAGTTGACTATTAATGACAGAAAAATAATTACAGTTTAAGTTGTGTCCTTTAGGCAAATGGTAAGTAAATTAGTGGCTGATGCAAAGCCCATTAAGAATTCTGTTGACTTCAGAGAATTATGGATTATGTCTCAATAAAGAATCTTTACTAGTAAAAAACCTCAGAAAAGAAGAAATAGTAGGTATCTTTAGAAGTAAGTATAAATTGCATCACAATCCAATCTTCAGCCATAGCGATTATTAGATCTGGGCGAAATTTATGAAAAAAAGATTTTGAAAATGCTTGACACAGGAGGATTTATTCATCTACATTTCTCTTTAAAATCGTCTTGTCCTTGTGAATTTTGTAGTCTTTTAAACCATGCATTTCCAGAAATGCTTTTTTTCACAGGTAGTCTGGGTATAATACCTTCCTCCTTTTATATCCAGATTATTGCTTCCTGGAATTCTGTGTAAAATCAAAATGGAGCTGATCATGGAAATTCAGTTCTGGAAAATTCAAACGAGAAAACCCTTGCCAGACGGTATAAAGTTACCAAACGGGGAGGAAAAAGAACCGAGCAATTTCAGAACAAGAATTCGAGACTTGAAAGTGTAGTTGAAAGTTAAGGTGCCTGAAGAAGCATTTTTTATTAGAACATGGAAGATCCAAGGGGATTTTGTAAATTGCTGATTCATTTCCCATGCTAGGTGAACTGAGGAGATCAGGCTTAGTGCATGGCAGTAGGGCAATGTAACAAAAGGGAAGGTGTCACCAGGTGGTGCTCTTGCCCACCATGGTCCAAGTTCCTGTTCCTTCGTGTGTGAGCATATGTTTAGTATTGGGAAGACATAAAGAGCTGTTTTAGTTTGGGTTGATGCATAAAGTTCGTTCCCATTTTCAATTGGTTTCTAATCAGCGAATATTCCCAAGAAGAATTTGCTTTCCAGGAGCCAATCAATCAGGTTTGAGGTTCAGTGTGGAAGAAAGAAGAAAGATTATTTGCAGAATATATAATTACATTTATTTCAGCAAGGTATACTGTTTTTACTCCAGTTAAATGAGGGAAAAATGCTGAAAAGTAACACTGGTTTTGGTAGAAGGAACAATTGGAGCCTAAGGTATGTGTCTGTTTTTAGCAGATCAATGTCATTAAATATTTGCAAGGGCTGTTTCAATGCTCAGTCTTTTGAAGCACTGTAATTAAGCTATGAAAAAGTTACAGTGCCTTCCATATTGAATGTTCTACAAGAAGCCTGGAGAATTATTTCATGAAAATTTTTAGTTGTTAACTTACTCATCAATCATATGACTTCAACAGTATTCATCAGACATAATCATGACTAGGAAGACCTTAGAAATGCATTAGAGGAAGTAAATATGATGGAAATTCTGTTTACTGAAATTGTGCTAATACAGAAGAGCAAGAATGTATATAATATGATTATATAACAAATTACATGTCAGATAAATGGCAAGTCAAGCTACAATGTCTAAGTTAAAAATGTAAGGATTATTTTTTTATGTTTTTTTTAAATGTAGAAACTTTGAACATTTTGCATGGGTCTAAATTTTCAGCTATGCTGGAGTAAAATCTATAGAAAAGACTTGCATCTAAAAAAACTTCTGTCAGTTTTAGATTTTTTGATTATGAATGCTTTAGTGCTTCATTAACCCCTACTTTCATGCTGTATTAAGAGAGTTTATAGTTCTTAGGCATTCAACATTTTTCTCAAGATTTTCAGCAAACCAGAAACTCACTGAACTCTGCAGTATCTCACATAATAGATGTTTTAAAAACTTACTTCTGCTCAAGGAGGTAGCTAGGCAAATTCATGGAACAGAAATTCGTTTATGTTTGTAAGTACATAGAAAAGCTATCTGCTTCATAAAATCCTTGAACTGAAAATAGATGGAAGATGAGGGAAAGTGTCAAATATGTTTGCTCTGTTTTCACTCTTTTCTGTGCAGTCCATAATGGCCGCAAGATCCTGGCCTTGATATATCTTTGATCTGACACAATGCATGAATTCTTAAATCCTTATGCCACTTCAAAAGCAGTGCAGCATGAGATTGCTGTGTTTTGGGTAGATGCATCGAGCCTGTGTGCCAGGGAATGGAGATTCCAGAATTCCAAGATGTCTCTGGTGTTACTTCCTACGAGTCCTAAGATTTTCTAGCAAAGTGTTTTGCATTCAATACACCGTGATCACATTGTCTCATTCTAAGTGTCATATCAACATAAAACTTTTGCCAGGAGGATTTCAATTAGCAATATATACGTTGCTTATTGTATACGTAGCCTGAGGAATTATTTTGTTTTTAGTTAAAAAGGGGCATGTGTGACACCTGCTTTAGCAAAAAGTTAAGAGGTGCATTGGACAGAAAAATAGGTTAGGTGGATGTTACAATGAAAAATGTTTCTAAATTCTCATCCATTACTTCTACTGATTTCTTTGAAAATCTTACTACTGAAGAAAGCTGCAGAAAGTGTCTTTAAAATTAAATAGCTTCCACAGGATACCAGTTATATGTATGTAACTTTTTTTGTCTATAAAGCTATAAGAACTGAAAGTTAATACTTTTGACCATAAAGCCAGCAATTTTAAATCTCTGTTCAAAAGGCTTTTAAGAATTGGAAGCCTTTAACTTCTCAGAAAACGTGCGTCTAACTCTTCAGAACACTTGATAAACCAAATAATGAATAAAATAAGCAATATTTCATTGCAGGAGCTTGTTTAAACTATCATAATTTTCTAATTTGAGCAATACATCACATGGATACAAGAGAAAAGTTTGTTTTAAAGACTCTCATGAACTACCAGACTCATAAGTAAGTCTTCTGATTCTTCTCAAGTCCATTGACTTCCTGACTTCTCAATCTGTACTGTTTATCTCCTAAAGTGCTCAAAGGATTCATAGATTCATAGATTTCTAGGTTGGAAAAGACCTTAGAGATCATCGAGTCCAACCATCCCTAATCCCCATTAAACCATATCCTCAAGTAGCTCATCCACCCTATTCTTAAACACATCCAGGGATGGGGACTCAACCACCTCCCTGGGCAGCCTATTCCAGTGGCTGACAACCCTTTCAGAGAAGAAATACTTCCTAACATCCAACCTGAATCTCCCCTGACTAAGCTTATGCCCATTTCCTCTTGTTCTATCACCCGTCACTAATGTAAAGAGCCCTTCCCCTACCTCCCCACCATCTTTTCTCAAGTATTTATAGGCCGCAATCAGGTCTCCCCTCAGCCTCCTCTTTTCCAGGCTAAACAGCCCCAACTCCCTCAGCCGCTCCTCATAAGTTTTATTTTCCAGCCCCTTGACCAGTTTAGTCGCCCTTCTTTGGACTCGCTCCAGGAGCTCAATATCTCTCTTAAAGCGAGGGGCCCAAAACTGGACACAATATTCCAGGTGCGGCCTCACCAGTGCCGAGTACAGGGGCAGGATCACTTCCCTGCTCCTGCTGGTCACACTATTCTTGATACACGCCAGTATCCCATTGGCCTTTTTGGCCACCTGGGCACACTGCTGGCTCATATCAAGCCGGTAGTCAACCAACACCCCCAGGTCCTTCTCCGCCAGGCAGCTCTCCAGCCACTCCTCCCCGAGCCTATAGCGATGCTTGGGGTTTTTATACCCCAAGTGAAGGACTCTGCACTTGGCCTTATTAAAGCTCATGCCATTGGCCTCAGCCCAACGATCCAGTCTGTTCAAATCCCTCTGAAGGGCCTCCCTACCCTCGAGCAGATCGACACAGCCTCCCAGCTTGGTGTCGTCCGCAAATTTACTGAAGGGATGTTCATGTAGGTTTTGCGAAGTCTGATCCTCTCTAATTCGTGAACTACCTGAATCGACTTTCCTGACATTTCTGTGCCAGGCTCTCTGGGAACCATCACACCATGCCTGGGCCATGGATTTTAAGACCACTTCTCTGTCTCTTCTCAGTCACAAGTGGGAGAAAAGCTGCTTTATCATTAATCCCACAAAGAGTGTTACAATGTAGGGCATCTAGCCTTACAGCACAATATTTTATGATTGAAGAACAGAATTGCAGAATTGAGGTGAGGTTGAAGGGGACCTCTAGAGATTGTTTTGTCCAACCCCTCCTACTCTAAGTAGGGTCACCAAAAGCAGGCTGCTCAGGGTCACATACAGCCAGTTATTGAATATCTCCCAAGAGTGGAGATTGCACAGCCTCTCTGGGAAACCTGCTCCAGTGTTTGACTACCCTCACAATGATTTTTTTTTTCTTACATTCAAATGGATTTTCCTCTGTTTCAATAGTGGCCATCACCATCTGGCCTTGCTCCAGATGCTATTGAGAAGAGTCTGTCTCTCTGTTCTTAACTTCTGCACTCATCAGGTATTTATGTACACGGATAAGATGTTCCTGAGTATCTTCTCCAGGCTGAAAAATGCAAGCTCTCTCAGCCTCTCTGTGTAGCTCAAATGCTCCAAGCCCTTCATCATCTTCATGACCCTGTGCTTGACTCACTGTGGTATGTTCATTGCCTTCTTGTACCAGGAAGCCCAGGACTGGACCCAGCACTCCAGCTGTGGCCTTCTTAATGCTGAGGAGAAGAGAAGGATCACAAGTTAAACCTGCAGGTGATGCGATCCTGTTCCTGATTCAGCCCAGGCAAGGCTGTTGACCTTTCTTGCTGCAAGGGCACATTGCTTGGCTCTTCCACCAGGATCGCCAGAGCCTTCTGTGCAAAACTGCTTTCCAGGCAGTCAGCCCCTAGCCTGTACTGGTGCATGTGGTTCATTCCTTCCCAGATGCAGGTTTTAGCATTTCCCTTTGTTGAAATTCTTGAGATTACTGTTTGCCCATTTCTTTAGCCTATTAAGGTCCCTTTGGCAGCACAAGGATCTGCTGTATCAACTACTCTTCCCAAGTTTGTATCGTGCAAATTTGCTGAGGGTGCCCTCTGTCCCATCATCCAGGTTTGTCAAGAAGAGTATTATGGGAGATATTGCTGATAGTGTTGCTAAATTCACGATAAGCGATATCCCCTCATCCACTGAGCTAGTCATTTCACCATAGAAGGCTTTCAGGTTCTTGTGGCATGATTTTCCCTTCATGAATCCACCCTGACTACTCTGAATCAGCTTGTCCTTCGTATGTTTGAAAAGGGCTTCCAAGGCGATTCACTCCACTACCTTCCCAAGGGTCAAAGTGAGGCTGACTGGCTTGTAATTCCCTGGATCCTCTGTCTGGCTTTTCTTGAATTTAACTCTTTTATTCTGAAGATAAACACATTTGCTACCTAAATCAAGAGGTTCATTTTATAATTATGATATGCAAATATCTTATGAAAATCAATGTTTTTATTTATGCTACTTTAAGGCTTTTTTAAAATGAGCAAAATAGTTTAAAATACCCATACTTTGTGTGGGTGTTGGGCTCATTAACCTTGCTTTGATCATCACAGAGTTAAGGATCTTTGGAGTGTGATAATACTCAAATGTCACGAAATGCCAGTTAAATTTTGAAAGTTATTTATTTTGAGTGTTTTTTATAAAGACAGCACTTTTTGTAAGAAAACTTTAAGTTCAGGAACACATTTTCTCTGTTTTTGCTTTGCCATTTTTGGGATTCATTGTGGTATTTTTTCCAGCTGCTTTGTCAGTTCAGTTTGTTCATCTACTAAGGAAGTCCAGCAAAATATCTTTGAATGGCCAACTGTAAAAAGCCATTCCCATGGCCATGACCCCATGCAATGACAGAGTATATGTGGATAAGAGGACTGTGAGTCTTCATTAGGAAGATGTTTCCTACTTAAGTGCAACAGATGAGGTAGATGCCAATAATACCTATTTATATTTATTTACTTCTCTGCCAGTTCCTTTATATCTAATAGTCAGTTTTCTATTTGCAATAAAAACAACTTTAAAAAATGTAATATATTTGCCCTTGTTAAGTACAAGCTATACAGTATCACTTGGTGGTTTACAGTAACTATACTGCATTTATTATGTTTTGAAACAGAACAAATAATATCTCATTTCCAGTCTTTTTTAGTAACTTGTCTTCTTTGTTGGGGAAAGTGGAATTTCTCTTTTTTTTTTTTTTTCCTCTAAGGGAAAACAATACCTTTGTTTTGATAAGTCAATTAAGATTGATAAGTCAATCTTAATTCTTTATTCCAAGTAGCTCTAGAACAAAGGCAATTCCACTTCAAAAGAGCATCTGATCTTGGTTACATATTGAAAAATGTCCTAGAACCTTCAAAATCTTTTCTAAATAATGTCATTTCAGAGAATGACATAAGTTAGTGACATCATCTCCATATTTTTAAAAAAAAGGCTACAGAGGACTATTCACACTCCTTGTATTTTCATTTAACTTGTTTGTCATCATCTTGAGATAGAGGTAAAGAGATGTTTTGGAAAAAAATCTCTTATCCTTAAAAATGCAGTATGGCACAGGAGTCACAGAAATGCCTTCAAACCAAGTAAGGGAATTGGAAAATTTGGCATCAAACCAGTAACCATTTCCTTTTTATCCTATCCTATTCACACCAAACTCAATGGCATAACTTCCACTCAACCTTGAGTATATCCAGTGCATGAAGATAAGGACATGCAAATGTCTTTGCGAGGCTAAGCATATAAGAAAACTTAGGGACTAATTATCTGATTTTAGAAGAAAATGAACACATAATTTTAGGGAAATAAAAGTCAGAATATAAACCCAATACATTTCAGTAAGCTATCAGGAATGGAAAAAGTCATCTTTTCTTATGGGAGATGTGAAATGCTAGTGACAGCTGTGAACATGCTTTACATTTTAGTGACTGATAAGGTTCAAAGTTAAGTAAATTCAAGAGAAAACAGGACAGGAAGCTTAAAGTATAAACATATTTTATATTTATTTACTGATTTCTTCAATCACACCTCAAACCGGAAAGACAAAATTGACATAAAGAGAAATGTAGTTCTTCAAGCAATATGGTGATTGGATAATCTTACTAAAAATTAATAACTTTGCATGGTGTGAAGAGAATTTGGAAAAAATTTAAAGATAATCATAAAATAGATTTCTGAACAAATAGACTAGAAAAGACTGAAAACAACAGTCTTGCTACTCTTTGTGAACTCACGCATTTGTGAACCCCGAAGATTTGGTTTGCAAAAAACCACAAAAGAAATAAATTGTTTGTGGTAGTATCCTGAATTCAAGCATAAGGCAATATAGTGACATTTATTTTTACTTAGAATTGTTCCATGACATCACCCATTATGCAACTAAATTAGTGATTGATTATGACAATGTTGGGATCCAAAGTAGTTTTTTTCCCTATTTTGTCTTGGTTCTTTAAAAGAAGCAAAAATCAAACCAGGTCAAAGTTTTGTTGAATATTACTACTAAACATATACAGAAGTTTATAAAAGTTAACCTACAGAGACAAATTTCATTCTTATTTATGGAGCATTATCTTGCTGGAGCAGTACAGCTCACTGATTCCTGTACTAACTGCTGGCCACATTTGGATTCCAGAGCAGCCATATCACTGCCATGATACCGTGAAACTATTTTATACTAAGCTGTGGTCTGTTTGCCCCTTCAGCCCTTCTGAACTATTTGATTTCTCTGTCTTCATGCTCAGAATCAAAGTTCATCACATACAAATGTAAAAGGAGCCAACAATACTGAAAAAGTGGTGAAAACACTGAAAACCTCCTGCTTGTCCTCAAAAATTAGGAAAATGGCAGAAATTTACTTAATGCTTACGAGTCATAATGACAGATTCCCAATACAGAAACAAGAGAATAAGAGGTAAGTGAAGTAATTGTAGTAATTTCTTTCAATCAAACTTCTTCCATTTTAACATTGGCTTTGAAATTCTTTTATGTGATTCTCATTACTCATAGGAATTTAAACTCTTTCTATAAGGGGAAAATAGGTTGTGGAAAGAAGTAGGTCTTTCTCATTGGCCGTATATAGGTTACACAGTGAAATGTGCCCAGAGCTAAACATGTCCCACATGGTCGTAAGCAGAAGCTTATATTACTACTTTGAAGTTGAGAGTGTGAGTATCTAAAGCACCTCTGGACCTGCTTCACGCTTATGAGTTTAAGTCAGATACTCCCACATAAATACAAAAAAGAATTTGAACGTTCAGTTTATCATGTAACATTTAAAACGGTAGATTTAAGACATAAAAAGTTGCACCTACAGTATGTTTAAAAGTCTATAATACATCTTTTAAATTACAACCTCAATTAAAAAACTGAGGAAGAAAGGAGATTTGAGAATCCTGAAGATTCAAACCAGAGCCAAAAATATTTCCAACTAATGAATGAAGAACTTTGATGTTTAGTATGTGATGCATTCTGTTGCATTTATAATTTAGTGTGGTTATGAGGCTGAAAACTAATTCACATTTTAATTTTTAGACAGGAGAGAGCATTTTTATGTTCTGTGTTAGAACCCCTTTGGCATGAGCACAGCTTGTACTGAAGTCTTACATATAATGAATTGTTTCAGCACTGAATAGTGAATTCTGTAGGCATATAATAAAGGCTGCTAAACAGAAGAAAGACATTGAGAAATTCTCTTTTGAATTAAGGCTAAAATGAAAAGAAGGCAATGAAGTTCTCAGTTTTGATTACATCTGACACCTATTTTATCTCTTACAATTTGGTTTTTAAGACAGAACTGAAAACTTCTATTTCAGATGGATGAATAAATAAATAGTATTGTCCAACCCATGAGCATGCAAACATTGCTATCAGGAAAGAATAAAAGGTTAATGCATCTGTGAAATGCAATTAAAACAATTCTGTAAGAATATCAAGACTGTAGTACTAAATGTTTGGTGACATAAAGTTATTTATACAGGTCTCCTTTTTTTTTTTTCAAAAGGTCCATTCATGCAGACTTTGTAAAGGAATTAATTATTAATTAGTTTTATTTCATCTAGAGCTCTAAATTGAATTTGATGGGTTGAAGCAGAAATAAAAGATACAGGTTTGGTTATGAGCGTCATGACATTTGTTTCATGGTATAATTTTAAAGCAGCAAAGTTAAGCTAACGAAGAAATGTTTCTGGAAATTTCTTTTTGGTTTCAATCAAGTGTATTCATTTTTAAGGCCAGGTAAGACCATTGTGATCACTACATCAGACCTCATATCTGACACAAGGTATAGGAGTATTCTGAATTAGTTCTGGTTTAAATTTGGCAGTACAGTATTAGAAGTGCTTCCTATTCTATTTGAAGAGCCATCAGTGAAGAGTCCATCACAGTCTTTTAATATCTGTTGAAAAGTGTGTGACATTTCTAATATGAATGAAGGAGTTCCTCTCACCAAGCTTTAAGTTAGTTGTCTATCTACAACTGAGCACATTTTCCAGTGGAGAGCTGTAGGCCCTTTAGAGCACAGTTCATTTACCTAAGATGAAGAAAGTAGCTTGATAGAAATGCTCATCGCTGTCCACAGCCTGTAAAGAGAGTCAAGGCAACTATTCATGCTATAGATGCCTGCATCTAAGCGGAAGAAACCTGAATCCCATGTGACTGCTCTGTCGTCAATTTTGAACATTTGGAAGTTATCTTATTTCCACTGAAGTCGATGGAAGAGTTTATAGCCAGTATGTGTTCTCTGGATAGACATTGTAGTATTCCCTATGATCAAATCAGTCACTGGTTAATAGAGTCTTTTTGAGAAGTTGAATGGGCAATGTGCTCTTGAAGTCTTTCACTATGAAGCATGTTTTCCAAACCCCAGTCACTCTTGTGGTTATTCCAAGAATTCACCTTCGTTTTCAGCATTGGTCTTGAAATATGTGCAGCAGAACTGTATGCAGTATTCTCAGAGCATTTTTTCCGGAGTAAGTAGTGTAATATAATGCAAAGTAATATAACACAAGTAATATAACCTGTGTAATTGTGATTCCTATGTATGTATTGAAGAATCACACTGGGTTTTTTTGTCCAAAGCAATAAACTGTGAGCTATTCAGTTGATGATATCCTCTACTATAAGTTTTGTTTAATTTCAAGTAATTAAGGCAAGAGTTAAGTGAACCCAGAATAAGAATATTCATACAGCTGAATTGACCCTGTAAAAATGTATTGACACGCCATGAGACACGAAAAACTGTGGAAGCATGCAGTCAATGGCATTGAATATTTGCCTTGTACCTGCAAAATATCTGCTGTAGATTTATTTGAGCTTTACAGAAGTTTCAAGTAAGACAACTGAAAAACATTTATATTGCACAAATCTGTCACATTCAAGATGTTTAAATAAAGGAATATCATGTGCACTGAGAAGCATCATCCTTGTTAATCCAAACAAATTGTGAAGAACCTTGCATGAAGACTGGGCAAACCAAACAGTCTTTACTGAAGTTTTCATCGTAATCTGATGCACCCTGGAGGGCTTAGTAAGAACTTTCAGGTTTTTCACAGTGGGAATTTTCTTGGGTAGAAAATGCAGAATGGAGTTAGTAGCAACTTCAAAGCAAAATCTTCAGTTGCTTCTATTCCTTTTAACAGGGCAGATATCCTTGTTAAAGAGTGTTTTAATGAGATGATACAGCATTATATCTCTCATGTCTAAGTGGAATGATCACAGTAAGATTATACCTACTATTAAAGGAAAAGAATGAGGAAGAAGAATGCTATTTTATGAATAGAAAAAATTGATTAAAAAATCTGATTGAGAGTTGCATAGATAGAGGTATGTGTTGGGGTAGTCATCTGTATATAGGACTAAAAGAGAAACAGATTGTTACATTAAAGGTGCCAAAATTATATTTGGATTTATACAAATAGACACAAAAATTGCTTGTTCCTGTTCTTATTGAAATTGATGTCAAATGTCCTCAGAGTTTACCAGAATGAGGATTATGGCCAATATCTGACCTAATGGAAAGATGTTAATGGCAAAGAGGCTTAGGTCAACTTAAACAATGCAACCTTGAAATGTGCAAATGTGTATCACGAAAAACAGGAGTAATTATTTGTGTATATACGCATCTATTTAATACATATATTTATATTAAATATTAATCCAAAATCCTATTTGTCAAGGAAAATGTTTATATATTTAAAGTAAAGAATTGTATAAAGAATGGATAATTTAAAGAGCACTCATATATCAGAATCAACAGAGGACACTCAGGCTATTAACAGTTAATACATTTTCTGGCACTCTAAGACCAAAACAAAATGAAGTCTTGCCACATGCTGTGGTTGTACTGGCAAGTTCAGCTTCCCCTTGCATTTTCTGAACCTCCTTTTAGGCAACATGGGAGCTGCTGGTAGGAGTTTGGCATTAGGCAGTTTTTTTCCTCCTGTCTCATATTCTTTACTTCCTGCCTTTTTGAGCAATTCTGTGCAGCTTTCATTTGTGCTTTTAGTTTCAGAGCTCTGTGACTTCTCTTCTAAGCTTTTCAAGGTTTTCCCAAGTTAAATAGATTGTCCAATGCAATTGCTCTCTTCCTAGTTTGTCTGCTGAAAGATTTTCAGGTTTTGAGGTGGATTTCATGCTTGGGAAATTATTGTTTATTTGTTTAAGTGTTCATTATGATGGGCTGGTATTCAGAACTCTGTCTCCTGCAGAGACCCTTCAGAAATCTCCGCAGCTGGAGCTCCTGAACACAGGCAAGATCCTAGCAGGTATTTGTGTTCTGGATGAGCTGTGTTTCTTGCCTCTGATGTAAATTGTAATGAAAATCTCGCTTTTAGGAATAAATATCACAGGAAAATTCATCTCTACTAGTGCAATAATTCTAAGAATAGGTAGGTATGTATACATATGGCATCTTCTCTAGACCTGTAGGACAGACTGACCTTGCTGATCATATACTGAGAAATTTAAGGACTAACAGTTGCGCACTTCAGAAAGCTGAAAGAAGGGCATGCTTTAGATTTGGTTCATAGGTGAGAGATGAAAGCTGATCCTTACATCCCCTCATCACCTAGAAATCTGGATTAGATTTATCATTGAGTTCCACAGCGAATTATCATGTCACCTCATCGCCCTATTGTCTTACATCTTCATGGGTTTTAAATGGTACCAAATCTCCATATCTACACAATTCCACTGTCAGTTTTGAGACTCGGCTTGGGTTTGAAAGACTACCCATAAGCTGCTCGTAATGCAGGATCTGTGACTGATACCAGACAATAGCATTACTGTGAGACACCAATACTGCCAGTTGTTTCTCACCTTTCAGATAGCACACCATAGTCAAACATTTTGCTAAATCAGCAGCAATATTCTGTCTGAATAAATTGAAAGGGTGTTATGTACAGACCTGCTTGAAAGGCTGAGCATCAGTCTTGATGATACCATTTGCATTTAACCTGATTTTGTTAATGCTAAGTAGCTAAAGTTTTAGCACATAAGCATGAGATAATCTTACACTCATCTAGATCAGCTCTACTCTTTTCCATTATTGCACCCACAGGCAAGCTGTTTCCTGTCCTTGACAAAGAATTGTTTTCAAGAACCGAAGTAGGGCAATTACAAAGTTATGATATATCCAGCACTAAC
This sequence comes from Tauraco erythrolophus, assembly GCF_009769465.1. NCBI lineage: Eukaryota > Metazoa > Chordata > Aves > Musophagiformes > Musophagidae > Tauraco > Tauraco erythrolophus. The sequence goes on along the minus strand of NC_141468.1, from coordinate 27,872,185 downwards.
GATCCAGTCTTGCTTGCTATTCTTCCTCAGGCAGACTCTATTGAAAGGAAACAATTCAGTAACAACTGTTTTCTGAAGAAGTAGTGGCAATTAGCTTAAGGCCACCAGAGTATATTGTCAGAAATATTATCCATTGCACATTAATGTGCAGCTCCATTCTGGATGTCAAGCTACAAGAAGATCTTCAGCAGAAATGGCATTGACACAATACAGTGCTTTGCCTCTAGTCATGTGGCATCCCTCCACTTTATAGAGGAGAGAAGCTGTTCCTTTACGGCTGTCCTGCAAAACCAAAGTGGAGTAGTGACTGTTATTCTCTGGTGAAATTAGGCAGTTGATGCTTTGCAATAGCTTAAAGTTACAGGTCTGAGGAGACAGCATTTTACGCTTGTTTTATGGCGCATGTAATTAAAGATTTCTCTGCATACATGGCTTTCCCAAACAAATGTGCATTTTCCAGCTTTTTAAATAAATGACAGTGAGCCTTTTTTTGGCATGAAGAACACCTGCTCATAGATGTCAATTACTGTTTCTCTTTTTCTGCCTTTAAAAAATGAACTATTCTAAACTGAATAGCCATTTAAATATAGTATTAATTAATATTTCATTGCTTTACACTGCAGAACAGATCAGGAAAAGGGTTTTTTTGTTCATTGACATCTGGTTAAACAAAGCTAAGTGGAACCTTCCGACATTATCAATGGAAAGATCTGAAAGGAAAGCTGTTCTGTACAATAGCCTCCTTCATGTATTTCTGCAACTGTTCTATTACAGTTACAAAATAATACAGCTTGTGCTGGTTATTTTTTATCTTTAAAAATAAGCTGTAGTGCAGCATGCATCGGCTATTTTTCATTGTTTTTAGAGCCAACTATAATCCATTTGCCTATGTTTACATGATTTCTGAAGCCTTTGTGGACTAAGCTGATCTTGCCTCATTGAACTGTGTAGTTTGCCCACTGAGTAGATCAATCTTATACTTCTTTATGAACTCAGTCCTAGTGAGTCATCATTTATTTCCATGAAAATCCAGTTACCACCACCAACTACTGCAGCTCAACCACAAATGTGCCTGTGCCTTCGAGATGAAAAGTAGAAGTTCTTAATTTTGTTCTAGATGTTGATTTCCTTGTGAAAAAATCTACTCAATAGCTAAGGAATACAAACCTCTGAGTACTGCATAATATTCCACATAAAATGAATGTGCCCGAGGATGTATTTTTCCTCAACTAGTCTGTTCCTAGCAGGAGTATTTCTACTTTCCCTTACGCCCTAGCTTATGCCTAATCATTCAGGTACTGCAACCTTCTTCTCTGATGGCAGGCACTTCCAAGAAGGCAGCCAAGATCAAGGACCCAATCTTAACTAAAGTTAAAACTCCTGTTCATAATGCTCTCTTAGGCACACTCACACAGAGGCATATGCACACATTACATTATGCAAAACAGCATTGTATACTTATTTTCTTTTTCATATTCTGAAATCTTAAAGAGCATGGATTTATTTTAAGCAATTGCACATCTAATGCCAGTCTTAATCCTACTAATTAGAACAATCCAAATATAAAATATAAAAAGCTATTTGTAAGGAAATATTTCTTGTAGAGTTTAAATGTGTCATTATATATGATAGTGGAGGAATAAAACATGCAAACAAATATTTGCATCGGTAGAAACAAACAAATTATAGCAAATTAGAAAGCATGTCTGTTAATAAATTCCCTTCTTTATCATTCAATTTGAATAAAAATTTGACTAACTTGTTCTTGAATTATGCTTTGAAGCTAATGGAAACAGTTTCTCATCAGGAAAGCAATTTTGTGCTGCCAGTAAAGTTGACAAATGTAATGGAATCTGATAAATTCTGCTGAAGTTTTATATTCTCATCTAAGTGAAACATATATGTAACATAATGCAAGATAGTAGGTTTTGGTCTTGCAAAACACAGGGGAGAATATCCCCCACGTTGTTGTCCATGCACTGCTTAGACAGCAGGAATGCTACATTTAGCCAAGTTAATTTTGAATGGTTTTATAAGTTTGATTATTTCTTTCAAAACTTTTAATAAAGTTTTAATTGATATGTTTGAGCATGAAAATTCAATATTTTTTGATACATGTTATTTTCATCACTGAGTTGGTAAATTTATATCGCATAAATTCCTACAGGAAGTTAAATATTTGAGTAGATTTAATTTAATTCTGCAAATATGTCCACTAATTGATAAACATTGAGCTGTTGTAGTATAATAAAAATAACAAAATCAAATATCTATGATTCTGTGATTCTATGATTAAGAAAACTGCAGGATGATGAAAGTACAACTGTTAAGTCCTTTCATAAACTGATCCCTAAAAGATTAAAATCCCTGGACGCTCTTATTTATCTGTCCAGAAGCTCAGTGCAGAATATCCTTAATGAGAAAAATGCAAATAGTGTTGCTATAATTTTTGAATAGTGTAAATCCCCTGCATAAGCCAGGTTATCAACTCATCTTTTTCTGTCTTCAGCAGTTGATATAAATCAGATTTTCTGTTTACCTTGCACCAGGTACAGAATCAAGTAGAATTACTGCGGCCCTTTCTACTTCATATTAACAGCAGATGTTAAATGCAGCATCTGCTTTACATTCACAAGCTGGAAAGAACCGCTAGCCTGACCTGCTGTAAGAAGTAAGCTGTGGCATTTGTAAATTTTCATATTGCTCATCATCAAAGTTTACACAGTGGTCACTTCTCTGCTTTGCTCGTGTATCACAGTACTGCTGTGCCGGTGCCTGAACTGCAGCATAGCTAAAAGTAACTTCTACTGACAAACCATGCCTTTCCTGGTGTGTTTCTCACATTTACCTGTCCTTTTGTTCTGCAGACATAGTAAATGTATGAATTTAGAAGTCTTGCCATAATTCTTTTTCTGTTGCTGCAACAGAAGGTTAAAAGCCTTTCTGAGCAGCACTGCTATTGCCAATACAGCCAAACCATGAAAATTCACTTTTAGGGCTGCAAAGAACTTAGAGGAAAATGGTCATTCAAGTTCTACCCTGCAATGCCTGCCGTATAGGCATTACGGAAGGCACTCTTCATGTTCATTAAATAAAATAATCTGGTAGCCCCTTCTTTCAAGTCATCTGTAGTTTTGCCTTATTAAAAGACTGAATGCAGACATAATATTCGGCTCAGGGATAATACTGATTGCTGAATATACTTAAAGAATGAGTCTTCATTTGACTGTAAATGTACTTGTCCATATAAATTTACTACTCAGTGCTAGATTTCCCTTCTTTTGAGAGAAGCTGTATGTGAGTGATCTGTCAAGTCAAATACCTGGGTTTAGCGGTAAATCTAGGGGAAAATATCATTTACAAAGAAATCAGTAGCTGTTTTAAAATCTCATCAGTGAAAAGGAAAGCCTATCTTTGTACCATACATTGAACAATAGTAATTATACACTAAATCAAGGATTTTAGAATTCTTCAGGTTTGCTTAAAGCAGATTGATTGTATTTTAAGATTTATTATTTTTTATAGCCATCAGGAAAGTGTGCTTCCAATTGAGCAAAATGTTGAGCAAGCCCGTGATTCATGAATGATGAAGTTTAATTTCTTTCGTTCATCCGCATCCTTCTGCTCCTTGAGGTATGAAAAGTTAGGAGAAATTCAGGGCCTTGTAGATATCAATGTTGAATGGAATTTAGAGCTCTTTTATCCAGATGTCCATCTTGGTATGGCTACAGAAGTAGGCAGTTCTCTCCTGATACGTGTTTATCTTGATAAACTTGCAAAAGAGATAGATAGATAGATTTACTAAAATGCCTGAGGAACAATAAACAAGTCAGCATAGATACACAATTCAGCACATAATGAACCATTCAGTGCAGATATTTGTTTTTTTAGAATATCTTTGTTGAAAGAGTCTATCAAACTTGGGATATCCAGTAGTGATTCAGGACTCCTTCAAGTCACCTTTTTGTTTATTCCTTGAACTCTATATGAAAGTTTGGAAGTACTGCTTTTGTACTATAGCACTCTGGAACATTTACTTGTCATCAGATCCTGCTACACAGTGTCTCAGATCCCAGCTCTGCACCAAGATAAACTGGAGTGTGTACCCTTATCCCCTTCTTTTGTGTCAAAGAAGATACAAAAAAGCACCCAGTTTGCTTCACTGACCAAAGCTTTCTGTCTTAATCAATGGATCCAAAACATCTACTTCAAGGAACATAAAAAGACATTTCTAGATGCAAAATAGAAGAAAGCCCTCTTCTACTCTGAGCAGCTCAACTCAGACACCTTTACATTGGCCTCAGTGCCTTTGGTGCTCACACTCAGGCATTTTGCATGGTTAGAAATATCTCAATCTAGGAAGCAGACATTTATTTCCCGACTTCACTCTGCTAAAATGCAAACCTCACTTAAGTCTCCAGAAGGGTTTAGAAATAGCAGATGTACTCAGAAAACAGCTAATTGCATCAAATGGCATTACCTTCGTTCATAAATATGAGCCGCAGCAGCATCCATTTGCACAACATTTAGGGATACGATGTACATAGACGATTCTAAGAGAATGTCCTAAGCAGCAGGCTATTCCAGAGTTGCAATATCGGGCTGGAGAGGAACATTAAGAGGACAAGCAAGAATAGTTTCTGCTCTTCAGTTGAAGTTCCTCCCAGGACAATTCTTCCTCTTTCCTGGAGGGATGCTCACAACAGCTAGAGTATTATGCAAAATATGCACAGCACCCTCAACAGCAGTCCTTTTTAAAACATTAAGGTCTGTAAAGTTACCTCATCTTCATTGTCAATACCCTAGGTCCAAGGTGAACAACATTACAGGTATTCTTTCCTACTGGTTATTTCCAGATACTGCCTTACTCAGCATCAAGGTACAGTGAATTGTTCTGCAGACTTGACCGACCCTTCCATTGAGTCAATGGCATGAAGTAAATAACTCAAGAAATCTGGATGATCTTTGACAGACAAAGGTACCTATTTCTTTCCCAAAGATCCTGCCACAATCAGACATCCACTTTTTAGGCACTGTGATGCTGACTTTTGTGTAGAGATCTTGCCTGTAAGGGTAGGTATTGGAAACAAAATTCTGCTCCAGAGAAGGCAGGTAGCTATTGACAGATATCCACAGAACTGGGTTTTCAGTTGACTTAGGATTCAGTTACTTGAACAGACACCTGTAGTGCCATTTTATACAGCCTATGACATCTTGCCTGGTAGCCATCTGCTTCTCCTACAGGATGCATGTCTCCTTTGGGATTTTGTTATAGCTTTCATTTACATACAGAAACTCTACAGAGCTCTTTCGAATGGCACTAGGCATCCTAACTATGTCTGCTTTAGGTGTGTAGCATCACTCAGCAGGCACCACTGGCCTCACTAATTGACTGCAGTGGGAATTTAAACACCAATTCACAAGTGTATGTACACATATGAAGTTAGATACTAATTTTAAACCAGAATAAAACCTCATGGATTACAGTACTCCAAAGCCAGCAGCTCAAGACAGGACATGAGAGAGGACAGAGAGAGATCATTTTAGTTTTCTGAAGGCAGGTGTGTACCGACTGCCATGTGGGACACCCTGGGGTTTCCAAGACTTCCACACAGGGCTAGCAGACAGACATCTATGACCTACAGGAGGCTCTTTTTTTTTTTTTTTTTTTAAATGAGCAGATGGCCAGGTCAGATGCCCTAGGCCATCTTACACGGAATTACATGCCTAGGTTTAGACGACTGAATCATATTCAGAGAGTCTATGAAGAAATCTACAGGGCCAGCTGAACTTGGGAATAACCAGAGCAGAAAATACAGAATGGGTGAAGTTTGCAATAAGGCTAATGCTAAGAAAAGTGCCTGAAGTCTGTATTGAAAGTGTCGGGAGTTCTGACTGGAAATGCAACTTCCATATAAACCTGTTAGTACTTGATACAAAGACTGCTTTTTTTAACTTAACGTGCTGTTTGTACGTATTTCTAAGTCCTGTGTTTCAGAGTCAAATTTAAGTGCACTAGCCTACTCCACAATATATGGGATAATGAACTTACTACCTAGATAGTTAAGAACAGTTAAGTTTAACTTAAACTACTTTCAACTTTGATATATGTTAACATAGTAACATAGAACATTATGCTTCTTTGCCTGTAAGTTATGAAAAATACCAGTTATGAAAACTAGAGATTTGCTGACTTGCTGTATCTTCTTGAGTGGAATATTTTTAAAGTTTCCAACCTTGACTTGATTAGAAAAGGCATATGCATAAATATTCCTTCATAGCCTTTTGGAATTTTCAGTCCTTTGTTAAAACATTGATCTTGAAATTTTACTGAGATTATTGGAAGATGAAGGTCCTGGAACATGTGATTCAAGAGATTGTTTCTCCTATGGATAAGACATTTAACCTGTAATGTTATAGTCAGAATATTTTATTTACTTTTAATATACCATTTTGGGGAAAAAATGTATATACACTGTTACAGACATATGTCCAACAACAGAAAACATGGTTTAGTGGATCAATTGAATTAACTATAAAAATGCCTTATGATTATTTCTTTTTAGCTCACTTGAGACCACCACCAGAAATCTGTTAAACCCTCATCTTTGTGTAAAGGCATCTTTTTTTTGAAAAGAAAACTTAAACCGGTGACTCAACAGAGTCATTGTTCCTCAGGCATAGCAGTGACTTTTAATAGCCTTTGTCCTTCATAGTAATTATCTAGTTTTGTCTAGGTTACAATTCAGAAGAACCTTAGTTTTACCATTTCAAACTTCTCAGGTACGTAGTCCTTCCTAGAAACTAAAGACTTAATTTTTTTAAAAGTCAGTCTTCAAGAATATTCCCCACATATTCTATATATTAAAAAATAAACTAATGAACTGGCAACTTTGGAAAGAAACAGTGTTCACATAAAAAGAGCTAAGAATAGACGTTTTTGCAATAGCAATAACAAAAAACCTAATCACATTAGTAGGTGTTGTGGAGAAAATGTAACAAGTCTTCATGATTTATTACAAATTGAAAAAATAGGAGATTCACCATCTGAAGCCAAAATAGGAAGCAAAACACATGAAAACAAAAGGATGTGCCTGCTGTAGTAAAGCATTTTAAAACATGAAATTCCTATTAATACTATTAATAGTTAACAATGGCTGAAAATGTGTACCAGCTATTTGAATGTAGTTTATTGGTATCATTCCCTTAGTAACATTCAGTTTCTCTTCTGTATTATTGAACTTCTATAGAAGTTCTGTATTATAGAATCATTTATTGTCATGTGATTCTTAAAAGACAAGTGGTATCTCTTTGCAGAAAACCTTTATTTTCTTCTCTTATAGAACCTTTCTTTTATAAAAGAAACTTGCCATATGCTGAACTCACTAAATTTATCTAGCTGTCATCATGACTTCCCATAAATCTGCCTGTTCTGAAGTTTTCCTGCAGCGTACAGCAGTGTAAGCATTATGTTTGGGACTTCTTAAATGAAGAGTCTGACAAGGAACAGTGCCATTTGCAATGCCCTGTGAAGGTCTAATCTGCAACACACCAGAAATATTCCCACTGACATGACCAGACATTGTTTTGGGCGTGAAAGGAACCCCACTAGCAGTATCCTTGTTACCAATAGACAAGGAAGTAAGTGAAACAAGTCTGATTTTCCAAAATGGGTTTGTATTTTTTTAGAATACAAGTAAAAACTTTGTTAGGTTTTACTTCAGATGAACCGGTTTGCCACACTCTGGAAGAAATAGTACAATGACTATAATGTCAGGAGAATTGAAATGAACTTGGGAATTATAAGTGAGCATGTGCACTGTATTTATTTTTAAAACTTAAATCTTAAACATTCTTAAATCCGTAAATCCCCAGATATTGATTTGTATCTTCAGTATTTTGTGTTGAAGGAATAATATATTTGAATTTCCTGTCTTAAGGTACTCACTCTCTCTTCTGTAAAATATACCTCTAAACTGGCTTGATTTCTACTATCAAAGTCCAAAATTAGAAGCAATACCACTTGTATTTTAGCACTTCATAAGCTTATTTTCCATGGTGACATTCCCTCTGAAGCTGACATTTCCTGACATTATTTATTGCGTGTTTGTAGTGGGATTTCTGTACTGACAGTAATGATAGCACATCACTTTCCTTTGCCTAACAAGAAATTTGCATTTTATTCTACTTGATCAGCCTTGGAAAATAAGTACATACTCATGCTACATTTCTGTTATGTGTAGAGTGGTATGAATCAATTTCTATGCAGATGTTAATGCTTGCATATGAAGGTATTTGCATTTGTTTTTCAAAGTTATTTTGGAAACTTGACTCAGAAAGACTAAGAGAAGGAATTTTCACACTGGGTAAAATCTTAGCAGTACGGAAGTCAGTGGGAGTTCTGCTTCAGTGGAGCTAGGATTAAATCCTATTAGCATATAATGTAATAATATATTCCTCCCATCCTTTTCCATAAAGCTGACTAAAAAGGAAACTACAGTACCCAGCCTTAGCCTGCAAACCAGTAGTATATTTACAATCAGTAATTGATGTGTATAGTAGATTAGCAATGTTAATTTAGTAAAAGCATAGTTCATCCATGGGTTCTCTGTGCAAGTTGTTTCCTATCCTGAATGAACTTTTCCCATTACATACTGCACTAATCATTTGGTTAAGAACCATATGGTTTCACAACCTCTTTGAAAATCTTGGGACGATACTAAGCAAGAGTGGTAGACAGTAGGGGGAAAGATGCAATATCTCCATTTTGTAAAAGAAAGTCTGGGACCTAGAGAGTAAGTTGCTTGCTGTTGTTTGTAGGTGGCAGGCCTGGGAACTGAATACAGAGCTCTAGTGTTGTTGCTTGGAGGTTAGCATCTTCTTGTCCTCCTGCATACAGGTGCAACTCTTGGTTCCGCTTGTTCCAGTCTTCTGAAATGACCATGGATTTTTAAACCGGATAAAATAATCCAAAAGTCACTTAGTTACAAAAAAACTATTTGATCTTAGTAAAACACAACAGAAAAGAGCAATGAAGCTGGTGAAGGGTCTAGAGTATAGGTCTTATGAGGAGTGGATGAGGGAACTGGTGTTGTTTAGCCTGCAGAAAAGGAGGCTGAGGGGAGACCTTATTGCTCCCTACATCTACCTGAAAGGAGATTGTAGCGAGGTGGGTGTTGGCCTCTTCTCCCAAGTAATAAGTGATAGGACAAGAAGAAATGGCCTCAAGTTGCACCAGGGGAGGTTTAGATTGGATGTTAGGAATAATTTCTTCACCAAAAGGGTTATCAAGCATTGGAACAGGCTGCCCAGGGAAGTAGTTGAGTTGTCATCCCTGGAGGTATTTAAAATATGTGTAGATGTGGTGCTTAGGGACATGGTTTAGTGGTGGACTTGGCAGTGCTGGGTTTATGGTAGGACTCAATGATCCTCAAAATCTCTTTTCCAACCTAAATGATTCTATGATTCAATAAAAATAGGAATGTAAACTTAATATCATTTTATATTCTTAGATCAGACTAAAAGATTCCTCTGTTAATTAGAAAAAACACAACATGAGAAACTTGTAACAAAAACCTAGAAAATTATAAATGATAAATATTACTGTGAGAAAAGAGACTAGCAGTGTTTTTCTCAAGATTTTACTTAGCTACAAAACCCAGACCCTGTCATCACCCTATAGGCACTGTTTGATCTTTTACACTTGTTGCTTATTCATAGGGTCTAAAGATGGTTTTCCCTTGCCCCTACATTCCCAGAAATGCAGAAAAGTGTTTTTTCATTGTTGGAAAAAATTGACATACAAGGGCCAAATTTTTTATTACATTTACAGTTCATTTTTGAGCCTTAACACTTGTTGACTCCAGTAGACATCAGGGGTACTCAGCACTTTGTATTACTCACTTCACAGATACCACCTTACATGAATACTTCGCGTAACATGCATAATCTCAGTGAACCCATTTCAGCCAAAAGAAATGAAGGAAAATATTCCTGAGAAAACAGGTTTTGACAACAATGATTTTTTTTTTCATAAGTGTAAATTTTAATGGACTAGAAGATGGAAGTGGGATTTTTCTTCTGATTATTTATTTCTCCAACTCAGAAACACAACGTATTTCTGCAAAGCTGACAAAATATCACTTTTCCACATAGCTGTATAGGTAACATCAGTGCTTCTGGAGCAAGTCACTTAAGTGCTACTCCACATGTAAAAACATTGCAAGTAAGGCATGTTTTTATGAAGAATATTGCTTTAATTGCTGTTTAGTACACTATTTCTATGCATGTGGATAAAGAAATCCTTCCCTTTTTTGTATACACAAATGAGTTTTATGTTTTAAAGTGTGAACTGCTGAGCATACCAAAGTTTGAGCAATCACAGGACTGAATGAGGCTAAGAAAAATACAAAAGATTTGAGAGAAATTTCATTCTACAGGGCTATTAATAAAAACCAGGTAAATGAGTGATTTTTGTCTAAATTTTTGAGTATCTAATCAATGAAAGCATTTAACATGTCCAAAACGTCTCTAAAAATATTTCTAAACAATGATGACAGATATCTCTCAGAGGAAGAATCATGTATTTTTTCATTTATCTCTTGTTTGTAAATTAGCTTCAATGTGTGTCTATTCTCTTTTCTGAGCCTTGAACATCTGTGTTCTCTGTGCAAGAATATCTGGTTTTACCCATTTTATCATGTCTGTTGCAGCTTTGAGTAGGAAGTGTAGTCTATTTTTCATGGTTTGTTTTGAAATGCACATCTTGTTTTTGTGTCATCTTTGAAATTCCCATGCCCACTTATCTTTAGATGAAAGCTGTTCATTTATGCAGTAAGATATGATATAGAATGTATTTGGGGATGATAATTGCACATTTTGTAAAGTCTTAAAAGACAGGATAGTGAAGGTCAACAAACTAATATTTCAATGAAGAACAGTGGATATTCTGGCCACTCCAAAAGTGATTAAAACAATTCTCTTGAATCTGGAATAGCTGCTTTCTTTCATGAACTGAACTGATATGGGAAAATCGTATCCAGTTTGTCTGATGAGTTCCCACTTTTGTGAGTTTCTTCATATCCAAAGTGAATCAAGCCTCTTTTGTTTTCTGAAATGTAAGATATCTTTCTCAGAAAAACCAAACGGACCATGTCTGGAATGAACTACATTCCCTAGACTCATCACTACTAGGAATGACAATTTATTAGAAAACATTTGCCTGAAACTCTAGTATTTGACAGGGCCCTGAGAGTCTAGGTGTGCTCTCTGGAGGCACTAGCTTTTCTTTGTAGGTTATTCCCCTGGCCATATACTGTAGAAACATGGTAGTCCTTGGCCAAGGGAGCTTCTAAGGGAAATTTGGGTGTAAATCACATGACTATCTTTCATTGGCATATGCAAAAAATTGTCAAATCTGAGATATCTCCAGTGAAACACTTCAGACTCAACAAATTAACATTTGTTAATCATTAACAAAACCATTTTGTTTTTTTCTAGCTTATTTTTGTAACCGTCATACTCCAGATCTAGTCATCACCTCTTTCTGATGCTTTTTATTCTGTGATCTTGTGTGTCCTGGAGACTGCAGCTGCTGACTCCACCTGTGCTAATGCAAATCACCAGTGCAGCTGAAGAAACCTTTAGAAGATGTGATTTACTCTGCTTCGTTTTACCCTTTTTAAAAAGAGGTTTAAATTGCACTAACACTAATTTTAGACTACACTCTACCTATCTCAATCCATGTGTGCTATAAAACAACACAGTTATATGGATAGTGGGAACCCAATACTGAAATCCGTGACAAAAATCCTGACCCCAAATCAAGGCACTGGAAAGCCAGGCTGATTAAAGTTGCAAAGGTGTGCATCTAAGCCCAGAGCTGAAAGCTGAAGTCTGAGCAGATTCTGAGCATGGAAAAAGACTGATGCCTGAGTTGGCAAAGTATAACAAATTGAACACAAACTTTTTAAAATCAGAAATGTCAGGGAAATTTAATGTCAGCTAGTGCTGTTAGCCCTGCCTAAACTGCCCAAATCAGCCCAGGTGTAAACAGCTGCAGCTGTCACTGAAGTTAACAGGAATTTCATCTGCTTACAGGAGTGGATTAAGTTCCCAAAGATAAAGCCATATTACCATATTACTCCCCTCCCCCTGCCCCGGTTGGTTTGTTGTTTGGTGTGTTTTTTTTTTTTTCTAGCTGAAAGAGCAATAAAATAGCCTTCTAAAATAATGGTGAAGATAAAAGCAATGATGTTCAGAGTTAAATATGATGAAAGATGAAGATGTTTTACAATGTGAAAAGAGTAGCTGAGCCACACAAATCATTGGAATTCATATCACTGTACAGTCGCTGGTTCTATAAATTCATGAATGATTCATCAAAGAAAAATCTACAAACTTTAGAAGAACTACACTGTGAGAAACCCAGCGTTTTAGTTGACCACTGGCTCTTTGGTTTCTAAACACTACTAAATGCATCAAAGGAACGGCTTAGATTGTGTCTCCATTTACCTCAGTGTCGTTATTTGATGTTTCACTTTTGATGCAGATGAATCTTTTTTTTTATTTTAATAGTTAGCCAAAAAGTCGTTAAGTATACACTGAAGGCAAAAAGAGCCTTTAATTTTAGAGAGACTATTGACTTCCAGTTTATATTTCTAAATCAAGTGGTTAGATATGTCTGTGCTTCAGTGCTCCCTCTTTCCCTAGTTTAACAGTGTAGAGCCCCAGAATGCAGCTTGATTCTAGCTGAGGGACGTGTAAGAAATGGCATTTACTGCTAAAGCACTGGAGATTTCCATTCTATATGCAGACAGTACAAACAGTATGCACATACCCTTGTTTTATTACTATCAAGAGTACTAAGAGGACTTTTGTGCTTGTTTGTTTGTTTGTTTGTTTAATGCCAAATATCCCTCTTGAAAGATGCAGCAGGAAATCTGTTCCCCTAAACTCTCTATTCTGGTACTGATGATGGGTAGGGACAAACTTCACACTTTCCTAAACTGGATGAGTCAGGCTCAAATTCATCCTACCTAATATTGGAAATATAACTGATGTGTCCAAAGTAAGAGGGTAGTTGTCTTGCACTTCTTCCATAGTCCATGGAGAAGAACAGAAAGTGCTTGGGATGAACAGTACTCCTCTCTTTTGAGGGAAGAAAAATGGTAAAACAGCTAGACTCCTAACTTACATATGCCTATAATAAATGATGAATGCTAAGGATTCAGTGATTAATGGAGAGAATAATAGTGGATACAGGACCCAGCTTCCAAATGAAAATGGAATTAGGATTACGTCATAAACCATTTTTGCTTGGTTTAGGATAAAGAAAGAGTATAAGGAATTATATTCCCCTTTGTTAAGATACGATTAGTTTGGAATTCAATAGTTAACCCATCATCTGCAGACATCATACTGCACCTGTCACTAAGATCACATTAACATTTGCAAGGCAAGACTTTTTAAAAATCTTGACTGTCCATCATTTGGTCCACTTCTGGTTTATTATCTCTTTTTTCTGAACCAATACTTATTAGCTATTAATTGGCATAAATGGCTTTCAGGTTATCTACTGGCTTCCTCCCTCCAGTTTGAAAGTGATCCTTTTAAAGCTAAGTTAATTAATCCTTTGATTTTTTTTTTTCCAGTACAAGAGCCAACTTACTGCAGGTAATTTGACATCCATAAACATATTTAATTAACATGCTTTTAAAGTTTGATGGTTTAGAAAGTGAATTTTTTTTGGAAACACAGAGTATGAATTTAGAATGATGAAGAACTACTAAACCGTTTTATTCAGGGAACTTCTGGTAGCATACAATATTCACATGCAATGCATTAGCAGACGACACCAAACTTGAATACACTGCAGCATGTTTATAAACATCTAATATAAACACAGAGTAAAATCTGAACTGGAATATTTCTCATCGAAAATATGCTACTGACTTTGCTACTGGAGTTTTGAACTATTATTTTATTAATACAGTTCTTAAACTATTATTTTTTACTGTAACGAAATTAAATATATTCCATTGTCATATTCAATGCTGAGACTCTGCTAGTGGTTCAATCCTCTCCTTTCAAGAAAATAAAACCTATAAAAATAAAATTAAATTATTTTTATCAGCATTTAAGTAGACATTCTTCTTTGCCTAGTCTACAACACTCAAGTGATTTGATTTTAGGAGAATGCTCTTGAACATATCTATTCCCTGTTTGCTTCTGTGTGTATATATATACACATAAATATATAAATGTATTCACACTTACATTTATATCTGAAACAAAAATTCATTAGTTAACATGATTTGCACTTTGACCCTACTATACTTGTCATGTTGATGAATCTTTTGTCACAGAGTCCACTGAGCTTACATGGCAAGAGGAAGATTGCAAGATTAGAATCATAAGATACAAATAAATGCCTTTGTTCAGAAAAAGCATGTTCGATGTATAAATGAACATCTTTAAAACAGAATTCTAATATTAATTTAACAATGAGAATATATCTTCAGGTTCTATTTTTATGCCTATGAATGCATTTACCATTTCTGACAATTATTTTATTCTTTTGCTAGTGTATCTCAATCGTTATCAAGTATAAAAATGCCTTCTTTCTTCTTACTACTTTCCCCAAATCTTATGAGAAATCTTTTCGATCTTCATAAATCAAAAAGTCCTTGTTAAGAATTAGAATACTCTCCTAGTCAAGGGAAATGGGGATTTAGTGCTATTGCTTTATTTATCACTGGGAGACTTAGATCTCGTCCTACCAGCTCAGATGTTAAAACAGATTCACAAGACTGACAAAAGTTGTAAGGCATGTTGTTTAAACAGCTGTATTATTTTATGGCCACAGACTTCAGAGCAGCTTTACATTCGTAGTATAGACTGGAAGAGACTAAAATCTTAACTATATTGCTACAAACGTTATGCAGTTCTCAGTTGAAACCACACAAGAAACCTTTTACTGTAATTTTTACTAATTAGTTGGCATTAAAAAGCACATGCTTTAATGACAATAAAGATGAGCAAAGAGCTATAACCCTCAAGAGGGAAGGCTCTGATTAAGAAATCAGATGACAAACTGCAATAGTTCTAATTAAAATATACCTTGGATGCACACACAGGTGCTGTTGATGCAGAGAGCCTGTAATGTACTTAAGGTGTGCATTAATCAGCCCCTTCGCACGTTGGATTTAGTTTACTACTTTGCATTTTTAAATCAAGATTTTTATGCTTAAATAAGAATCTCTCTCTTAAGTTATAAGTAGACCCAAGAGACCCTTTTGTAAATGTGCAATATTTTGAAAGAATCGTTTGTTTAAATACTTAATGCAATTAACACTCTTTGCAAGGGCTATTTTTCTCCTCTTCCTCTTGCTATCTGGTTAGGCATCTTCTTTTGTTTTGTTGTCAGGACATGTTTTGTTGTCAAGTCAGCATCCATTTGCACTGTCAATAGCAAGTCAAATCAACTTTTTACTAGCAAAATTTAACCAGGCCCTGCTTATTGTGTGTGCTGCAGAAAGTTAATAACCAGGCTGAGGGAGCATACCTGTCTACGAACTGTGATGTTCAGAAATCATAAAAAGGAAAACCTGTTCATTACCCATCTCACTGGGACTATAACAAAGCTCAGCTAATGAATTTAAAGTATTCCAACACACCTTACCGACTCATACTTCTTTTACATGTCATATTTTTAGGACTTCATTCTTAAGTGTGCTGGCAATTTATTGCCGTTCCTTAAAGCTGGCAGAGATTTTTGCCATATTTTGTCAAAATGTGCTTCTCTCAGAGTATGTGTTTTCCATGGGAAATACACCTTCCAGAGACACCTTGCAAAGACATTGTTTAATAATAATTTAGAAAGATGTGTGGAAAGGCACTTTCCCAACCTGCTTGAGATATTGCTCATTTGCTTTGATCATTTTCCTTTGATCATTTGCAAATTTAGGCCCTGTTACTGCTAACACTCAGGGGTTTAATTCTCCTTTAGATAAACGTTTGTGACAGTAAGGTCTTGAAGGTTTTTTTCGCTTTCCATCAAAGACTGAAGGCTCTGATGTTCTTGGATGAGAAGTGCTAGATAAATACAAAATATACAGAGCTTTTTCCCTATGAGTTGCACCAGAAATCTCCTTCGCTTCGCTCGTCCTCTTCTTCCCTCTCAACACTGTTAAGCAATGTGCCCAGGCTGCTTCCTACCACCATGCACAGTCTGAGTATCTCTCAATACCTCTCTTGCAATCTGATATAACTGTCACGTGTCCATTCACATAATCCAGAATGTGAGTCTCACAAGTCTGGAATTAGAGAAGACATGTAGGACAAAGTTTCTGAGAGCCACTTCCCATAAATTAGCACCCAGATAGACACTTTCCTTGTGCTGAAGCTCTAAGTAAAACTATAGATTATTGCCTAATAGAAATAGAGACCTTAATCCCCTACACGCCGAGTAAGAAGCCAGTAAGTAAGCAAACAGACTGGATATACCTCTAATGTACTGTGAGGAAGAGAGTACATATCTGGGCCACCTCATTTTGGATCAGAATAGAACAGAATAGAAGAAGGGCCTCCCTCCTCCTCCTCCTCCTCCTCCTGCTCCTTCTACACCGAGTCCCATGCCAGGGCATTTGAGCACATGTTTGAACATAGGGATCTCCACACAGAAGCCAAGGAGGGAGAGAGAGAGAGAGATATCCCTTGGGGTTTGTACAAGTCCTCAGCTCTGTCTTCAGGGAGTGGAAGTGTGGCTAAAGGGGAGCAAATGGCTGGCTAAAGGGGAGCAAGTGGCTTCTTTCCTTAACCACATCAGAAAACACAATCTGACATCTCAAGAAAGTGGAAGTAGCAATTAGCTCAGAGCATCTAGTCAGAGCTCTGTCAGTTTGCAACCCGTGTTGCTTCAGAAATCAGAGGAATTCAAGTAGTGAAGCAGTTTGCATATTTTAGCAGTAGCATTCAGAGCAGTAGGGGTGTTTTGGAAGGAAAAGAATGTCAAATGGAAAGATGGTAGTTACATTCATCATCTTAAACAAAATTAGACTTTTAAAAATCTACTATTTAAAGACCAAATTCTGAAATTTACAGCTCAGATGTTATTTTCTGGATGTGCTATGGATGTGAAGGTTGTAAATCCATCAAAGGTATAGACTCAAGCCTCATTTCTTCCAAAAGCAAGCACCTTTGAAAAATGCTAGATATTGCATTGAATCAATATGTAGGAAATGTTAATGACTGGTGTTCAACAACTTTTTTATCTAAAGATATCCAAAGAGAAGATGGAAATATGTGGGAACTGAGATGAGAATAAAGCTAGAGATCTGTCATACGTATGCCTTTGAACACTAGAAGAGTCATGAAAGTCCATCAGCTAAAAGACTCATTCTGACTAATATTATTGACAGAGGAGAAAATTTATGAGACTGAAAAATACGCAGATGTGATGAATGTTTTTTGACAGGCCTTATTTGCACAGCACGCGACATTTGACAATGTGGGAAAGACTGAGCTTCAGGTGTTAGCCTAAGTTTCAGTTCATAACCACGATGAGAATCATTAAGTGCTATGAAAGTTGACAACATACCTTTAAATAAGGCAAGAGAACTTAAAAGCTTGATAAGCAATTTTAGGATTCTGTTGTAAAATGTCAACTCATACAGGTCATGATCAGTCACTTCACTGTAGTTATGTTTTTATAAAATATAACACATCCTTATACTTTGAATATTAATTTTGGCAAATGTACATATGCATAACTTCTGAGAATATCTAAAAAAGGAACAAAAATACTTTTCTCTTGAAAATATCTTGTTTATAGTGGATGTTAAATTTATATACATACCTTAAAATTTTATTGTGCTCAGTACCAACTTGAAATCTACGAGCCTTTATTTTGGTTACAGATAACAAGCTGGGTTTTATGTTTTGCATTGTCTTAGTGTATTAATCTGTCCTACTGTTAAAAAAAAACAATACGTCCATATTCCTCTATGCACACCAGATAAACACTTGATTCTCTATTTGCAGCCCTAAATTCTCTTTTATATAAGTTTGAACCATCTAGAATTGCATGAACTGAACCAAAACTGATTACTGTAGCTAGAAAACTGAATATTGATTTAGAGATAAATATAACTACATTTCCTCTCTAAAATTTTTTGAAAGATTAATTGGCGCACTGGGAAGGATCAATATTGTATCTCTTCAAGAAGATAAATAGGATGAAATGTTGTTTGACAAGCTTGTCAGAAGGAGGGTAAAATGGCTATAAAAGTTGTATTTAAGATCAGACCACTTGGTTATTCTGTGTGTTGATTTTGAAGAGTTCTTCCTTTGAAGGTCCCTTCCAGCCCTAAACATTCTATGATTCTATGATTCCAGTAAAATTCTTTCAGGAATAAACCTTTGATAGATCATTATTTTAAAGGAAATTCTCTTATTATAGACTTATACATTACTTACCCAGGACTTACCCTTTCATTAAATAAATACTATGTGTGGCTGACTGCATCATAGTAAAGAAAGTCAATATTCTATTCTGTTGATCGGTTTTACTAGGAGGAGTTCGTGGGAGTTAGTATTTGGTGAGAATGATGATTTGGAGTTCTGTAAGGTATTTTGGATAATATTTCCTTTATTTCTCAAGTGAAGACAAATTAAGGTCTTCTGAGAAGCCAGTGTCACCCACTACTTTGTTGAAACTTAACAGCCTCTACACGCTCAAAATTTACAGTGATTTCAATAAAAAGATCAGTCACAGAAACAGTTAAATGTTGACACAAAATAAAAAAAATCTAAGTGCTCCTGACATAAGCAGAGGATTGAAACCTGGGAAATAACCAAGGTAGGGCACTGACACTTCAGTTCAGAAGTTGTAATACTTACAGAACAGCGGAAACCCCCTTGGCACACATTTTGAGTAGTTTTGGCACTGTTTAGCTGGAGCACTGAATCAGAAATAACCATGATGGACAAAGCCAAGGAGCATCCTTGCAGGATCCCTGTAAAAATATTCATGAGAATTAATGGTGCTGGAAATAGTCATCTTGGTGCCTGCTGTTCTCCTCAGGCATCACAGAATGGTAACGAAGGCCACCACATTGATTAGTGCATCATGTGAGGTAAGCGGAGACCAAATTCCACCTTTTTACGAGATTTCTGAAGTCGCGCTGGAGTTTCTTCAGATTACGAATTGTGTAAAAGAAGTATATATGCATTGACAGCGAGATAGGTTAATGTCTGTTTGCTGGGAAATGGGCCCATTTACTTCTTGAGAAAAACAGGGTGTGTAGAAAAGAGCGAGCTTGTTCCTTCTGGCTCATCTGCTGTCGTCTTAACCTCAGGGAAAGTAGGGAGGGAAGGAGTAGGAAACAGCTTTACCAGCTCTCTGACTGCCACAGAATCTATCACACTGAGAGTATCACCTGCTGGTGAGATGTTTTTCAGTCTTCTGTGCCACCTGGTCAGTGCAGAGGGAGAGCAGTAGATGAGGTAACCTCAACCACTAAGGTAAAACTGTAAAATATTGTTCTCATTTTGAACACGTGCAAAGCATCAGAGGATTAGGCTTTATTATAAGGAACTGAAGGAATACTGTGTAGAAGGTCTGTATCATTAAAACTAGTGATAATTATACACTGGAAATGTAAATTGTATTTCTTGAGCAATTTTTTTTTCATTTCATTTCCATTGTAAATACTTCAAACTATGAAGCTTAATTTACTGCAGAGATTGTGTGAAATGACATGCAGTCTGCCGTGCAACATCTGTCTGCACACATCACATTTCATTCAGTAGCGGTAAAATAAATAGTGATTTTTTAATTATATTGACTGACCGTAACCTTCCCCTTCTATTTAGAAGCATGTTACTATCGAATGCCCAGCTGCAGGTTCCAGTTTGTAGTTTACCACTGTACTGATGGAAAGTCTTTTCAGTTATACTTCATATTCAAGCTACGTACTCCTATTACAGAGGAGATCGCATGTTAATAATTACATTATGTGCTTCTCTATAAATTCAAGAGCAGGAATATTTTTTGAGAGAGTACATAAAGGTCATTTGCTTAACAATATTTGCTTTTATAGTAGATTGAACAGCTTGTTCTTTTCATTGTATTCTCCAAGCGTTGACAGGGAGCAAAGAGCCTCCTGCACCTAACACAGTGTTAAGATTAGCTATTGCAGATGTGGACCAAAAATTATTGCCAAGGAATGTCCCTTTGGAGATCTTTGAGTCTGGTAGCTAAGCTTTCAGTGCACTTCCTAATGTGTTGCATCCATATATGAATATATAAACACAACAAACATGAGCAGCCTTGGCAGACTATGAGAGCCATGCTTTAAATACAATGTAGACATGACAATTTTTTCCTTGAACGTTATGATGATATAGCAAATGCTATGTTGTTCTGTGCAGAACTAGCTAGATTCTCAAAGACAGTTTCTAACCAATATCTCTGTCCATTTTGTGCACCATTCTCTGTCCAGTCAGCATTTTCTCTGGACAAGTTCATTAAATATGAATGCTGGTTTGAAGACCCAAATAAGGGGGTGACTGACTCTTGGCTTTTTAATCTATAGGAGTTAAATATCTTTGCGCTTTTAAAATCCTCTTGATTCCCATTTCCAACTTCATATGCCAAAAAACTTTGCAAATCAATTTCTAAATCATAATTTTATTGTTTTCTGATCTATAACACAAAAAAATATGCATAATAGTGCCTATCTACTTAGTTGCCAAAATTATTTGTTGTTTGAAATGTGCTCTGAAAATGTGAAACATTAATTATTGTAATTGATATTTTAGTATTAAAAGAAGCTTGAGGACTGGAAAATTTTCTATTCTATTCTTCCAACATTAATTTTTGGCCTGTAAATAGATTTCACCATACTTAATTTGTGCTCTAGCTCTTAAACAGCACTTAGGAAATTTATTCTCGACTCAGAAGTTCTAACTTGATACTAGGATATTGAATTAAGCATTCTTGCCTCATGCTAGTATTTGTTTTTCTCGGTTTCCCATTGCTTAAATTTTCTTGTTTCTCAGGATACACATGCAATATATCTCAGGTCTGGCAAGGTATTGCTGAGACCAAAATCCTTTCCATGTGGGAGTGAATTCTTTCAAAACAGTAGTGTATATTTGAGTATGCGAACTGAAGAATTAACAGATATAATTTCATGCCTGCTCTCTGGTTCCACTTAAACTGTAGATGAGAGGTGATACTGAATTCAATAGGAGGAAAGTCTGAACTTTCATTGATATCAGACTCAACATCAAATAGCACTTTACTCTTATTTGTTGCTGAATGGTCTAAAACATAATTGCAAAGTACTCTTCTAATTAGTTATCTTTAAAATTTTGCCTCTAGCATGTTACATTCAGCAGCTTTGTGAAGTGTAAAAAATGTCACTTAAGTGGATAGTGTCTAGGGAAGCAGTTACTTTTTTCTAGTCCTAAAAAAAACAACAGCTTGTGAGGGTCAATCTTTTAAAGTGTATGCTTCACTGAATGCAATTATTAATCATTTCCCTTCAGGAAAAATATTAAATTAAGTGTTAAAGTACAGATCTAAACAGTGTTAAGTGCCCAGAGCTACTGAGTTCATAGTTTCAGCTATATTTCAGTGTAAGATAATTGACCTTCCACAATGCAAATGTAGAGCTGGCACTGACTGATACAAAATGACTCATCCTGTCTCAGTATTTTATCTCCTTGCATTTATTTATTTATTTCTGTGTCCATCCTCAGTTGCCATGAAGGTCTCTGTGGGTGTGCTTAGGATTAGGTCTTTAGCTTTCTCCATTTTTAGTAAACACAGAGTTTGCAAGATTTCTTTCTCTAATATGACAGCTTCCTAGTAAAGATAGATGGAAACCAAGGCAAATAATATGGTCAAGACTTCTTTGTGATTTAACAGTCCTCTAAGCCAACTGAATTTACTGAGATATAAAACTATATTTATAAACTATGGTTAAAATGATTTTCATAGGTAAACAAACAAAATCCTCAAACTGTATCAATCAGACTCAAAACCAAAATCGTAACATAAATCTATTTCGCTGTACTTATGATACTGAAAAAGACCTCTAATATTCAATCTAGTGTTTTATTATTAAAGTGCTTTCTGTAATTGCATTTTAATAATATGATTGACGTCACTAATTACAGATTGTGGCTTTTCCGAAGCAATACCCAATTCCGGATGCCTTCTCAAAGTATCATGCTGATAACATCTAAACCAGAAAAGATAGTGCCGATCTGCTGATCGGAAGAAGCAGATATGAAAAGCATTTACAGTTGAAAGGAAGCAAGGCTGGGGCAGTTGGTAGGATCTAAGAACAGTAGTGCTCATTTTTTCTACCTTAAATGTAGTGTCTTTGTGTCTGTGTATGTATAAACATAAACACATGTACATACCTGTTGCTCTCTCTCTCTGTATATGTACACATGCGTGTGTTTATCATTCTGAAAAATAGAGCTGCTCTCTCTGTTACCATCACAATATGCTATCGTGAATTTACGTTATTTTGTATATCACTGGCAGCATTTCACAGTGGAAGGAACGTTGCTGAAGAACACTGATTTTTAAAAGTGTGATTAGGAAAGAAAGACTGCTCTGGTGGGAAAGATTATGTCCTGTGTGATCAGAGCTTACAGTTTGATTCATTACTCTTTCACAAGACAGTTAACTTTAGACAAGTCAGTTATTCTTATCTTGTACATTGGCTGTGATTTGGCAAACAAATATTTAATGTGAAAAAATTCTGTTATCCCAAGTTGCAAGAAAATTATGAAAATGTCTCATTTTTTTCCATGCACAATTATCTTGTGGATTAAAAGACTTCATTCTAAATATTGATGTGGATTTTCCGTATATAGAAATCTCAAGTGTATCCCAGACAGAACTAAAACAATGAGCTGTAATTTTTACCATCAAAAAAGCTCTCCGTGATTCTTTGGAAGGTAACAACTGGGAAGGGAGAGAGGTAGGAACCAGAAATAATTCAGGATCTTAGTTTCTTCAGGTTAGAGTTGATCTTTCAAAACCATTCTTGATATCTAGGTCCCAGCCGCCTTAGTGAAAACAGAGATTCTTATGTAATTAGTTATACAACACAGAAAGTGGCATCTGAAGGAGCTGATCACAATTATTTATATAATCTACTGCCACATCTTCTTCCATACAATAGCCTAGTAGCAGAAGTACTCAAAGGCAACGTGGGGTGTCTTGGCCCGACCCCAGGTTTTAAAGAGAGCAGGGGCTTCAACCTGTCTCTCTGACCTCAGTGCTCTGGCTGCAGGGCTGTAGAATCTCCTTCTCTGAAGTAATCATGTGGTGTAGGAATGTTCCAGCAAATTACCTCCTCTAGGTCAAGGCCTTGGAAACTCATTTTTCCATACGTAAGGTGACTGCACTGATAAGTAACACAGCTGTGCGTTCTGGGCTGATTTCTGCTCTTGGGAAGCATAGTTCTAGATATAAGGAACCAGTCCAAAGAAAGCCAAAGCAAACTCATTATATCCAGGCAGAAAATTCCAGTTTTGATAACCGGCATTTCCATATGAAGTGATATTCTGCTGAGAAATAACTTTTGAACATATGCAACCATTTTAACATTCTTGGATGTTAAATGTAGATGGCTTCCTTAGAAGAATTATTTTGAAATTATAATGTTCATAGTGTCTTCTCTAAGCTTTTAACTTGCTACTGACATAATTTGGGGTTTTCTTTAAGGCTGTTACAAACCTTTGGTAACTTAGTGTACGTATAATTCAAACATATTCTTAAATGTTTTAACCTTGTTCAGGAAGCTACCAATGTTTTAAGTGAAGGTTAACCTTCCTTTAGATGTCCAGATGTTTTCAGCTGACTGTTTGTGTTAGGGCAAAGTTGAAACCATGCACCGCTTAATATCTGTCAAAATTTGTTAATCATAAGGGAAAGCTCTCCTATACATTGCTAAGTGACCCTATGAAGCAGCAGTAAACCCATAATCCAGTGTTTCAACACATGCTGAGGATTCCAGCAGTTTATCCTCTTACATGGATGGTGTGTGTAGCTCAGAGAGGAGAACAGATGTATTTCCATGAATACTGGTTTTAGTTGCAGGTTCACAGCAACTGCTTTCTTCTGGGTTTGGCAAACATTTCTTTCAGCATTCATATCGCTTCTTGCTTTACACCTACCCTCATTCTCTTTTCTGGGATTTTGCAGAAGACACAGCTCCTGAGGGAAAATGGGAGCAAGTTCTGAGCGTTGGAGCACATGACTGTCCCTGAGTACATTGTTCTGAAGTCTCCACTCCTTGAGGGAATGATTAATTGGAAACTGCACAACATCACCCTCGTACATGGAGTCTCTTGTCCTCAACTTGTTTTGGCTTCTGGAGTGCATCCATTTATATTTTTTCCTATTTTAATTTATGTTAAGCCAGTCAAGAGATGTTTATTGTTCTTTGAGAGCATATCAGAATATCGGACCAAAAATACTGAGTTTCTGTCTATGTAAGTTGCACTTCTAAAAAATGTATGTACAAAGTTTTTTAGAATGTGTATTTGGAGTGCTCACAGAGAAAGTTAGTCCTATTTAATTTTACTCACACACCTCACCTTGAGTTCAGACACTGTGTCCTTGCCTTGAAAGACCCTCAAAGTTTTGCTCCAAGCTATCTCTCTAACCTTATTCCCTATTGCATTCCTCGTCTTCATGCCACCAACACCTGTCTCAGTGCTTCATTTGTCCCCGATCACTCTCTCCAGGCTTTTTTCCATGCCTGTACATTCCAGCTTGCACTTCTTTGCCAAGTCACAATCCTACTTTCATTAAAGTCCATTAGCCAAAAGAAATACATTTCTTTCACCAGATTTAAAGTGAGTATGGAAAGAAACAAATGAAAAGCCCACCCAAATCCTGGTCTGGTGTGGTAAGCTGGTGTCCCATTTCCTTGGGTCAAAACTGCTTCCTCAGGAACATGAACAGGCAGATAAAACTGCAAGACTTGGGAGATGATCCTTCTCATCAAAAGTAATTAAAGCAGACTTATTTAAAATCTGCTGTACTGCTTAGTCAATATCACACCAGTAAGTAGCTTCAGTATTCATTTAAATGTTTTACGTGGCTGTCTTTTTAATATTATTTCCATGACCCATACATAAAGATACTAGCGCAGCCTGATGAATTTACTATTCGATGAGAACAGTAGTTCTCATCTATCTTTAGCAATGGCTCATTAACACAGCACTAATAAGGGCTAGATTCTACCATAAGGAAAGTTGACAAAGCCATAAAAACTCCTCCTAGAAAAAAAAGGATTTTTATATGGCCTTAGGGTTACTGTCCCTGAAAAAGAGGCTGGCAAAGTTTGATTCTGATCTGTGTTTCCTCCTCGATCCGGGAAGCGGTTGGCACTGCTCCTTTCGCTGGAGTGGCTGGCCCTGTTTCTGCTCCTTACAGGGTTGCCCAGTGCTCATCCGCCAAAAATCTAAACGTCTTCCAGCCGTACTTGATGGGACTAACATCTGTCCCATGCGATACGGTGTCTGATGCTGGCTCTAGGGAGGATGCAGATGGAGCGTGATGCAGTACCCCATTTCAATGTGTTTGAATTTTTCCTAAAATATAAGCTTAAAAGAAAGAAAAAGAAAAAATAATTTTAAAAAAGCAAGCAAATACATTCCCTACTCACATCTATACCAGCTGCTGAATTTGAGGTTTTTGCTTGAGGTTGGATGTGGTCTCTGTTCACCCCTTGCCCCTTTCTACCCACTAGGAAAGACTAGCAGTGGTGACAGAGCAAGAGCAGGCGTCTGCCTACCCCAACCCCATGGATTCAGGTAGGGTCTGTTCCCCCCACTGCAAATGCTATCCAGGCACACTGCAGGGCTCACAACCTAGTCTTTAAATGTTTGATTTGTGTATTAATTATTTACTTACAAAAGTATCATGGCATTTAGAAACATGCTTCACTGAAAATCTGTCCTAAACTTTATTCACTCTGAGACGTGAAAGTGGAGGCATAATGCATATCCTTTAAAAGATTAAAAAACTTTCATCAGATTTCACTCAGGAAGACCCTCTCCCTTGCCTCTTAATGCTGCGGAGTAGATCGGCACTACATAGAGAAAGCAATGCACCAGAAAGTTTGTTTCCTAATCCTTTGACAGGCCTCCTAATTTTTTTCTCAGTGTTCTAGAAAATAGAAAAAAAAAAACACCCTCAGACAACATAACAGCTAAACTTAGCACTGTCAGACAGTGAAAGATCAGAGCTACATGTTGTACTCCGGACCTGTAACTGCTGTCAAAAATCTTCTAACCAACTCTCTTATTAACAAAACGAAAAGATTCAAGGGGAAAGTTGTTTGTTTTTCCATTCGCTTTTTAAAGTTGATTAGTCTAGTGGGCATTAAATCTTTCATTATGAAGTTTCCTTTCAGGATAAAATGTTTGGTTTCAGTCTTGCAAAAAAACCTTTTAATCTTTCAAAAAAACCCCTCTTTGCTTTCCTAGATTTGGATGGCATATGTTATCTTTCAGAGATAAGGAGGAAACTCCCCCAGGAATTGCAGCGTTGTTTGCCACTGTTCCTTGGAGGTTTTACAGGAATGCTCACAGCTATTCCTGCTTCATCATTTATTTTCCTTCCAGATTTAATTTTATCTATCTGTGTGAAGATTTCTTTTTCCTTTCATGCCATCTTTCATTCTCTCATTCTTCTGTATTTCCTTAGTTCCCTTAAATGATCATGAAGAAAGCAACAGCTGTGCTGAAAGAAGCAGGGGTGAGGGGAAGGAGGACATTCTTGTCCACTTTCCTCACTAAAAATAAGAGAGAAGGAAAAGAAGGCTGTCAAAGAAAATAATAAACAGGAATGTTGCATTTCAAAATTAACTGGTTTTGTGAAGTCCCACCATTATTGCCTGCACATATATTGAAGAATCTTAATATGAATGACATCATCTTCTGGATTGGCCTCAAGGGCATTTAGAAATGACACCGTTCTTTTCATTTCTCCATAGCGCTAGCAATTTTTTTATAATCATTCAGTCTGAGTCTTACTGAAGTCTACTGACAAAGAAGAATTTCTCCTCTCAATTAGAGAACAAATTGAAATTCCCAACCCAAACCAAAGCTTGCCAGCAGAGAAGTGCATGTTCTATGGGAGGGTTAAATGGAATCTGTAGTCCTAACAAAATTTACTGAAACATGCAGCTGAAGTGGCAAAGATATTGGGCATGGGGCATTGATCAAGGTTTAATCATTACATACATTCATTCCTTTAATATTTATGTATAGGAGAAAATGTGTTATTCTGTGTTAGAGCTGTTCTTCATTATAGGTGAACACCTTCACTATTTCAGTTTCTACCCATTGCTTCTTGCCATGTCATTGGGCACCATTCAGAAGAGTCTGTCTCCGTGTTCTTAACTTCCACCCCTACCAGGCGTTTAGACACATATAGAAGATGTCCCTGAGCTTTCTCCTCTCCAGGTTGAACAACAGCAGATCTCTCAGCCTCTTCACATAGCTCACATGCTCCAAGCCCTTCATCATCTTTGTGGCTCTTCACTGTATTTGCTCCAGTATGTCCTTGTCCCTCTCGTACTGGGGAGCCCAGGACTGGACCTAGCACTCCAGATGTGGCGTCTCCAGTGCTGAGGAGGGGGAAAGGATCACACCCTCAACCTGCAGGCAATGTGATGCTGTTCCTGATTCAGCCCTGGAGAGTCTGTTGTCTCTCCTTGCTGCAAGGGTACATTGCAGGCTCATGGTCCACTAGGACCACCAGGGCCTTCTCTGCAAAGCTGCTTTCCTGCCAGTCATCCCCTAGCCTGTACCAGTACACACCGCTCTTCCTTCCCAGGTGTCTGTTTCTCCAGGTTGCTGACATCCCTCTGAATGTCAGCATAACTGTGTGGTTCATCAACCACTCCTCTCAATTTTGTATCATCTGCAAACATGCTGAGGGAGCACTCTGTCCTGTGGTCCAGGACATCAGTGAAGATTTTAAAATACACTGGCCTCAGTATCAGCCACTGGAGTACACCGCTAGTGACTGGCCTCCATCTGAACTTCATGCTCCTGATCACAACTCTTTGAGCCCAATGGTTTAGCCAGTTTTCAGACCACCTCTCCATTCACTTATCCAGCCTATACTTCATCAGTTTGTCTAGGTGGATTTTACGTAATGCGGTGCTGTAAGCCTTACTGAAGTCAAGACAAACATCAAACCCCTCTTCCTGTATGGACCAAGCCCTTCATCTCATTGCAGAAGGCTTTCCTGTCAGTCAAGTATGTTTCACAAATCCATGCTGACAGCTCCCAGTCACCTTCACATCCTTCATATGTTTGGAAATGGTTTCCTGGATTATTTACGCCATCACCTTTCCAAGGTGAGGCTAACTGACCTGTAGCTCTGCCAGTCCTCATTCCTGCCCTTCCTAAGGACAGGAGTGGTACTTATTGTCTTCCAGTCCTCAGAAACCTCCAGCATTTGTCGTGACTTTTCAATGATTGTGAGTGGTCCTGCAGTGACATTGGCAATCCCCCTCAGCACTCTTGGGTGCCTTCTGTCAAGTTCTATGGATTTTACTTTGTTTAAATATTCCCTGACAAGATCCTCCTCCACTGAGGGTAAGTCTTCTTTGCTGCAGACTTGCCCTCTATTCTCAGAGACCTGAGTTTCCTGAAGTCTTATTGTACCCGTAGAGACTGAGGCAAAGGTAGCCTTGAGGCGTAGACCTTTTCCATGTCTTTTGTCACCCTATCTCATCCAGTGGCAGGGCTGTGTTTTCCTTAGTCTTCCTTGTGCTGCAGGTGTACCTGTAGATGCCTTGCGATGCCAGCTCAATTCTCCCCCTTGCATTTATGTTTTTCTTTACCTAAAAAAAATATTAAAAAATCCCCAAATCCAGCAAAACAAGTGGTATGTATTAAATAAAATATAAAATTCTGTACTAAACCTTGTATCAGCTCCTTTACGCATGATCTAATATTACTGCACTGACTTTACTATGGATAATCACTAATATCTGTTAAAATGTAGTTCTTTGTCCAGCTGTAATTTAGTGCTGCATGCAAAGACTTCAGATATATGCAGACAGAATGCTGGAATTCCCCAAGTTATTTTTAAATTGTTATCCTACACAACCCAATTCTTCTTCATATTTGTTGGAGTGAATAAAAACATTGTTTTATTGTACTGTAAACACATAATCTGACTTACTAGCTCCCAGGATCCCAGACGCTAGAGTCTCACGTAGCTTCTTAAAACAAAGTAACAGCTTTACTGACTCAAGTATAACATTTTGTCTGCTTGGCCAATATAGTTTAAGCAAGTGAATCACACATTCTGGTATCTCCACTCTGAACTGTAAGGTTCTTGTTACAGACATTATGAATTTCATTTCAGTCACAGCTGTCACAGTTGGTACCACACTCCAGTCTTTGCAATCTACTTTGCTCGTCCCCATCATTCTTTACTCCATTTATGCATTCCTCGTCTTTTGTCTCCAATCTTTTACCCATATTTTCTACTCAGTATGATCTCTCTCTCTCTCTCTTTTCATCTCCACCTTTTTTTCTCTTCTTTTTCTGTGTTGACCCTTTATTTCAGACACAGCACCATTTGTTAATAGGCAGGGCTCAGCTCAAATTCACATATTTTCTTTTCCTATGGATAAGTAGCTAGGGAGATGAACAACATAGGATTTCAACCAAAATGTTTATATTTCCATACATATAAAGCAGTTTTCTTAGCAAATGTTCTAGGTGCACAGGCATCAGCAGCCTGATTTCCAAAAGATCCGGTGATATTTTACTGTGTTATAGTTCCCTTGAAATCAAGAGGAGGCTGTTGGGTGGCTCTTGTGTGTTACCATTCCTCAGAGTTTACTGTGCTTATAGAGAGTTTTTCAGTGTAGTGTAATGGTGTCAATTCAAATGCAATTTCCACTGGAAATTTGTCCTGATTGAGAGTAGCTTCACTGGCAAATGGGGATTTTCTGTCTTCATGCACACCATTTTTTTTTATTTTGTTTTCAGTGGGGAAAACATTTTCTCTGTGGTTCACTAAACTACTGAAATATTTGAGTCACATTTTACTAAAGTTCAATGAAATAGGATATTACTCTTTTCTCCTCTGCCTTCTTACATACTGTGTTGTGCCTTATACAACTACATTCGTTGTTAGTGTTTTGTATTACACCCAGTTTGCAACTCATTTTGCACAGAAGTTATTTTCTGCACAAAAAGCAAGACATGAAAGATGAAGCTCTATGTCCAGATTATTTATTCTCAGAAGATGACAGATTGTTCAGCAGGTTTTCAGGAAATGGATGGTAGAATAGAAACAATTATGTCATCTTTCCTAGAATGACTGAACTTGCAGTTACAAGGCTGAGAAGTTAGGACTGACTTGTGAGCTGGTGTAAATCATTGTAAATCCTCCTCAGTCAAAGCTATGCTGAAGTAAGGATCATCCTTCTTATTGGGTGGCAGGATAATAATGAATTGCTACATCAAATTGTGCTATTTTAAAGAGGTTTTAAAATATCAGCTTCGTAAAGTGTTTCAACAGCATTTGCACTAACCAGTACCTTTCAAAAGTCACTATCAAGGTATTGTGCCAAACCAGACTATAACAACCCATTTATAAATTAACTTGAATACACAGAATGTGCCAGAACAAAAGAAATTAATATAAGTCAATACATTTTCACCTTGACATAATGCCACAGGAAAGAAATAAAACAAAGTTAATCTTAAAATGAATTCAGCCCAGCCTACCAATTAATCAAGTGTAGCATCAAATAGGCTTTTGGCCTCACACAGGGTGTCCTGTTTCTTGCCTAATTCTAAAAATAAATGTCCAATCACATACCTTCAGTATCCAAAAAGTGGATTAAATGCAGATCCTTGAATTTGGATCTAGATTTGAAGGCAGGTCTCAGTCTGGAAGAAAGCCCAAGGTACATGAAGGTCCTTTTTTGCAGTCATTTTGCATCTTTCTACTCCTCAGTTGCAGTAACCTCAAATCTTTTCCTTTCCCATTTCATTAACTGCTTCATTTCCCCCTCTATGGCTGTGTAAAGGTTTAGAGCTGATTTAGAGCCTAGATTTTACTGTAAAAGCAAGAAGCGTACCTTGTTTCTGAGTCCCCCACCTTCTCAAACTAGGAACCCATCCTTGTGCCTCAATATCCTTTCTATCCTACTGCATACTTAACTCCCTTAAAGCAAAACCCTAACTGAGTTTCTTGCACCTTTCCAACCTTTCTGGTACACTTTCTGTCACACCCTCTTTGCTCCCTTTCTTCCCTTTCCCTGTGATTACCTAAAACCTCAGAAATCAGCTTGAACTCTTTACTGCCCAGGGTGATCGCTCAGTGTTTTCTATGAAGGAGAACAGCATCAAGAAGAGGGAGTAAGGCCAGAGACACAGGAGTCGAAAGGTGATGCTTAAGCCATCAAACCATAGCAGAAATAAACTTTGATCCTGGATGTAGTCTCCCGTATGATGGGTAGGTGTTGTAGTATTCCATCATTAAGATACAGGTGGAGAGTACCACCACATCTTACTTGCTTGTTTTGCTAGAGTAAAGATAGATGCTTGGTTTAAGAGCCCAATTTCCACACCAACAACAGAAAAGAAGTGAAATAATTAATAAAAATTATTCAAAGTTCATCCTTTCATTTCTGCTTTAATGCTAGGCCTAGAAGACCTACCATCGTTATTCAGCATTTCATCTGTAGCTGAATTTTATGACAGAAATAAGAAAATAAGCTATTTAAACCTTAACCCTAAAATGACTAGCATCAGTCTGATCTAATGCCTTAGGGCTAAATTTTTATAGCTAAAACATCAAACTCTTCAATTTTTTAATTTACTAAGCCTTTTACAGGATGCCACAGAATCCAGAAGGCTTTCCAGCTGACCACCTAAAGAGAAATATAGACAGCTAACACTATTTCTATTAGCACTGTCACATCATGCAATATTTTGAATTAGCATTCATATATGAAGATTCTGAGGAGGACTTTGGCCATTGACCGAAAGTGGAAAGAAAAAACACAGGCCTTCTGTGTGCATTCAAAAAGAAATAAACTAAACCCAGAAATAGTTATTTTCTCTACCTAGTAATTATACAAACACATCTTTTATTTATAAAAGTGCTCTATCCTTGACTGCTTGGAGTGCTACATAAATGCTCGGAACAAAAATGTTGGAAAGAGGCCAGATGAAAAAACAAAATGTCCATAAGAGGTAGAGCAAACAAGAATGGTACACTCTAAACTAACATTGCTCTTCAATTCAAAAACCGAATTTGCACTCAGGAGTACAGTTCTGCTTTATGGGCCTGTTCGGATTTTCGCAGTTTCTTTTACAACAAGCTGTCGCGTGTTCTAACACAAAATGCGAATTCTCAGGAGCAGATTATATTACAAAGTTTATATCAACTTTTTCTTGTCATTAAAGGCAAACTGAGTGCGAGTAAATTAGGGGTTTGGGACAAATTATCCAGGAATTCCAGATAGGAAGTCATCAGTGTTTTGGGAATCCTTGTTTGGAGGCATGGGGATTGCTTGTTTGTTTTTTTACTAGCTAGTAATGAAGATGAGAAAAATTGGGAGAGATGGAGGCAGCTTTCTCTCCCACAGTAGAAAATTTATATTCAATGCTTTGTAAATCTTCAGAATCGTTAAATTAGGCTGTCTGTTCCTCCATGGCTGAGAACTTACCTGATTCTTCAGCCATTGCATAAGCCCCTTCCAAGTGAGCTTCACAACTCAGTGCATTTCTTCAGGATCATATTTGTTGACAAGCGTTGGCCTGAGTGACTCATAGACTGCTGATGGGCCCATCCTTTAGAAAGAGAGGGTGAAACCAGGGAACAGTTTTCCCTGCTGCAGAGTTTTTGGACTACCTTGGGTAAATCTCTTCAGTTTAGGTTTTCTAGGGAAATTATATCATGTAGGACTTATCTGCAGAAAATCCTGTAGGTATTTCAGTCTAGAAAGAGAACACAGTTCTGCATTACATATAGCCAGTTTTTTTAAGAGTATTTGGCATGCTCGGCTCAGCACCATGTAGCCTCATTATCATCTTACCACGCCACGAAGCTCTGAGCCCAGCAAATACCACAAGTCAAGAGACAGGGATCTTGGCCTGCTGGAAACCCACAGCATGGAAAAGAGCTTCAGCTAGGTGTAATTAAATGCAAGTGAAAATGATGGAGAAGAAATACGTCTACCCAAGTCAGCTCAGTAATGCCTCCATCCTCTCACTATCTTCAGCCTTGAGTTGTGTTCCTCACAGGCATCATCCTAGCATCTAGAGGAAAGATTATCTTCCTATTTTTAAGAACCTACAGTAGGAGGAGTATCCATAGGGAGTATGGGAGACATGAGCTCCTCCCTGCTCACCTGACGTGATACAGGGCCTTGAGCAAAGGTTGCCTAAGCAGGAGGCAGGTACCTTTGCCTCCGTGAGATGCAGTTTCATGCTTGGTGGAAATGTTGCTTTTTCTGTAAATTATAAAGAGTGAAGGACAGGCTTATGGTTCGGATCTAGAGCCTTTCCCCAGGGAGTGGCAACCCAAGTTCGAATCTCTGTGTCAGTCATAAGATAATTACTTAAACAAAACAGAACTACTCCAGCAAGACAAATCTAAGCTCTAGCTTAAATAACTGAAAATCAGAGAGGAGAGGACATAAAGATAAAAGGCAGAAAATTGAAGCATAAGAGTGGAGAGAAGTAGTCCTTCTGAGATTTAAGGTGAACGTACCAAAGCCAAGCCAAGTGTCTTTGCTGAGAAGGCAGCCTTTCTGACTGCCCCGTCCTGCAAGACCAACAGAAGTGCTGCCTGTCCTTCTGCATTAGCAGGGAAGTGTCAGCATTGGCATCAGGGGAGCAATGAGAACTCACATACCAGTACTGACATGGTCTTGAGAAGACCCGTAATAGTTGGACAGGAGAATGGACAATGAAGGCACATCTCTGAATCCAGTCCTTAAGAACAGATTTCAGTAAATGTGAGTGGGACTTAGGCTTTAGTGGCGCTGATCTACAAAGACAAAAGAAGCTCCTCCTGATGTTGCTAAGCCACTATCCATCATATTTCAGAAGTCGTGGCAATCTGGTGAAGTTCCCAATGACTGGAAAAGGGGAAACATATCCCCCGTCTTTAAAAAGAGGAAAAAAGAAGACCCAGGGAAGTACAGGCCAGTCAGTCTCACCTCTGTGCCCGGCAAGATCATGGAGCAGATCCTCCTGGCGACTATGCTAAGGCACATAGAATATAAGGAGGTGATTGGTGACAGCCAACATGGCTTCACTAAGGGCAAATCCTGCCTGACTAATTTGGTGGCCTTCTATGATGAGGTTACAGCATTGATGGATAGGGGAAGAGCAACTGACATCGTCTACCAGGACTTATCCAAAGCATTTGATACTGTCCCACACGACATCCTTGTCTCTAAACTGGAAAGACGTGGTTTTGGTGGATGGACCACTCGGTGGATAAGGAAATGGCTAGATGGTCGCACTCAAAGAGTTGTGGTCAATGGTTCAATGTCCACGTGGAGGCCTGTGACGAGTGGTGTTCCTCAGGGGTCAGTACTGGGACCAGTGCTCTTTAACATCTTTGTTGGAGACATGGACAGTGGGATTGAGTGCACCCTCAGCAAGTTTGCAGATGACACCAAGCTGTGTGGTGTTGTGGACACGCTGGAGGGAAGGGATGCCATCCAGAGGGACCTTGACAGGCTGGAGAGGTGGGCCTGTGAGAACCTCATGAAGTTCAACAAGGCCAAGTGCAAGGTCCTGCACGTGGGTCAGGGCAATCCCAAGCACAAGTACAGGCTGGGCGGAGAATGGATTGAGAGCAGCCCTGAGGAAAAGGACTTGGGAGTGCTGGTGGATGAGAAGCTCAACATGAGCCGGCAATGTGCACTGGCAGCCCAGAAAGCCAACCGTATCCTGAGCTGTATCCAAAGAAGTGTGGCCAGCAGGTTGAGGGAAGTGATTCTGCCCCTCTACTCTGCTCTCGTGAGACCCCACCTAGAACACTGTGTTCAGCTCTGGAGTCCCCAACATAAGAAGGACATGGAGCTACTGGAGCGAGTCCAGAGGAGGGCCACAAAGATGATCCGAGGGCTGGAGCACCTCTGCTATGAAGACAGGCTGAGAGAGTGGGGCTGTTCAGCCTGGAGAAGAGAAGGCTCCAGGGTGATCTTATAGCAGGCTTTCAGTACTTAAAGGGGGCCTACAGGAAAGCTGGAGAGGGACTTTTTACAAGGGCGTGTAGTGATAGGACAAGGGGCAATGGCTTTAAACTGAAAGAGGGCAGATTTAGATTAGATATAAGGAAGAAATTTTTCACTCAGAGGGTGGTGAGGCACTGGAACAGGTTGCCCAGAGAAGTTGTGGACGCCCCATCCCTGGAAGTTTTCAAGGCCAGGTTAGATGAGGCTTTGGGCAACCTGGTGTAGTGGAGGATTTCTCTGTCCATGGCAGGGGGGTTGGAACTAGATGATCTTTGAGGTCCCTTCCAACCCTAACCATTCTATGATTCTATGGTTCTGTGATTCTGTGTCTGTTGGGTTAAGACAACTGGTTTGCCTGGAGAACTTAAATTTTAACTGCTATTCCATCTAAAGCCTGTATGGCTTTGTGAAAGCATTGTTAAACTGTTTTGCTTTTATTTTTTAGCAGTGTTATACGATTATTAATAAAAAAATAATCACTTTTTAAATGCAATTCTTAGGAAGGAGCAACAAAATAAAGGTAATAAAATCCTTTTCAAGATCAATAATTACAATTAAATTGCATTTAATTACAGTAATTATTAAGACTTTGGATTTTTACACTCAAAGAATTAAATGACATAGGCTGTCACAATTTCTCACAGCAAATGTAGAATATCTTTTCTATCACTCTGTGTTAGCTAGATCATCAAAGAGCTACCTGTTATTTGGAGTTGTCTTAAAACTTTCTAAATTGTATGGCCATACTTCTTTTCTTTTAAATAGAGGTTATTCACCATTATCAAAGTTTAGCTATCATAATATGGGGACAGACTTTGTAGTTGGGCCTGTTGCAATAGGACAAGAAGCAATGGTTTTAAACTAAAAGAGGTCAGATTTAGACTAGATATAAGGAAGAAATTTTTTATAATGATGGTGGTGAAACAGTGGAGAAGGCTGCCCAGAGAGGGGGTAGATGCCTCATCCCTGGAAACATTCAAGGTCAGGATGGATGGGGCACTGAGCGACCTGATCTAGTGTAAGATGTCCCTGCTTGTTGCAAGGGGATTGGACTAGAAGATCTGTAAAGGTTCTATGATTCTATGATTCTATGATTTTATGACAATAACTGCATGACCTACTATAAAACTTTAAGCATCAAGGGATGACTGAACAAATCTTTCAATTGGTAATGTTGGTTTAAAGTGTTACTAAAACACTCTGTCCATAATGCTTTCTTTACAAAATTGGAACTGAATTAATCAGAGGAGGTATTTTTTTATGTACTTAAAAGGTGGTATAACAGAATTTTGTGTAGGCTAAGATTGCCTCGTATATGACATGGTTAGTTAAATTACACCTAATGGACTATGGGCTAGCATTTGGAAATGCAGATAACAAGTTTTTTTCTCATCAGAACACTGCTCAGAGTTAATTAAATCAGTTTCTCTTTTTTTGTATTGTACATATCCTCATTATTTCGAAGTATTACAGAATCATTTTGCCATATTAGAGTCTGTGCATCATATTCGGAGATTAACCTGCGAAAGGGGATGGTTATTCACTTAGTTAAAATAAGATGTAAGTTGTGAAGAAACAGCACAGTATGAAATAATCTTTCATATTAATTATCTACGTATCAATTATGTGCCACTATTTTCTGAAAAACTTTTGCAGGCAATAGTTACATAGTTTTCATGGATTTATGTGTTTGATAAGGTCTTAAGCAGTCCAAGAGTACTTTAACTGCGTTACCTACTATTTATGGCATAAACATAACTCATTCTTTTTCAAGTCCTTGGTCAAGAGAGACAATTGTTTTCTATTTTTCTCTGTCTCTTTACAGGATATTGATCTCTATGCTTGACCATGTCTTCACGTCAGTCCACATCTTCAGATTAACTCTAAGAAATTTGCTTTCATGCAGACAAGCTTTAACCTTTTTCTTTTTACTTTTTATACACTTTTACTTACTTTATCTTTTTAGAAAATGTATTTTGCCTGTGAAACAAAGCAATCTACTACAGCCCCAAACTGTTGAGTGGTCTAGTCATAAGCCAGATGTATATACAACACAATGAAAGTTTAAAAAGATACCTAAGGCTAGATCCACACTGTCCTGTGCACCTTCTGTATAGTTACCTTAAGTTACCTTTATTATCACAGGAGATACAGATGCCTTCAGTGAAGATGAGGGCAGAATTGGTTGGACTGTTCTGCTTATTAGCTAGGTTACAGAGGGCTGGATAAGTCTGCTTTCTTGGATACTAAGTTGGCCTGGTGAAAATCCACTAAGAAATCCCATAGGTACTCTTGACAAAAACGAGAGTCAACTCCCCCTCCAAAAGCTTGATGCACATGAGATCACAAAAATCAGAAGAGTTGAAGGAGTTTAGTAAATTCTACCGTAACAGCTGAGAAATAAAATTAAAAGGCTTATATAAAATTAGAAACCACAGGAAGATGAAAACCTTGTACCCTACTAACTATTTCTACTGCTCTGGTACAATGTAATTTCTAAATTACTGTGAAGCCTTAATTGATCTAGATAACGCAAAGTAAAAAAATTATGAAATTAGTTAGCATGGAACTGGGCCTGATTGCAGAAACAATGTCTTCAACTTTTTCATCATGTTTCCATAAAATATACCTTTCTAAAAATATAACATTAAAAAAATAGTTTTAGCCCTTAGATACTGAACAAATTTGCCTTCATAATGCTGTATTTCTAGTATTAATATTTTAGCATTCAGCACTGAGTTTTGAAACACGCAGAATCCCAGGGCCAACACACAAAATATGAGTGAAATTGTAAATCTGCATGCTTTACTACAATAATTTCCTGTATAAATTTGAACATTTTTGCACAAAAAGCCCAGCTTGCCTAACTACTTATGATAATTCTGTGCTCACATCAGGGACTACAATTTTGCATACTTTGGAAATATTTCTGCTTTCAAAATCAGGTTTTCTGTATTTATCCTATGTAGAAAATAACATTTCTTTCAGGAAAAACATGAAAATAAGCTTTAGGGCTCACAATATACTTTAAAAAGTTGGCGCAATAGCATATTGAAATAATCGAGTGATCTAACATCCAAACAGAATGCTAAACACGAAGAAAAAAGTCAAAGTAATAGAAAGGCCATAATTTAAAACCAAGTAAACTAAGCACTAGTTATTCTTTTAACCTTTTTAACAGCTCTAAAACCAGATTTATTTTCCTTTTCATAACCATTCTGTTCATAACAAAACAAAGTACAGAAGAGGCTCCTAAACAGATTAATGAGTCAGTGTCTCCCTGTCATTCTCAAGATCAAATCGAGTTTCAGGTTTTTAGGTCTCTAGCAATCTTGAAGTAAACCTTTGCATGTCTCAAAATAGAAATTGTGACAGAAGTTTCCATCAAAGCCACATTCATAAAAGCAGGCACAGGTTTGTCAATAGAACTGGCGTGTGATTCATGGTACATGATTTGGTACATGGTTTATGCCTGTAACTCGTTTGAAGTTTAGCTTTTCAGTCCATACCCCAGAATTATATAAGAAGAAATGTAAATAAGCTTAGTAATACACAATTTCATGGCATACTTAAGCATTAAGCTTCAGGTTTTAGCTTGGGGTTCATCTCAATTAAGATTATAGATATGAATATAGATATTTTATGTAAATCATGGAAGTTTTCCATCACTGAGGAAGGGAAAAGACATCTTATGAGGGTGCATATTCTTTATTTCCCTCTCGAAGTAGCTGTTGCTCTTCTTTGATAGAAAGGGAACATAGTTGACTGAAGTTTATGAAGTAACTAACTTTAAGATGGTCAAAATGATGTGAAACAGATGTCATCCTTAAGCTCTGATGGCCCCTTGCACTATGGATCAGTAAGCTTTACATTGCATTTGCTCCTGAGAAGTTCAATAAGAGATACTGTCTCACATCACCTTGTGTTCTGTTTACCAATAAGCATTTTGGGCCTTGTGAATTATTGAGTATTGAACTTGAGAAAATGAAATGAAGAAATCAAAGCTGTGAAGACAGCAGAAGAAAGAAAAATGGGCAGATGGTCAATTTAAATCTAGATTGTTTTAATTTTATTTCAGCGTTCTGAAAAAAAATTAAGAATGCAAGAGTCATGGACCAGTGGAAGCAAGAATTCTTTGCTTATTCAGTTGTTTTGTAATGTACATAGCATCTCTATTGTACCATAACATGGAAATGACTACTTTTAAGTGAATGTGAAACCAGATTTTAATGCAGACCTTTCCATTTCAAAAGCCTTGGAGCCATCAAAAGGGTTTACTGCATGGTATAGGTTATTTTAAGATTTTTCTGTAAAATACAGAGGTGTTACTGATATTGTCTATCTTAGTTTTGTATTGCAATGTAAATGTTCTTTTAAGAATGGGAAAAAAAAGAAAATCTCTATCATAATCCCTCTGTTCCTTTCTGTAACTCCACACTCTAGGGAATTTGGTTTCCTGAATGTGAACATTATTTTTTGGCTCATGTGGTATTTCTTAGGCTCAGTTAAACACAGCGCATAAACCCACATTAGAGTTGCCTAAAGGTTTCTAGATTGGAAACAGCACAGTTACCTCAGTGCTACACAAGCAAATAACTAATCTGACCTGAACTTCAAGGCCAGCTAACTTGATACCTTTTTGAGCTGCAGAAACACACCACTGTTACTTACCAGATGCATGCATGCTGCCATGCTGAGCAGTGTGGACCTACATTCATGTGCAGAGTCCATCCAAATAGACCTAACATGGTTTATGCAGTTAAAACATGCAAGTAAATTTAGAAATGCAGGAAAACTTAACTCCCATCCTGATCTAGGCATCTGCATGGAACTGAAATTCATGGGCTGGTAAACATCACATGGATGTATAAAAGTCTGCGATCCCTTTAGAGCATGGATAATTGAATCACTCTTTCCTTTTAAAACATCAACGCTTAAAAGGGATGGAGACAGTCTGTATGCATTTGCCTGATGCTCTGGTTCTGGTCATCCAAAGAATAAGGCTTAGACTCACAGGCTGAAGGATTTTCTTATCCTTTATTTCTGGCTTGAGAAAGAAGTAAGAGTTTCTTTGGCACAGTAGAATACAGTGTTTCTAAAAAGAAAGCATGAATGCCAGGAATGTCCATCTTTTGAGACATTATGCTATATCTTCTGCTGTTAAGTACAGTGAAATCCAAATCAAATGTACTTCCCAGACAACTGATTTTTTTTCCCCTCTCAATGACTGGTGTTAGCTGATTGGTATTTTGATAAACATGTGAACTTTTTAATAAATCTGGCACATTAAAAGGTTTTTTTAGAGACTGAAGGGGTGATATAATCATAGTTGTAATATTACATTTCTCCTCAGTGAATGGTTCATTTCTTCCACTTTAATCTGTGCAGAAAATTTATGTCAGTTTAAGCGAACAGCTCATTTGTAGCTGAAAGTAAAATAAAGCCGAAATAAATGGCTAGTAAATTGTAATAGTCACTTACAGAAAGTAAGACAGACTCTTCTAAATGGAAAATATTTTGTTCCAATAATGTTCAGAAGGTTCAGCACCATAAGGTTAACTGCTTTACCAGGGGCTAAAGCAGAGTCAAGCCAGCTCTGTTTTGTTGTAAACTGGATCATTGGTGGAGCGATCAAGATGCCTGATATAAATTAGATTTGGGCATCTTCTAGCATTCATTATTTCTGGTTAAAGAGCTCCTCTTGGGGTCTTTCTGAGTTTTTTAGAACCTTAGCAGAAGAATACAGAAAAAAATGCAGTGGGAATAAGTAATAAAATATAATTCCTCTAATTATATAAACATGGACTCAAAATGGACCTGGAGATCACTCGCTGTGAAATCTAGCTGACATGGATTTTCTCATGTCTAATTTGAGGTTAATTCACACTCCAATCACTCCCTCAGTGGATATATTAATAGGTTGTTCACATCTAGGCGTAGTCATTTTGAAAAAAAAATGAAGAATTTGTTATACTTGATATCATTATTTCTCTATCAAATTTCATAGACTTTGGACAATGGTTTCAAATATTGATTAGGAATTGACAGAGACACTCAGGATTATTATAGCAAACTCTTTCTTACAGAAACTGCCAAAGAAATGCAAAAGTGAGGACATGAGGACAATCTGAAAATTGCAGGAAGATTAGGGTTTTCTTCAATGTCTGCCTAAACTGGAATTAATCAGTAAAACCAATTTATGGTTCTTCAGACTGAGTAATCAGTACTTTATAAGTAGTTGGCCAGTGGAGGCATACTGTCTATCTCGACAGCCCCATTGTCTAGCTAGCCTGAAAACCTCATGAGCTGAGCACTGTGGTGATCCACCAGCTTTCCAGCCTCAGAGCTGCCACGTTCTTTGCCTGCAGAACTCTTCTGACTGCTCACTGAAGCCGGTAGGTGTGTGCAGGCATGTGGCATCCCACCAGGTTCTGGCTATGCCTGCCACCACAATCAAAACATAATTATTGACACGGCAAATCTGGTCTTTCAGAAGGTCTCAAGATGGCCCTCAAAATGCACTGAAATCAATGGGAGTATTGTAGCCAATAAATCCCAGCTGTGACATTTTCTGAGGTGTTCCAAATTGCAAACAAGGGCTTTTCTGTGTCATTTCTACTTTTTCCTCCATCAGGAAGTGGGTGTTTTCAGGAAATCAAGAAAATATTTTAGGTATTTAAAAGTGCATTGTGTCTCGCTGAAATTTAAAACTGTCAGTATAGGAAAGCAGAGCTGAAAATGTGATTATCATTTGAAGAATAACCTGAGTCTGGCTTCTTTTAAAGGAAAGAAAATGCATTACTACTCCCATGTCTCTTAAATTTAATACATTTGCAAAGTATACAGAATATAGCTCAGAATAAATCCAATTTTAAAAGTAGAATTTATTCTTCTACCATTTCCATGTTTGTTTGAAATATATCAGTTTTTTACTAACAACAAAAATTTCAACAGCAACTTGTTTATTTTCCAAAGCATGTACACATTTCCTTAATGAATACCAAAGATGGAACTATTCAGGAATAGAACAGACCTTAAATCATTCTCCTAATGACAAATAAAAGTTTAAAGAAACTGTGGAACAGCTGAAGGTTATCTCCAATCACCCTTATCTCTGAAGAAGTGATTAAATCTCTGACATAAACTCTTAAATCTCCTTGAAAATTTAGAGTTGGATACACATCAAACTACATAAAAAAATCCCCTTACTGCTTATTTGCAGACAATTAATACAGATTGAGTTCAGTTAATAATTACATTCTACTCATGTACTTCTGTCTTCTCACACTAATGAAGTTTATCATCACAAGGGAAGGGTTGAGCCTTGATTCCTTTTAGTTTATTAGTGAGCTGGTTTTGACTGGGATTGAGTTAATTTTCTTCATGGTAGCTAATATGGGGCTATGTTTTGGATTTGTGCTGAAAACAGCGTTGATAACACACAGAAGTTTTAGCTATTGCTGATCAGTGCTTACACAGAGACAAGGCCTTTTCTGCTTCTCTCTCCACCCATCAGTGAGTTGGGAGGGGACACAGCTGGGACAGTGGACCCCAGCTGACTGAAGGATATTGCATACCATATGACATCATGCTTAGCATATAAAGCTGGAGGAAGAGGAAGGAAGGGAGGAATGTTTGGAGTGATGTCATTTGTCTTACCAAATAACTGTGATGGAGCCCTGCTTTCCTGGAGATGGCTGAACACCTGCCTGCCAATGGGAAGTAGTGTATGAATTCCTTGTTTTGATTTGCTTGCTTGCACAGCTTTTGCTTTACATTTTAAACTGTCTTTATATCAACCCATGAGTTTTCTTACTTTTACTCTTGCGACTCTTTCCCCTATCCCAGGAGTGAGGGAGTGAGTGAGCAACTGAGTGGTGCTTAGTTGCTGGCTTGGGTTACACCACAACAATTAGCCAAATCGCAAAATAAGGGGGAAAAAGAAAATCGACTTGACTGAAATATTCATATGGGAATAATTGAAAATTTCACTGATTTTGAGTGAGGTGCATACCATCTTTAATTGTTTTGTTTTGATTTTTTTTTTTAAAGAGGAAATTTTTAAGTGAAAAGTTGAGGTGTTTTTCATGTTTTACAGGCAGCTATTCTCACATAATTAATTTTTATTTTATCTTTAAAACATATCTTTTCATCTGAAGTAATTAATCCAAAATCAGAAAAATTCACGTATTTCATGTAATATATTTTTGGTGAATAGTATATAATTAAAAGACATGTATAGTCAAAAGATAGTATATAATCAGTTGATTGTATACAATCAATTGATTATAGATTCTGAAACATTTTGCTCAAGTTCACTCATAGCCTACCTGAGGGACAGTTAAAGAAATACAATTCCTTCTTTACAGATAGAGAAATGCAATACTGAATAGATTGCCTTATTCCAAATTTGATGGCATGCCAGTTGACATAGTCTGATCTGCTACATTAGTTGATCATCTTTAAATTTTCAGAATGCACAAAAAAAACCCCCAACAACACACAGAAAAAAAGAGACACCCCCCCCCCCCCAAAAAACAAAACAGAAAGGAAAAAAGAAAAAAAATCCCACAACCTTTTATGATACCAGATTTGATCTTGCCAATTAGAAGTGGGAGGGAAGATCAGTGCATACAGACATCTGAGAAACTGGCAATTTATTTCTTCTCTTACCCATTATGAAAAGTTCCAGGTCAGTATCTTCAGCAGAGCAGGAGTACCTACTCCTTTCAAGTGTGGCAGCTGGGAAAAAGGTGAGTTGTTCAAAGGTGCTCCCCTCCCCTTATGTTTCAGCTTAATTCATTTATCCAGTGAACAAAAAGCTTTTATGCTTGGTGGCCAAGCATTTGCTGTGTGGGAAGAGAAGGGCAAGCAACAGTCAGACTTGTCTGTCCCAGCTGTGTTGGTGTGAAACCCTCCTCCAGCCTTTTCAGGCTGATGTGGCAACAGCCTTTAATGGTGCGTAATTGTGCCCTTCTTGGGATTTTTCACCTAATGTTTTAAAAAAAGCACACAGCAACCTCATTAGGATTTCCTTTATTTATCTCTAGTAGTTATTGACTCTGTTCCTCTTTATGCTGATGTAATTCTCTTTACAAAGGGAGTTACATTAGTGTAAAACAGCTTGGAGAGGAAAATCAGAGTTGTTCCATTTCTGGGAAATGAACAATATTATTTCTCTCTAAGTGAGTAAGAAGGCTTTTGCACATTGATCCAAACATCTGTAAGTCTCACCTTTCAATACTAC
Organism: Tauraco erythrolophus; assembly: GCF_009769465.1. NCBI lineage: Eukaryota > Metazoa > Chordata > Aves > Musophagiformes > Musophagidae > Tauraco > Tauraco erythrolophus. Next base: position 27,827,653 of record NC_141468.1, on the reverse strand, counting down.
TATTTATATAAAAGTAGCAAGGCAATACAGTCCTAACCTACAAGGAACTGGCACAGAGCTGGTCATCCAAAGCAGGCACCATCCACAAGCCATCCTTTTCTTCAAGGCATTCTGGTTTTAGACCTTTGGGCATGAGTTACTCCTGTCAGAGAGACACTTGAGATCGTTTTCAGTCCCAAACAGATAAATCATGCATGTGCAAAAGACTACATCATGTTTAAAACAGGTGAGTCCATCTGAACCCATACCCATTGTACATGTATTTGTTTATTCCGACTTCATACGCAGGGAGATAGTTACTACTTGTTGGGATTGGTGAACAGCTGGAAAAGCAGCAGGTTGCCATAGACATAAGGGGAAAGAACAATTTCTTTTTTTTTTTTTTGTATAACACATGGGATTCAGCTCAGTGTAATACGGGACATTTGAACTTTAGGACCAGTAAGACAGAATGGGGGTTGGGACTGAGGCCTTACTCCTTTAGGCATATGTCTTTGAATGCTACTGTCCATTTCATCAGCAACTTCTTACTATTTTCAGTAACCTCATTTGGGCTATTCATGTGAATAACGTGAGCAGGCTATCACCCCAACTTGATTAGTTTGCACCTTCAAGGTAATTAGCTCCTTATGTTCCTTTGCTAGAGGCAGTCTGTGTTATATTCCAGGCAGCTACGCAGTTGTCTTCCCTTCTGTCCATATCCCCTTGTAGGTTACTCAGGAAGGTAAATTGTGCCCTAGAATTATTGCTGCTCTGCTCTGTAGAGAAATAGGTTAATGAAAGTATACTTTTAGGGGAGCAAGAAGATATATCTGAAGTACAACTAAGAACAGCTACAAATGTGTTTACTCCTGCTTATATTTTTTTCTGGGGTCTACTTCTCCTTTAAATTCTTTGTTTTCACATATTTCATTTTTCATTGGTAATGGCTGAGAAACAATATAAAATTATAGATTCATAAAAATTAGGACTCAATTTTAGGACCTAAGGATTTAGTGAGTCAAAACCTTGTTTCTGCTTGGGTTTTGACTTTGAAAAAAAAAAAATAAAATTCACTTACATAGCTGTATGTTTATTCTGTTACACCCTCTTAAAGATTCTTTCACTTTTTATCCTCCCAGGTACAGAATGCTGTAATTTAGTACTGAAGCTATTTAAAATAGTTGTTATGCTATGGTTACTGTGGCACAAACCCAGAAAATTCTGTTATGGTACAAATTGATGGAGGAGGGCAACTTCGTTTTGCTTTCAGAGTAAACAGTATGGGTAGGTCACCTATGGATGCAGAAAGGAAGCATTAGAGCTATTATAACAGTCACTGGATTACAATTTCTTAAAAATTACATTAAGAAGCAAATTAGAGGGTGTCTTCTAAAATGTTGTGATTTAATAAGATAAGATATCTCCAAGTGAGATCATTCTCACTGGGAATGATAATACCAGTACATTAAAGGGAAGGTCACTTTTATGTAATGTTAATCATATAAATCCCTCAAATATGACTGTTACGGTAAGGCATTTTATGGATCTTAGCATTGTGTGACCTTTATTTGTATTAGCATTATAACTGAAAATCCATTAATATATGAGAGCATAAAAAGGTCATCTTCTATCCTTTTATTTTATTATTTTAAGGATTTACTTCTTTTACCACATATTGCATGCCATAGGCTCAATGTAAAACATGTCTCACAGGCTATTTTCTTCATGAAATTGCCTTTTATAGTGCTATCAGGTAAAAAAATGCAATTCCTAGATATGGTTTTGGAGTGAAAGTATTTTTCAAGGAAAAATACTATTTTTTCAAGGAAAAATACTAAATTCCCTGCTTGATTGTTATCCCATATTATGCCAAATGAGCATAATGCACCCATTCCTAGAAAGTGTTTTGAAAAGACCTTAAATCCTTGCAGTAATACTTCTGTGGGTTTTTATTATGGAGACTGTTATTATAAAAACATAACTGTTTTATAAGGAATGACTGCAGATCTTTTTGTTTTTCCCTCAAGAGTACTTTGGTGACATGACAAAATAACTGTAGATGTTCTTCAAAATCCTGTAAAAAATGGGCAGGGCAAAAGCAATTTTAAACTATAATTTTCATACAAATTTTCTAGTATTTTTTTTAGTGTATCTCTGTAGATTTTTCACAGAGAATAGAAAGTCCAGAACATCATAAAATGTTTTGACAGTAGATTTTTAAATGGGAAGTCTTCTAGGAAAATTACTCAAGACACACATCTAAACATTGGTGAAGATAGTCTAAATTACTGCATGTTTTTTTCTGTGTTTTTTATGCATGCAACAAAATACTTTTTGATCTTGAGTGAAAAATTGGTATAGCTAGAGAGTGTAGATTTCTTTTTTTTTTCCCTGAATGGTATGATATGCTCAGAACTCAAAATGACAGTCATTGTTGTGATGATATTACTATGCAAACCTTGCAGAGTGCCAGGCAGCAAGTGAAAAACAAGAGGAGCAGACTTTAGTAGTGCAATTGAGACAGAATTGCTTCTAAAGTCAATGGATTTCCAACATTTTACGCTATCTGAGAATCTGGTCCTCAATCCCTCGTCCTCAGGGAGCTCATACTCTCAAATTAAAAAAACACAACAGATGAGTGTGATGAATATCTCTAAAACATAGAGAAAATCAAGGATTATAATAGTATATCACAATAGACTATATGGCTTAATTAACAATCCTGGGAGCTCATAGGAAAAAGTAATGCTAGATTTTAAGATGCTTTTATCAAGGGTAAATTTCTCTTCCCATGGCAAGACATAATTGGTTTAGATTGACTTAAATAATTTTTCTTTAGATGTATGAATTTTTTCTGTTCGTTTTCAGTTTTCTCCCTTTGTTTTCTTTTAAGTTCCACTCAATTTGTTATCTTCTATCTCTTCCTGTGCCCATCATTGTTTCTTTCCTCATGATACCTGCGATCAGCTAGAAGGGTGAATCTGGATAGGGAGCACGATAAGGCTCTGAATGCACATCCAGGAGAGCAGAGTGCTTCTCAAATAGAGTCCAAAGAGCTGGATATATCTCATGTCTGATATAAGCTATTGTAACACTTTGTTTTTCTCTTCTTTACATGTGAAAAGATGTTTTAATAGTTTATTACATTATTTAATCTTTAGGCATCATTCCAGATGACCAAATCTTTCTTTTTCCCAAAAATAATCAGCATAACTTTCTGTTGCAAATATAGGGGATAAATTGATGATTGTTGCTATTTTCCCTCATAGCAAAGCAAATAATAAAGCTTTCCTGCCTCTGTCCTCTTATGGGAACACTAACAAGATGAGCCTTCAGGCTTCTAAGGTCATAAATCACCTAAATAGGAAACAAGACCCATGTTTTTCCTGATTTATCATATTGTCATTTATTATAGATACCCTTTCATCTAAACTGTCCTAGCACTATATCTTGCTCATCTTAAGGCAACTTTCTTGATTGCTGTTAAGCATCTTACACTTCTGCATTTACTCTTGACTTTTCTCACATCCACTTCCGCAACTTTGTCATTCCCACAGCCCCTCTCACCTCCTGTCTACTGCTCCAGTGCTTCCCTTCTGCCAGTTACACCTCGGTATTCAGATTGAATAATATACTTTTGGATACTAAAATCTAGTACTGGAAAGGATTTTTCAGCCGATGAGAATTTCAGCCTTTTTTGCCTTACTTTACTTTGAAGCCAGTATTAAATTCTTAGTAATTGATGCAGATCACTTGTCACAACCTAAGTTACCTCTGCTCTGTGTAGTTTTTTTTTTTTCTTCTACAGATCCTTTTTCTTTTCTTTTTTAGTAGTTTAAAATTTACTTAAACCATTTATTTAACTTCTGATTGTGTAAACATCTGAAGATTTTAAATAAAGTAAGTTTCAAGATGACTGCTTCATTTCATTTCAGGTTACTGACAAACTGAGCTCCTCCATTTCTTACTAGAAAGTTTCAAAAAAAGAAAAAGATGAAAATTTCTGATTAAAAAATGATATACAGTTAAATAACTTCATAAATGCGTTTGAATCTCAAAAGAAACCTATAAGCTAAACACTGAGTAAATTGATAGTTTTTGTGTTTGTCAAGTTTTTTACTAAGAAATAATAGAAATATTTATTTTAAATCTCCAACTTTTTGAACAGTAATGGTCACTTGTAGACACAAGATGAAAACCTGAAAAAAAATTAAAGCGTCTCTCTCTCAAAATTAAGATATCATGAATCTTTTTTAAATATTTTAGAAATAATTTTTACACTGTGATCTAAAACCTTTATGTCTTCTAACTAACTAGAAATCATTACAAATTATTGAAAGTAGCTCAGTAATAAAATAGTATTTTTAAAAGTCAAATTGGTTCTCTGTGGTACCTTGTATATTCAGAGCAGATGTTTTCAGGTTTTATTGTTTGTTTGTTCTAACATAAGAAAAAAAATGCATAAATGCTGCAGAACTAGGACAAATATAGGTCTATAAATAGCAATCAGTCTCAGTGAAGCACAGCAACTTAATCTCCATTCGAAGCTATTCTGAGCACAAAGTTAGGTTGAAGGACATGAAACTTGTTTTGGTTCCCACAGTCTTCCCATCACTGTTGTCACTCTGAACACTCCCCTATTCTCCACCTGTCTTATACTCCTCTCATTCCTCATATTTATCTCTCTGTATTTTTCTCATTCTTGACATCTCAGGTTCTCACTTTCCTTCCTCTGATGCTCAACAGAGTAGCTTTCCCCTTGAATTTTCATCCTTCTCATTTTCTGAAAACCAGATCTGTTGTCCTTGGGCTCTTTGAAAGAAGCACAGAGAAAACACTTTTTAAAATGGTAGGAATGTCTTTTAAACTTGACGAATCTTCCTGAATAAAATTAAATTCTTTTAGCTAGAAGGACTGCCGTTACTCTTTCCTAATGCTGCTAAACCAGATCGAGCTTCTTTATGACGTATAGGAAGAAAATATATAGGAGTATAAATGAATATAGGACACAGAGTTTAGAAGTATAGTATATGTAATAAGATAGAACATAGGAACATAAATCAACTGGGTTTTGAGCTGTTAGGTAGACATGTTGCCCTTGATCAATATGCCTGTCATCTCAAGCTTCGGTCTACTACAGTCCTCTGGGGTTGAGTCGTGTCTTTCAGCAGAAAAACTATATCAAAGAGCAGCAAGAAAAGGGGCTTGCTCAGAATTTCTTTTTGTGTCATTCAAAACGATTTTCTTAAAAGGTAGCAGAGTTGATTCTCAAAATAGAATTGGCAAGAGTCCTCGGCTTAGACCTCATGAACACTCTGATGTCTCTCAGAGCTTAGTACCCCCTAGAATATGATTTAAATCTTCTCTCTGAGGCAGTTGGGCTTAGTATGTCTGAGCCAGTCTCCAGGGAGTTCAGTATGATGCGTTATTATTTTCCACAGTCACCTACGCAGCACCCTGAGGTAAGATGCTGATATGTCTAATGTCACACCAGAAGGCAGTGTCAGCGGTAGGATTCAAATTGTTTCTCAGTCGTCTTTCTGATCCCTTTGGGTGCAGAAGGCTGTCAGTCTCAAAGGCTGTTCCTCCAAGTGGCCAGAGCTCCACCAGTCGCTCAGCAAGAGATTGCTGTACACATCCTGTCAGAGGCAGATAAGGAGCTGAGCAGCCCTAATGGGATCAGTGGTAGCCCACAGCTGTATGATGCTGCTTGCTGGCTGGGATCGCACGGAAAGGCAGGGAGTGGGGGTGGGTCTCGGTATTTTGTAAAATTTGTCTGGATAGAATTTCTATGCTGTGTCTTGAACTGATATTCTTTTCTGAGGTTTTCTTCAAGTCTGAGCACATTGGATGGTTTCATATGCAACTGGACATGACTAGACAGGCTCTCTGCAGGTTGTCCTTCAGGCAGAGCTCAGGCGGTCCATGGAGCACCCAAGGATTTGGGGTGCACCTGCGCTCACTGATCCAGTGAAGTACAGAAAAACAGTATAGAGTTCTTTACCATACCTTTGTTCGAGGGAGCAAATTTGTACTTAGTTCCTCTTATGTATATCTACAACAGCAGATACCACCCTTATCTGCATCATTGGTAAGACGTAGAGTAGCAGATCAGTCTGGTTTGTTAGCTTGTACTCCATGCTACTGCACAGAGGGAGTAAAAATGATTATGAGAACAGGAGGGCATTATCCTTCCCAAGAAATCTACTCCTCCATCTTAATCTGCTGCCCTCTGTACTGTTGTTTCATGGTTTGCTGCTTTTTTAGTGCACCTCCTTTAGGGCTCAGTGCTGCTGGGAGGCCAGTGGTACAAGAAGGCAGAGCTGGAGGAGGGAACAGCATCAAGAATCGGAAAGCTGGCAGGGAACAGGGATTTCACAAAGACAGGTACAGGGTTGGACAGGGAGGAAAAAAGAACTTATCAGCTACAAGGTTTATAAAAGGGTAATGTTCGGGAGCCAGTGACCCAGAACAAGCTGACTGACTCAGATCTGAAGAAAAGACATTAATTTAAACCAGGGAATAGTCTTACTCCTTGCTTTTTCTTCATTTAGGAACCTGGTTAGATACTGCTCTGCGCTGATCCAAGTAGGTTTCTTGTACCACGCTCTCTCTTGCAACCATTTGCCCAGAACTCTTAGTGGGGAGGAGAAATGGACTGAGAAGCAAAATGCTCCTCACCAGTGTAAATGTTAATGTTGCGATGTCTTAGTTGAACAAAATATTCAATAATATTCCAATTTCTTAAATATTACTTTGTTAGGAGTAGATTTTGTAAGGTTTTTTTTCTTCTATATGTATGTTTTTCAGCTTTATGTGATTTTTCTTACAGGAAACAGGCTTTAATTTGTATACTGCTTCTGAAGCATGACCTTGATGTCACTTGTGTATTGATTAAGACAGCAGAGATACCTGAATGTTTGAGCTCCAGTAGGTCATTTCAGTATTATGCCCATTTTAAAAAGCTTTAATTTGATTTTTGTATAAATATCACATTGCCAAATAGGGTTTTTTGTCTGTCAATTCAGTTTAGCCATGCAGGGCAGCTTGCAATTAGCTCATATGCTGTTCTGGAGCTCTAAAGGCACAGCTGGCATATGCAAACAACCTGTCTTTCTCTGCCTGCCTTCACCTGTTCTGTCTGCCAAAAAGTTGGTTCTGCACACAGACTTCATGTTCTCTTTGCTACCCTCTCTTCCTCATCCTTCTGAAGATCTGCTGGTCTATGAAGGGGAGCTATGGTTTTGCCTTCTTTGTTGTGCACCATGTAGCAGTAGCAGAGAGAAAAAAACGAATTGTAGAGGAAGTTATAAAAGCCCGTGAGCTCTTCTCTCTGAAACCTTTTGCTGTGACCCTTTTTCTTTTCTAAGGACAGAACTCTATACTACCCCAAGAAGTGACTGTACCTTGTGGATGCAGTCAAGCTCTTAGTAAATACTGTTCAGTCATTTCTACCGTGTAATTCCTTTACTTTTAAGTATTTTTTTTTGCTGTTGTTCAGAAATACTGTGCTACACTGCCGGTGATGGAATTTATTTCTGTTTTGCCAGCTCCCCTCCTCTTGCGTGATCAGAAACATCAGTCTTATGTACAGAGTTGTCTTTAGAGGCATTATTATAGTGATTCTGGGGTGGGCAGAGTTTCCCTCTGAACATACATGGTGGTGTGCAACAAGATGGGGGATATCTGCAGTAAGGGAGCAGGATGAGAACTGCTGTCCTGGATGTCCTTGTGTTGCCTGAAAGGAAGGTGACCAAGCTGAGGCTATTGTTCTAGCACGTTATAAACCTGTGAAAGCAAAGGCAGAGAGAAGTAAGGGGTAAGAAACCAGCTTGTAAATGCCATTGTCCCTAAATGTCGCAAATATACAAGGGCATCCTAGGAGAACGCTAATCCCATCATTAGTCTTCCGAATTTTAGTGGGGCCACTGATGCTCAAAATCAAACATGTCCTTAGGAGCGTGTCTTCACGGAGTAATGCTAAGAAGCAACATCTTCCATTGGCTGCTGGCATTCATCTCTTTCTCACCCTGTGTGCCTCCTGATAGTGCAGAAAAATGTTTTATGTGAAGCAATGATGTAATTCAGTCTCATAAAAGAACAGCCCTTGAGAAAACAGCCACAACGATTTTACATCACACAGAAGTGATGAATAACAACCTCATCAGTCAACATTTTAACATTCATTTACACCACCCTGTTGCAGCAACAGTGAGGAATTTAAGCTTAAAAAATAAACTAAAAAGATGCTATATCACGTCATTAAAGCTGTCACTAAATTATTGCTAGAATTGTGCTTTTTTATTAAGCTTTTTGAAAATACATGATGTAAAATGGAACAAACAGTAGGTTAATAAGAGGAATAAATAAAGCTCCAACAAAGAGAAGGGAAGGATTATGTAAGGGAACCCTATGTACCCCCTGAAATGGCTGTGCGTCTAAGATATCGATCTGTTGCAGACAGTATGGTCTGACCCTGTTCACTGGGTGAAGCTGAAATGGAAAATTGAACCACAGCTTCGGGATCATGAGGGCAGCCAAAGGCCATCCGCTGCTCAGGAACTGCCAACACGTATTCCCATACTGCCCTGGTCTAATCCAAAGCGAGCTGCTTTTTGTCACCTAGATAGAATCTTTACATTGCTGCAAAGGTCCCTTTCAGGGGGGTGTCTTCCTGAGGATTTTTCTGAAAAATAGTGTCTTTTGGGCACATCTTGTATGTTGCTTAAAAGTCTGCAAGGAAATAAAGCATTTTGCACATGGAACTTTTTTTTTTTTCCAGTTGATGAAGAGCGTGTATATCTGACTATGCACTCTACAGAATTCCTGCTTAGGGGTAAATAGACCATGACAAGCAGACTTGAGCTAAAAAGTTGCAGGATAAAGGCTTACACTTCAAGTTTTCTTTTAACATCCTATGCTGATCACATCACTGGTCAGAGATTAGTATGGTATCAAACCATCTAGCAGTGCTTTTCACAAAACTACAAGATGGCTCAGATGTGGAAGCCTGATTTTATTTTCATCAGGATAAATGTGTTTTAAAGAATTTTCAGTAACAGTCTTATTTGCTAATTAAAGAGAGAGAATTCTGTCAAATCAGTTCAAAATAATAAAACTATGAAACCATATCTGCCCTAAGTGTAGACTATCTGTTCATCTAGACAATACACAGATTATGTGTGTACAAGCATACCAATAAAGAAAATAGAAATACGTGGTATCCAGCATTAGAACACATGTTGCCAGTGTTCCTGCATCTTACCATTGCAGACTATTGGTAGTTTATCCCTTTGTGCGTCAGAAGGACTCGCATCTTTATAAACTGAAACCACATACGTGCACATACACGTACGCTTCTTTTTTTCTCTCTTCCTATTTATACACCTTAGATTCTTTGAAGTAAAAGGTCTGATCTTTTATTACATCAAGCATGAATATATCTCCTATATTTAGCATCCTGAAAAAAACTATTTGCACAGGTGCATCTAAAAACACTCTGGCTTCTAGCTATTGTTTTCTACCCTAGTTTCCTCCTAAATTGTGTGGCCTTGTGTTTCCCAGAGTTATTTGAGTGTTACCTGTTTCTTATTTTGTTCTTATTCCAGGTTAATTTGGGGATTTTCTTTGGCATTACAAATGTGTTAACGCTTTCTACATATCCTGATTAGAGTAATTTGTTTTTTCATGTCCCAACATACTAGGTCTCTAGAGCCCTGCACTTCATGTAATCCTTTACACGTGTCAACTGCAAATGCAAAATTACTATCAAATCAAGATCACGTCTGTGAATATTTGCACTAGGTGCTATACATCCATAAATTGAACTTGAATGATTCACATCTCCCTAGCATATGGAGGGAAAATGGGGACATCTCTGTACTTCTTGTAAAAAATTCTAAGCTCTTTGAAGTCTTTTGAAACATATTTTTAGGCAAGAGCTCAGTTACTGTCAGTCACGGATATAAAAGGAAAGTGACTGTATCTGTGTGTTGTGTGCGTGTATGTGCATCTGTAAACAAATATTTATTTAACAGTTCTTAATTTCTCATCAATAGTGATTGCTGAGATATTGATTATCAATTAGGATTATCTGTCACACAGAATATTCATTACTTCACAAAGATGCACAAAGCTTCACAGGGTTTGACTCAAAATAACTGAAACTGGTTTGTATAGCTTCGTCAATTAATATGAAGAACTCAGGACTGTAGTTTCATTACGATATAGATGTGATTTCAGAACACACATTACTCAAAATGGAAATAGTTGAACATAGTAATAATTCTCAAAAACAAAAAACGTTGAATAATTATTTCCATTCCGAGGAAAAAGCCAAGTGCTATAGTTACATCACAGAATGAGGAAAAACATTTTCTGTTTCCATTATGACTAGAGGTTAAACACCAGCTACTGAAGTTAAGCAAATTCAAGCTACCATCTGTACATACCTTGCATCTAAGAGCCTTGAAATCAAGGAGCTCTCTGGATTATTATCACTGATTTTTTATTTTTCTTGGAACTAATAGAGAAATTCCATAAGAATGGAAGATAATAACTATTATATCATTATCCAAGAAGAGTAAATAAGCCAACCTGGGAGATATAAACCTACAGAAAAAGCAATGCAACAGTCATGTCATCCAAAATTAATAAAGCATTAAACAAGGATAATATAATGAAGGAAAATTAGAAAGATAAAAGGAAAGTTATTCCCCTCAAACATGGTTTCATATTAATAGGAAGACAATTTCTATTGATAAACTTTGTTCATATATTATATTTGAAATAGTCTAAGATAGTCATTTAGCATTGTTAATTATTTTGGTTTAAATAATGTGAGAATAAAAATTTACTGTAACATCAAGATGGTTTAGTACCAGCTAGATGATACATCTCAAATGAACATATAGAAGGAAACTTCTGCTATTCTGAGGAGATCAATCTCATCTTATTTTAATTAATATATAGTGGAAAAATATAAAACAAAGTTTTCAGTTGACACAGAACTTAGAGTACTGATAAATAATGAAATAAATAGTTACTCTTATAGAAAGCACAGTGGCAAAATCCAAATATCGTTCTCACGTGCATAGACCTGTATCAAACAACAGGTAAAATCCTTCCATTGCTTCAGTCTGTAGTGTTGATACAATTCCCCAGTGATCCTGTGCCCGTTTGATGACTACATGAAGAATACTGATACAGAAACAATACAGGGAAATTTTGTGTTTAAACAAGTGAAAAGCAAAATATACGTTCAAAGACTGGAGAAGTTATGCGCATTCAGTTTATAAAATAAAAAGTCAAGTAAGATTGTCCGTGACAGGTACTGATGTTGTGGATAACAAGCATAGATAGGCTCTGTAATCTAACTGACAGAAATTAATTTTTCCACTGGCTAGATTTGAAGCTAGAAAAAAGCTTCATCTACATTTTTAGCAAATTCCAAGGATTTGAGATGGATGCTCTATCAAAAGTATCAAATCAGGAGTAATCATTTGTTCTGAAAGACATGTCTTTTGGACAAAAATTAACCTCAGGGAAGCCCTGCAATATGTATTATGTGAGTGGAAATTATTGCTGAGGTCCTTTTGGGTTTGTGATCTAGGAATTTATGAAAACCTAGAGCTTGGCCAAGATACCATTTCAGAAATAAATTTCCGATGCTAATATCTAAAAAGCCTAGAAGGTTATACTGAAGGCTAGGTAGGGATGAACTCTTCATGTTGTTGGACATTGTTAAGGAAAGAGAAATATATTCCAGATGGTTTAATTCCTTGACGCTGAAATCTCATCATGTTTTGATAAATCATAGGATCATAGAATCATAGAATGGTTAGGGTTGCAAGGGACCTCAAAGATCATCTAGTTCCAACCCCCCTGCCATGGGCAGGGACAGCCTCCACTACACCAGGTTGCCCAAAGCCTCATCCAACCTGGCCTTGAACACTTCCAGGGATGAGGCATCCACAACTTCTCTAAGCAACCTGTTCCAGTGCCTCACCACCCCTGAGTGAAAAGTTTCTTTCTTATATCCAATCTAAATCTCCCCTCTTTCAGTTTAAATCCTTTGTCCCTTGTCCTATCACTACATATCCTTGTAAAAAGTCCCTCTCCAGCTTTCCTGTAGGCCCCCTTTAAGTACTGAAAGCCTGCTATAAGATCACCCTGGAGCCTTCTCTTCTCCAGGCTGAACAGCCCCAACTCTCTCAGCCTATCTTCATAGCAGAGGTGCTCCAGCCCTTGGATCATCTTCGTGGCCCTCCTCTGGACCCGCTGCAGCAGCTGCATGTCCTTCTTGTGTTGGAGACTCCAGAGCTAAATGCAGTATTCTAGGTGGGTTCTCATGAGAGCAGAGTAGAGGGGCAGAATCACCTCCCTCAACCTGCTGGCCACGCTCCTTTGGATGCAGCTCAGGATACGGTTGGCTTTCTGGGCTGCCAGTGCACATTGCCGGCTCATGTTGAGCTTCTCATCCACCAGCACTCCCAAGTCCTTTTCCTCAGGGCTGCTCTCAATCCATTCTCCACCCAGCCTGTACTTGTGCTTGGGATTGCCCTGACCCACGTGCAGGACCTTGCACTTGGCCTTGTTGAACTTCATGAGGTTCACAAGGGCCCACCTCTCCAGCCTGTCAAGGTCCCTCTGGATGGCATCCCTTCCCTCCAGCGTGTCCACAACACCACACAGCTTGGTGTCATCTGCAAACTTGCTGAGGGTGCACTTGATCCCACTGTCCATGTCGCCAACAAAGATGTTAAATAGCACTGGCCCCAGTACTGACCCCTGAGGAACACCACTCATCACCGGCCTCCACCTCGGCATTGAACCGTTGACCACAACTCTTTGAGTGTGACCATCCAGCCAATTCCTTATCCACCGAGTGGTCCATCCATCAAATCCATGTCTCTCTAGTTTAGAGACAAGGATGTTGTGCGGGACAGTATCAAATACTTTGGACAAGTCCAGGTAGACGATGTCAGTTGCTCTTCCCCTATCCATCAATGCTGTAACCTCATCATAGAAGGCCACCAAATTAGTCAGGCAGGATTTGTCCTTAGTGAAGCCATGTTGGCTGTCACCAATCACCTCCTTATTTTCCATGTGCCTTAGCATAGTTGCCAGGGGGATCTGCTCCATGATCTTGCCAGGCACAGAGGTGAGACTGACTGACCTGTAGTTCCCTGGGTCTTCTTTTTTCCCCTTTTTAAAGATGGGGACTATGTTTTCCCTTTTCTGAGCAGTGGGAACTTCACCAGACTGCCACGTCTTCTGAAATATAATGGATAGCAGCTTAGCAACTTCATCTGCCAGTTCCCTCAGGACCCGCAGATGCACCTCATCAGGTCCCATGGACTTGTCCACCTTCAGATTCTTTAGATGGTCTCGGACCTGATCTTCTCCTACAGTGGGCGGTTCTTCATTCTCACAGTCCCTGCCTTTGCCTTCTGTGACTTGAGATGTGCAGCTGGAGTTCTTGTCAGTGAAGACTGAGGCAAAGAAGTCATTGAGTACCTCAGCCTTTTCCATATCCCGGGTAGCCAGGTCTCTCGTTTCCTTCCGTAGAGAGTCCACGTTTTCCCTAGATCTCTTTTTATCACTGACATATCTATAGAAGTTTATCTTGTTGCCCTTGATGTCCCTGGACAGATTTAATTCTATCAGGGCTTTAGCTGTCCTAACCTGATTTCTGGTTGCTCGGACAATTTCACTGTATTCTTCCCAGGCTACCTGTCCTTGCTTCCACCCTCTGTAGGCCTTCTTTTTGTGTTTGAGTTTGTCCAGGAGCTCCTTGTTCATCCATGCAGGCCTCCTGGTGTTCCTACCTGACTTCCTCTTGGTTGGGATGCACCGCTCTTGAGCTTGGAGGAGGTGATCCTTGAATATTATCCAGGTTTCTTGGGCTCCTCTTCCCTCCAGGGCTTCATCCCATTGTACTCTACCAAGGAGATCCCTGAAGAGGCCCAAATGTGCTCTCCTGAAATCCAGGGTAGTGAGCTTGCTGTGCACCCTCCTTGCCTCCCTAAGAATCTTGAATTCAACTATTTCATGATCACAGCAGCCAAGGCTGTCCTTGAGCATCACGTTCCCCACCAGCCCTTCTTTGTTAGTGAGAACAAGGTCCAGCAAAGTACCTCTCCTTGTTGGTTCCTCTACCACTTGGAGAAGGAAATTATCAACCATGCATTCCAGGAACCTCCTGGATTGCCTATGCCCTGCTGTGTTGTCCTTCCAACAGATATCGGTGTGGTTGAGTCCCCCATGAGGACCAGGGCTTGTGAGCGTGAGGCTGCTCCTATCTGTCTGTAGAGAGCCTCATCCACTCAGTCCTCCTGGTCAGGTGGTCTGTAGCAGACACCTACTACTATGTCCCCTAAATCCTGTATACCTTAAACATTTTATTTTCTGTTTCCAATATTAAAACAAGAAAAAGCAAAAAAAGATCTAATTTAATTTCTGAAAATTATTCATTCTGAGAAGTGGAGGACACAGAATGGAGATCCTCTTCTCAGAGTGAATGATGACAGATTAACATGGCCCAGAAAGAGAGTGCCACTTTGCTGGAAGTATTCAGATTGGCATTTTTGTAAAACATCAACAATGTACAACACGGAAATCAGATATGGTATTTATCTTAGGTTAAACTTTTCTCAAACTCTGCAACCAGGACATTTGAAACTCTTCCTCTCCGTGCATCGATTTACAATAAAACGTTTTTACAGTTTTATATAAATGGATCTCAGAATACTGTATAAAAATATTCTCCTGACATTGGATATGTTTCTATCATCACATTTTACAGAAGGGGGTACCAAGTGTGAGAGAAATTAAGTAATTTTGTTGGAGGAAGGCAATAACGAAATGGGACTAAATGACAGAGGATGTGTTGCTGATGTGAACTGCTTCTGCTGACTGAAAGTCCTATGGACCTGGCCAGCACAACAAGGAAACTATGGCTCATCCTCTTCACACATCTGGTTATTTGTCTGCTTTCCTTCTGGTTAGCCAGAATCACAAGCCGTTTGTTTCTTAACTTGGTCCAAAAATACATATACCATTTATAGACCTGTTTCTTATTGCACTTATTATTTTCTCTTCCAAGGGGAATCAGGCCAATTCAGAAGGTTACACTCTCTCTAGATAAATGTTCCAAAACAAATGGTTTTATATATGACTTCTGATTTAGATAAAGAGGTCCTTTGGCAACAGTCTCTAAATATTGAATTGAAACCCACTTATAAACTGATAATCTCAAGTGCAACCAAATAATAGGGTCCTGTCCTGAAATTCTAGGACTAATGTTGGAATAAATTGGCTTTATATTAGCATCACAAGTTCTTTTGTAATTCCTATGTCTCCTCTTTGGACTGCATATCTTGTTTTGGAAATGAATGTTGAAAGACATAGTAAGGTTTGTTTGTTAAGCAATTGAAATACTATTTATACATGAGAAAGCAATAATTTAATCTTAGGGTAAATGTTTCAGTTTCACGGGAGAGCATTATAAGTAGGGTAAATTATACAGTGGAATTAAAAATGTAAAAAAAGCTAAAAATATATTACTTTTACTGTCTAAATACTATCTTGACTGTTTTATAAATAGTGGTATGGGCTTTAGATTTAAAAATTGAAAATTATCTCTGTAATGTTGATGGTGAAAGAGAGAGACTGTAATGATACTGTTAAAATGGGAAGAAAAGTATACATCCTTTTTTACCATTGTTTTACTTTTAAAAATGTTCTTTCATGTTCATAATTGAAGTAGCCATTGTAACATTTCTAATAATAGCAAGAGGTACAGCAGGGATATAGAAGCTAAAAATTCTGGGAATTTTTGTCTGGCCAGTAAATGTCTTTTGTATTTTGTTTCCTGACAGTTTTAATGACGGATGCTCAGTGTCAGCTGTAGCACTGTCTTTTCTTACTGTACCTGCCAGCAGGAAGTGAGTTGTTCCAAAATTAGTAACAGCAGTGTGATCAACATGACACCATCGTGAAACTTAGGAGAATATTAAAATAATACAGCGGACCAGAAAACGTCATTAGTGCCACGGATCTAGATGGCATACGCCATTTTTCTCACTGTTGCCAGAGAGAGTACAGTGGGGTGCTTTGTTCCTCTAAGGATTGCTCATGTAACGAGGCAGCCTTTTGATTTAAACCCTCGCAAGCATGGCTAGAACGGCTTACGGACTAAAGCACGTTGATTAAATAATTCAGACTACTGCAGAGGGAAATGATGTGTAATCTCTTTTCTTGTAGTAACCCCACTTGAGATCAGGCAAGGCAGAGCATGGCAGCGGGTAGGAACGCTTGATCATGCTTGATCATTTAAGGCCCACTGTTGGGAGGTGCAAAGCTTCTCTCGAAGTTCTCACTGGAGTTGAGGCGTGAGCGTCTCTCTTTGGTTTTCTCTTGCCAAATATAGGCATATAGCATTTTTATTTGGGAGATTTATATCAAGCTGCTCTGCATTCTATACATAGCTGCTGTTCCTTTACATGGCTTGTTCTCTGAGGTGGGTATTCGCACCATCTAACTTCTGGCATCTAACTGGGGGATCTAAATTAAGACTGTGGGTTCCAACACTTTGTGGTGTTCCAACAGGCAATTTAGAGCTATTCAGCCCTAAATATCTGCTTTTTGGAAAAGGTGACAAACAACTAGAGTAAATCATAGTACGAGAACTTTATTAGTGTGGCAGAGATTATATGAAAATACTGCACCTGGATGAACATAGACATTTTAATCAAGACATAAAATCGCAAATAGCAAGTGTCTAATACTGGAGACATATCACTTTGCTAAAGGTAGGTTGATGGAAATAGATAGGTGTAAAATATATGTTTTTTTATATATGATATATATTTGATATTTAAGATTTCCAACACTCACTGCTCAACTTCACCACTTTTTATTTCAGAAAATGAAATTAAAATCATTGATTAATATTTTCATTCCTTTTAGTCATTTTACTGTGTTTTTCAAGGCTACTCATCTTCTTTTTTAATGTTTCCTTATGTGTTTGGCTTTAAAAGTGTCTCTTGTACACTTTTAAACAAACAGCACTGAGGTCAATGAGAGCTGCCAATATGCAGCGTGTCTAACAATCGGTCCAACTTTATCCAAACCTTTAGGTTATGAGGGTTCAAACGAATGACAAGTCTTCGTGCGCATCTGCAGTTTATAATAAGCAGTGATAGCGAGCCTGTGGCATGCGTGACAGAATTAGCACACAGGGTTGTTGTCAACAGCAGAGAAACAGAGCCCTGGGGCTTACCTACTGCTACTGCCTGCCAGGTGGCAAGTGGCACCAAGGGGAGACTCTGGGTAAGAGCAACAGGGAGATTAGGGGCGAGAGGGAATTCAGAGACTAGATGGAGAAGATAATGGCACCAGAAATTAAAAAAAAACCACCTATATATGATTTTATGCAAGTCCTATAAACTGATAATATAAAGCTCATTGTGTTAATACTGAGGTAGCAAGAGTTCATGCTCCATGGATGAATGGTAGTGGGTCAAATATAGGTAACCTGTAGTTACTAAGGAAAGTTCCAGGTCAAACTGGAAGATACCTGGTGAATTTAAATTATCTGGATCCCATCCTTGCTACCCCAGATTTCTAAATGCAGAAATCAGAAAAACTAGGAGGTACTATTCTCACACAGAGTCACAGAATGGTTGAGGATGGAAGGGACCTCTGGAGGTCACCTGGTCCAAGCCACTTGCTCAGGCAAGGTCAGTTGCCCAGGACTATGTCCAGATGGCTTTCTAATTTCTCCAAGAATAAAGACTCCCCAATCTCTCTAGGCAATCTCAGTTACTCTCACAGATTAAAAGTATTTCCTGATGTTTAACGGGAGCTTCATGTGTTTCAATTTGTGCCTGTTGCCTCTTGTTGTATCACTGGACACCACTGAAAACAGCCTGGCTCCATCTTCTTTACTTCCTTTTTTCAGATATTTGTACATATTGATGAGAGCCTCTCGCAGTCTTCCCTTCTCCAGGCTTAACAGCTCCAGCTCTCTCAACCTTTCCTCGTATGAAAGATGCTCCAGTCCCTTAATCATCTTTGTGACCCTTTAGAGGAATTTGTCCAGTAGCTGCACATCTCTCTTGTACGGGGGAGCCCAGAAGTGGACACAGCACTCCAGGTGTGGCCTCATCAGTGCTGAGCAGAGATTCACAAGGATGCTGTGAAGATAAAAATCTGAAAGATTATGAGTATCTCCTATATCCTAGTGAGTGGCAAACAAAGTAAATTGTACAAATAAACACATAAAGAATCTGAGCTAAGACAGTAAGTGCAATCTTAATTATGTTGTTACATAAGCCTTGTGTATTTGACTTTCCGAAGAGAATAGCATTCTTGTAAGGCAGCTTGACTTTTTTTTGTCTCAGATTTCTCAAGTTTGAAAAATAAAGTGCAGTTAAAAAAATCCTGTGATGTGAAATCACACTGACACACCTATGATTTATTCAAAAGACGTTGAAGGTATTCAAGAGCATGGACGTTGTGGAATTAGGATTTCTAGTTTCTCTAATGAATACAGAAAGAATCCTGCCTTGGTATGGATCTCACTGTACCAGTTTCCCTGAAAGGCCCTACACTCCCTGCTCCTCCTGTATGCCCCTGTCCCAAACTACTTCATCTGCTCATCCCAGTTGCGTATTTTCTCTCTCAAGCTATTCATCTTGATGCAATGTTCAAGCAGCCGGACACTGCATCCACATTGCCATCCTTCACATCTCTGCTCTCCACCTTATGTGCCAAGGAACTGCTTGAGTTCCCCTTCTTCTTCAACACTGCTTACAAAAAGACCTCAAGCAACATCTCCCTCTTATCCTTCCTTCCTTTTTTCTTCCCTCTTGTCCTTCCAATAACAATCGTTATGAAACAAACATGCAGCCTGAAAACTGTTGACCTGTCTTTTGGCAGTTGCACTGAAAGTATGCACAGTTTTCTCTGTGAATGAAAATAGTGTCAATATCTTCACTGACTATAGCTTTTAGAAATATAGTAACTTCTTATATTGTAATATATAAACGTGGTTTCAAATATTATAATTTCTTAACTGTTTCTGTATTTCAATAATTAGTTTCAGTTTGAATAGACAAAGGTGTGATGCATTTCTGGTTTCCGTCTTAAATCCTATTTATTGTGATTGGTAGAATTCTATGTTTCAGAAGTGTTTCTCCTGATGAATCTCATTTGGCTTGGCTTCTTTGGATACTTTGACAATAGTAAGGTGTTAGTTTTGTAGGTCAAGCTGCACTGAATGGGGAATTGAGTGTTTTAATTTGTTTGAAATAACAAGCAGTAAGAGCAGACTTACAGTATTACCTGAATCACTTTCAGATGTTATAGCAATCTCAATACTTGATGAAAAGCACATCTGCATAAAAACAAACACAGACTTCAGGACTTTTTTTCTTGTATCTTAGAAATACAAAAGGCATTAAAATAAAAATAAGAAAAGTGGCCTCAAATCTTGTTAGAAAAACACTAGCATGTTAGAAAACTCCCTATTATCATTGTACCAGAAACATAAATTTATACAAGTAGCCATATAAATTTCTTATATCTATACTGTGATATAATCAATTAAAAAATATCCAGAGCATCTGTACAAACCTAAGTCACAACTGCAGAGAACAACTTAAAATCATAACTTCTGACAGTTACAAAAATTACTTGTTGTTTTATGGATGTATTTTCTTTCTAGAGGGAGATAGTGACATATATTAAATAGAAAATGGAACTAGAGTATGCAGTGTTTTCACTGTAACATTTTACATCTCAGAAAACAACCTCATGGGAAATACTGTGCGATAGAAGGAATAAAAGTTGCATTCAGTCTTAATTGGTTTCTTTCATGGTTTTGCAGACGTTGACTTGTGATTCAAAGAGGGCACATGCATTTGTTTCCTGTTTGTTTTCATTTTTCAGTCACAGATGTTCCTTGGGGTACATTTGTCTTCTAAAATGCAAAAGATTTTGTCACATCTGGCTAACCCAAAAAGGAGTAACCCTTAATGAGAGAAAGCAGAGTCAAAGTCATAATGAGATTTAATTCCAGTTTAATTATTTCAGAATTGTTCAGCAATGTAAGGGCAGGAACCTCTATAAAATACTAAAACAGAAGAATCCTACTGAAATTCGACCCTATCATCATTCAGTACTGACTTGCACGAACCTTCATTATTTTCAATATACTTGAATAAGCATTGATAAAATACTTAGTAGTTCATAGATGCATGTGGTCTTCTGACTTTTTAAATTTGAATGAAAGGAAGTTCTGTCCTTGCTACTAACAGAACCAGGATTTAATTTGTGGACTTGTGGGTGGAAGTGGCGTGTTGGATCATCGTGGATGATGTCATATGAGATACAGGAAGGAAAAATTTCTGCCTAGAAATTTCTGCATCCATCTTCTTGTAATTAAGGTACAATATGAGCACAATGGGAGAATATATTTCCCTTTTTATTGGAATAGATTGGGGCAAGGAGGGTCCATATCAGTCCATTAATGGAATTGATGCAGTAAATTAAGGACGTTTTTCTTTGCTTTCTTAGGGCAAAGTTCTGATTTCTGTACTAGCAGCATAGTGATCACTAAGAGAATAATGATAGTGAAGCATTCAGCTCTTCATTTGCATATATTAAGAATGTATACATCCCAAATTTTTCTCAGTGATGTTGATTTCTAGAGAGAGGCTTCCCACTTAGTAGCTACTATGTAAATCTCCCTGGTCAATCACTACCCGGCATTTTGCTGCCTTGACAGGGCTAATGGCTTTGCTCAGCTGATGTCTGTAACCTGCCTTCTCCGCGTCACTTTGTTTGGACAACTTTTACCATGAACAAAGACACTGCAAGAAGGATGTACACACGCAGAGAGTATAACGCAGCTATTTTTGGCTATTACACACAACAGAGAATCTGGACAAACAAGAAAGGAAAATAGGTATTAATAAGCTTACAACCCCCAGTAAAGCATGCAGCAAGTCTGTGCTGGCCAGACAGCTCGATGGCAGGTGTGAAAGGGTCAGCCTCCATTGCTAATCCTCATTGCTGCTGATGTGCCATCTTTATACCTCCTCATGTCAGTGTTTTTCTCCTGGAATCATTGAAATGCCAACTATCCCTGTTTCGACAATCTTACCTCTGCCTGTCATTTTACCCTTCTTTTCTAGCTTAGTACTTTTTCGCAGCTCTTTCTCACAACTTAGCATTTTTCTCAGAAGTTTGAGCCAAGATTACACAACTATGCTATATTGGAAGCAGTCCTTGAATCGCAGATGGCTCTGAGAGGACCCTTAGGAGAGAGGTTACACACCAGTGACATCGGGACACTGACACTATTTAGTGAGGAAAGCTTTTATGGTTTTAAGTAGAAAGGATGAACTGCTGCTCATCCTTGGCTGTACAATAGCCAGGTCCATGTGAAATTAAAATGGCCAAAGGCTCACCTTTGTCGTGGCTAAATTTTAGGATGAAATTCTAGATAGAAGGAGAAAGAAAAGTCAAAGTACCTTTCAGCTTTCCCTTAAAACATTGACTTTAGTGCACCAGGTACTTCAGACCCCTCCGTTTTCCCACGAATTCACCCCCAAGAATTTATCACACATTCAAGCCTCCTCTGCCAAGGAGATTACAAGACCATCTGCACGGGTTTAGACAACACAGTAGTTAAAATGCTGGCATCCTTCCTGCTCTAGCACTTTCATGACTGTTGCCACCAAAGGAGGTGAATAAGAGATAGCACCTCCACGTGTGTGAGGTGAGGGAGGAATGCTGAACACCGACAACATGTTAATGAGTAGGAGAATGTGTAGATGAAGAAGAAGGGAAAGATTTAGTTGGCACAGCAGAATATCAAGTGAGAAGCAAATGAAAATACTCTGTCTGAAAATGAAAGAAAAAGAATTCGAATTCCACAGAGAAAATGGGAAAGTGGGAAAATGGAATAGGTCCAAAGGAAATGGATTGAATGCTGTAGCAGTGCCAAGGCTTCTTCTGAGAGGGTCCAGAGGGGTGAGACATGTTCATCTAGAAGAACTGATGTCCAAAGAGAATAGGTCACAGATCCTGCCTAGAAATCAAATGAAAAAAGCAAGAAATAAAATGTGCTAGTATAAAAGATTTGTACTATACTGTCATTATCATGCCAGAAGAGTAGGCTTTTCATATGCAGCATAACTCAAGGAAAGATAGACTGAGATATGTATGTAGAAGCACACACGGGTAGGTACCAGTGATTTAAATCATCAGTGAATATACAGCAGGTAAAATTCATGTCAGGCAGGCTGGATGCCATCTGTCACAGTTAGGTTTCCACGGGATGACTGGAAATAGATATTGGCAGCTTTCTGGTTAAAACTATCTACTTGAATATTCAAAAAAAGTGTTTCTCTGCTATTATAGTCATCATTTCAGTTTACATTTTTTGTATGTAGACAGTAGAAATAAATCAGTATATCCTTAAGAGGCTTTGTGGCATAAAAATAAATGGTTCTGTTTTATTTTTGAAACTGATTTATTATGTTTTAAATCCTTCCTACAGCAATTTCCTTTTTCTGAATATACAGTACGTTGATCTACTAGTCCCAAGCTCTGTTTCTTTCTCTCTGTGCTAAACTTGATGTTGAGGTGATCGTTCTCCTTTGATTCCAGGAGAAACAAAAAGTTAAAATAAAAGAGGTTTTTTTCTAGATAAATTCCTCAACCTTTATGTAGAAAAGAAAAAAAAAAAAAGAAAAAGATTAATAATGGAAAACACTTTAGTGAACTAATATCACAAATATTTTTAAAATTCATTAAACATTTGGACGAATGACTTTATTGTTGTTAGCTTTGTGTAGTCAAAATGTACAAATTCAAAAAGACTGTGTTGCCGTTATGGGTTCCTATCCTGAAAAATCTTAGCTGTTAGCAAACCGATGCTTTGTTCAAAATTGGGTGACTGATCTATGAATGGGATTATGATGCAATGCATGAATTAAATCATAAACTACTGCGTTATTTTTGTGGCTGCTTTTGGTTTCTTCCTGTGCTATGCTATGTATTTTAATAGGAATTGTGCACACAGTTTCAAATATAGTAAAGCCAATTAAAATGAAGAAGGGATTGTTTATGATGCCTGTGTGTTTTTACATTAAATACCAGCTAATCCATAAGCCACACATATTGCATCTTGTCGGTTCTCTGCCAACAGCAAAAGTTATTAGAGCTTTTAGTTTACTCTCTTAGTCAAGCAACAATATTTAACATGATACCTCTTCCAATACAGTAAACTCAGAAGTCCCCACTGAGTGCAATTATCATAAGACGGAAGCTGTGGAGAATTTGATTTAAAATTCCATGTTTTCATTTGAAAATAAAAGGAAAAAAAAAAACCACTCTGCTACCAGGAAATAACAGTAATATATATATAATTGTCTTGTATTACTTTTAATGTCTTTTTACTGTAAGTCTGATACTGTTATCTATCCTGATAACCATAAATATACATTCATGCCTAAAAACTGCTCATGTCTTACAGTTTCTGCTTAATAACCCAGTAATTTGGCTGATCTATTTTTATATAAGAGTATAGTATATATGTATACAATTATTTATTCATTATGTAAGAATAATAGTTTCCTGAAAAAGCCTCTGGGATTATGACTATTTGAAAGATGAGAAGAGTATTGCACGGCATACATTAAGAAAAGTATTTTTCAACCAATAGATAACATTGTTGTAATAGATCATTAGCTGATTTCTGTGTAGTGCCATTTTCATAATTATGCTTTTTATAATGTATACTCTTTGTAATTCTGCTCCATGGTATGTACAAACTTTTTTTTTTTTTCTTTAGTATCAGGAACCATATTTAACAAACAAATGAATGTTCCTCTTATCAGATATCTCATCCTGAAATTTTAATTTCTTTTAACCGTGACCGATAGCAAAGCTTTGTGTTGTCATTTTATCATGCTGTTTGAGTTAGTTAATAAAATAAGCATTTGAAGAGGATAGGCATCAATTCAGGAAGCAAACCTTGTGTTTAGCAGTCATTCAAAGTCATAAATTTTAGTTGGAATGGAGCTGTACTTATATTCCATGCTGCAGTTGTAGGATGAATTCCCAAAAGCATGGAAAATTCAAGGTCTTCTGCAGTTACAGTCCAAACTCTTTTTTGTCCTAACAAGCAAATTTTAAAGCAAAAGCTGCACTGTGGTGTATTTGCTGAAAGGGTATACATAAATCCAATTTCAAATACAAATATTTAAGAAAAAACATGATCCTTAAGGGGAATAAGGTTAAAAGTAGATGTAAATTTCATCCCCTTGAATACAGTCTAGAACCTAGAAAAATAAATAACAGCTATTAATAAAAAAAAAAAAACAACCAAAAACAGTTTAAGCAAAAGATGTACATGGAAGTTTTAGATAGCATAGATCATTTTTATTTTGTGAGGTCAAGTTCTTCTATGCCAAGGCCTGGAAGATAACTTAAAAAATAAAAATCTCTGCTCTTGTGAGACCCCACCTGCAGTACTGTGATCAGCTCTGGGGCCCCCAACATAAGAAGGACGTGGACTTGTTGGAGTTAGTCCAGAGGAGGGCCACAAAGATGATCCAAGGGCTGGAGCACCTCTGACAGGCTGAGAGAGTTGGGACTGTTCAGCCTGGAGAAAACTCCGGGGAGACCTTCTAGCAGTCTTCCAGTACCTAAAGGGTGTGTACAAGAAAGCTGGAGAGGGACATTTTGCAAGGGTGTACAGTGATAGGACAAGGGGCAATGGCTTTAAACTGAAAAAGGGAAGATTTAAATTAGATCTAAGGAATAAACTCTTCGCTCTGAGGGTGGTGAGGCACTGGAACACGTTGCCCAGAGAAGTAGTGGATGCTCCATCCCTGAAAGTGTTCAAGGCCAGGTTGGATGAGGCTTTGAGCAACCTGGTGTAGTGGAAAGTGTCCCTGCCCATGGCAAGAGAGTTGGAACTAGATGATCTTTGAGGTCCCTTCCAGCATAAACCATTCTATGATTCTATAACTGCTGTAAAAAAACAGTATTTTTTTTTATTTTCCTATGGCACCTTTCATGCTGATTTTTAACCACTTCTCTTTGATTTCTGTTTCATAACAGATTTTCATAACCATAAGGTTATGGAAAAATTCAGGACAGAAAAGGGTAGAACAGACAGAAATGTACTTGAACTCTCTAAATGTGACTATTGGGTTCCAGCTGAAGTACCTTAGCAATACATTTACTTGTTGATATACGATTTCTTGATTTAATGTCAACTAAACATTAACGTTTGTGCTGTTATAGAAAAACTAGATACTTTTGATAGTCTGAGGCCTAAAATTGGTATAGGCATGCATATGAGAGTGGAGAAGGTTATCCTACTGTTCCCTTCATTCCTTCTCCTCAGACTGATGGAAATTAGTGTTGGGCAATTTCTTCACACTAAAGGTTCTCACAGGATGCCTAAGATTCAAGCTACTGTGACCTTTTTTAAATCTAAGAACATTTTGGATTGCTAGGATTTGGTGAGGAAAACTCGGTTGAAATATGGGTTGCATCTTGATGATGCCCAGTTTTACATCTTTCTCTTGTATCAAATATTCTACTGACATCAGTCAGGACACTCATGAAAGCAAATTGCCCTTTCATGTCTGAAGGAGGTAAAAAGTGAGGAGATAATGGTGGTGGTGGGTATTTTGGTAATCATCAGAATCTACAATATTTGCCAGATATTTGAACAATAAAGAAAATAATTGCACTTTCCTTCATTTTCAGGTGTTTTGAGAAAATCTAATGAAAACTTTCCCAAATAGAAAAGATAAAGTCTAAGTTATTCTCATGAAAGACCATATTCTTTTCATATCTTTTCAGATATGGACCTTAGTATCATGGCCCATGCTTTTGCCACCTTCAGACAAAACTAGTTAAATATGCTTATTGTGGGTTAGACTGAAGAGATAAATGGTAGAGAACTCAGTGACCACTTGTTATTGTGAATATTAGACACTGCAACTCCACAATTCACATACTGAATGACACAATGTTAGCTTTGGTCACTAAAGAACCAAATAATCTCTCCTACTTGGAAGAAGACTTGCTGTCTTGATTTTAATTTCTTGTCCCCTTCTGCATTATAGGGTACAGACAGATTCCACAGTTAAAGGGATTCTTCTTAAAAATGTAAATTAATTGGCTATCACAGTAGTTTTCTCCAAACCCTTTTTAATAAAACAAACAAACATACAAACAAAAACCCTCAGAAAATCCCAACCAAAACCAGAAAAAAAAACCAAACATCATCTTCTTAAACTTCTCCTAAATTCAAGAAAAGATTTCTTCCATAGACACAAGATTTTTTTTTTCCTTTGGAAAATATTAAGAGAATCTGGACCATCACATTTGAAGGTCTTATTCCTTCACAGCTCTCAGGATTCATGTGAGAATTTTTTCTCCACAAAGAAATTCATCAAAGGAATTGCCCGCAGTGTTCCAGTGAGAGAAAATGCATTTGTATGAAGCAATCAGTGAAGCCTAACTAGTTCATTAGGATGTGGCCATACATACAGCAGTAACCCAGTTGAGGAGTCAGTATTAAATGCTGAAAGCCCACAGATGACACCTACAGATAGAAATTATGTGAACCCTAATATTCTTTCTCCTGAACTAAATTACTGTACATGAGACAGTCCCATGAGAATATCTGCTCTAAATTCGCACTCTTTCATCAAACAAAACACAAGCAAAAGTAAACTAAAAATACCTAGGCACCTCTAGACTCATAGTCGAAGAAGTAAATGGCCACATTCCTGGAGTACTCAAACCCAGCATTCTGACCTAGTTCATTACTAGGAAAAAATGGCTTAAGTCGAATCCTGACAAACTAAAGCTGTTAAGCAATTTCATTCTGCTTCATACTGCAGTTCAATTTTACCATAAAATCATAGCCACCGCTTGCCAACACATCACACCCTATCATAACTCTGCACAGCACGAGAGAACTGCAATTTCCAGCAACGGGCTCTCATCTGCCACACTCCACCAAGCACACACTACCGTAGAGTGTCCCTGGCTGGCTGCCAGACCACTTCAGCTCTCCACAACACTCCATGTCCAGCTCATAACTCAGCCTACTAGTATCAGGACACCATAATGGACATCATTGTGTGAAGAAGGATTTAGCACAGCTGTAGAACGATGCAGCTGACGCTGTCACCATGATACATCACCTTATAAAACCAGTAATATCCACAACAGGGGAAACAGAATTGGCTGCCCAGATGAGGGTGCAGCCAACTAGACCCTATTGTTCTCCAAACCTCTGGATCACAACATACCAGAAATCAAACTAGCTTTTAGAAGCTGGAAATGTAATGGAACCTTTCATATGTAAAACCGGCATAAAATTCTTAGGCCAAAGTCTGTCCTGCTTTATACTCATGTAATGCTATGAAATTTACTCTGCACAGCTAATGCCTAGCAGGTGCGCTAATTTCAGCAAAATGTTCTGTGTTGTGTTGTGTAGCCCTCCATCATGGACTGCAATGTCAGGCTGCACAGGATGAGACAAAGCCCACAATGCACTGTGAAGTCTGTCTAGGCTCTCCATTCAACCTGGTGATCTGATGCGCTCAAAATAGGAGGCCCACCAGAAACAAATGAAAAATAAAAAAACACATCATTTTGAACTTTGCCCTGTGTGAGGAATAAAAACGGGGAGCTATCAGATGAGGAGACACCACATGAGAAAGTGTATTGGCCAGTGTGGCTTAACTAAACAATTGGCACCCACACAACTGGAGGAGGTTATACAACTCTCATATAACCAGATCCATCACTCGCAGATGAGCAGCTCCAGCCTCTCTTTGGCGTGCGGCTGGGTTTTACAGTACGCTAAATCCATCATGCTTATTGACCTTTGAAGAACAGGACTAGATTTTATTTTTGAGATAAAATTTTTAGAAAGGAGCGTGGGGTTTTCCACCTTTTTGAGAGCAGAGGTGGAATCTCCATCAGGTAAATTGGTTCAAGTTGCAGTTTACATATACACTTGTTTCTGGGCATCCACAAACGGAAGTAGAGATAGGGAAGTCATCCTCCCAAAGGGTGGGAAAAGGCGAAAAATGTTGTGATGATTGCAATCCTGGAAGGATTAAAAAGAAACTAGTGAAGGCTGTTATGTCCTTAGCTGGAATCAAAGATGAAGCACAAAGTGAGGCTTGTCTGTCTTCTTAGGGGAGGTCTATGAAGATGTGTTATTTATTATATATTTTGATACATAAAGCGTACACCTCACTGGATAGAATGAATGGAGGAAGGAAGAGGAGGGCTGTCTGCAGACTTGCCTTAGGCCTCTCAGCTCAGAGCAGAGAAGGGTTAGTGGCCGTCTTCTACAAACCAGTAGAAATTAAGGAAGAAATAGTGAGCTGTACTGTGTGAGTTAAGTCATATTATTCCCAAGGGAGTTAGAGTAAATTGTTGTCTTCGATGATGATGTAAACCATATACCTAGCCTCCTGTCTTTCTTCTCACACATTAAAGACTTACCTTTCCCTGACATTTGGTGTCTCATGATCTTCAGCAGCTCCGGGTTCTGGCTGTGATTAAAAGCTAGTCTCTTATATGGATGAGCAGCGGCATTTTCATGTATCACCATCATATGTTATAAAGTTTAGAGAGCACTCAGGAGCCAGGTAGTCTATACAACAGTAAAAAGTGCTTTTATTAACTGAGTAAGTGTTAGTATAAAGCAAACGAGTTTGGGCACCTAGAAACATCCAGGCTATTATTCAGTGAGATATTTAAAAGAGATACTTAAAGCCTAGGTTTACATCCTAGTAGTGAACAATTTAAGCCAGTGTTTTACAAACAAAGCCCATGAGCCAGCCATGTGCCCTTGTGGCCAAGAAGGCCAATGGCATCCTGGGGTGTATTAGAAGGGGTGTGGTTAGTAGGTCAAGAGGTTCTCCTCCCCCTCTACTCTGCCCTGGTGAGGCTACATCTGGAATATTGTGTCCAGTTCTGGGCCCCTCGTTTCAAGAAGGACAGGGAACTGCTTGAGAGAGTCCAGCACAGGGCCACAAAGATGGTTAAGGGAGTGGAGCATCTCCCTTATGAGGAAAGGCTGAATGAGCTGGGTCTCTTTAGCTTGGAGAAGAGGAGACTGAGGGGGGACCTCATTAATGTTTATAAATATGTAAAGGGTGACTGTCAGGAGGATGGAGCCAGGCTCTTCTCACTGGCATCCAATGATAGGACAAGGGGAAATGGATATAAGCGGGAACATAAGAGGCTCTGCTTAAACATGCGGAAGAACTTCTTCACAGTAAGGGTAACAGAACACTGGAACAGGCTGCCCAGAGAGGTTGTGGAGTCTCCTTCTCTGGAGATGTTCAAAACCCGCCTGGACGCGTTCTTGTGTGATCTGATCTAGGTGGTCCTGCTCAGGCAGGAGGATTGGACTAGATGATCCTTTGAGGTCCCTTTCAATCCCTAGCATTCTGTGATTCTGTGAACAAAGAAATTCTATTGTAAAATCTTATCCTTTAGGTAACATATATGTTGAAAGTATTTTGCAGTGTTACTGTCCTTTCTTGCACAATCTCAAAATTTGTATTGTAGGAAGTTTTTCAGTACTGTGACTGAAGAAAATGTCCAACTAAAAATTCTAAATTAAATCTTAAAATAGTGGTTTCTAAAACTACCAAAATCATCTTTCTCTTTTCTGTCTCTTCCTGATATTCTCTACATTTTAACATTTAGGAAGTATATTTTCACCTTCCAAAATGGAATTATGAATTTGTAGAAATTTAGACCTCATGCGTTATTTTAGGTAAGAACTTATTATTAGGTAATAATACTACTACTACTAATAATATTAGGTTATTTAGGTAAGAAAGTTAGACTAAATGGAGTAATCATAGTTGTCTCTTCATATTTTGTAAGCAGTTAAACATTTGGTTAAGATGAATGATACTCAGTGTTGAAATCTAAAGGAATTAGGAAATCAGTCATCCAGGAAATGATTAGAAGTAATACATACTTAGCCAGACTCTGCAGTAGAACATTTTTTATACTGTAAAAAAAAAAAAAAAAAAAAGAAAAACAGTAATAAACCGTGTCTCTTTTGTTGTTGCTTCTGCTTACACTTTCAAACAGTATTTAAACAGCTAGAATAACTGCTGTTATTCCCTCATTATATCCTCTCAGTGGTCAAGGAAATTACTCTTCTTTATGTGGTCAGAGTTACTTATGTTAAAGTGGTGGCAATAACTGCCTTTTCTGGGTGGAAAGGCAAGAAGGAGAGAATGTGTTTATAAAGGATGGCTGAAAAGGATTATTTTGAAATAAAAGCATTGTATTTGGATGGCAGTTAATCCTAACACTTCACCATACTGGCCCTGGGATATGGAAATCTAAAGCTGTATGGAAAATCATTCCTCTATTCTGTCAGGTGGCAAGAAAGTCGTGCTGATAGACAGGGAGCTGACAGTTGTCACTGAACAAATGTCTGTGGAAAAATTGTGAACATTCCAGTTCCTTTAGGTATTTGCTGTCAAGCTGAAGTGAAAGAGATCTTGATAGCAAGAGTCATTGAACATCCAGATCGATTCCCTTCTTCGGTAAGGACAGAGGCACCTTTGTGCAAGGGAAATTTTGTCAAGGGCAAGCAAGAGCAGAAGGAGAAAATAAAACTTACAAGAAAAAATAAGTAGTAATTTTATTAACCCTTCTTTATCCTCTCAAAGATGTAATGCCTTACTGAGTCACAATTTATGATAATCCCTGTCATGCTCATGCAACATTTAGATACCAGAACACAGGAAATACAGTGAGATAAAATTGTTCATTCTTAGTATGGTTGGAGAAATGGTTTGATTTGGGGGAGTATAAATGGCTATTAAATATTATTTTAGGTTATGAATATTAGGAAAATTTAAATAGCCACTACTTTTGGTTTTGTCATGTAGTTGATGTGGCTTTAATCTCCAGGAAATTCAGTTTGTAATACTGAATATGCATTTTTGTAGAAAGCATGTGACAGCAGTGTCTGAAAACAGCAATTTAAGTTGTACACAGTATTAACAAAAGAGAAATTTGAGAACAGAAAAAAAAACCTGGAATGTTTTGCTTTCTTAATTTTTTTAATGAAAATTTACACAAAATCCCCATATATCAATATGAATATTAATATTAATCATTATATCCACAGCTTGTTGTTTGATTTCAACAGGTGCACAATTTGGCTTGTTTGAATAGATTTTCTTCTGTATATGCTACAGGGATTTCTCCCAGGAAAGTGCTATTTAATACAATAATAAACGAGCAGAGAAAATGAGAAGGGAAAAGAGTAATAGGGGGATGTTTACATTTTAAACTACTTAAGGTAGCTAAATCTAGAACTGACTGTGAAAAGTTACAGAATTCCCAAACACTGAGTGACTGGATAATAAAAACAAAGATTCAGTTAAGTAATGGTAGGTGCAAAGTGATAGAAACAGAACTGTCCCCCAACATCTAATGACAATTACACAGTGATGTGCTCTAAATTAACTTCTGCCACTCAGAAAAGAGTCATTATGAATAAAATTCTAAAAATATAACTCAGCAATTGGAAGTCACCAAAAACAAGTGACATAATAAATGCTATGTATCTAGGTAGAATTTGAGAAGAAATACATAACATCACACAGGTGTGTAGTGCATCTTTGTCCTGAATACTGCAAGCAGCTATTTATCTCTAAAAGATTTTCACATAAAAATTAAATTATAATTTCACTTCAAATCATTAGAACATTTCATAAAAGATATCATTAGCGTAGCCTGATATTTTGAGCCAGACACAGAAATTTCTTGGATAAATTCTGGAACCTGCCATAAACACAGTACAAAGAAAAACTACCAGGCAAGTCAACAAGTATTATCAGAGACAGGGAACAGATTTTGAATGGGCAAAGATGGAATAGATTGTGGTTCTTCATCTTGGAAAAGAGACACAATAGTTGTCTTTAAAATTATGAATGGCAAGAAGGCAAAGCACAAAGATTTCTCTAAGTTTCTCACAACAGAGGAATTAGGGAACATCTGCATTAAAATATCAGGCAACAGTTCTAAATTGATCAAAAGAAAGTGCTGCTGTCTTAGTGTCATCCAGTATGTAATTTAAACTGTTTAGGAGATTTTTCATATACGTAAGTTGAAACAGTAATTAAGTTCATGGAGAATATGTTTTAGGTTGGATATTAACGGTTTAGATGCAATTTGTGACTCAGGCCATTTCTACTTATTGCTGGAAACTGGAAGGATGCAGCAGAAGGAAGAGCACTCGATTCATAAGGAATTCTCACTGTGTATCTGTTCTTTTACTTTCTTGGCAGCTTTCAAGGCTAATGGGCTAAATGGACCTTTGATCTGACCCATTATGACAATTCATACGCCCATCTTTGATCAGTCTTCTTAGAGTGGTGTCTTCCAAAGAATTTGGAAGGTACAACAATTTATGCTTCATACACTTGATTTCCAAAATATAACCTATTCTAGCACAGTAGAAGAACAAGTAAGCATACAACACAGTAAGGAATTGTTTTATAATTACATCATGTGACTTGCTGCAGGACTGTTAAAGATGAAAAAGTTTTGATTTACTCTTCCAGCAGTAAAAAGCTGCTGGCTTTTCCAAAGCACCCATTGGCCACCATTCTGGATGAGCTGTAAATGTTCAGACCCAGCATAAAAAGCTGGATTTTAATGCAGTTTGTGCCGAGTGTAAGATACTTATGTTTTCATGTGGAAACTTTTGCTTCTTAACCCTGTCTCAACTCAGTGTAAATATCCCTTGCAGCTTTATCAGATCGAACCATTTTCTTTCTTACCTTTGTAATTTTGAAACCCTACTTTTCAACTGTCTCTGCTTTAGCTGAGAATGTGTCCTCTTAGTCAAGTGCTTACATTCTAATTATAATTAGGCAAATTCCATTCAATCCGTTGCTAATTTAGAATGTTAGAGTTTTAGCCATCTCAGCCTATCAGCCTCTAATTACCAGGATGTTTGTGCTTTTGCCTTCTGACGATCAACAGCAGCGCTTCTTGTCAACCATCATGCTTGTTAGGAGTACCCGAATTGCATTTCCACTCCATACACAAGCATTAAGCAAGGAGTTGGTAATGTCCAATTTTATTGATAACCTTCACATACTTGTGTGCTGGGCAGCCTGCCTGTGCTGCAGCTGCTTGGTCGGTAGGTCAGCCAGAGGTCTGGCAACCAAGGATCCTTGGCCGTTGCTCTGCTCCCTGGGCAAATAGGCAAGCAGGCAAGCATATTCTGTCTTGAGAACAGTTAAATGTTGTCACTTTGTTTCCAAACCAAACCGTTATTGAACTGCCGTGCTTTGACAGAAAACGGAGTTCGTGAGCCTTTGTTCCAATGCAGGGAAATGCTGTTCCCAAGTCAGTCTGATTGACTCCAGTTGTTACAGAGAGGAACGTAAACTGGGCGCTGTTCATGGACAAGATAATAGATTTTCTTCATTAAGCCAGTTTTAACCCTCTATCTTCACCTCAGCTTGCCCATCTTCTGCACACACTCATACAGATATGAATCCTTGACTATAATAATGATCCATGATGCCCTGATGGGAGGTTACCACTATATTTATGTCTTTCTTTTGACCATCTTGGAAATTATCCAGAGTGAAAATAACAACTGTCAAAAAGGAAAGGAAGGTTTCTCAATGTGTGATTTGTTCCCCTCACGTTGTTTCAACATCTGTCTATTTTATCTTCATTCCATATCTGGTTGGGGCAGATAGAGGCAGTGGAGTGTTTGGAACGGAATTTTCAAGCACGGAGAAAACTGATGAGGATTTCCTCTTCCATCATAGCTCCTAAATACACATTCCTCCCCCTCCCTGGGAAATTCAATTACTTCCTCCCACCAATTAAAATGCTTTGGGATGACTCTCAAAGAACAAGTCTGACTTAACCTGCATTTGTTTTTAAAAATTCCTTTGTCTAGGTATCAATACATAAAACAGTAGTCCTGTGTTAGTAACTGCTATACCAGATCTTATCCACCACCTACAAGGAGTTCACATAGCTTCGTCTGTCGTAGATTATCCATACGGTAAACATATAAAATTAGATGGAAGAACATCACCCTGTCTGTCTAAATTATTTCATTCTTTGGGATCTGGGAAGCAGAAATAAATAATTTAAGTAAACAGTTAACATTATTGATGCAACGTGGGAACTTCTGTCTGCAATAGACTACATATGATTACCCACAAAACATACCTGAAGCAGAGAAACTTCATTTACACTGCTAACATGCAAGTTTTCATTGCTACAAAATTGTGTTTGTGCACTGGGGAATTTTTTCATTTTCTTAAGATCTCACACTTTAAGACTTTTTGATCAGTTTTATGATTTTTACGATGGTGGAGGAGTTCAAAATTTTCCCAATAAAACTCCCTAGAAAGTGTTTTCTTTAGAAAGAAAATATCTATACTTGTTCCCCATATAAGATCCTGTCCATATTATCTCACTAAGCGCATCAATGTAACCACATGTAATATAGTTTACAGAGG
Source organism: Tauraco erythrolophus (assembly GCF_009769465.1). Taxonomy (NCBI): domain Eukaryota; kingdom Metazoa; phylum Chordata; class Aves; order Musophagiformes; family Musophagidae; genus Tauraco; species Tauraco erythrolophus. The sequence continues at coordinate 27,793,064 of NC_141468.1, read as the reverse complement.
CTCTGTCATGTGTTTTGTTTACAGGCCTAATACTAGATGTCTCAGCAATTCACTTTCATTTCCTGTTGCTTTGAATATTCATTTGTCCCCATTCGTTTGGTTTCAGTTCCTCTTGAAGGAAATTCTGGCCCTGTTAATGTTGGTAGAAATTTCGCCACTTCAGAAAATCCATGGCTACATCTTAAATGATGGGTTTCACCATAGCTATATGACATCTTGGAATGGTACACGTCTCCGTAGGGCTACTGAAGATGGCATAACTAGCATTTTCTAGCTGAAGATGTGTACAGTGTTCACAGGTTAAAAGGAACTCATAACTGGAAGACAGTTAAACTGAATAGGAAACTGGGTCAGTATTTGCAACAGTGACATTAACAAGTTGCTGAGGAAAACTACAGGAAACCACTAGAGTCTCAGTGGCCAGATGTCCTCAGATCCAGTCTGGATTCTTTTCAAGAAGACCTTCTTTGGCCAAACTCAATTTGTACTTCAGTGAAGCACAAGTCACTGGCTTCAGCACATACTGGTATGTAACATATGAAGCGGTCTACTGGTCCTTTTTCAGCAGTAAACTGAGTGGAAAGGATGTGGCTGCACAGTCATATTGTAATTGTTTTAATATTAATTTTCTGTCTGTTTGATGGAATTTGCTGGAACCACATAAAGCACTAATTAGATTTTATAAGCTGATACTTGTACAACAGTGTTTTTTTTTTTAATTTCTAACCATTGATCAAATTCCCTTTTGTTGACTCTGAAAAGAGCATCATATGGGTCAAGACTGGTTCAACGTTTGGGGCCTCCATGTTCTGTATAACCTTTCTACAAATGGTTTTCCTGCTATTCTTACTACAAATGAGAAGGAAGACACAAGGATGATGTAGGTGTGCACAATAAATACACATTTTTGAGAAAATATACTGAAAATGCGTGTCTGTACTTCATACTGAGACTATTTCTATTGGTCTACTGTGTTCAGTTGTCACCAAACTTCCAGAAACATGTTCAGAAATGAATCAACTTCAGTTAAATGACAAAGGGCCAATTACATTAATGGAAAACATACACAACAGAAAGAAAATGAAGGCTCTTAGTCCATTCACTTTATGAAGGGGAATACTTTGATCTTAGTTTGCAACAGAAATTCAAGGGTGAAATTTGATAGCAGGGAGTTTTTCAGTCTGGTAGAAAAAGTGATGACAGATTACGGTCTGAGAAGTGAAGACGCACAAGTTTAAACACCAGATAAGACTGCCTGGGGGTTGGGTTTTTCTTTTATTTGCTTGTTTGTTTGCTTTTGGAATGTGAGGTTTGGGGGCTGGTCTGAAGTCCACCTGACACCTTGCAAATGCTAAATGAAGCCACCAACTCAGATGTTCTGAGATCCTCACTGTACTGGAGGAGGCACAAAGCCGCAGGAGATCTAGCTTCAGTCAAGACTTCTAGGTTCCAAGCTGTATAGGTGATCCTAAGTAAAGTGAGTTGATAGGAAGCCCATCTGGTTTTTATTTTAACTTATTAGTGTTTTCCAGATAGTTTTCGAGGACATTTTTTCAAACAGCCTAGAAATTAACATTAAAATGACTTAGCAAAAGTATATAGTGTATATGCTATAATCTGAAATATTGAAATGAGATTCTCATTTCAAAAAGAGCACATCTATTTCAACAAAGGCTACTAGAAATACTAATAATAACTGCAAGACATAATTTAGGGAAGCTCTATGGTTATATTAGGCAGGATGTAGGACTAAATGTTCACAGTTTTCTCTTTGCCTGAAATTCTTTAAACTCATCAACAAGCAGCCTTTTTTTTTTTAATTTCAATATAGTATCATTTGATTCAAAAAACAGCTATTGTAGTAAAAATCTGATTAAATCAGAAATATAGGGTTCATTTTCTGGCTGGCTTTCCAATTGTGTAATCCCAGTAGTTATTATCAAGGTGCACAGTTAGAAAATCAGCACAGAATTTAATTCTGAATAAGTTAATATGTTAAGAGTTTTAAAGATCTTCCGTGTTCCTCTTCGTTTCTGAAATTTGATATTGCTAACAAGTAATCATGCTATTAAGTAAATTCTCGTAATAATATTGTAACAAAGAAGATTGCACTATTGTAGCATTGCTGACAGTGCTCTTGGTTCTTTACTTTTACTCTAGCTGATGCAATCCTTTATTTTTTCTTTGTTGTTGATGCAGTTTTTACTACTTCTGCAGGTATCAAGGAGAAAAAGCTTAATTTTACTGCCCAAGAGTCTCAAGTATTAGACTATCAATTTCTGTTTGGGACTTGACATCTGAAGTGGAATACTACAAAGAAACATTGATTTCACTTTCTGTATGACTGTACTTGAATGCAACAAACTGAACCTGAGAACATTAGTACTCAGTAACGAAACCAGGAAAAGAACTAGAAAAATAGGCTGGGGGGAAAAAAAAAAAAAAAAAAAAAAAAAAAAAAAAAAAAAGAGGCTTTGAATCCCCTTAAGCAGAGGAGGGAACCCACGTGTCCCTTAAAGATTGCTTTAATACAGAAATGGTCACAGATCTCTTAAAAAATATAAAGATCTTAGATGGGAGTTGGCCTTCTGTAAAGGTATCATCTTGGAGATAAAGATTTCATGGTCAGTGAAACAGCAGCTTTGAAATTTGCCCTTAATTGTAACCTCCCTTGCCAAAAGGAGACTTCAGGGAAAGGTCTTTCGGAAAAGTGTGCTTAAAATAGGAATATATCATAGCAGTCATAGACAAATGTGTTCTTCTGTGAATTAAGCAAAAAGTAGCAAAGACAGGAATGCAGATTCTCTTTTACTATTGAACTACCTGCAAAATGTTGTATCTTCGTATTCTGCTTAATGGTAATAGTTTGCTATATCCTGACTTTTAACCTCTAATAAACACTATTTCTAATCATATATTGTCCTTCCTTAACATCTGATACTGATTTTGCACTCGAGTATCTCAGAAATGTGCTAGCAACTTCATAGTACAGATAAATAACTCAAGATACCTGTTACAGACCCAGGTGCTCAAGTTTATTGTCGGATCTCAAATGTGAAGCAGTAACACCTCAACAAAGGAGTGAGAGTTTGTTGATTGCTATAAGTGATTGCATGAAGGTTCAATGTATTCCGTAACTCCACTGGGAAAGGTGAATAATGATAATGATTTAGTTTTGCAAGATGGTTAAGTACATTATGGTGTGTTACTGAACGCTTTTATGCAAGAATTTCTTTACCTGGCATGAGCATGCTCATGGCTTTTGGAAGGATATGTTCTTCAATATTTTAACATATTTGATATTATTTAAGTTCCACTCATTACTTAAGTGAAGGGAAAAGGGAATTAATGAATGTGATCAGTACATTTGGGATGAAAGAATGAGCTTTATACATAATAAGATAAACTATATAAAAATATTATTTGAACTATTTCTTTTTTAGAGGACAATAACTCTGCAATCCTTTTCTATGGACAGTTATGATAGTTTGACCTGGCTGCAGACCACAGGAGATTCAGAACTCAATCCATACCCAAGCTGTACCTTCTGTATTTATCTATCTATTCTACCTTCTGTAATTATCTACATGCAAATTTTAGGAGAGAATATACCACTTTGTTTAGAGAATACCTCACAGGTTGATTCAGCTTTGACCCATTCTGCACTTCACTCTGTAAATCCCTTAGATGTTGAGCATGGGTAGAGCATAGAAGTAAATGAATTATAACCTTCATTTGTGGAGCTCAGCGTTTCATCTCTGTCATACCACTGTTATGAAGTAGATGTGGTTATTAATCTTCAAATAATTTATCAGATGTGTGTTTCGTACTAAAATATATTTAACTGCTGTATAATCACATCGTGGTTTCATTATTGCACCAATAGGAGATGTTTTATTTCAGTTCTGTTAACAGCTCCTGTAAAATCAGACATCACAATTTCTGTCTTTTTTAAGTACATGATTTGTGGAAGATTAAGGGCCCAGTCCAACTCTTCTGAAAGATAATGGCAGTCTTTCAGTCAGGGTGCTTCCTTGGTTGCCTAATGCAAGAAATAAATGTCACCACTCTGGGCATTATTTACATAAGCTTTTATTTATGTATAGAATGCAGTTCATGAAAGTGTTTAATGGACTTAAAATAAAATAAATTAACTAAACCAGCACTAGATATTGTATAAATAGCCAGAGGATAAATTAAATAGTATAAAAATAAGGTTAAACCCTTACAAATAAGTGCACAGCATATAGAAACTTGTTATTTAATGAATACACCTGTAGCATCGGTTTAGCTTATAAATGGTAGCTTCGTATCTAATTTCACTTCTGGCTTAGAACTTTTTTTGCTGATATTGGGATTTCACAAATTTGAATTTGAATATTGATTGCCTATGAATACATATAGCTGTAGTGTCTTTATTTTTGCATGTTTTTTACTTATTGCATTTTATTTAAAAAATATTTAAGAGACTGAATGATAGAAGGAGAAACAGAGAAACAACAGACAAAAAATATGGCTTTGGAAATGTTAGAAAACGAAATTCTATTCCCATGTGCTATAGAAGTCATTGACTTTCCATTCACCATAAGGTGTTTTGGATTAGACGTTTATTCAGACAAAATCAAATTATTGAGTACTGCAATTGTCCAGAAACTTCTGGCAACCACCTGATCTCAGGTGAGTCCTGAGTTATATGTAAGTTTTCAACATACTCCTAATATTATTTTCCAAGTATTAAAGCTACAAATAGAGGGAAAAGCAGACTAATAGAAATAGCTAGACAATCATTTTTAATTATATTATTCCAGATAAAACAGCAAACCCCTTTACTAATTTTGCTCTGCTATTTCATTTCAACACAAGCTAAATTCTCTCTCTAATTAGTACTGTGGAAGGATCAATATAGCACTTCAGTGCTTCACAATCTTTTATCAATCTACTTGCCATACTCCTGAAGGAAGACAGCTTTATTTTCCTCTTACAATGTGATTCAAAATGAGATAAAGGTATTTGATCTTGGCAGATGGACAAATAATTGCTATTTTTCTTGACTGGAATATAAATCGTGACATATTAAAAGTGTGGAAGTGTGTTGCTTTGGGTTTTTTTTTAAAAGAAGAAGAAGAGAAAGGGCAAGTAAGGGAAGGGAAGGGAAGGGAAGGGAAGGGAAGGGAAGGCAAGGGAAGGGAAGGCAAGGCAAGGCAAGGCAAGGCAAGGCAAGGCAAGGCAAGGCAAGGGAAGGCAAGGGAAGGGAGAAAATACTTTGACAAGAAGTGACAATCATGTTCAGAATAAAGACAAAACTTTCTAAGAGTTTCTCAAAATTTCAATCCTAGGCACAGAAAACATAGAAGTTTTTTAATATGCTAAAAACATTTTAGTGAAACATAAGAGATCATGTTCAGATATTTCTAGCCAAAATATATAGAAAAAGTTACAATATTTTATCTGGAGCTTAAGAGAGAGAATAATCCCACTCTGGCTGAGTTAAAAATATAGTGAAAAGATATGTGGTTGCTTTTTCCTATGCCTATGAACCAGGTTTAAAGTTTCCATTCCTGTTGCTAAGTCATTAGACTCTGGACTAAGAAAAGGCAAGGAGGAGTAAGATAGATCTCACCCCTTTGGTACCTCCATCCCTGAGGTTACCCTGCAGAAGCACATGCAAAGATTATAGTGCAGGACGAAATGCAGAAAAGACGACTGCCAGGGCATTCATCTGGGAGCACCAAGCCACAGATTCTTGCTCCTAGTGGCTTGAAAGGGAGGTGAAAGGGTATAGCATTTTTTCTTCATCCAGTGATATGTCAGGAAAATGGAGCTTTCAACAACTCTTTTCAACAACTGTGGCCTTATGGTACAAATATCCTATCTTATTTTAACATGGGCAGATAAAACCCAGTAAAAGCCTTCCTTAAAGCCATGCTCTATTAGAAGACAAACTACAGTGAGGTAACTGAAATACGGAAAGCTCAGTTCTAGTAAGTACGTTTGAAATAAAATGTTCATGAAACCTGCCTCCTCTTCAAACCTTTCTCACAGCCATGCTTTCTAGTCATCAGTGTTCACTGGCTGCTTGGACAGCAAAACCTTTGACACCATCTTCTCTGAGGGCCTAGAGAGACCTACCTCTTGCGTCACTGCAGATTCGTAAGGAATCCTGTGCTGCAGGCCATCTGTGTGCCATCCCAGTGAGCACTCCCAAAACTTCTCATAGTTGCCTTCAGGAAAGATACTATCCTTTGTGCATTTTAGTGTCTTCTTCCTAACCCAGGCCAAAGAAAACAGGTAGCTGCCTCGTCCTTGCTGGTGGTTCTTTTAGAAAGCACTGTGCATGGCACATGTGTGGCAAGTGGTGAAAAAAACAAAGGTAACATATCTCATCCACCTCGTTTGCAAGTTCCACCTGACTAGAAACATTCCTGGGATTTGAAATGCAGAGAACAGTTTGAGTCTGTGATAGAACAGATTTCCTCATGCTTCTGATATGGAAACTTGGAAATCTATATTGTGGCACTTGGGTCATTGCAAAGAGGCACTTAAGAAATTCCATGAACCTCCCAGAATGTGTGGTCTGATCACACTGTCCTGGAGAGTTACTCTGCACCAGCACAGAATAAATTAGGCAATCCACATCGTGTTCTTGGTTTGTTATGTGTGCTCATTGACTCCTTCAACTGAAATTGATCCAACCTGTCCCCATTCTGTTTTGGTTTCTGTTTTCAAGTGGCACCTAGAAGTAGGGCCGTGGTTATCTTGTCTCAGTTTAAATTTATTGTAACTGAGAAGAAAAAGATTCACAGCTCTTGCTCCTCCAATGAAGCTCTGCAGTGGTACAATGTAAAAAGGCGAAAGGTGAAATCATATTCTGTTAAAGATAATGGAAGTTTTTCCATTTCGACCACAACAGCCAGAATGTCACCCAGCAATGACTGTGGAAAGCAGAAGAGTTATACAAATATTCATGTGCTGGACTACGTCACAGAGGAGTATCAGAGAGGTCTTTTTTCCCTGCAAGATTTGCATGGACCACCTCTTCTTTCAGCTGTAATTGAAATGCTTCTGTAGCAGCAGCTGCAGCAATTAGTGAGGTGGAGGAGTAACGCTGTAGAAAAGTATTTAATAAATTTCAAGTGCATGCTGATGGCTTTGCTCTCCACAGAATGGTCTGTTTATTCTCAGGAAAAGGAGCCTGAATCATAGGGTTGTAAACATTCCTTTCAATTTTTTAACAGCCTTCCAGGCTCTTCGTTGCAATTCAGACCATGAACGTCAATAGGAAAGCATGGCTTGGAAGCCCCTCATATAGATTAATTGGATAAGCGTTGTATCTCTGGTGAAAACTCTGCTGACTTATGACAGTAGTCTTTCCCTACCTGCAATGATAGCAGACAGCAGGATTATCAGAACAGTTTGTATTTCTTCATCAAGAAAAAGGATGATATACAAACCCAGTTTACTTGTTTATATATAAATGTAGACATTTTGAGTAGCTTTTCTATATTCTAATGTCAAAGGGTTGCAAATAGAATATTAGCAACTATGTGGCAATTGGTTTTGTTGTAAAAACTGCAAATTAGTCATTTTTTCCTGTATTCACTATAGATCAATGAGCACAATTTTTCCCTCTCTGCATTCATTGCCTTTGTATTTCCCTATCTCCTAACTTTCTGTCAAATCTCTAATATGTTCTGTGCTTTCAACTTGAATGCTTCTTCACACTTTACTGCTTATTTGCCTTCCACTCTGAGGTTTATTTACATTTTTCACCTCATGCACTCAGTAATACCTTTTCCTCAATGGAATTAGAGAGCTTAGATTAATTATGTTTGTTGGCCATGCATCTGACAAAATTAGCTCTAATTAGCAGATTTGTTTACTCATAAACATACTTTCCAGGTAGATCATAATTCACATGACTGGCAGTGCATATCAGTAAGTCTTATAAATGTTTTACCCTTATATTTTGTCGTGGTTTAACCAGCCGGCAACTAAGCACCACTCAGCCCCTCGTTCTCTCCCCCCTTGGTGGGATGGGGGTAAGAATCAGAAGAGTAAAAGTGAGAAAACTCGTGGGTTGAGATGAAAACAGTTTAATATATGAAGCAAAAGCCACTCACACAAGCAAAGCAAAACAAGGAATTAATTCACTACTTCCCATCAGCAGGGAGGTGTTCAGCCATCTCCGGGAAAGCAGGGCTCCATCGCACGCAACAGTTACTTAGGAAGACAAACACCATCACTCCATCCGTCCTCCTCTTCCTTCTTCTTCCCTCAGCTTTATATGCTGAGCATGACATCGTATGGTGTGGAATGTCCCTTTGGTCAGTTGGGGTCAGCTGTCCCAGCTCTGTCCACTGACCAGCAATAACGTAAACATCTCTGCATTATCAACACTGTTTCCAACACAAATCCAAAACATAGCCCCATACTAGCTACTATGAAGAAAATTAACTCTACCCCAGCCAGAACCAGTGCATGCTCAATGTCATCATAGTTTACTAATATTTATGAACAAAACCACTATCTCTTAACAATGATTACAGCATAATGTACTGAAGTTTAGGAGCAAATCCAGGTTAGAGTTCCTGTCTCCCTGCCCCCCTTTTCTGGATTCGCTACACTAACATTCAAGAAGTAACATAAAAATAATAATCTTAAACCTTATCATATCCTTCATATAATTTTATTTTAAGTAGCACAGTGAAAAGTGATGCTTAATGGGTTTTGGATAATTAATCAGTATATTCTAGGCAGAATAATAAGATCGAGAATAACCAGATTCATGTGGAGCAATCAGTGATAATTAATGTACAATGAATTGTACAACACTTCAGTACAAATGGGTGCTATTTTCTCCAAGCATAGATTCATCTGTTATGAAGTTTAATTCTCTGGAAAATCCAGGAGCTTTAGGTGTACCAAAAATTAAGATATCACTCCTTCAATGGATATACTACTGATTCAAAACTATGTTTATTGAGTTATATAACTCATTAAAATCTTATTTTCCTAAATATTACGGTATGTGCTAAATATCAGACATTTTTCTGTCCTATCACTGTGTAGATACTTCCTAATAAAGTCTTTTCACAAACACCCCAGCCCAAGCTGGTTTCATAACAGTGACACAGATGCAAAAGACATGACATTGACATTCTTTCTCTAGTCTTGTATTGCATCAACTGTTATCTTACAGTATATGAACAAGAAAGAAACAGTTAACAAAGTAATAAATAATACTTTAGCTTTGGAATTCATAAGAAAATCCTGTTGAGATTTGTCTCTGCTCTATCTTTGCTGCAAGTTTGAAGCTACACTGTGATTCCTTTCTTTTCCATAGGTCACCTCATCACTGTAGTGCAGGTACAGGTCACTGCAATCAGTTTGTGCAGCTGCTGAACCGTGGAAACCCTCATTCGTAGCTGTGACTTGTAGCCCTGCAACCACTCTTTTCACGCAAGCTGAATCTTCAAATGCCCTCTTAGGTTCCCAGCTCAATCAAAGCTTTCGGGAATAGACAGCTGTTGAATACAGCAGATGCCTGAGTAGAGGCGAGACGTTCTTCTCCCAGTTCTCTGACTTAAACTAGAACAGGCTTCTTAAAAATATAGTTCTAGGCAGATGTTCAGTAATTTACCTTTTAATTTCATTGACATATCTACTTTGGAGAGAGCAATATATATTGACATTTTGGATCTAGTTACTTCCTTATTCATGGCAAGGCCAGTTGGCAGATATTATTCCCCTAAGAAACGCTAAGCAAATACTGCAAATCTTATTCATGAACATTTATTTGAACTAAAAAAAATAAAATTGGCTGTGTCTGTGGCCCCAGTGGATTCACTTTCTGCAAATATTCTAGCAAACAACTTTAAGAGGAGGCATGTTCACTGAAAGGCCCAGCTGAGCAGCTCATGCATATTCAAGAAGATATTTAAGCATATGCTTAACTTTGGACTTTAAATTTTATTGAGTCTCAGAGGGATTCAAGCACGTGCTTAAAATTCTACTTGTGATTACTTAGTCAAAAAATTTACCATACTGTGTCCTGAGGTAAGACCATATGTATTGACAGCTTCCAAGATCAACTGGTGCATGGTAACTTGCACAATCAGATCACTTGTGGTCTTAATAAAATCTTCGCATTAGTGTAAAATTGTCTCTTGAGGCTTTTTGTGGTAACTATTGCTTAAAAACTTGACATCAAGCTCTTAACATGCTTTACTTTAATCCACTTGTAAAATGTATGATTATTCTTATGAGGGATAAGAACATCTCAGAGTTCTATAGGTAGAAGAGCAACTGAAGCATAGCTATGCCAAACCATATTCGAAAGCAGAAAAGCCCTTAGATCTAGATTTTTTCCATGTAGATCCATTGGTAGACAGTGGAGCCTAGGTGGCATAGTCATCTAGGGACTCCTCTTTCTTTCCTTTGGCTAGAAACAGAAAATATGAAGAATCTATTTTCTTCATTTAGTTCAAATAGTGAATCTGAGCCTTAATCTTATAACATGCATCAAGAAGGGTATACGATTAGAGGCTATACTATGACATCTTTCATTCTTACTGTCATTAAAAATATATTCCTTGACCTTGAGCAACGACTTAAAATCCCAACAAAAGTTGTTGACACTTGCAAATGGAACTCATCTCTATAGGTATAGATAAATGTTTTGTTTCCTACAAGAGTAAATGCTTCATAATAGGCAATTTAATTTATTTTTTTTGTATATATTGACCATCAAACTTGATTTTTCATTCAGCAGAAGTTACCTAGAACATTATCCAATTTGTCTGTCTCTGATGATAATTTGATGAACTCTGCTATTCCCCATTTTTGATTATGTTTATATTATCTACCCTAATATACCATTCTATCTTGACTTTGATAGCTTGCTGCAATATGAGGATGTCACCATTGGTTTACGACTCTTCAAAATTGCTCAACAACTTAATTCGTCTTCAGCTGTTATAATAAACACTTGATAATGATCTTTCCTTAATTGCTCAATTTATAGTTCCACTCCCTCTCTTTTGAATTTCCTTCTTGTGATAATCTGTTTTCCCTCAATGGAATTTACAGAAAGCAGAGCAGGAGAGAATATTTATTCATCCCAGACTAGAACTTTGATGAATTACTGCTTTTCTATGCACCTATTTGGGGGGTATGAGTAGGGATGGGTTTTTTCTTCATATATGTGCATTTCTTAAATAAATGCAGGCAACAGCTGTCAAGAAAACACCTCACAAAATGGATCACTCAGGTCAGTTAGACTCTACAAGCATTCCAGTAATAATGATAATGACAATATTTTTTTAAAAGTCGTTCATGTACATCATCATTGTTGTTGCTACTGCAAAAATTAAATCACCAGTGAATAAAATTGTATTGTTTTCAAGATTAAATTTAAATACGTTTCAGTGTTCTGCGGGAAAAAACAAACAAACAAACAAACAAACAAAAAAAAACAGAAAAAAGCCCTTATGCAGAACCTGAAGTTTCAAAATCCATTCTCCCTGCTTAAAAATACAAATTGCAGTAACAAACTCAAAGAAAACCTGAAAATCTAGCTGTTCATTAAAGTGGTTTATTTAGCTGCATGAGCTAATGGCAAGTTCTTTAGCAGTTTCATTTAGTGGTATTTGCACTTCTTTCTCCCATAGTCATTTGAAAATAGGAAATGTTAGATCATGTTGACAAGTTGTCGATTAAAGTTAAATGTTGCTAGCAAATGCCATTGAGTACCCTAATTAAAACTACCACAGCTCTTTTGAAAATTAATCATATCTGTCCTTAGAAGTATATGTTAATATGTCTTTGTACAGAAAAAAACTAAAAGAAAGTGTAAAACTGTGCTTTAAAGACTCACTCTCATGACATGTGTATGGATGAAATTCCATAGAAAGAAAACAAAAAGAATTTGAAACTATAATGAGTAATTTGGAATAGATAAAACGTATTTTACCATGAATTGTATTCCCTTCCTTTAAACTATTATAGGCAATATGGCCCATAACAGTGATCTGTTTGTGCGTATACAGCCACGCAAATGTGGAAAGTAAGTCACTGTCTTAGGCTGGCTTGGGAAACAGTGTCCTGCATAAGAGGTTCACAGATATAACTGATTCTGCCCAACATGGTCTCAAATGAGTGTCACCACATTTTCATTAGAACAATCTGTAAGCTTTTAAGGTGGAGAAATTACTTAGTGAAGAGAGTCATTCTCCTTTCCCTACATCAACCCAAATTCAGTAGTAGTCTTTTATCTACATAAAGGGAGGGAATTGAACGTTTAAATCACTGCAAGTCTTTTAATAGGACACGTTAAGCCAAAATCTTGGTTGTATAGACACTGAAATCTAGGAATCATGACAGCAGTGTCATACTTTCTTTGTGAAGAAAATACTTTTTTTTCCCTTACAAAAGCAAAAGTTTCCAAATAATTTGGGAAATCTGAGTCCATCAAGCACAGTTGCTAGTGACCTTTCAGCACAGCTTGATAATTGTTAGACACATTTTTGGGCAGTCCTACCAGTTGCTTCGTTCTAGAGTTGATTTAGGACATGCTTGAAATGCTTATCCTGTTTCTGTAATCCCCAATAAAAAAAAAATGGGTAGGGGATCTGCTAGGGGGAAAATGCATTGGAAAGGATTGTAAATTAAATTACATTGCTACATATAGTGAAATATTTGTGAGGTTGATTGTATGTGGGAGGTATGGTCCTCAGTTTACTGGTGAATTAATGTATAATTACCTTTGAAGTATTGTATTAGTCATTTTTGGTTTTTAAATGCTTACTTGTATGTTATCATGGGATTCTTGAAATACAACATCCCACAAGCACTAACAAGAGACATAAGACAAAACGTCAAATAGGATAAGACTTCACTGATGCAAGGTACTGAGGAAGGTGACAACAATCTTCTGTGTTCCTGGTACGGATACTACCTAAAAAAATCCCTGGGAGATGTAGCTTCCAGGTCCTGGTGAATTGATAAATCTGCACAAGCAGAAGTTCCTACTTTGTACTCATGCATACTCCAGGCTCCAAGCTCACATCTTTACCAGCAACGTTAAATTCCTATTGGAAAGAAAAACAGACCATACATTCTTCCCCAGAAAGATTTTTGACCTCTTCACAGAGGTACTTGCAAAACAATATTGCACCTAGATTATGTAATTTAACTCTTATTTCGGACAGCATTTAGGCATATTTTCAAGTTCAGCTTTGGTACCTGGAACAAACTTTAAGGAGCCTTATAAAGAAATTTCCCTGAGGCAGGGTCTACATGGGAAGGTTCTCTTTTGGGTAGAAGACAGAAGGGGAAAAGGACTGGAGAGGGTGTACATGTTTGTTGCACGTACTTGAAGAACAAACACCTAACTTTTCATTCAGTTTTACTCCCAGCTTAGTTTCATGTTGTTTTTATTTTGATAATTTGTTGTTTGCTTCAATGATATGTATTGCCTTCTATTTGTGCAAATGATAAAATTACATAATTAGTGTAAATAGATGCAATCATCATTAGAATGTTTTGGATTCCATGAAACTTTATGGAAATCATGTAACATACACTCAGTGATAGCTAAAATACTGCAATGTGATAGTTTTAACCTTTTTATTAAAATTACATTGTGATTTTTCCACAGTATAGTTCAAAACTGGGCCTATATCGCAGGTAAGAAAGCAAACTAAATGTACTTCTTGCCAAATAATATCCAGAAACTTCTAGAAGCATGAAATGAGAAGACTTCTCTGAGCTGCCTTGAAAACGTAGGCATAAATGCCTGCACAAAAATTCTTACTCAGAAATATGCAGAGACATATTAAAATTAAAATTCAGCAAACACCGCTTTAGTTTTTCACAAGTGTCAACTTAGTATTGTATTAACATCTACCTCTTAATGAAACAGAAGATTAGATAGGTAGATAGATTAGAATAGGTGGGTAGGTAGATAGATAGATAGATAGATAGATAGATAGATAGATAGATAGATAGATAGATAGATAGATAGATGTGTGAAAGCATAGTATACTGAAAACTAGGACTAAAAGTCATCATTTGCTCAGTGAAAACTCTGCAACTGTGAATAGGCGCTTCGTTAAAAGTAGTCCCACTATACTTACTCAAAAAATTTTGAATGCTGCTGGTTGTGTGAAAAACAGAAAGCCGTAGCTATTCTCTTTTGCAGCAGGAGAGCTGGGGAAATTAACGGTATCACAACATCCTGAATTCCTAGTAATTCTGCCTAGTGGCAAAGAGTTTCATAAGCTGCTCTACTGAGGATGCAGCTGAACTCCAGAGACTAGCAGCTCTTTATTCATCTGCAGACATCTCTAAGAAGAATGCTCTTTTTTTGTTATCATTTCAAGAACCAGCCTGAGGATGTTAGAGTAAAAATTTACACAAATCTGTAGAAGGGTCAAGAGTTTAATTTGCCATCTCACTAGTAAATTTTACTGTGTAGTTGCTTGATAACCACTGAAGTGATAGAAGCACTTAGGGTCATTATTAGTGGATCATATTATGTGAGGAAATAATACAGGTGTGAAAAGTTGTGGATGCTCTGAGATCCACAGAGCATCCACAGCTGTAATTCCTTAGATTTTATGTTTCTCACAATTGTGATATTTGACTGTCTGTTAGTAACAATCAGATTTTTCAAGGAATTACACATCCAGGCATCTAAAGGGGAGCTGAACTCTCAAATTCTTTTCCAGATTGTGACTGCTGAACATTAATATCTGGCTTACAAGATATTACGCTGCATCTATTAGATGGTGATTTCTCTAAAGCTAGCATGCACAAGCGTTATAATGTTTATCTGATAACCTTCATCTATAAGGATGTAGGAAAGGATGAAAAACATTTACTTTATTCCTATTTCTGAATTGCTGTTTCTAAACCTTGGAACTCTGAAACAGACAAAAAATCTATAAATCAGTGGGAGTTTGTCTCATTTACTATTTTAGATATTAAATAGCTGAGTAAAAATGTGAGTCTTTTTCCGTTTCTATTTTAATTTCCTTTTAAAAATTTCTGATTTTGTCTTTCTTCTGATTGAATATGATTTCTGCATCAGACGTATCAGAGTCTGATTTCAAGAGCAGCATAATTGAGGGTAAAGTTCTGTCACAGGTTGCAAGATATTTTAGATACTGTGGGGAGAAAAAGAAGAACGTACCTCCTGTAGGTCATAGTTTCATTTCTGAACACTTCAATCTTTACTGTTATACAAGTTGGTTAGTACCATGACTTCAGTATTTTGAGATGTGCGACTCTTTCAATTCAGTAATCCTAGATAGGAATTAATTTTACTATGAAGGAATTATTCTCGTATTTTTATGATGTGATGTTCCTCAAACCTGCAACACACACACACAATCCTGGAGATAAAAAATGCCAGTGTTTTTTTACCGGTTTGTGTGTGCTCTGCATTTCAAAAACGTTATGGTTAAAAAGTATGTTGTGATGTTAGCTAGGGTTGTCACTTTTGCAGTGAGGCTCAGCCATGCTCCCTGCTGTTCTCTCAGTTCTGCTGAAAGACTCAAAAGGATAGCAAATCTTATGAAAAGATTAATGCTGGCACTCAACTTTATTTATGGCTTGACTAGTCTAATTTTTGATATTTAGCTCTACTTTATTAGGTTATTTCAATGCATTTGCTATTAAGTAGGTAGTAAAGGGAATACGCTGTAGACGTCTGTACTCACGCTAAGCATGTGAACAAGCAGAGTTGCATTTTACACCTTAGATAATATTTTAAACTAACTCTAAGGAGAGGTGCTTTATGGTCACCCTCCATTCTCACATAACAGGTGTATAACTCCCACTCATTTCTAAGTAAAGCTACAGAGAAAAGTAAAGGATAATTTTCAATGGCAGAGGTCAGTACATTAAAAATTCAGCTCTTTGTCATATAACTCGTAAGAAAATATCCTAATCTCTGTTTTATTTCTCGAAATTGTTTGGTTTAGCTTTTATTTGCTGCAGACACCAGCCAGCCCAGTCACCCAACCCTTGCTGGGCTGCAGTTTCCCTCTTTGCCCCCTAAGGACCAGGAATGACACACAGACTCCTTCACCCTTCCATGCACTGTCAGACTTTCTCCGGTCACCATCTGAGCAGGGAGAAAGGGGACCATAATCCACCTCTGTCGTGACTTTGGACTTTTCTTAAATACTGAAACCCAAAGTGCAGCAAATAGTGTGTCTTTTTTGTTCATGTCTGCTGTGACACCAAGAAACCAACTGACTACAGCTGCATTGAAAAAACTTGGTGACATACCTACTTATTTTTGTGTTTTAACTTTCAAGTGATTCATAGCCATTAAAATTTTACTCAGAGTCAGCCTAAGCTAAGGACTATTATTACAGTTCAGCCTCTCCCTCCCAGCCTTTCCCTTACCACATGCATTTGAGGCCTGATCCTGATCTGAGGTTCTATGTAGGTGCACAATGAGTCCTTTTATCTGTCCTTGATTAATCATCACTGCATTCTTGTGCCCAGGAAACAACTTGCAGGTGCAGGTCTGGTTTTCTTTTTTCTCCGCTCAGCAGTGCAAGGCTCTACAAACAAGATTTTTAAAGGCACTGTGACATCTATCTCCCACTTTTATGAGAGTAAAATGTCTAAATACCTTGAAAAATCTTGTTATAAATGACTTAGAGAAATCCAATTTTCCAAAGTGACTTAAGCAGACTTAGGAGCCTGAGAACTCAGACGCACAATTAGGTTACCACTGCTTAACATGTTACCATTCATCAGCTTAGCTTGAACTTCAGTCATTTCAGGCTAGGCTAAACAAAATTACCTTATATTTTCCACTGGCTAAGACTGAGTGCACAAACATTTGGAATTCCTCAACTAATTCAGTATATCTTGTTAAATCATGCTAACAATGTTCCTGCTTGATTTTTCTATTTGAAAATCAATGCAATTTGTAACTTCGATAGAATAATGAGTTTCTATGGCATTACATTTTGTGCTGTGTCAGGTTTTTATCATTGACAGTCCCTGTCTTTGCTCCAATCCTTTGGCACAAGGTGGCAGAGTATCCCCTTCACTATGTCGTGGCATATGTTCATATGAGGCAAATGTGTTCACACTGAGAGTTACAGCACCTTTAGCTCATCCCAGAATGTCTTTTTGTGTCTGAACAGTAAAGTTCATAGTTAATTTGTACAAGTACGCCTTGAATGTCTAAAGATATTTCTATCCTAACTACAACTTACGTAGATATAACCCTGTTTAACTGCAGTGGTTGTAATGAAACTGTGGCAACATAATGTTCACTGTGAGCTAACTGCATCAATATTTACCCAGCTTGTCAAACAGATGAATTTCGTTTTGTAGTAGCTACAGTAAAAGTACTTCCAAGCTTGCAAGTTAAATGTTGATGTAAGAACACAAAAATGGCCATACAAAAGATCCACGTAGTCTGGCATCTTACTTCCACCTGTGACTAGGAGCGGTGTCTGTGAAAGAGTATCACAGTAGGGTCAGCATGCTGTGGTATCCCCCCCGTCATACCCTCCAAAATTGCAACAGTCTGAATTTCAGAGACTTCTACTTCCAGGAGTTGTATCTTTAACAGTCTTTCTAACATTTTTCTTACTGGAATTCACCTGGTCAGTTTTTGATCCAGTGTCACCTCTGCATGCCCATCATCATGCAGCTATCAATCTATAAACATTCTGTCTGGGGACTAAAAAATCTGATTTTGTTTATTTTGACCTGACTAGAAATTATATATTCTCCAGCTCTTTACCTTTAACAGTCTGGATGTAACTGTCTTTCCTCAAGGTCATAGAGAAAGGCTGTGATGGAGAAAAGGTCTGGATCTGTTTTCCTGATTTCTATCTTGTGACATAGCCACAGAACCAGCCTTCTTTTGTATATATCAATTTAAATTATTTGGAATTCAGATGAGTTTGCCTTACTGCATTCCTAATTTGAATCAAGCTGGCTGGCGGTGAATACTTTGCTACTGCAATATAGATAAGATACAGTATTATGAAGGAAACATTGCAGTGAAGACGCTTAAACGTTTCAGAACACCTCTCATACATCAAGAGCCCAGGTGTTCCTGTTCAGCTTGTATATATATTTTATGCGTACTTTTATTTTGTGTTATCTCACAGTAAACACTTTAAGTATGTGGGCTTTATTTCCAGACCATTAAGTGGGTGCTATTTCTCCTGAGAATAACCTTGTCCTATTGATTACCAGTAACATCTTGCAGCTATGCTGCAAAACCTCTCGTGAATTATTGTCATATGTGTAGTTGTCATAGGAAAACATGAGAATTATTACATTCCTGTGTGTGTGCCCACATTCATCTAAATCTAGCTTGGTTTCCTTAAGTGAAGAAAATAGCTCGTTTTTTGATTTGTTTTTCAGAACTTGTGATGATTTTTAGACCTTTCATGTTATGAGTAAAAGGTAATAAGAAGTTGTTCTCTCCAGTCAGACGTTTGCCCCCTTAGCTATAATTTACAAGATTGCTCCTTTTCTGGTTCCTGGCATCTTCTGGTCTGACTGACTGTTATCTACAACTTCAGCATCATTTCAAGGAGTGAACGCCTCCTTCCCTAGGACAAGATTTGGCCATTATACTTTGTTCAAGTAAAAATTAGTTTTTCCAAGATGACTATTCTAGCTTACTTACGTCTATTTACGTCTGTAAATTTATTCTTTATCAATAGGCTGAGGTGACCTGTAAATTCAGTAATGCATACAACATGTTAGGAGACAGCCTGTTTGTCTGTATGTGGCATCTTTTTATAAATCAGACCCTAATTGCCTCTTACCTCTTTTTACTATCCCTGGTTTTTCATCAGCTGAAATAATTCTTATTGGTGGACCATTTCTCTTGTAAAGCAGTTTTACATAGAGCCATTTCTTAGCAATTGGTTTATAATGATGTTGCAGAAATAATTTCTCCATAAGTTTTATTGTTTTTTTTTCTCTTCACTTTTAAGGAAGACAAACAGCAGCAATCAATGAAAGATTTTTATTCCATTTTACTATCAATATTTTTTTACATCTAATGGAGAAAAGGACATTTAAAGGGAAAAAATATAACAAAGCCCACAGTCCTAGTTTATGCACATAAAGGCAAAACGCTGTGTAAAGGCTGTATCTTGTGCTCAAAAGAAGGCAATGGAAATTCCCAAAAGAAAGGCACACAAAGAATTGCCATAAACATCCTCAAATTTTGTCTATTATTAATTACTTCTAATAGCATCTCAGACACTGAAGTAGCAGCTGTAAATTTAAGTTAATTTGAACATATTTCCTTTCTTCATGTAGTCAGACATGATCTACAGTTGCTTTTGTTAAACAGGTACACCCATTTCTCCCAAGAATTATTTTTAAAATTTCAAATCTTGTTCCAGAATGTTGTGGCAAAATTGTTTGTAATTCCTGGCAATGTTCCAAATGAGCATTTTTTATTTATCTCTGTGTAGAAGAAGTGTTAGTACTGCTAGATATTATCAGAAAATATCAAACTCTTATTTACAAATGGTTTTGATACATTTCTTGTTGAAGAGATAGGCTTGCTTACTTTGACAGTTTTTTAAACTGAATCTACTTTTTCCTTCTATTCATCCATCTTTGAGTTTTGACATATGCTGTCTTTCCATGAAGGCTTCAAGAGCTGAGATGACCTTGCCAAAGATCAAGAGGCGTGTCTGGAAGAATTATAATTTCTTGGAAGACGATTTATGTGATTGCTGCGTAAAAGAGTACTTGTTCTGTAGTGATTGATGACAACACTGGGAGTATTGACTGATCATTAGAAATATTTATGGCAGGTCCTTTAAGGTGGTGGTAGACTTGAAGGAAAGATTAAATGTGTATCAAGAAGATAACAGTTTCTCTGTGTACAAAATCAGAACTCGTAGTTCTTTTGCAGTACCTTTAATTACTTTCTTCATATTTGTATTGTTTCACAGACACAAACGTACCATATGATTTCCTCCAAAATGACTTGTAGACCCCACAAAATTAGTGCAGATGTCTGTCACATATTTCAAAAGCAGTTGTTTCATTTTTGCAATTAATATTATCAAAACACATATTAAGACAGGTGGATATACTGTTGCTCACCTGTTTCTTAAGGGTTGTACCACAAATGGACTTTAAGGAAATATCCATCCTTTGTTACTTGTGACTCTGGCATAGTTTTAGACATTGGAGTTTTCTACTGCATTATTTACCAGGTTGTGTTGATACATTAATAAGTAACCTTTAGTAAGTGATATGCTAGCATTTTAGCTATTTATAATCATTAAAAATAGATGATCATTAAAGTGGTAATTTAAATACAAGTAGACCTGGCATTATTCTCAGTTTCACCACGTCACATAACTCCATTAAAGAGAGTGATTCAGTAGAATTATTCTTAATTTACTTAGGTGCAAGTGAAAGCAAAATATCTTAGCCTGCTGGTGTATATAGTAACTGAAAACACACATACACACTCAAACCCTCCATAAATATATATTTACGCATAGTAAGAGTTCATATATAGTATGAGTAGAATTATCACAGTTTGACAGAGCACATTTAATATATTAAATTTATGAGAAATCTATTAAATAGAAGCATGTTTAATTGATTTAAGTTTCCTCTTCTTTCTTTGTATTGCACTGTTCTGAAAATTTTTACTTACACTAAAGTCAGCTCTTAATTTTTTGAGCACTGGTACAGGTTGCCCAGAGAGGTTGTGGAGTCTCCATCCTTGGAGATATTCAAAAGCTGTCTGGACATAGTCCTGGGCAGCTGGCTGTAGGTGGCCCTGTGTGAGCAGGGAGGTTGGACCAGATGACCTGCAGAGGTCCCTTCCAACCTCAGTTATTCTGTGGTTCCGTGATTCTGTGAAACTAGCCTATGAAACTTGTCCATGTAATAATATGGAGATAATAGGTTACATGTAGCACAAAATACAAAATAGTAAATGCTCGTTAAGATGTACTGATTCCATTGTTTTGCTGTATGGAAGTAAAGAATAAGTAACATTTCTCAGGTCTTATCTTAGCACATTTACATACACCAGTAGTCGCCAGAACAGCTAGCCATTTTAGCTCATCAGGGAAAAGTATTAAAGCTGCTTATAGTATATGTCTAAATTTATCACTCCTTTCCTTCATGTTACATTTTATGGGAGTTAATTATTAGTTGCTTTTAATTATACTTCATGGCCTTTGTCCTGGAGACTATCCAAAGAGTAGATCATCATGGTATGCAATTTAGTGAAACAGTTTCCAGGCATCATGCCATCCTCAAGACCATGTGAAACAATTGTTATTAAAATTAGGAAAATATTAGTATGCATATTTAGATTACAAATAATGGGAGAGAAATGGTTGACATTATTCCATGAAGTGCTATTAATTTGATGAAAGTTTGGAGTTTGGTTTGGCTTTTACTGTAATTCTTAACCACTTCAAAATTAAGAGTATGAGAACAGCAGCGTGTCTCTTCTGTTGCTCTGTTTGCTGACAGAGAGTACAATGGTTTCTTATCTTTCTCATTCTTTTTTAAATCCATGTGTTGGTGTAAAAAAAAGCTCGCTCCACTGCTTTGGAAGCAGCTGTTAGACAGGATTTGTCCTCAGAACAACATTACTTTTCAGTTGAGTGATTCAAACAGTTGAGGTGAAATAAAACCGGCACAGGTTCTCACACAGGCCATTGACATCAGTGAGGGACTACTGGAAAAGCTAGGTCAATCTCTGAGCTGCTAGACCATGCTGAAATCCCTGGTGAACTGTGGTTACTTGTGCAAAGCTACTGTGACTATATTATAACATTTGGCGTTGGAGGCACCTTGCTGATGCAAATATGTACAAAGGCAATAAATGTCTATGTAGATACTGATAGATATAACTGTAGGTTAATTTAAGCCTTTCGAGAACCATATATATTTCAGAACAATGTTTTTATAGATATTTTTAAATCTTACTACTTGAAGAAGCAGCCATGCAAAGAAACAGAAAACCTGATTCAGAGACTGATCCCACAAAGATTTGCCAAATGAATAATTTTAGTTTCTTGAATTGTCCCATGGCTGGCTTTGTGCTGTAATGAAAATTCTGATGCTTTTAATGTTAAAATGCAGTTGAAGACTAAGTAATACAAAGATGTTTAAAAACAATTAGCTATGATTTACAAAACGATGTTTTACATATTTATGAGTTGTCTGAGGTCAGCTATATATTCTACAGCAAAATTCATCAGCTCAGAACCTTTCTGATGAACCAGAAGAAATAATTACATGGAGTTCACACAGGAAGCTGATTCTGGAAAAAAAAAAAGTTCTGCTCCAGAAAACTATTTAGGACTAGTGAAATGTGTAGGTATCAGTTAAATCAATGTGTTGTCAAATGTGTAATGTAAAAAAAAATGGATATACCATCAACACAAATGGAAAAGCTTACCATCAAATTATAGGTATAAGTACATGTATAGTTAAAAATTCCCTAGGACAAAAATATACCATGAGCATCCAAGCAGAAGGTTTATTCTAAGAAAAGCTAAAAATCTTTGCTCATGTTAAAGTGCATCCAATGTAACCGCTAGTAGGTTTTTAGACTTGTGCAGTACTCCAATATAAGGCATCATAATCAATATGTAAAAAATAAGAAAATTTGGCACAGTTGTCTCATTGAAACATATTTTAATATGAACACCAAAGACCTAATTTCTAATTAATAAGGTCCCACTGCAGCAAACTATAAAACTATTCACTTAAACCAAGCACCTCTGGTTGTATTTTTTTAAGTCTGTGACTTAAAAACTTTAACAGACTTTTTCTTATTTATTTCTTACTAAATTTTAGCTGAGTTTTAAAAATGTCTAGCATTGTTCTTATATGTTCAGAAAATAATCTAAATTAAATAGATACTGTTTTTTCATTCAGAAACAAAACCAAAAATAGGCTTCATAATAGGCATTTAATAGAGCAATCTTGAGCCTGAATTTACTCAGCAATACAATTCGGCATTTCGTTATTCATGCTAGCTTTTTAACAATTTTTCCATTTTATTTATTACACAATTAATATTTTAAGAGTTAAAACTATTCAGCTTCTCCCTTTAGAACTGCTGCATTTTGTCACAGGTTTTTCCCTCTGCGCTTTACTTCATTAAAACATTGTAAGCCAAATTCTCAAATTTAAGAGCTGACTTTACTCTCAGGGATTTCACCTGTTAGAATTTTATCTGGATTTAACAAAGTTGTTAAGCATGGTCTTAAACCATTCTTCATCAACTAAATACATATGGGAGTGTCTCTGTTAACTTTTCTCTTTTAAATTCAAACCAGCATTTTGCAATAACTAGCCCATGAGAAAAACAACACTGGTAGTTTCTCAGTTAATGTTATTCTGCCCTTTGTTTTTTAGTGATCTTGACATGGATCTCAGAGGCTTCTCTCTTTTGATTGCGACAATGTCTCATCTTTTTGCTTTATTTGTCTCTGTCTATACTATTTCCTACTTCTGTGGTTTTGAATCTTCATATTTATTTTTCAGGATAGGATGGTTTCCCAGCAGTTTTTATCTATAGTTAAAAAGTGATTCACATTTTTTTACTGAGTTCAGTAGCAACCTATACAGATTTCTGAATCTCTTTGCACCCAGTAAATTTGACAACAAATATAAGCTGGATTTAGACCCTTACTAATGTGTAACATCTTTCTAAACTGCAAACCAGCTAATCAGTTAGTCTCATGGTCTAGATATTACAAACTCAGGGTAGGTCATTGTCCTAAAGGTTCATGATAGTTTAAAGTAATGATTTTCACTTAATTATAGTGATTCTTTCATGAGTGGTATCTCATTTGTGTTAGTAGTCAAACGTTGATTTTAATTTGGAAAGTTCATTGCAAATAAGTTGCGTTCTCTTGATTTAGGTAATTATACTCACTTAGTACATTAATGACAAGGACTGCTCAGGCTTTTTAAAAACCTTCTAGCTCTCTGTAGAACAGATATTAAAAGGAGTGGAGAGTATGCAGTTCTCTTTGATCACTTTAATGAACCTCAGTGTTTTTATTGTCTATTCACTTATATGCAAAGTGTAGTGCAAGTGTGTATTAGCTACTAATTAGAGCTTTATTCAAGAAAAAATAACATAAAAGCAACATATGTCATAATTAAGATTTTAAACAATATTGTTTCTAATAATTATCAAAGAGCAAGACAAATCCCTTGCAATTGCTTTTAAAGGGATATGCCTTATTGCAGAGGTTTTGCAATGTTTTTGATTTTATGTTTATAAGGACTTATGTTTTGTCAAAAAGGCAAATTAGAATATAGCCATTGTCACAACCTTTGCCAGCCCATGGGCAGCAATAGAAAGGGGAAAATGCAGTGAGAATAACATGAAATTTTCATCTCCCTGTTGGTCTGGGTTGCAACATTTACATTTACATTTCCTGCAGCAAATGTTAACACCGTTCTAATAAACCTCTCAGGCAATAAATGGCCAGTGGCTTCAAGAAAGGACTGCAGCTGTTGAATCTTGTTATACTTTGATGGGTCATATTTAGATAATCCTTTACCATTTTTGTTCTGTATATTCATGGGACATAACATTGCAATATGCATGAGATAAAAATTCTTTTACTGTAATTCTTTTCCCAGTGCAGGTCTGTTATTTCCAGCACAGATTGAAGTAATAGCATAGGGCAGGAGATAGTACATTCACTATTGTATTGGCTGTTCAGTTCATGGTGCAGTTAGTCATGTGCAAAACAGTAAAATAATAGGACAAGCATGTCTCTGACACAACCAGATATTCAGGAGGTGGGAGTGATAACTGAAGAGTAATCTTCAATCCAAGTAATAAAGAAGAAAATACGTGAAATAGCTTCCTGTGCAGGGAAATTAAGCACAAAAGTATCCCACCTGTTTGGAAACTGTAAGAAATAAGAAGAAATGTCCTAGGAATGGGCTACATAAATGAACAAAAATCATGGAGGGAATCTAAATATCACTCAAGCTCTAGTAAGAGTAAAAGCAGGGAAAAGAGGGCATAATTTTTAGGTGATCGTATTTTGCAACCTGCATTGGACTTCAATTATAAATAAATATGCATTTACATACATTTTAAAATAAAATCTGAAGTTTCCCCTTTAAGCCAAGCATTCCTATTCCTTTAAGAAATTCACAAGTAAATTAGATTTTTTAAATACCCTAGAAATTAGTTCTGCATAGTAAATGTTAGGTTACTTGGAAGAAGCTCATCAACATCTGGAAGGAAAAATTGAGAGTGATACTTAATCTCAGAAACAGGAGAGAGATGAGAAATTAGGGTTAATTTTCCACTTTATATAGCCTTAGCTTTTCATCACTCCAGATCCTTAATACCATTCAGCCCTTGAAAATAGTCTTTAATAGAGGCAGTAGATTACCGATGCTATCTGACACCAACCCACGCAGTAACAAGATCCTCCAACAAAAGGTGCTCTGTACGAACCAAATAAAATTATCTTCAAATGCTAAAGCTACAAGGAGTTAATGCCATTCAGACAATATTAATTTCTGCCTAAAATTCCCTTTAGACGTGTTGACTGCAGCATGCTGTGCGGTGCCTGCATCCCAGCTTCCTGCAGCCAGGAGCAGTGCTGCGGACCCAGGGATGGGAGTTGCCAGGCACACGCCATCAGCTGAGTAGCTGTGCCCCACTACTGACACGAATATTTCAGTAACCCGGAGTAATGCACATAAGTGTTACAGACATACAATCCCTTTATGTGTTGCTTATTGATGTTTTCCTGTTTCATGCTTGTCCACTGACAATTTCAGCACTTTCTTTGGCAAGTAAGCTGAATAAGCTGAGGGCCCAGGTGTTAGATATGTTAATTTGAGAAGCAATTGTTTTGGTCTCTGCACTGACATTAGTAGGAATAATGTTCCAACTTAACTTCAGTCAAACAAAAACCTCTAAAAAAGTTCTACGTGTCTTTAACAAGCACACTTTTTTTTTCCTTTTCACATATGCAGCAATTTTGCTTAACTGAAGACATTTTATTAATTGATGTCATGTCAGCAATTGTACCGAAAGGTTTTTGAAAGAGGGCGTTAGATGGGTCTTGAAAGTGACACTTTGCTCTCATTAGCCCTGTGAGACTGCTGAATCGCAGAACAGATCATCTGCTAGTCAAGCTGCTGCCTCATAACCTTGAATTAGGGCCAAATGATCAGTAAGTTACAGATTTCATGTTGCCTTTTTTGGTCCATCCACTAACTCCCACGCATGAAAACAAAAATGTTGCAGAGGAATCTGCTTCTTTCATCACTACAGCTTTCTATTCCCATACAGAGCTCACTGTAATCAAGATTTTCCTCATCTCCCTTACTTATTGCCTTACCTATTGTCACTGGATTCAGCAGAACATTTTCCATTGGATTGTGTGGACTTTGAATCACACAAACTGGGGTCAGCATGTTACAAGGAACTGTACAGTGATACCTTGAAAGCCTTCCTAGAGCTGCATATACGCCAAACAATTTTTCTAAAGAAATTCTTCCTTTGTTAATTGCTTCTAATCTCACACAGGTTTATGGCCCTTCCCTACAAATCTTCATGCAATGGGGTTCTGTCCACTCAGGTGTTGAACAATGTCTAGCCCATACCGCTCCCAAAGCCAGCACGTAAATGCCAAAGGGAAGATGCAAAGTGAGAAGGGGCAGAGAACAGCAGCAGCTGGAGCAGGGAATGAGTTATGTGCCAGAATCGAAGCACAGCAGCAGTCATGCAGGATCTGAATACTTTATCTTCTCTGGCACTTCCAGCTCTCACTTGCTACCTATTCTACTAAATTTCCCCAAGATTCACCAGACAAGATTCATTGTAAAGTGCTCAACTGCAATCTGGGGAATCCATAACCAGAGTGCATACTCAATTTAGTACAATCAGCTCTCAGGAACCACCCCTGCTCTTATTGCATTGTTGACAAACAAAGTTGTTACTCTATCAGGTCTAGTATGCCAACATGGCACTAATTCTGTCTAACCTTCAGAAATTAGAAAAGGTAGCAATTATAGCCTTAAAAAATCACTTTTGAATTGACTAATTAATCATTCATTGCCCATGGCACTAATAAGTCATTAGTTGTATAGCAGCTCATTACAAGGTGCAATACGTAGAAGGACTCATTTATCCAAGTCCTTGCTGAATGTTGATTAGGTTATTTATAGATAATACGTGCTTGTTATGATCAATTATGACTTACATGACTGGGAATGTGTTTTTTCTCTCAAAATGTAACAAGGTAAAGGCTCATTTAAAGCATCTTTATAATTAAAGTATTGTAAAAGAAGCTGTTAATGCAGTATCTCTTTCGGTACTATATCCTCCAGAGGAAGGGATCTTTTGTCTTGCTACATCAAAATCTGTTCCCGTTTGCTCTTTAGTTTGGTTTTTCAATTGCTCTTCTGTCTACTTGAGTTATTCATGCTTCCTGAAGAACTCTGCAATATAAGAACTAAAGTAAAATACTTGCTGTAAACAGACTTTAATGCATGAAGGCAGTTAAGTAGCGTTATTCTAGTTTTATATGCTAATGTTCTGAAGGCTTCAAAAATACAATATGAAGTCAAAGTTATTGGATATATTAACCTCTGTTTTGAAAACACTGTCTGAATTTAAAAGAGACATAATTACCCCAAAGAAAGAGAGGGAGAGAGAAAAAAATATGGTAGCAAGAATATTATGTGTCAACGTTTGCCGATTTAGAGTCACTGAAGTAATTTTTTAATTGTTCCTTTCTAATTTTTGCCTCAAGAACAGAATTTACAACCAAACAATTAAAAACGTGCATTTCTCTCTAAAAAGAGCATAAGTAAAATGCAAAAGCACATCAACTACTCTTTACTTTAAAAAGCCCACAGTAGATTTTATTCCCAATACTGGATTAGATCATGTCTAAGGACAGCACTAAGCACCTCTAGAATAGTTGCTATGGCTTCAGCCAAAAACCCAGCCCTGTTAGCTAGTTGCAGTGGAAAACCCTGTTTGATATAACCCAGCCTGTTGTGCTTGACAAAAACTTCCACACCCAGGCTGCCACAGAGAGGAAAAAAGGGATGGAAGGAAGAGGAGGAGGAGGTGGCAATCTGAAAGGATTCCAGTTATCGTTCTGGAAGAAAAAGGAAGAGGAGGAGAAAAAAAAGAAAGGAAAAAAAAAAAGGAAAAAAGAAAAAAAAATAGAAACCCTAATTGTTCTTGCAGAGAGCAGCTTCAAAAATTGGGTAACTATCCAGAAGCTACATAGGAGTAAAAGAGACAGATCCAGGAGTGGCATGCAACACCTCTGAGCAGGGAAACGGATCATGGAGAAACCAAGGATGATGTTTAATAAATCTGGGACTACTTCTCTCCCTTTCATTCAGTCTTCACTGCCGTCAGTTCAGAACTGTGGTATCTCAAGAGATTTGAGCCACTGAAGAGTTGCCTGGGACTTGCTAATATGAATTTGTCCAACGAAAGATAGGAGGAGTTTATGGTACCCCTCTTACAGAGGGAAGAAGGTAATGCAGGTCTTCTGAGGAAAGATTTCCCAGATACAGCAGAAGATTGTGTTAGCTTTGAAAGTTTGCTCTCCGAGAAGAAGTTTGCCAGCATGATATATAACTATATAAAAAAGGGTTATGTTCTTAAATAAAGCTGGCAGGCACCAAGGGTTCTTTGGCTCTTTTCCACGAAAGTGAGGCTGTATCCAGGGACAGCACTTCCAGATATGAGGAACTGGATGTGGTTCACTGCTTTTTTTCCACAAGTGTGATGTCCCACTGTAGACACCCTGGAGAAATCACCCTTGAAGTGTGAAAATTATCTGAGCAAAGGATAAGGAGTCACTCAAATTTCATGTTCTAAAAGGCCGGGTAAGTGAATCAAACAAGTACTGCAAATGAGTAAATCGCACTCTGATAGTCGTTTTGTCTCTCCTCCAAGTAGTGAGGGAACAAACTGCCATTTATAGTATTGGCATTACTTTACAGTAAGTTCCTATATGCCCTGTGACCCTGCTAATACTCATTCAAGACAGCTGTTGACAGCTTTCTTTGCTGGTCACATAAGGTAAAAGGCCCCAGTTTCTCTGAGTCAATATCCTAACATTTGCTCAGAGGCATCAAAGCCCTCCGTGACATAGAGGAATTCGCTGGAAACTCTATCCACAAGAGCTTGCTGCAGCCAGGGTCTAGCAAAGTATCAAATACGTGCTTAAATCCACCCAACAAAATACGGTGCTTCAAGCATGGAAGAAACATTTAACAGCAAAGTAATCCAAGTGAAATTAATCGTGGCAATTAATCATGCTTATGATATACATGTTTGTTTCTGGGTTATCCCATAGAAGGGAAGACATAGTTATAACTTGATAATTATGTGGTGGTCAGCCTCAAACTCTCACTTGCTTGTAGAAATGCTCCTGTGCGGATTTTTGTATGCCTTAATAAAAGAATGAAAACTTCAACGGTCTGTATATAAAATAACTAAATCAAAAGTATTATTTAAAAATCAAAGGAAAAATATTTCCTAATCCAGTTAAATTAAACTCAATTGGAACCTATTCAGTCATCTTCATAACTGCTTTAAATGGTGATTGTGCAATACTTGCGTGATCAAAGTTAATGTAATATTTATGCAATCAAAGTTAATGTTAAGACATATAACGATTTTACCAGACGAGCTGTGAATATAAATGAGAAATTAACATAATTATTAAAGATCATAATATTTGCATGGAGAAAAAATATTTTTTTGCAGAAGTAATGATTTGTCTCATTATCTCTAACAGAATTCCATGTATTATTTATTTTACGAGAAAACTTCCATATACCAGCTTATGATTTGACCTTTTTGAGTGATTCTTTGAAAGAGCAGCAGTAAAAGAGAGGTGAGGGGGTTTTTTAATAGAATATTTAGGTACATGAACAATTCTGTCTTCAGTGCCTCCTACTCAAATCTTAAGTCCAGTCCACCTTGGTCATTGACTTGAAGAGGAACACACAGGCTTCTTAATTGTCCTCTTGCCTTTTAAGTTTGTATTTTACTGACACATTTTATGGAAGTGCCTTGTCTGAGTGAAGAACAAAAGCCCAAGGGAGTTGCATGCAGCTTCCCCAGAGCTGAGGTCTGTGGTAGGGCTTCCTCTCCCCACACTCTGGATAGGCTCTTGCTCAGCCTCCAAGACAGCAGCCGTCAGGGAGGGCTGTGTTCCTCCCATCAGGGCCTGGCATGGAGCTCTCCTGTCACATAGCAAACAAAGAAGTGATGCCATTGTGCCTGATTTGTCACGCCTGCAGAAACGGAGAGGCATTTTTCACGTGTTGTTCTCTTGCACTCACACACCAGGGAAACGTAATCAGGCTTTGCTTGTTTTTGAAATACAAGCTGGAGAGAAGCCACAAAGGTGAAATCTCATCAAATCCTAAACTTTGCAAAGGTTTTATATTCTGAACTTATACATGAGGTTTAGGATATCAGAAAAGTAAGGATTTGCCTTCATTTTTAAGATTCCCACAGACTGTTTATCCATTAGTAACTACGGAAGAACATTTTTATTTTTCCTCATAATTTCTATTAATTATGCTCTATTTCCTTCTAATTGTCTTTTAGATTTGTCCCAAAAGCCTAGTTCTTAAAAATCCCAAAATATACTCCACCTGTACTAGAATGATTTTGATTTCATGTCTCTAAAACGCCCACCAAACATCAAAGAGTGAGATGTTTGCCTGCGTTGTTGTGGGCTTAACCATTCAGCATAAAGAGGATATCTTCTTATGATTCCATGTCACAGATAGAAATAATTATTAGCTGTGTATATTTCTAATCAGGATTTGTGTAGACCAGAGGTAGCTTTAAGACTAGAGTATGTGACAGCTCTCAGAAGTCACTCACAATTTTATCTTTAATTAATGAATCCTGAACAGCTTAGTTTCAATGAAGCTGGCCTCATAAATGTTGGCATATTTAAACATACATATTTGATAATGGTAAGGGTGAAATGTGCTTCTGAAATTCTGTGGAGTTTGTTGACGTGTTTTATACATATACATAACCATGTACACAGTCAGAACATAGATAGGTTTTCTCATAATTTGTACCAATAATACTACCAGTACACCTTCTGCATGCAGATTTGTAATGAAACTGTATTTATTTTATAGTATTATACTGACACCAACTCTTCTGTGCTCAAACAATAAAAAATAATGAGAGGTTGTTCTATAACTGTATAATTTATGAATACTGTAGTTATTTCAGGAGATTATCTTTGTCCTCATGCAAATTATTTATTTTGTGCCTACTTATAGTGTACCCTTTGAAATTAAATTGAAATTATGGAATGCCTTAAAGCCTGACTATCCTGTACCAGCTGTCTCAGTCAGCTGGCTCATCAGTCAATACAGACTGCAAATCACAACTATATTTGACCCTGATTGGGAGACTATTTTGGGAATTGTGCCAGTGTAATGAACAAGTTGTACTGAAGAGATCATAGTCTTTATAACTGGTGAAATGAAGACCACAAAAATAATCACGGCTACACAATGATGACTTCTGTTTAAAAAAAAAAGCGATAGCCAAAAAAGCTTTTACGAAAACTCTCATAGCCAGACTTCATCCTATTTTTCTCTCCAAACACTGTCCTGCTGCTTTTCCTTTTCCCTTCCCTTCCCTTCCCTTCCCTTCCCTTCCCTTCCCTTCCCTTCCCTTCCCTTCCCTTCCCTTCCCTTCCCTTCCCTTCCCTTCCCTTCCCTTCCCTTCCCTTCCCTTCCCTTCCAATTTTTTTATTCCATCCTCTAAAACATTACCTCCTTCCCAGCTGTCTTGAAGCTCTTACTGGCCAGCCGCAAGAACATGCCCACTAGACGCTGCTCTGGCTTTCAGTCTCGTTTCCTTCCTTGTTAACTGAAAGCTTCTGGCAAAAAAATGTTTGTTTATTTATTTATTCTTGAGGAAATCATGTGTCGCAGGCTGCTGATGTGTTTTACATCACTGTAGTTTTTTTAGTATCAGAGAGGAAGCTTTGAGAGTTTTAGGTGGGTGTTTTTCCTTTTGGCTAATATTACTAAGTACGCACTAAGGTTCATTCATGTGCAAACCTCTGTTAAGGTCTAGTACCACAGTCTAACTGTTTTTTACTGGAGGAAATGTACTGGAGAACTTATTTTTAAATGAAAACATAAATCATACAGATGTTTTTTTCTACATACACACACATACTCCCCAGTTAAACTGTGCAATTTACACCTGGATTGCTAAAACACTCTTTTTCTATAGTCCTGAAAATGGCAATGACTTGTCACCATGTCATGCTGTATTCTGTCACTGGGCCTCTTTATTGACCCCATAATCATAACATCTCTGTGATTTTAGTTCTGTTCAGATGCACGTAGTCACCCAGACACATAAATCCCAGCTGGTTCCCTCACACTCTCAGTAGACTTTTCCAATATGCAGCTTTCATGATTTCATCCATAACCTAAAGGTACCTGCCAACCTGTCTCACTGTTTTCCTTCAAATCACAAATTCTGCCTTTCCTTTGCTGCAATGCAAACACAAGCCCTGACAAAACTATTGTCACTCATACTAACATTACCTCAATGTGCCTTCGCAGCCAGTCTGCCTGCACTTGCCAATGAGCTGTCTTAAATCTAAATTGCCTGCCTCTGTTCTTCTATTTGCACAATACCTAGTGCAGTGGACACAAGAACACTGCCTGTGCTGCTTCGAGGCTTTATACTTACAATAAACAACAATAATTTTGAAGTACCTAGTACCTAGATTATCTTGCTAGTAAGGGAAATGGAGGTATGAATGAAACGACACTGTTTTCTTTTTAAATACTGTGACAGTTCTTTCTTTTCTGGGCTTATCTGAAGCAAATCTTATTTTGCCTTGAAGTAAGTGAATTATTTTCCTTGAAAAGTTTGTTTATAGATAGGATTTACCATAAAAATTACTCTACTTAAATACTTCATTTTCAGATTTTAGTTCAAAATTCAGAATAGTTTTGTAGAAAATGAAATATAACATAATACATGTTCTTTGATCTCTGTTTCCACCAGGAGGGAAAGAGGAAGAAAGAGGTAGAACAGTATTTACTGTGCAAATGTATGTATCTTCCTCATTTCAAGAATATCATGCAAGGAATCTCCGCGACACATCTCTCTCAGAAAGCCGCTTGCTCATGGCACTCACCCAAGCTGCTTTTCTCATTGCTGAACTTGAAATGCTCTCTCACCTTGGCGTGGTTTCAACTATGTCAGTTAAATCAGAAAGAGGGAAAGTCAGGCCAAAAGCAAAAACACCTTTCCTGGAGAGATATGATGCTGACCCAGAAATAACATTGAGCAGTCAGAATATCGTTGCTACATGCAGTATGGTTTTAATAGAGGAAGAATGATCTAGTGGTATCTGTGCATATTCAGTCATTGTGTTTCCGGCTGTCATGGTGTGCGCTTACTAGAAAGACATTTAAATAAGGAAAAGGAAAAATGATGTGTAGCACATGAAGTGTTCTGCTTGCTACTCTGCAATACAGCATAGTGCAACATTTAATCATTGACAAGCGTCATTCTTTTATTATTAATAATCCATATGGAAAGTACATTGCTTGCACTAGAATTTTTAGCAACTTATTTTAACTATGCATTTTCATACATTTGGGTATATTAATAACAATAATGCTTTCCTCTGCAGAAATGCAAATATTGAAGCACATTATAGTCAAGGCTTTTACAGTAAAGGTACAGAATAGATTCAGGAAGTAAAAAACACGCCCTTATATTAAGGATTTACTTAAATAAAATTCTTCAAGTTGGTAACAAATTCCTTTTGGATTTTTTTTTTTTACATTATTATTCTCACAGTTGTAGTAGGTGTCAATAGGCTTTTCGTCATATCTGTTGTGTATACAAAATACACAGAAATTAATCCAAATCCTAAGCATAGTAAGCATAAATGGGCTGAGAAAGAAAATTATCCAATAAGAAAAAAATTATTTTGTTCTTTTGGATCCAGATGGTATTAGATAGTATTTCAAAAGCATTCATTTCTGACCTAACTTTATTTTCAGTTATATCAGCTCAGCCTATGAAACTGCTCATTACTCAGTGATTTTGAAAACCCTACCCAAGGTGCAAAGGAAGAAGATAAATTACCAAGTCAAAGCTCAACATGGTTTAATTGGCTATTTTGTTATTTGTATCTCCTAAGAAACCAACCACTCAAATTTTTATGTTAATCAAAAAGTGCATTTTTCCATTTGTTAAATTATTAACCTACACTAAACTTACATTAAGTCAATAAAAATGTGAGGCTTTCAATATCCATGTTGTCAGCAGTTAATATAGAAAAAGATGAAATCATTAAGTTGATATAGAAG
This sequence comes from Tauraco erythrolophus, assembly GCF_009769465.1. Taxonomy (NCBI): domain Eukaryota; kingdom Metazoa; phylum Chordata; class Aves; order Musophagiformes; family Musophagidae; genus Tauraco; species Tauraco erythrolophus. The sequence continues at coordinate 27,758,642 of NC_141468.1, read as the reverse complement.
TCTGAGTGCAAATAATTTATGTAAATACATAATGAAATATTCTTGTTCATCTCAGTCAATGACCAGAAGAGGCAAATGCCAAGTTCTTCCTAAAGATGGTTGTTGTTTCTTCATTATTCACAAATTGTGGGACACAGTTAAGACATAGTTAATAATGTTGGTGTGTTAACACCATGCCCTACTCCTTACACACAGTTTTCACTTCAATGTACCCAGCAAGAAAAGGATATTATTTAATTTTCTCTTAAAGCTCCATCTTTGATAGGACAGTGTAACACATTCTATTTGCAATGTGCATAAATTGATAAACATGTTGCTTTGGGATTTTGATATCACCAGTTGAAATGAAATGTGTACCTGTTCTGTATATTCATGCAGTTTAATTTGAACCTAAATAGTAAGAGTATATTTAGTAGTCTGCTTCAATCATTCTGTGTCGTTGTGTATTACTAAAGATCTCAGAATTTGTCAAATACATTCATTAAACATGACACTTGCAAGGACAGAGTAGGCTTTTTCTTGTACTAGCTCTCCATTGGGAACAGCATATTTCATGGTGAATTTTTCTTGATGAAGTGATAGCAGTGTTGAGCTATTTTAAAATATATTTCCCATTTTTCTACATTGCTTATAATGATTGGAGACTAATGCAAGTGTCACTTCCTATAAAACTGAAGTTTTAATGAGAGGAAATTAACTGGCTCAGTATTGTTAGTAATATAATTTTAAAAGTCTTTAAGATGCTGATTCAAAAAGTCTTCCATTAAAAAGAGTCTGTTTAACATACATAGCTCTAATTTTCCTACATGAGATTTTTAAATTGTCTAAGTATCCTCTCTAGAACATTTAATATTTCATCTCCTTTGCAAAAAAAAAAAAATTAAATAGGACAAGTTTATATAGGCTATGGTTACAATATTTTGTTTTACTTCTGTCAAAGAACATATGTCTACTATACATAGTGTGTAACAAAAGTGAATATGAATAAATATCTTTATAAGCTACATATACATTGTGCTAAGTCCAATTTATGAGTTGTAAAATATTTTCACCAATCAGTTTTTTCTTTAGGAGTGCAGTATTCACAGTAGGACATTATTAGTGGAAGAAATGTATCTGAAAGCTTGTTGCATAATCATTAGGAAGTTTGTCATTTCAGAAATCGCACCAGGGTGGGAAGGAGTACATACTCAGGTGCCTTCATGATGTTCTATGTTGGTTCTGTGTAACATTATAGTATTTCGGGCATACAGCCTTAGGGAGATTGATTTTGTATAGTTGACTGTCATGCTATTTAATGACACTTTAGTTGTCAGACCTTATCCGAAAGAAGGAAGATAAATGAGAGAAATAAACATAAATGATGAGAGAAGAAAGTTCCACAGGAATATTTCTAAGAGATGACATACTGTGCTCAGAACCTGTGTTTAGCTACCGAGCTAGGTTTGTGCACAAACCTGCATCTGATGAACATCCCAAAAATCTCAACACTTTCTGGTTATCATACCGATTCTCCCTGGTAATCAATATACCATTGAGAAATAATACTCTAGCAAGGGCACCTGACTAACAGTACCAGTTCATGGCTGTTAAGGAATGTGAATCCTTCTGTAATAGCTGGTAATTTGGGGTATCTGGAGGCCAAGAATGATGTTTAGCAAAGCACACTAACTTTTTATGGCTTTTCCTATAGTACAGGCATCTCTTAATTGTACAGGAAAAAAACTAATTATTAATAACTAGTGATGAGAACTAATCAAGTAATATATTAATTAATTTAATTTCATTTCCCATGGTAATATCTCCAGCTCATTTATATTTGATTTACATGGAGTATAAATGGACCTTAAGGGCTGTATTAATTAAATAATATGAAAAACTCCAAAAAATTAGAAACAACAAAAGTACTTTATAATTACCAGTAAGAAGTGACTTCATTTCCATCTTTTTCTAATTCATCTCATAATATTAGGTTTCGTACATTTGGGGCTAGGACACCAAAGTGACAGTTCGGCACATAAATTCAAAATTTGGATCCTCTAGTCCTTACTCTCCTATGATCTCCCTCCTGAAATATTTTGAGTCCTTCCAAGAAAGTCTACAGAACCTTTTGTTCTGATGCTGGGCAGGTCCTAAAGTTACTGAACACCTTGGTCTCTAATCTCCAACAATATTTATTCTGTGGAAGATCCCCTTGGCTCTCCCACCAGCATGATGTCATCAGGAGGATGGTCATGCTCTCTTCCCCTCCCCAGCCCTTCTCATAGCTAGAATATTTGCCTAGTAATTGGGATATCTTGTTTCAAATCTTTTCTTAGCCCTGCCAGGGAGAAGGTCCAAACCAAGTCCTCTCACATCTAAGTTAGTCTCTACCCACTGAGCTAAAAGGCAATAGAAGCTGGCACACTTCCAGTTTTTCTTTTGAAATGCTATACTTTTTACTAATTAAATAGATTTTTTCAGTGTTTTAAGGATGATCCAACCCAGCAACTGGTGTAAGTGAGATATCACCTAGCCTCTATTTCCACTCAGGCTGAAGCCAGGCAATTTGGCCCTAAGACCATTGAAACAAGCCATGTGTAGGGCCACCCACAGAAACATGGCTGCCTAGGAGCTTCACTAGGAGAAAGCGAAGTGCCAGCGCTGGAGGAGTGTTCTTAAGGTATGCGCTTTGCACTCAGTTGTCAAAATGACATTTGAGGTCTAATCTGCTGTGCAAATCTTAACCCTAAAGTTCTAATCTTAACCTATTTTCCTAGGTCACTGTAAATTCTTTAGGTTTACAAACTAGCTTTAGGTTTACAAGCTGACAAAGGAAGCAACCGAAGTGTCAATATACTAAAGTCTTGTTTGTTCTCTTTAAAGCCCATTAACCTCTGTTAAAAAGTCTCCCTATGACAAGGAATTGTCAGTCTCAATTAGCACTGCCTCTTTTCCCTTTGAAACCCTCATGCCTGCTCTCTCAGCATTTAGGTGTTTACAATAGAGATACACTAAGGAAATTGCTCTGTTTAACTAATTCCTTTGCAACAATTTGTACAATTCATTTCTCACTGGAGTAAGACAAGACCCCTGGCAGTTGCCATCTCAGGAATAAAGCCATTCCATGTTTCTTCTTGAAGAAGCAGCATCCATCACCAAAGTGTTTAAGGCATTTCTGGAATCAAGATTTCTGAAAGTGCTTCATGCTACAATCCTCATCAACTTTCTTAGTTGACTTAAAATGCTTCTTAAAATAAAAAGCATATCTACAGTCCCAGCTGAATTCAGCTTTTATGAATTACAAATAATCCATTAGAATATTAACATATTTTATGGGGAAAAAACTAATTAGAATTATGTTTTATTTGTTTTATGTCAACTTTGACAAGGAAACAAGTTAGCATTAAGAGAAAGTATTAATAACCAGTGAATTCCTAATATTTTGGAAGACTGTGTAAGGATGTTTATACCTGAGAAAATTTTCTAGCTGAGTTAATGATGGATTTTTTTGGAAGTGTGCAGCCACATTTGAATAAGAATATGGTGCCATATTTCTAGAAGAAGCATGGTGCAGACACCATCATGTAGGACTGTGACTGTGTCTATAATATTAAAAAATGCAGACCTGTAACCATTCTCTGGCCCTACGATTTAAAGGCATGACACAGCTCACATCCACAGAACTAGTTTTTTTTCCCTTATGCAGAAATAGAGTGGTGGGAAGAGCATGTAGGACGTCATTCTCTGTATTGTAGGATGGCACCATTTGGGACTCCTTGCACTGGCACAGCCCAGAGCTGACCCAAGAACCATGCTAACAGTTGGACAACACGCATGACCTTGAGCAGCTTCACCAAGGCTGTTTTACTCGCTAGTATAGATGTCATTCTAAGGCAAATTTTATCCTGAAGCTGTGCAATAGTAATTGCCTTATTTGGAAGGCTGGTCGCCATATAGTTAAAACCTAACTCAATCCAAACACAGACCCAGCACTATTGTCTTCTGGTGACATATTAATATCTAATAGATGAAGATGGAAGCACACTTCGATGCTCCTATTCCTTCAGTCTACAGACAAAGCATCATAAAGAAAATTATCATAGCCACACAGTCCTCAAACCTTATGAAGCTAAGGTGCTGATTTTGATTGTGCCACCAGACTTTACACCATTCATTTACATGGAATTTTTTCAATGGAAATTATTTTCAAAATGGAATATTGGATTCTCAGGCTTGTGTGCATTGAGGTCTCCACGAAGTATTAGACATAACTATGAACAACATATGTTTCTAAATTCAGTGCCATCCAGAGGGACCTTGACAGGCTGGAGAGGTCAGGCTGTATGAACCTCATGAAGTTCAACAAGGCCAAGTGCAAGGTCCTGCACGTGGGTGGGGGCAATCCGAAGCACAAGTGCATGCTGAGCGGAGAACAGATTGAGAGCAGCCCTGAGGAAAAGGACTTGAGGTTGTTGGTTGATGAGAAGCTCAACATGAGCCGGCAATGTGCACTTGCACCCCAGAAAGCCAATCGTATCCTGGGCTGCATCCAAAAAAGCATGGCCAGCAGGTCGAGGGAAGTGATTCTGCCCCGCTACTCAACTCTCGTGAGACCCGACCTGGAATACTGCATTCAGCTTTCGGGTCCTCAACATAGGAAGGACATGAAGCTGCTGGAGCTGGTCCAGAGGAGGGCCACAAAGATGATCCAAGGGATGGAACACCTCTTCTATGAAGACAGACTGAGAAAGTTGGGATTGTTCAGCCTGGAGAAGAGAAGGCTCCGGGGAAACTTTATAGCATCCTTCTAGTACCTAAAGGGAGCCTACAAGAAAGCTGGAGAGTGACTTTTTACAAGAGCAGGTAATGATGGGATAAGGGGCAATGGTTTTAAACTGAAAGAGGGGAGATTTTGATTAGATATAAGGAAAAACTTCTTCACTCTGAGGGTGGTGAGGTTCTGGAACAGGTTGCCCAGAGAAACTGTGGATGCCTTACCCCTGGAAATGTTCAAGGCCAGGTTGAATGAGGCTTTGAGCAACCTGATGTAGTGGAAGGTGTCCCTGCCCATGGCAGGGGGGTTGGAACTAGATGATCTTTAAGGTCCCTTCCAATCCAAACCATTCTATGATTCTATGATTCTATGATTCTATTATTCTATTATTCTAGTTTTTAACTTTAGACTGAAGTTGACAGTGCCAGTTGTCATTCAGTTAAAATAAATTCTCTTAGGCCTTACAAACTTCTTAGAGTTCAACAGAGAGCAGATCCACATTTGCAAAGTAAGTTCTATAGCAAAACAAATCTCTTCTAAATTTTAAAAATATAATAGAGTTTCTTTCAAATTCTCGCACACTTATTGTCTTCTCTAAAAAAGTCTGTTTGGATCATGATCTCACACCAACACTTCTTTCTTCATATGAATTGTTTTTGGAAAGTGTTTAACCAAAGAAAGCAGGAATTTAATCTCTAGTAAGGGAAGACAATTTTGTGAAGAATGTGGGAGTTTTATGTAACCTCTTGTTTATTGGCAATAAATAAGCACAAGTACTTCACTGGTAAAAGAAAGAATTTTGACACATTTTGCTATTGAAAATAATAACGAAAACAAGGATTTTTATTTTGGTGTATGCATTGATCCTCACTTTGCCTTTTTCCAAATACACTTCCTTACATGGGTATAATGAATCTTTCGACTATTATGACTAGAATAGTCCAACTATCAAACTCATAATCTATAGCTGAGTGAATTTATGAACTATGGTAAATTCTAATGATTTTTCTACAGTATAGTTATATGCAGCACAGCTCTGACCGGCAACAGCTACATTTGCACTGTTCCCCTCCAAGTCGTTTATGGCACAAGTGGTATGAGAGGGCTACAAGCTTCCAAAGTCATGAGTTTTCATTCATGTCCTGCTCAGTTGTTTTTGAGCGTGTCTTTCAAAATTCATGGAATACCTGGGGAGGGTAATTGTCCAGGCATTTTTCGAAGATGTGCAGACGAAGAGACAAGTCTCTGACAACTGAGCCATCTGATCAAAGGTTAGAGACGTGCACATTCCAGTAATGTACAGTTTAAATTAAGCATATGAATTAAGAGCCTTGATTAGGTGGCTGGGCTATCATGTACCATGCATACAGAGAGTTATCCCTATGAGCAGTATGTGACTGTATAGATATTCAGTCAGGATTAGGTTTTGTGTACATTAAAGTGAGATGAATATCCTGGTGTGTCATAACCTGTGAACTGCCTTCGTCATGATGTGAGGCAACATTTTCACACATCTTGGAGATTCCTAATGTATTAGAATTAAGTGGTCTCTTGAGTCCCTTAAGCTCAGTGTCAGGTTGATCTTTTACTTGAATTAATAAAGAATTTCACCCACTGTGGTGATCATAAATTTTCCAGTCGTTCTGATAATGCAGTTTTTCTCCAGAAGCAGATAAGTGGTGTTGGATGTATTAATACTTGCTTCCTACTTTGAAGAGATATTTGGATGTCATGAGTGGAAGAAGAAAAAAATGATTTGACTATCTTTGCTGTGGATTCTTACTCATTTTCCACTGGTACTCAATGCTCAGTTTTTATTGGTATGTTAACATCACTATATGCAAATTTTAAACATGACAGTGGAATATCTCCCAAAAGTGAATTTCAGCTTGTACTATTGACAATCTGCTATGTGTTGGCTAGTTACACCAGTCATATGTTAAGTAATTGTGTTAAAGCTCTTTTGGAATCAGGAAACGTAAAACAGGACTGTGTAACTACCAACAGGCAAACAGTAATTTACTGTTTACAATTTTTGAATAACCATCGTATTCAAATACACTGCAAAATTTGCAAACAGAAGTGAAAGTACAATGATGAAAATAAAATACTCAACATCTTCTACTACAAAGTAGCAAGAGATTTTAAAAATTTGTCCCTGGAATTAGCTGGGAAAATTCTTTCATTTTGGTGTTTTGCTAATAAATGTTTGTATTCTGTTGTCATTGTGATTACCTCAGAATCACTTCTGGCTTAACCAGAGGCAAAGAAAGAATAAAATTCAGAATATAAAAATCAAGTTAACTTCAGTGATGTATATGTTTTAAATCATTAATCTCAATAAGGTTAATATCTTAGATGAGTATATTAATATTCATTCTACATATACAATTTGAGAGACATGAGATCATGTCTAGAATATTATGGTTCTAAAACATTTCTGTATTGACACTACTCTATCATTCAGCATGTTTTCTTAATAATATTTCGTATTTATACATCGTGGTTTCTTGTAATTTAATTTTGTAGATATGGTTATTATTAAAAACCTCCCTTTTGTTTGCAATTGGTTCCTTTGAGTAACATAATTACTATACAACACAAGTTTTTATACTTGTAAATTTAATTTGAAAAACTTGAAACTCCCCAAAAAAGTGATCGGAAGTATGTTCTTAATGAAGAGATAATGTCAATGCCAACAAAAGTTGTCTTAGGTTAATGGTCTCCAGCTGCCACATTAATGCTGAGGCAGAGTCAAGACATTTATTTTCAGAGTTGGAAACATTGATCTTATGACAGTGCTCATTCCTATTTTGTCAAGAAATTGATGAAGAGTTAACCATTTTATCAGATGAATTGCGGTGCAAGAGAGTGACAGATGTTCATGTAATAGTATTCATTCGCTTCGTCCTGAATTGACCTTATTTATCCAATCAGGTGCTAGATTAAATTTGAAAGTAAGTCACACTATTTACAAATGGGACTCTTATCATAATGGTAAGTGAAAGAAAAATGATTGTGGAATAAGAGATGACAATATTGGTCATCTCTCTCTTATAAAAACATTCACCCTTATCGCTGCAATATAAAAGGAGTGTTCTAAGGTTTAGGATTCGTTTCATGTGTAATACATAATTTACATGTCTAACTTCCACAACATTCATCTGCACTGAATGTATCCATTTCCTATGCATCAATGGAGCCGTCAAAATATCAATATGATGATTAGAGAAATAGATTATCTCAGATGAATGGTTGGCTTAAACCATTAACTTCCATAACATAACATTATACAGTCAACAAATAGCTGAATGTTGCAATGTGTTCTAGAGCTTACCAATATTATATTACAAACTAGAAGCTGAGGTTATTCAGAAAGGCAAAATATACATAAATTAATTCACTTTTCTTCTTGATTATTGTCCCTCTCATTTCTGTGAAAGGAACATTATTGTTTAATGAAGCAGAGACGCAGTTTTACAGAAGTCCAAATTTTGAGCTTTTCAATTGTACTCAGATTTGACCTTCAGTGTTTTTTTCAAAGACAAAACACCCAAGTGTCATAAAAGTAGGGGCTACTTGTTTAGGGTCCCACTGTTGCCAAAGGAGAAAGACTGGCTCCATAAGAGTTCAAATAAAAAGAAAGCTAGTAACAGTGCTCTGTGTCTCGCTCAGAAGTCTATTTCTACCTATAGACTACTGGAAAAGCCTAGAGAGTCTATCTTCTTAAATGAAGCACCTAAAATAGGCTTGGTTTTCACATACTGGGTTTTTAAAGTTTTTTTTCTTCACATGGCCACTTCCCTGTAGGAGCTTCAGCTCCTACAGTGAAATTACGAATTGGAAGAGCTCCCAATAGCCCACACCAAGTTTTCACTTCAGAGATGATGCTGTTCAGAAAACTTTGTAAAGTAAGTATAGCTGCTGCAGTTTTTTTGCCCTTTAATCCCTCAGGGGGAAGAGGTAATCTAATACACTGAAATTTTAAAATCACATTACATTGTCAGAAGCACGTTTCTGTTTCCTCAAGGCATTCTTACTGAGATGTTAAATTCACTGTGAAGTTTAACATTTAGCCACTTGTTCTACATGACAAATGGAGATGGGAGTGGCCATCAGGTCCTCAGAAACAGCATATTCGGAAAAGTACATTTCGAGTTCCTTTTTTTAAGTAGACTAAAGAAAGTAATCAATCTTTTTCTCCTTGGGTCAGTTAAAGCTAGAGATTTTATGAAGTTATAAGACAGTGTTTTCCTGATTTGTATGAGCATGTCTTAAATCAATGTTTATCTTTATGGACTTTTTTAGTTACAATTTCTCCAATGCAAGTTTCACTTTGAAAAATGTAATGGCTCCTAATAAAGAAAGAAAATGATCGATTAAAAAAAAAAAAGGAAACAAAAATAAAGCCTGCAAAGTAAAAATAAAAAGTAGGAGAAAACGTGCAGAAAAAGGTTAAATAAGGGATTTTAAACACTTTGTTTTGTTGGAAGAAAAATTAATATGAATTTGAGGAACTTCATTATGAAGGAAAAAAATCCAAAACAGCGCTTAGGCAAATAACATCAAAGCCATAGAAACAAATTTAAATCAGTTTAAAACTTTCTGTGCTATTCCTATGCTTTTTTTAGTACCATTTTAATGCAGTTAAAAGTAAACAGTATGAAACCCTGCTTCCATAGATCTGAAGCAGAGTTTAGCCATTAAGTTCCATAAAACTTGAATTTAAAGACAGATCACAAGGCAAAGATGCTTTGTTGGAAATAAAATTCTTTGGCAACTTAGATATCAAAGAGGAAAAAGCTGCAAGCTGAAGGCTTTCATTTCCTTACAGATTTAAGGATCCCTGCATCCAAATGCTGCGGTGAGCCCTCCATATTCCCACAGCAGCAAGCATGGAGGCAGTCTCTGGAGGCACTAGACCATCTGAAATGCCCTTTGTTGCCCAAGTCTCCTGCTATTTTCCTCTGTTGAGTCATCCTCCCACTGTGGGCAGCTGTGGGACACTTGAGACTTGCTGTGTTATACTCCACATTGACCCCCAGCTACTGGTTTAAGATGGACTTTGCCTCACTCACCACCTTTATCTCTACACATCACTGCTGTAATGTAGTATCTATAGAAGCTGTAGTACTTAAGCTTTCTTTAAAGCCACTGGAGAGAAACAGGCATTTGCAGGTTGCAGTACATCCTCCCAGATGAGGGTGTCTGCATTACGAATGATGCCTCCATGACTTTAAAGGATCATAGAATCATAGAATGGTTAGGGCTGGAAGGGATGTCTACAAAAGACAAAAAAACCCTACATAGACATCTGGAATTAGTCAGATAAATCCTACTCCCTCTAGCAATACATGTAATCCTCACAGAGCATTCTCCACTTTCTACCACATTCAGATCAATTTAGTATTTTTTCAGTAAGGTAAAGATTACACAAGCCTGCTCTTAACAATCCTTACCTAAAATAAAATTACATTAACAACAGTCTTTTTTTCCTCAAGGTTAAAGCAGGGGTTGTTTAAATATAGAATAATAGAATCATAGAATGGTTAGGGTTGGAAGGGAGGACCTCAAAGATCATCTAGTTCCAACCCCCCTGCCATAGGCAGGGAAACCCTCCACTACACCAGGTTGCCCAAAGCCTCATCCAACCTGGCCTTGAACACTTCCAGGGATGGGACATCTACTTTTCTGGACAACCTGTTCCACTGCCTCACCACCCTCAGAGTGAAAAATTTCTTCCTTGTATCTAATCTAAATCTGCCCTCTTTCAGTTTAAAGCCATTTCCCCTTGTCCTATCACTACATGCCCTTGTATAAATTCCCTCTCCAGCTTTCCTGTAGGCCCCCTGTACTGGAAAGCTGCTATAAGATCACCCCGGAGCCTTCTCTTCTCCAGGCTGAACAGCCCCAACTTTCTCAGCCTGTCTTCATAGCAGAGGTGCTCCAGCCCTCTGATCATCTTCGTGGCCCTCCTCTGGACTCGTTCCAGCAGCTCCATGTCCTTCTTGTGTTGGGGACTCCAGAGCTGAACGCAGTATTCCAGGTGGGGTCTCACGAGAGCTGAGTAGAGGGGCAGAATCACTTCCCTCAACCTGCTGGCCACGCTCCTTTTGATACAGCCCAGGATACGGTTGGCTTTCTGGGCTGCCAGCGCACATTGCCGGCTCATGTTGAGCCTCTCATCCACCAGCACTCCCAAGTCCTTTTCCTCAGGGCTGCTCTCAATCCATTCTCCGCCCAGCCTGTACTTGTGCTTGGATTGCCCTGACCCATGTGACCTTGCCCTTGGCCTTGTTGAACATCATGAGGTTCTCACAGGCCCACCTCTCCAGCCTGTCAATGTCCCTCTGGATGGCATCCCTTCCCTCCAACGTGTCCACAACAGCACACAACTTGGTGTCATCTGCAAACTTGCTGAGGGTGCACTCGATCCCACTGTCCATGTCTCCAACAAAGATGTTAAATAGCACTGGTCCCAGTACTGACCCCTGAGAAACACCACTCGTCACTGGCCTCCACATGGACATTGAACCATTGGCCACAACTCTGAGTGCGACCATCCAGCCAGTTCCAATTCCATCCACCGAGTGGTCCATCCATCAAATCCATCTCTTTCCAGTTTAGAGACAAGGATGTCATGTGGGACAGTATCAAATGCTTTGGATAAGTCCTGGTAGACGATGTCAGTTGCTCTTCCCCTATCAATGCTGTAACCTCATCATAGAAGGCCACCAAATTAGTCAGGCAGGATTTACCCTTAGTGAAGCCATGTTGGCTGTCACCAGTCACCTCCTTATTTTCCATGCGCCTTAGCATAGTCGCCAGGAGGATCTGCTCCATGATCTTGCTGGGCACAGAGGTGAGACTGACTGGCCTGTAGTTCCCTGGGTCTTCTTTTTTCCCCTTTTTAAAGATGGGGGCTATGTTTCCCCTTTTCCAGTCATTGGGAACTTCACCATACCGCCATGACTTCTGAAATATGATGGATAGTGGCTTAGCAACTTCATCTGCCAGTTCCCTCAGGACTCGCAGATGCACCTCATCAGGTCCCATGGACTTGTCCACCTTCAGGTTCCTTAGATGGTCTTGAACCTGATCTTCTCCTACAATGGGAGGTTCTTCATTCTCCCAGTCCCTGCCTTTGCCTTCTGTGCCTTGGGCTGTGCAGCTGGAGTTCTTGTCAGTGAAGACTGAGGCAAAGAAGTCATTGAGTACCTCAGCCTTCTCCATATCCCGGGTAGCCAGGTCTCTCGTTTCCTTCTGTAAAGGGTCCACGTTTTCCTTAGATCTCTTTTTGTCACTGACGTATCTATAGAAGTTTTTCTTGTTGCCCTTGATGTCTCTGGCCAGATTTAATTCTGTTAGGGCTTTAGCTCTCCTAACCTGATCTCTGGTTGCTCAGACAATTTCTCTATATTCTTCCCAGGCTACTTGTCCTTGCTTCCACCCTCTGTAGGCCTTCTTTTTGTGTTTGAGTTTGTCCAGGAGCTCCTGTTCATCCATGCAGGCCTCCTGGTGTTCCTACCTGACTTCCTCTTGGTTGGAATGCACCGCTCCTGAGCTTGGAGGAGGTGATCCTTGAATATTATCCAGGTTTCTTGGGCTCCTCTTCCCTCCAGGGCTTCATTCCATTGTACTCTACCAAGGAGATCCCTGAAGAGGCCCAAGTGTGCTCTCCTGAAATCCAGGGTAGTGAGCTTGCTGTGCACCATCCTTGCTTCCCTAAGAATCTTGAATTCCACCATTTCATGATCACTGCAGCCAAGGCTGTCCTTGAACATCACATTCTCCACCAGCCCCTCTTTGCTGGTGAGAACGAGGTCCAGCAAAACACCTCTCCTCGTTGGTTCCTCTACCACTTGGAGAAGGAAATTATCATCCATGCATTCCAGGAACCTCCTGGATTGCCTATGCCCTGCTGTGTTGTCCTTCCAACAGATATCGGTGTGGTTGAAGTCTCCCATGAGGACCAGGGCTTGTGAACGTGAGGCAGCTCCTATCTGTCTGTAGAGGGCCTCATCCACCCAATCTTCCTGGTCAGGTGGTCTGTAGCAGACCCCCACTACTATGTCCCCTCTCCCTGCCCTGCCTTTAATCCTAACCCATAAACTCTCAGCTGGCACCTCATCCGTCCCCAGGTGCAGCTCCTTGTGCTCCAGCTGGTCTTTGACATAGAGGACAACTCCTCCTCCTCTTCTCCCCTGCCTGTCCTTCCTAAAGAGCCTGCACCCTTCTATTCTGACACTCCAGTCATATCCTCTATTTGACATAGTAATCTGGATTTAGCAGTGATTTGATCACAGGGAAACTTTGCAGTCCCTAAAAGATAAAAAGCCCAAATAAAAACATTGCGGATATTGAGAATACTGTGAAAATGGGCACTCTACTATGTAATCCAGATCTAAAGAAAAAAACAGTTCTAGAATAAATGGAAAAAATAAGGTGAAAAAAAACTACTATGCATTAGGATTAAATAAATTTTTCATAGCACATGATTAGACTTGAATATCTGATCTTCTTCTATTAGGAAAATGAGGATGTGATTGATGGAAGGCGAACATTTTAATATACACCCCCTAGATCTTGGCAAGATACTTTTCTGGTTTCTCAGAATTATCTTCTGCCCCAAAGCATATTCATAAATCATTCAATGTTGATATAAAAATGGCTTGTTTCCACAGAAAATCTTGTTTCTGAGACTCTGGAGTGATGCTGTAGCATGTTTTATTACATAAATCTTGTAACAGATTAATCAATCTGAAGAATTTAGGTCATCTTCGTTTTAAAAGTTACACTAAAATGCTTGCTAACTTTTCCACAGCCAGTTGAAATTATTACCTATTCATATGTTTCGAAGTATTGTATGCTTGTCACAAAGCTTCATCAACTTATCAGTTAAACTTCAAGGAATTTATATGAAATAAATTTCTGAAAATCACAGCTACAGCATAGCTGGAAGAACCATAGTATAAAGAAAAGTCATAAAGACTTGAAGGAAATATCTTGTTATTCTGAACGTGCCAGTGTTTTAATTAGTTTTGTTTTGTTTTTCTTTCATGTAAAAGAAGTCCTTGATTTTTAATTGTCTATTCCTTTTCCAGAGTTTTGTTAGTTCCTTATATGTTAGTATTATAGCTCTCTCCCTAAGTAGATAGTTTCTGGATGAACACCTAGTGAACATTGTCCATCAGTGTTGATGTCATCCCCTTACTTCTCTCCAGCGATGCCTTTTCTTTCTGTTTCAGTTGTTCCCCTTTCCTGGAGGCTGCAAGATTGCACAGAGCAGTTTTAAATTGGTAGCATGCTGTTTAGTGAACAGTGTAGCAAATTAGTGTAAATAACAGAGTTTTGTACAATGTACACTACAAAGCTCTTAGCAAACTATCTGTGGAGTTCTAAGAAAATAAACTGAATTCCACAGTTCTACCACAAAATGCACTGTTGAGATCAAGGGGAATTGTATCCTAGGAACAGAAAGAAACATCACACTAAACTCAATTTTCTTATACAGCCAATACAATATCACTAATGTCAAAGTGATTTTCAGAGGGAGTTCAAAAAAGCTAAATTTACTAATAAGTTAATAAGGAATAAAGAGAGGAACTACTATTTGGATAAGGAAAGAACACCTTATTGGAAGAAAAAGAAATGCAATATGAAAAAAGAGCAAAAGAAAATACTAAAAAAAGTATAATGTAATAACTAAAGAAGAAAAAAAGAAAGGTGAGATATGGGAAGTAACAGAAAAGGCAAAGAAAGTGGATAACAAAATCAGACAGAGAAAATGCATCCTCTCAATAAGGACCTTTTTTATTTCTCCAGATTAATTATATCTGCATATACCTGAATCTTGAATCATACATGACATTTCTTTAGCTTAGACCTCTCTGTTTAATTATATTCTTGGTAATGTCTCTTCATAGGCTCATGAGCTAGTAGAGATTGTCCTCTATTTGCAGCACAGCTCAAGTCATTGCCAATATTAGGTGTCAGAAAAATCATATTTCTACTTTCTAAAAAGACTTTTCAACTACTTCTCCAACATTATAATGAGTTGCCCAACCTGTTGAGAGGCCGTCCTCACTGGGAGAGGCCATCCTTGCTTTGGCCATCCAAACTCAGAAGTTTGGCCACTGAGAGAGTTCATATGTATGAAATGGGCTACCATATCAACTAATTTTCAAAGTGATGTAGAAATATAATCCAGTTTGTATGGTTCACTTCCTTGTAAACAGAAAAAGCCAGGAGTGAGTAATCCATACTGTTCTCAATGACTTTGAGAAAACCTTTGTATGCTATTGTACCTATAGATATTCTGTATGTGTCACTATATGTCATAGCAAAAATAACTCAAAGGTATTAGAGTTTTATTTTTTATTATTTTATTATTTTTATTAGGGAGGAGATTTCTTTTCCTTCCATAGAAATTGCTAAATACACTTTCCTGTGTCTTAGATAAGAAACAATGATTCCTATAAACTAAGAATCCCCAAAATCCAGCCCGTCATCATCTGTGAGGCTACAGGGGCTGTGAATGGGATCAGTTGTCTATGTCTGAGCTGCTCATCTAGGCTCTTGCAGTAGCCAAAGGAGAGAAATGGGTATCTTTCAAGCATGATACTCCTCATCCTAAAGAGATGATATATCTCCTCCAAAACAGGTGAGAAAAATTGTATCTTAAGAGTGTCTTTTTCCCTTCCTTGAGTAAAAAGAGCCTAGTGTGGCTAGTTCTGACGCAGACATCTACACTGTGAGTAGATGTTTTAATCCAGATGCAATGAATTTCATCATGTATCACTATCTATAGCTGGACTATAAATATCATTATTGAATTACCACACTAGCACCAACAGAAGTTAACTTGGAGCCCCACTGTACTAATTAAGTGCTGTACAAAGAAACAGTAGAAGAAATTCCCTGACCCAGAGAATAGAGAGAGAAAAATAAAAGTAATTTTCTCATTTTACGAGTAGGTGACTGAGACAGAGAGTAACTAAACTTCTCAGTTAAGAGTTTCCTTTATGTAGCTGCATAGTATTTAGTGCAGTGTGGCCCCCTGATATGCGGTTCTTAGGCGTTTGTGCACTACTGATTAAAGCAATAATATTTAGCAAAGGCCCAGAGGGAATCTACAAAAGACCCAGTGACTGAACCTTTCTTTCCTAAGCCATCATCCAGTGCTTAGTCACAAATCTATTATTCCTATTTTATTTCTGTAAGATGTTTTTTTATGACTACAACTGATGCATTTCTAAGTGCTTGACTGATTCCTACAATAAATCATGCATTCATTTTGCAAATAAAACCTCAGCGAATATGGATGAAGATCAATTTGTTAAAGTGTAGTCTGGAGAAAGAGAAATCGGTCCTGATATTTTTCGTAGCAGAAGAGGATTTTGTTACCCCACTTTTCAGTTCACCAATCTTATCAAGATTTATAGATTCTTTACTTGGCATTTTATTTAAATCAAGTTTAATTCCATTTTCAAAAAAACATTATATCTGCATTCAAAAGCAAGAACAGTTATTTGAAAATATAAAGAGTACTTGCAAATAATTGAACGTGTTAATACTTGATATTAACTGAATAACAGAAAAGAAGTAGTTTCACCTCTGGAATTATATTCTGCAGTTTTGTTATAAATGATGTTTAATTGTTCTCTCTAAAATCTATCTATCTAATTTTCTCATGATTGCATCCTCCTATTTATAAACCATATCCAACCACTAATAGTAGTCTCTTTCTTTGAAAATAGTCTAATTTTACAGACCATACCATTTCCTGATGTAATATATTTGTATCATTCTTAAAGTTTTCAATAGCAGGTCTGCATAATCCTTTTAAAAACATTTCAGATATATCAAGTTAATTATTTTGAAATTAATTCTATGTATACAAAACATTAACAGTTTGCTCTATTAGAGGAATACTTTTAATTCTCTTATAGTCATTAGCATTTCAAAAACAAGTGAATCTTTGATATCTTCTCCCCTCTCCCGCCTCTTTCGCCAGTTATTTGTTGGTATAGAACGCTTATTAAAAAGGAAGCAGAGCACTTGATTAAGAGATACTTCTTCAGCATATCATTGCCTTTCCTGAATGCTGTTGCATCACCCTTCTGAAAGGCTGATCCTAATTGAACAGGGAATGAAGGGTACCCAAAACTGCAAAAGAAGCAAGTCACAAATAGTAATGTGTGGAGCTTTTTTCCCTGGCTGATTTGGATGTAGTTGGGCTGATGATGAGAAGGAGACTGAGATGGAGAAAGGCAGAGAGGGAAGGACGGGAACAGTTTTCACAAGACCAAGACAATGCGTCCAGATGTAGAACACTGAGCCACAAGAACTCAAAACCTTGTCTCTTTCGAGAAAGAAATTATGTAGCTGGAGGGGAAATTTATACCACTTTTTCTTTTTAACTAATGTGTCAGGTTTCTTTGCCATGCTTGGATTAAGTTCCCACTATAGTGTTTTGGCATTAAAAACAGTAGTGTCACAGCAGCTTCTCCTGAGGAGCAACAAATAGCAAAAGGCACCTTTTATGGGCAAACAGAAGCACAGGACAACAAAACACTATGTGGTATTTTCTGAAAAAATACTGCGATTATTTCCATTTGAAAAAAAGGCAAACCCTAACCTGTCTTTAGGTTCAAAGCCAGTTAAAGGAAATATGCATTGTTAGTTAGTATCCAAATGTTTTCAGTTTTAATCAGATTTTCGTGATTTGATGCGATCTCTTTAGTCTGGAGATTCAAAATTTGAAACTGAGCTGCTTAAAACTTCAGTGCAGTTACTTGCCAGAAGAGTGACTGGAGACTTACTTTTTCAGATTTTGCTTTTGTTTGTTGCGCGTCAGAAAATGAATTTTTTAGTTTCGTATCTTACATATTTAGGGTTTGTAGAAATTCCAAGAACTCAGTTTTATAGAGTATTTCTCCATTGAAAAGACGTTGCAATTAATTTTAACAGTAAAGTATGTTAAAGTATTTTTTACATACATTTGTTCATTAATTGTATTTCTTGAGCTTCATAAAAGAACTACTTGTTCTTGGCTTTAGCTGATCTTGATGATAGGAATTAAAGACAACCTCTGAAATACAAGAAAAACTAGCACCAAAAATATAAATTAAAATATTTGTCCCTGTTCTTTACCTTGTGCGTCCAATAAGCTTGTATATAAAAATATAGGCCCTGCGGTACACCTTGACACTGAACAAAAAAGGAAAATTAATTTGGAAGTTGAGCCTTCCTCAAGGACAGTTCCACTTGTTTGATAACAAAAGAGATCTGCTTTTAAATTCCGTTGGATTTACACCATTGTTTGCAACTGATTTAAGCTACTGCTTTATGAAAGATACTACTCTCAAGTTTAAAAAGACTGGATTTGCAAAGGATCCCAATAAATGTTTGAAAATTGTGGATATAACAATAAAAGAAATTCTGCTACTTAGTTTAATAAGTATATTATTAGTGAATGAGAGAGGAGATAAATTTAAAAAAACAGGTTGTCGATGGAGAAAGGGCAGTAAAAAAATTTTATTTATAGTAATTGTAAATCTGTATGATTTTGTGCTGATTCTTTTTTCTATTTCTGAGTTGTCATATGTTCAGTAATAATGTGTGCAGTAGCATAAGTTCTTCCATCCAAGAATCTTAAATATTCTACAGATTAATTAATGTCACATCTTAATAGCACCAAAATGGAATTTCTGAACAGGAAAGCAGAAATCTAGTAAATTGGAAACATTTAATTTGATTCAACATGGGAATAGAACTCAGAATCCTATATCTGAACTTTCTTGGTTTTGAACAGCCATATAAAGAGAAGCATTTTAATCTTCCTTCTGTTTTCTTTGCAGAGTTCTGGAAGTTGACTATTTTTAAATATTTTCAGTGGTAGTAACTTCTGAACAGACAATTTTGCTGCCTCTTTTTATGGTTTGCTTAATTAATCAGCATGAAAATTAACTACAAAGAAAATTGAATTTTGTTTACAAGGTTGGACTTTGTTTAGCAAAATACCAATTTGTATAGCATCTCTTCTTTCCATGCTCTGTATGATAGTGCATTTCCAAAGGATTTTGTATGCTATGTACAGTTCCATACTTCAGAAGACAGACACATAAACTATAGATAATTGTTTTCCTAATAAATATGATAGGTATGGAAATCCCTCTCACTTTTGCTATTTAAGTGTCATTAGGATGGCTAGAAAGACCGTCAAAGCATTGCTCAGTCCCCATTTCAATGGCAGTATTATTTTTCAAGTTCTGGATTCTTAAAACAGTTTCGTAGCACTGGAACATATATGAAAAGCTAACTGTGCTCTTGCTGTGTGATGAACCAACATACACAGCTTGTCACGTAGTCCTGAATGTGGTGCCGAGTACAACACTTCCTAATTTGCAGTAATTAATTTTTCACTTAAATTCTGGTACATTATGGCTACATCACTGCTGCTGTCGCTGTTACCTTCTATTGCTTCCTTTTTTCACATTTATCTAGCCAGACATCCTTTTGCAGACTTCTGTATGGGGCCTTTTATGATAAGGACAATTTAACATGCTGCTCAACGTTATGTAAGAACTCTTTCTCCAGTATTTCAACTCCTAAGAAATTATCTGTATATGTGTCCTGGTTTCGACTGGGACAGAGTTAGTTCTTCCCTTTAGCAGCTGGAAGAGCTCTGTGTTTTGGTTTTAGTCTGAGACTCATTATGAGAAGAATGCTGACAGCGCACTGATGTTTATAGTTGGCACTGAGACATCAAGGACTTTTCGGATTCCTGTGTTCTTGTCAGTGTTTAGGAGCTCAACAGGATAGAGGGGAGCATAGCCGGGACAAGGGGTCCACAACTCACGTTTGATTTGAATTTAGACTTAGGATTGAGGGCTAAATTGGCCAATGTAGTATTCCATATCATGCAACGTCATGCCCAGTATAAAGATGAGAGTTGACTGGAAAGAAGGGCGTTTACTCTTCTGGGGGCTCTCGCTCTCAGACTCTCAGAGTGCATTCTCTCTCTCCCTCCCTCCCCACCCCCCGAGTTCTCTCGCTCATCCAGGATTGTGATATCGGGACTTATCTGTTTCAGGATTGTTAGCTGGGACACAATGAGCCTTGGTCACTGGGTTGTGAGCAATTAGACTATGCGTCACTTGTTTGTATATATTATTATTATACATATATATTCATATATTATTATTATTTAATTGTTCTTATCTCAACCCATGAGTCTCCTTCCCTTTCCCCCACTCATTTTCTTCTCCATCCCCTGGGGGATGAGGGAGGGTGAGTGAGCAGCTGCGTGGCATTTAGTTGCCAGCCAGGCTAAACTATGACAATATGAAACAAATGTGTTGTCTACATTAGCTCTGTTAAAAAAAAAAAAACAAAAACAACAAGAAATAAAAAATTATGTTATATGTTTAGGACTTTTCTCCCAGTAAAGCATAACAAAACCAAGCTACATGCTGTTATTAGGTTTTGAAGGACAGTTCTTGTCCTGTCCTTGCTCAAATAACAGCCTTTCCTGACCACAAAACCACAGCAGCCTGTCTGTAAGCAAGAGCCTAATAATGTGTATTGTTCTGTGATTTCTAACCTGACATGGTCCAGATTAGTTTTAAGAACATATCAAAGTAAATTACAACAGCAGTCCTGGGAATGTTTTTGTATTTGTTTGCACACTGTTAAATAGTTTTAATTGGTTTCAGAACTCTGTTGACATAAAATAATTTAATTCGTTACGCTACCTCTAACAATAAATTCTAAATTGCCTTGCACCTTCTCTATAGTTAAGCACAGTATGTTATATCGCGAATCTCTGGAATACTTATTTTACAGCTTACTAGGCAGAAGCTTTGTATTACAGACACACGCACATTGTGCACCTTGGAGAGTTGCATGTATTATGAATGATTCAAGAACAGTAAATACGTATGTTATATTGAAATACTGAGCAATTTGTGGCAAACTGCAAAATATAAACTAAAACCTATAATGAAAGCTCTATTCTAACTCGCACTTTCTGCTCCAGTCAAATTGTAGCGTAATTTAAACAGAAAACTGGTGCAATGCATTCAGTAGAATCTCCATTAGATCTCTCTGTTGTCACTGAGAGGTTTATCTGGTAGGTAACTTCCCAGGCAGTGCCTGCCGTAGTGTCCCAAGTTAATGGCTTTGAAGAGAAGCCCAGATACAAAAGATTTTCACTTGTGCTGCACATATGTGGTAAAAGCAGCATTGGGACTTCCCTAGGCTATAAATATAGCTGGAAGATGGCTCAGGATGGCAGGGCGCCAGTAAATTTTGCCTCCCTCATCTCAGAGTGCTGGGATGTGCCGTGATGTTAATTGAACTAGTACTAAAAAGGAACCTTTTAGATTTTCGGTATACCTAAATAGAACTCATTCACTTTAAAAATAATAATACCAGGCAAAATATTGGTAAGAAAATGCAAATCCACTTAAAATCTAAGGTTATTTTTGCATTTTTTGAGGTTGGATATTTCTCTTCTAGCAGAATCTGTTGCTAAGGACTGCTTATTTTTGAAGCAAAAATGGGAAAGCTTTTGAAAACATGAAAACACAATTCTCCAAAAACGTGCTTGTTTTCCCCAGCAAATAAGAGAATATGATCTACTCTCTCTTTCCACTAGCCAAAAGCCTGCTGCCCTTTCAACATGATGCTGAGCACGTTGGTGCACTTTGGGACCATATGCGGGGTAGGCAGATCTGACATCACCCTCCCAGGAACAGAGGAAGGTGGAAAAGTCATTCTCAGCTGAGCTGAGACCCTCGACCTTGGGAATGGAGGAAGAATCCCAGTCAGCTCTGGAGTCATCTATTTCAGGACCTATTCTGCCATCTATTTCTGGAACGCAGGTTCCAAGGGTGATATGCATGGAGGCAGCTAACAGCACTCCAAAACAGTCCGTCCTGGATCTGTCCTCCCAGGAATAGATGTAGATGAAGAGAAGGCTGCCAGGCTCAGGGCTCACCTACTCCAGGCTGTGACTACCTGCGACATCCATACAGGGATCTGGCTGATTGTGGGGGAAACAGCAGTCTGGAGCTTGTGGAGCCGCACACTGAGCTCAAGGGTTTAATGTATAGTGTATGTTTAGCTAGCACCTTACTTTTAAAGGAAACTGTGGGAGTCACTGTTTCAGAATGGGTAGAGAAGTCTACTGCATTGGGACATGAGATATGAGGAATATACCTTATGAGGACAATCACAGTTAACAGAGTAAGCTGCTCTAATTTTCCACCCTAAATTGAACATGGCATCTTTTTTGATAGGCTTGAGCATGTGAAGTCTGAGGACTTCAGTGCATGGAGGTTGATGTGTCACTTGAAGACAGTTGATATGCTCTGAAGGTCCTCACGAAGGCTGAATGGTTCCATGAGACAATTTTTGGTGCTTCAAGATCTTCGGATTCCTTTTGCAGTCATTAAAATTTCTGAAGAATGCTGTATTTAGAGGACCAGAGGCTGTTTCAAAGGGACTAATTATCAAATATGCTGTTTTCCCTGAAGCCTGTTTCAGTTTACAATGCTCTTTAGGGACCAGGAGAACCTACATATGAGGTTTAAATATAACTGCAGGAACATTCTGGAGGTTCTTCTTTGGGGAGTGGATGGAGTTGCTTCAGAGAGGCAGGTGTATTCTCTTAGGACCAAAGAGAACATTTGAAGGGGAATAAGCACTGCTGCTGTCCTCTAAGTGTATCACAGTCCTCTTTTTTCTGTTTTCAGGCTTTTTTAGACAGAGAAGCTGATAAGGAAAAAGTATTTAATCACAAGAAAACTTACAGAGAGGCTTTTTAGGAGGAGTATTCTTTGTCAAATTTTATTTTGATAACTAAGACTATGAATTTCAGGAAAATTAAAGGAAGGCTTTTGACATTTCTCCACACCACCTTACTGGGAACTCAGTGAGTTTAGGCAGCTTTGGAATCAGGGTTACATAGATGTAAGGGAAGCAGTGACTCCAGTACGTTCTTTCATCAACCATGACGAAATCTGAAGAGATGGAAAAAGTAAAAAGTGTTATGTTGATGGACCTGATCTCATCATTTTCTTCCAGTTATTCCAAGTTATTCGTGGATTGTCAGTTTCCAGACTAAAGCAGAATTTTTCTATGTAAGATATATTGGTCTAAAATATCTTAATGGAGGAAGTAAGATTGTGATTTCTAGCCCTGTGAAGAAGACAAAGGAGAAATGGAATTACTTTTATTGCTTTCAGCAATCTATTCTAATCCAGCTTTTTGCTATGCCTCAAAATCTCTATCATGTTCAAGATTATACAAGGCAATTAAGAAATTATCAAAATGAACCATGTGCTGAAGCCTTGTTGTTTGGGTATTGAGAACACAGCCTTAAAACTAAATGTTGCTTGCACATTATCTGTGCAGAGTCCATCCTGCTAAGACGAACACATCAGAACAGATTCTAACAAAATGTTTACATCTATAATGCAAAAATTCAAATGAACTCTGAAAAGGCAACATAAATTTTTTTTTTCCTTTTTTTTATCCTAGTGCTGAAGGCAGCTACATATGATTTTGTAATTTTAAGTTTTATAGAGGAAAAAAATGCAAAATACATCTCAAACTACAAAGTAATTTGCTTTTAATATTAACAAATGAGCTGGTTCTTTTGAATATAGAGTGAAAAGAGTTTAGACCATAAGAACTTTACTGTAAAACTTTAATACAAAAAGGCTTGTTATTGTGAGGCTATGAAGTTATTTGTTCTTGTTTTGAAGGCCTTGAAGTGAATTATACTTTGGACTTTTTACTCTTCCTGACTGCTCTTATCTTCTGGCAGGACACGGCACTCATTTCAACTGGAATGTTTTATACTGATTGCTCAGTTCAAAAGAAGAAAAGTCTTTACCAAAATATTTCATTTTAAGGAATAATACAGTAAAAACGAAAAGATCTACTGACACCTACTAGGAAACTATAGCAGGCAAATTTTGCTACACTTAGGACACACAATACAGTCCTGGCTCCTGTGATGTATGTAAATTAGGAGAAGTTTCACTGCCAGTGAAGCTACACAAGTTTATAACTGTTATGAGTTGTTTCAAGATTAGACTTATTATGATGAACAGTAACACATTAAAGTTAATGATGACATTTCATTTGACATTTGGTGGTTTATAGTTTGTCATTCAGGCTTTTCCAGATAGACTGTAGCAATGGATGTGGTAAAGGGTAAAGAAGACTCTAGAAGTACTGATACTTGAAAAGGTCATCATGATTTCTCTGTGTACTGAAGAACATTTGTTTAAATGAAATGCATTTGTTATAAAACGTCCTTTGTACATTGGCACATACATGATTTCTGGTATCTGTTTAGGTTATCCTTTTCAGTGGGGTGAACATATGAGCAAAAGAGTTTTCCTCCCAAGACTGAGAAGCTCTAGCTAGCTATCTTTCTGCTTGCATCTTTATAACTTCACATAGTCAATCACTTTCAACACCAAGTCTCATTAAGTCCACCCTAAAACTTGAAAAAACATTATTTCCTTTTTTTAAAGTTACTTTCAAAGGCATCAAGCAAATGAATTCTTGCTTGAACAACCATATAGATAATGTTGAAATCTGAGTGTATTCTGAGCCTGACTAAGATTTTATGTTTTGAGTACATGTAAGCTAGTCTGGACGTAAATCAATAGTCCATATCCTCTTTCTTGCTATATATCCGGAGATGTGACTGGCACATGTCAAAAATACAGGCATTCCTGCCACATGCTAGGAGCTCTTCTGGATATGTGACAGCACAAGGTTATGTAATTAAATTTATATTTCCATGTTTTTTGTGTGATGGGAAGGAAAGAAAAAAAAAGAAAGACAAAGTGTAGAGCATCAAAACAACCCATCCAGCCCAAGCATGATAAAGGATATTCCTTAACTAGTTTAGAAAGTGCCCTGGATGAATTATTCTCAAGGGAAGGATGTAGCCTGCAGGACACTGGATGAGTAAACCTGTATTAATATACAGTGTTATCGCTGAAGCAATTTCCAGATGACATCTACTGGTACTTCTGAGGGATGAATGTGTCTTCCCTTTTCTTTAGAGAAGCCCACTCTGCAGCCAGAAATGTAACAATCACAGCTAGCAGAGTAAGCAAGACTGACTATTTACATAAACTCAATTTGTATTTCCAAAAGAATGTCTCTTATTAAGTGATAAGTATACATACTCAGCCACAGGATGTGGGATTCCTCTCTTCCAAGTGAAAATCAGGCTCCCATTTTCCTGATCAGGTTTCACTGTAAACTTGCATCTCTTTTTCTTAGTTTTTCAGCTCTCCTGTTGATGGCTTCAATCTTTCTTTAAAAGCTGCTTATCAGAATTCAGTGATTAATTGCCAAACTTTAGCATATGACTTTCCGTTGCCTTAGGGTTCATACTGCTGTCTGTAAAAGTAAAATGTGAAATTCTTTCTCATTAATTGGACCAGCAGTAGGAAAGTTCTTAATCTGTTTAAGAAAAGCAAATAACACCATGACTTTTCAGTTTACGCGAAGGACTTATTTCAGGCAGAAAGTTTAAACTGAGAAGAGTTACAGGTATATTATTTTCTTATTTTGAAGTTGAAGGACCTTCTAAGAAACAAGCAATTGTGCTGGCTGAAGTGATGAAACAATTCTTCTGAAGTGAAATGTAAACACTATCAGTGACTGTTGAGTAGCAAGAGCAAAAAGCCTTGTTCTTATCTCCAAAAGTGCTAGAAATTGGTTTCCATAGCGTTTTTAAGATTAAATGTTCCACTGAGTGTAACTTTCTGTTGAAGAAAAAAGTGTGACTTGTTGAGTTTGATCATCCTGCAGGTGGGACGTTCACAGAACTGTTAACATTGGCTTACAGACATGATAACAGTTTAGCTCCTCTGCCGGGTTGCCACAGCCATTTTCTCCTGGTATATAAGTAAGTGCGGTGAGGATTTCTTTTCTCTTTGTACTATCACTCCTGCCAGATGAGAATTGCATGCCACGAGACTGCATAAGGCCTTTTGGTTTTCCTTGTTATGTTGCTTTCACTTGTTCTGATAATTCATTGGAGTGTGAGCATGGAGGTGTGAGGGGCCTTTTCTTTAGGATGTTTCTCTGGAAAGAAAAGAAAATTACAATTGCAGACTACCTAAGGCCTTTTGAATTCTTCAGTCTTTAATGAATGGGTTGATGACGGGGTTAGTTATTGGACACTCATCTCTTCGGCTGTTTCTTTACAGTATCTTTTTTGGTTTGTCTACATTTAGACAGATGATGGCTAAGTCTTCATGTTGTTTGTCACATGGCACTCCAGAATGTGACAAGCAAATTATTCTGTTACTTCAAAATGCTCTTGCCTATAATTCCAACCTGCGTTTTGACACATATTCCCAGACCAGCAGCCATCTCCCAGCTTTCTTTTGAAATGTCAATTTTAAGCATTCAATTTTGTTTGCTTCTGGTTTACTTCTATTTGGTTGCTTACTCGCATTTCACTACCTAGAATTTTTCTTATTCCCCACAGGTGTTTTCTTTTTTGTTTATTTAGCAATTTTAGTCTAGGCAGGACCAAAAAAATAGTTTTGTATTACTTAAGTGACTGTATAGTATTAGTTATGATCTTTTTATAAAATTGTCAATGCCATTCTTCTGTACTATACTATTCTTTGTGTACTGTTATACCGCTGAAGCCATAATATTCTTTCCTCGGAATGCTTAATGTTCATTCCCCTGATTATGTATCTCAGCAGAGAGAGAAGCAACTACCAAACTTTTAGATTTTTTGCTATACATATATTTAGATGAATATTAAAACAGCACAGGCATTGGATAAGGATCAAAATAGATTTCTTGCTTGTAAATTAGGATGTACAGACAACTGTGGAAAATGAAGTGCATTAATAGTTTGCGTGGATATCAGAATTGAAAGCATTACAGGATTCAACAAAGGTGCTTATATCGTCTATGCTTCCATAACATTTGTTCACTAGAAATTTGATTGCTGTTACCTATCATTGGAAGAATTATAATATGAAAATGATTTTCTGCCACTATCAATAAAGACTGCATTTTGGACAAAAGCCCTAGGTAAGAATCTTTGGAACTGTATTTTTCTGGGAAACATTGGAGCATTCTGTAGTAGTCTTGATATTAAGTTCTGAAACTGAGCTTTTTATTTAAAAGTGTGCAGTGCAGAAAGTAAGCACAACTGAAATAACTGTCAGATTAACATCTAAAAATCTCAATTTTACTGCAGGTTCCTGGCATACATGCAAATGTATCACTGTGGATGTAGAAAGAGGCTATTTAGGAGGCAAAAGCAACCCACTATTCTGGCTTAAAAGTCTGTCACAAAACAATTACATCTTAACGTCATTTCTAGCAGGATTAGATAACCATCAAAAACTATAAATTGCCCAAACATGGTATGACTGCTTCACCCCATGTAATTATATAACTACACTGTATTGTTTGAAACAGTGATTCCATCTGGTGATAGGCTAGATTGCATACAAATGCATGTTTCAAAACACAGTAATTTTTAAAATTCCCTGACCAACTAGAAACTCTGAAGGAAGATTTAACTGTTGTGGTTTTGTAGCCTGATCCCAAGAATTGAGCCTCCAGGCAGGTGTATGCCATTGCATGGAGTGGTTGACAACATAGCCTTATAATAACAGCTTTCAATAAGGAAAAAAAGGACTGTAACTTTGCAGCTATTTCACTTTGAGGTCTTTAAGGCAAAAATAGACTGTGAAAAAGTGCATAAAATATCTCTTTTTTCTTTCAGAATTGTACTTTTGAAATTGTTCCCAGAAATAAAATAATTAACAAGTACTTTTATCTTTAGGAGATACTCCTGCTTTGACATTTGACCTAAAATATCAGTAGATGTCTTCTGTCTTTCAGAAAAAGGATCTCACATTTTTAATAGAAATTAATAATGTAATTAGTTTGTGCGGTTAGGCCTGGTTTTGACATGTTTTAGACGTAACACAATGAGATCACCTGTTATACCAAACTGGTTTCTTTCTGGTATGAAGTCTACCTGTATCCATACAGTCAGTTAGCAAATCAGCACAGTAGAATAGGTTGAGTGCAGTTATGTATTTAATTCAGTTTTCCTTAAAGTATTCTTTTAAAACTCTATGGCAGACTTTCAGCAAAATATTTAGGAGACAAAATTGTTCTTTAACCTCCTGAGATTCATTCAGGTTGAGAACAATGCAATAAAACACTGTCTAGCCAAAAAATGTTTGAAGCACAAATTTCCCTAAATGTCCTAAAGAGTTAGTAGAAGTGCAATACAGAGATCTTGCTGTTTCTGAGCAGGACAATCTGCAGTTTAAAACCTTTTGGAATTCAAAAAACTAGATTTATTGTGCCTGAGGTGATGGCGTTGTACATGTTCCTGCAAATATGCAGGGAGCCTCACCTGGAACTTCTACCAGTCTCTCTGTTGGTAAGGGTGCCATTAGGTACTGGTGGGCACCTTTTGCGTAACACCCCAGTAGCTAAAGTACATTTCCAATCATCTGGAATGTTTGGATTGTAGACCTTCATCCTGAGGGACCTCAGGCACACAGCTTCCCTGTTGTAGAAAAATGTGTCTTCTGTGGCTGTGCTCTCTTCTGGCTCAAGAGGACTTAGAGCTCAGTATTTTATATTTCCTAGCGTCCAAGCTACTGTAGGAGAGATGGTGTTGTCAGTTCCACAATCTTCTGGCTCTAAGTCCTAGTTTAGCTGTGCTGAAGTAGGAAAGTTTAATACTTTCTATGCCTTAATGCAGATGTCCCATTGTTCCTCATCTTGGTTGCCGTGAACAACAGTGAAGACTCTTCAAAATTATCTGGCTGTGGACTTTGAAGTAAATGAGTCTTAGGTACTCCAGTTCTTCAGCTGATCCCTGTCCCTTATGCTAGCAAAGCAACTGCTCATAGCACATCTGCCTGTGATAACTAACGCACTTAGTGGTACGCAGCTGCTGCCACTCAGAGCAGGTCAAGTTATGCAAGGAAATGTTTGCCATTCCTTCACCAAGTAGTAAGGAAGCATGCCCCACACACAACCAGGATCTCCCGGGCTACTGGATCTGTTGCTGCTTTACAAGCCCTCCCTCACCAGTCATGCAGCAGCGGTGCAGGAATGCGGGCAGGTGAGTAAGGGCTGTTGCAGAAGAAGGATGGAGATTTGGCAGGAGTGGAACAGGGCTTTTTGGAAAGCAGTACACAGCTGTGTGAGGGTGGAGAAAGGACCTGCAAAAGGCAGAACTTTACTGTAAGGATGTGAGGGAAGAAGAAAAGATGGTTCCTAAAGGGAAGCACCGGGAGAAGAAACAAAGAAAGAAAAAGATCATCATCCAAACACAGTTATCCTTGTATTCTTAAAAATTTTCCAGATCCTTCCGAGCCCTTGATTTCTTCCAGCCATATGCAGTCCTCTTTTCTGTCCCCTGCCTCATTCATACACCCCCAATATCTCCAAAATTTGACAAAAGACTCCTTCAATAACTGTGTATTCCTTCCATGCCCTCTCCCTCCCAAGCCCAGGCCCCTTGCACCCTTCCCCACTGTTGGAAAACCACGCTGACACCTCCGTATCACCCTTAACACTTCTTCTCCGTTCCTTGCTCAGCAGGCAACCCTTGCAAAGCTGCCTGAAGCCGCCCACAAGGATAAGGACACTTGCTCTTTTGGGTAGCAACAACCAGTTTTTCCTATGTTCAAGGGCAACATTGAGGTGCCTCAGCTCTCCCACCATCATCCTTTCCTCCTCCTCCTTGGGCAAGGCTGTCCCACGAGGAGTCCCCTGCACGGCTGCCTGTTGGCAGCTCTCAGCACCCTCTCAGCCCTGGCATCAGGGACGTGCAACAGCCCAAACAATTTCCTACAGCCGCACAGTGCTGCAGGCCAGAGAAATTGTTTGTCGGGCAGCATCTGACCCATGTACATGTTCATTGTTGAGCAAACAGTGATCACACAGCAGTAGTTCACTGTTAGGTTGGCATTTTATAGTTCATATTCATTTAACCCTCATATAAAAGACAGAATCACACAAAATACTGACAGGATATTTTATTTTTCAAGATATTTTTGCCTTTTAAATGTAGTTTGTTTAGTGATCGTGGGCATTTTACAATGACTACATGAGGATCTCTGCTCATCTCCTCTTTGACCCACTCCTCAACTCTCAGGTGAAAGGGAAGGTCTTTTTCTGATTGATGGTATACATAATGAGAGTTTTAAAGCACTATTTAGAAATGTCATTGTGAAATCTAGGCATATTCACCTTTGACTCAGATCTCAAACAAAGCAATAACAGATCTCTTTGTTAAATACTGAGATTTCTGTCTTTGCATTCAGATTATATTTTCAATACTGAGTATACTGTGTAAGTAATAGAAGACGAGTCCTCTTCAGAAAATAGGAACTTCAGTTGGTAAATGGAGAGCGGGCAGATAAACCTTAGGAGTCAAACCGGCACTTCTATGTGAGGCAAATGGTACTTGAGATTTGAGAAGGGCTGGGAGTTACCTCAAGCAGGAATGTCTTTTACTGCCCTTGTGACAAGCTGCCCAGCTCTGATCACCAAGTGGAAAAAACATCTTTCTTTAAATAGGCTAGATGGAGCCTTTAGTTTTCTAGATGAATTCTCCCCAGACTCTTTGTTGTGAACAAACTCAATGCAAGTCAGAGCTCCTCTTCCCTGACAAGACTGCTCATACCTCACCCCACCAAAAGCATGAGCAAGCTCCATCCAGCAGCTACAAGGCCTCTAAGAATAACTCCATGTGGCGCATCAGGGGCCACCACGGTGCCAAGCACAAGATCAGGCAGCAGGAAGACTTACCGTCCATGGAGGTGGGATGCACTCTGTTACAGGAGGAAATGGGAGTCAGGCAGAGAAGGGAGAAGGGAGTAGGAACCGCAGAAGGATATAAGCAAGAGTGAGGAAAGCTTACGGGGAAGTGAAGGAGTAGAGGTGGAAAAAATAGTCAGCAATAGGAGGGAAAGAGGAGCAGAAGGTCTGCAGGGAGAGGGGCAGAGACATAGCAAAGTGAAAAAACAGAGGAGTGAACGTAAGTGGAGAGGGCAGGGCAGGAGCTCAAGGGGAGTTCCAGTAGAGGATGGCAGCACCTGCAGCTACACCCTACATCCCTGTTACCCCACCCCCCACTCTATATCATAGAATCATAGAATCATAGAATGGTTAGGGCTGGAAGGGACCTTCAAAGGTCATCTAGTCCAACACCCCTGCAAGGAACAGGGATATCTCCAACTAGATCAGGTTGCTCAGGGCCTCGTCCAACCTGGCCTTGAACGTCTCCAGGGATGGAGCATCCACCACCTCTCTGGGCAACCTGTTCCAGTGTTCTACAACTCTCATGGTAAAAAATTTTTTCCTAATATCCAATCTGAATCTACCTCCCTCTATTTTAAAACCATTACCCCTTGTCCTATCACAACAGGCCCTCCTGAACAGCCTCTCCCCATCTTTCCTGTAGGCCCCCTTGAGGTACTGGAAGACCGCTATAAGGTCACCCCGGAGCCTCCTCTTCTCCAGGCTGAACAGCCCCAACTCTTTCAGCCTGTCCTCATAGGAAAGGGGCTCCAGCCCTCTTATCATCTTCGTGGCCCTCCTCTGGACCCTCTCCAACTGGTCCATGTCCTTCTTATGTTGGGGGCTCCAGAACTGGACGCAGTACTCCAGGTGAGGTCTCACGAGGGCAGAGTAGAGGGGAAGAATCACCTCTCTCGACCTGCTGGCCACGCTCCTCTTGATGCAGCCCAGGATGCAGTTGGCCTTCTGGGCCGCAAGAGCACATTGCCGGCTCATACTGAGCTTGAGCATATATAGTCTGCTGTGTTGCAGCTTTTGTTTTTCTTTTTTTTTTCCTTTAGTGCAAAATAAATATTAGAAAAAGTGGAGAAAAATTGTTCCACAGTAAACACGTAACTTCTATGTCCAGCCAGTGGCACACTTTGCACTCCTGCGGTGTTTTTCACTCTTACTTTCACCCAAAGCACCATTTATCCCAGCCCTCCACCCTGCAGACAGGCAGGGAGCATCACTGCGTCAGTGTGGACACAGGAGCTCAGTGCCTCTTTCTAGAAAGACCTCAGTTTGTGCCTTGTGGCAACAGCTTCTCCCTGAGAGCTGGACCTGGCCACAACAGTCTGCAGGCTGACCTTGGGAGGGAGGCAGCTCCTTTGAGCTCTTAGACTGCAAATCCTTCCTAGGATTTGCCTGCCCACAATTTTACAACTGGATATCTTGCCCTGAACGAATGAAAGGTGTCCCAAACACACACATGCACACACGTTAAATTCATCCAAATTCATGTTTAATATCATACTGACTCAAAGATATGAAAAAATATATTACAGCCAACACTAAAACTAGACAGAGTAGCTTCTCCTTTCCTGATCTTTTTGGACTGTCCTCCACAGTGTGCCTGAAGAACTGGTTGCCTGCTCAGCCACCTGGGATAGCCAAGCCAGCGAGCTCTCGGCAGCTGTTTCCTCCCCATGTCCCTTTGATCAACATGGACCTTTTTTTCCCTCCTAGTTCTACTCCTGAATGGGTTCATACTGCTGTTCAATGCAAATGTAATAAGTGAGTGCTCTTCTCCACTCCTTATTCAGGGGATTTCTCTTAGTTTGCGCTCCTGCTGTGTTTTTCACTTAGCACTTTTCACTGGTGTAATCCTCCTGCCTTAAATGGCTTTCTTGTGAGATCACATTGCTCTCAGAACTGTTGCAAAGCATTATAAATCACATACCACATAAAAAGTCTTCATTGTACTACATCTTCTCAGGCTCGCAAGATTCAGATTGTTTTTAACGTTCTAGAGAAACCGTGTACCATCTGTGGCAAGGGCGACAGACTGCTTTGTCTGAGCCTGCTTCCCTCTTATTTATTCTCAGTTTTATGCAACACTTCCTCAGTGTTCCATATACTGGGAAAACAATCATGATACAAAATAGAATACTCACAAGATAGGAAATGCCAAGATTCACTTTATTGCGGCATTTTTAATCTCTCCTCTTTTGCCCTGCGAGTGCCTATTTATGAAGTTTATTAAAAGTCTTCCTTAATGCCCAGATTAATGTTAGGTTGCTCAGTGAGCCCTCAAGCCCTCTTATTGTGAACGATAGCTAAACTTAATCCTCTGAAAACCGAGTAGCACAAAAGTCAACACCAGTGTCGTGAATCCATAACATTGCCTCTTTACACAATGCTTGATGTGTATTCAAGCCTTTACCCTCATTGATGCTCAAGACCTCAGACTGCAGGGTAAGTCTAGTACTTTACTAACATAGATTTGGGTTTAGATCAAATATAACACAGGGAGCTATCTACAGTTTGCCTGTAGTTAAAATCAGCCATATAACACACAAAACTATATACAGTCTGCCTATAGTTAAACCTACTCACGCAAAGCTTATCACCCTCGGGAAACAATTACCTCTTCTTTACTCTTGCCCTGATGGTTTTTCCCAAGAAATAGTAGAAGGAAGGTGAAGGACATCACTGCTGAGTATGCCACATGCATCTTGATGCTTTCTGTGGCCAGGAGATATATCTGCTTATTTCAGAACCAAACATAAAATAAACACCAAATGTCGATCAACACCAAAACTGCTTATTTCAGTGCTGTTTGGCAAGCATTAAACAGAAAGGAAAGCTTGAGCCTAGCCATAGGCTAGCCATAGGTTTTCATTTTCTATATGAAAACCAAAGGTACGAAACTCAAACATTTTAACATGAAAGCAGGATTGTTGGAACACTGAAAAATGAATGTCTTAGCATTCAGTTATCAAAAAAAAAAAATATTGGTTTAGTCTGATCATATAGATGCTCAAATGCTGCAAATTCCCTATTCCTGTTTAAGGATTGAGTTGAGGCAAACACAGACCGCAACTGTGAGCTGTTGACACTGGTGTGCACTGCTTTGCACAGGCTTTTCAGACTGACAGTGTTTGAGTTTATCAGTTCTTACAGACTTCAGAGGTTATCAGTCCTTGGGAAACTTTCCCACACTACCTTCTCAGTGTGCATTTTTCCTCTCTCCAACCTGCTGTGTTTCTGTAACTATTTTTCTCTTCAGAGCTACAGATACTTGTAGTACTCATTCCCCTCCCCCCAAAAAAATCACACAAAAAGAGTCATTTCTGATGTAAAATTGTAATAGAATTTTTTCATGTTTAAAAGAAGTCTTTCTTTTTCTCTCAGATATGTATGTATAGATATCTATACATATGAATGTGTGCAAACACAGAAAGAGAACAAGAGTGTGCGTGGGTAGTGTGTTTATATGTACAGTATGCTTTATTTAAGTTTGAATACACATTTAAAAGCAGCTAAAATATTTTGTATGGCTTTAAAAGTATCTGTTTTAGTATTCTATACACTCCTCAGCCTCACACCAATGAATAATCAACAAGGGATTAAATTAAAATCCAAACAATATCTCCTACATGTTCTAGAGGAAGTCAAATGCCTCTTTTTGCAAGATGTGGATGTGCCCTGTGTGTGAACTTGGCACATTCAAAGCCTATTGATTTTTTCCCCATGGTGGGCTCTATCCAACTCCTACTAATGTCAGTGGGCATGTTTTCACTGACTTCGGTAGGGTTTTGGAGCAGATTTTTAATCTCTCTGATTTTAGTATGAACTTCCAGAAATCATGAACTGTAAACCTTTATGTTTGACCAGCTCTTTGATATGAAGTGTTTTATACCATGGAGTTAATTTATTGTTTAGAGAATGATTTAAATTCAGAGCTACAATAAATGATATTTTCTGATACATAAATGCAGTTTGACTGCTCAATGGTACAAAAATGTATTCAGCAAAGCGCAACTCTAGCCTAGGCTTTGCAACAAAGTGTTCTCGGCAAAAGGGCCATTTCTTAACAAGCTATTTAGTTAAAGATTTAGCATAATTTTTACAAGGCAAAGCTATTTAGGATATAGACAATCTGTAAAAAGTTTCATCTTAATGGAAAATATCAAGAGATGGATTTAATCACCTGTTCAGTTACATGCCAGAGTCCAATACTCTTTCCAATTGATATCCATGACATGCAGGGCAATAAAAGTTAAACAATTGTATTTTAATGATTTATTCTCAAGTTCATATTCACAGCTTCAGCCATGTGGCTGCGATTAACGTTAATAGGGGTTACACAGCTAAAGCCAATTTAATCAAGTTAAGAACATATTCCAGAGTTAAAAACCTGTCATATGACAGAATATGCACTTTTGTTTAACTAATGAGACTATGGGTTGCAGCAGAATTTCACTGTCTTAATGTGAGCAAAAAGAAAAAGGAGGAAAAGTATGGAACAGATGCTGGGAATATTGCTATTGCAAGGAATGAATTTCCACCACTAACAGCACCTTCTCTCCACCTCATCCACAAAAACGCACTTGATGGGAAACAGGGCTCTGAAGCTGATGAGTCAGCAGACAAAGCTTAACACAAACAAGTTTTCTGAGACTGATGTGCCCAAGAAGAAAACATGCAAACTCTTTGACCTGTTTAAGATAGGGAGAGAAATAGTAATTCTTGCAACAGAAACATTTTGATCTTTCAGACTTTGTTTTGTTTCGATTTGGTTGTTTTGGTTTTTTTTTTTTTTCTGTACAAGAGCACCTTGCTGGGGATTCCTGATACGCAGGAAGAGTTGAATCAACTTTGGGAAGCAGTATGAGATCCTGTCTCCTTCTCCCTTCCTGAGCTGCCTTAGGTTGAAGGAAGACCAGATTTCCATTACAACCCAACAGCTTAGTGTGAACTCAGCAGTTGTGACTGAAAGGCAACTGTTGTAGACCAGGCAAGTCTGGATGCATTGAAAGGGATGGCTGGGTGCTGAGATCCTCAGCTGATCTTCCTCAGCATGTTCTCAGAGTTGGTGGGGACAGAATTAAGTGGTGTGAGATGTGATGTTTGAAGGACAGCTTGTTGGCTTTCCTGCCCAAATGCCTCTCTTTCCCTTCCCACCAGAGATTAAACGAGGACACAAAGAAGAGGGGGAAAAGTATACCTGAAATCCCTGACTGTGAAGATACCAGATGTTCTCTTTTCTGGGGCTTTGGGAGAGCAGCCATAAGGTCTGTTTTCCCAGCCGTAAGGCTGGCTATGGTTGCTATGAGGCTCATCTCACACAAATATGGGCTCTACTCTAGGGTTGAATGCTGGAGGGATCAGCCTTTACATCTCTACCCTTGGGAGTCAGCTGCAGCCTGGAGTTAGGGCTTTCCATCCTGCCAGCAGCCAGGCTGCTTCTCTAAACTACAACTATGGATTTCACGTGTCAGTGTATGTAGGGAATGTGCAAAGATACTAGATTCAAGACAAATGGTGTGATTCCAAGCTTTATGGTCCTTAAAGGTTTCCCTTGATGCAGTAATTAAGTCTCATTTAGGAAAATATTAGAGACAGAGCCTGTGATACAGATATCTAAGATTCCACATGCCAGTTTAGGTGATGGAAAGATGCATCTTGAGGATGCAAATGGCTATATGTGGAAGTAATCTCCTCCTGCCAAAAAAGATAGCTTTCACAAACAGAAAGGTAGCTCGGAAAATCAAGATTTAGTTCATGGCACTGGAATTGCTGAAATTCTGTTGTCCAAGTGGGGAACGTTTGTTTAAATTCACTGTGCTTTCCAGTCAAGCAGAGCTTCAGATATGGTATAGGGTTCTGGTTATGGGTTCTGCAAAATTCAAACCAGATGTGAAAGATAGTCATCAGAAGTGCCACTTAGTAGAGCAAAAGTAGAAACCTTCTTCTGAAGGAAAGAAACACACAAGAAAATGAGTTAGTGGCCACACAAACTAGCACAAACTGTACTCGTGGCTCACTGACAACTGGCAGGATCTTCCTGGAAGCTCATTGCTAGACTTCAGTGGTGAGAGCAGTTCTGAATTGGTGTGGCAAGAAGGATGCATCCAAGGTAATCTGTCTTCTTCTTTTACCTTTATTTGAACAGGGAGGTATAGGAATATGTGAATAACCACCGTATTCTAGGTAAACCATCTTCTTTTACCTTTGTTTGAACAGAGAGGTATGTGAATAACCACTGAGAGCCTGGGTATAATAAAAGGATAGTGTTTAAAAGTTAAAAAGAAAAATGCCAGAGGCAGAGCTGGAACCTTTTCTATAGAGCACAGGTTTCCCTGAGAGCCTACAGCAGAGGGTTTGCCATCTGACCTTCACAAATGGATGAAGTCAGGCAAAGGGTTAAGTGGACAGAAGTTTTCATGCAAGCAGGAAAGCTGGAGATTGCTTATTGTAAAACTATGTATTCAATATCAGAAACACTGAAGGAAGGAATGATTCCTGAGTATGATACTGGCTGCTCTGGGCAAACAAACTGTCACCAGTCTGGGAATCCAGCAACAGAGATGGAGACAGCCAGCTCCCAGTGACAGTTCAGATAACTGTTCAATAGGGATCCTCGCAACCCAGAAGTCAAGAGCAATAGGTGGTATCTTTTCTTAAGGACAATGAGAAAGAGGATTAGAATTCCTAGTATCTGCTAAAATGAGGAAAGACCTGGCACAGAAACATGAGATTAATTCCTAGGGATGGTGCTGGTTCTGTGCAGTGCAGGAAGGGGGACAGGCAGAGGAGTGGAGAACATGTGGCTGTTCATCACTCAGCAAAGACCAGCTGGCAGCACAGAAAGAGAACTGTTGGCAGGTCTCTCTCAGGTGGTGGAGCTGGCACTGCAGAAGCTATTGGTAGATCTCCATTGCAAACTACTTAATCTGCTTTGGAGGAAAGATGGTACCAAAATATGGTCTCATTTTTCCCTGCATTATGTTTTTGAACCAAGTTACATTTGTAACAAGTGCTTCCTATCAAAGGGGAAGAGAAATATGAGCTGTACCAAACAATCCTTCTGGACAAACTTTAAGGAATTTATTTTAAGTTCCAGCTTACGATAACAACCTCCAAATATGTCTGTGTATGGATGTGGTTTCTAAAACGTTAATGCTGCAAACTCTAAAATATTCCAAAGCAGAAGAAACATAAGATGCATGATAGCATGTTTCTGAGCCAGTAATCTAACTAATCCAATTTAATCAACTCAGTAGTCTAACCATAACATTAAACAATTAACACTGTAGTACCAATACCCCTTTTACTTAAAGAAAAAGGAAAATGGAATGTAGTATTCCATTAACCTATCTTGGATATAATAAACTATGAAATTAACTGAAAAATGAGTGAATTGTCTTGTAAAGTCAGCAAGAGCGTCTTATAGCATCAATCATCCTTTAATTCATAAATCCCTTTACTACATCCTACAGCTGGTTGAAAGTCTTCACATGAATTTTAAGTAATACTAAGCATTAACCTTCTAGGTTTACTGTAGAAGATTAGAGATTATAAATAGACTATAGAAGATTAAAATGCAAGCTCATTTGATAGCTCTAATCTTAAAAAAAAAAAAGCAAAGGCTTAACAGCTTTTGAGACTAATTAAAAAAAAAAAAGGAAAAAAAAAAAGTATTTTTTGACAAGGCGACAGAACTTTCCTGAGTGTTTCCCATTGTTTCCTTGTTTTCTCCCCTCCACCACCCAAAAGTCTTACAGTCATTTTTTTCTACAAGTTATATCCAGACTTCTAAGTAAATCTTTTTTATATGTAGCAGGAATAAATGGTTGCAACCTCAAACACTGAAAAATGATTGACTACACTTGAAACATTAGCCTGATGGCAGTCACTGAACAAGTAGCTGAACAAAAACTCTTCATCAACTGCCTCCCTAGAAAAGCCTTCCAAAAGTTGTGTTTTAAAGATAAATAGCATTTTAATTCAATCAGACATCTTTCACCCTTCAAACTGCTGACAGAGGCCAAAAGCGGCAGATGCAGCTATCAGATGTACAGCCCTTACACTGATGAACAAACAAGCTGTGTTCTAACTCTACAGCTTTCACCTGCGTGTTTATATGAAACATCATTGCAGGCATGGTAAAACAGGAAAAATCTTCTCTTCACCCCGCTGTCTGCATCCTCATCCACACTTCACATCAGTCTATGTTTCACTCACTGATGGTATAATTTTTCATGACTGTAGCTTATCCTGGCAGCATACACAGCATCTCGTCAGCGTTCCATTAATGTACGCTGGTGCTTGCTTTGGTGTCCACTGCAGGTGAATGTCTGAGACAAGTCACATCCCTAATATGCCCATAGTAACAAGAATCCACATTCCTCATTGATGACCGTCCAACGCTGAGCATCTTCTTCTTTTGTGCATCCACTCAGCACCTCCTGCCAGAAATGCTCCCTTAGTTGGTACACTTACAGATACTGATATCTAATATGTATTTTGGAAGAAGGTTTATATCCCATGTAGACTACTTAGGGCTTGTAAGAAAAAGTGAACTGTACCTATATTAGGTGAAATAGAAATATTTTGCTGAATATTCTGGCATAACCTCAGGGAAAGACTGTATAAACCAGCTTCCCAGCAGATCTGGAAAGTCTCCCCAATCTGTGCACAAGTCTCCCACCAGCTGAGGACCACACAGCTGGCTGTGAGTGCCTCTAAAGTGCTTCTCAGAAGCCAGCCAGGCAGATAATTCCACTGCTGAGGCTTCATTGCTTTTTTAGAAAACACTGCCAAGTTTAGGCCTGTATGGTAGTTAAAGTAGTTATCCATAACTACAGATTTTAGGTCTTGCCGTTAAAGCTGTAACACTGCTGCAATTGGATTTTTGTTGCATCGAAGTAATTTGCAGTGCAGAACTTCCACAGGTTGTGGAGGTAGATAATAAGCGTAAGAAATAGGAAGGCACTGAGTGGAGTATTCCTCACCTCAGCATGGAGAAAGGCAAACGTGCAGATATGTTCATTTTTTTTAATTGCCAAGAAGTAAATCTTCAAAAGTATGGCTTGTATCTTAGAACATAATCACTCACTCTCCTCTCCCTGTTTTAATGTCAGCATAAAGAAAATTGTGCAATAACACAGCAGGTGTTAAACATAATAATGTTCTGCACTAGAAAAACCTTTGGCTGGTAACTAAATTAAGAGGAAATTGATGGAAACGGTCTAACTGCTCTCCTGAATACCCAGATCTGGATGATAATAGAGACTACTAGTTCTTTCCTCCTTTTTAGTTTAGGCAAATAAGTGGCTGGGATCTGACCCAATTGTTCTGTTTCATTTCTGGAGATAGCTTGGAACATGTCTGGATATGAACAGATGCCGAAACACCCTAACTGAGACATTCATTTTTAATACTCAGATTCTTCTCTGTTGAGTAATTTAGTTTATATAGTACGGAGATCAGTAATTATTAGATGTCAGTGAGAAGCTCTCTACTTTGCTTTGAAATTTCCTTTGCGCCCTTTGTTGCATTTAGGCCAGTACTGATCTTTCTAAGTCTGAAAGCTTGGCCTTTTGGATTGTTTTGTGGAGTTCATTAACACCCCCAACTGTACTGATTTTCAATTTACTGGTGTAAATAGGAGCCTTTCCATTGAGCTAAGCCCTGAAAAATGCCTCAATCTCTCTGAGTTGCATCCAGCCCTTCCATACTTTCTGCATCTGTGTGATGGAGAAAACAAGACTGATAGTATCTTTATATGAAAACAGAAACTCTGACTGTTTATAGCACTCCATTTTCCTTTGCTTTGCCTCAGATTTCCTCAAAGATCATTTAGGGTCCAAGCACTTCCAAAATACACAAGGAACTATACTACTTCCTTACTGATATGTTCCCCCAAATTTACTACAAAATGATCCAAATAAATGCATGTGTGTTACTTATAATTGTATTGTGAAAAGCTTCAAGTACATACAGATTCTTTTTTAAAAAAGATATATCATCTCAAAGTTCCTTTAAGAAAGCCTACTGGCTCTGTATTTTTACCTCTAGCTGTCATTAGATTTACTTCACCATTTTAATTTGCAGGGGCTGGTTATTTACTTGAAGCTTCAGGAATTTACAAGTGACCTCTCATGTAACGTCTGTTTACTATTTTATGTGCTAACCTTTGATATACTGAATGCACATTGATTGACTGCAAGATATGATTTTAGTACAACAAATGCACTTTAGGAAAACAGTAAAATAGTCAAACGACTAAACACAAAGATTATAGAATCCTTGTGATCGATTCCATGTTCCTGAACAGTGTAGCACGGCTAAACACTGAGTGTCTCTGTATTTCCTTCAGAGATCTTTGTTCACATTCCTAGACTCTATAGACCCTTAGCTGGGGTCCTCCCAGCTGGTGTTTGGGGCCAGCCCAGCTATCCCAGAAGAGCTGTAGACATGAGAGCATGGACTGCCTAGGGACTCTAGGGAGTTTCCAAGTGTACTGTAGACTTTATCAGCTTTTAATTTCAAAGTCTCAGAAATGTTCTTTCTAAAGGAAATCAGCCATCTGTGGAGGTAAACTGTTTTTTAAAACTAGGTGAGCAGGGTTACAGTTATGTAGCAAAACTGCTTAGGAGGGCACAGTTACTTTCCAGTGAAACATTGGTGTGAAATTATCACCTTTTATTCCATATTTTGTGCTGTGACTTGAAATTCTGCTTTTTTTGTTTTGTTTTGTTTTTCTCAGGATCTTATAGATATCTTTTTTTTTAATATCTAGTACATGGCATCTTGGTCTACTAACAAAACAAACATCTTGCTGTTCCAGGCAGTTTTTTGTTCTC
Organism: Tauraco erythrolophus; assembly: GCF_009769465.1. Lineage (NCBI taxonomy): Eukaryota > Metazoa > Chordata > Aves > Musophagiformes > Musophagidae > Tauraco > Tauraco erythrolophus. The sequence goes on along the minus strand of NC_141468.1, from coordinate 27,717,176 downwards.
AGTGTCCATGACATTATGACTCTTGTCTATGACAAAAATATCATGATGAACCATTTTATTTTTTTTTTTTATGTCTGGCGAATAAGTGCGTTAGCCTTCAGTTATCATCCATAGAACTGAGCAGGGAGTTGCAAAAGTCTCTCAAAGAAATAGTGGAATCCCATTGTGAATCAGTCTCTATACTACAGAATGAGGCTCGTGTATGTACTTTGGTGAAGAATTTGTGGAAGCAGAAAACTACCTGTTCTCCCCTCAGGGCAGTGAGCTGTGGTGCCTCATTCACTGTTGCTTATCACTCAAGGCACAGAATGAGGAAAAAGTAAACAACATTGAATAGGCTGCAGAAAGAATAAGCACATCAGAAACTATTTCATCTGCACTGTATTGAGGTGCTTAGCAGAGCTGTTGCTCAGTCTTTCTACTCAGAAAAGAAACCACTGCACAAAAAATAACACTAGAGATCCAAACTGTTGTTTATTTTCTGTTAGCAAGTAAAAATGAAGCCAGCAGGCCAAAACAAGCAGTTTTACAGAGAAAAAAGAAAGTACTAATGAATATTAAAGTTGTACTGATATATGTATATTTATGCATGTTTGTTTATTTATTCCAAATTTGTTTCATACATGTGTATACATATACATATGTATATCTGTTTGTAATCAGGAGGGGAACTGCTCCACCTCTGATGAATCTCATGTTCCTGCGGGAATGTGCATTTTTAACTGTACTCCAGCAGACTCAGAGGAGAATGGTCTGACTTCTGCTGGAACGGATTCTCAGAACGCACACAGAGATATATGCAAAATAGTTCCTAAAGACAGGCAGATCTACCCAAGTGCTGCCTTTGACTTGACTGGTGTCAGTGCAGCTGACTGTGATAATCACGACTAAAACAGAGCGCTGTGAACCAAAGGCAATGTCCTTCAACATGCATGACTCTAGAGCGTTCATCCCCAGCATGGGACAATGAGCAACATTGCAGATGAGGCTTTCACAGTCTAGCTACAATGGATCACTACCTTGGTGACATTCCACATCTTCTCTCAGGATTGCTTAAGTTTTTCCCTAATTTGAGCTTCAGAGAGAAAGTAGGAAGAAAGCCAATATTAACTATACCAGAAAAATAAGGGTATATAAGGGGAGAGAGACATCTTTTACCTATGCATTTTCAGAATCTCCTTCTGTACAGATAAGGATAAGCAAGTTGTATGTGGCAGTTTGCAGACACATGTTGACACAGATTGAGATGCAGAGAATGAGTTTGTTCAGCCATAAGAGCACTCCAGAAATCCTAATAGAGAGTTCAAGGCAATAATAAATGGGCATTGCTATCTTAGAGGTTTTGTTCTTTTATACTGGTTCTTTTCTTATTTCTGATGTGATTTTATTGACTGTGTTTAGATCTGTTCCTAAAGTCTGTCAGTGGCTCATTCTCGTTAGAGTTTCTTATGTCAGCCCTCTATAATGTGATATCATGCATGATGGCAATGGTAAACATTGGAAAATAAAGATGGTAAACAGTGTTGCATCAAATTTACCTAGCTATGGAGAGGTCGGGTAGTAACCTCTCAGGTGTCATTTTGTAAGGCAATACAATTTTATTTTTTGTAGTTTTGGAAAAAGAAGCAGGGCTGATAAATAAACAGATGGAACAGAATATCTGAAATAGATAAGCAAAATCAGAAGCCAGTCCGAAAACTTAAAAAGAAGGAAACTAATTTATCCAACAGTAAAAATTCTGCAATCTTTCCAGACTTTATATAGATTCTTTATTTTTAACCTATGGAGAGCAGATGGAACAACCAAAAAAAGGTATCTATGACTAATCAAGTCTATGAAAATGACCAAGGCAACTAGAAACAGAAAAAAACGTGGGGTTTCCTAGTGTATAGCTCTGCCATTTCTGCCTGTTCCTGTATAGAACAATTCCTCATGACTTTTTGAAAAATTCTGTTTGGATGTAAATATATTTTTAAATCCACCTTGGGAACCAGTGCAGCAGCCAGTTAGAATCATCAGACAAATACTTTATATCTGATAGCCTGTAAATTTGTAATACATTTATATTTATATACTTTAGATACAATACATGCAATGCATATATATATATACTTTAAATCTCCTGTCAAAGGAATATGAAACAAAACCAGAGGAAGAGAAATTATGTAAATGTTTGATTCCTGTTTGTAATAATGCAATAATTTTACACTTAATTTCTCATAAGAATGGGAATTTCTGTGAACAGTGTAGAAATAGTGAAGTATAGCCCTTAAATTAACCATTAACATTTAATCCCTAATAGTTAAGTCACTTTATAATTATGGTAGGCAGTCATATAAGCTACAAAGTATGTAATAGCTGTGTCAAATTACACAATGGTGCAAAAATTGTGTACAGTTTTAAAGATACCTTTTATGCTAGCAATATTATGGAAAAAAAAACCCACTGAATATTTAATAAGAGTTTGATTTGGCCACATCTATTAGAACATAAATGCACTTCCATTTGACATATGTTTTCAGATATTTGTTGCAATGGTATGTATGTTTTTGTTAAAGACAATGCTATAGCAGTGGTAGATCTACCTGGTTTTGTTCAAATGTTTAGCTGAAAGGATGAAGTTTGTTTTCCGTTCTCTTGCAGTAGAGAATCCAAGTGTCTTACTTCATTCCTTGAGTAGATCTACCCTATTATATCCTTACAGAAGAATGCCGCTCTTAATGTTTAATCCAGGGGCTGATGAAACTCAAGATCACTCAGGTATGATGTCGACTGTGGTTATTTGAGAGTCGAATGGTTTCACAGAAGTGCCCAGAGTGCCCATTAAGAAACACTGGATGCACTGATTATAGGACTCAGTACTTTAATGTCAGATGCAACCACTATCATAACAAATCAGGCTACATTTTAAAGTAGGAGGTTTGGGCTTTGGGTTTGTTGCATATTCTTCTGATGATTCATTCTGATTACTCAGATGGTTAGAAACAACTTTCAGACTAGGTTTACTTGCAGACAGTTTATAGTCACTTGTTCTTTTGCCCATATTATCCTTTTGTTTAAATAATTATTTACACTTGCCAGTGTTTACCCTATTATATGTTTTCAGTGGTATCATGTTCCCCCTCAGCTGCTTTTCCCTGCAGTAAACAAAAGGTGCTGTCTCTTGATCTATAAGAGGCCCTGTGACCACCCCAATACACCAGCTCTGGTTTTGTCTCTGAATTAATCTTTTTTTGACATAGGTGACCAGGATTGCACACATAGCTGTGCCAAAATCACCTATGACAGTGGCACTTCCCATGTTCTACTGTTTTTAATTAAACCAACCATTGACTATACTTCAACACATATACATGCACGTGACAGCATGTCTCTTGAGAACAGTATATCTACCAGCTCTTTAGTCATCTCCAGTTGGTAATGTGCTAGATCTTGGCAGAGATTTCTGGGTCTTGCCCTTAAGTGTATGTCTTTGCATGTCACATTAATGATTTTGATCTGTCACAATATAGGTCTAGACATAGTATCCGTATGATATCCTTGTTCTTCCCTTTACAGTACTTCTCAACTTTCTATATTTGTCTACTTTTCTATTACAATCACCTACAGAGCAGAAGTAATGTAGTATGTTAAAAACAAACAAAAAAAAACCCACAAACCAACCAAACAAAAACACAATCAGGCATTTGGCATATAAATCTTTCTTTTGAAAATTACTTGTTTCACTTCTGTAGAGGTACCAATGATACCCAAAGGTGAGTGAGTAATAGGGTTTTCAAAAGTGCTATGGCACTCACTGCACATCATTTGAAGACATGTAAGACTTGCTTTGCCAGCAGTACAAATATCTTGCAATGCATTAGATATGTTTTCCCAAATGCTAAAAGCCATCAGTAGGAACCTTTGTTCAATTCTGCCTACATTTCTGGCAGGGCAGAAAGACAAACTCACTGACCTGCCAGACAGTTCTGCCTCATGTCTGCACTTCTCAGCTCACGCTGCTGTCTCCTGTGCATCCTACTCTAAGAAGCCCTGTGGAAAGCTTGCCTGGGACAGAGGATTACACTAGATGTGAAGGCATTTAAATGTCAGACACTGCAGTTCTGATCATTGAAACATAGAAGTCCATCTGTTCATTTAGCCCCTGATTTAGTACCCTGAAGATGCTTCTCTGACTTTTGCACTGAATGTGTGGATCTTCATTTTAAAAAGTGAAAATACCTGTACACGCTTCTCAGCACGTTCATTTATGGGTCACATCTGTTTCTACGGGTCTGGCCTGGGAAGTCTCCTAATCCAGCATTGCTGTTTCCAGACTAAGAAATGGTCAGACAGCACCTAACAGATGCCTGTTAGATGTAGCCAGTAGGAAGCAGCTTAAATGGTGATTGAAGCTAACAGGTTAGACTGAGCTCTTTCCAAGAAGTGTAAAAACCTGTTCCTTTCTGTCTTCTAGTTGTTAGATATCAACATTTTCCATCCAACCCATTGTCAGGGCTGCTAAGAGGGAGAAGTCCATGCTCAGCTTTGGAAAGCTGGTTCCCTTCTAGAATTTTGCTACAGGGTGTCAAACTGCAGACAGCAAGTGTTTAAGATTCAATTTTTAAATCGCACTCAAGCTCAGAAACAACTGTAAGCCTAACTGACAATGTCAACATACCTGCAGAATGCAGAAGACTGTGATGAGCATCCTGAAAGTTCACTGAATCTAACAGGAGGTGCAGGGATGTCACTCTGTCATGCTCATCAGTCGTGCCTCTCCATTATGTTTAAGTTGTACAGCTAGCTGTGATTATGCTATTACAGTTATATTACTAAACATGTATGTGATTCAGAAGTGTTAGATTTGGACATCACGGTTTCTGTAAGAGGAAAATGCAACTTAAAGCCGAAGCATTAAAGCTTAAAAGATACATCAAGGATGTTAATAAGAAGCATCTGAGAGAATGGGATTACTTTATCTTTTATCATGCAACATCACAGTATCAAATTACAGGCAATGAGGGACAGATAAACAAGAAGATAATCATAGAATCATAGAATGATAGAGTGGTTTGGGTTAGAAGGAACCTTAAAGATCATCTAGTTTCAACCCCCCTGCCATGGGCAGGGACACCTTCCACTAGATCAGATTGCTCAAAGCCTCATCCAACCTGGCCTTGAACACTTCCAGGGATGGGGCATCCACAGCTTCTTTGGGCAGCCTGTTCCAGTGCCTCACTACCCTCAGAGTGAAGAACTTCTTTCTTATACCTAATTGAAATCTACTCTCTTTCAGTTTAAAGCCATTACCTCTTGTCTTATCACTACAAGAGAGCGTTTCAATTTAGGCAAGTGGACATGAGGAAAGGTGATGTTGTAAAAACATGTTGTGGCCCAGGGAAATCTGCTCCTTGTCCAGCTGCTTAAACAGAGCAGGGAGAACGATCCTTATTGTAGAGTATGATCTTAAGGACATATTTTACCTCTAGGGTTTTTCAGCGATTTTGTTCTCTTGTTACAAACCTGTGTTGGCAAATAATACATATGACTTCATTCTTGTGTAGCCATACAGTTAAGTTTCTCATTTCCCGGTATACAGCAATCACTAAAACAGCATTACTGGAACATTGTCAAAGTGCCCTCTGGGTGAATGGATTTCTCTAGTGTATCCCTAGGTAGCAGGGTACAAGTCCATTGAGCTGCACAGCTTGCTTTTAGGTATACAGGAATTTACAATCAGAGCAGCATTATCCAGGAAATGTCATTGTCATATAGAAAGAAACAGCTGAGAAAAATGCTGTCACTGCAAGCGTCCCCTTGAACGTTCATGCAAGTTAAGCTTCTAAGTCACTTAAAGTTCAAACAAAAAATTTCACTGTAAGACTCACTAACACTAGGACATAGGTACATAAGTCATGTAGGATCATTTTAAAATGTTTATCCTATGTGTAGCTTTTAAGGAATTAATTTATGACAACAGGCAATCTAACTTTCCTCTTCATTTCCGTAAATTTCTTATTCAGCAGGAGAGCTCTAGTTGAGTCATAGCTGAGGCATACAGTAATTAACATTTTTTCAGTCATTTCTTTAAAGTGGTCGTTATGGTCAGGAACTTGCTTATGCAAAATCTTATTCGTCAGATGCACTGTTTCTATGCACTCAGTCATATGAGTTTATTCACATTTGCTTCTTTGAGTTGCAGAAACCGTTACCAGTGCAAAGTCAATGCAACTATGAGACGGTGATCTGCTTCTACTCTCCTGGCAAATCATTTGCAGAATCATTAACTAAATAGCAAATTCTCCGTCACAGCTTATATGTCAGCCAATAAGAAAACAGCTCTGAATTTGTTTTCCGATTAAGTTAAAAATTTTTCCTCCTCTTTGTTTACAGAGCAAGAAAGTGTGTTTGCTTACAGCACAAGGGAACAAAGAATTGTCTAGTGCCGTGTAAAAATGATTGCTTTATAGAATGTAACTGCACCTCAATACCTGCGCGTATCTGCAAACTGCATCTGAAGAATTAATCACTCCGTGGTAGTGCTACTTTTTTTTAAAACCAAACTCACTGTACTGGAGTTTGAAAATCTTATTTATAAAGTTTTATGGTCATGATAAACATATTTTCTAAGCTATTTTGCAGAACTTGTGTGTTTTATTTCATTACATTACATTGAAACAGTAAATAGCACACATGCCCTCCTTCCATCCTGCAAATGCAAAGAAAATCCATCTGTATGTAAGGAAGCAAAACAACAGGAAATAATTTTTTTTCTTTAAAAACATTTTATTTTTTTTTAATCTAACTTACACGATGGATGTCAAGATTCTTTAAGCAATATTAATTAGTTTAGCAAAACTCAGGAAACATACTAGAGTCTAGTTTATTTGTCAAATCAGTACAGATCGTTCTGGTTTACCAGACTGTCTCAACACCTTGTGGTAGACAGAAGATTGAATTCTCCATGCCAGTGCCACCCCTTTGAGATGGATATACATAACTCTCATACTACAGAAATAACGACACCTTTCCTCACCTCTTCTCTGCTTGCAGCGCCAAGTGCCAGGAGAAGACATTAATCTATTCAAGGGTTTGAAGGGGAGATTAAGAAAATGGAGATACCCTGCACCACCATTGCTGCTGTCTATAAACGTAACAGATGATCCTTTCTCTCTCTCATGTCAGAATTGCTGCAAGTTAATAAATTTGACTTTGGCAAGCAACAGAAAGCTCCACACTCCGTGACCAGTCTCCTGAGTCAGTTCCTTCACCTCACAAATGTGCCTTTTGGGCAGGAGGCAGCTCTGCGCCACTTAAGTTAGCACACACTTCGTCATCTGTTCATGCTCTTTATGCAAAAATGATTCTGCGTTTTGTAAAGCTCTTGAGTGGCAATGTCCCTTAGCAGTCAGGGGTCACACAGCACCCAAAGAAGGTGGTAAGCTAGTTCTGAGGTGAGTGGTGTTTCCTGACAGGGAGATAATACATTAATAATAGGATTCAATTTTAAGTGTCCACTTGGCTCAGGACCACAGGTCATGGAATGCCATTGTGGTGTACTTCTTAAAATAATCGTGCACATCCTAGTTGCTTACAGATGCATGCACTTTAATTTAACTGAAACATACGGTCCTGAGTAAACTGTGTTATGTATCTGAAAGCTGATTTCTTAAAGAGCCAAAGGCTGTTATTTTTAACCACTAATTGATGTTTTCCTCATTTGATAGATTTTAATGTAGTAAGAAGACTCCTTTCCTGCCAATCTGATGTCAACTGAATCCATCAAGTAGGGTTCTGTTTATATCAGGTTTACACATGGCTCATCTGAACTTAAATTAATTAATTAAAACAATATTTTAAAATATTACATTGAGATATTAATATGTGAATAAGTTGAAAATGTGTCTCTCTTAAAAAAATAGTTACCAAAAGTAAATCTGTCCAGTTTCATAAAACTTGTAATAAATCAAAAATCACTGAAAGCCACATTTACAGATTTATAGACTATTAATTGCATTTATATGCATTGTGCAGAGACATACTTTAGTAGTACAAAGAATGGTAATGACAGTAAGGTCATTGTCAACTACTGGGAACCATGCAAGGCAAAATCTCTCTTCCACGACCAATGGATGGAGGCAGACACCTCTAGAAGGCGATTCAGCCCACTTCAATAAGTGATTCGGACTTGTTTTCTCTTTCCATGTTGATCCTGAACTCAAATGCTATGAATCCAGACCAAAATTCAGATTTTACCTAATGCCCTTGTATAGTCATGGTGTTGAAAGCATATTGTGTGTCTGCTTAAAAATCAGTTGTAGCTGGCTTGCAGAAGGGATCCAGTGAATATTAACACAAAGTAGATGCCATATGGCTTCTTGCAACTGGTAGTAATATGCAGTATCCCTCACGTTCTTTAACACAGAAGGAGGTAGCACCTGAAGTTAATTTTATTAAATATTCAAGATAAAAAGGAAAATATAGGTTTTCTTATCATTTGGAGACTTCTTAATGAGTTACTTCTGTCCATGGTCTGCCTAAAGAAATGCTTGCATTAACAGCAATGATGCTGTTGAGATAAATAATCTTTTTTTATTCCTTTTGGCAACAAGTTATTAATTAAGTTCAGTATTGTCGTGGTTTTAGGCTGATCCAGCAACTAAAACTCACACAGTCTCTCCTTCTCCAGTAAAGTAGAGAGGAGAGGAAAAAAAAACCAAAGGGACTGAGGGTTGAGACAAGAACAGAGGGAGCACCCACCAACCATGGTCCTGGGCAAAACAGGCAGAGCTTTTCTCAAAGCAAACCAGTTTATTAATGATTGCTTAGAAGGACAAAGGGAAACAAAAACCGATTACTTGAGAGGACAGAAAGAAACAAAACCAGATCTTAAAACCGACACCTTCCCCCCCCCCCTTCCTTTTCCTCCCGGCTCTACCTCCTCCCCCCAGCAGCGCAGGGGGCAGGGACTGGGGGAGTGCAGGTCAGTTCATTCCGTGCTGTTACTGCTGCTTCTTTCTTAAAGGAGAAGGAGTCCTTACACCCTTTTCCCCTGCTCCAATGGATCCCCTACCCACGAGGAAAAATCCACAAACTTCTCCAACGTGAGTCCAGCCCACTGGAAACAATCCTTCCCCACAGATTGCTCCGGTGTGGGCTTTACCACAGTCTCGGGTACTTAGGGAGCTGTAGCCACTCGCTCCGGCGTGGGTCGTCACGCAGACTCCAGATGCCTCTCTGCCTTGTCGTGCACCCCAACACGACCATCCTCAGGCTCAGGCATCTTCTCCCCACAGGCTGCGAGTGGGTCTCTGCTCCACCGAGGCCGTCCTGGTTGCAGGGGGGCCGTCTGCTATCTCACCATCAGCCGCAGGGGAAACTCGGCTCCAGCACACCTCCTCCCACTCCATCCTCACTGACCTGCTGTCGATGCGGCTGTTTCTCTCAGATCTCAGTCCTCTCCAGGTGAACTCAGCCCAGTGGGCACCCCAGGAGTGGGGTGCCCCCGAGTTCCCCAGCTGGCTCCGCCGCCGCCATTCTCCGTGGGCGGCGCCGGCCTGACACAGGCAGCTGCCCGGCTGGGAGCCAGGGAGCGGGGGCAGTGCCCTCCTCCCTTCTCTGCTCAATCCTGGGCGAAGCACCTTTTCCGGTTCCTTTGTCCTGACTTAAATAGGGCAATTCGCAGAGGCGCCCTATTGGCTCAACCCCAAGGGGGATGGCAGTCTGATCTGGTGGCCAGAACTAAGCCTAACCCGGTTCCAAGACCGGGGAGGTCACAGGGACCAAAACCCCTCTCCTGCCACCAGAACCACCCGCCCCTCCACATCAAACCATGACAAGTATCTATGTCCTCAGTCCAGAAATGAGATGAAGGAGCATTATCTTTTTTGAAAAAAGTAATAAAGTCAAATGTGTATATGTACCACAGGTCATTTACGCACAATGAGGAAAAGTCTGCACCACTTCTAGGTGCATGTGTATAGGTGTATCTAAATATAGATTTTCTTTTATTTATCAGTGTATCTGTGTATAAGTTTACTTTCAAAGTTGCTCAGGTAACTTTCTGGAATATGGAACTTTCCTAATTTCTGTTTATTAGAAGCTAATGTATATTACTACCACTAATCAAACTAACATCATAGTGACCACTTCCTAGATTTCCACACTTTATAGAATCATAGAATCATAGAATGGTTAGGGTTGGAAGGGACCTCAAAGATCATCTAGTTCCAACCCCCCTGCTATGGGCAGGGACACCCTCCACTACACCAGATTGCTCAAAGCCTCATCCAGCCTGGCCTTGAACACTTCCAGGGATGGGGCATGAAAGCAGAGAAAAGAATGGCTTTGGCTTAAAGCAGAGAAAAGAATGATAGTAATTATTAACATCCCACAAAACGGATATGCAAAAAGCACCTCTGAAATAAAAGGAATGTGCTTAATAAGAAAGAGTCTAAAAGGATCCTTCATTTCTCTTCACTGATGACTCTATCTCAGCTTGAGCCATCCTACCCACTTGCTGATAACGTTGAACCCAGTTTCTGTGTAGCTCACTTCATTTATTTGTTATTAGCATATTTTTATAATGGCAATTGCAGGAAGCTCTGTTTAGGCCCGAAGGCCAATGCTCCCACTGTAGGAAATTGTGAGACTCTGATTCATACTTGATTGGATTGCTGGGTCACAGGAAACGGATTACTGTTAAAAAAAGAGACCAGACCCGTGTCAAATGTATTTAAATGGAAAGAACATTTATTTTGTAATATCATTGTTGCTTTGGGTCCAATTTGAGAAAGTAAATCTCTAAGAGTACTGTAAGGCCTGGGAGGCACTGGAAAATCACTTTTCTGTGTGCTTCAAAAGAATCCTCTAAAGATTTAAGAAATTAATCTCAATCACCCTGAAATGATCTACAGAAAATTGTCGTTAAGATAACTAATGATTTGTTGAAATACACCAATATCTGGCAAGTGAATATGAAAGTCTTTGAGGGAAAACATTAAGGCATTCTGCCTGTGTCAAAATATTAAACTGTTGGCACAAAGGAAAGTAAAGGATACTCATTTGTCAAGCTTCAGCTTTTGCTCTACACTGGCTGTAACAAGGCATGCATCTTGCAGGAACAATCGTAGAGATTGTGCTACGGACCTTTGAAGACATCCTCTCCATTTCACAGGCTGATCTTCCATACGCGAGCTTCCCATTACTACCCAACTAATGGTCCTTGTGATTTCCATGGACCACTACTCCAAAATTCTTAATGCCACACAGCACATAAAGCTGGAACAGATCTCAGATTACCCAATCTATCTGGCTACGCCATAAAAACAAAATGAAGATTAACCACATTCAAATTATTTCCTGAAGGTTTTGCCTAGCTTGCTCTTTGATTTCCCACACATTTCCTCTTCTGTAGTATCTTGCTTAAAGCAGGATTAATTTTTTAGTTCAAATTTCCTTTAATGTGGGACCTTGATCACAAAATGGCCTGAAATTCAAGTACAAAATCAGCAGTGGGACAGGCTTGGATATGCTGTATGTATTTAAGAAACATAATTATATATCCTAAGAGTGAAGGGTCCTTCTGAAGGTAAAGTTGCTCTGTAGTTATATGGCTTTGCAGATTAACAGGCTGGGAAACTTTCTTACAAGTAAATTAGACCAAATTCCTTGGTTTGACTGAACTCTCCAGTCTGAAGTAAGAAAGAGGGAAAAGTAAGAAAGCTCAACATGAGCTGGCAGTGCACTCATGTGTCCCAGAAAGCCAACTGCATCCTGAGATGTATCAAGAGAAGTGTGGTCAGCAGGTCGAGAGAGGTGATTCTCCCCCTCTACTCTGCTCTTGTGAGACCTCACCTCGAATACTGCGTCCAGTTCTGGTGTCCCCACCATAAAAGAGACATAGATCTGTTGGAGCGTGTTCAGAGGAGGGTCACAAAGATGATCCAGGGGCTGGAGCACCTCTGCTATGAGGACAGGTTGCGGGAGCTGGGATTGTTCAGCCTTGAAAAGAGACTCAGAGTGACCTAGTAGTTGCCTTCCAATACCTGAAGGGAACCTACAGGAAGGCTGGGGAGGGACTTTTTACAAGAGTGTCCACTGATAGGACAAGGGGAAATGGGTTTAAGTTGAAGGAGAACAGATTTAGATTAGATCTTAGGAAGAAATTCTGCAGTACGAGGGTGGTAAGACTTTGGAATAAATTGCCCAGAGAAGTCATGGATGCCCCCACTCTGGAGGTGTTCAAGGCCAGGTTGGACAGAGCCTTGAGTAGCCTGATCTAGTTGAGAGGCGTCCCTGCCCATGACAGGGAGGTTGGATTAGATGATCTCTAAGGTCCCTTCCAGCCTATGCCATTCTATCATTCTATGATTCTATGAAAATGCAAGATGACTTTACATCATGTTCATACTGCACAGATCTTGAGACCAGATGAAGACTAGGCAATATCTAACATAATAGGTACAATAATATACAATCATAAGAACAGTTATTGTATCTGGCAGCTTTCAATGCCAATTCCTCTAATTCCTTGAGACACCAAGCAATAGATTCCCTTTCCTCAGATCTTATCTTGTGCTGGGAATGGAAGTGTATAAAGGGATAATAGAGCACATCTGTGCCCTGAAATCGTACCCTTGTGCAAGGTAAAATCTCATGAGATGAAGCCACTGACTTTGGTGAATCACCAGTGCAGGAAAATTGGGATAGGACTTCACCAACGCTGCAGAATCTGCCACTTTTCTTCCTACTCAGCTAAAACCACTGGATGCAAGAGGAGAGAAGGAGAGGCGTGACTGCAGGGGACTGTCTTTGAAATGATTGATATGTGTGACTACATCTGTCTGAATATGTTCCCCCTGAGTAAAGCTTGCCCAAAAAGTTTACAGCAGGTGAAGGAATACTGCATCCTTCCCAGCTCCCACTGAAGAAAGCAGCCATTAAGACTGTCCATTAGTAAGGAATGGAGTTTTCCTTCTCTTACCAGGGTGGAAACCCTGTTTCCTCATGTTTCTTTCTTGTTTTACCTTGTTTTCTTCCTTTCACACCTACAGAAGTCTTATTCCCATTATATATAAAAATACCAATCATCTGCTCTGAGTAATTTCATTTTTCTGGCCTTATACTTTTGTGGATAAGCCATGAGAATGCGTTCTGATCTGCCTAGTCTGTACATTAGTAGTGGGTGCTAAGGAGTGGCTGAATACACTGGGCTTGGGGTTTCCTCTTCCCTGTTCACCAGTGTAACTATGGGTCCACACTATTGCCGTGGCTACAAACTGGGACACATGCGTATGGCCCCACATACACACACAAATAGGTACAGCGGATGCTTTTCCTTAATCCTGCCTCATGTATACATGCATTTGCCCTTTTGTATCTTCTCTCCGGCTTTCAGAGAACCAGTAAATTTTCTTATTACAAAGGCTAATTTGGGGTGGACTACAGGAAGAGTAAATTGACAGTGGAGCAAATAGAAAGATGAGTTGTGCATGTGTGTGAGTGTGTGCATATCCCAGAGGAAAATAAGGCATATATTATTAATATATTTTTAATTTATACAAACATTCTGCAGGAATATGTAGTAAAATTTGCAGACCTGATAATAGCAGTCTTCTAGTGGAATGATTTGAGTAGGATGATTTGAGGTAATGAACAGGAAATGAGTCTTTCCTGTCTCCAGTTGGAGAGGCCTGCACATTCAGAAGGCAGGTAATATTGTCATCTACGACATCTAGTACTTTAGCTCCCTAAAAACTTTCTCATAATGTCTTGATTTCATCTAGAAACACTAAAATGAACCTGATAATTCATGACAAATGGAGACTATTGAACAAGGAATTCTTAAAACTTGCCTTGGTGAGTTATATATTTTAAAAATATTAATTATATTCTCCTTTGAGTGGAAATATACTTATGAGAAGTGCTCTGAAGTATTAATTCTTTCAATGCATGTACAGGTGCATTCTATTTCAGGTTCATAACTGCTATCAGCTCCTTCCCCTTAAATGCCTCTAGATAACCATAGTTTAAAAGAAATTTTTTTTCACATGAATACATATCTGAGCTTGGATCTGTTTGTAAGTCTTCTTGCAAGATACCTGTTTTCCTTGGCATATATTTTCAATATATTTACTCACTGAATACAAGTTTAGAGATATTTTGTACTTTTACACAATATTCTCAAGACAAATAATGGCTAGAACAGCTGGTGATGATTAATTTTTTATACAGGAAAGTGATATTGAGAACATATTGAGCTGAGAAAGTAATAGAAATGTTTGGCAAGGGGGCATATACCTAAGTTAATTTAGATGGAAACAAAGAAAAAAAATCAATGTTTTGGGGTTGATGATGCTATGCTCTTTCCTTCAGTTACAAATTATAGACTGATAACAGATGGAAGCTGGTTCTCTTTCTTTTATATCTTCCTTATCTGCATTTAATACAATGATCTCATTAGCTATTAAGAAAACATGGCATATTCCTCCACTGTGCATTGCCTTCCTTTGAGTTTATTTAGCCCACCAACAGGATACCTTGCAAGATTCAGGCACTTCTGCATGGAGTGTATAGCTTAAAAAATACAAAAAGCTTGAATATCTGTCTCATAGCTTTTAATACCACTTATTAAAATACTTGTGTTAAAGTTATTTTCTTTTTAAGACAGTTGTAGAAGAAATCTTATGAGGGCTGTTTATTTTACTATCCAGCAGAATTTCTGAGTTATCCAGCATGTGGGAATAAAAAGAACCCCTGTCTGAGGTTCAGGCTAGGGACTGCCTGGCTGAGGAGCAGCTTTGCAGAAAAGGCTGTGGGGGTTCTTGGCAGAGCACAAGCTGAACACGAGCCAGCAGGGTGCCCTGGCAGCTAAGAAGGCCAGCGTCATCCTAGACTATATTATGAGCACCATAACCAGGGGATTGAGGGAGGTGATTTTCCCCCTGTACTCAGTAGTTGTTAGACTACATCTAGAGTATTGTGTTCGGTTTGGGGAAAAAGTTTGATAAACTCGTACAAGTTCAGCAGAAGGCCACTAAGCTGGTCAAGGGACAGGACCATTTGCCCTATCAGGAGAAGCTTCTGAGAGACAAGGGTTTCTTCAGCCTGCTGAAAAGGCGGCTTAACAGCAGCTTGTCAGTATGTGTAGGGAAGTTACCAAAATGGACAGAACAAAACTCTTGCCTGTGGTGCATGGTGGAAGGACAAGAACAATAGGTATAAGTGGAATCAAGAGAGGCTTAGGTTGAACATTAATGAGAACAGTCAGCTCTTGTAAGGAGTGGAACAAGTTGCCTAGGGAGATAGTTCAGCCTCCATCTTGGAAGTTTTCAAGATCAGACTGGATAAATCCCGGAGCAACTTGGACCCACCTGGCAGCTGAGGCTACTTTGAGCAAGCAGTTGACCTAGAGAGCTGCTCAGGTCCCTTCCAAGGTGAATGGTCCTTGGGGCCACCACCTGCGGTGGTGGCAGCGCTGTCCGTGGGGCTGGTTTTGCCTGATGTCATTCTGACTGGTTTTTGGCACTGGACAAAACAGTTACTAGGCATACATTTATGATATTTCATAGTAACAAAAGTTATAAGATCCTATATGGAACACAATTTAAAATTACATTATATGAAGTGTTTAATTCTGCTGAGAAATGAAGCTGCTCTAGGAAACGCGGCAGCAAAATGAGGAAATTAATTCAGTAATAGGGACTCTTCAGGTCCCATTTCAGTGGAAGAGCAGCGCTTAGCACCATTCGCTACTGAGTTCCAGTTCATTGAACCAAAGGACCTAGAAATGGAAAAAAAATTACCAGATCAAGTTGTCAAACTCAATCTGATGGGCTGTTTCCTATTTGCATTTTCAAACATCAAAAAAGAGAGAGTTGAAAAGTGCATCCAAGAAGCCAGTGCAGCCTCACATCTTTTTAACCAAACATAAGGACTTTGAACTAACAAAACTTATGCTGACTGTACTAAAAAGATTGATTTTTCTTTCTGCATAGATGCTCTTTTGACTTCACATAAGAGGATACTATTTACGTATTTTAAAATATTTATTTGGCACCCATTGCTGAAACTCCTGAATGTTAATTAAGACGTTGAATAAATGCTAGGAAGCATTTACATCACCTTTGTCTTCTATTGATTCAAAAGAGAGAATAATGGAAACTAAGCAAATGTTGCAAAATAAAATAGTGGGCACTTATCTGAAACCAATGAAAAGCACATTTCATACCTCAGTCATTTTCAGCCTTTGCTACCCTCATGCAAGAAACAGCAAAACAAAAATTCTGTACTGATGGAAGATGATGAAGAGGTGCATATGTAGATGTGAGCAATTTAAAGACATAATTAGTAATACCCTAAGTCCTCAGAATAAAAAAATGTATTTGTTAATGGAATGAGCACAGAAAGAATTTTCAAGTGTCTTCTTATGTTACCCTTATAACTTTTGAAAGAATAGTTTCTTATTATTTTTTAACACAGTGTTATTCACACATCTACCTTCTTGTGCTGAAAAGTTAATTAGTATTTTCAAGGTTAATTTAAGATGTAAATACAAATAATGCTAACATTTTCTGGTTTTGTCTTTCAAAATTTGGTATCCATCTGACAAAGCTTTTTTATGTGGATTTCTCAACATCTTTGGCTCTGTAACAGGACTTCTAAGTCTTAGAAAAGAAATTATTAATGTTGTATCTCTTTTTCATTTAGTTACAGCAACAAAACAAATAAACAACCTCCATTTCTAACACTTCTCCAATCAAAAAAAAATTTTTATTCTGGTATCTGTCCTTTTTAATACTGATTATTGTATTATCTCTTATAGAGATAAACAGAAAAGTGAGTCCGGAATTATTCCAGATGGTTTTTTAGTTCTTTCCGTGGGCACAGAAACATGAATATAAGACTATGCAATAAAATACCATTCAGAAAAATAATGAGCATACTAGGTTTGATGTGTGAAAACTCCCATTAGGAGCTTTGTAAAGTGAGTCTTTCAAATCATCCCAGTGGGCAGGTCTTGGGCTTGTTTTGATAGAAAATATTAATGCTTTCTTTTGAAAAAAAAAGCCAAGTAACATCATCACTTAAGAATATAATTCTCAGAGACATAGTTACCTGTTTTCCTTCTGTTTTTTCAGATCACCACTGAGACAGCATTGAGTCATCATATGCTGGCCTTAAGTAGTGGGGGGAAAGTGGCAAGCTGAGATTTTACATTTAAATTCCATTGTTGCAATTCTTTATTGCTAATATAAGTTCATTCACTAGTGACTGCAAAGCAAAGGGTCAACATGTTTTAAATAAACCTTCAGTAATCAATTACAAACAGGGTATTTAAATATCTCATTCACAGAGGAGAGTAATTACTCTGGATATTTAAGAACGACAGCATCTCTCATTAGGTCTTATTAATTGAAAAACGTAAAGTATTTATACCATTTTTCGTGATATTATGTAGCAATAACATGTAACTGTAAGTGATAAATATAGCGCACAGTGTCAAATGGTTTAACACATCTTATCACTTGAACTGATGAAGCAAAATAAGCTACTGAAGAAACACTAGAAAAAACATCAAGGCAAAGCAGTAGATATTAATAACAGAATTTAATGATCTTTTGAATGTTCCCAGCAAAAACTATTCAATCTGACACTCAGTTCCTATGTAGACCTTCTGACTTCATCCACATTCTCTTTTCATCTTAGTAGAAGCAGCACAACATGGGTATGTATTCCAAAAGAAAAACAGAGTGATAGGAACCACAACCATAAAACTGAGCGGGCCCTCCTCAGTAAAGGCATGCCAAAATGGTTGGTCCTAGGCACTCTGAAAGACCCAGAACTACAATTCTTGCTATTGTATCTTAGCCTTCTTTCCTCTTTCTTTTTCTTTTAATTCTCAGTTTTCTACAGACAAGTGTCGGCCTTGCCTGCCTTCCAATCCAGCTTTCATCTACCTAAACTTTCATCTACCTAAACTAGTAGAAGCATGATGAAGGCTGTAGTCTTTTGATCTACCTACTCATCGACATATTTAGGCCAAAGTATCCCAAAAAGTGCATTAATTTTAGATGCCTCCATTATTTCTTTTAAGAAACTGCATCACACATTTTGATAACCTCCATCATCTCTATAATTAAAGCTATAAAGTTTCAAGAACGAAGAAAATTAAGCTTCCTATGATTTAGGTTGAGTCTCAGGAAATGACCTCCATGCTGAAAGAAGACTGCCACATGATTCACTCAAACTTACATTTGCCTGTAAAAAAAAATTTCACAGCCCTAGCATTCTCCTTTTGAAGAATAGGAAATGTCCTTGGAGCTCTAATTGCAGTACTCCTCTCAATCCAGACGTAAGACTTTTAAGTATGCACTTAGACAAATTATTGTAAGGAATGCTGTGGTGTTAAGAACACAGAGGAGAATGCTTAATTAGTCTACAGTGGCTACCTACCTACAAGCTGATACTGACATTCATTTTATCACTTCTTAGGTTATCCGTCATCATTTCAGTGGGCTTCAAAACACCTTCTAATTTAGCAAAACCACAAAATGTAGCAAAACTAGAATAACTTTAAATTGATTTTCAGAGTCCACAGTGACAAAAAACCTCTGGCAGGCCCACTGATTGGAAGCTGAATACATCTTATGCAGCTTTTAAGGAGAAAAAAAAAAAAACACTGCTGGAACATTCTGTTCCAGAGAACACTCCCACTCTCTCGCATGTGCTTATCAATAGTATCATCTTTATAGTGATATTTTCTGTGGAAGAAACTAGAAAGGTACCAGCTATTTGCTCCCTTTTCACAATGTAAGAGTAATTTCATAACAATAGATCCATCACTGATTGGCAGAAAGCAAATTAGTTTGGCAGTTCTGGACCTAACATTTGGACTGAAGGAGCAAAAAGTCTCCATATATTTTAAGAAATTTCTAACTTTTTCTTCTAGAAGAGTTCCCTCTCTGTCAAAATGTTCTTTGTTCCTTCAGATTTTCTAGGGGGTGGTGGAGGGATGTATTTGGTTGGTTGTTTTTTTGTTTTCTTTTAAATCTGATTCCATAGTTTTAATTGGCAAAGATGACTTTTACACTCAGCCAGCATCTGAGGGTAATGGTTATCAGCTGACTTTCATTACTGGAATTCGCTCCAGTATGTGTTTAGCTATATATTATGCCTTCCACAGAAAGCTTTCATATAGGATAATGCCTCTGTCTACTTCCCCTTTGCATAATAAAGATATTTGACATTTGAATAGTATAACTTCTGGTAAAAGAGTTGTTTAGGATGCAGGGAACTGGATTACTCACTCCAGCAAACTGTTTCCTTAAATCTCTAAAGTCTCTAGTCTATTGCAAGTTACTAGAATAATTCCTCTATTTTGGTCTTCACTTTGTTTAGTTTACTAACTTCTCTGGAAATATGATTATTCAAGATGCAGCTTTTCAACGACCTCCTTTTCTGCAAAATCAGAAATAGCTCGTACAGTCTATTTGCTACATCGGAAAGAAAAATCTGAAAACTTCACAGAATCATAGAATAGTTGAGTTTGGAAAGGGCTTCTTGACATTATCTGGTTCAACCCCTCCTGTTCAAAGCAAGGTCAATCAGCTAGAGCAGCTTGCTGGGGATATTGTGCGATCTAGTTTTTAATTTTCGCAAAGATGGGAGACTCCGCAGCCATTTCCACTATCAAAAGGTTGAATTCTGTTTGCTTCAGGCTTTGCCTCCTTTTGGCTGGCAAAAAATGAACAAAACATGAATTTGTTAGACTGATAAAAAAATCTGGAGAACAAGCATAAAGGATTATGGGGGAATAAATCTTGTCCATATCCTCATGGTAAATAATTACTTATTCAGTTGCAAAGCAACTAAAAGACAGCACTAATTCTCCCTAATGCATGAGTGCGTGCATGTGTGTGTGTGCACATGAGCACATGCACATATATGCATGTTGATTTACCTTTCTGTATTTATGCATTTAGATACGTATGGTTCATTTACAAAAGTTTTCTAAGAACAGACGCACATTAATTATATGAAGAAATAAACTTTTAGACCTGCAGAAGACCATGTGTGAGAAAATTCATGTCCATAGAAAAATCTCATTGAATAAGCTGCTGTTCAAAGGCTGCACATTGTGTGACTGGTAACTAACCATTAATACTGTTATTAATCCACTTGCCAACAAAAATGACCTCGTAAAAATCCAGTCGAGTATCCATCCTCCAAAGATCTCTGTCATTTCCTTCTCTGTCATTTAGGTCATTGATTTTGATCTGTTGCATCAACAGAGAATGCCTAGATGAATTTTCTAGCAGAGGCACACTGGTTTGATCAGTCACCCCAAAACATTTTCAAGGGAGTTTCATCCTGAGTATTACATCTGTGAGACTGGACGCTAAAGACAAAGATGGGGCAAAATAAGAGAGATCCAAAGCATAGATGGACTATGTAAGCGAACTCAAACCATCTGAAATGTGCTAATTATGTAGATTGTCTCTCCAAAATAAATCTAGTAGCTCTGGACAATTTCAAAGTAAAAATTTTATATCTCCTTTTCCTTTTTTAAAAGTATATTAATATGCAAATTATACTTGCCAGAAACAGACTTGTGATATAATCTCATATGGCAGAATTTGAAATTAGATGTGTATGTCTGTTAATGTTATAAGAGTGCTGCTAACTACATCTGCTAACTAAATCTGTAAATTATAAAATCTTTTGGCTTAGTGATCACATCAGCCTTAAGGAGCTACCGTTTAAAAGAGATTATATGTATTGCTAACAACTGTTTCTAAAGCTGTTGACAGAAAGATAATGCGTGGTTTAATATCTTAAGGTTCACCTCAAAATGTGATCAAGGTAACGTTTTTGATCCCTTTTCAGCCGGGCAGTATTACAGCAAATGTGGGCGATCATAAAATGCTGTTTGTGCAAGCTTAAGTAATGATTTTACAAACTGTTATCTACTGAGCCGTTCCCTATTGAAGGCTACTTACAGTGATGATAATACTTTCTCATCGTAGTTAAGAATATTACCTTTGTTTCTAAACAGCAGGGCTCATCCAGCTTTTAAATAGACAGCAGTAGAATTTGAGCAGGGAGCTCAATGCCATTTCAAACAAAATAAATTGAACGTTGCTTGATAAAATTATTATCTGGAAGGTAGGATATAAAATCTGATATAATGTAGACCTGAACAGGGAAGATTTTAATATCTGCTCATACCCTTTAGGAATATTTATACAGAGCACTAGAGAAGGACCTTAAAGTATGTTTTTCTTCCTAGCTCCAAAGCAGGTAAATTGATGCCAACTAGGATTTTCCAATACTTTGTGGTTTATAACTAGTTCTGCTTTCATAATGTTAACAGGAAATTCTCCTTGACTTTACCTCTGAGTGAGAGGTTATACATCTCCACAAAGTCAGAATTTTTCAGGTTTTAATGTAAAGACATATTGGACCATAGTCTGGACCAAACTAATGATGCCTGACACTAAAGGGTCTCCCTAGCCAATCTAGCAAGGTATTTAAGGATTCTCTTTGTCAGAAGTCCCCCAAGAGTGAACACCAAAAGCAGAGATGGGGAGAAGGAAGAACAGATGATCTAAAGCTGTACTGCACTGTGGCAATGCCTAGCTCAGGCATCGCACTGTGAGGGCTTCCAAGTGAGGCACTTCAGAGACCCTCTGATGTGGCTTTTTGGACCAGTCTTAAGCCCAAGTGCTTCTCTCAAGACCAAGAAAATAGCCTGAAAATAAGTATATAAACATAAGAAATCCTTTGTCCAGATTTCATTGTAAATTTTTTTCATAGGACCTCAAGAACAAAGTTTTCCAATTGCTTTTAAGGGAGGTGTGGCCCAAAACACGAAATGTGAACCAAAGTCATACTGATGATAATTAGCTACTGAAATATGGGTGGCATAGTATGTACCTGGTAATTTTACCCTTAGGGCTGAGATCTCAGCCTACCTGAGGGAATCTTTTTCAAGCACAGAAAGCTGTGCTGTTCCCTGACTGACTGACTGATATGCAATGAGGCATATCCAGAAAAATCTGATGACCATAGAAATACGTTGGATGTCATGACTGTGGAAAAGTGTTACATCTTTCTCATCCTGCATCTTGATGACTTTATCATCTATCTCTTCTTTCTTTCTCTGTGTTCTTCCCGAACATGCCAGGCTGCGAGTTCATGACTCCTGGTGTTACAGCTGCAGTTTCTTACACTAGCTGAGCAAATCTACTGAGCCTGACGCATAACAACTCAGGGAACAGACTCCAAAATCCTCAGTGGTTTGAGGATGTATAATATAAAGCCAGAGAGCAAGTTTCTTCCTTTGCACTTTTTTAAACTAGAGCTTACCATTGGGTTTCTGGTGTATGTTTAAGTCCTGATCCAGTAACTGATCCGACTCCTAATTTCTTTGGTGCTATAATAGCTGTCAATCACAGGACTGATTTCTTAGCAGGTACTGAGTGTCTAACAGCTTCCATTGACTTTTCATCTAGGAATGTTCAGCAAGTAATAACAGAGAGAAAATACACAAAGGTATTTAGGAGTCTAAATGCCAATTGAAACATATCAATGAAAGTTCAAGCATCTAAACAGAAGCCTACAGAAGTTTCCCAGCTAAAGTGAATCAAAAAGTTATTTCTAGTTGTGAGGTTTTACAAAACTGAGAAAGAGATGCCAAAGCATGACATTTAATCCAAAGTTGGTCTGCGTATTTTTTTAATATTTGTGAAACGCTAACTGAATTTCTCATCTCTAATTTCCCCTGCATTTAATACAATCAAGAACAAATTAAACCTGAGTTCACATTAAAGTATATGTATATATTTTGGCAAGGGAATTTTGTGTTCAGGTGATAGCCTCCAATTTACATAATTGGTTATTGTTTATTATCTAATGCAAAAAGTTGCCAAGCCAATTTCGTTCTTTATAAAATTTTCTGTTGCAGCTTTCTTTGAGATGGATAGCTCACGTTGCTTTTAATCTGATCCATTTTCCTCATACCTAATATCATTCATCCCTGCACAAACTGTGAATGGAGAAATACAGCAGAGATAAATTTAATCTACCAAGTACATGTTCCTTCTTGCTCAGTTACTCATGTTCTTGCTACAAAACTATGGATGAATTTAATTTCAACTAGGCAGCAGTAGGTAGAAACTGGCAAACACTTCAGTCAAGGGAACTGTCTTTGCTTTTGTCAGCTTTTGACTGTACTTTACATTACTAAATCATATTGTACTTCATCATAAGTACTTTGTACACAGTAGCCTTTTTTTCAATGCCTCTGAAGCAAATGATCCCCACGTAAGAAAGCAGAAAAAGGTAATGGAACCCATTCTTATGTCTAATCTGAAACTCTCGTGTATGTTTTTTTTCAGAAATCAAATTTAAATTACAGATATCTCAAATGTGGTTTCCTAATAACATTCATTGCTTTTGAAGATTGATTATTCAGCAGTATTTCCCTTTTCAGTAGTTTCAGTCTACCCTGTGGACTTTGAAAAGTCTAGTAACATAGTGAGCTTTCAATGAAATTTATTATCCTTTTTAGGCTACATATAAATATCTTAAATAAAACTTTGGCATCAACATCAAAGCACTAAAATATGTCTTCTGTTCTCTCCAGCTATTCCATATTTTATGTGTTTGATGTTAATGTGAATGTGATATTGAAACTTAATAAATGTATGGCAAAGGGAAAAGTAAATGTCAATAAGCTTTGTTGAACGCTTTTATTAAACGCTTGTGTTGTGTAAAAAAAACTTATAGTTAAGAGATGCCGTAAATCCTCTGTGCCACTATTATGCAGTTCTGTAAGTTACAAAAAGATTTATACTCCTCTATAGAATATGTTCAAGAAGTAAGTTATTCCAATATATTAATAAAAATCATTAACGTATTAATATTGCCCTTATCGCTGAAGGCTCTTTCAGCTATCTGCTTCTGCCAGCCTTAAATTGTACATGCTGTGTGTGCACAATGAATAATGCTATCCCAAAATAAAGGGTGTTTAACTTTTTCTATTTTGTTAAATCAAAAAATGCAATAATTAAAACGTTTTCTACTTGGTTTTAACATTTTCAATTAAAGTCTAAGAGCTCTAGCAATGAAAGGACACTGTTTCTAAGGTTCTGTGCATTACACATAAGCTGTATTTTAAGAATCTTTTGTCTACACAATCTGTGTGAAAGAAAACTAACCTGCATGCAGTGACTCTTCCTAGGACTAGTATTTCATTTTCCAGCGGTCTCTTTTCCAGAAGAGACAGGTGCAGCAGACATGGATTATGCCATCGGCCTCTATATGTGAGATTGAGATCACTATGTAAACGATTTCTGGGGCTGTAATCTCCATCTTTATGGATCCTTCCCTTCATGGTTCATATTCAAGTCATTTAACAGGGTACTATCTGCAGGGAATCAGCTACCCTATTCATAGCATCCAGCTCCTCCAAATGTCAGGCGGCTCTGGCTTAAAGGGTGCTGTGATCAAACTTCGCTTGGCGATCTACACCAGATGTACCTGGTGATGTGGTTGTAATTTTAAAACAGCATCCATATGGTTTCCCCTTCCGCACGTAGACTTAGCTATGCAGGGCTTTGCTTTGTCACTTGGTCAGTAGCCTCTGGAAGTACTAGATTGCTATCTTGAACCCTGTTCCCCATTTCCCTCATCCTACTTTGCTTTGCTCCTTTATTTCGACTTGCAAAATTAGTATGAAGTATGTGTAGTATGAAGTATGAAACCCTCAAATATGGCCTCCTGTTTAATGAACAGCTCAATTACTTTGGCTTTACCAGGGGGCACCTCTGTGCGAATGGCAGTTATCACGGCTAGCTAGCACCCTGCCAATTCACACATTCTCAGGTTTCACTCTCAGTCATTTGTTTGAAAGTTAAAATTCATGGTGTTTTCCCCTTGGCTATTAAAATTATAATCCTTTAAATCAAAGTGGAGCATTAAAAGATGCCTCTTATACTTCCAAATGCACCTGACTAGGCCGAAACAGTTCTGCTAACCTCCATGGATTTACGCACGAGTGGATTGACATGATTAGCTGTTCTTTTTAGCTGCCAGAGAGAGCGTTTTAAATTCAGAATTAGCAACAATACAATAATTAGATTTTAATCCTTGTGAATTTTAATGGATATGAAACTTCAGGCCACATATAAAGAAAGACTTATACACTTAAAGGAGAATTCAGGTGAACTTTAGTTTGCACACAACCATGATTCCAAAAGCGACAGGACTGAGCAGCTTGGTGTCCTTCTCACGTCTCTGCTGTTTGATAATCTGAGCATACTGCTGTCTTTCTCCAAGGGGAAGTTCCTAGGAACTGGGGAAGTCATGCTCTTCTCAAACATCACTTTGACAGTCGCTTTCTTTAAAAACATGTCCGAGTTATGCTCTTTCATTCCTCAACTCCAACCACAGCCTGATGGTTAACACACAGATTCATAGGAGATGAAGGATTGGTTCCCACCTTTGGGCCAAGGAGATTCACTCCCTTCTCCTGGGAAGGGATGCGTAAGCAGTGGTGGGACACTGTTAGACCGTTAATTTGAGAGGATGTTGAAGTCTCATCCGTTTGCCTAGTCCCAGCTCTAGAAGTGGCATGTGATTAGAACAAATAACCAAATAACTAGCACACTAATAACCTTTGGGTCTAGAGCAGAAGCTCCAGTCCTCAGGGCATCTCCTACCTGAGTTCACTTCAGGAGATTTGCTTCCTTTAGCCTCCTCTGTAGACCAGCAAATCCTGAACAGCTTCGACAGCAGGGATGGAAAGACTGAATCACATCACCTTATTTCCTTTATGTATGATCAGTACATTTCTACTTTTTGCCTACAGTGAAGAACACCGAAAAAAAAAAATACCCAAAGTACAAAATCTGCTCTCATTTGAGGAAAAGTAATCAGCACCTACTTTCAGGACAAGCTTCTGGCCTCTCAGTCCTTCCTGGACAGAGATGTTTACCTGCAGGAGGAGACTAGAAAACTTCAAGATTGAGGTTTTCCCCCTGCATTTTTCTGATGCATTTTTCTAAATACTATCCCCAGCTGACTCCCCACTTGGTTGGCTACCTGATTTATCCCAGTTTGGGGTGCCCAGTTCACCCCATGACACTTCTTGTGGCACATAGTCTTCTTGGATGCTACATCGCCCTATGAAAATTAGGTTGTGTGATCTTACATTTCCTTTCTGGTTTTAGTCTAAAACACTTATAAACTTCCCTGCAGCAAAATCTGTTTTCCCCCATTTCCTCCATATCCCAGCTGAAGTTTTTTGTTCCTGTAGCATGTCATAATATCAGCAAATAAATCTAACTTTTTCAATCATTGATTGATGATTCTAGTGGTTGACTTGAATCACAGCACTGGGGCCTGCCTGTCAGAAGCCGAGTTCTGAACATTTTCTGAAAATCAAATCTCTCCGTCTCCAAATATATCTCTGCTTTTCCATTTTTTTGAGCTTAACTTGACTGGCAAGGGTGAACTCCCAAACTCCCCAAAGTCAACGGCAGCTCTGCCATTGATTTCAAATTGTCATATAAATCTTTGTCATGAGCATACAAAGCCTATAAAAATCCGGTGGAAAAATCAGAAAATGGCAGCTGCCTATCAGACATTCTCAGACTTTCTGCTTCAGTAATGTATGATGAAGTTTGATTCCATCTGATATTGAACTTCAAAATTAAGGGAATTAATTAATGAAAACCAGTGAAAACTGACAAGTGGGATGGAATCAGGGAGATCAGTCTATATAGCCCTAAAATATAAGCAGAAAGATCATTTTATCCTATTTTCTCTGTAAAGTTATTACTGCTTGCAATTTAGACTGTTTACCTACTACTTTCTATTAACTTTAAACTAAGTGTTTTTCTAATTTGGCAGATTGCCTTGAAGCCTGCTACTGGCTCTCTAGTAAGCTTGATCTTTTATTAGCTACAGTGCTTTGTGGCATTCATTATACATTAATTTACATTTACATTTTTAGATTTCAGAAGTACATTCATATTAGCATTCTTTTGTTACTAGCAAATGGCAGAATAATTAACATAGAATATTTGATCTCACTAATAGAATTCATGTTTGGTCTTTTGAGTCAAAGCTCATAAAAAATAAGCAGTGAAAAAATGATGAAATATTACTCTCTTGATATGTGCGAGATACTTTGGTTGGTGTTTGCTTTTATGTTGCTTTATGTTCATTTTACCAGAAATGCATCGTATCTGCACGTTCATGTTAACGTACTTTTTCATTCTATGGGAGATAATACACTCTAAACTGGAATTGATAGTTTGAACATAAAAGTGGTAACACTATACGTACTGTTCTAAACTTAAAAACCAAGAATTTTTCCTTGTTCATGTCATACCGTGTTTACTCCTGTGAAATTCTACTAAAGAGGCTCATTTCTTCCACAAAGACCTATGGGAATACACTGAGCCAAACATGTTTAACTTTTTTACATAAGTCAGTGACTTTATATAAAACATACAGTGTCTGTCTCCCATGCAGATGATCACCTTTCATCGAGTGGAATTTGCTCATCTGTAGTTTGCATTTGAACCCAATAGGGAAATGGACAGCATCCTCACGCTTTCTCAGCACTTGTTGGGTAGATACATAATCTAAGGTCAGATAAGACAGGCAAAGGAAATTCTCAGTATGATTGTTAAATCTAAGCTAAATGCAAATGGTGAAGCAAAGCGCTCTTTAGATGATTCCTCGAAAGGTACTGAAGGCCCTTCACCTGAGGAAGGTGCTGGTGGATGTAAGCAGAGCGTGCCCAGGATGACGGTAGTCTCACAACAGTGAGGCCATACGTTTGCCCAAAGGCGCTATCTATGTATGATGTCACTGCCCGTAGGTGTTACCTAGGGACTGGCAATGAAATTATTACCCTCACTACTGGGCAGAATGTACATCTGTGCTCAGCCAGCTCTGCGCAGAGTCTGGCAGGCTAACTCCAGCTGCCGTGGCAGATGCTTGGGTAAGCTGCCAGGGAGGGCACTGAGGAGCACTTACACGCTGTATCCCATCCACTCGGCTTCGGAGACGGTGACCTCTGGCAACAGAGAGGGAGCAAGGAGCCGCAGGGGAACCACCAGAGCTATTTCAGCAGTGTATGACT
Organism: Tauraco erythrolophus; assembly: GCF_009769465.1. Lineage (NCBI taxonomy): Eukaryota > Metazoa > Chordata > Aves > Musophagiformes > Musophagidae > Tauraco > Tauraco erythrolophus. Next base: position 27,689,032 of record NC_141468.1, on the reverse strand, counting down.
GCCCATGGCCTGACACATTAATTGCTCTTGTTCCTGTATTTTCTGAATGGTAAATTTTCAAATCAAACAACATGGAAAAAAAATCCTGAAGTTTTTAATACAGGGAAATAATTTGGTTGACACGATTTCCTACAATTGTCTGCATGAGGAACAACCACAGCAGGCAAGCGGTTCCCAGAGAGACTGTAGAGCAAACTAATGCGGATAGAAATTGTTGGCTGGGAAAACCAGCACATCAGGCTTCAGCCAACTGCTCTGACGGTCGGTAACTCTGAGAGAAACAACAGGTGAAAGGGCAGCACGGGTGTTTTAAGAAATGACTGCACAAAGAGCTAGAATTAGAAGCTGGAGACAGGCTTTGGTGTGTGCAGCAGCTCTCTCTCTCTACGGACTAGGGTGCTTAAGCAAATACGGACGGAAGGGGAATCAGTTTTCCTTTTGGTCCTGGCTGAAAAATAAAAGGTTTTCCACTTTTGCTGTAGTAAGAAAATCTGAATTTATTGAGCAAAAGATCTTCATAAAGTCCTCCTCTATGATGGAAATAGATTATTCTCTTGTTAGGTCAGCCCATGCTGGTTTGAAACCATCCCAATTCACTGCTGAATTTAAGGAATAAGAGAAAGGGGAAGGCCCTGTAGAGAAGGCTCTCTGGGGATCCAGATTCTCCAAATGAGATACTGTGCAAACTGAATGAGGCACCTCTGTGCTCTTCGAGTGCACTGTGCTACAGGTTACAGCCTCACATGAGGCTTGCTGATTTGCGAGGCCCTGCGAAGGCTAAAACAGAGCTTCACAACTAAAATGTTTCTGATAATATTCATTGTTAACACGGACTTCTATAGAGACATTTTATTATTTTCCATTTGGACTGAAACATAATGGTCAAAAGCACAACAGCTGCTGCTACCAATTAGATTTGTTAATTCCCTCTCCCACTGCTCCCACTAGAGAAGAAAAAAAAAAAAAAGCCCCCCAAAACACCCTGTTACCATAGGAAAACTAGTTGACAAAGAACTTCTGACTCCGCTTGAAAACGAGGGGAGGAATCATGTGTCTATACACTAGAAGTCTGTATTTTTAGCAGAGTGTAGCATTTTGGGTTTGCGTTTACTTTAACCCATAAGAAGCATTACCCCTTCTTGATCTTATAGCTCTATGCTGAGACTAAGAACAGTTAGCTAGCTGGTTAGTTAGCTAGTCAGCTACCTAGCTGCTTCACTATGAAGTTTGTCACACTTCTGTGGAAGAAAGGTACGTTTATGGCTTCAGTTCAATACTGGAGAATGGTTCAGCTCGGTGAAAACATGTTTCTATTTTCTGGCTCCAGCCTCTCTTCATTCGTGCCAGAAGGTGTCTTCCAATTGTTAAATGATAAGTGGATAAGTGTGCTTCTGTATTTTCCCTGTTTTTAAGTGCATTTTGAATTAAATTGTTTGTAACCAGGGTAAGCATACAATTGGAGTTTTCCATGTGTTTCATAATCCCATTTAGTATAATTCTCTTTTGAGTCTGCTTTATTGGTCAGACCAGATGCATACTCTAGAAGAGATTAAAATAAGTGGTTTTGCAGCTAAAATTGCTTCACTGGCCACGATTTAAGTTTTGTAAGCTACAGATTTTGTGGCTGTTTTAAATGAATACTCATTTTCTTCATGAGGAATTATGAACACGTATCAGCAATATTTTTTCTAAATGAAGTTAAATGATTGCTTTTTGATGAACAGCAGATTTACTCCAAAATATATCTATGAAGAGCCTAGAGCTATTCTCTAAATTAAGTTGAATCTAGCCAAAAATGCAGGCCAAAAATGTTGGGTGGAACTTTCAAAATGTCAAATATTGGTTTTCACCAGTTCTTAAAAATAAGCTTTTCCAAAATGAAAATTTTAATTTACCTATTATTTAAAAGCTTTATTATAATGCAAACACAAAATGAATTAAATACTTCAATAGCATTTTTCAGGTTTACTTCAAATTATATATTCCTTCCCTTTTCATCTTATCCAACATTTCCAAATATAACATCTCATTTCAGTCGAAATCAAATGAGTTTTTATCTACCAGGCAAAAAACATCTACTCCTATTACCAGTTCTGTTTCTAATTGTAACTTTAGCAACTGTCCCTGTAGATATATTTTCTTTCTTTTTAAGCATGACTGACCAAAAAAATATATGAGACATTTCTATACATTTATGGGTAAAACTATCAATGTTTTCATTTGTACAGTAAGAATACTTTGTAAATTCACTATATTCTGTTTTTCCTGCAGCATATCATTGAACCGCAGCTGCTTTACTCCAAAACAGCACAGTCAGCAGTTTGGGGTGGAGGTGGGGGGGAAAGACAAAAGGAATTATTCTTATTTTTGATAATATGAATGAGGCATCATAATCAAAGTGAAAATTTCTGTAAAATAATATGTGTAAGCCACTGGATCTGTTGACACTAGTCATTTATACAACAACTCTTATTCAGGATTGCATTCCTAACTATGCCTTAGAAAAAGATAATTATTATGCCAATGCAATTACTTCTTCTCTGATAATGTGGTAGAAACAGTACTGATACCGAGGTATTTCTTAAAGAAGCACATGCTTCTTGGAGAAATGCTTCATATTCTTGCATATCCTGAAAGGAATTGATACCAGTAACAGAATAAAGGTGGTAGAGTCTCTAAATTATTATTTTTTTAATTATTAAAATTTGGCCAAGATACAAGTAATTTAAATTCTGTGCAAGAAAGGAATCCCACTGGTGTGTCACTTGTATGTTATTGAAATAGCATAGCAGCATCTAGAGGAAGGATGCTATTTAATTATCAGAGATTAGTTAAATATTTATGTGTCCAATTCATTGATTCAAATATAATTCAAACTGCTCCAAGATTTAGTCAGTTTCATAATTGCAGCGACCAGAGCAGCCAACTGGAAACCACATTTACTCCAGTGGTTTGATTTTGTGTAACAAGCTGGATGGGATATGCTGGTCATGAACCTCCAATGTGATCATCAGAAGTACTTTCTATGAGTTGGCGATTGTCACGCACTAATCACAAAGGGAAAGAGGAGTTCAGAAAAAGAGTTTCCTCCCCTTATTTACAGTAATAGAGGTTAAAACTCTCCTAAATAACTTCTCAGGAGTTTCTTATCTCTACAAGTCTCCTGCCTGCCTTCAGTCAAAATGTTTGTTAGCTTCTACTGGCAGATATCCAGGGGTAGGTGTGTGGTCCGAAAATCTGGTGTAGTGGGGTTTACAGCAACATAAACTGCCAGTTGTTTCCTTTCCCAATAAGGGCTTGAAAAAGGCCAGCTTGGCTTGAAAAATTGGACAGAGGGTGCAACTAGAAGATTGCATAGAGAGTGCAAATAGAGAATTGGAATACACACAGAAGAGCCTCCCCTGCAGAGCCCTGGCCACGCTGAGAGGTGACCTTTCTCTTAGCGTAAGATTGATGGAACACGTGTTGTGCTCTAACCAAATGAATACCAAATTCAAGAGGTCACGTTAAGGCAAGAAGGAGAGATATTCATCTGTAACATATGTTAGCTGTATAATATCTGTGCCAGGAGTACTTAGTGTAGCTCACAAGCTTTTACTAGGTTCCTGGCAAAGGACTAATGTTAAATGACCTTAGCTGTATTTTAATCCCATAAATGGTTGTGCCTATTCCATGTGTAACCTTCTCAGAGACAGCTTGCGTTCCCAAGCTGTGTTTGAGTATGAATTTATTTTCTTTTTTGTAGTTGGCAGGTCTTTTCATTCTGTTGCTATTGTAGTTAAACGTCTTGTTTTATACATATTTCTCTGATACATAGCTCATTCTTAATTTTATCTCATATTAGCTGCAATATGGTGCAAGGAGAACAAATGGAATTCCCATTTAAATGACATGTGACATCTTCATCAGTAATACATTTTCCTATAAGTTTTTTACAATCCCAGTGAATTAGAAGTTCACTTACTATTCTAGCACTCACTACAGGTATTGTCTGTAGCTACTTAAAAAATGTTCATCTCCTACCAGATTCCCGATAGCACAATTCAGATGAATTCCTCAAACTGACACTGGTATTTCTGGTTCCAAGGGAATGTAGGTCACAAAAACACATTTTCTAATTAACATTGTCACTTACTTTAATACATACTTGTTAATATTTGTCTGCTGGTATTGTTGAAGGATCTGAAGCCAGGCTAGCATTCAATGAGCTGCTGTACAAAATGGGAGAAAATGATAAACCTTGCCTCTGAAAATGTAAGGCTATAAATCAGAAATGCATTTAAGTGTCTATGAAGATTTTCTCTCTTCACAAAAGCACATACGCAAATAATTTGAGCCAAGCACATGTATAAGTATGTTGCCATTAAGGAACGATTTCTGGATTAAATCTCTGAAATTATAAACCTTCGATAAATTTTTAATATTGCTTGCACAGTTGGAATAATTCCATTAATATTTTACAGTGCTTTGTGTCTCTGCCTGTAAAAGCTACATGGATTTGAGAAAATTTCATGTAGGGGTTAGGGATATCATGTCTACCATGTTTTTATTGCTATGAAAAAGCCTGACAATTCACAATGCAGACTGTAAAGTACAGATCACTTCACTTACACTAACCTATTTTTTCACCTTCCTGATGAATAAAGTTGTAAAGGTACAGTTCTGACCCACTTAATTTTATAAGCCACAAAGGGTTGTTTTTATTGTCAATTCACGTTATTTTTCATTTTTATGTTTTTATTCCATCAGTTAGGTTCATCACTTGATAAAGTGGATTCCTTTCAATGAAGATTTAATTACTTTGTATTCTTTCATGGAATTATTCTGCTGAAGAACTTCACTGCACATTTATATTTTTATGTGGCTAAACATTTGCATTTAATAGCTTTTGAAAGGCAAGTTCACGGCTACCCTAATTAATAACAATGATATAGTGTGGATTTTATAGCAAATTAACTGTCCAACAACAAGGCTGAACAACAATAACATAGAAGTTATGGTGTGTGCTTCATTCCAAAACTAACTGAGAAGAAATAGACAGCAAATATAGAACAGTAAATAATTCCTCCATAAATCAAGCTTGCTCCTCATTTACAAATTTATATCAGAAGTATATGTCTTAGTTAAAAACACTGTATGCATTAATTACAGAATACAGAGAAGAGGAGGGCAGAAGAGTGTTGTTTGCTTGCTTGTTTCTTTCTCTAAATATACTGCTCATATCAATTAAGTCATTGTTATATTTTTATGAAACATTTATGTGTAAACACTCATTGTTTTCAGTTTTCTCAGAAGAGCTTACAACACTTTGTGGCACCTCTGCAAATTAGAAGACTTCTACATTGACCAAAACACATCAGTATCACAGAATTAGCTTTTCTCAGTACTTTCTGGTGTGGTCAGCAAAATCTGACTTCTAAATACCAGGCAGTGAAGAGTTACTTTTGTAATTTGTATTCAAAGCTTTAAAAGTAAAAACAACTGAGTTGAAATGCCAAAATAACCTAAATTCTCACTCACATGGAGAGCAGAGTCATTCTAAGCATAAATACTCTTTCCTCCTACTCCTTTCCATCTTGTCATGACAGCAAGTGGCAGAGATGATTGAGGTCCTGACTAATGGGAAGAGAAAGAGGGAACCAGTAATACACAAATCCCGGTTGCCATGAAGAAAGGGAGGAGAACAACTCACCTATCTTAGGTGATGCCAGGGCCTTGCATCTTGGCATCGTCATCACATACTTCATCACATACTCACTACTCTTCTAATATTAATGTTGACTGTTTAGCCAAACTTTCCCTCATGTTTCCCTTCTTTACTAGCACATCTCATCTCCTCTTCTCTTCTCACTTCCTCAAATGTCTCTCTTGTTCACAGCCTTTTGCTCTTTAAATCCTGTCAAAAAAGTGATTTTCTTTCTAAAAGTATGTTATGGGGACTTTGAGTCTTCTGAGGTACTCTGGTTACGTTTGACCTGTCTCTTCAAAAAAATTCATATAGACAGATAAATAATGACATTTTCCACTTACTGACAGTGATCAGTCTGCTACACAATTTGGTTTTCTAGGTGATGTTTTAACACCAAGAATCAATGACAATTAGGCTACAGGATCCTTTTACTGTCATTTCTAGACTCACTCCAGTGCCTAATCTAGCTCAAGTACCTGATTTTGTTGCAGCCTCACATTTTGTTGCCTCTGCTTCTGCGTATGCAGAAATGTGATGGGTTTTTTAAAAAAAAATCACTTATATCATTGCACAGATAAATTGAATGCATGACAAAACCAAATGGAATTAGGCATAGTTCTGCAGAAGAACAACTTGCAGAGATCTTTCTATAGGAGGGAACGTCTGAAACAGCCATTGTTTTTCCTGGGAATAAGTGACACAACTTTCCTCAGCTCAAAACTATTTGTCTCAGAGTGTCTAGTCAGAAGGAGAAAATTCTTCTGAGGTTTTAACAGCAGGGACAAAGGGAAATTCACTCTCAAACAGTGCTGAGCCTTACAGAGTTATATATATGTCTAAGAAGTCGAACCAGATCATCTGGGTTCTCATGAAGTGACTTAAGAGGTCAGAACCACAGACATTGATGCGTTCAGTTTGTTATGTGAATTGTAACATTCATAACTAAACCAACACAGTTATCTTTTCCAGGAGAACTTTAAACTACTTGGTTTAAACAAGTAGCAAGTAGCCAAGTAGCTACTTGGTAGCCAAGTAGCAAGTAGAACCTTGCTACTTGGCTGCCATGACAGACTCTGTACAGAATAATGTTATTCTCTGTTTTGTAAAATGAAATCAGGCCAATGAGATAATTTCCTTCCTCTCCCAGTAATGAATACATTATACTATGGCAAACATTTCGTTTCTAAAGAAAAAAAAAAGAAAAAGATTCAATGTTTCTAATGCCTCCTTAGTGGTGTGCACATTTTGAGTCAGTCTGAACACAGAGGATCCTACTGGTGAGGGCAAGAAAGGACTCTTGCTTCATCCTGTTGTTTCTCATTTCTTTTGTTGTACGAGTCTCAAAGAGCTGGATGATACCAGACTCCTTCCTGTTGTAAGGAGAGGTGAAGAATTCTTTGACGATGTACAGCCTCAAAGGCAGTACCTGGTAGTTGCTTGGGAATTCCTCAATGGTAAAGGTTATATATTTTATTTTTACTGCTCCTTTATGGAAAGCCCTGACTACAGATGACCCCCAAACCCTAGGATGGAGGTTAACTCATGTCATTTCCTAATCTCTGTCCATGTTAAAGACCAGTCTAAGTTCTCCTCCAAACAAAGAAACTGCCGTTCTGAATATACTTTTAGGAGGCAGCAATCAAGCAGATGTGGAAGAGTTTCTCTTCCCATTAAGGAAATGGATAACACTTCTTGGAAGTACTTTGATTTAAAACCTAAGCACATCTGTAAACATTTTAAATATAAGTGCATTCTTTTTATACACAAAAAGTAGGAAAGAGGTCCATCATAAGGCATTATATGGCATAGCTTAGGGAATGCAATATTTCCACCTTCACATAGAATTGACTTTGAGATTGAAGAAAGAAGCGATGGGCCTCAAATCTGATATTAGGTTAGAAATCTTGACCACACGGAAACCAAAAGCACCCCTTGACAAGAGTGACAGGATTTCGACTTGCCCAGAGTACTGACTGAAATCTCTTGTCAAATTCCATTAATTCCTAATCAGCTATGCTGAAGTTCCACTCCTCCCCGCCCCAGCCCTTTTCTTGTCTGTATGTAGCTTTTACTCTTAAATAACATGCTCCTATCTATTGATTATCCTTCTCCAGCAGTTCAGTTTAAAATGTAATTTTGCCAGTGGTTTTAGTTACACCTGATTATAACTCATACTTCCAAGCAATTGGTAGATAGATGCAAACTATGATTATTTCGCATGTGATACACATGTAGCACTCTTCTTTGTATTTTCAAATACACTCGATCAAATATGCACTTTGAATTTTTTGCTTTGTTTGCTGCAACAATGCAGAACTCTGCTTTACATGATATACCAGGGCATTTTTGCTATTCTAAATTGATGAAGCTCCTAATTAACTAATTTTATTATTATAGAGTATTTTGCCAGTGTAACACTAGGAGAAATAGAACAGATTTAAGTCATAAAGCTTTCTTCATAATGTTTTTAACAGCTTTTGTTCCTTGAGGGCATGAGGAAAAGGTGTTGCATATGCATGCAACTTTGTTGCCAATAAAGCTGAAATAAAATTAGTTAAAAACCTAGGGAATTCAGAGTTTTTATGGAACGCTTTTACTATTAAAAAAAATACTACAGTAATATCATTTTCGCTCGTATTTCTATTAATTGACTAACAGATTGTTTCATACGGGATCTTTAAAAGATTTATTTCTCAAAAAATCTTCCAAAGTGAAGAGGAAGGCATATGGAATAAGGTATAATTGTACGCTGCTCTCTAGTTTAAAAACATTCAGTTGACAGAAACCTTGTAGTAGTAACATAACCCCCAAATTTACAGAGACCCCTGAACCGCTTTAATTGTAAGAAAAGGTCATAGTGGACTAAGCAGTACTTGTGATTCAGTAACTTGCTCCAGATCAACCAAGCAGCCTGTGAAAGAATCCAGATGCTGAGTCTGATGCTTCAGCACAATAGATACGTTTTTTACAAAGTCTGGTCTCCCTAGGGTCCCTCTGCAGTAGACAGAAAAAGAGACTCTTTCCTAGGACTAACCTCAACCACCCAAGTTCCTATTCTGAATCTTTTGGCTTGTGAGTCTCACCAAATGAGGATAATACTAGCTCTCTCTCCCTGAGAACTGTATTATAAGGAATTAGTTGTCCATTAAATATTTAGGTAGAAAATTAGAAAGGGACGTTTGAGCAGAAAAGAACATCCCTGCTCAGAATAGGTTACTATAAAGTACTTTAGTCCCTCAAAAACTTACTACTATTTATTTTAACTACTGAATATTCTTAGTGACTTCAGTGATACTACATATATCATATTAAGTCATGCAGTTGTCTATGTCTTTGCTGCAGGGAGTAAGAATTCATATTGGCTCTGCATATAGAGCGGAGTGAAAGAAATATCAAATATTTACAAAATTCAAATGAAATATAATGTTCCTTTGTTATAATTCCAAATATTGTGTGGATGCTTTCTCCCGTTTCTCTCTCTGTCCTTCTCTCCTAACCGTCCTTTGAGGGTGGAATAGCAGAAACAAACAGTGCTGAGAGACGATTCAGTTACAGCCTGGCAGGGAAGGCTCACATGTGGCATAGCATGGCAGAATATGAGAAGTTGTTGTGAGGGTAACTTACCATCAATGCTTGCTGAAATGCAAGCAGCAGTGATTAATCTTGAAACTAGGGGTAAGCAAAGATGAGTGAAATAAACTTAAACATGATACAAATGAGAAAAGAAAAAAAGCATTCTAGCCTGTTGGGGTTTGTGGCACGGGCAGCACATAACTCAAAAATCTTACTTCATTGTAGATCAGCTCTATGAAAATGTCATACTTGTTGTTTTACTGACATTCTTAACCATCTGATCCCAATGTTTGATTTTCAAAATGCTTTTTAGTTACAAAATATTTTCATGGCAGTAGCTGACAAACCTCTTGATTTCCAGCAGCTTCTTCTGCAAATGCAACATTTACCTGAAAACTTGAATGAGTTAGTGGTTTTTTAGTTTTATTTTTTTGCTAGATAACGGTGGGTCTATTTTTGCTTAAAAGATTTGTGTACCTTAAGTGAATATTCTTTCATAAGTTATGTCTTTGTGGATTGTGTAATTAACTGTGAAAAATATGTGCAATTTCAGGTGAAATGTCATAACTGCACATACATATTTTAAATCATTTAAGTATTCATACTGGTGTTAGTCAAGTAGATAAAATATTTCCTTGATAACGTAAAATCCATAGTTTAGCAAAGAATTCAGGACTTCTATAATAAAAATTGCCTAAACCCCACCTACTTAAAAATATATTAGCTAGGAGTTAATTTTCAACAATAATTTCACCTTTAGGGCATTTCTTCTTAAAGGAGTATCATTGTGCTGAAAAAGCAAAACCCAAACAGAATAAGAAACAGTGCAGTACACAGGGGCATTCTCAGCTGAATACCTGGTGAAGAGCTAGACGTGTTCAGAATTTTTCTGTGCATCAAGGTTATCCATTTAACTGGTGTCTCTTTTACTGTCTAAGAGCATGCATTTTTCCAGCCTAGAAGATTTCACACATGAATGGTAGTAACACATTCTGTAATTATCCTTCATCCTATGTCTTTGTCACAATGTGTAACACTGCAGTTTTTCATCATTACAAACAGGACAGGAATTTAAAATACTTCAAATAAATTTTACACATAACTGTGTTTTCCCAGTATTTTTAGAACACATAGGATTGTGTTTTAATCAAGGGAATGCCTTCTTAACCATGGAAAGAGAGAAGTCATTAATAATGCTCTTATTAATCATTGTTTTGAGAAGAAGCATAAGCAACAAAATTAATCACTTCAGAATTGTTCTGATTTTTTTTCAAACTAAATACTTTGGATTCAGAGAGTTAGTAGGCAAAATACAGAATTCACCATTCTGAAAACGTAGACAAGAAATTCCAAACATTTATTGAGAAATTAAGTTCTTAGTAATTCTTAATCAAAATTACTCTGGTGATTTTGATGCCCTTGTTGGTTAGTCTAGATCCATGGAGTGGATGCAAACCAACTTCAGCGATGACAGATTGGCATTTAATAATGTTTGGTAAAAGATATTTTTTACATGCCCCTTAGAACTGGAACAGATACAGCAAATCAATGGAAATATAATGCCAATTTCATCACCTCTAAAATGATGGTCTTTTCAGAAATATATGATGATAGGAATACCACATCATTTCATTTTATCTTCCACGTACAGTCATTTCTCTGTTATTTCTCTGTAAAGCATGATCAGCTTCTTGTAGAAATATTTTATAGCAGCTCAAGGTTTCACAACAGCTGTTCGATGGAAGATCTTTAACTTTTACTACCCATTCTTCGCAGACAACGCACAGGAGTACCTGCAAACCATTCTTGTGAGGATGTAGTGGCATTGCAAAATGTAATTGCCAGAGGTGAGCAAGACCAGAATTGGTCTTCTGGACCAATTTCATGTGGGATAACTGCAGGTGTTTCATGTTCACCACTTCACTTACTCCCTCTTTTCAGTACTTTGTCTGCCAAATTCAAAAAAGTTATTTATAGCTTTCTGTTGGGAGCAGCAGGGGCTCCCAAGGGCAGCTGGGCGGGGTCCTCCTGCCCCAGCAGTGGGACGGGCCCTGCTGGAGGACCCTGCCCAGGGGGAGTAGGGCAGACCAGGGGTGAAGAAGGACCAGCCTCAACCCCAGGCATTGAGCACCTCTGTGGAGGTGGGAATGGACAAAGACCAGGCCAGGATGTGGACCCATGGTTGGGCAGGGCTGTGGGGAGCTGGAGACCAGCCCTACTGTGGCATTGTCGGGACAAGGATTGTCAGCCCCGGTGGGGCCCTGGGCCATGGCGGGGTGGGGGAAGGCGAGAACAGCCATTAGTGCCCTCAGGACCTTGACGGTACCCAGGACTCTACCCTGGGTAGCAAAACCAAGTATGCTTAGTTGTAACTGTTTCACTATGTATAATAAAGCTTAATTTCCAGTAGTGGGACAATAAATTAAGCAAAGATGTCCAAGTTTCCTATTGACTAAGATATTTAAAGCCAGGAGCAAGTAAGCGAGCAGTGAAGTGCCTTCTCAGATTTGGCACATTCTCGCACTAGGACAAGACTCCAACGCTGTTGTCATTTGAAGTATCTGCTGAGCTCCTTTCATCATTTAACATCTTCCTGTTCTTTAGATCAACTAGCAAAGGCTTTACAAAAGTGAGCCTACCAAACACACCAGAAGTTGGATTTCCAGAGTTTCAGCATAACCTCCATCCGAAACAAGCGTGGCCCCTGGGCAGCACTCCTCCAGCTTGCCAGTGACAGTTCTTTCTCTGATGAAAAAGGCTATATAATACAGAGACAGAGGATAAAAAGACTTAGCAAAGTGGATTTTTTTTTCAGGTAGTTTCAGGCTGCTTTCTCTGGAAGCAGAGGAAGAAAGGATGTTTTTCATGAGGGAAGCATTATAAGTAGAGGCAGTAGATAAAACTGTCCCAGTAACAGAAGACCTTACCATCTAGCAAGAACCTTAGGATGGGATTGTGCTGCATGCCAACATCATTCTTGTCTCAGCAAATTGAAAAGGGCATAAAGGAATGTAACGATTTTCAGGATACCTCCTTTCTTTTGCTATAGGTCACTAAGGTAGAAGCTGCTAGAGGTTAACGTTGCATTGGCAACACTTCACCCTGCCTGACCCTCTTCCCACCCCTGAAAGAAAGGAAGAAAGAAAATAACGATGTGTGTAAAGTTTGAGACAGGACACAAAAGATCAAAAGAAAGCAAATAGATCTTAAAGATGTCCTAAGCCGTTCTTTTCAGGTATCTGAAGAGAATGAAGAAAAAAAAACATTGCTAAAATTTATCTGCAAACTGAATAGGTCTTAGAAAACAGACAGTAGGATACACGGGCTTTGCGAGACTAAATTAAATAACATTTCAGCATGAGCACCATACAGCCCATAGATTTGAGGAGTGATATGGAAACTAAGCACAGGATAACATTACTTATATCATCCCCAAAATATGAGTATCTTAAATATTAAACTTTTTTGATAAATTGGCTTCTAATATTGATACTGAATATGAATGTAATGTGATTTTTATTTGCTGGAATACATTGAATTATCAGATACTTTCAGTTCAGTATTGGTTAGAGGTAGTGGTCTTCTTGTGATGTTGGCAGCAAGTATTAATAAATATCAATCCTTCTCCCATTCTAAAATGTGTGAAAACTTATGTGAAATATGCGTGTGTCTCTGGTAAGTACCTCATTTTTTCCCACCTTTGGGTAAGACGTTTCAGCATAAGGCTGCAGCAAAGCAGCACACATTTTGTAACTGCTCTGTAAATAGCAATAGAAAGCAAGCCTGTCATTCGGAGATCCTTGAGTAGTTTATAAATTCACTTGAAAACGAAATAAACCAAAAAAGTAACTCAAGTGCAATAAGCCATGCCCTTCTTCATTACCAAAATACTCCAGATACTAATGCGTTCTATGGGAAGTGACTTCATGCACCTCTTGGAGCTCAGTAACAAAAATGCGTTTTAGTTTTAGAGTTTCTTAAGCTTCAAAACTAAGCTGTATGAAAACCAAAGTGTGATCATGAGCTAATGAAATATACAATAGGATGGGCAATTGAGAGCCTTAAAAAAGCACTTACAGGGGAGCCATATTCTGCTCCCACTTTTAACTCCACGATCCATGTTAGCTTTGGCAAATTAGAAGTGCATGAGCCTGATGAGAGCACAATTTGTCATGCTAGCTAAGCAACAGATTGACTGTTCCTGAGCGGAGTTCTTCCTTTGCATAAGTACTTATTAAGGAGAGAGCAAGGATTGTTTCTGAAAAGGTGTATCACAGCTGTCAAGGAGTGTTTCGGCAGTGCTGTTCTGAACAGCACATAGTATACGAAATAACAATGGATTCCTGTCTTCTTCAGGATGTCTCTTTTGTCTGCATTGTTCCTACAATTGGTACTATTTTAATCCATACAGCAATTTATATCAATAATTAGATAGGTGTCTTATAGGTCTGTAACACTCTTCAATTCTCTATTTCAGGGTGAGCTTTCATTTCCTTTCTATTTAGTCATAAAAGAGATATTTTCAAAAATCTGGTATTTGTTGCCTTTCAGCATTTTTGCTACTGTTGATGGATTTCCAAAAACATGGTGTGCAGTAAGAAGTACTTCCTGATCTTTATCATGGCACCATCAACATCATGAAAAGTATGAAACTGTGCCAGCATGAATCAGATGCATTGGCTTTTAATTTTATCAAGTAAATAGAAACCAATTGACCTTTTCTGTGTCATACTTCTAATAATATATCCTTTATTTATCTAAGAGCTTTCTCCATAGCTTCTAATTGCAGTTGCACTGTGTTTTTACAGACCACAGTACTTTCCTTCATAATTTATAGTGTTACTGCACAATAAAATGAACTCCACAGATTCTCTAGATTTCATAGGGAATACTTTCCTTTTTTTTTTAGTGAAGAGATACTGGAATGCACTCAATATCTCACAAAGCAGTTATTTTTAAAAAATACTTTGCCAGAAAATGTGGCTTACTTTAAAATTCTTTAAGTGTTTATGAGTGCAGTCTATTTTGCTGGAAGGAAGACATGTTCCAAAATATTACAGATAAGTTAAGAAATGAAAAATAATATGTGCCCTGATCAATAGATTACTTTTTTTCCTGAGGATTCATATATATATTTGCCATGGTAACCAGGCCATTTTAAATTTCACATACAGGCTTTTCTTCCCTTTATTTCTGGATGTTTGAAAATATAACGAATCACTAGGTTCACAGATGCTGAAGTTTTATAATGAAGGGCTTCCAAAAATGATTCCTGCAGTTTAGAATCATCACAACATGAAACTTCTCAAAAAAAAAAAAAAAAAAAAAAGAAAAATCTCTAGAAGCAATTAGTCTGAAACCATTCATTGGTCCTGGATTTCAGATGAGAAAGCCTGGATGCAGCAGAAACTCAAGATTCATATGAACATTTCATCTCTGCTCATAATGACTTCAGTCTTGTGCAGGTGTAGCTGGTGATGAGCAGGCAGGAAGATGGTATTGTAACACTGTCTGTTTAAATAGTGTGTGGTAGTTTTCATTCTGTGTGAAGCAGATTGTTTGAAAATGTCTCCAAGATGCCCATAACCAAAAAGTTGGCCAGCTCTTCCAAACATGTAAGTTTAGAAAGATAATACAATATGAAATATATCCCATTGCCTTTAATGTAACCTATGTCTCGTCAGAAAAAAAATAAATAAAAAATTTGGATTTTACCATATCATTCAGAAGTATTGAGAACTTTTATTTTTGGATACGTGAAACAAATCAGCAGTCCATATACTTCAAACAAGATTTTTGTCTATATCTCATAGTGAGAGCATCATCATTAATTTGTTAGCTGTTTTTTGTTGAACTGTCAGTGCAATAAACAGCTTTTGTGAATGGAGATTGAGCATCCCCTCATCTCCATTTTCTAAAAATAAGGCCTGTCTGTTACATGTACTCTGTCAGCACACTACATTTAAACTTCATTATAATTCCTGCATATTAACTTTAAAACAGTTACCATACCTGGAGCACAGCTGACATTTCCAGTCATGTTGAAATAGATGCACTTTACTTACACATGGTATATAGCTGTGCTGTCTCCGTTGTTAGACATATTTGGATTTTTTTTTCTCTGACAATTTCTGTAATGAATCCGTAATCTAATTGTCTTTTGAAAACATCTAAACATATTAGAGGTTCAGCAGTTGGAGCATATATTGAAAAACAAAAACAAAAACAAAAAAAAACAGTGATTTCAGCCATTTGCTATTCAAGTTAAAAAGTCTACAAAGACCTGAAGTTGTGGATGATTTTTGTGCTGAAAATAATGGGCCTCAGATTATACTCAGGCAAATATAGAGATTCACCCTCTTTATTTTGTATGCATTCTATCTGATAATGACAATTGACATCTATCTATTGTCATGTTTCAAGAAGCGCGTTGTGGATTTCAGTCTTCCAGGTAATTTCCTTTAGAAAGAGAAATCAGGGAAATGTAGCTGGATATTTTCTCCCCTAAATTGTTTTATTCATGCTGCATAGACAGGAGGTCACAAACGGCAGAGAGAATAACACTTTCCTGACTCTTCAGCTGTGATATTAACCCTGCTCCTTAACAAGAGGTGCTGCCCCAAGACAAGATTTTAGTTAGAAACTCAAGTGCAAAGAGCAGATTGCTTTGATCTACCCTAAAGGAGACTGTATGACAATACGAGCAATGATATTCTATTTCTTCGAAGACATACTCACCGCACAGGTTCAGAAAACACTTTGTAAAACGCTGCAAGCTTCCAACTCCTACTATCCTTCTATTACACATGCACATACATTTTTCTATTTGATGAAACTCACCCCACCTCTTACTAGTTTATCGAGATTCTTTTTCTTTTTCATTGATGGTCTTCTCTATTTTCTGTTCCTTTCCTCTTTCCCCCCCACCCCCCAGCCCTGTTCCTAACTCTTTACCACTCAGTTCTTCCAGTTTTTCATTTCCAAATCACAGCTGCCCAGATCAGTTTGCAACAGGCATCAGCATCCTTTGGCATTCTTTAATTATTCTGCTGAAAGTAGGTGAGAAATCTCTGGACCAAATCAAGCAGTGTTTCAAATGATAAAGTGAGACCTGAATCAGATTTTGCTGTGGATTTAGAACAAGGCAACACCTCTGGAATCATACCTCCTTTATAGTGGTGTAAGAAAGTACTGACTCAGATTTGCCATTAATAAATATAGCTCATAGCTTTGTTCTTGCTTGGGATTATATAATGTAGCCCAGAGAAAAAGAATCATAAGAAAGGCAGTTACATTCCTCCCTCCACTGCCAGCTCCTTCCCAATTGTACCGTACAGAAATGAGAATATTTCTTCATTTTTACCACTGTAAATGAGATCTAGATCAAATTTATAATTCCCACATTTTTCAACCTCCCTTCTTTTGTTGCTTTTTTCTCTAAATTTAGAAGGAGATTTTTATTCTAGCAGTATTTAAAATCTTCATATGGGAATTAGAAAGGATAAGAAGTTTGGGGAGCACACCTATAAAATTCTCCTTAAGTGATTCCACTGGACCAAAGAGAGTAATTGCATAGAAAGCCACTTCCAACAGGAATGAAACAATTTCAGCTTCCCAATTTCAGTTCTGCTTTAAATGTCAAGGATTTGCTCTTCTCTTTTAGAGCAAGGATATAAAAAGTGTGCGATCAAGACTTAGTCTTTAATTTCAGTTATGATTTACAATTCTTGCAGCAAGGGAGGATAAATTATTCCTCTCTGTTAGTTGCCTTTCATTTTTGGATGTTGCATCCTTATTGTCTTGCATCCTAAGGAGATAAAGCCATATTCTGAACCTGTTTTTATGAAAAACAGTGGATTGTTTACTTTTTAACTCCTCTGCATATGGCAAAACACAAACCAGAAAACTGGCAAACAACTGGATCTTGAAATAAGAGAGAGAGAAAAAATAAACTGCATTGAGTAAAAGGGACTATATGTAATGCAAATAAGAAAACTTCTGAAAGAGATTCAGACTTTGACAGTATTTTTATGCAAACACTATGGAAGGTTTCATTATACAAAAGTTGTTTTCCTAACATTGCTAGATATGAAGCACAAATGGTCCTTAAAGAATTACACTTTACACTGGAACTTACTGAGATAAAGACATGGTAGATCTAAGAAAATGATTAAAAGCTTACCATGCTTTCTGTTGGTTTTTTGGTTTTGTTTTGGGTTTTGTTTTTTTTTTTAACAGAACAATAGTTTTATCCTGGGAATCAACTAGAAGGCTAAAATATTCTGGTATTTGGCAAGCATAAAAATGTTTCCCGCTACAGGTTGTTTCAATCACCTTTTGCAAAAACTCAGTTTGATGCTTAGAAGTAACTTCATAATTCTGCAAGCACTTTAAATTTGCACAGAACAGGCCACACCCAAATGAGGCAGTCCTCCTCTCACCTCAGCCCCAGCCCTTCTCTTCCACCTCCACACCACTGCTTCCATTAGGCTGGCAGAAGTATTTGGGCAATCGTGGATGAAATTGCTTAGTAATCTGGTTTAAACTAACTCAGGAAATTAAATGTTTGAACTTGAGTCTATTCTCTGCGTCAGCTCCCTGTGTCTCCACCAAAGCGTGTGGGGAATTACAGCCCAAGGCAGGAGCATCCCTCATTCAAGAAGCTGCAGTGCCAGAAGGCAGGTGCTTGTAGGGCTGGAACACAGTGACTATTAGGGAAACCTGGGCAATACAGGTGAAGAGGAGCATGCCAGTAAATCGGCTCTGATTACATGGGTGGTATGGCTGCTCCTCAGTTTGAGCTAATGTTTCCTGTCTGTCCTAAGCTGACTTTTGTGGAACTGTTTGAGTTCCTCTGCATTAAGCTCCACAGCTCTCTGAGGGTTTATGAGCTTTTGCCAAGGATCAAACCCAAGCTAGCTATCAAGTTCATGCCGCACTACTCAATCTGGAATAAGGCCCCTAACCCACTCACTGGAGTCATCTCCCACATGTATCCAAGTGGATCTGCTTGAGTCACGTGGTGCCTGGTTGGGCTTACAGGTTGTCCTTGCCATGCTGGAGCAGGCTGGAGATGTTTGTGGTCCTTGGTATCCTCCCTGGCTGGGTCACTGTGCACCCAGAGAGACTAATGTATCAACAACTGCACAGAACTGCACTTGCATGAATAATCCTGCCAGAACTGAGCTGGCCTCCCCCAGCGTCTGCGTCTGTGGCACAATTAATCTGTCAACTAAATAAACTGTCCGTGGATAACTGAGCACTGGCTGTGCACAGTAGAAAATGTACATATATAGCACACTGTATGGTGGCGGTGTAAGGACTGATTAACAGGTTGGTCTTCCTGTCACTGTAATTTATGAATATACTTTGTTAACACTGAAGGCAATCATAACTGAAAGTGGTGGGCAGAAACTGTTTCCCTAAGCTTAAATTATAGTGGATAGTAGCTAACCAGCTGTGTAACAGGGTAGGAAAATTCAGACTAAAGTTGTGTTTGTTACAGATGTGGTTTAGTAACAAGTATAACAACTGCAACATCATCTGCAAGTATCAAAATCGTTTCTGCATTTCTCAAGCTTTTCCCTGCAAAAGCTTGTGGAATAGCAGCTTGATGCACTGGAAACCAGAGTCCATTTTTTTCCACTGGATGTCAGTGAATGGGCTGAGCAAACTATTTCAAGGGGGGGACAGTAGAGAAAAGCTTGTCAGAAGTATGAAATCACAGCACTCGTTGGCTCAGACTGAACAATATTTGATTTCTAGAGCAGAAGAGTTATTTGCAAAGTGCTGAGCAGAGACGAGCTAACCAAACAAGGCTTGTCCCAAGAGTGCTAGCAGGTGGCTTTGCAGCTAGTATTAAAAAAAAAATTCTGACGACAAACACACATAAGGGGCTATTTAGGTATGTACAGAAAAAGCACCTGCTGTGTTTCAAAGAGTAATGAGCTAAGTAAGGCAGGGGGTAAATGGTGTTGTCTGTTATCTGGATGACATGCTAATAACTGGGAAGATTTCAGATGAACATTTACAAAACCTAGAGGAGGCTTGAAAGAAATTGCAAAGATGTGATTCTAAAGCTAACAAAGATTAGTGTGCTCATTTTTGTTAGATTTTTTCCTCCCCCAACACTCCCAAGCCAGGTATCATAGCATATGGGCTGAAAATTAAGGCAACATATCTTCCAAAAATTAAAATCCACTATGCATGGAATATAAATAGGGTCTTTAAGAGTTCTCCAAGGTTGAGCTTTAGGGCCATGCAAGGATCTAGGTGTTGGATGCTGGGGGCGAATGGAGGGATGAGTCTGTTTTAGATTGGCACAGCATTGTACACTGTGGAATGACTTGTGGGAGTTTATTTTTTAAAATGTGTGCTTCAAATTTTTGTTTCTTTTCTTAAGAATGAGAGCTACTTCAGATGTTAGATACCCAAGGTATGCTCTGGAATGTTCTGCTGCTTAGAGTGGACTATGGAGCATTCATGGCAAATATAACAACATTAATTGGTTTGATACCTGTTCTCACAAAGCAAAAAAGTGAAATGGCTTGTGGATGGAAGAAAATAATGGTTTTTGAGGAAGCAAAAAATAAATTGAATAGTTCAATTTACATCAAAACGACACGTTATCCGAAACAACAGTGTGTAATACCTCTCTTCCAGGAATTGAGCTGCAGCTTCAAACATCTATAAATCTACGATTGAAAACATGGTATATTTCCTTCCACAATATTAGCAAGAAGTGGGAGAAATTACTAAAAGAGACCTCAGACTAGGGGCTATTAAATTCCACACAGAAAAAGTTTTTTTCAGCTCACAATAAAAATCACAAAGAGCTGGTAAAAATACTTCAAAGATGCACATTCTCTAGCTGGTGACAGTGAAGAGCCTGGATCTTACCAGATCATTTTAAAGACCGTCAGAAAGATATGCTAATCTGGATTTTCTGTCCCAGCTGCCATTTGTTCAAGGAAAATGTTCATAGGCAAAGAAATGCTTCACTTCCTAAATGACCTCTTTATTACAGTTAAAAATACGGCCCTATAAATAGTAAAAGCCCCTGTACCAGTTAAGAAAATGACTTCTATGTACCGTGACTAACATCATCGTGTAACAAAAAGGAAACTTTATTCTTTCTAATTCAGGAAAATGGATTAACCATGGAAAATTCTGGCTAAAGACTAAATGTATTAATACCAAAATACCTACAAAAAGTATGCAAAATAGGTGCAAATGGGACACAAAAATGGAGGAGATCAGAAGTTAATTTAGGAAGCAGACATTGTATCAGTGCATAGAAAAAGCAAGGAGCGGGTCTGACTAGCCATCAGTAAGATGGCACGATATTAATGAATGGCATCATGTCACCTGTGGCTGAAATCGAGTTGCTGAACACTGATTCATCAAGGAAACACTATGCAACTATGGCCAGGCAAAGCAGACATGACCTGTCAGTGCCCAGAAGTTGAGGTCTGTGATAACAGCCTTTGCAATCAGCACCTTAAAAGTGTTTGAAGAGGTGTTTTATTCTTATAAATGTCATTTCAGAGAAACATCTGTGATTTACTGTCGACAAATTTCAGACAGTCTCCTAGCAGAATGCAGTAAAGGTCCAACTTTGCATGAGTTAGCAGAGTAGTTTGAGCAGGCACGCAAATAAGGGTAAAAAAAAAAATAGTTGAAGAATCCCACAAAGTGGCAGTCCAAATTTCTTGTTAGCACCAAGATTTGCCCTACTGCCTCCTGTTTAAAAGATTTATCTAAAGTTGGTGTTCTGCATTTGACTTCCTAAAAACAAGAACCAGCCAAGACCACTTGAAAAAGGTCAGTGCATATTGTAAATCTACATTTCGCATCTTTGATTCCACACTGACACAAAGCAGGGTGGAAGGAATAGAGAACAGGTTTTGGAAACGTGTGTTGAGATCAGTGGTATATTAGGGAAAAGAAGATAACAAAGATGAGAAAAGGCCAGCAGTTATCAGATAAGAGCTTAGTTACAGGGCATAAACCTGGAAGTAAATTGAAATGATCAGAGTTTTCATTGAGCAGGGAAAGAAAAGATAATACTAGCAAAAAAAATAATAAAAAGGAGCAAAACCAATTCCTCTAGGTGAAATCCTAATTAAAAAACTGAGCACCTTCAATTCTGTTTGCCTTCCTTGACCATACAGCTCTAATCACAGAAAATTCTCAGACTTTCATAAGACCATGCATTTTATATTGGATTTGTATTGCAGATATTTAAAAAATTTCCAAGGAAGGCTGTACAGTGGATTTTTTTTTTTTTTTTAATGTTGTGATATGACTCCTAGTTCCATGAATTTGTCTGTTTCCTTCTCTCAGAGTAGGGTGTTTCAAGTACCTACGTGATTGAAAAGGTTTTAGTTTCAGCCATGATTTAAGCCTCTGCAGTAACACAGGTTATGTTGTTTCTCCCTGTTGTTTTCCACTTTCTTGGCAGTGTTTTGCAGATGAAAAATAACATGTTGTTCAGTATCTGCCTTTAGGAAAGAGCTCTGGAACTTTTTATTTCGTATTGCCAAACATGGCAAAAACATAACACAGAGCTAGAAGGAATACACAACACCTTTTGCTGCAGCTCTGATGGTAAAATCACAAACTCATTTTACTCCAAATTTTAAAAAAAAGTTTCTTTAAATTACCTTTGACACAGATCATATTCAAGGCCTTTGGGGACAAAAGTCAGACATAGGGAACTACAGCCATGGAAAGCACTTGTAATCTCACCTTTCCTGGTGAGGCCATTTAACCCAGCATCCACAGAAAGAATTTGCAGCTGAGATCATGGAAATGATCCCAAATCCTCCATTTACAACTTCACGCCTTCTAACCCTAAGGGTGGCCGAACAATCCCTTCTCTCTACGTTAGAAATTGCATTCCCTCCTTATCTAAAAAAAATGGACAGGCTGGGACAGGTAAAAATACATTACACATCCTTGCATTCACCTCAGTGAACTTCAGCTGTTGTCTACAAGGAGAACAATTTTCAGAAAGAAGTGCCTGTCTGTAATTCAACAGCAATTGTTCTTTTTCCCCACAGAAATAGTTCCTGGTTCAAGCAGGCAGGCAAACATATGCATTCCTTTCACAGAGAAAAACATGCTCTCAGCGGTGCTCAGGTAGGCAGGCAACCAGGCATGAAACTGAAAACACTCAGGCATAGACGAAACAAGTGCAGGCAAATGCAGCCTCGAGTTACTGGGGGAAAAAAAAAACCAAAACAAACAACCAAAAAGAACCCCACACAGATAAAGAGCTTGAGGGGCATAATCAGATCTCAGATCAACTCCTACATTTTTTTTTTTCATATTCTCAAAATGTTTCCAGCAAAAGCAGGAAGATAATTGAGTTATTCCAGCACCAACAATATTTCCCATTGCCAGAGGAAGGACTTGCAGCCTCATTGTGTAACACTGTATAGCTTGTGACCCCTGTTCCTCAAATGTGTACGCACACGGGTGGGCTTCGAGTCCTGCCAGCGCAGGCTGGAGTAGTGCAGAGCATCGACCTGGATCTCTACAGAATTGAGATGCCTCACAAAGGCGGCTGAGTGAACCTTTGTCACCTGAGGGTTCATTAAAAAGGAACAATAGGGCATTCTTCTTTCAATAGAGAGCAGGCAGGGGATGATGCGAGCACCTGGATGGAGAGAACTAGAATGTCCCAAAGAAAGGAACAGCAGAGAAAGGGACCAGTGCAGTGCCAGCCTGGGGTCTGCTCAGCCTTGAGCAGCAAGCAGTGTTACACCTCCTGAGCCTTAAAGATCCCTGACTGGCAGTGGCTTTTGGAGTGGAGGAGGAGGGAGGTGAACCAGTAATTTTTGCACCCTCCATGTCACCAGGTAGCAGAGACACTGAATTGTCTCATAATCCCATTTTTCCCGAGCAATCATCACTGTTAAAAGAAATTGTGGAAGCACCTGTATGGACATTTTGGGCAGCATTTCACATATCTAAGGTTTGGAGTGCAAGAAAGAAGAAGAAATGGGCAGAAAAGCGCAGTATCAGAATGATACTGCCAAATGAGCTTATTCATCAGCAAATTACACGTTTGACTGGGTGTCATGAGAGCTAAGTTCTCCTCAGAGTGACACTTTGGTGTCCATGTTTTCCTTTCAAAGAAATATCTGCTTTCTTGTCAAGTCAGTTCAGTTTATCAGTCAAAAGAAAATACTTTTTCTGGCAGACATGCAAACATATTTTGAGATTTGAAAATCTAGCTGAAATCTCTCTGATTCATATTACATATATATTACCTTTCTCTCTCTCTCTCTCTCTCTCTCACTTTTGTCTTGATACTGAGTGATTCCTGTTTTCACAGACTTTGGGTTTTCCCTCTAGTTTTCTGAAACAGGAAGAACAATAACTGTATCTCTTCTTTTCCACCAAAGCCCAGAGATAAAACTGCTTGTTTCTGTTTATTTGCTTGTGTTTGTACGTATTTATGCGATAAGGGGCAAATGCGTGTCTCATGCATGTGTAAATAAATTATTGAGAGAAAATAAGCTAAGTGTTATCTTTTGTTCTGAAAGCTTTTAGAGTAATGTGGATATTCTTATCTGGTGCAGAAGAGGGCATGATAATGTTCATTATCCTCTGCAAGTCATGTTCCCTGCACACAGCAGCCTGGTGGTGTTCCATTGTTTCGGAGGACCATAAACGTTATCAGAGGCGGGAGTTAGCAAGGGGCATGAAGTTTCTCAGCAGGGGGGTTTTGAAATTTAGAAATTTAGTCAAACCTCCTGGTGAGAATTAATGGTAAGCCAGAACAGAGAATGGAGAAACAAGGCAGAGGGTTTATGGACCAAAGGATGAAAAAATCTTTTCCCCATCCAGACCTGAGGCCAAACTGGGAAATGTCAGCTCGTAGTCAGGATCATTGACCATTTCTGCTGGTTTATTTGTGATAGTCTGATCAGTAGGTGAGAGTTTATAGCATCTGTGCTATTTAGTGAGAGTTAATTTAGAGCTGAGCAGGTAATGGCCTTTTTTTGTGATGAGTGGTTATCATCAGATGAAGTGTTGAAACCTTTGCTGAGTCCAGTTAAGGCAGGCTTCAGAGCCAGGGAAGATGGCCCTGCCTGTTCTCCTGTCTTCCAGGTCTAATTTTTGTGCAAATTGAATTGGACAGAAAAAAAAATCTGTTTCAGTTCTTCTTTCAGACTTTCTCTTCTTTCAAACTCCAGAGATTGTCTGTAAGGCCACCCGGCGTGTGGGTGTTGATCTCTGAGCTTTGTTCTCAGGGGCATGGAAGCAACAAAGAGACAAGCAGTTCAGAAGTATTTGGCAAGCTGTTATTTAGCCAACAGCTTTAGTCATTCTGAATGAGTCTGAAAAGAATCTAGCCCACTCTTCCATAGCAAATTTCTGGTCTATTTTTGGTTCATCTGAACTCTCTCCATGAATGCTCACAGTTATATCAGTTCAGGGCAAGACTGAAGAGAGCACAGCGACAAGCATCAACATACAGTCGACTTGTCATCAGCTGCTGTAATGCAGAGCTGTGGTATCTCAGATGGTAGAAATACCGTCCAGGGCTGGTGGAGACCAGCAGTCCACAGTCTCTTGAAAGGCAATGGGAGGCCTCAGTGCAGCAGAAA
Source organism: Tauraco erythrolophus (assembly GCF_009769465.1). Lineage (NCBI taxonomy): Eukaryota > Metazoa > Chordata > Aves > Musophagiformes > Musophagidae > Tauraco > Tauraco erythrolophus. The sequence goes on along the minus strand of NC_141468.1, from coordinate 27,664,147 downwards.
GACTTGAGTCCAGGTGGGACAATTCACCTGATGCTAGTAAGCTCTGTTCTGGTTACATTGGTTCCAGCTGAGCCAATTCAGGGGCTCATCGCCATGTTCCCTTGTGTTGGATTAACACAGTAAGATTTTGATGGGGGCGAGGGGGGCAGACCTGCAAGGGTGGCTTCTGGGAGAAGACACCAGAAGCTGCCTCTATGCCAGACAGTACCAGTTTCAGCCAGTTCCGAAACAGACCTGCTGTTCCCCCGAGCTGAGCCCATCAGTGATGCTGGTGGTGCCTCTGTGATAATGTATTTCAGAACGAGTAAAAAATGCTGTGCAGCAGCTGTGAGGGAGAGGAGTGAGAAAAATGTGAGAAGCAGCCCTGCAGACACCAAGGTCAGAGAAGGAGGGGGAGGAGATGCTCCAGGCATTGGAGTAGAAATTTCCCTGCAGCCCCTGGTGAAGACTATGGTGAAGTAGGTTGTTCCCCTGCAGCCCATGGGGTTATACTACACAGATATCCACACTGCAGCCTGTGGAAGACCTCACACTACAGCAGAGGGAAATGCCCTGAAGAAAGCTGCAGCTCATGTAGAGCACATGCAGCAGCTGTGACTTATGGGGGACCCACACTGGAGCAGTCTGTTCCTGAAGGACTGTGCCTTCATGGAAAAGACCCGTGCTGGATCAGTTCTTGGAGAACTACAACCCATGGGAGGGACCTAATATTGGAGCGGGGAAAGAGCGTGAGTAGGAAGGAGCGGCAGAGACGAAGTGTTATGAACTGACCACAGCTCCCGTTCCCCATCCCCCTGTACCACTCAGAGTAGAGAGGTGGAAGAGTCCAGAGTCTCCCTGTCCTAACTTGACCCATGAGCGTTTTCATCATATTTTCTCTCTCTGTCCTGTTGAGGAGGGGGAGTGATAGAGCAGTCTGGTGGGCACCTGGCAGACAGTCAACCTACCACATTCCCGATATTCTGGTTCCAGGTGATACCTGGACATGTTCCAGACAAGCTAGTTTAGGTCTTACTGGCCCAGCGCTGTACAAATATGACTGTATTTTATCCATAACCAAAGTGGTATTAGAAGCAGAATTTAGCTATGTTCAGGTGGCACTGGGCCCAAGTAAGTCCTGTTGGATCTTACGTAGCCTGCAAATGCCAGCTTGGCTGTCTTTTAATACTTTGCACAAATCCTAACTAATTTATCAAAAATGAAGGTCTGGCTACACTTTTGAACAGACTTTCTTGCAAACACTTGCAATATCCAGTAGTGCAGAGATGCGTTAGGGAAAATCCATTAAAGCCTTATGATATACAATGTAAATAAATATAGTTATAAAAAAACTTATTGAGCTACAGCAAAGTCAAAGAAGGTATCTTACAATTAAATGAAAAATAAAATCGAGAGGAATTTAGTAATTCATTCAAAAATGCCAGTCGTTATTTGAGTACCATGTCACATCGTCTGCTTCATTTTAGAATCTCACTAGGAAAGTTAGCCTGGAGCAATAAAAAACAGGGTAGCAATTCACAAATGCTGTTAGTCCAATCAGTATTTCCGTAGTCTCTGACTGCTAAACAATATCTGTTCTTAATTTTGGGGTCGGCAGGGGCAGGGAGACATTTATAATGATACTGAGCAAAAGTGAAGATATGATATTGATGCTGAGTAGACGTTACCTGCCTTGAGCTGGTTAGGGTTAGAATTTCTAGGATAAAATTTCACTTTTTTGTAATCTTAAATACTTTTTGTAATTTGTGTGATATCCCCTGTCGGCATAATTAGGTGTTCCATGTTCTCTCTGTAAATACAAAACAGTCTTTCCCTGGGGATTAGGTACCTCAAACCTCGCAGAAACTCAAAGTGCAAGAGAGGTCAAGGAAAGGGAGAGGAAATAGAAGTGTGAAGGACTTTATTCAGACTACATATCTCATGGTACTCCAACTGAAGGAGAGCGCTGAGAGTCCACCTGCTGTTAAGAGCTGCTATTATTACATAATCATAGAATTGTAGAAGAAACGTCTCTAGAGATCGTCTGGTCCAGCTTGCTTGAAAGAGCGCTAACTTTGAAGTTAGGTCACACTGGTCATGCCCTTTCCAGTCAAATTCCAAATATATCCAAGGGCAGAGACTCCACAGCCTAGATGTCTTGGTGGGCCTCTGCTGGTTTACCAATGTATCTCTTGCAACACAAAGCCCAAAATCAGGCATAGTACACCAGAGGCAATCTCACAATTGCTGAATAGAGGTCCATAATAACTTTGCGTATCCTGATGGCTAAAATCCTGGTAATGGAGCTCTACATGTGGATAGGAAGAACATACTGCCGACTCATGTTCAATTTGCCCACCGAGACACGCAGGTTTTTCTCTGCAAAGGCACTTTTGCACCACAGCAAAGAAGACGTTGAGTATCTCAGCTTTTTCCTTGTCCTTTGACACTCAGTGTCAGACCCAGAAGCAGGCTTTCATTTTCCTTAGTATTCCGTGTTCTGCCAAAGTTCTGGTAGGGTAAAATAGAGGCACTTGGTATCACACTGACATTGCCTGTTGTAAAGGGCGCATTCAGGTGCTGTTGGGTGGGTTGTTCCCATTACCTTACACGCCACAGTGGACTGCATGAATGTGCCCTAAAGCAGCATGCCCCATTTCACACAGTGAGCCACTAGTAGAGGATGGAGCCACTCTGTCCTTTCCCTTATCCCATTCTTTTTCTTCAGTTTGGTATTTTATACAACTTTTTGGTGAAAATGCTGCCTGGACTCTCTAGACTGAAGACGCATTGTCAATGTACCTGTATCCAAGGGATACACAAAACAATGCAACTGGCAGCCTCAACTTCTGCAGAGAGTTCTGGTTGGCAAACCCTGCAGGCCACAGCAGTCATCGTGCCATTCCTTACATCAACACTGGCAGCACATCTGTATTCCTACTGGATATGGCAATGAGCCACTGAAGAGCTCCAGGAGCCTCATTTAGTGTCTTTCAGCTCACATCATATTTTTTCATTTCACAGGGGCTGGCTCTGGGTCCTTTTCATAAAATGAGTAGCAGTTACAGAGACCAGCATCTCAGATCATGAAAGAAATCCCACTGCATCATATTTTCAGCCTAGAATAATTGTTCCAAATGCTTAAGAAGTGGCACTGCTTTTCGCTAAAGTATTGTTTGCTGGAGGAAATCATTTGAGCTGAGCACTGATGAGCATATAGGTTGCTCTTGTAAATGAAGCGACGCTTTATGTTTTATTCTCTTTTAAATATGATTTTGGCAACTAGAGGAATAAGAAGAAAGTAATTCAATCTCTGGACAACACGTTACTGACATATATAATTTCCTGTTGACTTTGCTAACATCAACTTGCAGAAACATTATTATTTTTTCTGCCTCAGTAAGCAGTCCAGTCCTGGATTTAGCTACTTTATGTGGGTTGTGGTTGTTTATTCAGGCTAATGGAGATCAGAGACCTATGAAATACTCAGTCAGATACCTCACAGTAAAGAGTTTCCGGTCTGGTGTGTTAAATAGGTTTGAACAGTTTCTCTGTAATTTTTAGCACATACTAATATAAAACTTGAGCATGATCTGATTTACAGATAATCCTTTGGAGTAGTATCATAAAAATGTATGAGCACATAAAATGAAAAGGAAAGGGAGAAGAGCATGTGTATCTTAATAGACCAAGTACACGAGATATTGAAGTATATATTCCATTGCTTAAGGCAGAGTAATAATAAAAATTGCAATAAAAAAGAAGTAAAATATCTTTAGACTAGAAATGACCTGTCAACCTCAACTGTAAACCAAAAAACAAAGTCAGAAGTATAATTTCTAACACCAGGCATTAGATACTCCAACCACAAGTATCAGACTTTTTAATAAAAAGCAAATAAATTATTTATTAGACTCCCTAAATTCTGGCCAAAGGTGATTATAATACATACACTTACACATGCTCAAGTACACATGCTCTGACATGTAAGCACAGTCAAATAAGGAGAAAAAAAGAACAACTGAAGTATTCTGTGCATCTCAGGCAAAAAGATAGGCTTTATTTCCTGAATATTTACTGACCTATTGAGAAGAAACGTTTTTGATCTTGGCAACTGGAAAGGGAGTCTCAGGAACTTCTAAAGAGCATCATCATTGGTCTCTGAGCCTCTTGAAAGTTACTTCTGAGAACATAAATGTATGGGCTGAAATTCATCTCCTGGTTTTTAGCTCTCTGTATTTAAGCACTAGAGTTTACCTAAGCTTTCAGATGATGATGATGAGAAAGAAGTTACCCTGAAGTCTTTGGAAGTGGCTCAACTGTGCATTGAGAATTGAGAGCTCTCCAATTCAGATTCCTTAGATAGCTTTCAAAAGGGAGGTGAGGTGAATCCAGGTGAAGGTCTATACCGCCATACATCATGTGTCCCACCATTATTACTACAGAAAGGAACATTCCCATTACAAACCATCATTCTCAAAAATAGTATTAGCAACAATATGTACTTTAACTCCTTTTCAGGTTTTCCTCCATTTTGGCTCCATCTCCTGTCTCTGTTAACTCTGCTAAGGTTTTTGGAGCATAGGCACTGCCTTCATCTCTGTCTATAAGTACATTAGTACTTATAAATACATAAGTATATTACGATTGCAACAGTAATAAATCCTCATCACACCAACAATAGGGAGCTTATTTGCTATCTTATTTTAAAGACTCCAGATGACAGAGGTTGGCTTTCAGACTTAAATTCACTGCTCCTTTTTCTGTGATACTGGCCCGTTGATTCCAGTGAGTATTCACTGGTGCAAATGAGGTTAGAATTTAGTCTACAGTGTTCATGTAGTGCCGTGTTTGTTTCACTACCTTGAAAGTTGTCTTCATTAAAGACCCCTATTTTAGGCTCCCTGTCACATTGATTTCAAAACTCTACTTTATAAATGACATATTTTTATATTAGAAGTCAGAGTAGACTCTACCTCTGGAGCTTAAAGAACACTTACTACAGAAACTTGTAATTGTTGGTCATTATGGAATTATCCTCCTGGTAAATTTCAACCCAAAAGTAGTTTCTTATAGCGCTTACAAACATTTTTTTTTGCATTTAAATCCTGAAAACACATGTGCAGATTGTTGTTGAAGAAAACAGGTTATCAGTAGTTTTAGTCCTAATCCACTTCCTGCCGATTTGGAAGAGTATTATGGGTCTAATCCTGCTCTTGCTAATTCAGAGAATAAGATCAGACAGTACACGTAAGGGCACACATGCTGCTTTTACATTGGCTTTGGCTGGAAAAATACCCCTCTCTTTCTCCTTAAGCTGCTCTTGCCCTCCTCAAATACTGCAGATAGGATCTGGAATGGGGTTTTAGGGCGTTCCTCACAAAACAAGGACAAAAATGATTGTGTTAGGCTTCCCTGACTGTTACCCTGAGAGCTTGAGAGACTAGGATACCAAAACCAGCATCCATGACTGTGTAACAGCAAAATTTTTACTCCAACAAAGCAAAATTATTTGTCTGGAAAAGGAAGAGAGAAATATTTTAATGAAGTCTCCGTTACTAAGTGTTCTTTTTTTATGGTGCCACTCGGCCTTTGGCAAGAGCTATGCTGTAGCCCTAATGCATTTCTTGCATAACAGCTCAACTGAGTAAAAAGGGCTAGACATAATGCAGTACACGACCTCCACAAATTCATGCCTTTTATAGGAACAGAATAAAATAAGGATCAATGTAATTACATCTGACATGTCCAAAAGATTTTTTGAAGAACAACAATATTTATTATACATGTTGTTTTACGTCACATTCTGATTTATTTTTCAAATAATACGTTATATAGGTTTATAAACTACTTAAGCTGGGGAGGGGGAGGTTAAGGATTAAGTAAATCTGCTCAATCCCTTAGCTACAAACTGAATGCATCAATTATTTGGACTGTCATGAAGTTTTGATTGTCTTCAGTGTTTCTCCAGCACCATTTAGGGCTTAGTCCTCAAACACTTGTACTTACAGGAATTTGGTACTACTATTTCATTCTTACACTTCAATGAACTCTGTGTTCCAGGAAATCTAACCACATTGACTGATTTTGTTTGATTTCTCATTTTTAATTGTTGTATAATTCTCATGTCAAAAGGACAGAATGGATGTAGACGAGCTGTCACTGTCTTCCAGTCATCAGCAACCACACCCTAAAATGTGGTCCATATTGTCCACTAACGGCCACAGACCATCCTCTCCTCAGAGCAGAAGCAGAGCGCCTCTCCCCGTGAGATACCAGCAGTACCGAGTGGCAAACACATTGCGGGTACAGCCATCAAGTTGTATGTCCCTTTTACCCACCCTCTGAGCTGATGGGATTAAATTCAGTCCTGGTCTGGGGCGTAGGCCAGCACAGCCTTGAGATAAAGCTGATAAACCTCTTGAAAAGGTGACCGACACATCCACTTGGTTCCCCCACCTGACCTTCATAGCACTGGATCACCAAGTGGGAGGACCACACGTATGGCTGTCCTCATAGATGTATCTCATAATTCCTGAGGAATCATGTTCCTGGGGAGCTCTTTTTTCTCCTCTCTTATTCCCTTTGTTCTTTTCTCTCTTTGTGAGATTATCCTCATGTTATGCATATGGTGACACAGATTTATACGAAGGCAGGATCCCGAAGCCGGTAGGCTATGATCCTACCAACTGAAATTTGAAGTTGAATGACTAGACAGTGATTCTTATGATGGAGAGGATCAGAGATTACCAGACAAATGGAACGTTTTTAGGCTGGGGAGAGGAGGGGAAAAGCAAAGTGGAGTAATATAAAATCAGAAGGAGAAAATACTGCTCAGCTGTGTTCTGATTATTGACACAGATGGGAATTGCTGCTTTATTCCTTAAGAAGCTTCCATTGATTTACTCTTTTATTCTCTTTCTTGTGAGAGTTGACCTCCTGTGGATTTTTCCTCCATTCCTTCCCACTCCTTCTGAAGAGGAATAGGCCAGTGATATACCTACATGCCTACTTATTAAAGACGTAATGTTGGTAATAGAAATTAGGGATCTTCTAGCTCCTAAGGCGAATGCATTTAGTGCTTAATACTGATGAGCACGTTAAAGAAAGAAAGGCTTGGAGGGAGGGCTTGAATTGCTATTTGACATATGTGCTTCTAATAGCACAGTTTTGAGTAAAAATAAAGGAAAACTCTCCACATATTTATAACCAAAGTTTGCCCTACTTTGAAAGCAATGAAAAATGGTTTAGTGGCTTTTTAGCTGTCTAACACCCAGAACTGATCTATGCTCTTCAGGACAAGTGACTCTGAGATCTCACAGTTTAAGTTTATCAGCAGGGTGAAGGATGATCTACAATGCAGCAGAGGAAAAGCCAGCAAATACAACAGGAGTCATGGTAATAAGACCACGTAATCATTCCATCTCAAATGCTTAAATATTTTACTCTTTCTATGAAAATTATTATTAGATCAGTTTTTGTAGTGCTAGAAGGAATCCTAAGTATGGAAGTGAAAAAAAAGATAAGAATGATGTGGCCCACTGCTGTGTGTTTTTGCTGTGACAGCGGAGTAGATCCACTCCTTGCCTGCCTTCTCCCCTTCTTCCCAGCTGGCTCTAAGCAATCTCTTCCCGTAAAAAGGGTGCTGCAGCTGTAGCTGTGGGGGAAAGCAGCATACTGAAAAGAGAGACACAGCAGAGATTCAAAGATAGCTTCTGGTGTGATACCAGGTGGAGTTAAGCAGGGTGCCAGGGACCAATTCAAATGTGAGAGCAAAGCGTATTCTGAAAATGGATGGGAGAAAACGGGGAGGTCTCTTGCAGAAGATCAATTAATAGGAATTATGCAGATTACCTCATTAAGTAATGTGTCTTATTATCACAAGAAACAGCATTAACACCAGCATTGATGGGGCCTCTTCTGCAATCAGATAGAGGTTGTGAGACAGATTGCAAACATCAGATACTTACAGCTGAGAGCAAGTACTCATAAAAGAAGCCCTACTGAAGTAAGTGAAACTGTTGTTGCAATTGGCGAGGCCAGAATCTGGTCCTCATCAGAAGTTATGCTTCACTTGAAAATATTACTTTGGAAAAAATTGCCCTTGAAAAAATTGAACATCTCTAATTTTCAGACTACAGTGACCTGGTGTGTTAAATCTCTGGGATAAAAGTCGGTTTAAGAGTCCTTGCAATCACGAGACACCAACTCCCATCTTCCACAGGAGAGCAGAAGTCACGTCTAGAGATAAGCATGAGCAACATGACACAACATCCACAGCAGTGACATGCAGCGATACCTGTCACTCTTCTGCCTCTTGCACCGTGTAGCAGCTTAAGGCCACAAGGTCATTTCTTCACCCATTCCCTGGGCACACAACTTCTGCAGAGAGCTGAAAATCAGTGGGGACCCAGGGGGCAATTGTCAGGCAGCTCCAGTCTGATTCATGGAGAAGCAGTGCTGTGAGGTGTATAATCTTTTTGCACCAGAATTGCAGCATTGACTTTCTTCTCCCAGGATGCCTGCTCCTTCCCCAAAGCTGTGCAGTTATAATGCAGGCGCAAACAAGAAAGTACCTATAATAAGAAAGTCAAGGAGAAAAGGAAGGAAATCAGTGTTCAACACACTGAAAACAACAAACCTGACAGCAGAAAAGGACAGGAGATTTGCAATATAAAGGTCTCTAAAAAGAGAGTTATACTCAGTGAGAAGCAAAACTAATTGAAAATGCATAAAAAGGAGAGAGTTTGGCAGTCCTCGTTAAATTCTGCCTGTTGTTGTAGAGATAAAAGAAAAACAGTTTGAACCAAAAGGTTGAGTAGAAGTTTAAAATCCAAGGACGAAATTTTCAGTGAATGGCACAGGCAAAATTAAGCACAAGAGTTGTCAGATATTAGTTAGAGTTCTTGATGGATTTTGACAAACAGAGAGATGGATACATCATATATATTGTACTTGAAGTGGAGACAGGTAGAGACTGTTAGACTATTCTTTGATGCTGTGGGGACCTTGAGGTCAAGCTGGAGAGAGTGGCTCAGGAATAATCTTTCAGCTATGGTGAGAGTGCTGGTCCGGAGGAGCTTTTCTTGGTTAGTTATCGTTTACATGAAGGGTCCAAAAACACATCTCGCAAGGCCAAGATAAATAATCTGCAGTATATTACTTTTATAGTGTTTTCAATTAACAATGTGGTTCTAAAGGTTCTCAGGAGTTCAAAGCAAAGTGGTGTATGGGTCAAAATGTTCAGGAACCACTGGTTTGGGGAATGCACTGCTCGGTGGGTGAGCAGGAGGAGCCTTTATTTGCAGCACAGAAAGCATTACTGAAAAGACAACTTTTAAAGTGTTTCCATGCCGATGTCTTACACGCCACAGCACTTCTCTGAGCATGACACACAACCTTTGGAAGGGGAAAGAATTACAGCGGAGGCATAATATTAATGATTCAGAAAGTCTCGTGTCACAACCCTGAGCACCGCAGTATCTAATTATTAGGCATAACGATTTGCACACAGGCTGTGCCAAATAATAACGGGAGAATTAGACACCTAAAAATGGAGTCTGCCCTCTGGGGAAGGTCAGTGTAAGCCAATTGGTGGGAAAAAAGCCAAAGTAGTGCTGTGGGATTGAATTCTTATTCCCTCACAGAATCCAGATCCATGCTACAAGGAGGGCTACATCCTCCAGGAATCATACTGAGCCATCATCTTAAGTAAAAAACACGTTTGTCTTTCAAAACCTGAAGAAGGAAGAGGACAGGATAAGGTTTTTCTTCCAAAAGGCAGAGAAGTAGATGCAGGTGTTCCCTCTGAATTCCAGCATCGGTGTTTAGTGCAGTTGAACCAACTGTTGGAGAGCTGGGATCAAAAAGATTTTCTGCATGAGGGATTTGACTCTCCATGAAAGCTCCAGTCTCCAAAGGCTTTACTCACTGTTAGTGGGTATTTTCTCTATGTCGTAATTCAAAATGAAAATTAATTAGTTTAAAAAATTACAAGACTTCTTGTAGCTGTGATTTGACTGCTCTCTTAAAACAGTACCGAATTTCAGGCTTGGCTTGCTGAATTTTAGGAAACACAGTCTACACAGAATTCAATTGAGAAAATCCCTTTCCAGCATTCCCTATAGCATGATTTCTTGAGTACAGATGTGGAGTATATATACTCATATCTCTCTGGGCAGAGAAGATATGAGTACACAACCTTCCAAAATCCTTGCTTTTACCATTGGGCATCTGGCAAATTTTCCACAAAGCTGCAGACTTTTTAACGAACACTAAAACTTTACAGGGTTTGCATTTAAAAATGAGATGGAAAGGATGTGTAGTGGTGCAGAAGCTCCATTTCGGAGGGATCCATGAGAAAATTCAAGGGTTATCGGTGATCTTTAAAAAGTTAGGCTTTGAAAGGGCTCTGGCACAGTTTTTAAATCTTGTATGCAACAGAGAGGGAGATATTTTTTAAAATTGGAGAAAACACATGGAAATTGTATTTCTTTACTACCTGTGAAAAGAATGGTAGTGGTCAGCATTAGGAAGCATTATGCCTGAATAACTGAGAGGATTGGTAGTGAGATATAGAACCTTTCAGTTATGGGACATGAATTCAAATAGGAATGGGGTTAGTAGTGACAGAAAGTCATTACTGTGTCATTGCAGTTTGCTAACGTTTGGAGATTCACTGGTGGCTTGAGTCCAATTACCAGCACACAAGAGGTCACATTACAAAATGCACTATCAAAACTGGCAGAGGTAGGCAAACCCACTTCTGCTCTTTGTAACATGCTGCTACTTTCCCATATCCACAATTACCCATTCAAAGTCCTATCAAGACTCCAAGCTGGTGTGGTGAAGCACTCAAAGTCCACTCTGCACAACCTGATGAAGAGAGAACTTCAGACTCCCAACCATTGATCCAGCAGTTCTCGTGTAATAATTGCAAATTTCCCTATTTAAATTCTACAGATGGTGTAATGCCAAGCTTTTACAGCCTGCAGAGGCAGTGCCTGGCAGCTGGGAGGGTGAGAGTTAAGCTGTCCATGAGCAGAGCAGCTCACACAGGCTTTTGGTTTCTTTGCAAGAAAAGGGATATAACTATGCTCAACTGAAACAAATTACTCTGCCAGGAAACTTTAAGAGGATTGAATGCTCTAGCATCCCCTCATTCTTTCAAGGTTTGGGGTGATTTAGCACTGATGGAAAGCTGAGTTGTGAAGAGCCTTGAGTGAACTCAGAAGAGGCTTTTGTTTTGCTAGGATCGAAGTACGTGAATGGTTTCATTTTCCTGGACTTATCTGAGCAAGCTCAGAAATCCTGGAAAATTGGAAAAGAGCAAAAAAGGCAATTAGACCAAGGGAAAAAAATAGTAAATATTCCATTGCAGCACCTCAAATGAGATAAAAATATTTGAAGTAAAACAAGTAATAAGGAGAAAGTTGGGAGGATGGAGACTTCTGATTGGTTTTAAAGAGAAGAAAATAATTTGGCTTATTATTTCAAGAACATATGTGAAATACGTCTATAATTATTTTAACATATTAAACACCAGTGTTATCTAATGGGATTAAATATGTGGAAAAAAAAGCTCGCACATTTTTTAGATACAAGACATGCTAAAGGGCAAAGACAAACCTGTACTGCAGACTCGGTACTTTGTTTAGTGTTTTGCTGAAAAAAGCAGAACAGGAGTTCCAAATTTGCTGGGAATCAACCCTCGATCTTGATCTGCCCCTTAGAGCACTGAACAGCATAATGCCAGCAGTGGCTAAAACCACTGTCAGTCAGAGTTTTACTTGAACATGGGAGCAGCTGGATTTAATTCCCAAGCGAAATCAGCTCACTGATCTCAATGCTGTGCCCAGTAGCTGTCACAAAAAACTTCCACAGTGCTTTTCTAGTGTTAATGTGATTTATACTTGGAGCAGTTTGACCTGATGGCTAATATATACTCGAGAGAAATTTAGGAATGGATTGGCAGATCAATGCTTTGTTTTGACTTCACTGCTATTTAGCACAAGTATTGCAACTAAAAGAAAATCTGTAGGAGAAATTAATTACATAAAATTTTCAGCAATATTTCTGAGATGAAGCAGGAATGCGGGACCCAGACTGTACCTAATCATACTGCTATAGGAAAATTTTTCCCTCTCCTCCACTGAATCAAGGTAGCACATCAAAACATACCCCTGGGCTTCAGAGAAGTGCATTTGAGTCTGCACCAAAACCTGTGGTCAATCCTAATTTTAGTCACGATGCTGAAACATTTTACTAAACAGTGTGTTCCTAGAAGAATGCAGAAATGTGTGGTTTTGTCATCTTCCACCTTCTGCTATCTGAGGGAACAGAGAGCATCCACGAACCAAGACCAGGTGGGAGAGATGGGGGATGTTTAGCAGCTGCCTTTGGAATTGTTTCCTAGGTAGGATGTGTCAAACCCTCATCCATCCTCCTGGGAATCAATGGAGCCTGCAACTGGACTCTCTTTACAGCCAACCTTGGCGCAGTCAATAAATCTTACATTACTCTTCTTTATTGCCCATACTGTAGGTTCTTTATTCAGCCTTTACTAGGTGCTATGGTCAGACCCTCACTTGAAGACAATGCCCATCTTTCACCCCTAAACTTTAATGTGAAGAGTGGCTAGAGGTGGTGGTACTTTTGAAGGTGAGGCTTTTTATATCCTGATGTTCATGTTGCTTCCAGTTAATGTCTTAAGTAGGAACTGCTGGAAATCTTTTATACTCTATTGTGTTTGTATCAATTTATTTAAAATGCCGAGCATTTAGGATTGGTGTGCATTCATCCTGGTTCCTATAAAACACTGTCTCTTAACTTTGTATTGCTTTTTAGTACAGAAAGAATTTTCTGACGGAACAAAGGAAAAGAAAAGAAAAAAACAAACACAACTAAAAATTCATATTCACAGGACAAAGAAGACATATTTCTTTTAACCTAAATGTTGATAGAAATCTAGGAGTGCATTTTCTTCCTTTGGTTAGCACAGGTGCTGGGTGAGCTATGTCTTTTCAGTGATTATTTGGTAAGGATTATGCCATGACAGTCATCAAAATCCCCATGCTGTGCCAGAAGCCTAACAGCTCCTTTTCTCTTCTTGGAAAACTGTGTAGAGTTCTGGTCTTGTTCCCTTGTAAATAGTATAAAAGAATTGGAGAAGATTCAGAAAAGGGCAAAAGGTATCATCAAATATAGGGAATAGATTCTGTATGAGCTGAGTAGGAGTTGTCAAGCTAGAAAAGACGTAAGGTAAAGAGGTGTGAAAACACAAATAATAGGAGGAGGGTGGCTAAAGACCATGCACCCCTGCTTTTTTGAATACAAGGACCTGGTTGGGGGCATCACACAAAGCAAGGAACTGCAGCCAGACCAGTCAAAAGGACACTGACCAAGGAACTCCCAAACAGTGTTGTGAATGCCAAAAATGTGCACAGTTTTAAGGGGACGAAATAAAGCCCTTGGAAGCACAATCCACTAAGGATCACTAACTACAAAGAAATTACGGTTCTGGTACTTCTTGAGTTCTTTGCAAGTGGTTGGAGGATGGAAGACCATTCAAGGATATTATCGTATGTGTTTAGCCTACTCTTTTTCCCTGTATTTTTATTTGCTTCAGGTTAAATTTTGGACACTGAATACTAGGCTAGGTGAAGCTTTGGTCCAATCTAGTACTGGTATTCTTTTGTTCATTTCTAAGCCTTGAAAGAGCTGGTCAGGTCATCCTAGATACATGTTTGTGTAGGGGTGCATGCATGGACAAAAGAACAGTTGAAAAATTAGATCCTGCCTAAATAAGTAGTATAAATCATTGATTTTTAGGAACAAAGACCTTGGAACATTTTCTCTTAGGGAAGTAAGTCAGATTTGCAGGAGCAAAGATCAAATTGCCTTTTTTGGTTTTCCTTTGAGTTACTGTTGGCTTCACATAAAATAGAATGAAAAAAGGGAATATCTACATCAGACCCTGGATAATGCAAAGTATATCTGAGTGACAGAGGAAAAGTATATTCTTCCTGTAATCATTTGTACCATCTTATGAATAATTATCCAGCCAAGCATTTATTCTCTCCTTATCACCATGGTATCTTAAAGACCTGAAATTCTGAAGTAATACAACAAAGTAATACATGAATTCTGTGTTAATTAGATATAGTATTCTTAGGACTAAAGATGTTTTTAGGAAATTAAGACATTTTTACTTACCTCTGTCTCATTTTCCCAAATCTAGCCCTGGATCATTTCACATTCATACACAGTGGTGTTTTAAAAATAGAATTGGCTCCTAAACAGCCATTTAGATACTTTTCTAATTGTAAATGTTCAGGTTGAATCCTTAAGGCAACACAGTTGAAATGTTTATATTGAAATTCCACTTAAACTTACTACCAGTAGCAATTTAAATTATCTGGTCTTGCATGTAATGTTGAAATAAATGACGAATTAGTGTCGAGTTTCCAGCATTTAGTCACCAAGCAGCTTGGAAGCTCTAGGGAACAACTTTATAACAATTTACAGCACCCTCCTTAGACAAGGACACCATTTTGCAATTGTCAGATATAATTCGACATCTCTATAACATGGCTTTATGCGTAGCACTTCTTTTTCTACTCTTAAAATGGATAGTTTCTATTCTTCATCGATGGTCTTTTTTTAACTGGTCTCAAAGTTAAAGCAGTTAACTGATGTTTGCTCCCTTATAGAGTATCTGTTTAGTCTTAGAGCTACCCTTATTGCGAAGGGAGTTAAGCAAGATGGCTTTTTTCACACATCCATGGTAGCACAAAGGCAGGACTTAACCCACTCTGATGTGAGTGGCAGTCCAGCTGATGAATTTTACTGCTTACGAATAGTCCTCCATCCACTGTACTAAGCATAAAATCCCACCAAATCCATGGTAGACCTCTCACCGGGTAAGCGTCTCTGTCACAGAAGCTGGTGCTGGAAGCCTCAAGTCTGAGGTACTCCATAATGGGCCGTGATGCTACATCATTAAAAACAAAAGCCCTTTTGGGTTGAGAAGCACCAACTAACACCTGCCTTGGTGTTCAGAGACTCTCAATAGCGATTGTCACAGTCTGGCTGTCACCTTTGGGCAGGAGAGGGCTCAGGTGCTGGTGGGGCGATGCAGGGTGGGGGCACCTCCACTTGCCACAAAAGCCTGCCTCCATGTGTGATGCTCCCTTTGCCTGCCAGCTCTAAAAAAGACCCATTCTCACCTATGAGTGTAGATGACAGCCAGTGCAGCGTGAGAACCACCATGATTCAGGTAACACTAAGAAAGGTGGCTTGCAACTTTTGCATCAAGAATAGTTTTTCTGCTGTGTCACTTTTCTTAGTCATAGAATCAGAATCATTAAGGTTAGAAAGGACCTCTAAAATCATAAAAAGTGTCATATCCATTCAGAAATACTCTCTTTTTACTAAAAACAAACATGCTCATTTTTGTCTCTCAGAGCTGGGAAAAAAACAAACAAACAAAACAAAACGCCACCTCAGTAGCGTGTCTGTGTAACTGCAACGCAGCTGGAGGTCCAGTAGTTTAAATAGCCCCAATACAACATGAACCAGATATCATACTTCTGTGATGCTTTGCAGCAGCTCAAGAACAGTTAGGATATTAGATTTTCCTATGGAGTGAGGGACAGATGACAAAAAAAAAAGGTATTTTTTACCTTTTTGGTTTTAACATCTTATGGTAAAAGAAAACAGAAGGAATTGGGTTATCTGGGTCTCTGTCTTGGCTGCAAGAAGCCGGGAGTGTTTCCTTGGGCAAGTCTTTTAACTTTACCGTGCAAAAGTTTCTTTTTTTCACCTCCAAGTACTAAAACCCACCTTTACAAATTTGTTTAAGCTTCTTGGACAAAAGCCATGGACACATGCACCAAAAAAAAAAAAAAATCTTGAATTTTATTAGAAACTTTGTATTTCAGAAACTGCCAACTCAGCCAGGTGCAGGGGTACTAGTCTGACTCTCTTGCAGGGCAGGCTGGAAAGCCCAGGGAGCACTGCTACTCTTGAGAAGCAGATGTGGTTTTCATCATTCATGAACAATCATCCTGGGCAGCGCTTGGAGGAACATTTGTGGACCCCAGGGGGGACCACGTCCATCACCACTGAGCAGAAGAGAGGACTATTGCAACAGAAGGCCCTTCACAGCAGTAAAAGCAGCCGGGAAGATTATTTGCAATTCCATTCAGAATCTCCCTAGGCTGGAATAAAATTTGGAATAATCTATGTAACGTTCTGCGTCTCACACTAACAGCAATATTTGGTGTTATTAGAAATTACTTTCCCAAAATCATTAGGCTATTTTAAGAGCTAGGCAAGGCTGCAGATCCATCACGATTACCGTTAGTGTCAGAGAGGCTGGGAATTGCTTTTCTTGCCTTCTGCCCTCCACCGGGGCGTAAGCACGTGCCCGGTGGGGTGGCTGGCTGCCGAAAAGCATGGGCCGATGAGCACCTGTATGAACTCGCTGAGAGTCTCTCCAGAGCATCCTCTGGGGCTCTGCCGGTGGCTCCCAGAGAGGAGGAAACAGCCATTAGCCGAGAGGGGAAGCGAGAAGGCAGATGCATCGTCATCCCACCCAGGTGGGTAAAGCTCCGACCCTGCTCGGAGCAAGGAAGCAGCTGGAGGATGGGAGCACAGACCTTGTCCTGAAAAGGCAGGGAACCATTCTGTTCATCAGCCTCAGTGTGGAAAGCTTGAACTCTGCCTGGATGACATGCTAAGTCCACTGGGAAACGTGATTTGTCTCCCATCCCTGAAAAAAATGTGCCATTCTGGCTTTTACAAAGATTGTTTAGTTTCCGTGGATTTCGTGCTGTTTTCATTGTTCTTTGGTCATAAATTCCCTTGCTTTCAAAATAAATATGACCGAGTTAATTTTAATGACTTTTCGTTTATTTCACAACTCCATTATCTTCTGACATGTTTTACATGTTTGAAAACAAAAATGTTATTCACTTTCCTTTTCAGGAAATAAGATGGGAGCAGACAACAGACCTCAATCAATGTGATATTTTTTTTAAAGAATGTAAAATGAATTCGAAGGAGGTGACAGAGGGCACATGTATTTGTAACACGCATTTTAAAATGTTTTTGCATTTGCATTTATTTTTAATGGCGTTTATGCCCTCTAGTGTCAGTAAACGTTATTGCAGCTAGGTTTTTTGAACATTGACAATTTTCCGTAACAGTTTCTGGCAGTATGAGCCTAAACTACTTGATCTTTGTAAAAACGCGCATCCTGGATTTGTTCCTATTATGTATGTGCTATAGTTTCAGAGTTTTGCTGTAGAGGTAATGTGGATGGGGTGATGTTTCTATCCGAAGTAAACTCCTCCAAATATGAATTTCTGATCTGTCAAACACACACACAAAAAAAACCCTAATTGCTAAATTACAATTTCTGTGATTACTTATTATATCCTCCAAAATACGCTTTTTTTTTTTCTGAAAACAAATTACTCCTGTGTTCAAACAAACAAAGAGATGTTGAATAAACAGCATTGTCCCTCTCATTTTTAAGATCATTTGAAAAAAAGACCTTCTCTGCGCACATCAAGGAAAAATGGCCAAAAAGTATGACTCGTTTCAATTATAATTCAAACCTTTGACTTATGAAATATTCCATCTTAGAGCCTTCAAAAACCAGTCTTCATTAGATTCAGCAATAAGATAAATAGCCAATGATGCCACAAATACAGCCTCTGTCGCCTGAGATTTCTTGAATTATGGGTATGCAACACCAGATGTATTTCAATCATCAGTTAGAAGAGCAGTACTGCTTTGACAGGTGGATGTCCAGAGGTAAGCTCTGATGTGGCGATACTTAGGTTACAAATTGGGCATTTGTAAACCCAAATACATTCATGTTTCCCAAGTTCCTGCCACAGCTCAGCCTTTTGTGTGATTCAAGTTGCATTTCAGGCCCTCAAATCTGTCATGAAAGCGCTAAGAAATCATGTCCATGTTGCTCGTATCAGTACTCTGAGAGTTCCAGTATTTGCAAAATAAAGGAATCCACTGGCTTGCTGTCTTCCCTCATAGTGAGGAGTTAAACATGCAGAAGTGGTCTGTCACCTGTTCATACAAACACCTGAGGCAAACACGGATGCCTTTAAATCCCTCCATCCCTGTACGATGTCACTTAGTGAACAGATATCCACGGACTGCAGGCAATAGCACACATCTGACCTGTCTGAGCTACCTCTAGGGAAACCTAGGCATTAGTTTGATCATGTAGTTTCTGACTTGTGATTTGATAAAACTTGATTGACACATCTAGTTTGTCATAGCCTTTTCCCTTCCCTTCTTGGCTAATGAAGTAGAATGCACCTGATTGATAACAGGGATCAGTACAACATCTCTTTTTCTTCACTCATCCGGAGTGTACAATATTGGGATGACACTTTTGACGTTACAAAATTAAATTGTCAGTACAAATCATAAATGCCCAAAGACTGACTTGAGCTTTGGCCACAGTAATAGACATATGTGGAACAGACTATATACAAAGCTATGGAAAGACTGCAACTAGGAAATAAAGCACATAAAGGAGAACACATTTGCAGTTACAGTCTGAAGAGCGCTGAGACAAGCAGGGTAGCACTAGATAAAACCTTGAAATGGTTCCCTTTTGAAAAGGGACTGTGAAAATTGCTTAATAAGATTCCGTATTTGTCATCTCCATGACTGAAGAGATCAGATTTTCTGCAGAATTTAAAATTTGTTTTAGAGATCAAGTATAATTTTTCCACTTTAAAATACAAACACCATAAGCTACTCTGCCATCTGAAAATGGAGTTATGTTCTTTTTTAGTTTAGACTTTCCAAGGAATAAAGCAATTAAAGATGGAGTAAAGCAAGAAAAGTTCCTTTCATTTTATGTCATCCACTTCCACTGATGGTATTTGGTGAAATATGAGGTATAACTAAAGGCAGTGTTTAATCCAGCAGGAAGAACTTGTTAACAATTCTGGTCATGCCTATGCTAGAGTAAAATCTATGTCACTGTCCCAAAGGAGAGCAAGGCTAACCAGAGTAAATGTAGTAAAAATTCCATTTTGTCACTAAAGTGAGCAAATATGTTTTTCACCTTGTGCAGGAAGGCTAATTTTTTGGACTTTA
Source organism: Tauraco erythrolophus (assembly GCF_009769465.1). NCBI lineage: Eukaryota > Metazoa > Chordata > Aves > Musophagiformes > Musophagidae > Tauraco > Tauraco erythrolophus. The sequence goes on along the minus strand of NC_141468.1, from coordinate 27,645,025 downwards.
TATTTTCTGACCATAATTTTATTTAAACATCTCCAACACAGTCTTTATTAGCAGGAGAAAAACTAATCATGTAAGAGTTATTAATGATGTGAAAGATATTATTAGCACTTAACAATGGACAAACATCATTACATTTGGAAAACGTCACCATACCACAACTTATTCAAGCTGAAATAGAAAAATAATCAAAAGCAAGTTATTTTAAAATAAGCAGCATAACCATCTACCTGTCATTTTGCCCAGAAGGTAAGAAAAACATTGCAAAATATCTTCATGTATCAAACAATCCTATTTTTTTTCTTTTGCTCTGTAACACTGAAATACTGTGAAAAGGTACCTCCTCTTGTCAGTAGGTAGGTCCACACATAAATACTGAAATATTAGGATCAGCTAATAGTTCCTGTCACCACTCCTAAAGCATCAGTCTGCACTTGGTTCACATAATTATAGCGTCACATTATCAACAGGATGAACTATATCCCTGAGCAACTTCAAATCAAATTAATTAGAGCCAGAAATGCCTTCTGTCCACAGCAGCCATTGGTGAGAATGTGAGCTCATGAAGGTTCAGCAATTTAGCATTTCAAGCGGTAGGAATCTAAATATAGGTTTAGGTATCTAGTTTAAGACATCTGTTCCAGTAGTAATGGGTGTATGAAAATTTTGTATTTCAAGATCTGGTTGTGTCAGGTGTATGTAAATATATATTGCCTTTTAAATAGCTTTCTGTTCATACACTTTGTTTCAATTTAAGAAAATACCTGGATCGTAGCTAAGGGGATGAAGTAAAACAGTAGCAAATACTGTAAACCAGCAATGATTATCAGTGGTTTGATCCTAAGATTTCTCCCCTAAGCTCCCCACCCCAGCCCCATGCCCACCCCTCACCTCATTGCTCCACCTGAAAAAAAAAATTGGGGATAGTTAGGTGTCAGGGATCTCGTTTGTCAAAGGGACCTTCAAGGTCTCCCTGCCCAAAGGAAAGAACAGCTGGGCATGCATCACTACGGACAGCTGATAGTCAGCTCTGGCTTCAGGAAGATAAGCACCAAAAACACCTGGGTTTTGAGGTGCAAATGTTGATGTGAAGTAAAGCGTGACTCTCTTTCTAGTATTTTTCCAATTTATGCATCTTGTAAAGACCAGAAATATGAATAATTTAGAAGATGGATTCTATTACATTATGTCTTTTTATCCAATCTTGTTCGAATTTTGTCCCAAAATCAGAAACTAACAGCACTCAAATTCTGAGCAGGTGTGGGGTTTATTGGTAGAAATATTAATGTACTTTTTCCTGTCAATATTTTACACTTAGCTATGCCTTGTAAAGCAACTAAACACTTATTTTACACAACATAATCTTGGTCAATAGTCTAAGACTTGGTCATCTATATTATATCTGCCTAGATGACAACTTGTTTGAATATTTATGTTAAATGTCTTCCTCTTATCTTACAAAATGCAAACCATTCATCTTCACCTACAAGGCAATACATAATCTCCTTTTGACATACGCTGAGCTCTCATTGCTAGAAGGTGTGCTCTAACTCCATATAGATTCTCCATCATCTGATATCCTCATCCCTTCATCCCCTCCTTCTCATGATTAGGTGCGCAATTTGAACCATGTGACTTGAAGACTCCCCCTCTACTTTCTCTATTTTTCCAATTCCTGCTGAACAGACAAGGTTTTTTTTTTCCAGATAGCATTTTTCAAATGCTGCCCCTCCTGCAGTTTTATTTCTTACCTTTTCTGTGTCAACAGTTTATAAATTCTTTGTAATAGGGAATGAGCTCGCTTTCTGCTCACAAGCAGACTAAACTCACATACTGCAATCAATGTTTAATGATAACTTAAAATCCAGTAAAGGTAAAAGCCGAAAGGTACTTGAAATTAATTTATCTCTTTATTAAACTCTGTAGTATGTAATTACATACTTGTCCTATAGAATACAGCACTCTGCAGAGTGCAAAGAGCTGATATCTCTTAATAAGCTGTCACCGGAGTGTCTCTACATACTTCAGTAGCACTATGTTCTTACTTGCTGGACAAAACAATATCCAGCATCATAAAGAAAGGTGGTAGCCCTAGTAATTCTGAGCACTGCCAGGCTTTGCAGTAAGAATTTGTTTGCTTGCTTGTGGCTTGAGTTTTTCATGTTTGCTTTTGGCTAGACTGTAGAAGGGACCTCTGAAGGTGAGATAGTCCAGCCTCCCACTCAAAAGCAGTCTATCAACAGTAGGTTAAGTCAGGCATGCTTTTGTTCAGCTAAGTCTTGAAAATCTCCAAGGATAGAAAGTCCATGATCTCCTGGGCAACCTGTTCCAAATATGTGCTACCCTCCTAAATGAAAGTACTATATCAACTTAGTGAGACAACAGATTATTCAGTCTGGCATCTAACTTACCAAGTGGTCTCCCTAGGATCTCGCCAATGGAAAGCAATGAGTTCTTCCAACAAGCAAACAGACTAAGGGCTTAATGTTGACACTGATTTTTTTTCCTTAGCAGGGTCATTCTCTCTCTCTCCATTGCAATAGAGGCAGCCTGGGAAGACTAGAGCAGGTAAAACACAGATGTCCACAGTTTGGTGGACAGGATGCCCAACATTAGCTTGAAATTAACATTATGTGTGCACAGCACTGGGCAAGCTGTGCACACATGTGCACATGCATATGTATGCATATGTGTATAAAGTATTATTTATATGCAGTGAGCATTATTTGCAAGAGAAGTAAAATCTATTGTGGATTTAATTAATCTTGAAGTTCAATCCTTTTACTAAGCATTTTGTTGTCTTTAACCCAGGTATGGTGACATGGTGCCGAAGACTATAGCTGGCAAGATTTTTGGTTCAATATGTTCCCTTAGTGGGGTCTTAGTCATCGCTCTGCCAGTTCCTGTAATTGTCTCCAACTTCAGCCGTATCTACCACCAGAATCAACGAGCAGACAAGCGCAGGGCACAAAAGGTGAAGTCTTAATTTTTCCCCTTTTTGTTGTTGAGCAATAGATAAAATATGACTTTTTATATGCTGTGTGTCCTCAAAGTGTGTTTGGTTTCTTAGCAAGAGGATTACTGTATATATGCTACATGCCTAGCCCATGTCCCAGATGCAAAGACTGTGTTATTTTTAGTGTGGGGAAAAAAAAAAATGGTTCATTTATCTTTTCTGCCAAAATTTACGGATTTATTATTGTGGCAATTCATTCTTTTTGTTAGACTAGATCTAGTATTGTCAGGCAATAGCTTCAGTCCCACTCACTGAAGATTTTTCTGTGTTTTTCAGGCAGGTGTTTTTTCTTTCCACCAGAGTTTTCTGAGGAAAAAACAACCAAACAACAACAAAAAAAACCCTAATGATTTCTAATGTCTATCCTAACTGCCTGCTTCACTAATCCATATGTTTAACTCTCGGGTTCAGTCTCTGGGGAATCTGATTATTGGGGAACTTGTCTCCTCAGCTCTGGTTTGCCTAAAAGGCTTGAGAAAAAGAGCTTAATCAGGAAAAGCCGACAGAAAAAGTCTGCTTTTCCAGCTTCCTTGATTTGCTGAGTCTCTCACTAAAATATCAACTAGCTCTACAAGACACTCTCCCTCCCTGAACCATATGGGCAAGGTCAGGAGCCAGGAAGAGCTATTTACCAAGAGAGGTGCAGTCAAGCCTGAGCCATCACCTTCATCTCCCCATCACTGCCAGTGTCCTAGTCCCAACCCACTTTGCCCAACCCTGTGATGCTAAGCAGTTCAGATAACTTCCATTGGTGCCTGAAGCCCTGGTAAGGGAGTCGAGCTGCACTACCTTCTGCTCCACTGCTGGTGGCAGTCATAAGGCTCTGGACACAACACAGGTTGCAAGACTGTCAAGACTGAGGTGTCACCGCTTAAGGTTTTTGTGGTCCCATGACCTGTTTTCAGAGGTCCTGAGTCTCCAGTGATCCAGGTAGAGCAGGATTGCTGCCCGTAGAGGTATGCAGGCAGGCCGTGGCTGGGGTCTACACACAGAGACCAGGGAACATGGGCACCCACAGGCTGCATCTGCCTCAGGTAGACAACAGCACCGGGTGTAAAGATACAGAATGTTTGTATGTTTCTTTCTGGCCACCTTTTTGACTGATTTATTCATAAAAAGGAAGTGAAGTAAATGTGCACAATGGTACCATTCCCAGGATATCTTAAAATCAGCAGAAACAGAGATACATGGCCAAGAAAGTCAATCATAGGCCCAGGCTAAGATATTGTACCCTTTAATGGCCACATCTTGAGAGAACACTGTCAGATGAGGAAAACGGCCATAAAAGAAATCAGGCGTATCACAGGAATGTCATACCTTTCTAGAAACCTGATGTCAAATGTATGCTGCTTCAGTGATCCAAATACCACCATACCATACCTATCCTACTAATTCCACCCACCTTTTTGCATGCCGTTTTGTCCCACATGCTAGTTCCAGCTGTGCATTCCCCACTGCCACAGCTGGAACATGCAGAAGGCCGGTCACTTCTACACTACGTTGCTTTTGTCGAGAACTTTTCCACTTCTGTTTGCGTAATGGCAGCAGACAGAGACAGAACAGTATGTGTCAGCCAGAACACAGTGCTTCACTGCCGTGCCTCCGAGCATTGCGCCAGTCATGGATAACAGATCTGCTTGTTCCCAGCAATCAATGTGCCTGTTCTGAGCTTTCATAATAACTGCAGACACAACCAGCCTTACTTCAAATAGAAACTCCCTCCTACTCCATGTCATGAAACATAATTTCCTATGCCTAGTTTACACTTGCCAGTGAAAAGGAGATGGACACTAGAAAATACCTTGCAAAAATTTGATTGGGAGACCGGCTGATATTCCCGATAATCTCTTCCTGAATAGAAACTGCTTGAGTTAATAACTGGCTTTTTCTCCTAGCAAAACAGTGAGCTCATTGTATGTTTCAAACAAGAATATGAAGTGATGAATGGAAATCCTGCCAAGGGTCTTTTCCTCCGCTCCCCAGAACAATACCAGCAGTAAGGATGAGAGATTTCCTCTGACCGTGTTTATGCCCTTCTTGCTTTGGAGAAAATGGCTTTGAGGTCTGAGTAACTTAGCACTGGATGAGTGTTTGTCGATATCTCCTACTGCAAAGCTAATCTCTCTCAATCTAAAATGACTGAGATGCTGAACTGAATATTGCTCCAACGAACTGAAAAAAATCAACAAAAAAGCACTTCTTGGGTACTGGTTAGTTCATATTTAGTAATATTTATCTATGAAGTATAGCCTTGCATTTCACAGGAGTGTTCTACTGTGTTGTATAAGAATATTCAAGCAAAAAGGTCACATTACTGAAGTTTGAAAATCCTTCTTCATTCAATACAAAAGAAGCTTTACACAGTTTTCTAAAATAAATGTTTCCCTAGGCACCAACCTTATTTCTATTATCTAAGGCTGAAGAACATAAGCTTAGAAGTAGGTGGTGTTTCATGGAGCACAGCATGAACCCCTGCAGGAGATGGTACCTCCCGCTGGCCACAACAGCTTCCATCTGATTGAGAGAGTTGGATATCTGAATTGTGGAACTCACTTTATCAATATCTCATACAGAAGCTTAATCAAAGTAGTCTTCAGAAATGGTAAAACATTTGGGTTGTAAGTTCTCCAGTGAACAGCTGAAATCTAGTCCCAGAAGCACTGGCAATTTTCAGCAGAAAAAATTTGTCACTTATATTATATTAGGTTTGTTCAAGAACCATGTGATCATCAGCATATGTACTTACTGAGTTCTGCACAGTCATTCAAGATTAGACAATTCCATTTGTTTCTTTTTGGCAAAGAGATACTGCACATTATTGCTCAGGAGAAGATGGAAGAGAGAAATTTACTTATACACCATCTCATTTTGAATGCATTTTGAAGGAAGCTTCTGCTTCCAACCATGGAAATGCATTGTTGTAAAAGAGATCTCAATATACACCAAAAAAAAAAAAAAAGAGAGAGAGAGAAATAAAACATAAAATAAAATAAAAGATGAAGAAAAAGAATCTATGCTTATCAGAACATTTTCTTCTATGAGATAATAAGAGCCAAAGATCTGACATACACTAACAATAAACAAAAAATTAATCCAAAATAGATATTGGAATTCAGGGCAAAACTAATTATGCCCTGTAGTCTTCCTGTGTCTTTTCCTTAAGATTTATCACAACTGAGACAGTTTTGAAGAATCCTGTTTGGGGAGCTTTTCTCAGCTAGAGAGAACTTCAAGAGGCCAAGCTATTTTTGTTGTCCATTAGTGCCTTCAGGTGGCAAAGTAATGACAGATATGTTATGACTGGTACATGTACCAAGGAAAGGAAAGGAGAGGAAAGGAAAGGAAAGGAAAAAGAAAGGTTTAGGTAAGCTTGGATACAATTTCTTATTCCATATTTGATAGGTACCAAAGGTTAAGATACAGCTAGACCCTCACAGTGTCAGATCCACTGGGATGCCTGCCAACACAGGGAAAGGAAAGGAGGAGGCACAGGTATCCTCTGGGAACAGGAGTCTGCTCCATCCCAGAGTACTGCAACAGCTCTTATGATGACAGTGTCCTCCTTACCCTGAATGAAGCATTCCTTGATAGATACTTTCCCTGTTTTCCATATATCTATTTTTCTGCATCTTTTGAAGGCAAGAGCCTTATATCCTCTTAGCCAGCAAGTCCTAAGTGCTGGCCCATCTGCCCATTATTGTTCATTACCTGATAACTGAAGGAGCCTTCATTTTAGTTGCCCAAGCACTTTCTCTCTAGAGTAACTTAGCACACTGCCTCAACAGAACACCCAAACAACTATCAGCTCCAAAACCTGAATTAATACATAAAATTCAACCTGAATCTTTCATGTGAGTATGGTCTTCTACCTTCACGTAACAAAATATATCCTGAAGATTGGTTTGGCTTTATTATTTATTGATTGTGCATGATGTATTTATCTGTCAAGTTATGAATAATTAGTTACTAGATAAATATAAATAGCTCTAGGATAAATTGCAACAACTGCTTAGCAGCACCTGGCAGTCTAGAGCTGAGCATTTGCAGTAGAGAACCCTGCTAGCTGTTATGACCTCTTTAAACGAGACAGGCTATTAATCTCAGTGGGATTGCAGAGACATAACTAACAGAATAATTTACCTAAGATTTTGGAATTTAGCACAAAAGCATGTAAAGCTTGGGTTTACTGAACAATAATTTGAATAGATTGTGAAAGCAAGGCGTGACTCAACAAATATATGAACCTTATTTAATTCCATATCCATTAATGTACAAAATAAACAGTATTTTCTTCTCTACTGCATGCTGCCAACCTATAAATTATTGTCAGCTAATCTGAAGTCGATTATTTGCAATTACTGAAAATTAGAAAATCAGAGCACAAAATGTGGGCCTGAGTTTTCACTTGAAAGCAAACATATAGGATGGATTTATGAAAGGCCAAACAAAAAATGATGTAAAGAACAATGTGACTGAGATTCAGACTATTTTGGCCATTGCTGTAGGAGTCACAGTGTTGTAGTTTAACCTCAGCGAGCAGCAGAGCACCACCCAACCACTTAGTCACTCCACCACAGTGCAATGGAGGAGAGCATTGGCAGGCTAAGAGTGAGAAAACTTGTGGGTTGAGATAAAGACGTTTAATAATTTTTTAAAAAGGAGAGGAGACGAGAACAGCGAAGGTGAGGGGGAACAAAACCAAGAAAAACAAGCAATGCAAAAGAAACCAGCTGCTCATCACCAACTGACTGATGCCCAGCCTGTCCCAGAGCAACAGCAGCCTCTGCCAGCCTCCACCTCCATCCAGTTTAATTGCTGAGCATGACATTATATGATCTGGAACATCTCTTTGGTCAGTTGGGGTCAGCTGTCTCAGCTGTGTCCCCTCCCAACTTCTTGAGCCTACTCACTGGTGGGGTGGTGTGAGAAGCAGACCCCTGGACCCTCTGTAAGCACGGTTCAGCAATAACGAAAACATCCCTGTGTTAACAACACTGTTTTCATCACAAATCCAAAACAGCTCCAGACCAGCTACTATGAAGAAATTTAACCCTATCCCAGCCAAAACCAGTACACACTGAATGACTGCAAAGGAATTCTTATCTTTTAATTGTTCAAGATCATTAAAAATAGTAACTGTAAGGTAAGTAATTAGTAATTTTGTAGTTTTGATAGTAAGATAGTTATGTAGTCTGGAGAGGAGCAGAAGAGACACAACAGGAGCTATCTAGTACTAAAGTACCTAGACTACCCAGGCTTCTTGCATAGTAAACTGAAGAGAGGCTCTTGCCAAAAATGATTAGTGGTACTGCAGTAAGCCCTTCCCTAAAGCACTCCTGATCAAATCTCTCTCTTAACACAGCTGGACAGTTGAGGGCCTCTTAAGTGTTGAAAGCTGGGTGTTGTAAATACCCCACAGTGCTACATTTAGTGCTATTTGAAATCTTGTGAAAATAAATGCTTATGTTTCTAAAACTGACAGAGCTAGCTGTTGTTGAGTAACAGTGGTTTCCCTTTGTAAGGTTTCTTTAAATGCAGTCACAGATAAGGATCTACCTCTAAGTTGTAAAATTTGAAGCTAGGAAAAAAAGTGATGCATTCAAAAAAGAAGTTCAGTGCGACTGCAAGGGATGCTATAAGAATTAGAGCGGATTATCAATTTCTTTGGGAAGTTTCAGATTAGATGATTATGGTGGAATTTCAGCAGAATAAGTAGAAGAATTGTATTTCAGGTACATTGGTTTTGTCCCAGGCATTATGAAAATTACCAAAATCAAGGTTTCACATTCAACGGCTAACAGGGAAAACCCCACAGCAAAGAAGATAATCTACTGCAGGAGAACTTAATCTTTTCTTTTTTTACTAGATATTCCATGAAAGGGGAGAGTTAGGAATGTCTTTGCAGTAGTTGAAAGGGGCAGTTATTACTCTCTTTCTGTTGTACTTGACAGAGAATGCAGTTCACAGACTAAAGGAAAATACAGTTCTTCTGTAATCACAGTTTTCCTGATGTCATCACATCATTTTGGTGTCCTTCATGGGAATTCAGTCCCCAGTGCACAGCCTTTAAAAGCCTGTGGCTGACATGAGCTTTTAAGGATTCCTTGACAGGAAATGTGAGGAGTCACAAGACTACTCACGCTGCAGGCTCTAATATAAATCGGACAGAACCACTGAAAAGAAATCTTATCACTTCAACAGATTTGTAAACACCTCCAGTTTCAGGAGTACTTTCTGTAAGCTGAAGTATCAGCATGGTCACCAAAATATCTAGTTCCTGTCTTGATAATACATTCATTGTCTTCTCTTTGGTAAATGATGTCAGTTCAGGCCATCTGAATGAGTCTCAGCCAGGAAGATGTAAGCTATTACTTTCCACCTCACAAAAGCTTTCTAAGATGCAATAAATTCATATTTGCAAAGCAATTTGAAATCTTCACAGGGGAAGTACAACCTTCGTATTACACATGTTGTAGCACATTGATATATTAAGATAGTCTGCTGAACCCTTATATTTTTTATATTTCTTTATGAAATGGTGCTGCACCATAATTATTGTTTCAATCACTGGAAGAGGAAATGAATATGCATGCTAAGAGGAAAAGCATAACTAATGTATGTAAAATGTTTGTTCATTAAATCTAATGAATCTCCCTGTATAAAGAGCACACTGAGAAGTACCACAGCTAAAACACTGGTGACTGAAATCACTTATGTGTGGGACTCCATGTTGTACCCTGCAAAGTCATCTCTAAAGTGTCTCTAGCTCCTAGGGCTAAACCGTAGTGCTAAGAGAGACCTTTAATTTATTTATGAACATGACCCAGTGCACATGTCCCAACCCACGACTCTCCTGCGGTGCAGGTAACACACCCCAGCATTTGCCCTCAGTTCAGTCTCTGGGGACCCACACAGGGTAACAGTGTGGGGCTGCAGGTGTCATTTTGGTGCTAACAGGAGGAAGAGGAGGTAGAAATTCACCTTTGCAGGAGATGCAGGCACTTTGCTCCTTACCACTGGAATGAAATGTATTAATTGCATAGCTGGAAAGGCTGTGTGCACCGAGGAAGGTGACAAACCAATGTGTTATTCTAAAATGGCCAATATATCACAATTTCAGGCAACGGCCTCTCACGTGAGCTTTTTGACTCAGTGACGCACACATACACAGCATTATCTTATTTTCTTTCAGAACAATTAAAAGATAATAAATACATGACATATAACATAAGCCAAATTCTAGCCATGTTTGCTCTTAGCTGTCATGAATTTCTTGGCTCACTGTTGAGAAGATCTGTGAGGTTGAGGCTGCAAGTGCAAAGCAGCGTGGTGTTGAGTCATTCCTCATAGTCAATTATTAATCATGTCAGAGAGATCTTGCGGCTGCAATGACCAGGCTGCTTCCCTCTACAAGCGTTCAGGGATTCTTAGTCCTTTCATGCTGTCATTTAATGCCACAGAAATTGGAGGGGGAGAGAGAGGAAATGCTCCCACTATTTTCTGAAAATATCAACTGAGTAATTATCAGATATAAAAATCTCTATTAATATATCAAAGTCACTTTTTCAAGTTCTTCACTGTCTCTCCTGTGCTTCAGCAGCCATTCAACTCCAGATGCTGCTCAGCATTTGGCTTTCACAATCAGAAAGTGATGCACGAAGATAAACCCAGACTCCCTCCTACGCATGCAACCAGACACAAAAATTGCAGAACCAGGACGCCATCCTAGGAATCCCATAAAAGCTTCTGTTTTCCGTATTATGGTTGAGAGAGCCTTTGATTCTTCACACTTTCCCCTAATGTTGGCTTTTAACCATTGTACAGAAGTCAGTGGATGCAAAGTGTCCTACATTGATGAGCCGCCTTCTACTCTGGAGTGAAAGTCACCTTCGCAAGCAATGAAGCTCACCTGAGAAATCTCAAATCTCTCCCAGCAATTTGGTGCCTGTAGCCTCTGAAAAATCAGGTTATGGACAGATTATGACCAATGACAACAAGTATTAATTCTGATTATACTGATAGACATGAAGAGGTAAAAAGGCTTTTAAAAGGCCTGGCAAGCATTCAGGAACTTAGCTGGGATATAGCATAAAAAACACTATCATATTCTGCTACTCTAAAAACCCAGAAGGCTCTGAGAAACCAGCTCACAGCAGTTGCAATATTATGGTTTTCTGAACCATTTCTTCCCCTTTAAAGAGATTTTCACTGCAGGAGCAGCTGAGATGGATGTGCATGTTCCTGACCCACAAGGCATAAGGAGTGGTACAGTTGCAGCAATGCAAAAAAAAAGAAGGCACTTACATGCTGATCTATCTAATCCCTTCTACAAAACCATTGTTCTTATTAGATGATGAATGCAAACAAATAAAAACTTCTGTCATTTGTATTTTAAATGAGAAGGCACTTAGAATTTACTCCACCTGGAGAACAGATGCAATGCAGCCTTTCGGTGGTTATGATATTGGTATTCATAAGCAGCTGATTCCAATTAGCAGTTTTAGATAAACAGAATAATGGATATGAGTACAAGTGACACTCTTCCTTTTGTCTGTTTACACAGAAAGCCAGACTTGCTCGAATTCGTGCAGCAAAGAGTGGGAGTGCTAATGCCTACATGCAGAGCAAACGAAATGGCCTACTGAGTAACCAGCTGCAGCAGGTAATGGTTTTATATCCTCCGTCTCCAAAGTAACGGCTTAATGACAGCCCAGCAGCAGCCTATTCTGTTTGTCACCAGGGCAAGTCAAGTTGGGTCTTTAGGCAATGTTATCTTTAGAAGTAGATTAAGGCAGGATAAATTGGACAATTACTATTGTTAAAGGAAGCTTATGAGAGTTGATGACAGGGTATTGGTAGATTAGGGAAATGGCCAAATAGAAATGCTGGATTCACATGTAACCCACATTTTGAGAGTTAGATCCCGTAGAAGGCCTCATTATTAAAGTATAGCATTTGCCTTTTAGGAGGCAGGTTGGATTATCTCATTTGGCTTTAGACAGGTAGAACGTGGGTGACAAAACCAGACTTCATCATCAGTGGGGGGAAAGAGGTAGCCCCGGGGTACCATTGTTCCAGAGGGGTGTTGCAGAGTGAAAAGTTCCCTGGAAACACCTACTTTCCTCTAAGGAGAATCTTGGTGATTAGCTCAAATGCATTGAAATCTAATGTTACCTGAAGCAAATACCTTACCCTGCTGAGGAAACCAGGACCAGCTGCGGGAGTCATGGGCAGCAGCTGGGACTGGGATCCACAGCGACTCGCACTGCCGGAGACAGCCCCTTGGCTGCTCAGAGCTGTAGCCAGCTGAGAAAGACTGAAGGCACAGTGTTTCTTAATCCCTGCCATTTTCTGGCATTTAGGCAATTCCCTGAGGGATACAGGAAGGCTTTCATTCCTCTATGCCCTTTCTGTTCAATACGTGTTAAGAAGCCGAACGCTTTAACCTATAGCCAGAAGAGGAGGAAGGGGCTGTCCGTCCGTCCGGTCTAGCACAAAGGACAAGCAGTCAGAGCCCTCGCTTCCTCTCCTGCTTGAAAGAACTCAAATCTTTGAACTAAAAAGACACCAAATGTCTTAATTACCATGCAGATTTCAAATATCCCAAAGTTGAATTGTAGTCTTTCCTATTATCCCACTTCCTCCCCTATTTAGTTTTCTGCTTTCTAGTGAATAATTATGAAAGCAATTAATAAACAGTGGATGCTTTCTACTTAATTCTTCATTCTGTGTCAGTAACATCTGCTATATGCTTTCCATACTCAGCAGATTGGGATCACTGACATGAATTTTTGTGTAAGCAGCAATGCCACAAATTCTTTAGTGCTATGAAATGATCCCAGGAGGACAACTATGTTTAATTTTCTTCAAATGAGACACATTCTCAGGAAAAAAAAAAAATCTTTTACTGTCACTTAAATTTATGGTAATTTTAAGCATGCGTTGATTCAACATTCAAAGCTTACATGTTGATTGCACTTGTAAATTGTAGTATTCCATCTATCCATAAAAGATCTGAGATAGAAACATTTAAAAAGAAGTGCAAGGGAAGGAAAGAAAATACTTTGATTAAAAAACAAACAAGTGAAAGAGAACTCGGGTCCAAAATAATTTGGGTTATACTGTGTAGATGAAGCATTGCAGTTATGCTACCGTGTACAATCCAGATTAGTTCTGATCAAATATTTGGATAGGAGCCCTCTTGTTCACAAATGAGAATAATACGGAGTTCTATGTACCAACAGTCCTCCAACGAGGAAGAACAGGCCTTTGTTAGCAAATCTGGCTCTTCCTTTGAAACGCAGCACCACCACCTGCTTCACTGCCTGGAAAAAACTACGGTAAGAGAAGAGAACTGTGTTTTCCTGTGAATTCTGACACCAGCTTAGTTTTAGAGTGTTTTCAGTATTTTTTCTAATTAAAAAGCCTTTATATGAAACCAGTTAGCTGGGAAGAAAAGCCATTTTGTCGTATTTTAAGGCATTATACCCACTGCATATAAATAACAGAGAGATCCTGGATGAGAGCCTCATCTAGGATGAAAGAGACTGGCATCAATGAGATGACATTAGTACAGCCAAGCTATATATGTGACCTTCAGCATGGTTTTTATAATGTTATTATCTGCACTTTTCTGTGGTACAGTTCATAAAACACAATTTGTAATCCTTACACATTCAATACTTAGTGCAGTGAAAGCAAGTTTTTTGCTTGAGCCAAAGTTGGGTTTTCATACAGGAAGAGCTGCTGAATGTTTCTTCTGACATCAACACAATTCTCACTGAAGCATCTGTAAAAAAGGATCCCCCAGCATCCTATTTTGAAACATCAAGTGTTTAATCCGGATTCAAGTGCAAAGCTTCAAAGTCTTTTGGCTTCAGTTTAGGCACTGAGGTTGCTGTAGAAATCACTGATATAATTTAAAACAGCACAAATATGCTCATCTACATTTGAAACTCTGTAAATCAAAACGACTACTTACTATGTGTTCTCTACATTTTTCCCTGGTTAGTACCCAAATAATCAAACAGCCATAAAGGATAGTAAACTTGAGCAGAGTTATGATTCAGTCATAACTAAGTGCCATGTTTACTAATAGCATTTTCTGGACAGATAACATCACAGCAACAACCCTAATCATTCCTAATTTTATATTGTTTCCTCTTTTATCATTTCCTAAGGAAGCTAAGAACATAAGTATTAATTATATTGAATTTAATCTTTGTAGATTTGGGAATTCCACATAGGGCATGCTAAAATTACCTCTGTGTATGTTTATATTTTTTGGAGGTTATATTTCCATGTAGAATTTACCTACTTTGTAGGTAAGTTGGTCAGCATCCGCTAAATCACCGTTTACAAATTTACATCTAGTTTTATAAGTTCTAGTTGCATGTACAAAATTATCTGATTTCTCTTTTTCAGTTTTGTATACATAGTGGAACTTCATGTTATTTTGTCTTGTCTTTATAATCTAGTTTTAGATGTTCATTAAAAGACCCAGTAATGTTTCTGCTATATTTGATGGAGATCAATGTGAAAGTCGCACTGCTCTTTTCTCTCAAAAAAATTAGATTAAAAAGTTTTCACCCTACAGACATTGCTAAATTAAAATACGATGTGCATATGTGTATAATTTAATATTCTCCTTTCTACAGCATTTCTTTGTAAATAAAATGGCCTTGTTGTTACATCACTTAGTAATATGTCATAGTAATACGTCATCTCACAGGTGCTTATGTCTTCTCCATTCTTACTTTTAAAGTATTCATTTTTATATAATGTGTTTTAGGACAAAATATCTTGCTTCCTGTTCAGAGTATAATGATGTTTCTTTGCCAAGATTCAGTTTGGGTCCTTTTGGAACATACTTGAGACATTTTGTACTGGAACTCTATAATAGCAATCTGTCTTAAAAATTATTCCACAGTGGAACATTACAAACATGTTTAAAAACCCTAGTAGTAGCCACAGGTCTTGTCAAACTCTCATATAAATCATGGGAAAAAATTCTGTTCGTTTGGTGGGAGTTGGATTCGACTCCCAAAGTTTCACATTTCCTCTAGTGATGGTGGATTATGTAAGCCTGTTCTTTTTCTCTTTTTTAAACAGAGATTTAAAAAAAAAAAAAAAAAAAAAAAGAAAAGAAAAGAAGGCTGTAAAGCAGATATTACCTTGTTTCCTGAATTTGCATACTATCTACTTTCTTTTTTCTTTGTTTTTTTGGGTCTTGCTTCTGACACTGATGCTTATATGACACAGAAACACAAAAACAGTGTGCAGGGTCTCCAGGTTGTATTCTGCAACTGTCTGGTCAGATCATGCATTCCTAAAATTTTAGTGGAAACTTGAAATTTTGGGCCTTCAGCTTGTGGAATCTGGCAAGCTGCTAGTTCGTGTTAGAAAGGGTGAGGTGCCTTCTTAGCCTCTCATCATCCTTTGAAATATTTTCTCTTTTCTGGCACTTTGAAGTCAATAGGATAAGATCTCTTCCACTCTAAGAAATGCAGTGTGGGCAATGTTATGGAATTCTGTGAAGATTACATTAATAATGGAAATAATTGCACAAAAAGTTATATTTTACAAGCTACTTTTAGCTGATTTAAGAACAGTTAATTAATAAGTAGAATCAAATCTATTAACTTAAGCCATTATATCGTTGAAAAATGTTTCCAGTCTATATTAAAAGTTCACTCAATAACCCTCTTTAATGGACCCTACAAATTGAATTCTTGTTGGTTGCTCCATAGAAGTTTTAGGAAGCACAAAATTACTTTTAATTGGAAAACTAGCAGAGCCCCTAGCAAATACACTGTAAGCCACTGAATGTAATAGATAAAGATAGTGATTAGGTCATTTTTCTCTCTGAATTTTACATCCACTGCGTGTTCACATTCAAAATCTCGATTGTGACATACGCCTTACAGAAGTTAATTTTCAAGTTCTTTCTTCCCATATCACTTAATATTGGCATTCTTCAACACCACTCTAATTATACACAAGTTTATATCTGAGTGAAGAAGAACAGAAAAAATGGAAAGACCAGTAATATGCCTACAAAGGTATGTCCATTTGTCGCAAACGCTTGGCTACAGTTTTTATTCTGTTTACTTTAGTCACATATTTTATATTAGCACTGTACTGTTTCCGTGGAAAACATCAGCACCTTTCCAATTAGTGCACTGTTCTTTAGGGGAAAAATCATTTTTCTCATTCTAACAGACAAAACCGCAACAGGATGAAAACTTGAAGTGAACAAGCCTGAGTAGAGCATAAAATAACCCAGAACATGCTCTCTACACCATTCTTAGGATATACAGGCTGATTCCAGCAATAACTGGAAAGATTTTTCTTAAAAAGCAGGATTTTTCACACTACGGGTGAACATATCTTAATCTCTGCTTAGTTTGGGCTGCTACTTTTAAATGACTGTGAGAATTCCTTTTTGTTCCCCCATGACTATGAGCAGCACCACTATTTCGCACTCTTCATCACACAAAGAAAATGTGGAAATCACGGCTATATGTCAAATGTTCTCTAATCACCACCTCCAAGGCAACCCTATAAAACTACTGTCTATTCTGGGATTAAGCAAAGATTGCACGAATAAAGACTACTTCATTTAACTAAATACCTAGTCTTCTAAACTGCTTTCAATACATCTGTCTACAGTGATTAGGAACTTTTGGGATGCCTTTAAATAACCATCCCATCATCTCTGATCAAAACTTCGATTTGGTCGAATCTTTTTCTTTTACATAGATGTGTACTTCGAAAAACACTCTTTCAGATCCTGATTTCTAGCATGTAATTCAAAAGGAAGCTTTAAAAACTCATCTGGAAAATATTTATGAATTGTATTTTGTTATATTTCAATGTAATAAATCTTATATATTTTCAAATGACATTTAGAGCATTTACATAAGCACCACTTGCATTTTTATTAATAAACATAATCCTCTATTTTATGCCACTTCGTAGATTATACAGATATTTATAATGCAAACTATATTACCATCACATGCTATTTCACAAAAGAATTTGGATTAACTTTTTCTTATTTAGAGCTCTCAGCATTTTATTCCAGCGTTTACATTTGTATTGGTATTCAGCCCAGACAAATATGGGCTAAACACTATAATCAAGAATAAGCTGTCTAACTTTCCCAGTTTATTCAGTTGTGTTAATTTAAGCCTTTAAACAATCATGATTAATATGTTCACTTTAATCATCTTTCTGTGCATTCTTTGTCCCTTTGTTGGATTCCTTTGGGCTAGAACCATGAGTTTGTGGATGAGCAAGTCTACGAAGAGAGCTGTATGGAGGTTTCCACAGTCAATAGACCCCCAAGCCACAGCCCCTCTCTCTCGTCTCAACAAGGTGTTACCAGCACTTGCTGCTCACGAAGACATAAAAAGACTTACCGCATCCCAAACACCACCATCACTGGCAGCCGTCCAGGCAGCGTACAAGAGCTCAGCACCATCCAGATCAGATGCGTGGAGAGGACGCCTCTGTCTAACAGGTACTTCACATGCATCAGCACACCAAAAGCTGAAGCCCCTGTCTTTGTTAGAGAAGAGATGTAGAGGTTTTGTGGGCTCTGCAGGTTGGCTGTGAGGCTACAGATGAAAGTCAGTCATCCAAAAATGGACACTAGTACTGAAACATCTTGCGCTTAGCTCACTCCAAGCTTCATTCAAGAGAACAGAATAGTCCCTCTCTATCCATTTCTGCCCTCTCATGCCCTCCCCACAAACTACTGTGTAGTATTTGCAGGGAAAAGCATCCAGGGAGTCAAAATTAATTAGAGCATCAAATATTATATACCTTGGAGAAACACATAACAAGAAAAATTCAGCATAGAATATGTGCAATTCAGATATTCAAGATGAGCAAGTGGGAAGAGAAAGAAAAGTCTATCCCTGCTCTTTCTACTGATTTGGTTCAGAAGCATTGGACAAATGAGACTTCCTTGCATTTCCACAGAGGAGAGAAATAAAACTGATTCCCAGAGTCCTAAGTGCAATAGTCATAAGAAAGACTCTTCTAAATAAAAAATATGAAACGGGTAAGAAAAATGTATATCCTACTTTGAGAAGTCATCGCAAAAGTGAGGAAATTGCAGTTTGAGAGTCTGTAATTTACTGAACATCTCCGTACTCTCACAAGTAAACCGTTTGGCTTTCAGGTGTATCCACACACCACTTCTGAAAACACAGCAAAGGTCTCAGGAGACTCAGAAGTGTTTTCTATTGAACTCAAACAAGCTGACATTTTAAAAAGAAGCATTTTCAGCACTAGTTGCTATAGAAATTGTCTTGTTAAGTTACATTTTGAGTAGCTTGCTTTGTATAGTTAGTAGGTTTGGATTTCACTTCATGAGCAATCCAGCAGCTTGTAGCTACTGAAGTTTTTCAGCTGTTGTGCAATGAGACCTCCTGGTCCGCATAAAGCTCCAAGCTGTCTTAGCTTTTCAGGAAATATTCTGCCTGGATCCATCCTTTCTCTGCTAGAGGAATTTCCTGCAAATTTCCTGTCATAGAGTATGTAAAAACACAAAGCACCATCTTTATGCTAAAAAAAACAACCAACAAGCTAAAAACATGAGCACAAAATGCCAGTCTCACCTCAAAATGGTCTGAGTTTTACAAGTTTCTTATGATGCTGAGGTACTGCAGCAACTCCATGAGCACGTTAACCTTTATTAGTGCATATATCACTGTGTCTTGCTCTTAACGATATATAATATTCGAAATGTTCTTAAATGAGGATGACGTGTAGGAATTGGTAGGAGACTTGAGACTATCCCTTTGTTTCCGCTTTCCTGCATAGTAAGTCATTTGGCTACACGCAAAGTTTGCTCCCCAGGGAGCAGCTTAAATGCTTCCTCTGCTCAGAAACACTTAGGTGGTGGGCTGAGACACTTTTAGAAGTGCTAAAACGGTGGGAAGTAAAGGAGAAAGGAGACCTATCCATGGACATAGCCATGGACTACCTGCTACTGGGGTGCGGGGTGGTGGGATGGTGCCACTTTGCACCTCTGAGGTCTCTGACAGGGCAGGATGGAGACATCTAGCTAAGGGAGTCGAATCAGGCACACGAAAGGTTTGCAATAACATGGACTTTCTTTCTTCATGGGTCTTTGTTTCTTCCTCCAGCCGTTCCAGCTTAAACGCCAAAGTGGAAGAGTGCGTTAAACTAAACTGTGAGCAGCCTTACGTCACTACAGCAATAATTA
The DNA here is from genome assembly GCF_009769465.1 of Tauraco erythrolophus. Taxonomy (NCBI): domain Eukaryota; kingdom Metazoa; phylum Chordata; class Aves; order Musophagiformes; family Musophagidae; genus Tauraco; species Tauraco erythrolophus. The sequence goes on along the minus strand of NC_141468.1, from coordinate 27,625,772 downwards.
GCATCCCGACACCTCCAGTCACCACACCCGAAGGAGATGATAGGCCAGAGTCTCCCGAGTACTCGGGAGGAAACATTGTCAGAGTATCTGCTTTATAAAAGAAGGAATTATTTATAAATTAGCATAAAGACCACTTGCAAGCTGAGCTCGAGCAGTGAGAAACGAGTCGCGAGGAACGAGAGAGCTGACAAAGACAACGCCCCTTGATGTGTGCGCCAGCGGCCGCAGAGCGAGAGGTTCGGGAGAAACAAAACGCTTTGTGGGTTTCAGTGTCGTAGCGCGTGAACCGAAAGGAGTTCCATACCCCTTGTCGGAGCTGACGCGCGGTGGAATCTTCTGTGACCATCCCGACTTACTATATGAGCACAATGAAATGTCCCCATTGATGCTTCTTCTTATCATGAGAGCTCTTTTTAGAAAAAAAAAAAAAAAGAAAAACGCAAAACAAAAAATAGAAACAAACCTGTGTTCCTGCTGAATGCAAAACAACGAGAAACATTTTGATAACGTGTCTTTTTTTTTCCTGTCAATAAACCACAAACTTGTTGAGAAACTATGAAAAAATGAAAGAAAAAAATGCTCATATGAAATATGTTTGTACTGACTGAAAGAACTACAACCACAATGCATGCTGAAATTATTTGGAGCTGTGATCTCAGTTTACTTTTGTTGTTTTTCAGATTAGGCATGATAAAATATTACTGTAGAAAGGGGCATTTCCGTGCACTTACAACAAGCTGATTGTTAATGTTCCATGGTAGTTGTACAAATAACTTCCCTTTGAAAAAGGCAGTATTTCTTACTCAAACACTCATTAGTGAATTACAGGTGTTCAGTTAGTTCAGTATTTACTATTATTTTATCTTGCTTCCTAGGTACTGTTACAACTGCAATAAGTCATTGTATATCTGTTGTATCAGGAATCAGGATTTTTTTTTTTTTTAAGGTATTTTACACAACTCATCTACACTATAAACTTCTAACGGCAAACGTTTAAATAATCTTATAGCCAAACCATGCACCACGAATGCGCTATTCAGTCATTGCTCTTTTTGTCCATTGTCCTCTATTTCTATGACAGTTTGTCCACTCCAACATTACGGTACTATTTGGGATTTCAAGGCTACTGATGAATCAACATAGTCCTTTCTTCTGTAGACACCTTATCTACTTCTGTATTTGCAGAACAAACCTCTCATCCCAGTGTACTCTTGCAGGATCCATCCTATTTGAATTAAAATCACAACAAAGGTGTTTTGGGGATCAGCTGACACTTATCTCCAAGCCTTCCTTGTTGCCATTCTACAAGCATCCAGAGTATTTGCTACGCTGGAAGACACCAAAAGACATTCAGTATAAAAGATGGCTAAATTCTTTCTGTAATTATCTGTAAACTTGCATCCTAAAATTTGTTTGAGAGTTTGTATTGTGTGAAGATATTCAATTACCTAAGAACACTGATAGAATAATGGATTGGGACCCAAAGCTACAAAAATTCAATTTATTTCAATTGGAATTTACCCATATGGGCAGTTCTAAAAGCTAGTATGAAGGCTCTTCTAGTTAAGGCTTTTTGGCTTCATTTTTAAAAGACATTTATCCTTTCTGATAAAAAAGTGTCATTTTTCTTCATGAGAGTGCATTAGGAGATGTATCATTAAGCTTCCTGTATACATGACATACCATACATCATATACATCAAATATACATGGAATATGTGCATATCAATACATACATATATACATCAAAAACACTGGATCAGAAATAATTGCATGTCTGCAAAATAAAATATGCATATAAATCAAAAGGCTCAGTGCATTAGATGCCATTACAATAAATGATTAACACAGTTATTTAATAGTTTGAGTAGTGTATGTTTCAGTATAGTATTTGCTAGCATTCTACTGACCTGAAAATTTACGTTAGAACACCCACTAAAAACTGAAACTTGCTGATGATACACTTTTTACTACACACAAATACTGGTCTTTCTACCTGTCAACAGAGACTGAAGAGTAGATGATGGACTATCATGCTACAGTATATACACCAAAGTACAACAATGTCACCTATTAGAATTGAACTGCAGTCAAAAGGAGTACGTAACGTCACGCATTACTCTCTTATCTTATCATTTACTTATTCGGAAGGTTGGTTAATTTGCAATTAACTTCTCACTTTTTCTGCAAATCAGAATAACTTCCTCATTGTAAACTGAGCTTCTACATTTCTTTCAAACCTTAACAGAGAGCAGAAGCACAGGCGGTCGGTCCTCTGACCCGGAGGAGGGCTCCTTCCGAGGAACTCTGCCAAAGACGGTGACCTGACGTTGCTCTCCTCTCTTTTACCTTGTTAGAAAATTCCGGTAGATCTGCTGAAGGTGGTGGGTTACGTAAGTTTTAATGGGGTTTAAAAGAGACCCAGAGTTTTTACTTGCACCCTACTTCTACCCATAGTTACACAAAAAGTGGCTTTTTTTTTTTCACCTTTTGCCGAAGACTTATTGATATAAAAACTGCCTTGATATTAGCAATCTGCAGCAACAACTTCTTTATACCACATGGTACTTCTTGACTAGTTACATGAGGTAAATAATGCAAAAAGGCAGTTACTAAACCCACTTTGGGACAGACTACATACAACGCAGGAAACCTCCTGACTCCATCAGATCATGTGTCTTTTAAAATCTCTTTAATCTCTTTTTCATATGAACTAAAAAGAACACACTACAGCAATACACTTGCATAGCAGTTATACCCCTGAAGCAACTTGTACTTTCATTTTTTAAATGCAGCTTAAGGAATAATTTAGTATGATTTTGCAGAATTCCAGTCCTGTCTCCTATTTCCATATGTCACATGCAAAATCATTAATTTATTCTGAATTTGGGAAATACACATTCTTTTGGTGTTTTAGGTGATTTAAATGCTGTTTTGTTAGTGAATGACTGTTGATGACTGTGTAAAATGCATCTGTACTGTACATGAAATGTAATTATTTCTGTGTATCATACAAAGAAACCGAGGTTGTTGTTTTGATGATTTTGTTCGACAGTCATATATCGTATTTCAGAAGGCAGCATAATACATGCATTATGCTGAAGAAATAGACATTTGAGGAATATTTAAATAAAACATCTGCATGCTTGAATGGGTCAACCTGGTTTGCAATAACTTATTCATGGAACTTTTTTTTCCTAATAAGGTTGAAGGAACACTAAATCCGAGGGCAAAGAATGTCCCCGACATTAATGCCAGGCAAGCCATGAGTGCATCTAAACCGTACCAGAGCCACCAAGACCAGGATGCCACAGCTCCAAAAGACTGAACTGCCCTTCTGCTCTGTGGGTGGCCATCACTTTCCCCTCGCCAGCCTGCAGCAGCAGAGGAAATCAGGGCATTAAATTATTTCCAGCAATATGAACTCCGCTTCTCTCTCTGTACTCTTAAGTATTCACTATGCATTCAATACGTCCAGACACTGACCTCTTCTGAATCTCCCAGGCTACAGAGCCACCCAAACCTGATAGCCCGCTTGATAAAATATTATCATAGAATCATTAAGGTTGGAAAGGACCTCAAAGACCATCAAGTCCAACTGTCAATCCAGTATCACCATGCCCAATAACCACGTCCCGAAGTGCTACATCTACTTGTTTTTTGAACACTTCCAGGCATGGTGACACAGAGGAGACCAAACTCCTTTCGTAGTGTAAGAGCACATTGTGTGTCACTTACGGAGGGCAACTGACAGCTCAGACAGTGCTGATCTATCAGCCGTGTATACCGTAGCGCTGGCGTGCTTGACAGCTGCCTGTGCCAAGAGCTCACTGCTCTGGGCAGGGAAAGAGGTAAAAGTAATACCTGCCTGTGAACCATCCCAGAGCGTTTTTAAGGAAAACCATTGTCCTCCCATAAAATGGCTACTGGAGACGAACTGGAAGCATACGCTTTACATTTTAAGGTTCTGGATATACTCGCCGTGGAAACACACTGACTGCCGAGAAATGGCTTTCGCAGCCGAGAACACCATGCAATCTCAGCTGCTCCGGGGAGAAAGGTGGCTGTCAGAGAGGAAATTTGTCTGGAGGAGGATACATTAGTGAAATCACAGGATCATAAAGTTTTGGGCAGGGAGGGTGCTTAGGAGGTCATATGCTCTCTCTCCCCTGCATGTGGGGCCCAGCAGGACTTTATCTTCTCATTGACTATGGAAACATCTGAAGACTTTCAGGTGTTCTGGAATAGCAATCAGCTGACAGGATATGTAAATGCGCAGCTGAAAGAGCAGTCCCAAGTGAACAACATATTTAGACTGACAAAGACTGTAAAATATACCTAATTACCTGGACAGCTTAGCTTCTTACCTACTTGCATTATCTATTTGTCTACTCTTAAGGTACCCATTTTCACAGTATCTACGTACAAGAAACAATTGAAGGTGGAGGAGCACTGAATAAAAAGCAAGTAGACGCATAAAAATTCTGAAGTATTTAGAACATCTCATTTTTTTTGAAGAAATGTAGTCAATCATACATGAGTTTTAAAGTTTTAGATACAATCTTGCTTCAATAATAGCAATTCATATGAATTAAACATAATGCTTTTGTGGTAAAAACTTAAAAAACTATCTGAAAATCTCTGTCTCCATCAAATTTAACTGTATCGTTGCTGTGACCAACAGCCTCTCTTTTTACTATTTATTCTTTGTATTTTGCCTTAGATTTATGGGTTGCTTTTACAAAATGAACTGTTACAAAGAACAGAAAATGTAGTTGCATTTCCTCCAGAAGACCCTGTCATACAGCCTGCTGGCAGATGAATCAATACCTTGTCCAAAGACCAGGAATAGTGAATTTTGCCTCGTCAACACTAAGCGATCTGTGAAAGCATTAAGGAGCAGCTTCGTAGTTGCTTGTTGCAAGAAGAAAGATTTGGTTCATTATGCTTTATGCTGTGGAGAGGAAAGAATACACTCTCCTTCTCCTCTGGTACTCCTGCAAAGCTAAGGGAAAAAGGAAATAAAAGGATGAAGTAGTTTTCACTGCTGCAACTATCTCTAAATGTTCCCCTTTTGCCAAGCAGCCTCTCTCCTACGTATATCCTAAAGCTCTACAGGAAGAGGCGCACAGCAGCCTAGTCAATCAATTTTCAGGCTCTTTGAACAAGTCCTAGAAAAACAGAGACACCTCATAGCCTGAGCACAGTGAAAGAAAAAAAGTTTGAAAGTGCTCCAATTTACAGCTGACACTTGTTTTGGCAAGTGTGGCAAATACCCAAAACAGAAGGATTCTTTCCCAGAATACCAGTAGTCCTTACTAGGGAAGGGAATACTTTCATCATTCCTGGCATGTGGGTATTTTTCCTGATGAAACTAGCCCCATTCTGAACACACACTGGCTCAGGATTCAGGTAGCCAAGCCCAAGTGAGATTACTCTGACAGTTCATTGTTGTGGGAGTCCACAAACACTGGTCTGGGAGCTTGGTCCTGTATCAAAGGATTCATATCCCAATCCCTCTGCTCTTAAAATAACCCGACTATATCTAATGGCAGTGATTCCTCATCAACTGGGAAACCTATAACCTAATAACCTGGGCTGTCAGTATCTCTAACTCTAGCTGTGGAATTCTCCAATGAATCTCCCTAGCCCAGCTTGACACACTTCATAAAATCAACGAATGTTTGGGTTGGAAGGGTCCTTAAAAATCATCTTGTTCCAACTCCCCGGCCATGGGCAGGAAAACCTTCCACTACACCAGGTTGCTCAAAGCCTCATCCAACTCGGCCTTGAACACTTCCAGGGATGAGGCATTCACAACTTCTCTGAGCAACCTGTTTCAGTGTCTCAGCACCCTTGTAAAAAATTTCTTCCTTGTATCTAATTGAAATCTACCCTCTTTCAGTTTAAATCCATTGCCCCTTGTCCTATCACTACGTGCCTTCTAAATAAGTCCCTCTCCATAGAATCATAGAATCATAGAATGGTTAGGGCTGGAACGGACCTTCAAAGGTCATCTAGTCCAACACCCCTGCAAGGAACAGGGATATCTCCAACTAGATCAGGTTGCTCAGGGCCTCGTCCAACCTGGCCTTGAACGTCTCCAGGGATGGAGCATCCACCACCTCTCTGGGCAACCTGTTCCAGTGTTCTACAACTCTCATGGTAAAAAATTTTTTCCTAATATCCAACCTGAATCTACCTCCCTCTATTTTAAAACCATTACCCCTTGTCCTATCACAACAGGCCCTCCTGAACAGCCTCTCCCCATCTTTCCTGTAGGCCCCCTTGAGGTACTGGAAGACCGCTATAAGGTCACCCCGGAGCCTCCTCTTCTCCAGGCTGAAGAGCCCCAACTCTTTCAGCCTGTCCTCATAGGAAAGGTGCTCCAGCCCTCTTATCATCTTCGTGGCCCTCCTCTGGACCCTCTCCAACTGGTCCATGTCCTTCTTATGTTGGGGGCTCCAGAACTGGACGCAGTACTCCAGGTGAGGTCTCACGAGGGCAGAGTAGAGGGGAAGAATCACCTCTCTCGACCTACTGGCCACGCTCCTCTTGATGCAGCCCAGGACGCGGTTGGCCTTCTGGGCCGCAAGAGCACATTGCCGGCTCATATTGAGCTTTCCTGTAGGCTCTCTTTAGGTACTGGAAGGCTGCTATAAGATCTCCTTGGAGCCTTCTCTTCTCCAGGCTGAACAGCCCCAACTCTCTCAGCCTGTCTTCACAGGAGAGGTGCTCCAGTCCATCTTCATGGCTCTCCTCTGGACCCACTTCAGCAGCTCCATGTCCTTCTTGTGTTGGGGACTCCAGAGCTGAATTCCAGGTGGGGTCTCACCAGAGTAGAGGGGCAGAATCACCTCCCTCGACCTGCTGGCCACACTTCTTTGGATGCAGCCCAGGATACAGTTGGCTTTCTGGGCTGCCAGCGCACATTGCCGGCTCATGTTGAGCTTCTCATCCACCAGCACCTCCAAGTTCTTCTCCTCTGGGCTGCTCTCAATCCATTCTTCTCCCAGCCTGTACTTGTGCTTGGGACTGCCCTGTTAACATCAACGCATTCCACAACCTCCTGGATTGCTTCTGCCCTGCTGTCTTGTCCCTCCAACAGATATCAGCGTGACTGAAGCTCCCCATGAGAATCAGGGCTCGTCAACATGAGGCTGCTCCTATCTGTCTATAGAGAACCTCATCTGCTCAGTCTTCCTGGTCAGGTGGCCTGTAGCAGACCCCAACTACAATGTCACCTGTCCCTGCCCTCCCTCTTATCCTGACCCATAAACTCTCAGTTGGCTCCTCATCCATCCCCAGATGGAGCTCCATGCATACCAGCTGGTCATTGTCATAGAGGGTGACATCTCTTTGTCTCCCCTGCCTGTCCTTCATAAAGAACCTGAATCCTTCCATTCCGACACTGGAGTCATAGAAGCCATCCCACCATGTCTCTGTGACGTCAGTAGGATCATAACCTTGCAGGTATGTGCACATTTGTAACTCCTCACATTTATTCCCTATTGTCCTGGTTTTGACTGGGACAGAGTTAGTTTTTAACAGCTAGAGGAGCTCTGTGTTTTGGTTTTAGTCTGGGATTTGCTATGAGAAGAATGTTGATAACGCACTGATGTTTATAGTTGGCACTGAGACACCAAGGACCTTTCAGCTTCCCGTGTTCTTGCCAGTGAACAACAGGATAGGGGGGAGCACAGCCGGGACAGAGGGTCCACAACTTCCCTTATGACTTGAACTTGGATTTAGGACTGAGGGCCAAATTGGCCAATTCCATATCATGCAAAATCATGCCCAGATAGAGATGAGGGTGGATCAGAAATTTCGGAACTCCTCTTCTGATAGCTCTCTCAGACTCTCAATCTCTCGGAGTTCTCTCTCTTTCTGAGCCTCTCACTCTTCTGGGATTGTGGTGTCAGGACTTACTGCTTCAGGATCGCTTGCTGGGATAGGACCGGTGTTCGTCAACAGGTGGTGAGGAACTACACTGTGCATCACTTGTTTGTATATACTATCATTACTTACATATATTTTCATATATTCTTATCATTATTACTTTTAAATTATTATTATTATTAAATTGTTCTTATTTCAACCCATGAGTCTCCTTCCCTTTTTCCCTTTAATTCTCTTCCCCACTCCTCGGGGGTGGGTGAGAATGAGAGAGAGGCCCCATGGTGTTTAGTTGCCAGCCAGGTTAAACAACACCCACGCTACACGTGTTGGCACAGCGACATTTAAATTGGGCCCTCGCTGAAGCTGACTTACTGGCTGGAATTCCTTTGCGCTGCTCCTCAGGTGCTCTCCTGCTGACCTGTGATCCTTCTCCAGGCTCTGGGCATCTATTGCTGACACTGACATCAAACTGGTAGGAGAGAGATGGACTGAGGTTCCCCTCCCATGGCAACTTCAGTTCACAGCCCTCTTCACCAGCTCGGCAAGCCTATGACCCAACATGCTCTTCCGCTTCTGAGGCTGACCCCATCAGCCCCCAGTAGAACAGGTTTTTCAAAGCCGGTCCCATGGTCTAAGTAGCCAAACCCTTGGCTGTGGCACCAGCCCCGTAAACATTTGTTGATTCATCAGGCTTGACTGGCCCTTTCAAGCCCCTTCCCTTTGACTGGAAGGACTGATGCAAAAACTTCCTGCGCTCTGGAGTCCCTTAACGCTGCTCCCAGGGCTCTGTAATCCTTCTTGATACTCCTCGGACTGCTCCTGGCTGTACCACCAGTGCCCATGTGGTGCAGCGCCCAACAGCAGCGGATAATAGTCAGTGGACTGTACGAGGCTTGGTTGTCTCTTGCTGACATCCCCGATACGAGCCCCGGGTAAGCAGCACACCTCTCCAGAGGTTTCTCTGTTGTTCCTTCATGAGCTCCAACCTGGGCTTGAGAGGATACACAGAGAACCTTCACTGGGAGCCTGGGGAGTCCTCCTGTGGGAGGACTCGGGATAGCTGAGGCATGGCTAAGGGAGCTTCCATAGACACTCCTTGGATAAAACTTTAAGCATCAAGATTTCCTGGACAAAAGGCAGGACTTCTTTTCGTCCTTTTTTTTTTTTTTTTCATTACTTATGGTGAAATTCCCTACATCCAGCTGTAATCCACAGCTGAACGGAGCTATATACATGCAATCCATAAACAAAAGATTCCACAGTTTGTGACTTGTTCAGGGTAAAAAACAACAATGTCTCAATTCACTCTGTAGCACCACAGTCCCCTGCAGCACTCCAAAGCCTAGAGCTGGTCTACATCCAGGCTTTCTCAGACACCTGCTCTTTTTCTGCATAGGAACCTCACCCTTAGCTACAGCAACACTGCCCATGCTAAGCGATGGGAAGGATGGAAGCCTGCAGTAACGCTGGACAATAACACTCCCAGAATGGTGCATGATAAAGTATTTCTGACGAAGATACTCCAAGCAAAATTCTAGAAAGGTCTATCCTTTAGCTGTTTTCTTACCTCCCAAAATAAGTGTCAGCATCTCTGTAGGAGAGGTAGAAAAGCAGAAAGGTAATCTTGCTTGCAATACCACCCGTGAAATAATTACACCCACACATAGACTGCTAAAAACAAAAACCAGCCCACACAACTGAAGAGCTTAATTTCATGAGCCCTTAAGAAGCTTTCTCAGAGGCAATAAAAAAAGAAAATGAAATTTACAATGCAGTTTCTCTACCACAGAATAAACGGAATGGGTAAAGACACAACAAATTAACTCGCACTAGCAGGAGGATCCTCCCAACTTCCACCCAAAGCATTCACACTCTAGGACTTAAAAAAAAAAAAAAACATTTTGGAGTTTAGGACAAAAGTAATTTTATTGTCTACCAAATCACACCTTGCTTTTTTTTCTTTTCTTTTACAAATTCCAAAACAAATTAAAGAATTTTTTTAGTGTGATATTATGTAAAAATCGATTTGCCACAAACTACTGTAATCATTGGAACAAATATATATTTCAGGAGCGTGGCCAACTGTAAAAATAATCCTATGAAATAAACATTGTCCATAAAAATACAGTAAAATGCACTTTCCCCACCTCAATAAATACGTTTTAACGCTGTTTCCAGTTGGCATTTTAAGCCACTAGAGAGCTCTTAATGAAGAAGCCAAAGTATAATTTCTCCTTATGTACTTTTACAATTATTGCAATAGCATCCAGAACTGTAAGCATTTTCCTTGTAGTCTTTTCTTTCTACCTTCAGGGGAATCACAGACAGGAGAAAATATTTAACTATAAAAATGTGCTACTCCCATACTGATTCCCATTTTGGAAAGAACGTTTAAGGTTTTCTTTCTCTTCTTTTTACTAAGAAATAGTCCACAGAACAAAGTGTTTCAAAGAAGAATTCTCCAGAATTAGTCAGAAAATTAAAGTCTATTGTCCAGAGTCATAGTTTTGTTTTTAATCCCTGTTTAATATATTTAAAATCTAAAATTGAACAGTTATGTTAGATAAAAATAGAAGTTTTAGAACATCTTTAACAACAGCTAGGATAAAAGTTTCGTTAGAAAAAAGAAAATCTTGCCCTTTTTACAATCTTGCAATTTTTTAAATCCAAGTATTGACTTGAATCGTAGTTCTGCTTTCCATGCACACACAAAAACACACAATTATATAAACATAGATCCCTGATTAAGACATTTTCCAAATGGCTTATTAAAAACGTAAAAGTCAATTTCAGCTGAAGTCACATTTTGTTTGTCCAAAGCACAGTTGTTTCCTTAGAAGACAAGTATTTCTCTTCCTTTCCCGTGAAGCTTCCGTAGAGGTTCTGTCTGCCTGCGAATGAATCAGTATTTTACACATCACACAGCTTGTGACAGGAAGTTAAATATTACCGTGCCCAGTGAATGAGTGCCTTTTAAAAAACAAAGAAACAAACAAACAAAATCTACTCTGTTTCATGGCCGAGGCCACAGCTAAGAGGCCGACAGGCTTATCCTTCTTTATGTGCTGGTCTCCTCCACTTCCGTTCCTTAGCTGTTTTCTGAAGCATATGAAGACAGATATATATGGCACACTTGATCGAACAGAATAAAACCAACAAACCCCAGTTAAAAACCTTTGTGACTTCTCGGACTCATTGCATCACCTATAGCTCTTCCATTTCAAAGTGTGTACTAAAGCTGTTCGCCACGGACGCGTGTTCAAAGATTCTTGTCAGGCTTGGTTTCAGTAGCTCCACAGAATGACACGACAGCTGCTGCGAGGCGTCACTCTTCAGGGACATGATCTGATCCGCCCCAGGATCCCTTCTGTCGTAGTACAGAGCCCACAGCAAAGTAATAGTGAGGATCATAGCCAGGATCTGCGTGACTCCAATGGAGATTCCTAGAAATCTCAGCACTTGCAATTGCTTCGTCCCCCTCAAAAAAGTGTACATTTTTTTACCGCATCCCTATGAAACAAAAATAGATTACAAAAATTAGTCAATACTATTTGGTTTGCAGTTCCCAAGGTTTAGCTCATCCTACCTAGTTCTAGCTTTTCTGCCTCCCCAGAATTTCTCAATCACCTCCTTCAAACAATACTTTTAAAATTATTTTGTCTACTTTTTAATTGCTTCCATAATGACATCTTTATGTTTTCTCATACACTGAGAGTTTAGTGCATGTAACAAGCTCCAAGAGATCTATGTTACTCTTCAATTCAGAAATCACTCAAAGTTGATCTGAGTTCCTATCAACTATCGCTTTTGTGATTTTTAAAGAAACTCAACTGGTTTTGTGAAGGTTTAAAAGCCATTAAGTCCTCTTAATCATCTTGTTTCTCTCCTTAAATTGCAGATCTTCAAGGTTGTCAATTATTTTAAACTCTTTAGACTTTTTCTACAAATAATACCACAATCTGAAGATAAAACAATATTCTAGGAAAGATCTACAGACCTGAATAACCTCATCAGTGTTTCTTCCCACCTTTTCTTTTTTAGTGTTTTATCTGGACTCATTATATGCCAGTTTATTAGTTCCACAGAAAGTCTCTAGGGAGTAGAAAAATCATTACTTTCGAGACACTGTCTGAGTAAGGAGCATCGAACAGAATAACCTTTAACAGAGGACTTCTGACAAATTTCCAGAATGCAGTGGGTACTAACAGACTTTCTTTAGTACTTAGTGGTACTAATACCATGTACATGTGGCATTATTCCTGCTTTTTATTCTTGAACTAGAAGCATCTCCTCATTACAAAAAGTGTATTCTTCTATGCTAGTTACCCTCCGTTTACCTCCCCTATCCATAGACTGTATTTTAAAATTAACTGGCTTTATTTCTGGTCTGAATGTAGAAATTTCTGTCGATTACTGTGATGGTATTACACCAAGACTCAGTTTTATCTCATATCTTGTGCTGGGCTGTTGCTACTTAACGCACTGTAACGTCCCAAACATTAACTGCTGTGAGAGTAGCTAAAACCTGCCCTGCATCAGGCTCTAGACAAACCCAGGCAGCAGCCAGACCCTGCTCCAAGGAGCTGACCATCCACATGTTGTATTAGGATCATGGTCACATATAGTACCTCCGCAATTATTTACAGAATTATAATAATAATCATTATTTACACAGAAGAAGTCTGATGAAAACAATGTTAAAACATCACAAGTGGATGTTTCCCAGAAATGGAAATTTAGCTGTTTCAAAACCAGCAGTGCATGCTCCACAGTTTGCTTACGTGGCCAACTAATTACTCTACAAGGCTTCAGGGAAGCTCCCAAGTCCTCGTAAGGCAGCAAGGATTCACAAAGGAACACCGGCTCTGGGAACTACTGGATAACAGTGCAAATGCTATGATGCTTGTTGCGCAGAAAAGGTGATGTCCAGTCTTAGGATAAAACCTTGAAGAGAGGGCCCTTAGCTACTCTGGCCCATGCTTATTCTCTATTCTAAACTTCGCAGGGTGTCACAGCACAAAAATCAAAGGACCACAGCCACCATGGGAAAATTCAGAGCAACAAACTGGATGGGATAACACCACGAGTACCAACAGGCACTGGTCCCAGCAGAAGACACCAGGAACCCATTAAAATGGGCACCGTCTTCAAAATGTCATTTTTGCATTTATATCCTTACTACGTGTTTCTTACGGCTTTTCTTTGAAAAGAAAACAATTGATTCAAATGAAAGAATCTGAAGACAGGACGTGATAAATAACACTTTTCAATCATACTGAAATCCCCCAAAGTCAACAATCTCAAATGCTACAGTCCTGAATGTATTTGATGAAAGGCTTGATTCTTGCCTCACACACAAAATTCACATTGCAGTCTACATATTTTCATTTAGGACCTAAATAAAATTAATGTACTATATGATAATTGTACTAGAGTAAGTTAAATAATCTCAGTGTCTTTGCTCCGTTCATCATTTCACTGTGTCATTTTCTAAACATTAACATAGTTTAGACATGGAAAAAGGAGTAAACGTGGATTCTCTGAAATTTGAAAAGAAAAAACCCAACACTGTAGCAAAAGCAAAGTAATTGAACTTGATGAGGAACAAAAATTGTCACGTTGGTGTCTTTTTTCTTCAACTAGAAGACAGTGTTGTAATTACACTACTTTCCAAATTTGTTTTTAATTACAGAGAAACTGGCTGCATTTTAATACTTCTGATAACTTTAAGAGATGAAGGTACATGCTGATCACAAATTAAAAACGCTCAACCACAGCAGTATTCAAATTCAGTTCATTTGTTGCCTAGAGGAAACATCCATTAACAGAGAACAATAACATTAATGCCTACATCTCCTGCAGTACAGACACATAACTGAGACAAATTATGCCCAATCTAGATAGACTGCCTCCCTCCATTTAATGATGTTCTTACAGTTCTGCTCTAATACACGTTCAAAATCAGTTTCAAAATTGAGAAATATCCAGCCACCCCTGTTATCCTCACATTCATGCATTTTATTTCTGCTTATGCAACACATTCCTAGTCGGTAGCCTGCAATTAGAGTACATAAATATACTGTCCTCAGCAAAAGTAAAAGTTTGTCACTAAACAGAGAGCTCTTGTTGACAACTCAAAAATAGTATAGAACTTTGCAGCGATCATTCAGAAGAATTAGCTTCAAACTCCTGCAGAGCTATGGATTAAAAGCCTGATTCATATTTATCACAAAGGCCATTTTATATTTTCAGTCTTAAAATGGAAACAAAGCATATATTTCTGATTTACTGCAACATCATAGAATAAGGACCAGATCTTAAATAAGGCACTTCTCAGAGTAGAAAAGATAAACCATCAGCATATTCAACAGATCTGTTGTACACTCAAATTTTGAGTATATTCAAAATTATGCTAGAAAACAAAAGAAAAAATACTGAACCTGCAATTTTGATTTTTCTGAAGATATTAACTCCTACCAATCATCAGGCTATAGTTCCCAATGACAAGACAGGCAGAGCTCCCCTTGTCCTCAGACCACAATGAACCTCCAAGGCCACACACACCATCATCTGCTGCAGCCCCCTCACAAGCACGCTCTTTCTAAAGTGAGTCTGTTCCACAAACTGCACCAAAGGTGAAGCTCATCAGAACAAAAGCAGTCCAAGAAGACACACATTTGAAAAACAGCTTTCAAAATCCAGCTGGAGAAATGTGATTCCTGCCAAAAATGCTCTCAAGCAAACGCTAAGTAAGCCATCTTTCTACAAAAATTGTATCGTGAAGGATTCCAACTTAGACTACCGAAAGCTCTGAGATCTCAGCAGAAAATTACAGCACAGCTACAACAAAACAATTTTATCAATTCCAGACAAACCAAACTTCAAGTTTTCTGAAGTACTACAAAGAATTTTTCTGAAGTACCAGACTGGACTTGGGAAGCCTTTACATAAGCCAATTTTAGGCTAGCGAGGCTAATCTCATCAGGCTCCCTCTCAAACCAGACAACTACACAAGTTCGTTTTGAATCATTTTCTAAAAAAGTTTTTCTTCTTCAGTTCTCCAAAGCTGAAGTCAGACAGATTAGACTCGCAAGTACAAGTTGGTTTTGCAGGATACTGATAAACATATTAGCAAGTATACTGTACGAGCCTGTGAGACAACTCACAGGCAAGCACCATGGAAAAACAATGTTTTGCCAACCAAATATTTTACAGATCTCAAAGAGCAACAGAGTATTTCTGTGGCTGGTAAGTCTGTCCCTTTTTGGAAGGGATTTTGCAATAGCAAACAAAAAATAAATTTTTGCTAAGACTTGGATCCATCCAAAATACTCTGGGGTATGGTAGGGGATGAACTATAGATGTGCCCTTCAGGTTTCTTTCAGAAAAAAAGCCAGGTAGGCTTTGCCTTTATCAAGTGGGTCCTAACATTGCCCTTATGTTCTACATTATCATCATCTTCGTCTATTAATTTTCTCCAAGTAGAACCAAAACAACCTGAACATAAAAGTGCACAGAAAACCACTTTCCTGGAATGTGGCTGTGGGAAGGAATTGTTAACAGAAGAGAAGACATGAGATAACCATGCAGTTTAGACAAGACACTCCAGTGACTAGTACTGCTTCTCAGAAATTTTTGAGCTTCCTGAGCTCAAAAATTAGTTTTTTATTAAGTGGCACTGCTTGCTTACGTACTCTTGCCTTTTCCCATAAGCAGGAAGGATGCTCAGGGAAAATGAATGTTCTGCAGCTTCCATACATTTAGTCTCCTTGAGGGCTCTCTACAGCAGAGTTGGGCTGTATGGTATCAATATTGGCAACTGCATTACAGAAAACAACCATCACTGAGAGCGAGCCACAGTTCTTTCTTTTTCGAGATTTAAGAGATCGGCAGGCCCTAGAAAAAGCCTGAATGGCTTTCCCATTCAGATCCTGACACTTCTAAAGTGTAACCAGAGCTGCCTGTGCTGCAAGCCTTGCCATGACAGGAGGGGCTCTACAACCAGCTGGTGGAAAACAGCCTCTGCCACTGTCATTAAGGCTTCCTAGAACAGACTGGCCTTCTGAAGCATCTGTCTTTTGGCAGCTCTACTGTCTCTCTTCCTAGTGAAGGCACAGGAGACCTAGGATAGATGTCTGAAAGTCCAGAATAGATTATATCATTTCTGCTCACAGAGTCAATGCCATATAAATCTAGCAAATCACTCCATTTCAGTGACGGCGTTTCCCTAAAACTTGATTGTTTCCCGGCAATAGCTAATGCTCGTCTTAGCTTGTTTATGTAGTGAACCTTCCCTGCTTCAGAGGTTTCTCTCCATGGCTCCTGAACGAGAACCACGTAAGAGGTTCTTGTAAGAAAGTCATGAACAATGGCCAGAGACTGGGACAAGATAAAACAGTTCTTTGGGTGCTCTCCCATAACGCAGAGTTGCACTGTCCACTAGAGAAATGTTCATGCTGCAGCATCTGAAGGCACGCTTCTCAGGCCCATCCTCCTTCCTATGCATTCTATATTACTCTTAAAGCAAGCGAACAAAGAATGCACTTCTCAGATCCTCGTAACTACTTGACTGAGACATGTTTTTTTTCCACTACTGGACTACCTGGACTGTTGGTCATTCTGATATTGCTAAACACACAATTAAAGGTCTTCAGAGGTCTGTCAGCATTAAAAAAAAAAAAAAAAAAAAAAAGGTAGGTAGCAAAGTAGCAAAGCAGTCTCTAGACAAAGGTGACCTTAGACAACGCTTTTGTGAGAACAGTTAAAACAGTTTTAGTAGAGAACATGTTTATTCGTTTTTATAATATCCACCCTAACAAAATGACTTGCTACCATGATCTCCTTCCTTACTCACTTTGAGTTCAAATAGGTCCTCTCCTGGTTTTAAGACTCTTAAAAATTCTTTCAACATAACAATTGTACTTTAATGTAGTAGAATTAGCAAGAAAGAGAATTTTCACACAAAGTTTCTATGCATGCTCACAGCGAAGCAACTGAATTACCAGCCTCCTTGCTTGAGTCCCGTTAACAAGAGAGCTCTCATCTTCCAAAGGACTTCTGAAAAGCATCCTTCACTGCACATACCACTAGAGTCCTCATTATCGTATAGTGAGTAGACTTTATCTTAGTTTGGCAAGCTAAGGACTGGACATTACACCGAAACTAATTTTTTATTTTTTGATTGGAGCAAATTTCAACTCCAACCTAACCAACCAAAACCAAGTATCTCAATGTTTAAGCATATCTCACATGCTAACTACATTGCTACTAACTTATCTCACTTCCAGGTAAGGGTGGATTCGTTCTTTCTTCCTTCCTCTTCTCGCTTCAGCATTAATAAATAACAAGCATAAACATAAACAGAAAACACTTTCTATGAATACAATTAGTCTACAAACCTTTCCGCTGCACTGGAAGTCATGAGTTTGGAAAATAACAGGATCAGGAAGAATTTACAAAGCCTTCTGAAATGTCTACGTTTTTCTTCTTACCTCCTGATAAAGGTCACTGAGATCCTCATGATGTGCCTGCTTAGAGCATCCTGGGAACTCTCTGACACAACAGGAGTCAGGCGGCCAGTCCATCTCTGTCATTTCCAGCCAGTCTGTGAAGTACACCACCCCACAACATTTAAACTGCAAAGGAAGGATTAGCCAAGATCAGCAATAATGATGCTACTTCTTCGTAACAGTAGGTCATCAAACAAGCTAAATAAATTCCTATTAACAACTTTCAAAATATTTACATAGGACTAAAAACATCTACAAGAGTTTCCGTGTATCATCTTCTGCTCTACTTTGACATAAAAGCAATATGAAAAATGTAATGCAGTGACCAATGAACATCTCAGAAACAGCCAATGATATTGCTCTGTCCTTTAAATCCCAACTGCTCCCTCAAAGGATGCTTAACAGAAATTATCCTGCCCTGTAATTCTACTGTCCCTACTCCAAGGAATTAACATATGATAATTTCATGTCAAAAGGGTGACTAACGAACAAGTATACCTGTGGTTGAAGGAAGCGGTAGGAAAAGATTAAGCAGGTCTTACTAGTGAGGACTATTCCTGCAAGGCAACAACTACGTACACATTTGTTGAAAACCAGATGAGAAAAAGTATAGATTTATATGAATACGGAAAAAAGAAAAAAAAAAGATTTTAAAAGTGAGCAAAAATGTATAGAATCACAAATGCTAAAAGGAAAATGGAAGGAAGGGGTATCCCACTAAAATAAACACTGCAACAGAATCAACCATAAAAGTAGGAAGTCTGGCTGCAAAGCAGATGAGCCATAATTGGCTATAAAAACCACCGGGACTAACAACCTGTCTTCTCCTCTGCAAAGCACACTGAGAGATTTAAAGCCAAACGACCAGCCTACCACATTCCTAGATGCTTTCTGCATAAAAAAGAGCTGAAGCAGCTACATTAGATTTTCTTCAGCATTGGATGGGGACTTGATATGACTGAAAAAAAGCCTTGCTGCAGGAACAAGATGCTGCTTTTTTCTGTCTGGATGTTCTCAAGTATCAGTTCAAGTGTTTGTAACTCATCACCTGGTTCTTTTGACCCATGAGCTTGGGAACATTT
The DNA here is from genome assembly GCF_009769465.1 of Tauraco erythrolophus. NCBI lineage: Eukaryota > Metazoa > Chordata > Aves > Musophagiformes > Musophagidae > Tauraco > Tauraco erythrolophus. The sequence goes on along the minus strand of NC_141468.1, from coordinate 27,607,283 downwards.
GCCCCCCTTACCCACTTCAGAGCCAGGGTCCTGTATATCACACCACTTCTTGGTCACAATCAAGCAGATCAGTGCACAGACACCACAGTGGCACACATCGTGCCTTGACTTCACCAGTCTCCTTATAAATCTCACTTCTTCCTTTTTCACCACAGCTTTAATGTCTCTGGTTTTATCAGTCCATTAGTCAGTCAAAATCCTCTCAAAATGGGACTTTCTAAGGAAAGCTCAAGGTCTGGTTCCTCATTGTAATTACAAAGACAACCGCATTAAACATCCTTTTCTTACTTTCAAATCTTTTCTCCCTCACCTAGTTCTTCCTTCTTGACTTCAACTGACCCTGCCCATCTTCCTTAGCATAGTCACAACTGTGATATTAGACCAGCAAGGTGGGTGGGCTGAAAATACGTTTCCCATCTCTCTCAGATGTTAAAAAAACACAGAAGAAATAGAAAAAAGTTGATCAGGGCTGAATGTTTGGGAACAAAATTGTAATAACAAATTTTTTCTTTAGGAAAAAAATTGTAACGCTGACTGAAGAAGGGCCGCAAGCACAGTGCTTATTCAGGCATAAAGCACATACCAGGCTCACACATCCACCACCTGAGTTATGAGTAGACAGAATAAAAATGAGAGTCCACCAATTAATCAGGAGCTGTGAAAGAGCCTTCACAGTTCACTTCAAACTTTCCCCACATCATTCCTCTGGTCAGAGACAGAATAGAAGAAATCTAACTTCTAAAAGGAACTTTTTCTCCCCTGGAAGAGTTAAGGCATAGTGAAGTTTTATTACTAATATTCATATTAAAACCAGTCATTATGATGACACTACAACAACCAGGAGGATAAGAGGCAGCTTTTAATTTAATCAACACACGCATTAGAACCAAGATACAGTACCAGCTCTATCCAAGGAAATCAAGATCATTTGATTATATTATCTCAGGTACAGAACAGACACAAACACTCTACCTGTGTATGAAGAATTACTCTGTTTCACAGACCACTTGCACAGCCAGAGCAGGGCACTGGGGAGGGTGGGGGCTGTTTAACCTCATGTAGTCCTCACTCCTCCTTTCAGGTTTTAATATAAATATAGACTAACCAAGTGCTGCCAGGAAATGTTTAAATAAACAGGAAATCTGTGCAACAATGATAGATTTCAACATTTCAACAAGGGCAGCACAATGACAGGCATTTAAAGAGTTCTCTTCCTGCACGTGAGTTATATTTGGAGTTAATGGGTCTTACCTTGGGCAATTTCATGTTTTTGTAACATAATACTTCATTCTTTAAAAACAGTTCTGAATTTTAGTAGGCTAGAGGGCAAAGCTGTGAATACATAAGGAAGCTTTTTGGTTTGTTTCTCACCCCTCCAGTCAAAGGAAATAAAAACCCTGATCACTTTCTCAAACCACAGCCAAAGAAACAGTGTTGGCATCTTTTTGGAAACTTCCCTTCCCAGTCATTTCCAGCTAAACACCTATCTTAACCATGACAGCTCCATGAAAGAAAAGTAACAGAACCTACAGTAAAGGGAACACAGTTTAATATTAAAAGAGCATATAGAAATGCTCATTTACTTTACCTGCAGATTTTAAAGTTTATATACATCATATTGTTAAATGTTGTAATAATCCTAAAAGGTGTTGGCGTCCTAACCTTACTGGCAAAGGAGAAGACAGTGTTAGCAATTTAACTGAATTCAGCACTGTTCTTTTTTTGGTGTTTTAGTGTCTTTAGGGCCTACAAAAGCTCAAGAGTTGGTTATCAAGTGATGTTAAAAGATATCATCACTACGCAGGGTTTCACATGAAATGAACTTGTATTTCTTTACCTGGTGTTCACCTAAAACCAAACCTTTTCCTTTAACAGATAAATAATGTTTACCGAACATGCATTACTTCAGCTTACAAATTAACTGTCATCTTACCTCCCTCTGGAAGAAATTCCAAGCATGGGTCAGCCACTGGTACCTAGGTAGGCCGTAATTGGTCATCCTGGCTTTCAGCGTGATCATATCGGACCACTGCACTGGAACCTGGAGTAAGGAAAGAAAAGTGATTCATGCAACAGATCAGCTGGTTTGTGGCTCTAAACCCAGAACTTCCATCTATTCTGAGATCTTTCCAGTGCAAAGACCAAAATAACTTTGTATGCAAATAAAACAGAAAAACAAGTGCTTCAGTTTTTATGATAATGAAACTTTATAAGCCTTTATTAAAATATCAAGAAAAAGTTGTTTGCATTCTTTGCTTACAAATTAATGTACACTAGAAAAGGAGCTGCATTTTGGAGAGATTTGGAGATAGCTGAGGACAATTTCATTGTCTCATTACTAGATTTTTCTACCTGGCATAAAACTTGAACCGAGCCCCATCCAAGTCATCAGGGCAGGCATTTGTCTGCCTCAGTTGAGGTATCTCCCAGTGTTTTCTTAGTCAAGAGAAAGAAACAGGCAGCTTTATGGGGAAATTCATGTCAAGACAAATAGTTTAAACAGAGTAGATGAATCATTCTCTTCAAGTCTCAAGTCCACTTCACTGTCTAAGGTGACCGACTTGGATTTAAATGTCTAACTTCTAAATATTTAAAATTAATTGAGATGAATTCTACCCTGAGAGTCTTTTCAGTGGCCTTCTGGCTTTGCCTGGAGTCCTGCACACAGGAATCCACAATGTACTCGATTCTAGTATCTTGCTTAAGAACATGAACAAGAAAACATAGACAATGAGGCCCTGTGAACCTTTTTCTTCACACACACTCATGACCTTGTAAGTCTTTTCTTCTGAAAGAAGGATTCTCAAAATATCTTACTTTCAAATTTGACTACTCAGAAGTGAGCTGCTGGTGCTCTCCATTGTCAGACTATGACCCTCAGGTAGTGATTTGTTAGAAACAATACTGGCTAGTGCTATGGCACCGGGCATATAATGCAGTTAAGAGTCAAAATAAGAGAGTAACTTCTGTTCAGCAGCACAAATTTCAGTGTGCCAAACTCAAATAAGGAGCTGAACACTTTGCAGTCGCCGTTCTAGACACACATACCATTCATGTTGCGTTTTGCCTTGCTCCCATAGGCCTTAATGGCCATGGTGAAAGACAATACTATTGCAATTATCAGCTTTCTTTCACTGGGAGGGCAGGGAAGCCCACCTCCGCTAGTGGCTGCGACTCAGCCGTCCCGTTCTATTTGGAGCCAACAGTAAGGGCTTCTGCAAATAACAATAAATGTTAGCTAGGAAAAAAATGATCACAATACTTCCCAGGGAGTCTGGTTTTTGTTGTGCTAGACGCACTGCAAAAATACAGGGACAATCACTGCCTGACTGACCTCGTAATCCAAATACGCCCATTTGATAATATTTCCTTACTGCTGTTAAGTTATACTACATTTTTGATACCCTGGTAAAGCTTCATTTATCATGAATAGGAATATATTAACAGTATCTCAGAAATTTAACAGTCCTTTCACTTAACAGAATTTTTATTTCTTAAGCTATAAAGCATTGAATTGTCCACATGAAAAATATGTTAGCAATAGAGTACTAGAACTATTTTAAAACAATACCACAGAATATTTATACCATAAACATTTACACCGGTCACTATAATAAAATAATTTGGTTTTGTACTCAATGCACTGCTCTTGCCATTGCATTGGAAGTTAGCACTCTACTTTCTTCAGATATGTGATATCGCTGCAATTAAGCTCCTATTTGCTAGACTATTTTTTTATTATCTTATTTGAGTTGAATACAGTCCAAGGTTACGCACATAACACAAGGCGTCCAACTTTTTATGAAAACAATGGAAAGCGGGGGGGTGGGGGGGCAAGGGGAAATCAAGAAGTGAGAGAAGGAAATTAAAGGCAAGTCAAAACAAACTAAAACCCACTGTAAGAAGGCAATTTGAATTCTGGAACTAAGGAGGGATATTGGAACCTATGTGTTTGCTCCAAGAATGCCAACACATCAAACTAAGGACATTGATGGATCTATTAAATAGCTTCCCATCAGCTCATGCACACAGTAGTGCACAATAATAATATATGATCTTGAGATGCATTTGTTTGACTATACACCAACACTTTTCTGTAACGCACAGACAAGCAAAAACTAGAGATGCTGGTTTGATTTTAGTGTAAGTTCTGTAAAGCTCAGTTAGCCACTGAGATCTACTTATTATTATTTTTCTAATGAGTATCAAGGCTTGACCAATGCCCAAGTAAGCCAAGATCCCACACTGGCTCTTCAGTCTTGCGGGTGGAATAAATTAGTCACGAGGCACACTTCATGCTGAGAGCTATCAGAAGCTGGAAGGAAAATTGTTTATACAAGGACTCTTACAACGACTTGTCCACACGCCAAGGAGAGCCCACATTGGATTAGTAAAGGCCGTTATGCCTCGGTGACATTTTTGACAACATCACCCACCCACCTACACTAACACCAACTGATTCTGTGAAACCTGCCAGGGGCTCCTGTGATTTCATGCTATGCTGAAACCAACATAACATGAGTGTAAGAGGGAGAATTCTTATCTTTATCAAGCAGAGTAGGAGAAAGCATCCTCTAGGGAAGTGACATGCATAGGTATGAGAGAACCACTGAAAAACAACTGTGCTCTTCCAGGTTGTCAAATTCCCTACGGGTCTCGGCAGCAAGAAACCCGAGTCTGGCCCACATCGTCATGTGAAGAGCAGTACTGTTAGGACAAAGGGAATATGAAGAAGAAATCAGATGGGAAGAGAAAACAAAAAAACCCAGTACTTCAGGGGAGGAGGAATAAAAAAAACATATAAAGGGAGAGAAGAGACAAAAAAAAAAGAAAAGCAGATGCTGAAGAGATTTTTTTCTGTTCTATTTGCATGCTCATGTTCATACACTTGAACTCCTGGGAGAAAGAGGAAGAACTGGAGGAGTGTGGAGTATCTGAGTTCACTGTGATCCACTGCAGAAGGTGCGGACATCGAACTCAGTGCTGCTGCTTTCGGCAAAGGGGTGCAGGCACAGATGTGGTTTTTTTCGGGAGGGAAGCAGCATCACCAGTGCCTTAACACTTGGTAGAGCTATGCCAGCTTTTATCAAACTGTCCCAAGTTTGGGTTTCAGTAGCATAGCAGGTAACTGAAAGCTTGAGGGTCAGAATAAAACGCACCGTAACTTTGGGTTCTCTAACTGAGTAGTGAAGGCTGGAGAAAGCATGTACGAGTGCTCTGAAGGCTATGTTATTTCAGGCAGTCTCCACTGGCAAGATTTCTGTGGAAAGATGGATGTTAGTTGTAACTGTCATCCTTGGCAAAACCCCCGCAGAGGGCAGCTGTGCCCATAGGATGAAGCATGCCTCTTGTCCACATCCCCAGTTTTAAAATGCATCACTGTAAGCTGACATTTAAAGTAAAGGGATAGCCTTAATCGCTGTTATGTTAGAACACCCCTCTGGAATCTGTACCGCAAGGGAATGAATGCTGATGTAAAGTGCTGCCACGTAACTTCAGACTTCCAATCTGCCAGAAATTCCTTTGGTCCCAGTACTGTGTAAATACCAAGAAGGCTCCCTCCCATCTTACTGCAATGTAATTTCTACACAGTATTGGAAAGATCAGTATATTGGGCATATCTTGGCAGCTCAGAGAAAGTATTTGTGCCTCTATTCATAAACATGCACCAGACTGAGTACAAGACGTAAGGATATAGCAGCCAGCAGAATAACCTTTCAGTTTAATTTCTGCTCAACACTTACCCCTTTTCTTGTGTGATAGTTACAAGTTTTCAGTTTGAAAATTACAGGTTGGTATAGCTATAAAAACTAGACGAGATAAAACCTCTTCACAAGTTTACAGAAGAGTGTTTTATAGCTAAGACAGGTTTTGCTTAAAACTGGCATTTATAGCTTGTGGAGGCAGCACAAAGATTTCGGCAGACATCAAGTCCTCTATTGAAAGAACACACTGTCTGTTTACAATGTAAACTATAGCTCTTTAAAACATCAAGAACTTTTGGGGCAAAATCCCTTCAAATTCTCACATCTCCTCCCTTGAAATACTTAAGCCTGAAGTTCATACTTTATCTTCAAAACTTCCACTGACTTCAACGAGAACCTGCCCAAGCAACAATTAACTAAAAATAAAGTCCTTAAATCAGGGGCTGCAGGATTTGGCTTTCAAATATAGAGGAGGTGGAGAGAAATCTAGAGAGGATCTTCCAGACAGACAAACTTTCCCCAAAGAATACTCTGTTTAAAAAAAAGGCAGTCACATGAAACTAGACTGTTAGAATAACGAACAAAGATAAACACTACAGCAATGAGAAAACAGCTAGCTAATGGAAATCTTCATTTTCTTCTGCTGAAAAAATGCAGCCTCCTTTTCTGACTCACCGTTATTTCCTGCTCGTAGGTCCAAACGCCACAGGCCAATTCAACACAGAATATTACAAGCAAGCTTCCGAAGTACTGCAGAAAACAGAATGCTCTTAGTTATTTCTGAAATTAACTTTGAAAATAAAGACTTATAAATATTACAGGACATATACAACTTCATTAACTTTCCACATGACTGAAGACATGGCATCCAAAATACATTTTTGTATGCAGCAAACTTTCTAAAATTTTAAGTTGTGACATTTCTTAATGACTTAACATGAAGCATATGAACATTACCATTGGAAAACAAATTCATCTCCATATTGCCCATGAGTACAAGGCTATCATGACGTACTATGCTAATCATTCACAAAGAGGACAATCTTTTTTACCTCGTGTATGTGAAAAAAAGATATATAATTTTGTTCAGTTCTATCCACTTAAGCAACATATCCAAGTTATGCTAATAGCCAAAAAAGGGTTAAAATAAATAAAATAAAATAAAATAAAATAAAATAAAATAAAATAAAATAAAATAAAATAAAATAAAATAAAATAAAATAAAATAAACAGATCATTGACAAGATGAAAACAAAAAGGGATCTTGAAAGCTGCGTTCTTATCAAAGCGATTTAGCTATTTGAGGTCAGGCATAAATAGAATCATAGAATCCTTTAGGTTGGAAAAGACCTTTAAGATCGTTGAGTCCAACCATAAACCTAACACTGCCAAGTCCACCACTAAACCATGTCCCTAAGTGCCAATGTACAAATATTTACTGAGATGGATTGAAGTATCTTTGTCTATTACAAGATCTACCCCTTGAACTATTTAAAACTAGAAAATATGTGTATAAAGGAAGAAGCTGTGCAGGTCTTGGTAATAATAGTTAAAAAAAACTGGTTGCTACAAATGAAAAGAGTAGGACTATCTTCCGTATAGCATCAACAAAACCTTTCTGAACTGCAGGGTAAAGCAGCATGGAAATTTAGACTGCTTTAACTGGTGTCCTCCATTAAAAGTAAAGCATTTATCTTTTATTTAAAGCAAAAGCACAGTTTCATTCATTCTCGACTCTAAGCTTTCTTCCATGTCAACAAACTGAGCTCCCTCTTGCTCTCAGTACACAAGACTTAAAATTACAGTCTTCATGGATTTCAATTTTATTTGGAAATCAAAGAAGCATCATTGTAATGCAAAACAGAATAGAATAAACATATCATTCCATTAGTAGCAGACATGTCAAAAGGCTTCTAATTTATCATTTAATGCTGAAATATATTTAGGACAGGTATAAAAAAAACCCACAACCACAAAATATGTACTGAGGATAACTAATTTTTTTAGTTTTTATTAAAAGATAAGTAAGCTGTATTATTTAAAATAAAGAATATAAATCCACAGGTGTTAGGATTTGAAAGTCATCTCCACAGCATCTTTTTCATTCACTCAGTCTGGAACTGAGTAATTCACAGATACCTTGGCAGCTACTGAAGCGTCTTGTGTTAACTTCTACTTGCTGATTAAATCTAACTCCCTGAATTAGGTTTGTAGATGCAAATAGCCAAGCTAAAAACGTGCGTGCAAAAACACTGGTGTGAATTTTCAAGAGAAACTTGTACTCATATCCTCCCCCCTTTATTGAAAGGTCTGTTCAATAAAGACAATGTCGAAAGAAGAGGTTCTGCTTTACTAATCTCCACGACATAACATTGCATCTTCATCATCTCTATAGCTGAACAACACATCGCAGATCTCCAGTATAGGCCTTCAATAACTAACACGTCCATGTTTCAAAGGTCCAAGAGAGGAAAAAATTTGAGTCATACCTTGTAAGAACAATGATGCTTTCTCTAAAAAACAAATTCATGAGCTTCTAGACAATGTATCAACTACCATGTTAAGGCCTGTAAGTTATGCAAAGGGTTCTTTGAACAAAAACACGAACATCTACTTTGCAAAGTATTGACTTCAAAAGGAGGAAAGAAAGAAGAATGCCACATGGTTTAGCTCTTTTAATGCATATGAAAAAAATGTTTAAGGACATTATGGCTAATACTGACATTTGTGAGAGGGAGAACAACTAAATGTTGCGGTGAAATGCAAATTTGAGTTCTCAGCTGTCAAAGAAAATTTCAGTGGTTTTATACTCTAATTGAATAACAAGACTGGGACTGCCTGATACCCCCAAATCTTATACAAAACTCCCTGATCATGGTGAAAGCGATACATCTGGGGGTGTACATGTAGCATTCTCTGGAAAATGCTTTATTTGCAGTTCCTTGTAACATGTCATTCATTCACCAACCTTAATATTTGAAACTTTCTCGTTTTTGTCAGCATATAGTTAAGAAAGTTTCTGGTAGCAGTTCAAGACAGAAAAGCCAAACCCAAGATTTTCTCCAGTTACTGAATACAGGCTGGGATAGAAAACTATTTAGCCAGATTCACTCATAGACCACTTCTGGGTCTGCCAGGAATTAAGCACTCCTGACTCAAGCTACTTCTGGACACACCAGGGCACTGTAGAATCAAGTCTTCTGTCCTGAGAAAGCACATCTTCTGTCCATAGGGCAAAAGACAAGAAAAGACACAAAGAGTTTACATACTCGAAAGCACACACTAGTAGGAACTCAGCAACTGCCAGCACACCAAACACACACAGGAGCTTCACTTGCATTCTGCTGTTGAAGGGGAACATTATACCTCTCTTTAAAGGTAATGGTTTGCAAAACAAATAATTCTTATAGAAGTTATATGGGAAAAAGAAACTCTAACCATTATTTAAATTTATTACCCCTAATTTCCATGCTCCGAACACAGAAATTATTACTGGCTTCAGTGCCTATTCCTTGTCCCCAGTTAAATTCCCACAGGAGTCTGAATGCTAAATGACTCTTCCTGCATTTACACATTTCTGCTTTTTGCCAGAAACAGGGACTTGGTTTTGAAGCAAGCTTTAATACTTCTTCCTATGGGCTGCGTGGCTACATTTTGTAAAGGAGACTGACTCACTGAAGAACACCATTGTGCATTACGCTCAAAGCTGTACCACCAGGTCACTGATATTACCTTCTACAGCACACCTCCCTCAGAGCATTCTTGGCCATTGCTGAGACATTTTCTACTGTTTTTTTCCTTTTTCCTTTTTTTTTTTTTTTTTTTTTTTTTTTTTGGCAGGGAGAGGGTAGGACAGGGGAAGGCACAGAAGGGAGCAAGTAGATTGGCAAAGATATCTACATGTTATCAAAAAGTAAAATTGACAAGCAATTCATGCAAAGTCACGATCAATTCAAGAACTAGAGACCTTTTACATGGCCATTCTTACAGACTTTTAAGATATCTCTCTTATAGGCAATTGGTAGTCACTCTCATTCACTACTCAGACTACGCAAGGTCATCAGAAAACTGAAGTGGTACCTTCATCCTGTTACAAACCCGGCAGAGTCAGTTTCACTGAGGGACTTCCTCCAGGGAGGTTGTGAAAAACTTAAAACGTTGCTTCCTTGAGAGAAGCTGAATGACTGAAACATTGACAGAAAAAACACTCTTTTGAGAGTAACAAATCAATGCAAAAATATTTTTCAAGGAAAAAAAAAAAAGTAGGCATTTACTGCTCCTCACTAAGTCATAGACACATGCATGGCCAAGATCCTAAACTTCAGAATTCCTCCAGTGTCAAACGGATGTTGTCAATTAGCAGGAACTGGTTCTCCTGCAACCTCCTCACTAAGGTCCCTCACCACCAGCCAGGCAGGCAGCTCAGTAAAGCAGTAGCTTTCCAACAAGAGCATCTCCTCCAACACGTGGAACGTTGCACAAGCACCTGGATTATTTTCTGCAGCAACCGATGGGTACGTGCACATCAGTCCTGAAACAGAGGTGAAGGGACTAGGGACTGGAGTTCAGGAGTTCCACTTCCTTCCTTGTGCAAGAGAGGAAACAAGAAAGAAGTGGGAACAGAAAGAAAGTCATTACTGTGAAAACCGCTTTCACAGAGATGTAGAAAAGACACAGGGATGAAAAGCCAAGGAAAGATATTAAAGATATTCCCTGTGTAATCACCAGACTCTGTTCTTCCGGAACACTCTTCATGTGGTACAGGCATAAAAGTGATAATAGTCAAGATCCTCATCCTGTCCTGAAATCTCTGATGCAGAAACCACACACAATCAACAGCATGGAAGCCCACCACAATGAATACTACCTTCTAGTGCAGAGATACTACCAGATCATACTCAGCTACTACAAATCCTAACAGCCTCCAGAGAGGTCTTGGTCTTGCGCAAATCAGACAACTGTAAGTTCACCTCTACAGGGAACTCATATATAAGACAGAGAGTGGGATAGTGGAACATACTAAATGGAAATCCAATGATGACAAAATTCAACCACAAAGGAAGGTAACCGTGAAGTAAATAATCAAAGACAGAAAAAAAAAAAGAAACTACAAATGAGGACTAGCATAGAAGTAACAGGTTTTGTGCTAATTCAGATGGCTACTCAGATAGTTATCTGCATAAAGGCTAACAGAACCTGAAAAAGCACTAGAAAGGTACATGGTATTTTCAAATATACATTAAAAAATCAAAATAATTCAAAACTATTTTTAGAAAGATCTATAGGGACTGTCTAAATAGGATCAAAAGTTTTAGTCTGAATAAAATACCTGCACACCACAGTGGCATCCCAGAAGGGGATACAAGCTCCACATATGCCAGTGCTCTATACAAGGAGCATAAATGCTCTGGCATATGCCCAAAATGTCTTTCTATCTCTCCATCTAAGGCTAAAAACTGAAGTACAAAATTAATGTATCCTAATTAAATTATGACAGCTTTTTTGCTATTCTACTTGTTCTTCCAAACTAAGCAAATGTCCACCACCACTGAATGCATTACAAGAACACATTTCTTTGTGGTTGATCATCTCAACCGTTTAGATATGAACACAAGCAAAAACAGCAAATGTAAGCATAAAATCACTATTACTGAATCAAAGAGATTTTGCATTTGTTTAAAAGGTGTTTGTTCCAACAATTCCCATTCTACTCGGAGAGTAATGGTGAAGAGCACACGCATGAAGTGCCTCTCAACATAAAATCCCTCCTTCATGGCTTTCTATCCTGCAGAGTACAGGATTTTTTTGCTGCAGTTGTGGGACACTGCAGGGAAGGACAAAGTGTGAAGCACAATGTTTTAAGTTTTTTTTCAGAGATGTAATACAAAACTGTAGTTCTAGAGATTTTTTTGGTGTTTCTTGAATTTGTCACACAATTTCTGCAATTAATCACTTAATAACACAATTTGTCTATGCTTTCTAGGCAACAGGTGAACAAAACTGGTGAAAAATAACCTTCTATTTCTGTAACTAACATGGCAACAGGATGGTGGAAAAACTGGGGACTTCGGAAAACACAGTATGTGGCCAGAGTTCGTAAAAATTTTGCTCCTCATCCCACCCCAGTTCCTTTTCAAATGCCCTTCTGCAAAGTATCTCCAAGAATACGGGATTTTTCAGAGATTTTTTTATACTGGAAATATTAAATTCTAATTACATTTAGCAAAGGAAAATTAGAGTTAAAATTCTAATGTCCTGCAGTAGTCTCCTTCACGTTGCCTTGGCTACTGCACTGAATACCCAGTGCCCTATTAGCAGCCACCACGATAATCCCACTGGCACAGATACGAAAACCACACGACTGTCCTCTGAGGACACCCTTCCAAACTCCAGTATAAGCAATATGTCAGAAATGAAGCTAAGAGCAGCAGCCCTCACAGCAATTTGATGACTTAGGGTACTTAGTGACCAGTAAGTCACTCTGGCCCTCTGGTGCCAAGCAGCCCAGGCAGGCAAGAGTAGCCATTCTACAAAGTCGTGCATACCCAATTACGTTCCTGAAGTGGTATCACATGTGGTTTTTTTCTCTGCAATAGCTGGGTTTGGTAATCTTTTGCCAATCACCTACAGAAGCATACAATCGTTTAGGTTGGAAAAGACCTTGAAGATCATTGAGTCCAACCATAAACCTAACACTGCCAAGTCCACCGCTAAACCATGTCCCTAAGCACCAGGTCTACGTATCTTTTACATACCTCCAGGGATGGTGACTCAACCACTTCCCCGGACCTACAGAATGCCTCATCAGCATTCAGCTACTATAACCTGTAAAATCAGTGGGCTGTTAGCCCACACACAAGGAGAATCAAAAACCCGAGCACATCCCCCGTCATGGTCATAGAATCATAGAATTATAGAATGGTTAGGGTTGGAAGGGACCTCAAAGATCATCTAGTTCCAACCCCCCTGCCATAGGCAGAGAAATCCTCCACTACACCAGGTTGCCCAAAGCCTCATCTAACCTGGCCTTGAACACTTCCAGGGATGGAGCATCCACAACTTCTCCGGGCAACCTGTTCCAGTGCCTCACCACCCTCAGAGTGAAAAATTTCTTCCTTGTATCTAATCAAAATCTCCCCTCTTTCAGTTTAAAGCCATTGCCCCCTGTCCTATCACTACACGCCCTTGTAAAAAGTCCCTCCCCAGCTTTCCTGTAGGCCTCCTTTAGTGGAAAGCTGCTATAAGATCACCCCGGAGCCTTCTCTTCTCCAGGCTGAACAGCCCCAACTCTCTCAGCCTGTCTTCATAGCAGAGGTGCTCCAGCCCTCGGATCATCTTCGTGGCCCTCCTCTGGACTTGCTTCAGCAGCTCCATGTCCTTCTTATGTTGGGGGCTCCAGAGCTGAACACAGTATTCTAGGTGGGGTCTCACGAGAGCTGAGTAGAGGGGCAGAAATCAGTAGAGAGAGAGAGGCAGTAGAGGGGCAGAAATGGTCTCTTAATCTCCCTCATACCAAACGTGGTACGATCATTTTGTTTGCCATTTGGAATTGTGATTTGGAAGCAAGAGGCTAGGCAACTTGCGAAAAAACAAAACGTCACAGGGTGTTGCAGCAACTCAAATTTCATCAGAACTAGAACGGCACAAGAGTGGCTTAATTCATCTTTTTCCTCTCTCAAACCTTTTGGTTTGCATGCTGCATGATGCTCCTGTTACTGGGATTAGAACCCTATTTCATCTGTTCTGACAGCTTCCTAGTTAACTACTGTCATCCTAGAAAACATGAGGAGACTTCACAGTCTACTAAATTCATCCCTAGAGAACAAATATATCCCATCACACAACACACTCAAAATATTGGCAGCTTCTTCAGTTCACTTCTAGACAGTGAGAAAGCAAGAGAGCATTCCGTATATGAAAGCAAACGGCAATGGCAGGCAGGGGCTAACAACTGGAGTCCGAAGTTGCAACATGGTGAAGAAAAGTGAGAGTATGGGGGGTGTTGCAGCTTTGAGTGAATCTGGTCTACAAGACTGTAGAAATCCTTCCATTTTTCAGCAAATGTGCCTTCCTTTGGAGGATCAGTGTACTATTAATGAATCATTGTTCATGTGCTCTGTATTTCATCTAATAAACATCTTTTTTCAAGCTTTACCAACCTCCTCCCAAGCGTTTTTCTTTTCTCCCAGAAGATAAAAACTTTTTTTTTTTTTTTTTTAACCCAGACTCAAGGAAAACCACAACCCTTATGTCAGAGCAAATGAAGAGTAGCTGATCAGCAAGTCCAGCCTCCTCAGACTTGCTGTCTGGTGCTTACACCACCTTCTTGGGCAACATGGTCCATATGGCAAGAGAGGCAAGGAAAGCTCTGGGAGCGAAGGGCAGGGGCTGAAGGAGATTCCAAGGGTAAGGCAGCTGCAGAATGAAAGCTTACGGGAATCTCTAATAGATCAGTGTACATGGTATGTAAAACAGATGCCAGAAGATTTTAAGAGGGTTGTGCATAGCATTTCCCCATGGCTAACAGCCTGAGAGCGTCAGCCTTGTTCTGAGAAGCAAGCCATTCAGACATCTGTCTGCACCCTGAGAAACATCAGATGACCACCACTGCTGGATCACCGATGCGAACAAGACTCTTTCTGTGCAAAACCTAAGAAAAAGTCCTTCCTTCCTCAGTAAGTTACAAACTATGGTTCCCTTTACTTTTGTTACAAAAACTAATGAGTTTATTTTAATGATTAATCCAGCTATACTTTTTAAAAATGGAGCAACACTCATTAAATGGAGTCAGACAAGCTGCACGGAAAACTGAAATCCTCCGTTTATCCACTCCAGCAGTGCAAACTTTCCCCTGCCCTCCCTTCCTCCCTCCCCAGCTCCCTCAGCCCTGCCCTGGAGGGATTAACAGTTCATTTGTCATTCTGATTTAAAATTTGGTTTACTTGCTTGACAACACAGAAATTTGTGAGAGACGAAGTCACAAGTCAACAAGGAAATGGGCTGAAATCACCAACTTACAACATTAGCTACTGAACGCCATCCAGTGCTTCAGAATAAATACATTCCACAGCAGAATGATCAAATGTCTCTATTATTTTAGATTTCGGTTTCCCAGATCACCAAATTTTGTCAATCTGTACAAAATGTCTTAAACTCTATGACCTTTGCAAAGTCCAAGTTATTTATATAAATAATTACCACTTTTTCCAAAACCTTTATAACTAATTTTCTGAATCAAAAAAACTTTTTTTTTATGGCAATGGACATTCTAATTTTCTATGGTATGTGTCCAAGTTCTTTTGATTGACCCATTTGCTTTATTAAAAATTAAACAAAATTATCTATGAATAGTTAGAACTCTGTTAACAGCCTCGATTCTTCTATGAGATATTAACAATCCATTTTAAATTTTTACTCTAACAGTTAATCTTTGCTTATATAAGGAAACAAGTATTACTTTGGAAATAAGCAAATGCACACTTCAGACAATTACTAGGGTTTATTTGCCCAAGACTCAATTGCCTCAAGTCAATGAACTCCAAAGAATAAGGGTCATTGCAAGGTCATGGTAAAGTACTGAACAGGACATAGGTAAAGATAGACATTAGATCATTATTTCCTCAGGGCTTACAATGCCCCCTTCCCCCTTTGTCTCCTCTTATTTCAAAACACAGCACCCTTCATCTTTCTAATCCCTCTTTATTTTCTATGAAGGAAATTAAAGACCATAAAAAAGCTTCTTTGGTCAAGAAAACCCTTCTTTGTAAAACAGGCCAATTCGGTGCTGATACACAAAGGTGACTCTGCCTCAGCATGCCCCAAAACACTTCAAACATTCAATGCTTTAAGTGAAGAAGTGCTCTTACATATATAACCCATACTGCAGACCCTGTGCACACAGCAAAGTGTCTGTGGTTAATTAGTCAAAAGGGCAAGATTGGGCAAGAAAGAGAGATTAATTTACCTGACAGGACATCCACTCCATACTCAGTTTGTAGCAACAAGCATGCAGTTGAACCACAGCATCAAGGCATGCTCCACTGGAGAGGCTGGGCTGCGTTTCAGACAAGACATAGAGGTTTGGCTGAGCTTTGTAGATCTGTTTACTCAATTACTCCTTCCTTACTCTCAGGGACTCTCTCATTCCCTGTTCCTTTCAGCAGAGGAAAAAAAGCTGGACAGAGAAGCAATGAGAAAAGAGGAGCTGGGAAGGACAGAAGGAAAAAAAGCACTAAGGCAGCAACACCACGTAGCATCTCAGCAGCTCCCCTTCTTTTCTCAGTCAAGATGCAGCATCCCCCATTTCACCCTGGTACCACTCCCAGGTCTCTAGCCTCAAAAACCCCAGTCCCTTGAACCTACTCTATTATCAGCCCCTGTCTTTCCAGTAGCTTCCTGGCACCCACTTCCATCATCTCACTTCACCAACCTTTCTATTATTATTTTTCCTTCCACTGCTCACCAGGGACTATCACTCCAGAGCCGTTTTCAGCTCTGGAGCCATTTCAGTCTCTTCTACTGCCCTGAATATCAATGACTTTCAAGAATTTGGAGAGAGGAAGCAATATTAACAGTATAATAAGTGAGATTGGGGAAAAACAGGAACAAGGAAGAGAAAAGGAACGAGACTTGCTCCAAAAGTTTTGAATCATGAAGCCAGACACAGTGACTCCTTGTAAAACCAATACTCAGGACATACATCCCTAAGAAAAGGCAAAGTAGTCACCCCCATTAGGTGAGTCTAAAAGTATACCACACAATGAAAAGCGTGTCACAGAAGTCCAGACATGTTTCACGCTGAAAACACTGAAACCATAAAATGACTACTGTCAACAGATATTTTAACTTAGCGCTACACCTTTTCCCAAAAGGATGAGCAAGTGGATCTTCCTATTGCAGAAGTACACACAAAAACCCCACATATTAATCGAAGGCATCACAACCACACTGTCAAACCTCGCTGTTGTAAGTCAGAGGCATTTCCCTGGGCAGTCCTCAAGGGTGTGGACAGTTCTTCCTACTTTGAGGTGCTGGATAACTGTGCCAAATAGTACCATGCTGCCTCTGCACTGGTACAACACAGCTGTGTGTTCAAGTCAGCTGCTAAGCGCTAGGGTGAAGAAAGCAGATCACCACCATGAGCACAGCAAACATTTGGATTTAAATCAAGCATTTGCAAGAAGACCTGGACGCTCCCACCAGCTCAATTCCTGTCGTGCTCCTCCACCCCAACACTCTTCCCTCCATGCTGCTCAAATAAGCAGCTGCTCTTGCTTGTGCTTTGTTCAGCAGGCAGCACCCTTCATCCCTAAGTGCCTCCCAATAACCTGTGACGCCTGGCAACTTGTATCTCTCCTCTGTAAGCTCCCTGTCCTAGTTAAGAACATTAGGCACCATTTTATAAAGCGCTTGCCTTTGAAAAAGTCTTTGAAGTACATACACAGACCTGTACATTTATGTCAGAGAAGACAAGGTCAACAAAATCCACCTCATGCTTAGACAGGCAGACAGAGAAGTTGGCAGTGAACCCCAGGACTCCACTGTGCCGGGAGCCCTGCAGAGTGCACTCACTCCTGCAAAGCCCAGCTTTGCTCTGTGGTGACACTGTGGCATCACCAACACCACTCTCAAAATCTAACAACTTGTCTGAACCTCAAAAACCCTGATCTGAACAGGAAAGTTTGCCCTCTATCCCGTTCCAAGGCAAAAAATGTCTAACAATGATTGGTACAGGCATGTCCTCAAGCAGTTCACCTTTGAATTAAAAGTTAGAAATATGGAAGAATAAAAAGATCTGTATTTATTTTCCTCAGGACATTGTTCATATCTGAAACAACGGGAGTACAACAAAGATTAGTGAACTTCAAGTGTATTTTCCCTTACAAGTGGAACGTCAAACAAGCAGCACTTCAAAACACAAGCTAAATGTCCAGCCCTCTACTTACCCACTATCTGAATCTGAGTTTTAGCACAGTACTGGCTTCTCATCGAACCTGTCCTACAGCACTATAAACCCACTTAAACCCATCTTTCAACAAGGCAGGCCAACCTGTCTTGCGAATCTATGTTTTCCTCTTGCTCACACCACATTCGTAAATGAGTTGCTGATAAAAGGCACAAAGTATGAAAATGAACTCAGTCTCTGTCTTGTCTAATTCTAAACTGCATGGCTTTACACCAAGCATGTTTGTCAGTTATTTCTTCCCTTTTAATGCTTGAGAGGTAAATAATGAAGAAATACTTCTGGTTTGTAAATAACAACTCCAGTGACAAATGATAGTACAAGGTATTGGAAAAGTTGGGACTGTGGTAAGAGTCCACATGGGTCAGAACAAATATCATAGAATCATAGAATGGTTAGAGTTGGAAGGGACCTCGAAGATCATCTAGTTCCAAACCCCCCTGCCATGGGCAGGGAAATCCTCCACTACACCAGGTTGCCCAAAGCCTCATCCAACCCGGCCTTGAACACTGCCAGGGATGGGGCATCCACAACTTCTCTGGGCAACCTGTTCCAGTACCTCACCACCCTCAATGTAAAGAATTTCTTCCTTATATCTAACCTAAATCTGCCCTCTTTCAGTTTAAATCCATTGCCCCTATATCCTGTATTATTACTGAACAAATAATCTATATTAGGCAATATTGCAGAAATACCTGCTGCCACAAAAAAAAAAAAAGACGATAAAAAATTATCAGTAAACTCTCATACGAACTCATGGCAGCTATAACCACAAGTACTGCAGGATACCTGGTGCTGTGGTACTGCAGGGCAGCTAACATTTCCCACAGAGGCAGAGTCTCTTCTGGGAAGACATCAGCAGCTACAACTGGTATCTTGCAATATAGCATTCGTCCAAATTTAATCACCTCTATCACCTGTGCATCCACATGGACTGAAATGGGTGTATGGGGAATCTGCCCGAAGTGGTGATATGGTCAGTGGTCCCCAGTCATTTTCCAGATGGACTTCACAGAAACCACCTTCACCAACACTGCATTCAGCTGGCTAAGAACTACTGACATGAAACAGCCACCTTCAGGTTAGGTTTGTCACATCTTCAGTTTACATTTTCAACCAAAACATGGCATCATTCCATTTTTTGTCTTTACAAAATATTTGCCTGCTTTTAAATAAAAGATCAGCTTAGTTTAATAATGGTTTGTCTGGTTGTGTTTCAACTCAATTAACAGAAAATTTAGTCTGCCAAGTTCCAATTTATAACCACGTTCTGCCATAACTGAATTAACAAGCTGTTTGACCACACACCAACAGGGTTTAACAAAGTTTAGCTCTGAGGAATATTTATCTCTCTGCCAATTTTATAATAAAAATCAGTAAAAGGATTTGCCCTATTGACCATCAAATATTTCTAATAGTTTTCTCCTTTAGGAAAACATACGCAGACAAATTTGAATCCCGTGCTGTTTGAATGCTGTAATTACAGAAAATTCATAGTTACAAATGCCAGAATTTGCAAGGAAAACTCCAGCCAGGAAAAAATTTTCCAGTGGGATTTTCATGAAGCTCTTCTTGTCAACCAATAGTTTAATCTTGTCTTAATAAAACAAGAACTTCAAAAAGATTCACACACGCTTAAGGTTACTATTCTTAAAGAAAATATGCGTGTGTTGGTTTTTTGTTTGATTTTTTGAGTGGTTTTTTTTTAATTAGGCTATGCGCACAGCATACTTTTCAAAACAATCCAAAACGTACAGAGCCTCAGAAGAGAAGATGTAAAGGATGGTTTTGGATTTAAAAAAATACGTTCAAGAACCCTGTTTGAAAAATTGTAACAAGTACTATAAAACTAGACTCTAGTTTCTTATCCTTGGACTTCTTATACCTTCAAGCCAGTGACTTGGAGTGGTCCAGATCTTCCAGTTTAGGCAGGCATCACTGTCACTTCTACATGAGGACACTGGTCATTCACAACACACAACAAAATTACATTCTAGACGCTTAAAGTACATGAGGCCTCTTTATACCACCTAGCCTTCAGGATTATGTATTCCTGAAGTAATTACAATTAAATCATCAGAGTTTTAAAATGCTGGTTCCAGAAATAATCCGGAGCATGCACCTCAGAAGCCTGAAGTGTTATATTTTCTTACTATTAAGCTGAGTAAACATTAGTTCAATTTATATTTATCCCCCATGTGAAGCTGGGAAGGTTTCAAGCATGTAACTGCAAGATAAAATTTCAAATGCAAATGAAAATAATTATGTATTCATTTGTATTAAAAATATCTAACACCATAATATATATATTTTATGGTCCTTATGTTTTATTAGGTTTTTGCAAAAATCCAATTCAATTAACGACATTAGCACTAGCAATTAGCATGCTGTCAGGAATGTCAAGATTTGTATCCAAATATCTCTGCATGCCATCATTACGGCTGTTCATGTACTTCAAAAAGAAGATTAAAAGCATGATTGAAGAGGTTGTTAATGTTTTACATGAAGATTCTTTTCTTTTAGTTCATCTGGTTGAACAAAAGCTCATTTTGTTGATCCATCACTTTTCTGATTAGTCTGATGAATGAAGCACTGACTTAGGTCTGCATACTTCTGTGGTATAACACGATTGCAGCCATTTAACAATTAATCAAAGGCAATGACATACTTTGGAAGATATAATTTAGTTTTGCTTATCAGTTTACTTAGCAAGAGCAAATTCTCAGGCTCCTGAAAATGAAATATTGCAACTTAAAACGACAGAAATGTCTTGTTTTGATTTAGTAGAATTTGACTGCCTAAACACACTTTAAATAATTTATTTCCAGATGGCATTAAAAGCTATAAATGATTTCTTCTTTTCACTGGCAGTTTAAAACTGGTTTTGGCCTTCAGATTAATTAACTTGTATTTAATTAGTCATTATTTTTTCCAAGGGTTATGCTAAAAATAACAACTTTTTTTTTTCAGATACTATGTAGTATTGGTCTATATCATATAGTTGGTTTTGCGTTTTAATTGATTTTAGTTCACATTAAAAGCTATCACCACTATAAAATAAAAAATACTTTATGAAAATAATCTTATAACCTTACCATAAAAACTAAGGGCTTGATAAGTTTACCATTTTTCAATACTTTCACTATTTACAAAAAACAAAAATATATACAAAGCTCTTTCACAGTATGTAAGAAAGATCGCTAGATAAATAATTATATAGTACAAAACTACATTAATCCATTATTTTTATTCAAGTGCACATAACTAAGCAACATCTGTCTTAGAACTTGCTCCTACTGACTTTAACTTTGCAAAGTTAAGGTTTAGAAATAAAAAATGCATGACTATTATAGTACTAAAAGTATTCAGATTTAAATGAGAGTTTTTCCTCACTGTATGGCTTTGAAACAACAATCTTCATACTGTATATATTAGATAAAAGCAAAGGTTGCATAAGTCTCAGCCAACCTCCCACTTCTTTTTTTGGTCATTTTGTGCAAAATTGCTGAGGTCAAGGTATCAGGTACTGAAGTCCACACAGATCCACAAGAAAAATGCGACTGTATGCACTTCGGCAGAACCCAAACACCCACTGCAGTGAAAAAACAGCAGGAGGCCAGCTCTATTTGTGTAAGATTCTTGGATATTCTCAAAAGCTGAAGGATTTTACTTGTCCACTTTCTCCTATCGCAATTAGAATCATAGAATGGTTTGAGTTGGAAGGGACATTAAAGATCATTTAGTCCCAACCCTCCTGCCATGGGCAGGGATACCTTCCACTAGATCAGGTTGCTCAAAGCCTGATCCAACCTGGCCTCGAACACTTCCAGGGAATTATGGCAGTCCAGTCTGACAGGCCTCTTTCACACCCATTGCTCCCACTCTCTTGGGCTTACAGACTGCTTGGAATCCTGCCCATCCTCTCGTTACAAGACAAAGCCCAACACTGTAAAGTTCTACCAGCTAAACTTCCAAGAAACATAGAGGTACGTGGCACTGCTTGATGTCAGTGTTGCCAATGGTCTAAATATTTTTAAACTCTAAACTTTTAAAAGTTGTGCAAGTTTGATGGGCTTTGGGGGCTTTGTTTTTTTGGGGGTGTTTTGTTTTGGTTTTTTTTATTGTCCTCAAACTCACTGACTTCCAGGTGAAGAAAGAGGCATTTGATTCCCTTGACAGTTGACGCCTCACAGTCAAACCGTAGACAGAGCCTTGTACAGCAGCGACTACTGCTTTTCAGCTGCCGTTGGCCCAGTTACATAGCCTCCAAACAAAGAAAAAAGCCAAGTACTTGGAATTTATTTTTAAACTTGCTCACAACCAAACACAACTGCAAAATTCCACATCCACGTAAGAGAAGGCAAAGCTTCTGAATGCACTCAGAATTAACTTCCATCAGCTACAAATGCTGTTACTTTATACACACAATCAACTGTGGGGATAAAGCAAAGTCTAGGTTATTTAGGTGTTGCACAGCCAGGAGTCAAAAGGGTAGCATAAGTGTGTATTTCAGGGCTCCCACACTCACATTCCTATAATTATTAGTACTTAAAGAGTTTGCATTATTTTTCCCTTCAGCAACTCTTCTACTAAAAGAAGTGGATTTTTGCAAATGAGACACTGCTTGTCTTTCAGTCACAGCATAAAGCAGCCTAGGCAATAAATTCTTTCCTACCGTGTGCTTTGCAATTACAATTCCTCCCCAATATCATAACTCAACGCCATAATAAAAAATAATCAGTATTTATCTAGTGTCTGTGGATTAAAACTTTTCTTACACTGTTGAAGCGAAGCAGAAGTTAGCTGGTTTTAGAGGTTATGAAACCTACCCATACAAGGAGCAACAGATTTCTTTTCACTGTTCCACAGT
The DNA here is from genome assembly GCF_009769465.1 of Tauraco erythrolophus. NCBI lineage: Eukaryota > Metazoa > Chordata > Aves > Musophagiformes > Musophagidae > Tauraco > Tauraco erythrolophus. The sequence goes on along the minus strand of NC_141468.1, from coordinate 27,584,746 downwards.
AGCCCAGCATTCCAACTATGATGAGGAAACAGCACACTGCAATCATGACCGGATGGACCACAGGAAAGTAAGTCAAAATGACAGCCTCCTCCACCCTAAAACCAATCAGAAACATAATCAAAAAACCAGCATAATCGCACAAAAATGACAGAAGAAAAACGTAATATAGCCATTAAAATGAAAAGGGTGGATTAGCAGATGTGTTATTTCCAGTGCCTTACATGTTTCACAGAAATCTCTCCTATGTGGTTTTAAAGGCAAATGCTGCATTTGGGTACCAGAAAGTAATGCATCATCTGAAATCTCTCTAGGGCGAAAGCAATCTTCCCATCTTGCACTTGCACAGTATGCAGCACAATGAGGCCCTGTTTCATCACTAGGGCTCATAAGCACTGCTGTAATAAAAACTAACAGCATTCCTAAATCTTTGGACTGAATAAAGTATTCAAAACTAAAGAGTAATATAATATGGTTACATGTTGGCAAAGAGCCAAAAATTGATCCCTGTCAGAAGAGAAAGGCACAGGAATAAAACAAGACTGAACTCATATCTTTCCCCTTTCTCTAATTTGAGATGATGCCAGAAAAGGTTGTAAAAACACACCTTTCAACAAAACAATAATTAGCTCAAGTGAAGGCTTCTTAATTCTTGAAATCCTAATTAGGAAACTTGCCATACAGAATGAACGACATATACTGCAATCAATCACCCACACAGATTAATAGGTTTAAGGAAAGCTTTACCTCGTTTCTGCAGTTAAAGTGAGAACATTATTCAGGTAGTCTCTCATCCAAGCAGAAACACCTAACACGCTGATGGACATCAACTAAAAAGAAAAGATGAAGTTGTTTATCATGCGTTTAAAGAAACTTCAAGATCATTCGTAATTTAAGTAGAGGATCAATCATCAGTAACATCTTTCATGCATTCGTTCATCCGAACAGCTAACCATCCCTAAAACTGCTTCTGTATGCTTAGAGTTGGTTTGTTGCCCAAGTATTTAGAGAGCCCGTGATAGTTTCTTCCAGTATGGACAGTTAACGCCTGGAATAACTTCCCTTCCACCCAGCAGAGGTGATGCCAACGCTGGCTCAAGCCCCACCACTGCACAATGTACTACAGAAACAACAGGGAGGCTTTATGCTGCTAAAATCAGTGACTCTTTCAGGGCTCACAGGTGATATCCACCAGTTTGTATGAAATCATGAAGCCATCTTCAGGTACATAGCCAATGAAGAATAATCCGAAGCCACGTACAGGATACAAGAGTACTGATTCACTGACACGCAGGAGAGGAGATTTATCTGGGAGTCCAATTTAGAACATGATTCTCTTGCTTATTCAGATAAAGTCACACCATGAACACTATGCTTCAGTTTCCTGAACTGTAAAACAACAGTAAAACTCACTGCACTTCAATTGTAAACTTCAGATCACCGAAACATTTGGTATCTAACCTGCCAGGCACTTGAGAGGCACAAAGCCACTACGCCTTCACCAGGACTGCACCTACAGCAAGTAAACCCCTGAGACTGAACCTAGAATTGCCACCACCTCAGCAAACCTGGGTTTCTGTCACCTGATGCCATCGTGTACTCCAGCATGCCTGGGATCTATCCATAGAAGCGCTGGACTCTGATTTTCTTGAGAGCCAAACCTCAACAACGTGGTCAGAACATACCTGCTGCACCATGACAGCACTAGGTCTTCTGCTGCTGTGGCAGAGGTACTGCTAGAGGACAAGGCACTCTTCATGGCACTTGTCCATGTATTTTGCACTAGGTAATACAATTACAGTGGCTAGGTAAGTCAGTACGCCCTTCCTCCTGGAGGAGAGCTCACCTATCAGCAGCAGTCATCCCTCCCACCTTTGTGCATGCCCTCTGGCTCCAAGAGCACCGCATCTCCTCCTGCATGCACAGGATGGACAGAGCACTGTTCCCCAAACAGAAGGTGTGAGATGCAGCTATGAACTCCTTGAAGGAGAGGAGGGAACCACTAAGCTTTTCCTCAAAACGGAGCAAAGTTAAGGATACTAATGCCACTGCTTACTTCTCAAACTATTTCATGGAATTCAGCTGATTTATCACACCCAAAGGAGAATTCAGGAATATCAATCTCACCTGGGCACCTAAGTGTGAACTACAGCTCAGGGCCTGAACCTAGTAGGCTCAGGACCTCTGAAGCACCACTGTCTAGCTGAGGGAGGGAGACCAAAGCATGCTGGCTCTCCTGAATACTGCTGTCTTCATGCATTGTACAGGTGTACACCAGGAAAACTCAGCATTTTACTAACAGCTTCTTAAATTAGTGAGAAGTGCTCACTGTTGTCTTCAACAGCTCGCTTCCCACACGCCCTCACACCTCCTCAAAGTTGTTATGAAGAACAAGTCAACCCGTTCAAACCTAACACACATGAAAAGTCGCTCTGTGTCCTTACCGGCTCCTTTGCCTGCGGCACGCCCACAGCAGGCAACTTCTGCCTGTAAAATTTCACGAGAAGTCCCAGCAGCTACCCCGCAGCTTTCTCCTGCTTTTCAAAACTGATGCACAAAGTACAGGCACTGCCTTGGTTCTGGGTGATGCCAGCAAGAGCCCTGGGTGCTCGGCATGCTGCAAGCACAGTCCTGAAAGCCAGTGCAAGCTGCAAGTCTACCGCATGCACACATGGCCTTTACACTCCATGGGATCTATTTTGGCTGGTGGAACAGCAGGACTAAAGAGCGTTTTCTGTTGTGTTATTTGCAGCAAGGAAAAGAAGATGACTAGAATCTCCTCCTAGATAAACTTCTCGACAATGGCTACCTCCTTGGAAGAAAGCATCAGGTAAATACACCACACAAGCAATAAAAAATATGTTCCTAACACAAAGAGAGGTAAAGAAGACTACAAGCAGGCAGCCTACTTTCTTATGGTCAAAAAGCAACAGAAAACATTTTTAACCCTTCACACCTCCTACAAGACCTGCTGATACAGAGGAAAGCATTAGCTTTCACTTGCACTCTGTTTATAATAAAATATTTAAGATAAATTTGGTTACTTTGCTTTATAGCAGCGATGCTCAGGAGTGAGAAGTCCATCAAAACCACACTCCTCAGCAACTTTTAATAATAGCCAGATGGTCTGCTACAAAAACCACACCAGAAAAATATTCTTCCTCCCATACCAGACTGGTGGACTGCCTAGTCTCCGCTCTCTGTTAGGAACTCACAGGATGCACTCGTTTTCTTTTCACCTTCAGTATGTGGCAATACATTCCTGTACAGCAATGAAAGGAGGTGGATTCCTTGGAAGAATGCAAGCGATCACTTCTTCAGCAGAAAGAAGATTTGGCAGGCAAAAGAGTCATCACAAGGATATCGGAGCCTGCAGGTTATTCAGAGACAACTGGGAGATCATGAAGCAATCAGCTAAAAGGCAGAGGGGACAAAAAGGACCTCCCTAAAGACCAAAAGAAATTAGCCGAGTCCTGCCACCGAGAGGGTCATTCAGTCTGCTAGAAGAAAGGACTTGCCTACGAAGGCAAATGAGGAAGGAGAACTGCTCTGCCTGCCTAAGTTGAGTTTTCTCTATGTAGGTATGTATTTTGGCCCGTATAAAATCAGTGAGGGGAGAGTCTAGGCAGATACATCTCCAAGCTGTGGTCAACAGAAGGCTGTATGACTTCTACAGAAACACTTAATGACCGTATCATGGAACATAACTCCATTTTCACTTATGAACAGCAACTGGAAGAAAAGGACTGCTTCACTTCACCTAGGAAACATAACCTTCACCAATTACGTAAATATATGAACACTACTTCAATTCATAAGAACTCAGAAGAATTCATAAGCTCTCTATGAAAGGTCTCTCACTTCATTCAAAAAGTTTTTAGCTGTTTAGGTCCCCCTGGCTGTTCTCTTTCAATGTAAGTAGCTAACAGCCAATTACTACTGTTTCTTGCTGGATACAAATTACATGCAACAAAATTCCCCCTGTAATCCCTATGAGAGACAGGCTACAGCTCACCTGCTGACCTACCCTGTGCCCTGAATGATCTCACCATCATTAACTCCTTCAGGCATTAGTGACTTCTGCTACGCTTACCTTGCACATATGGTATCACCAGAAGAGCTAGCTCAGCATTACTCTAAAACTGTACACGCACAATGCCTTACTTCACTGCTGCACAGATGCTACACACAGATTACCTGTGCAACACTCTCCTGCCAACCAGACAAATTCCTTGGGAGGCACCTTTGGCATATTATTTTGAAGAAAGTCTATGATTATTCTGAATGACCTGAAAGCCAGAGTGCTATGACACACAGGATTCACGTCCATGAAAGTTAGTAACACTGTCAAACTGGGGCAGCATAAAGACATGGCTCAGAAAGAGAACAGGCGAACACCCAAGAAGCTCCTTTTGAAAGAAAGACGCCCATGGAAACGCAAACCGTGATAACTCAAAAAAAGCAATTCATCAACAGGTTGACTATGAAAGGTATGTTTTATGGCACATAACTCAGCAAGTTCTTGGTAGCTCTTCACTAGCAAAAGGAAGTGCTGGGAAAAAAGTCGTATCCCTTCTGATCAGCAAAAGCAACCCTCTGGGCAGGAACACCCTACAGGACAAAAAATGGATTTGCAACACCAGACTGCCCTGCAAAGTGACTGATGTTTAGTTAGTGACAAAAAGATTATCAAGCACTAACTCACATCCATCGATTGACTTGCTCAACTGCTCCATAGCCATAGGGGAATCACGACAAGAACAGGACACGCATGCCTGACCTCCATGGCTTCCTCCATATAACTCAACACATGTATGTGCTGCCCCGTAAAGCACGAAGCATCCTCAAGTGCCAGGAACAGTAACAACCTCCTCAAAAACCTTGGTGTGCATCCAAACCTACCAGCAAGGAACAGCAGTCACATTGCTGCAGTTCACTGCCACACGATTTTCAAAGAAACATGGGCAGGGGCAAGGTCCCCAATTACAGTTTTTCTCAGTTCATTTGGAGAATGGAAAAAAGGTGGCCTCAAAAAATAGGCAGCCCCTACTTCAGCCCTTGTTTTGTAACTAATTTAGATGTAAAATACAATTAGAAATCTGTATTAAGTAATAAGACGAGAGGATACAAGTTTATGAAAAATAAAACCACCAAGATAATTCTCACCACATTAGCAGTTACATCGTTTCACCAAAAAGTTTTCATTCAAACTTCTCTGATGACAGCCAGTCTGCTGTGCTGTAAACATAATATGACAGTAGGCAGTAAAACATGTTTATTTGTTGCAGCTGGCTGCACAAGTCACTATGGGTTTCATTCTGAACCATCACAATATGTTATACAGCCACCAACACTAAACTGAAGTTTACAAAACTGCCTGCTGTCATACTCTATTTTAAATATATTTTCACACTGATTAAACAAAGGTAATAAATTATATTTTTACATACGAGCAATAAGCAGATCACACAATAATATATAAAACTTCAAAACTAATTTGTAACATAAAGTTTTTAAAGCTACTAGAGCTTTCTCAGAAAACTGAATTACAACATCCAACGATGGACTCAAACTACTAGAAGTGGTCATTTCCAAGCATAGTTTAACTTGTCTTTGGAACTCTTACATAAATTATGCATCAAAACAAAAATATTAAACCATCTTTTATTCATTAAGTATATATTTTAAGTTCTTATTGTGACAGTCCTACTCACAATGTCTTTGAGGCCATACCTAAACTGTAAAATACATGTGTATTTTCAATTAATAAATGGACACGGATTTCTGTCTCTGAGGAAGCAAGACCAATTGCTGTCACTATTTGCACACCTGTTTTCATTCTCTCATCACTTTTTTTTCATTCAAACATTCTAACACCTTAATTTTTGTTGCTGTGCTCATATTTGAGAGAAGGGTTTTTTTCACTATTAAATCAGAGGAAAGATTAAAAGTATAACACACTTTTTATCTTTTTATTCTCACAGATGAGGTAAAAAACTTCAAGTCACGCTCTGGTACCCACACAAAATGCCAACTAGCAGCACTACAGAGCAACTCACTTTGCAGAAAAAGGTTTCCAGCTCCAAGGAAATTACTTCCAAGAAACAACAACATTCATCAGAATATGTACTTTAATTTTAGTAAAGAAATAAACCTTGAGAAATTTTTCCAGTTAAAATTGATTTGGGTAACCTGAGCTGTGACTTGCCAAAGTCGGGGGGTGGGGATGGTAAATCACTACAAGGTCATGAACAGAGCATGTTGCAATGCTTTCACAGGATTTTCACAATTAGGTTCAATATTCAGATCACTGAACAAACACAGATGACTCAGATCCCTGGACAAACAGACAACTACATTTTTTTGGGAGGGAGGAGCGTAAGGGCAGGGGAGAGCAGGACAAGAGGTCTTGTTTTTCTGTATTACCTGGCAAAAGCATTTAAATGTTTGCAGAAAGAAGAGTGACCTATAAAAAAAAAGAAATTCCCTTATTCCCCACTAATGCAACTTTTATTCCATGGACATGCCAACATTTAGTTTTAGCTAAGGCTCCTACACAGGGTTGTGCCTTGGTCCCCTCCCACTTGCAAACAGCTGAAGCATGTACTTATTTGCACTTCGAATCCTGTTCTGCTTGCACAGCTGCAACAGTGAGTTAACAACCTGCTCTGCGTTTGGCACGGGCTGGAACTTGTACACTTTGCAATACGGCAACTGCGGGAGCACAGACAGGCTGCTAACGGGTCCTGCAGCAGCACAGCATAAAGAACAAATACGAGCCCAAATATGCAAAGAGGTCGAGGTATAGTTCATCTACCAGCTGGTTCTTCCAAGTGTCAGACTCACGTATCAACCGGGTTGTGTAGCTTTAAAAGCTAAAAGAGATAAGAAAAGACATATATTTCTGCATCCATTCTCTCTGTGCCTACCTAGGCACTGAAGGACAGAAGCCAGAGAGTAGTGGTCAATGGGACAGAGTCCAGTTGGAGGCCTGTATCCAGTGGAGTCCCTCAAGGATCGGTACTGGGACCACTATTGTTCAACATATTCATCAATGACTTGGATGATGGAATAGAGTGCATGGTCAGCAAGTTTGCTGATAACACTAAACTGGGAGGAGTGACTGTCACACCTGAAGGCTGTGCTGCCATTCAGAGAGACCTGGACAGGCTGGAAAATTGGGCGGTGAGAAATTTAATGAAATACAACAAGGGCAAGTGTAGAGTCTTGCATCTGGGTAAGAACAACCCCATGTACCAGTACAAGTTGGGGACTGAACTGTTGGGGAACAGCACAGGGGAAAGGGACCTGGGAGTCCTGGTGGACAGCAGGATGACCATGAGCCAGCAATGTGCCCCTGTGGCCAAGAAGGCCAATGGCATCCTGGGGTGTATTAGAAGGGGTGTGGTTAGTAGGTCGAGAGGTTCTCCTCCCCCTCTACTCTGCCCTGGTGAATATTGTGTCCAGTTCTGGGCCCCTCAGTTCAAGAAGGACAAGGAACTGCTTGAGAGAGTCCAACGCAGGGCCACAAAGATGATTAAGGGAGTGGAGCACCTCCCTTATGAGGAAAGGCTGAGGGAGCTGGGTCTCTTTAGCTTGGAGAAGAGGAGACTGAGGGGGGACCTTATTAATGTTTATAAATATGTAAAGGGTGACTGTCATGAGGATGGAGCCAGGCTCTTCTCACTGGCATCCAACAAGGGGACAAGGGGAAATGGATATAAGCTGGAACATAGGAGGTTCTGCTTAAACATGAGGAAGAACTTCCTCACAGTAAGAGTAACAGAACACTGGAACAGGCTGCCCAGAGAGGTTGTGGAGTCTCCTTCTCTGGAGATGTTCAAAACCTGCCTGGACACGTTCTTGTGTGATCTAATTTAGGTGGTCCTGCTCCGGCAGGGGGATTGGACTAGATGATCCTTTGAGGTCCCTTCCAATCCCTAACATTCTGTGATTTCTTGTTAGGGCTCAATTTGTGGCACTTTTCCTAAAAGTCACCACCTCACTGTCAAAAGAGACCTTTTCCTTTCAGGAAGGCAGAGGCATGTGCTGCTAATCGCGAGTAATTTGCAGCAATGCTCAGAGCTCCAGGTACTGCATAAGCACACAGTCTGAAGTTCTTCCTTCCCCTTGAGCTATTGGCTCAAATCTAGTCAGCACAGCTTTGTACCTTCACCCTCAAGGTTGAAGGTGAGCTCCACACAGTTAATCGTGTGGATTACTCAAAAAATGTCCGTGGTTTCATTAATTTCTGAATGCCAATTAAGAAGTATATTCATGTCGTTTCTAACATTAGGGTGGGGTCTGGGTTTGTTTTTTCCTTTCCATCATCACATCAAGCCACTCTATTTTTCAGGACTGTTTTGCAGACACTTGTCTACCAATTCACTGTTGACAAGCCATGCAGGGTGAGCCATGTCACCTACGAAGACATGTGGGATAAAACATTATATAAAGTACATACAAAGTTAACTTGACTGAACTCTGCATTACTTTGTTAGGACATGATCTGGTCATGTAATGATGTTATATAAATATTGCCACTTAAAGACATCAAAAAGTAAGAGATTTCTCAAAGACCAGAATTAAAAGTATTTTTAGTCCTTTAAAACTCCTATAGCTTGCTCTGCCAAACGCATTCCTTTAAAAGACACTGTATTCCCACAGAGGCCAGTATATTTTCTTTACACGAGAATGCTAAGAAAACCAGGTTTCAATTACGCACATCTACACTGCAGTCTCTAAAAGCACAGCACATTAGCCTAGAATGAGCCCCACATTTACACTGCTACAGGTACCCCCACCAAGCAGCATTCATTTCAATGGATATTATCAGTCATTTAAATGCCTCAAAAATTTGACCCCAACTCCATTCATTCTAAGTATTTACAATACCACCAATGTGAGTGGAAGTTGGAAAGCAGCAGAAGCACCACCTCTATACAGAATCTGATTCCAGGGAAGGGAGGATAGACTGATTTTTTGCTCGTGTCACAGTAGATTTGAAAAATGAGGGAAAAAATTACAAGATGCAAGACATACATTTGAGGTTGAAAAAAGAAGGAAACACAATACCACTGCTTCCAACCACCTTAAGCGCTTCCTTGTACAACACTAATATTCCTTTGCTCTAAATTCTCAGGTGGTACACATAGCCAAAACTAGAAGATTTAAATGTGCGAAGTATTAAAAACAAAAGGAAACCTAACTGGAAGCTTACTCCTCTTTCATTTTATGTGATTTTTTTCTTTTCTGTTCACAAGCACAAGTTCAAGATAGAGGCAAAACAATTTCTACTCCCTGCCAGGAGGGTTTACTGATGCAATCACATAGTCTAAATTAGATAGTATTGCCATGTACGTGAAGGAAAGCTTAGGCACTGCTCAAGAGAAACAGCATATCCTCAGGCAGAAAAACCTCACAAGGTGAAGAATGTGGCAACATGGCTGGCTTGGCTCAAACATCCAGTGACACTATCAATCCTCAGTTAAGAGATCCTTATCACCTCTGACACAGTCATCTCCAACTTACAACCTTGATTTGCCCAAGTCACTATAGTACAGTCATCCTCGATTACAAGCGACACAACAGCAGCTGCTCCTCCGTTCTGCCTCATGCTCACCAGAAAAAAAGTAAAAAAAAAAAAAAAAAAAAGCAGCTGGCAGTTTTCTCAAGACTATGAGTGTTAAGTCTATATAGATTTTTTTTCCTGCATTTTAGGTGTATTTTGGGGTTTTTTTAAAATGAGAAAATTAGCAAAAATTTGTGTTGCTTTTATTTGCATCTACTATCATGACCTAGTTCACCAATCTTGACTATTTACAATTTTTTGAAAGAACACACGTGGCTGAGCTGCCAAGAAAAGTAAAACAGGCCTGTGCCTCTCAAAGCTATTGCTTTGCTTAATCCCTCATTAGCGTAAGCAGCCAGGAGACTGAATTTTTCCTGTACTCAGCACTGTTTTCTAGTTCCTGTGCTAGCACAACCCCTACAGGCTGCTGCCCTTGGATAATCCCCCGGGTTATGCCTGTGCCATTATGACAGCCCAGCCATGTTCTGCGACTGAAGGTCTCCCCGGCATAAACACTTGCCAAGGTGGTTTAACTGGGGAAGAGACCACAGCAAAGAACAGAAGAACAATGTCAACACAGCAAAATGTGGCGAGGAGGATTCCCAGGAGGGCAAGTTATACAGTGTTCAAAATGAACAAAGATGAAGATGTTATATATATGACCGTTACTGAACGGGAACAGTGTCAGGAGCTTGCCGATATAGAAAAGCCCCACCAGAAGGAATAACCCTCTAGTCTCAAACTGCGTAAAATGTGTTTGTAGAGCCATCAAAATTATATTTCTCCAAGTCCTGACACACAAGCTATCTAGAGACAATAAAGACCAGTACTGCCACAAAGAATAGAAAATTAGGAAGCAGTAAGAGTATGTCTTCTTCTCAAGCATCAAGAGAATCTGCTTAGTCAAGCACTAAGTCTTGACTACAAATTATGCATTTTTGGACATCCCCTCTTCTTAGCAGGCTGTCCAGAATGTAATATACTGCAAATAGCAATGTTAAAGACGAGACGCCTGAAGAAATTAAGTTAGGTCTCTCAGTTTCATAAATTACTTTAAGAAGTAATGCTCATTTATGCACAAGGATCACAGAAGAACAAAACCAAATGCCAACTGCAGGATTTAGTCTAAAGGATATTCTTTGTCCATGGCACTGACAAAAAAAACCCTGTGAAACCAGAAGACTGAGGAGCTCCTGAAACTGCAACTCCTGTCACTTTGAAAGAGATATCTTGCAGCCAGATGCATGATTCAATTGACCTTGGAAACAGCTTCCAGAAGGGTATCAGGTCTATTACCACAGTCAGTCACTTAATCAAGAACAATTAGAGCACTGACAACAGGTTTATTCCCACCTCAGAAAAAAACACCTTTCAAGATCTGCCGCAAGTGGCAGCTCCGATCCATTCACATCCACAAAACCAAGGTTTTTCTGGAGCAGCAAAGGGAATATATTTATTGTTCCATTTTCAAAACAGGATGAACCACTAAAACAGAGTCTTGGGCTTCCAGTGATTGCTTATGAGTTATTTACAGCTAAGCAGTCTTCAGGCCAAAAATGACAAAAAGAAAAGCGAAACAAATAACATTGCCTGCCTCCCTCTCACACACACACAGGTACATCGCCCTGTCTACCATTCTACACCACAGCTCATCAGCTGAGCCCAGTAAAAAAAGGTTCTTTCTTTCCAAAGAGCAGGCAGCTGTACACTTACAAGCAATGCTTTGGAGACAGTATAAGGATTGCAGCAGAGTGACTGATAAAAGTTCTCCCACTTCTCTGCTTCTGTAGGCTCTGACAGTAACTGAATTATGAAGACACCAGTGTGTTGCAGCAACCATTCACATCTTAAGTTTTTCAGCAAGACTGATGGCCAGATTAGCTACCTGTGTTATGCGTAACATCTTCTTAAGGAGCTTCATGTGCACTAGTCTGCCATCACCAGGCTGGCAATGACAGATGCTGGAGTCCCATCGTACACATGCTGGGACAGTTATACGCACGACACACTTGAAGTTTACATTAGATGTTCCCTTCTAACAGGTCGACAATCTGGTTGTACCAGACAGTGACGACTGGCTCTTGCACAGTTTTTGCGAGGCCTTCAAAAGCTTCAATCTCTAGCTTGGAGGAGAAGGCAATCCTTTTTGCACAACATGTGGTTAGACCTACCACTGGACACCACCACAGTGAAACAGGGGGAGAAAGTCACCCTATTCCAGCCAGAACCCTCAATCAAACCATGATTTTACTGTTTGCACATCTTCACTGTTTGTAGCCAAACACTGATAACTGACACAGCAACTGGGCACGTTATCAACAGACTTGAAGCCACTTGGAGGCAACAGTCCTTGGGAGGGAGGGAGGGAGTAAAACGCTCCCAGATCGGGCTGGAAGGGAATGACATGTATGCATCCCAAATCGGGAGGTCTGTACAGACCCTGGAGTCGTGCATCACTCTCATCTTTACCCACTGGGACAGATCTCACCGTGCTCAGGATGCAGGAGGAACACGGCTGCCCATTTTCAAGGGGCTGATCTACTCTAAACTTCCTGACATCCAGCCCATAACCTGCAGTGGTATTTATCACTGTGAGCACTAACACAAGCGACAGGCAAGCTAAAGCTTTCCAAAGAGAAGGAAGAGCAGCAGCAAGGGGAAACCACAGCCCCATCGCCACACCAGTGGGTACACACCTGCTGCCAGGGGAACTTTTCACAACAGAACTCTGCCCCAGGGGTCATGCTCTGACACTCACAAAAGGCAGCAGCAAAACTCTCTCTGAGCCCAACAGGACAAAATTCAGGTTCTGTCAGAGGAGGAGAAATGGCCGATTTCACTACAAGCAGCTTGTAGCGGATTGGTATTTAGCTGTTAAATACACATCTGAACAGAACCAGATAGGAAGCAGAAGGAGGTTTTTACATACACATTCCTCCGAAAAAGTCTGATGGAACTGCAATGCGTTTCACTACTTACCCACTACACATCCTACTTCTTAACACACAATTCCGGCAGACTTGGGGTTTTTTGCTTATTTGTTTATTTGCTTTGAATGAAACCATTGCATTCATCTGCTTTGTAAAATGCAGAGAACTCCAAATGGACTGGACAATTTTTCATTTGAGCTCAAACAACTTTACTTTTATATACATTATGGAAGACAGCTTTAATTCTAAGCCACATCTGTGGTGCAAGTCATCTGCTATACTGGCATTTATTATTTAATTACATATTCACATCCTGCAGCACGGTACAGATTTCACATAGCTGCTTGGGTGTAACTTCTAGTGTCCTGGCCTCAGCAAGGAAGATTAATTACAGACATTTTTTATATTTTGGAGACAAGCATAAGAAGTTACCATTTTCTTCCCTAGGACTTGTGATACCACAACAAACTCCAAAGATCCTTCTTCCCATAAGAAAACCACCACACTTTCTAGTTAAGGGCGATCTGAGATATCATTATTTAAAGGGCAACAAAATCTAAAGAATGAGAAATTATTTCTAGCCATGAATGCTTTAAACCAAATCTAGACGTGAATTAAGAATGGACAAAATTAACAGCAGCACTGCATTACTGTTGTAGTTAGTGCTGTTTCACTGCCAAGCTCAAAGGTGCTGTGTAGCTCCACACCTGAGGTCCACAACAGAAAAACACATGAACAAACCAATGAAAAGTAGGAAGGAGAAATCTGACATGAAAAGGAACTCAGAATTTGAGCAAAGAGGGCAGACATATTTGAATCTCCCAGGTGAGAACTTGATCTCCCTAGAGAGGAACTGCAACACAATGCAGTAGTCCCCTCCAAAGATAAGGGCAGGCTTTCCTACACAAAACAAGCATCTCGAGACTGAGAAATGAAGCATTTGGCTCCAGCATCAAGGCCCTCATCACCACGCAACAGATGAACTGACACAGCGTGAGCATATAACCTCATGTGTAACCTGGGTACCACCTAAACGGCTGCTTCGACTATAAAAGCTGTCACTGAGTACTAAATCTGATGGGACACAGCAGGCAACACCCATGGAGGGCAAGGGAAAATTTAACAGGACAAAGAGCGGTTAGTTAAGGTGTGAATGGGAACCAATGAGGAAAGCTCAAGGCAGGAATCGTGGAAACCAGATGAAAACAACCAACAGCAGGACAGGACGTTTTCAACCATGTGGATGTCTGTTCACTCAACTCTAACAGCATAGGTGTAAAAATGTGAAGTTGAACTCAGGTTAGCTGAACACAGGCAACCTTCATCTTAAAAGAAAATATAGGTTTTTAGATTTTGTACCGCATCCAATGGAAACCATGTATGACGTGAGAAACAATTACACATCCTTTTTTTAAAAAAAGATTTCCTCATCTCCTATTAAAGGACTTTATTCCTATATGCACTACAGAAATAACTTATTTTTCACCTCTGTTAAATCCAATATACAAAGCTGTGTACTTTCACCATATTTTCAAATCACTTACATTATATAGAAAGTACTTTATCTCAATTCTGATGTCACATTTTGCTCTTTCACTCTCTTACTCTTACCCAGCACAAATCTCAACTACACAGGTACAGCAGACTTCCTTTGGTGCAAGTGAGTGAGGACTCTGAGCAATCTTCATCATGCTGTTTGTCCAGAGCTGGGAAAGTTTACGAGCAAGTGCTGAACACACCCACTTATGCTGGAGAGCGAGAAACCCTGCTGCTACAAATACAGCTCCGACTGAAATGCTGAAAACACGACAGTTAGGATCTAGCCACTGAAAGCATAAAAGAGACTCCAGTAAGACCTTTGCAGTGCAGCTGACTGCTCAGATACCTGTAAGAGCCTGGAGTTCAGCTTGGGTCAGAGGATGCTCTGAAACTCCTCCAGTCAGGAAAAGACAGCACCCGTGAATATTTCCCTCTCTACGTATTAAAGGTGCACAAATTCACACGTGTATTTATAACACTAGGTTAATACCAAATCTAATTTTACTTCCAACGAGTTTCCAAAGGTTTTTTTTGTTTGTTTTTTTTGTGGTTTTTTTTAAGCGATCGGTACTCCCTGATGGGAACTGCCCGGCATGGGGCGCACATCAAGGACACCAAGGCAGGCACTTCTACCCCTCCGCCAGCGGTCGGAGCCGGCCGTGCCCACCGGGCCCCCGGCGCCCTCCTTGCCACCCGCGCCGCCAGGTCGCCGCCTGCTCGGGCGGCGGCAGCGGGAGCCCGGCCCGGCCCGCGTCGCTCCACTCACCCAGAAGAGGAGGTTGAGGGCGTAGAGCAGGCAGCGCAGGCACTTCACCGAGTCCTCCCTGGCCATGGCGAGCCCTTCGGGGAGACAGCCCCATTCTCTCACCACATTCTCCCTCCCGAGGCCGGGCCGCCGGCGCCCTGCAGGGGAAGAGGCGGAGAGGGGCCGGGCGAGTCCTCAATGCCGAAGAACCAGCGCGCAGGTGGAGGCGGCGGAGCCGAGCCGAGCCGAGCGGCGACGCGGCCGTGGACCCGCCGCGCCCCGCGGGTACCCCCGCAGCGCCCACCGGTCGCCCACCCCCGGCAGCCTCCCTTCTCCTCCCGCCCCGCCCGGAGATACCGATAGACGGGTTTTTTTTTTTAACAAAAATAATAAAACTGTGGAAAGAGGAGAAGCCGCGGGCTGCCCTGGGAGCCGAGGGGGGCTGAGGGCAGCAGGGAGCGCGGCAGAGGCGCCGGCCGCCTTCCCCGTCCGGGAGGGACGCGCTGCCCCGGGGAGCGCGGCCGGGGGACAGCGGCCACTTACCGCCCGGGCGCCCCCCTCACTCACTTGCTCCGGCGAGGACTCATCGGGACAGGGAGGGGCAGCGCAGCGCGAAGCCGCGGCGCCCATGCCCGGTGGTGCGGGCGCTGCCTCCCGCCGGCGGGGCGCTGAGGGGAAGGTCCCGGCGGCGGTTCCCGGGTCCCGCCGCCCCCGCCCGCGGCGCTCCGGCCAGCCCCGCGGCAGCCAGCGGCACCCACACCGCCGCGCATGCGCCGCCGCTCGCTCCCGCGGACCGGCCGGTCCTAGCGCCGCCGCCTTCGCCGCGCTTCCCGCCCCGTCAGGGCCCCGCGGCGTGAGGAAGGCCCTGCGGGGCTTGAGCCGCTGACGGACGGGAGCGGGGAAGCGGCGGCGTTTCCAAAGCCTGCTGGCTGTGGACACGTACCTGCGAGGCCGAGTGGAAATGACAGCTCGGGGCGTGCCTGAACTTCGGTGGGAAAGAGCGCGGGATTGCTTCAGGGGAGCTGCGCCCGCCTGGTTTTGGCTCTTGACCTCCGGGTAGAGCTCGGAGGGGGCATCCGCCCAGATGCTTTCCCCGCTGACAGACACGCTCAAACCCCCACTTATGGCAAAGCTCGGGGGTTGGGTTGGTTTTGTCCTTCAGGGGAGGCGTTAAGCCATGGGCTCAGACGAGCAGAAATACACGAAACCTGTGCGTTTCCGGTGGCGTGTTGGCCCAGAGCGGCGAGTACCTCACACGCACAAAACATGGGGTGTTTTTGGCAAGATTTCACAGGCGTTTCACAAGGTTTCAGCGCCGTTGCGTTGGAAATTAAACCCTACTGACAGAGAACCCAAATCTGGTCTTTTGGCAGCCCAGCGCCTGTTCCTCACCACTAAGCCGCAAATTCAGAAGTGCGACCATATTGGATATCAGTAATTCCAGAAACGGGCAAAATTTGCAGTTATTATTTAGACAAAACAGCCATTGATTTGCCCCATACTGTGCATAGCACTTACAGATGCCACAACTAAGCTGAAAAAGTCATCCTGTCTCTGAAATGTGTTAGTGTGTACATACAATGACGAGGGTGGTGAAGTCCTTCTGCTGTCAGTATCACTTCCATGTATATCTCTCTCCATATTTAAAAAGGAAAACTTATAGTTTAAAATGTAGGGTTACATGCAGATTAGCAAAGAATTTTCCATGACTACTATTAAAGGTGTTGCAGTGCCACCGTCACAAAAATTAGAAGAAAATACACTGAAAAATGTTTCTAAACTAGAAGAGGAAAATCGTCTTCAGGAGGTGTTATATAAAGACTGTTTTAACAACTGCTAGTAAAAGCTGAGAAAGAGGAAAAAGGATGTAAAAGATGAAATCTAGCTCTTGTGAGGCCAAAAAAAAGTCTATTTCTTGAAGCACTAGAAACAATGACTTGAAAAAACACACGAACTCCAGATATTCAAATGTTTATCACTGAGGCTGTTGGTGGGATCTCACTTCAGCTTTAATTCCCACAATTTTGTGCCATTAGTAACGAATCAGGACAGAAAAATACACTCTTGAGGTGTATTTCTCTCTCCTTAAAAAGAAAGTAAAATGGATATCAATGGACATAAAATCCCATGCAACAGGGATTTAATGCCAAATTTATAGAAGTGAAAATGGTAGTAAAGTTGACAGTATTCAGTGTTGCAGAAACGTGTGTGAAGATTTTCTTCCTTGAAATTTGGTAAGCTTTAACTGCTGTTTTGATCCTCTTTTCTGGAATGAAGAGCCCCTCCAGGAAGTGTAGTATGACACATTTCTGATCTTCAGTGAATATTGCTAATTCCATACCTAAATAAGGCGAACTGAACTAAGACAGATACTGTTAAAAGGTGACATTGTACATTCATTGTGCTATTTACATACCATTCATTCCTCTTATTACTGAAGATTTCACATGAACACAGTCAGCGAGACAGATCTTGAACAGGTACAGTATTTTTGGTGAACCCATGCCAGTTTACAAAAATAGTGTCAATTTGCAACTGAGGTCCAGCCTTGGCTGAGGGCAATACAGTCTTTTATAAACCAATTTAAAAATGACTGAGGTGTGTTTGTATTTTTGATTGTTCCTTGGGAGAGAACAAATTACCTGAGCAAGGTTTTATAAAAAAATGCACTACAAAAATATTCGATTATCTTACTCTCAGTGATTTTTCTTTAAACATACCTAAAATAGCAAACGAGAAGTTCTCTTCCTTGTTTAAGGTATTTTTTTGGCTTAGAACTGAACTATTCCTAGTGCATAAGAAATTTGAGGAGAGGAAAAAGAAAACCAGTCTTTTAGACCTCTTGTTAAAAATCCTACTAAAATTGACATTTCAAGATTTTATTTCCATTCTTTGAGGTCTTTGGTCATAAGATGCTCTCAGACTAATTTTTAAAAATTTTGTTACAATAACTCCATCACAAACATAAAGATGATCCCCTAGTTGGTCAAAGAATTTTTCTGTTCTTTTGCTGTTAGATAAATCATTTGTCCAGAAGAGATTTTGCTCGAAACCAGGTTCTATTTATGAATGTCTGCCAAACACTACAGGGTCCAGAGGAAGGTCCCTTTGGAATACTGCTTTCTACCAGGCTGTGAAATTTCCATGATGTCAACACTGGGAAAGAAACACACAGAAAGTTCTCATGCATTCAAAACAGTAACTAAACTGGAAATATTAGCTGATCACCCAAAAAAAATCAGGGAAGCTACTATGCTGCTTCAGTACATGCTTCTTTGTTTTCCTTTAAAATAAATACTTAAGCTTTTATTTAGGGCAAGACAAGAGGATGTTTTTTACAAACAGAAGTCTAATGGCAAAGCTCTTCATATTTTTTTTTGAATAAGAATGTGCTGTCAGCAAGTAATGCTTCTTTAATGTGTAGCACAGAGACTTATAAGCATGGAAACCACTGAAGCCTTCTAGATTGTTTTCTTGGATTCTCCAGTGTCTAATAAACTACAAATTGTGAAGCTTTTTCCTATGACAGGGCATCCACAATAGCTTTCTAATATGAATTCTGTAGGGTTAAATAAAGTGTTCATGATGCAGGCTTTCCATCAGTGGCAGAGGAGGGGAATGGAAATACCAATAACTCCAGTAATCTTTCCTCTGATTAACTACCTGTTTTAATTTGATACACAGAAACTTAATATCTGTAAGCTAGCTTCTCTTTGTCAAATGTGCTTGAAATTGGCCAGCAGGTTCAAAAGCTGTTGGAAGAGTGTGGATTGACAGACATACATCTGTGTGAATACTACAGTATGATCTCATAAGCCCTTCTTCATCAGGAAACCCGACTAAAAGAGGAGTAGATATTAAAGACACCCATCCAGCACATAGCTGCAAGTGTCTTTAATTTAAACTACATGAGTAGCCCGATCAAGTGGAATAGCATTAGGCATGCATGTAAATTTATAGGTGGTAATTGCCTGATACTCGATGGCAGGAAACTGTATCACTGAAAAAGCAATGAGTTAAAGTAATGTCTTTTTATACGCTACCATAGCATTTAAAATTAGCGAGGTGAGTACTGAGGGGAGGAACATACATGTGGATGTGCTTTGACACATACTCGTTTAATTCTTATGTGATATCATTAAGTTTAGGCTGCTCCAATGAGCAAATTGTTCAGGCACAAATTTATTTTCGAGATAGTGAATATGTAAATAGCCAACGCTGACCTCTGCGGATGGATTTCTGAAGCTAGCTGGTGCCTTGTCTGTGTCCCCGGTAGGCATCTCACCACTTGCTCTTGTTTTATCAGTGTGTTACTTGGTTGTAATGGTATTCTGTGCTTTAGTCCTGTATGCTTAGCTTAACTCTTTCTCAGCATTGCTCCAGGTCTGCCTGCTCCTTAGCTTAGACTCAGACTTCCTTAGTTTCCTTCCCTTTTCCTCCTTGAGCCACTTACTCTAGAGCCCTTCTGTCCATGTTTCCCTTTTTCTGCTCTGCGCTTTGTACAGTGTTCAACTTCTCTGGAGTCTGGTTTGCCTTTTTTCTTTTTAAGCCTGGGTCTTGCCTGGTCCTCAGCACTGGTTATGACCGTCTGCCCAATCAATATCCCTCCCTAATGACAGCATTAATGTTGAGGGCAGGATGGAGGTTTGTTTAAGAACAAAATTTTCAGAGACACAAATATCCATCTATAAAACTGAAGGTGTACTAGTTGGCTCAGGAATAACCTGTCTGGTGAATGCATGTTTGTAACAGGACCCAGCATTGCTCAAGACCATGAGATAAAATTGCCCTTCATTCCTTTGAAATAAAGACGTCAAAAGACACCAGCTTCTTCCAGTTTCTAAAGTTTGGTGTTACTTGAACATGAAAACAACTGTCTGGAATAAGATAGCACTTGAAATAAATAAAATACAAAAGATTAAGTGATTCAAGTCATAAACTTGAAAACACTCTGGCTTAATGGACTCTTGTAAATGGACTTGCCTGCTTCCTAGTTCAGGAACTTTCCATGACTCCCTGAATTGAAATTACACTTCATTATTTTCTGCAACTCTCTGATAAATTTCAGAGGCTTTGCTGCAGATCTGCTCTCCTCTCCCCTCAACAATCCCTCAATTTGAGCCCAAGATGGATAAATCCCTGAGCAATGTTGTCTGACCTCACAGTTGGTCCCTTCCAACCTGAGTTACCCTGTAAGCCGGTGTCTCCTTTCCTGGCCATCAATGTCCCTCTAGAAGCTCCTCTGGGTCATCCTTTGGCTGCAGAGCGATCTCCTCTTTCTTCCTTAAGTAGAGGACAGCAGCAGCAGCAGTAACAAGGCAAACAGCCTTCCTCTTCACAGCCAGCAAAACTCTCCTTAACAAAACACACGATACGTGATTCATACACAGTACATTCTGAGCAAACAACCAGAGTTATAACATCCATCACAATGTGTTTTGGTGTTTCTCTGTGAAGATGAATATGGATATAAGTACGGAAAAGCATGGATTCTTCAAAGTCAGGGCATGTGGAACAAGAAAAAAAATGGAGCAAAGCAATAATACACATTAAAAATAAGAGACTAATGAACCATATAGCAGCTGGAAAAATGAAAAATTAGAAGATTCAAATTTACTCTTAATACTAAGTTAAAAAGAACAACTCATGTTTTTCAATGTTTATTTATTTTTTTTTTAAAAAGCATAAAAATGCATAAAAATCTGCATGTCAAACGAACAATGTGAGATTCACATTCAGCTGGAAAAATATGTCCTTGATATCAAAATTAATATGTTAGGAATAACAAAAACAATGCGTCTGATAATCAGAAACAGATGAATCTGGCTCTGTGTTTTCTAGGTCAACAGTCTTGAGATGCGCTACACAAGCCAGGAGATGAGAATCCTTAGTAGGTGTGCACACATCTACTCATTAGGAGTTAACTCCCTGTTAGGACAGTCTGGAAATCCCATCCATTCCAGAAAATACACACAGCCAGTTAGAGATGGAAGGTTGCTACCATAATTGCTAAAAGTACTTAAGCAGAAACTACAACTGTGAGTTTCTTAGAAGCCAGTAAGAAAATGTGATGTGGTCAGTGAGCCTTGTGTCATAGAGCTCGGGAGAAAGAATACTTTATGGATTTAAAAGAGCAGTGCTCTTTAAAGTGACTCCCAAAGTGAGTCCAGCTAGGGGACTGAAAAATACAGAGTTGGATTGTTTTATCCTTGCCATAGAAAGAATTTGTTTGCTGTTTATCCTAGGGGGGCACTTCCCAGTGCCTGTTCTTCCTTGTCTTATTCACCTCTCCGTAAATACAGGTTTCAGTTCAACATCAAGATATTGCCTGCACGGCGTTCAGCATTTGTAACCGCTTCAGAAACAAGGAAAGGCACAGTGATCTTCAGAATCCTGTTTATTATAGCCCACACTTCCTTTTCAGGCACAACAGGGGATTTCACACGAGCAAAGAGCAGTTTCTAGTATCTGTGATGTGCCGGTAGCGCTGTTAGTTATCAAGGTTGCATGACATTTCTTATCATAAAGCCCCGGTGCCATAGGGAAATACAAGGCAGATCTCACCACTAGACAGTAGCTGCTTTGGAGAACTAGAGTCAGTTTCCACTGCAGAGTTTCTGTGTGGCAAGTTCCTTCGATCACATTTTTCCCAGGTGGTTATTTTGCTCTCTGTTTTCGTTGTCCAGCTTGAGATCTCACGGATCGATTTGCAGAAATGTTTAAACATTCACAACGGTGTCTGAAGCTACTGGGAACTGCCCTGTGAAAATATGAAATGTTACCCGTTGTGAACTCCTCACATGCATCAGCCTGAATTCTCAGATACTCGTGTCGTACAGCCTAAGTTTCCCAGCTGTAGGGTGGAGATGTTGAAACTCCTTTCTTTCAGGGCAAGTATTGTGGAGAGGAATGTTTGTGAAACATGTATGTGCTATCACTGAACAGGTGAGCAGGAAGTGTAGGGCTGCCCGCACAGCTGAGACTCAGTAGTGGAAAGTAAATAGACCACACGCTGGATGATGCTAAAAGAATACACTAAAAAGCTCATTCTTTGCACACAATGAAGCAAGGGTCAAGAGGAAAAATGCGTACGATTGTATAACTAAAGCCGGCATCATAATTTAATAAGGGATTAAAGATTCACAGGCATCTTTAGCTCTGACACTTTCTTATTTTTCAACGTTTGATAATTTATCTCTTAGGGCAGTTTTTCTTTGGGGAGGTCAGGTGAGTACGAAATAGGTTTCCAGAAGAGATTCCCTTGCTAGCTAAGGTGAACGTGCTGCTCTGCACATAGTTGCTCTGCTGTACAGAGTTGCTGTCACACCCTGTTGTTCCATCTAATTACACATACCCTTATGTGATTATCTTCTGTAATAGAGGTCCAAGGTCTAAAACGTGTGACAATCAGAGATCAACTCTGATTAAGAATTAGCAGAGAACTTACTAGAGGTGATGAAGCAAAATCTGATGTTGCAAAGCACTAGAAGAGCACTTAAGTAATCATCAATCTCCTTGTGGCCTTAAAGGGAGGGAAGAAGTATTCTCCATCTTCTCATTTGTTTTCACCTTCTTCCTTTTTCTCCTTATCCTTCTTTTTATCTCTACTCTTTTCTTTCTCCTCTTCTAAATATCCTCTGCAGCTAACCTCTTCTTCCTCCTAAGTTTCCATCCCTTGTCCAGTTTCTTCTCTGCATTGAGATTGTCATTCGGGAGACATATAAAGAAGCGTCTGAGGTGACAGCTGTGTCTGGATCACTTACACCAAAGCCTTCTGATGACAAAGCCTGGAGCTATGATGCATGAGGTTCCTTAACACAAGTGATGTTCTCTGCTCCTTGGGTCTGAAAGCCCCCCTGGCTGGATCACAGTTCCTATGAAAATTGCTGCTCAAACTGTTTATTGGAGGCTTGAGTGAGATGCAGGAGAAAGCAGGACACAGAAATGAGAGAGATGAGTGGAAATGCAAAGACATTAAGAACAGTTAAGATAAAAGAGCATGCACAAATCTGGAGAATGATGGAAGGATGTTGAGGCCTGAAAAAGAAAACAAGGGATATGAAGACATCTGAACTATATATTACTTTGCTATTATGATAAAGCCTGGCAGGATGTGTGGAGTGAAGATGCTTTAAACTAAAGCTCTCCAGAGAAGGAAAGAACAGTTATCTGGCTGCAGGTTTCTTCATTCTAATAAAGTTCTTTTTCCATGTTAGAAGACACAGATTTTTACTGTGACTTTTTAACTCTGACGTGTGATAATTAGATCTGTATTGGACAAATGTACATGGCTGCCAAGATACTTATCTAAACAGAAAAAATATAGAAGGCATGGAAAGTCTTTATAAGAAGCATGCTTCTCAAAGCCTCATTTATTTTACTGAATATCTGGAATTGTCAAGTGGCAAGTTTTAATTGCTTTGAACTTAATGTGCGGAAGAGGTGAACATATTTATGTATGTCAGCCAAAACTGTTTTTCTCCCCAGAATGACCGAGACCAGAGTTACCACTATATTTTCCCTTCACATTGCAATGGGTCTTGCATTTCTGCAATATGAAGGATTCTCCAGATGAGAAAATAGGCTAATATCACCAGAGTCAGCAAGTAACTAGCTTTCATTAGTTGGAATCAGAAATGATCTTTCATTTCAGGATGACTGTGATTTCCTCACCATTTTTTCCTACTTCCTGTATATTATCTGAAATAAGTTGTTTGTGCCCTAAATCTGAGCCATCTCTGTGCTAGTTTTCTGTAGATAGTACTCAGCATAGGCTCTGATTTTTCCTTGG
Source organism: Tauraco erythrolophus (assembly GCF_009769465.1). Taxonomy (NCBI): domain Eukaryota; kingdom Metazoa; phylum Chordata; class Aves; order Musophagiformes; family Musophagidae; genus Tauraco; species Tauraco erythrolophus. The sequence continues at coordinate 27,561,173 of NC_141468.1, read as the reverse complement.
AGCCTCTATAAGCTTGCTGCAAAACAAACCGCAATACTTCATAAATATATACAGCAGAATCATTGTACAGCTTCCTCCGAACACAAAACCTCATTATTTTCACAAGTACTTGTAATTCTCAAGTATTTTGAATTTTAAGCTGGCAGATGAGAATGCATGGCATTTATTTCTTAAAATTCCACCATGAAGAGTCTCTTTATAATATCTTTCATGAATGTAGCCCATTTTTCAAGTGGGTGAATTGGCTGCTCGTCATGTAAACAATGTGTTATTGAAATGTTGATGCATTACTCCCGTGGACCAAATCCCCTGGGGAGGGAGGGCGCGGGATTTTTGATGCAGACATAAGGACGCAGAACTGGACTGCCACTCAGTGGTGCTGGAGATCATCAGTTCTCATGCCACTGCCCATTGCCACTGACCATGGCTGAACACAGCTACATCATCAACTAGATAAGATAAACTGGGCACAAACAGGGGTGCAGAAATGCTGTACAATTTTAGTATAACATCCTAGCAATGCCAGAGTGATTATGAATAGACTTTGTAAAGGATTCTGAAAAATGCAGTAGAAACTGAAATACCATGAAGATCAATTTTGTCTGACAGTGAAACACCATTATTAAAGAGAATTGTCTGCTCTGATCTATCACATCGGTGACTTGGACACTTAGCCACTGTCATTCGTCCATGATTTTCCATGGAAGGTGTTAAAATGACATTGCAGTCCTGATGGATTGTTTATCAAAGAGCTCTTACTTCAGTACTACAGCATTGGGATGCTTTCGATAGCTATGACATGCCTTAGTTTAAATCGTCTTCTCTGTTTGCATCACGCTGGTATGTATCAACTCTTCTTTTTCAAGATCAAAGGATATCTTACTGCATGTCAGAAACTCATTAAATCTATATTTGTAAATAAAGCATTTGTTGCACAGCACCAGGTGTCCTTGAACCACTACAATGAACAGCTCTGCAGGACGTGCACTAAACGTACTCAAGGCTCCCCTGAATGATGAAAATGTGACTTGTCTGTTAAGTGTCCTGGGAACAACTTGTTATGGCCTATAAAGCAGTTGAAAAAGTGCACACAATGGTATTTCCAGAACTGAAATACAAATCTAATTAGACTCCCATCAAATGGCTTATTTGAGACTGAAAAATTGCTGGACTGATTACAAAGTTTGCTTTATAGATAGATAGGGTAGTTTCATGGCCATGCTTCTCATTGTGTATGAACTACTTCTTTATGTACTTCATTGTACAGATATTAATTGCTTTGGCTTTTATGTAATATATGTCTATATTGCTGCTACTTTTGCAAATGAGACCTGCCTCAGGTCACCTTTTTAGCCTGCAATTTCCATTTTTGTCTTTCTTTTTTTTTTAATGAATGAAAAATAAGTCAATCTGTTTTCTAAGTTAGAATTCATTTTCAGCAGCTAAATACACAGCCTGGTATTCATGCTTCATAATTATTGGAAAACATTTAATTCGATCCAGTAAGACTTTAAAAATGGAAGCAGAACGAATTATACACACAGCAGTATTTTATACACAAAACTGATTAAACTAAAATACTAATACTCCTTCTGGGGACACTTCTAGGGACATCTTACACTTGTAAGGAGTTACCGGATCTGGGAAATGAGTGAAAAGTACTTTTGTCTGTCACATCATGACAACAGCTTCTTGGTACTGATGCTTGGTACGAGCCACAGTCTTGTACTGCACACAGCTCCTGGGCAGCAAGGGCACGCTTTCCTCCTTCACCAGTTTCTGGTACTTGGGACAGCAGTTTTCATTGCAGAAGGTTCAACTGTGATTTCATAAAAAATTCTCGACAGCCTATAAAATCCCTGTCCTAACTAATAACAAACTATGACAATGAAATTTTCATGCATTTCATCATTTTTATTGATACAGCCATATCAACTAACGAGTCCACACCCATGTCAACATCTAATACCAGATGTTAGGTTTGATTTTTAAAGAAGCCAAGAGAAGGACAGAACATTTTCTTGAGAGGGGAAAGATGCACTGGCAACAAATTTTGAGAAAACCAGAAGTAAAGGGAAGTGACTGGGTGGAAGCACAATTTAGCACTAGAATAAGACATTTTAATTTCTTAAGTATGAAGGAAGCTGCATTTCTGATTTTGACCATTCATTTGACCTCTTCCCTCCTCCTACCTTTGACATGTTTTTTATGATTTTCTTTTCTGAACTGATTGCTTTTCTTACCAAATTGTCCGTTCAGTTTAGCTTTCTTTTTAAACGCTGATCTGTCTAGGAGGTAGTCATCCAAACTACTTTTGACCAGCCACCATTGTTTCCTACACGCTTACTGGCTACATGTCAGCCTTTCACAAGTGACCATGACTTCGCAGTACTCTCCTTCACAGCCTTCTCTCATTTGTACTTCTTGCGTTATTCATCTGCCATGTTTTTCTCTCCTTCTTACTGATAAATCTGTTTTGTTCTTCCACCAACATTATCAACAGCTATTTCCTTTCATTTTGTGTATCTTGAATTCTGCTAGACAAATCTTATGGCTACTTGGAGGTCCTCACTGTAAGCTTTTCCATTATTTCTCACAGTGACATTTCTCATGTGCTCTGTCTTTACTTTTTCAGCAGGTCAGCTAATTCTTTCATTTTCTTGAAAGCATTCCTCAGTAAAACTTTGCTTCTACCGGGTGATGACAGTGAAATCCATCTCTTGGAAATTCCTCCCTTTCTGTATCTGCCCATTCACAGTCCACACTGGTTCCTTCCTTCTCTGAAATCATGAGATGATTCATTTGCAGCTGGAACCGAGCAGGATTTTTCATATCATCACATATGATGTGTTAAGAACGTACTTAACTGAGCTACCCAGGAAAACAGGAACCTCCCCCTCTGCCCAAATAAGAAAACAGAAGCTTAGGTGGCTGAACAACAAAGACGGAGTTATGTGTGACGTGATCGCAGTTTCAGTTTGTATCTGTATACTTCTGTTGGTGCTTTTTCATGCTATTATCAGTCTTAAATATAACATATATACTCAGCAACCATAGGTTGTACACTTAAACATGGACATATTTTTTCACCATTTTTTGTTATTCTTTTCTGAATTTGATAGCATAAGTGTTTAAGAATGTTTTGTTAGTTCTGTTAGACAATAATCTTGAATGACACAATAAAAAAAAAGTATAGAAGGACATTTGAGACACTTACCCAGTCATTGGTATTGTTAGAAAAGAGTTCTTTATGTACAGCGTTATATCATGTACCTTTTCTGTTTCTTTTGAGAACATCTTTAATACAAAGAATAAAATAAAAGCTCTTTCATGTGATGAAATTCATATTCAAAGAATGAAGCATTGTTTGATAGAGGTCTTAATGCGATAGAGTAGTGACTGTGCTCAGTTGAGAAGTATCCACAGGTTCTGTGGCATCTTGGGTCCCCTCTAAAACTAATCATTCTCCTTTATTCCATAAAACACAGTGTGGCACCAGTGATGGACCTTTAATGGGATCACTGTTAACTTATGCAGTGCTTAAAGTTTTGAAGTCTCCACGGGGAAATGTCTGCCTTACAATATCTTCTGAAGACATGTAGATAAAGTACATATATGCTTTGTCCATTACTTGCCTTTTTTACACAATTAATAATAGGAACAAAAGGATTTTATTACTAAAACAGGACAGCAATACCTGAAAAGTTATGCAAGTGAAGTGTATCATTCTTCAGCCCACAGATTTGTTATGTTTCACGTTGGCTCAGTGTTGAACAGAGAAAAATACTTGGAACATATGGAAAAATTGAAGGTGATTAAGATAAAGCTATTCTGAAGCCTGATTTTGCCATTCATTAGTGTTGTTTCCATGGTAACTCCTGCATCACACGGCACCTGTGTATATGATGCAAAGACATTTCTTAAAGTTACACAAATACTAACAGAAAGGGCAAACTTCTGTGATTCTTTTATCAGTGTGAAGTGAGTATTTTATTTCCATTGCAAACACGGAATTTTTCATAATTCACTGGGTACTTGAGATGTGACATTGTAAACAAAGTATTATTCATAAGTGAAAAGCATATAATATTTAAAGATGAAAAAAAAAAAGGTTTTATGAGGAAGGAGGAGAGCAGTGGGTTAAGGGGACAGCTGGTGCGTGTGTGTTACCCGATATGGGAGTTCTACTCTCTGTTACTATCTTGTTACTGCTGTGGCAAGGCAGCAAATGGTAGCTGCTAGTAATTCACTGAATGAGGCACGTGTGTCATCCAGCTGTATCCATGCCTTCAGCTTTCCTGTGAACAGGCTGAAGAACAGAGTCTCTACAGAAAATCCTTTAGAACTCACCAGAGGTGAGGAAGCTGGCAGGATTCTACAGAAATTACTTTAAAACTTACAGAATTTATCTGAGTATGTGTCCGTTTTATTTTTGACATTATCTTTCGAGATTCTACAATGAGTCTATTACTTCCTAATGAAATCTGTAAGATAAATAAAAATATATAACAAAGATATAATATTCCATTAAAATCTATAGGTTTACCTTTATGATGTTCCTTTTGCCCTTTTCAATTCGGTCTTATAAAAATCTTAAATAAAACCACACAGACACCTTCACTGAAAATACACATTCTTTTCTTTTCGTATCCCTTTCGAATTCTGAATCTAGAATCTATATGTTGTGTCAACTGAGATGAGATATGCAAGGACAGATAAGGGAAAATAGTATTATGAACAAGATCTGAGGACCATTGCCAAAATAACACGTTATGTATACACATACATTCACACACATACACATGTAGGATGGAGTGGATGTGTGTTTGGAAGCGGATGATTAAAATTCAAATCTGAGTAGGTGATTAAAGCTGAAATCTTCGGCAGATGATATTTCGCCTGATTCAAATGTGCTGGTTCTGAACTAAAAATCTGTGTAATCGCTCTCTACGATTACCTGAAAGGAAGTTGTAGGGAGATGGGGGTCGGTCTCTTCTCCCGTGTTATGAATGACAGAACAAGAGGGAATGGCCTCAAGTTGCACCAGGGGAAATTTAGGTTAGATATCAAGAAAAATTTCTTTACAGAGAGGGTTGTGAGGTATTGGAACAGTCTGCCCAGGGAAGTGGTGGAGTCCCCATCCCTGGAGGTGTTTAAAAACCGTGTAGATTTGGTGTTGAGCAATATGGTTTAGGGACCCTGACAGTGCAGGGTGAATGGTTGGACTCGATGATCTGGAGGGTGTCTTCCAACCAGATGATTCTATGATTCTAAATAGTGAAAAAATTCTTACATCTCTGAGACAGACAGCAGACACAGAGCACCTCCAGGCTATACTTGAATTGTATGTGATGCTAGATATAAAGGCATTTAGCTCTGGCTACTACTAATTTTTGCAGGACCCAGACAAGTAAGTCTGAAGACTTATCTGACCTGCATTTGTCTTCTTTTTAATGGCTTGATGTGACCATATCACTTGCTGCCTATGCTATACCTTTAACAAAATGTGCCTATATTTTTGAAAGCAAGTACCAAGGAATGATTACACATTAGCTTTATGCAGTTAAGACTGATCGAAAACAGAAAAGGAAGAACATTCGCAGTAGGCAGGTACCTGCATAGGCGTAGTATGTTTTTACTTATCTATATAATAACTTTCAGTCCTAGCGTGATAATTTAATCTTCTCTCCGTTCTGTTCTAGCTTGTTCCAAACACTGTCCCATTTGGCACAGAAACGTCCAGTTCTCCGTTGGAAACCAAATATTTTTCTTTCCAGGGGCAGACATTCTTCAGTCAAGTTCAACTAAGTGGCCCACAAGGGAGCTGTCTCTGTTGTCCAAGCTAGCAAGATAGAGTTATAAGCCAGCACCAGTAAATAAAACAGGCAAGATACATCTGTCCTCCAGCACTCGAGGTCACTGAGCAATTCCAGAACCATAAGTCACAGATTTAATGGAATTTCCCATTCAAATGATTAGGGCACATTAGACCATATCACAAACTAAAACATTGGATTCTTAGTGCGTTCCTGTAAAAAAATGCCATGAATCAGGTTTTTCTGTCTGGTATCTCCTACGTAAATTTTCTGTGATTCTGTGGAAGAGCACGGAGAGGTTCAGAGAGAGAAGTTCTTTGAATGTGAAATATCATGTGCATTCTAATGAACTCTGCAGCCTACGATAAGCTATATCCCTGATGTGAGCCAAGACTAGTCAGAGAATTCATTCATTGTCCAAAATAGGAGGACACAGCAGGGGCAAGGAGAGGTGCCGAGGAGGGCCCATGAGAAAGCAGCCCCCCGTAAGGGCATGCTGACAGGAGACCAGAAGGTAATTTCCATCAGCAGGCAGATAGTACTCCAACCCCAGGGGTTAGCTGCGAACCCGGCCAGTCATGGGGTTGAGTAGGGATGAGGAAATAAAAGTAGAAAAAGAGTGCTTCTTGGTGGGAAGAGTGTGGTTTTATTCTGTGGTGCCACTTACAGGGTACCATACTGTATGAGAAATCTGATGGAGGCCATTTTAGCTAAACAAATGTATAATTGATTATCCAGCCATTGCACGTCACTACACAGAAAATGAATGTATTGCTCTGAGATCTAACATTTATTCAAATATTAGACCATATGAATTTTAAAAATGCAATTATAAAACACTACAATCTATTCTTGTAAATTACCTGTTGTAATTTTAGCTCTAGACAACAATGACAAATTACAGTCCTCATTTCAAGGATATGAGATGCATTATATAATGCAGATCTATAGTGTTTGGAACTATTAGTCATCATCTTCTGGCAGCACCATTTGTGTTAATCCTGTTTACAAAAGAAGAGACCTGCTAAGACATACTATTCTAGGCTTTTTTTCTTCCAGTAAATATTGTTTAGAAGCAAACATTTGGAATCTGAATTTATGTTTAGCCTCAAAGTGTAAAAATAGCCCAGATGTAATCACAGAAAAGAAATTCTAACAACCATGATAAAGAAGAATTAAGATCTGTTTCTATTTTTGCCAAATACTTATCTGTTACTATGTTAATTAGCAGCTAAATGTTGTTACAAAATTACAACATTGTGCTACCTGAGAGTTTTAAGATTATACTTTATGCAAACAATTTAGGAGTCATTGGATTTTTCTCAAAAAATGTATAAAACACTGTCTTGGAATGTATATAAAGTTCTTCAAGTTTTCTGTCAAATTTTTCAAGTAAGACTCCTCCTTTCTATATACAGAACATTGTCAATCATAGAATACCAGATTTCACTGCTAACAAAAGTCATTCTTTATGATATCAGGATATAAATACAATCGCAGTCAAACTGAAATAATATGAGTTTATAATCATGTATAATCATATTGTTTATTAAATCTGTCCCCTATTGATGAAAGATGCTCAATATCAGGTTAGACCAGGAAAAGGTTTTTTGATCCTGTAAAACTTTTTAAGGTTTCTTAAATGCTCTTTTTCTTTATTAAATGACACTAACCCCTTTCAATTTGATGGATGCACAGACAAATGTCTGGCAGTGAGAGGAATTTACCTAGAATGTGAAAGCTTCAGGTTCAGTCTGCAGGTCTGTCATTCCTCCCTGTCCCAGAAATCTGCGCCAGCCACCAGGAAATGGACTCTGCAGTGGTTTGCCTAAGCTAGAGATGGATTATGACTTTTTGTACACTTTGTTTAAATTCTCTGCAACAAAGCTGTGAAGCTGAGTAACCAACATCTCAGATAGACAGAATGATCACTGGACCAGCTCTACAGCAGTTCCTCTCACACCTAGCAGTCAGGGGAATAAGTTAAGATCAAGAAGAAAAAATCTCAGGCCCAGCTCCTAAATAAAGCAAGAGACTCCTGAATTTGCTGCTTATCTCCCAAGGGACTTTCATGATCACATGGCTATTACCTATTATACCTCTCGCTCTCTTTGAGTTTTGCATTTCAGTAAAAGTCCTGTTGAAGCACTTAGGTTCTTGCAGGTGCCTTAGTATCTACGGAATGAGTATTTTCCAGCCAAAAAATTGTTTCATTGAAGAATTCCCAGTCAGCTGCATTCCCAAGTGTTTTGCATTAATCTTTAAGGGCAGAGACATAGACAAGAGCAGAGATCTGAGATTGTAACTAAGTGGAATACAGGACTTCTGGTTAAAGGGGAAAAAATACTTACTTTTTGTTTTAAAATTGGAGTATAAAGTGCAGTAATTTTATTATTTTCCTTATAATTTATTGACATTTAATTAACAATAAGGATTTTTTTTTCTTAATAAAAACATGTTCACCTGTCACATTAGCTCAGAGTTGCTGACGTGCTGTAAATTCAGCTTGTGGCCTCCCATGAAGTTGCTCTCTTTTCTGGTAAAGCCCTTAATTCTTACAGCTTCTGTGATACCAACAAATTCAATGGGCAAAACGTTTGTGAGTGCAAAAGACCAGACAGCTCTGCAAACAACATGCATGAAAATGAGAGCTGGAAACTCTCTCAGTTAGAACCCCTTCACCACGATTAACTCTTTTGTGGGTAAGATCTGCTCATAGTAGAAAAGCTGTTTTTGAAATGGCACTCTTACCACTCGCTACACTGGAAATACAGTGTTCATTGCCATGAATGCCAACAAATATTATGCCAGCTAAGTCCAAAGTGACTATTTCACTGTCTTCATATTTTGTTCAAGTACAATACTGATGCAAGGTGGATGTATAACAGGCAAACTCTCCATGTGTACTAAAGTAAAAGAATATGGCGCACTTAAGATTTAGATATCTTTTTTGGAAAGAATTGGCCTTGAAATACACGAGAATTGTGGACATGTCTGAAAACTTGGAACAAGATCAATCTTTCTAAAATGGACTGCAATGGGACTTACTGCCTGCTCTGTTTTAGCACTGCAATTTCAAATAACCTCGGGCATGCTTACATTAAAGATTTTTGCGTTTATGCAAACATTAGGTAATTTGTTACATCATTACGGTATGTGCTGATTGCAAACCTTTAGAAGTCATCTAAAAATACGGTAAGGTTACTCCACCAATGCATGAAATGGAAAACAAATTAGGTATTAACTTAGCCCGTGGCCTTTTTATTCTTGATTTCTGTAGTAACCAACATGACAGGGCTCACCACATGTGGGACCATGAATTTGCATTTCAGAACAAAAATGATAAACAATAATAACCTTAAAGTAAGCCGATGCAAGTCAGTAGGGAATATTATTAGTACAATTGTAAGCTAACCAGATATATTTTAAATTGTAAATTTGACCAAGGATATATGTTTAGATCAAGGTGTGTTTAGATCATGTGAAATATTTGTAACAGTTAAAAACATCACACCAAAAAATGTCAATAGGACAGCTGGAGAAGAGCTTATGTGCTCTCCAAGTTGTCTGTATTTTCATCAATTGTATACATCTCTAATAATATAATTATAATGTAAATTAGCTTCGCCGGAATCATCACTTGGTTATATCTTTAGAGCATTGCAACTACAATGTTATTACCATCTTGAATACATCCAGTAATAAAATTTCAAGAAAATCAGTTGTTCTTCCTTTTTTCCCCTCAAGTTTTGCCTAACAATATCACAGCACAGAGGTAGACCTGTGTCTTATGCTCGGTTCCTGTACATCTTCTCTCCTTTGGTAAGACGTTATGGTATGTGCATCTGTCACAAGGATCTGTCCTCTCTTGCAACTCCTCTGAGTCTGAACTGCAGTTTCTCGGGTGCCCTAATCTCTGCACAGCTCCTGCTTAATGATCATGAAGGAGAAGGTGATTTCTGGATTATCCTCATGTGTCAGACAGTGTATGCCCAGGAGCAATAAAGATTCGTGCCTGCCCTCCAAGTCTGCATCCTCTCCTGTGGCAGCTGTGCTCCTTCAGTTAATCATAATGTCACTATTTTGGCAAATTTCTCAGAGTATTTCCTTCCCCTGCTGCTGCTTTCAACTTTGAATTTTCTCCAGGGACAAAGGAGGCTACAAGAACATGAATTTGGGTGGAGGGTAATACAACTGCATTGTCATCTCCTAACTTTCAGCTTTTCATTTTTTTACCTGCTCCATCTGCAGACCTCAACTCTCAGAGGACATGTCTTCTGAGCAGCACAGGGGATAGATGGTGTCATTCATATCCCACATTCTTCTGTGCCACTGATGGTGCAGCAGCCATTTATAGCATTTCTTGGTGGAAAGCCAGCAGATACGGTCCTCTTCCAGCCACAGGAATGTTCTGACCTCATGGTAAAAAGTATGATTGTACATCTGACAATTATAAAAAGGCGAGAAGTATCTTTCATTACAGATAATCAGCTAAAGGCATTTGAAACTTGCACATTTACTAGAAGTATTTAAATAATCATGACAACAATTATTTTCAAACTTTATTCCCAGGCATGCCATGTGACCCAGCATTCGGGATTTTAAGAAAATCAGGCAAACAAAACCAGACATTCTGTGAGCAGCAAAACTGCTTAAGTTGATTCCTTGTGTGTTCATGGCTTACAACACTGCCTAATAATTAATGTTCAGCAACTGAAGCTTTTTCCATCGTTGGGCACTCATTGCTCTCGTGTGGATTTTCTTGAGTCAAATTGGCAGAAGGTTCATATCCCAACCTTCTCCTCTGTGAAAGGAAGAAGAAACCCCAAAACTATTAGGGACAACACAGCATTTAAGGAGTACAAAATTCATCTCTAAAAGAACATAATTTCTTTTAGGTAAGTTGAAATTAGTCAACTAATTCGATAGAGACAGGGCAGAGTGAAAGGACAGATAAAGTGTGCACACAAACATACGGATTGCTCATATAAGCTTTATTTCCTTAGGAAGTCAGGATAAAACATTTCAGTGATTAATATGTAAACAGCAATTGCTCATATCCTGCAGACTTTCAGGAAATAACTGAAATCTGCAAGTAAATTTAACTGAGTATGTAGCAGATAAAATTAACTAAAAGATGTAATTGCCTGAGTCTGTACACAAAGTCAAGCTGAAAGATAAATGGCAGTTCCATTTTCCTGTTGACTATTAAAGCACATTATCTGGGGTCATGGATTTGTTTCCATAAATAGGAATGTGAATCTCAGAATTTGAAAGAGTTTGTAATAAGTAGAAAAGGAAAGTGATTTCTCAGATAGATTACCATCCAGGTACAATACTTCTGGGCCAAATTTGCCCTTTTGAGGATCATTTCATGGAAGTGTGAGGTTTCTGCATAGTGCTGCACCAGACAAGGGTAATATTATGTATTTCATAGTCTCATCCAGCTTTTTCCTAGGATCTGGCTTTGGTTGGAGTTTCCCATTACATAAAGTTGATTGCCCAGAACAAATACGATCATGCTGTAACCCTTACATGGTGCTCGGTCTCAAGACAATTTAGTTATTTAACTAATGTTCTCCAATAGCCATGGTGTGCAGTACAGCAGGAATGAGAGTTATTTCCTGCAAAGGGAGAATGAGGCTGTGGGTGATGTCCCTGCAGCAACAGAAGGGGTGGAACAGGGGAGATGGTGGAGTCCATGGCATCTGGGAAGGACAGCTGGACTGTGAGACTGGGAGGAGTGGAAAGCACAGAAAAAACAGCAGCAACAGCAGAAAAATAGCAGGCAACAAACAGGAAGTGAGGAGGAATTGTAAAAGAATAGTTGAACGCATGTGAGGACACCAGCAGACCTGATGCTGACTCTGGCAGACAAAACTGCTAGGAATGCTGCGATCGACAGCACACGCTCGCAGCAGCACACCGTGGTGAATGGATTCTGGCCCGCCAGACAGGGCTGCTGTAGCGCAGCAGTGGCAGGTGCCAAAGAACAGCAAAAGGCTCATTTCTAGTAGCTGGAGAGCTACCCGGGCTTGTAGTTGTACACGGGCTCTGTTGCACCGCTGCCTGGTGCCGCTTAACTGTTGCTATGTCTTCAAGTTCTTTCTTCCAGGAGAGCAGGCTAGCCCTCAGTAACAGACAGGCCTTGTTTTCTGCGCTCCATAAGTCAGCAATCCTTGTGTGCAACGGGCAGCGAGGCTCCCTTATGAGAAATTGAAGCACAGGAACTTACCAGCAGTAGCTGAGACCTAGAGTGTCAGTCTAGGTATGGGTTGGGTAGGTCGTTCCTGATTTTTTCAAATCGAAGCATGTCGTGGTTTTAGGCTGATCCAGAAACTAAAACTCACACAGTCTCTCCTTCTCCAGTAAAGTAGAGAAAAAAAACACCAAAGGGACTGAGGGTTGAGACAAGAACAGAGGGAGCACCCACCAACCATGGTCCTGGGCAAAACAGGCAGAGCTTTTCTCAAAGCAAAACAGTTTATTAATGATTACTTAGAAGGACAAAGGGAAACAAAAACCGATTACTTGAGAGGACAGAAAGAAACAAAACCAGATCTTAAAACCGACACCTTCCCCCCCCCGCTTTTCCTCCCGGCTCTACCTCCTCCCCCCAGCAGCACAGGGGGCAGGGACTGGGGAGTGCAGGTCAGTTCATTCCGTGCTGTTACTGCTGCTTCTTTCTTAAAGGAGGAGTCCTCACACCCTTTTCCCCTGCTCCAATGGATCCCCTACCCACGAGGAAAAATCCACAAACTTCTCCAGCGTGAGTCCAGCCCACTGGAAACAATCCTTCCCCACAGATTGCTCCGGTGTGGGCTTTACCACAGTCTCGGGTACTTAGGGAGCTGTAGCCACTCGCTCCGGCGTGGGTCGTCACGCAGACTCCAGATGCCTCTCTGCCTTGTCGTGCACCCCAACACGACCATCCTCAGGCTCAGGCATCTTCTCCCCACAGGCTGCGAGTGGGTCTCTGCTCCACCGAGGCCGTCCTGGTTGCAGGGGGGCCGCCTGCTATCTCACCATCAGCCGCAGGGGAAACTCGGCTCCGGCACACCTCCTCCCGCTCCATCCTCACTGACCTGCTGTCGATGCGGCTGTTTCTCTCAGATCTCAGTCCTCTCCAGGTGAACTCAGCCCAGTGGGCACCCCAGGAGTGGGGTGCCCCCGAGTTCCCCAGCTGGCTCCGCCGCCGCCATTCTCCGTGGGCGGCGCCGGCCCGACGCAGGCAGCTGCCCGGCTGGGAGCCAGGGAGCGGGGGCAGTGCCCTCCTCCCTTCTCTGCTCGATCCTGGGCGAAGCACCTTTTCCGGTTCCCTTGTCCTGACTTAAATAGGGCAATTCGCAGAGGTGCCCTATTGGCTCAACCCCGAGGGGGATGGCAGTCTGATCTGGTGGCCAGAACTAAGCCTAAGCCGGTTCCAAAACCGGGGAGGTCGCAGGGAGCAAAACCCCTCTCCTGCCACCAGAACCACCCCCCCCTCCACATCAAACCATGACAAAGCATTAGAAATGTGTCCTTCTTGAAAACAAACAAAATATAAGGACTATAGATCTGGAAACACTGTATTAGACAAGAGTTAAAAATCAGAGTACTGAAGAAAATATGCAACTGTGAGAGCTCTTAAATGGGTACAGAAAGCCCTAGAAATCACACAGCTTAGAAGACAGAATGGATCTGGAAGGAACAAGGAAAGGGAAGGACCAACAGATTGATAGCAGGTAGAATATGAAGATGGAAAGGATGGAGTTAGAGATGTGGCAAACAACCCTACATGCGGGAAGAGATAGAAGAAATTAGAATAATAGAAAAAGGACATTACAGAGATCTAGAATGGGTAAGACAGAAGAGAAGGAGAAGATTTAAAAGTCTTAACCCCATCTGGGAAGTGTATATCAGAATATAAATCCATGTTTTTAATCATTTTTTTTCCCTGTCTGTTGAAAACTAATGAAAACTATGCAAGCAATTAGCTTAAGGTAGATCACAGGGCAACTGTAATATTCCTCTATGCCATCATTCTGTCACAAGTGATGATACATGATTTATGTGAAACATTTGCTGGAGAAATGCCATCACCATTAATAACATCATATCAACAGCAGAAAACAGCAGCTCCTGTGGCCTCCCTCCCTTTCTCTGTGGTAAGCAGTTCTGTTGCTGTACGGACGTTTTTTGAGCAATGTTGACTAGAATTCACAAATCAAATTTATTTTTACCTTGAGTTCACAGTTGGTGTTTAGTTCTTTTTCACTCTGTTTGCATCCCAATAAACACTGTCGTTAATCCATGTTTCCTTATCAGGAGCTGTTCTAATTAGGCTGTTCTAAAAGTAGAGTTAATCAATAGCGTTAATTCTTTACATTTACACACAACAGGAAGTTTTCCGTCGTAAAAATAGTTTCTTTTTTATGGCCTGAGTGGATAATCACTTCTTAAAGGTCAGTTTAAGCTCAGTTCTATCAGTATGTCATGATAAGCAGCACTTATACACACACAATCCTACTGAAGGGGTTTGAAGCTACTACTGGGGTAGCTACTCGTTTGACTACACACTATGAATTAACATCGGCAGAAATGAAAAATGTGACAGTTTCTCCACTTGCCTGAAAAAAAAAACCTGAAGAAGACTATGGGTAGATTAATAGGTTCCTGTTTGCTTTTCAATAGACACTGAACAAAGTTGAATTGTATTTTCATTTTTATTCTACCACATAATCCCCTCCCATCCCCTGCTGTAAAGCACTAAATGAACAATTTTTGAAGCAGGTTCCTGTTTTTATAAAAACTTCTCAAGCATTCCAATAAACCACGAAACATAAACGGGGGCACTTGAAGACGGCAGCCTGTTGGCATGCTTGAGTTTCATTTTCCCTTTCCTCTAATGTAGCCAGTGCACATGCTGTTACTGAAGGGAGCGACTGAGACACAGCACCAAGAACTGTGTTTCCTGGTTTTCTTGATCTGGGCACCACAACACACAGGGACTAGACAAAAATACCCCTGCACAACAGTCCCCAGTGAGGATTTTGCTGGCTCTTCCCAAGCTTGCAAAGATGAAAATGTGGCGAACTCAGGATCGAAAACTGGAGCATCGGAGAAGTCACAAGATCCCAATGTCCTGGTTGTCCTAGGATTTTGGACATGAAGCAAATGGTAAGAACTTGTTGTGTGACTGCATTTCAGTTGTGGTTTTAACAGGGAAGACCGTACGGCATTTGTATACAATATTGTTCTCTTAAACTTTTGCTGCATGAAACATGCTCCTAAATGTGTCTACGATTTTTTTTCTTTAAAAAGCATTGAAGCCACCACTGAGCATAAAATAAAGTGACACCATCAATTCAGACTTCCCTAAATTCACATAGCTTTTCTCCTAATGAATATAGGATATCATTACTTTGCTGTGCTTTTGCATGGGCTAAGATCTCTTCCTGCATCAAACCCTTTCACTTCAATAAAAGTGCAGGCATTTGTATTCCTAGTCTTGCCTTCTACATAACAAAATGCAGCCAAGGAATTTCTCATGCAAAACTTAAAAAATATTGTCATTCCTACACCTGTCCGTCAGAAGCCGTACAGTAAGGAGTGATCTGTATGAGCAATAGTATACAGATTCTTTCAACTAAGACTTCTGGTGGATAGTAACTGAACGTAATGACCAGCTAAAAACTGTTTATTGGTATGTATGAAAGTAGTTGCTATTTCTGTTTTGGCAGTACAGACTACCTGGCTAATGATGGAATGAGTATGGAAAGTGACCACTTTGGCACAGCATTTTTTTTTTTTCCGCAAAGTTGATAGTCATTGTTACACTTTTTTTTTTTCCATCTAGGGATTGAAAAAAAAAAAAAAGCTTAGCTATATCCTATGTATTTGAGACATAGCTAACATCAGTCTTCATACAGGCTATACGCAAAATTTATACCTCACTTCCCAAAATTCAGTCGTCCTTAGCTAACTACTCACAATACGTGAACTTAAAACATGAGAAAAGAACACCATTTTCCAATGGTCCTGACACTCGAAAACATCCCACGCAGGTTTTTACTCAGACTTGGTTTAAACATACACTTTCTTTGCTTGCTTGGATGCATATGGCACAGATGAGAACATGAAGATAAAAAGCATGTTGGAAAGCCAGCCTGTTCTGCTACCACAATTCTCATGCTCCTGTACCTACACTTGACAGCACGCAAGCCCTAAAAATTCCTTCTCCTCACTCAAAACCCCAAAACCTAACTCGATAAAAGCATTGATCCATGACTAGCGCAATAAATATGAGATAGTGATAAAACAGTGATGAAATACACTATTTGGGGGATTGAAGCTGCATGAAAAACCTCAGCCCCAAACATGTAAAAATAAACTACAGTAAGAAGTATTGTAACTGGACCGCAGTCACTACTATCTGCTTGTTAATCTTTTTCTTCTACTCCGAGCAGCGACTCTGGAGCGCACAGAAGTTTGTGCTCTCAGCGCCCGTAACGTTGTTCCTACCCGCGTCACGATGTGCGCCCAACACAGCAGCTTTTTTCACCCCGGGTCACTCCCGAAATTAGAGTGATTTCATTAGTTTTTGCCCCTTCTTACCCTTTTTAAGCACTATTACCCGCTGCGAGCGCTTAAAGTAACGGATAAACGCACAGAGCCTGACCAAAAAGCGGCGCGTTTTCCCCCTTCTCTTCGCCAGACTCGCGGCGCTGCGCCGGGGCCGGGGCACACCGCGGCGGGCCGGCAGCCGCGCGCCCGAGCTTTGCCGGGCAAAGCGAGGGCTGAGAGTGGGCTCCCGGAGGAAAACCGCACGGATCCTGCAAGGTGATCCCTCTGGGACCCGGGACTGGACGAAACGAGAGCGGCGCGGCGGGGCCGGGAAGAGCCGCCTCGGCGCCCTCCGGGACCCGGGACTGGACGAAATGAGAGCGGCCGGGAAGCACCAGCGCGGCGGGGCCGGGCAGAGTCGCCCGGGCGCCGCGCTGCTGTCGCCGCCTCCGACACGCCCGGGGGGCGGTGCGGCCGCCGCGGTGCATGGCGGCGCACGTAGTTTCTCGCCGCCTCCCCGCGCGCAGACTACATTTTCCGTGAAGCCGCGGCAGAGGGCGCGAGTCACGGGGTGCGGGAGCGACGCGGACAGCCAATTGCGGCCGGGCCGGAGCGAGCGCCGTCAGCCGCCAATGTTGTTTTCGCTGAGTCGAGCCGCTGGTGTTGTTGGCGGCGGCGCCATATTGGAAGGGACGAGCCCCCGTTAGCGAGAAGCCCCTTGGCGCTGGCCCGGCCGCCGCCATGCTGTATCTGGAGGACTATCTGGAGAGTGAGTGTGTGCGGGACGGGGGTGCCGGGCGGCCGGGCACGGCCGGTGGCGGGGAGCCGGCGGGGAGCCGCGGCGAAGAGGCGGCGCCCCCCTCCCCCACGGCGGTGAGTGACTGACTGACTCCCTCCCTCCTTCCCTCCCTCCCTTCTCTCCCCCGCCCCTCCATGTCCCCGCAGTGATCGAGCAGCTTCCCATGGATCTGCGCGACAGGTTCACCGAGATGCGCGAGATGGACCTGCAGGTGCAGAGTACGTGAGTCCCGCCCCCTCCCCTCCCGCACCCCAGCGCCCACCCCCGCCGGCGCGGCGCGGCCGCGGGCACCGGCTCGGCGCTGCGGCCCGCCGCAGGGCGCGGGCTCGGCGGGACGCGGAGGAGGGAGGGGAAGGCAGAGGAAAGAAGGAAGGAAGGAGGGTCGAAGCGGCGGTGGCGGCGCCGCCGAGGCGCTCCGACCTGTGCGGGCAGCTCCGCTCCCCACCGCCGACCCGCGCGCTGGCCCGGGCCGTTCGCGCCCCGTCCCCACCCTCCGCCCCGGCTCTCCGGCGGCTCCGCTCCGGTGCCTGGGGCCGCGCCGCGGGGCCAAGCGCGGCTCCTCGCACCAGGCACCCGGCGTCGTCTCCTGCGGGCCGGCGCGCTCGCTGGTGCGGCTGCGGGAGGCGGCGCCGCGGCGGCCCGGCGGCGCGCGGGGAGCCGCCGGGACGCGGCGAGGGGCGGGGCGCGCGCGCCTGGCGCGGAGTCCGCGGGTGGCGCCGCCCGGTCCCCGCCCGTGGCCCGAGCCCGGGTCTCGGCGCAAGTAGGATCTTGGAGGAGTTTCGCTCCCGGGCTTGTGCTGCTCCCGAAAGCGTTTTCGGTGGCGCGTCCCGAACTCTTTAGATTTTTGATCCCTAAGAGCAGTGGTTTCCAGGCAGGAGAGGTGGCCCTTTGGAACATGAGTTAGATTCAGCAGGTAGTGTCACGCTGTGTCCGAAACTTTCCAGCCAGCTCCCCTCGCGATAGCATATGCGAAGGCGCTTTGTGCTTAGCCTATTGTGCCCTGGCTGACACGTAACCAAATGTACAGTCTGCTTTAAGTTTTGTTGTAGATCGCTTTTGTATATCTCCGCTTATATCCAGAAATAATATACTGCCTTATGCTGTTTTCAGGATGTATTGCCTTTTCATCTTTTCTAATGCAATCTCATCTTGGACTTAGGTGTCCTGTAACACCCAGCTAGGTTTGCTATCATTTAAAGCGCAATTAAAACGTTCAGCTGTAAGTGCGATGCAAAGGTCTTTGTTAGTGTAACTGTTACTGCATAAACGATGAGAGGAATTGTCAATACAGAAGGGTCCGGCTACTGTAGAGAAGAACGAGAGAAAGAGCGAGGCTTGAAATAACAAGTGAATGCCATACAGGAATACAAAATGCAACACTATGTGGGAGCACAGTTCTTGAAAACAATAACCTACAATACTTTGAAGTGAGATCTCGGGCTTTCTTTTCAATATTTACTTTAGTAGACCCAGCACGTCTGTGTGATGGACTTTATAGACACACTTTGAACTGTCTGTAGCATTTCTTTGTATACCATGGCCTAAGTGCTGTCTTGGGTTTGGTCCTTAAAGCTGTGGGAACAGAGCAATGGCTCCTTTGGGGAGATAATGCCTCTAAAGTAACTGTCGCTAGGGAGCACCAGGAGAGGGAGTGAGCAGCTCACTGAATTGGGTAGTTCTGGGTAAGTTCACAAATTTTTCTTCTGTTTAGTAGAGAGGCAAAGAAGCTAGTTGTTTTTTTGCTAGTGAGCCAACTAGCACTGCCAAGGTTGCAGTAGTGTCATTTCCTCTGCATTAACTGGAAGTGGCAAATAACACTCCATATTGTGGTACTGGAAGTAGCAAATAACACTGAATATTGTATACTAAGACTAACCTTAGGCCCAGAGAAAAATTCTCTCGGACCTTAGTACCTCTGTAATTCTTGCACAACGAGTAACAAAGTATCCAAAAACATTTACGAAACTTCTGGACTAGCGTTTCTTCAACATCAGTTGCCAAACTGCCCACTGAATACTACGTGCAAACCTGGAGGTTTCTTATGCTGTGACATAGTGATTTGCTGTGAAGATTCAGTGTCTCTGAAGTACTTTGATGAGTGATGCAGTCTTGGACACCTACATGAGTTGTAATTCAGAGATAATTGTGCTACTGTGTTTTAGAGTCAATGTTGGCTTTATGTTCTGTTTGGACCACGTGCATTTCCAATGGGGCAGGTGCTGCTGGTGTTGTTGGAAGAAATACTAAACCAGCTGTACCTACTGTATGTCCTGATAAGGCTGCTGCGGGAAAAGTGAAGACCATCTCAGTTGTGACTTGACTCTTGAGCTTTAGCTGAGCTCCACATGGAACATAAAATGTGTTTCTCTATTTAAGTTTAAATCATGGATTATCAGGCCTCCATGGTAAAATGTCAAGCTCTGGAAAAAGGGTCTCTCTTCTAATAGAAGTTCTGGCAACTCTCTTGGGAAATATGATCTAAGAAATTAATATCTTAGAATATATCACAGTTGGATTAAAAAGGTAGCGGGAAGGAAAAGGTGAAGAAGCTTGAGTGTACCAGAGATAACTTTTCATATAATTTAATAGAGCTGACCTGCGTTACCCTTTGCCGTTTCTGCCCATTCAGAAGAGAACAAGTTTCTGTGGAAGTTTTCCCTTCTGCGGTTTCACACTGACTGGTATGTGTCCTCAATAAAAAGTAAAGAGGGAACATTTTTTTTTTTTCTTTTCATGTCTATGGAGCCATTAGAATAATTATCACCTAGCTGTTTGCAGGCTGGGAATAGGAGATAGATGTTTCGTCTGTTGGTTTTATGGATCAAATTATAGTTATTTGGTCAAAGAAGAAAGCTTTTAGAAGTCTTCACGTAAACTGTGTGCTGTTTGCTTGCTGCTCAGGCTTCTTAATCTCCCTGAATAACACAGTGCAAGTAGAAAATGTTCATTGTAGAGATTCCCCCATCTTTAGCCTGTTGTCCTGGTTTTGACTGGGACAGAGTTAGTTTTTCTTTTTAGCAGCTAGAGGAGCTCTGTGTTTTGGATTTAATATGGGATTTGTTATGACAAGAATGTCGATAACACACTGATGTTTGTTGTTGGTACCGAGACATCAAGGACCTTTCAGCTTCCCATGTTCTCGCCAGTGTGCAGGAGCACAACAGGCTGGGGGGGAACGTAGCTGTGACAAAGGGCCCACAACTTCTAGTTTATGATTTGAATTTAGATTTAGGATTGAGGGCCAAATTGGCCAATGGAATATTCCATATCATGTACTGTCATGCCCAGTATATAGATGGGGGTTGGCTGGGAAGAAGTTTCATAGAAAAACTGTTTGACTCCTTTGTTTATGTGGGTTTAAATAAAGTTGATGTGAGTCTTCATCACAGTTGTTCTGGTTTGGCATTAATTGCGCTCTGTTCGGTCAGTTGTTCAGTTCCTGTTGGTTTTGATGATGGATGTTCCTAGCATAGGGAAAATCAATGAATGTTTTTGATCACTTAGTATGAATGATTTTCGGTTATTCACATGAACAGTTAGTTCTAGTTGTGAATTTTCTCAACTTCTCAACAAAGAGAAAACCTTTGAGCTCCATTGGATTTGAAGAGTTAATCATACTTGGAGATTCATGAGTTTCTTGAACTAGTGAATTCACTTTTTTTTTTTCCCCCCTTCTTTTTTGGTAAGAGATGATGGCCATCATGTGATCCAGTTTTAATGGTCGTTTCTGGAAAGTATCTTGTGGTTTACATCCAGAGCCCGAAGTCTGTAGGTAGTTGGTGCATTGTCATGTTTAATTTGAAACTGCTATCTGGACAGTATTGCAGAGAGTGCTGTGAAAAAATTTTCAGTATTATCGTCTATCCTGAAACTAGCAAGCCTGTCAAAGATAGTTTAACTGAGGCAGCTGCATGTTTTTGGAAATAAGCATGCTGTTGCATGCACAAGTGTGCATCTGTTGAAATAGTAAACTCGGTGCTTCGTTTTTGGTTTTGTTTTTTTTTTTGAAGGAGAGTGAAGGAAAAGTGAAGGGAAACGCTGTTCCTGTCTCAATATATTAACAACAAAACAAATAACTCATAGTTGACTTTTTTCTTTCTTACGATAGTTAATGTTAGAGAATTGGTGGCTTTATTTTTTCCCTTATGGTATTTCTCAACTTTCTATAAGTGAGAATCCTGTCCAAATAGTATTTCATCAGTGCATTTACCCCTTAGTGCTACCCTGTGGTGGTGGTGGGGATAACTTTTGAGTGCTTTTGATTTGCTCTCATCCTTCCTATCACACAATGGAGAGGGCCTTGACTCTTCAGTTGCTCTACCTTTTTGAGGCACTAATTTCTTCAATTATTTGTTTTTGTATTTGACTGTTTCTCTTAAGAGAATGTTTTGTTTCCTGCTCAGTTTGTAACTGGATAGAATGTTCCAAAGTCAGTGTTCTAGAGCCCTGGGTGAGGAGTTTGGGTGGTGCTTTAAGTCGCTACCACTGCTCTTAGGGATGAAAAACCTTTAGAACTTGGGAGTCCTGCCTATCCCATGCTGGAGAGCACAAGTTTCTTGATGAACCTTTTTCTACCAGAATACAATTCTGCTTCTTGGAAATTAAGGTAAATATTTCCCTCCTTTGTCCACTGTCACTTGATTGTTCTGGGGTTTTTGGGAGGTTTTTTTTCCTCTCTAATAGTTTGCACTTCAGTCCTGTCATCTTTGTCTAAGAAAAAAAATCTGCCTTATTTCATAATGTTTATATACATGAGAAGATAACGTTTATCTTAATCTTTTCCTGTGATACAGATGCAATGGATCAGCTTGAGCAGAGGGTAAATGAATTTTTTATGAACGCAAAGAAAAACAAACCTGAATGGAGAGAAGAACAAATGACATCAATCAAAAAAGTAAGGATATCACTGGAGTGGGTCACATTTTTCTTTTGCAAGCGAAGATAACCTTAGGAAAAGATAGCTTGTGATTGATGGAGACTTAAGCATTCAGAACTGTGACTTCCCTTGGGCCTTCACAGAGATGGATAGAACTACCTAGGAGGAGAAAAATGACTAAAAGATTTCTTTGATCAAGCATTTCTCTCAAGTTTTACCCAGTAGTTGCTAGCATTTTCAAAATTATGAGCCTGAAATGGTGAGGAAACCAGGTACTAAATTTTCAGCTCAGACTTTTTGTTCCTGCTTGTGTGACTTGAAGCTGCACAAGTTAATTGACTTTCTTTTAGGGGCTATTTTTCAAGCTTAGCTTCAGCATTTCCTGTGATTCTTCCTGTGTCCTTGTGTATGTTATTCATATGGTATATGGAGCTTTAGGGAGGGAGGAATAAGATGGATGTGTCTTGTTTTATCCTTCAACACTCAGGCATTGGTGGTGGTATTGTTGGCAAGGTAGTCCATCATTTTGTCAGAAGAAACTTCTTCCTAGTCTCCTACACTTGCTACTTCAGCCTCTGATTTGGCCAAGGACTGTTTTTTCCTTGGTTATTACAAATAGATTTCTATATTTAAAAAAAGAAAAAGTCAAAGCTCTATCTTCTCTATAGTAAATTAAATATTTGCTTTGGACTTTAGTTAGACCAAAATTTCAAGTAGCTTTTTCATAAGCAAGGTACTTTTCAGTGGAAATTGAGAATAAAAAGGCACTAAAGCCTGATTAATTCTGGACTAAAAGCATGTGTAAACATAATTTTAGAAAAAAAAAAAAGTTTTGTGAGTGGATCTTCATTGGTTAGAGCAGACTTTGAAATTGAATTGCTTCAATAAAATTATTTTATAATACACTTAGGAGTTATGTAAATATATTTTAAAATAATTTAAACTATGTACTATAGATATATCATTATCCCTCTTTAACTACAGTGCTGGAAAGGCCTCCCCTCACACTACTGTTTAGCATAGTTTTGAAACAAAGTAGTATCTGCAATGGTCCTAAAGATTCATATGAAGTAAAAGACAACACCTCGTGTTGAGTCCATAGCCTTATGTTGTATAATATAAAATAAATCCAAGACTGTTTCTTTTCTTGTAGAATTTCTTGCAGAAATGTAAATATCACTGTAGGAGGAAGTGTCCACATCTTGTAGGTTGGCTTTTTCTAAGGCATAGATAACAAATTCATATGTATTATATCTCTCATCTAAAATTTAGCTGACTGTTGTTTACAGTAGAGTTTCACAGTCTTTCTGGAAACTGACTTCAATTTCTTCTTTTAATTTACATTTTGTGCTGGATAACGATAGCTTAACAATTCAATGATGTTCATAATTTTTTAAAAAAATCTCTTTATAACAGGATTATTATAAGGCTTTGGAAGATGCAGATGAAAAAGTGCAGCTGGCTAATCAAATATATGATTTGGTAAGTAGACAGAGGGCTAGTGGTGAATTACCTAAATTTATGTCCTAAGGAGTTCTAAACGTTTTGATAAGCCTACAGCTATGCTACCTGAACTGTTACGTCAGCTACATGCAGATATTTTTGCTGGTGAAAGAAATATTTAATATTTTATGGACTTTTAAGAATTTTGTTGCTTTGGGTAGTGTTACTTAAATACAAAACATATGGAAATTATTTTAGAAGTCCTAAGGTTTTCATGCATGTTGATTTTTGTCTTAGTTATTTTTTTCTAAAAGAGACCATGAGCAAGTTACTTTTTCTTATAGCATGTGGATTTTGAATTTTAAGTATATTTTTTTACATATTCTCAAAGAACAGAACCTGCAAGTCAGAC
The DNA here is from genome assembly GCF_009769465.1 of Tauraco erythrolophus. Classification (NCBI taxonomy): domain Eukaryota; kingdom Metazoa; phylum Chordata; class Aves; order Musophagiformes; family Musophagidae; genus Tauraco; species Tauraco erythrolophus. The sequence continues at coordinate 27,537,282 of NC_141468.1, read as the reverse complement.
TTCGCTAAATATAGTAGGCATAAACCAAATACTGTCTGCTTTAGTTCCACTTCAGCTAACTGAAAGCTAGTTCAAAAAGTTGGAACTTGCCCCCTCTCTTTTGCTTAGCTGGTAACTGCAAAAACCTGTTCAGTTTTTAATAGTTTAGAGATAGATACAGTATTCTGCTGTATGACCACAGATGAAGAAAGTATTTGGAACACAGTGTTTCTTTCTGTGATAGTAAGTTTAAATTTTTTAAATGTCATTTGCAATACCCAAGAACATGTCATACTGTACTCAAACACACAGGAGTCTACATTTTCAGTTTAGAGACCCTTTTACACGGTACTTAAGCTTATCAATGTGTAAGTGGCATACAAATTGCAATTCAGTAAACTTGCAATTTCCCCGTTATCGTGGTTTAGCCCAGCCAGCAGCTAAGCTTCCACGAGGTCACTTGCTTACTCCTCAGTGAAGTGGAGAGGAGAAAAATGTAACAAAAGGCTGGGGGTCAAGACAAGAACAGAGAGGGAGCACCCACCAACCATGGTCCAGGGCAAAACAGACTCAGCTTGGGGACAGATCAATTTAATTCATTACCAGTTCATTCAGAGAGGATAACAAAAGAAAACAAAAAGAAAAAAGAAACAAAACCAGATTTAAAAAACACCTTCCCCCCACCCTTCCCTCCTTCCCCAGCTCTACGTCCTTCCCCTGTCAGTTTGTCACATGTTGTTTTCTGCCACACCTTTCTTAAAGGAGGAGGACTCCTTATGCTCTTTTCACCTGCTTCAATGGTTCCCCTCATCACAGGATAGTCCACAGACTTCTCCAATGTGAGTCTTTCCTGCAGGATGCAGTCCTTATCCATCAGATTGCTGCAGCGCGGGCTCTTTCCCCACAGAATCATGGCTTCTTAGGGAGCTGCCACCTGCTCCGGCGTGGGGTTCTCCACAGGCTTCAGATTCCTCTCGGCCTCATCGTCAGCCTTCAGTTGCTCACAGAGACCATTATCTGCGACCTCCTTCAGGCACAAGCATCTGCTCCAGCATGGGGTTCTCCACAGGCTGTGCGTGGGTCTCTGCTCCACCATTAATCTTCACTGGTGTCAGGGGAGCTGAATACCATCTCACCACAGGTTGCAGGGGAATCTCAGCTCTGGCATACCTCCTCCCGCTCCATCTTTGTTGTCCTTGGTGTCTGCGTGGCCATTTCTCTCAAGTCTCAGTCCTTTCTCTGCTGCACCTGTGCTGGGCCTGACAAACCTCAGCAGTCCCGGCAGGACAAAGTCCATTCAGTGGGCAGCCCAGGAGCGGGGCACTTTAGAGCTCTCCAAGGTGTGCCTCTGCAGCCATCTCCAGTTGGGCAGTGGCAGCCCAGCATGGGCAGCTGTGCACGTGGGAAGGCAGCCCTCACTCCCCCTCTCTCCTTGGTGTAGGTCCAGCCCTGGTTCAGGCTCCTTTTTCCCTGTCTTAAATAGGGCATTTGCAGAGGCTCTGACTGGCTTGGCCCTGGCCTGAGGGTATGGAGGGGTCCAACCTGGCCAGAGGCCAGTCCAACTGGTTATGGAGCCGGGGACGCTTTACACAGCTACTTACAGGGGACATTTTTGCAGCCCCTCCCACAAACCCAGGACATTCCACCCCTCACCTCTGCGAATTCCATATTTAAGCATAAACTTCAGTCACATCAGCATCACAATGGCGGCATCACACTATTAAACGAGAATGGACAATTTACAAACAATCCACCCCTCGGCCCTTCGTCACAGTTACAGCAATCAATGTTCCCCAGGATCGTTCTGCTCTTCAACACTGCCGAGTCGATGCTTTGCGCTTTACCCGTCCCAATGACTATCTCAAATTCCTCAACCCCATGTTGGGTGCCATTAAGGTGAGCCCAGCCGGCAGCTAAGTCACCACCAGGTCACTTGCTCACTACTCCTCCTGAGTGAGGTGGAGAGGAGAAAAATGTAACAGAAGGCCTGAGGGTCGAGATAAGAACAGGGAGATACCACTCACCAGCCATGGCCCTGGGCAAAACATACTCAGTTTGATGACAAAACCAATTTGATTTGTTAACGGTTCATTCAGAGAGGATAACAAGCCAGATCTTAAAAACACCTTCCCTCCACCCCTCCCTTTTTCCTGGCTCTGCCTCCTCCCCCAGTGGCACAGGGGGATGGGGAATGGGGGGGTTGCAGGTCAGTTGTTGCACGTTGTTTTCTGCTGCTCCTTTCTTAAAGGAGGAGGACTCCTTACACTCTTTTTCCCCTGCTCCAGTGGATCGACTCCTCACGGTACAGTCCACAGACTTCTCCAACGTGAGTCCTTCCCACAGGATGCAGTCCTTACCCATCAGATTGCTCCACTGCGAGCTTCTTCCCCACAGAGTCACGGCTTCTTAGGGAGCTGCCACCTGCTCTGGCGTGGGGTTCTCCGCGGGCTTTAGATACATTTCCACCTCATCATTAGACTCCAGCAGCTCATGAAGACTATTCTCTACAACCTCCTTCAGGCTCAGGCATCTGCTCCAGTGTTAATCTCCATGGGCAGCAGGGGGGCCACCTGCCATCTCACCATGCCTTGCAGGGGAATCTCAGCTCCAGCACACGTCCTCCCACTCACTCCATCTTTGCTGTCCTTGTGGTGTCTGCATGGCCGTTTCTCTCAGGTCTCAGTTCTCTCTTTCCACTGAAGCCGTGCTGGGCCTGACAAACCTCAGCAGTCCCAGCAGGATGAACTCCACCCAGCGGGCGCCCTGGGAGCGGGGCACTTCGGAGCTCTCCAAGCCATGCTGCTGTGGCCATCTCCAGTTGGGTAGTGGCAGCCCAGCGTGGGAGACCAGGGAGCCAGCCCCCAGGCTTCCCTCTCTCTTCAGTGTAGGTCCAGCCTTCCGTTGGGCTCCTTTGTCCCCGTCTTAAATAGGGTATTCGCAGAGGTGCTGGTTGGCTCTGCCCTAGCCTGAGGGGATGGGTGTCTGACCTGGCCAGAGGTGGTCTGACCAGTTTTGGAGCCGAGGAAGCTTTTCACAGCTACTTACAGGGGCTATTTCTGCAGCCCCTCTTGTAAACCCAGCACATCCGTGCAGCTCATTCTCTTCTGAAGCGCATGTCATGTATTGTTCTTTCTCTCCCTCTTTCTATACCATACCCATCACACCCCCAAGTCCTCTTAATCTTTTTTCTCAAAAGAAACATTTAACATTGCCTACAGTAAGAGGGCTTCTAGCTGCTGAGGCAGTACACAGCCTTATTGTGTCCTGTGATTGACTATGCAGCTTAGGAGCAACAGTGCTGTTTTGGTGCAAATTCTAGTATCTCTGCTGGGTTAGGGAAATGTAGGTGACCGAGAAGTTACGCTTCTGTGTGTTTTCATACGTGCTTAGTGCAGCATGGCAGACAATTACTGGAAGGGAAATACTTAGCAAGCCTGAGATTAAGGATGTAGATATCCTTGTTCCAAAACTGGATGTTATTTATTGTTGCTTCTTCTCAAAAACAGGTAGACCGTCATTTGAGAAAACTGGACCAGGAACTTGCTAAATTTAAAATGGAACTTGAAGCAGATAATGCTGGAATTACAGAAATATTAGAGAGACGTAAGTATGCATGATTTTCTCTAAGACTTGACAGTCAATTTGCAAAATTAAAATATCATAAACTTGTTCATGGCCTGCAGTATTTCCAGTTGTTTCAAGATTGTGTTTTAATCTGAATACTTTTCATCAGTCAGTGATTCTCAAATTTTAGTTTCAACCTCAATTTTTACCAATGAAGTCAAAATACAACTGAGTAATTAGAACAATATTTTTGCACAACTGTTGCTCTTGCGAACTGCTACAATAAGGTATGTAATTCTTTAAACCTGTTCTTAGTGAGCATAGGTATTCAGACAAGTACTTCAACCTAAGCTTGCCACCTACGCAGCTGAAAGTGTACTGTTTCTTACTTGAATTGATTGCCACCAAATTGCGTAGGGTCATTGTTTTAGTTGTAAGTGTAAAATTTCAAGTAAAGATAGGTATTTGGTGGGTTTCTTTTCTTAAAGGGGAGAGAATAGGTTTTTGTGATGGGGTAGCGAGGGAAAATATTTTACGTTAGAAACCCGCATGCTTAACAAATACAGCAATGCTAATGGCCAGAATGTGAACAAAAATGTGATGCGACAGCTTTTTGGCCAACTTAGTGTAGAAGAATCTCGCCTTTCTGTACGCATCTGCATTTAGACGTCAAGTTCAAATGTGATTATGATAACTTTGAAAGTTGGTTTAGCTACTCTGATTATGGAGCTAAGGGACAATGACTGTGCTCATACCTAAGGATAGTGGAAAGTAACCTAAATCTCTTGAGGAGATTAGGAATAATGGTGAAGAAGGTAGTTAGAATTTCAAGAAGTCAAAACAGAAATGTACCAGGCTGCATGCTGCATCTTTAAGATATTTAAAAAAATAAATAAAAAGTTAAAAGTAGAAGTATCTTAACATTATTAGCTTTCAGAGTAAATACGTATTGTTGAGGTTCTGCCAGAGGGCAGCCTTTGGACTGGTTCATAATGATTAATGTTAACTCAGCCAAAATATCTCCTTATGCTTTGAACCTCTTCTAGAATAATTTTCTTTAAACTTTTGTAATACGCTCATGTACTTTTTGAAAGCACTGGAAAAAAAACAGGTAAAGAAATGTTGAAACTACAGATTATGAAAAATGAACATGAATTACTTTATTGAATTGTCTGTATGAGTGTAAACTGGTAGGTATTGCAGCTGGTTCAAAATCTTTTTGCCAAGGATTGATACACAAACAGTTGTACGTTGTTTTAATGGAAATTTATGGTCAAAGTCTGTCCTGTGCTGCTATTGTTTAGCCTCATATTACAAGAAATGTTATTCTTAGACAGACTCGTATTTGTGCCCCCCTCCAGGGTTTTTTTGATTGTTGTTGAGGGTTTTTTCAAATCTGTTTATTCATTTTCTTCTTTGGATTGTTGCTCTGTGTATTTTGAATGTGAAGAAACTTTGGGTAATGATCTGAAGCCCTTCCTGTTGAATGTTAGATCATCTTGAAAGACATTTTTTTAAATTGGTGTAGATTGTCAGTACTTTTGCTGCAGCATTCTCCAGCCATCACCTGCTTGTATGAAACTCATTTGAATCAAATAAGTGGCATGTTGAGGGCAATGCTGTGGTTGTGTTCTCCTTATTGACCTTGATTTTAACTTCTTGATTTCAGCAGTTGAACAGCAACAGTCACCAATTTTTATTTTATAACTATTCTTCGCACTGGCTCCTGGTTGTGCTACAGGAAGGGTTTCAACTCTAGCAAAAATCCTTCTGATTTATATATAACTGCATTGTGATTTTGTTAATATTACAAAAATTCATTTAGTATCTAAAAGTCAAAACCATGCCAGTGATGACTGAAATTTTCCTATCCTTTTTATCTCCCTCTTAGGGTCTCTGGAGTTGGATACACCATCACAGCCTGTGAATAACCATCACGCCCATTCTCACACTCCAGTAGAGAGTAAGTATTTGAGACTGTCCTGGTTTTGGCTGGGATAGAGTTAACTTTTTTTGCTGGAAGCTGGAAGGGGACACTGCGCAGGCAGCTGACCCAGACTGGCCAGGGGGCTATTTGATACCATGTGATGTTGTGCTCAGACTATATATTGGGGTCCGGAGCGGTCTGAGTTCTGGGTTCCACGTGGTGAGCAGTTGTAGTGCTCGTTTTGGATTGTTCTTGTACTAGTATTACTGTAGTTGTTATCCCTTCTCATTTTTCTTGTATTGTCCTATTAAATTGCCCTTATCCCAACCCACCAGTTTTGCCCTTTCATTGCGATTTTCTCCACCCCACTTCACCAAGGGGGAGGAGTGACCGAGCGGCGGCATGGTAGCTTAGCTGCTGGCTGGGCTAAACCATGACAGAGACTTTAAAAACATGTCCACTTTTTATATTCCTTTATTTTTTGTTGAATAATATTAAGGAAAAAAAAAAGCTCAGAACTTTTTTTCTTTTTCTCCGAACATTGTGGGAGAAAAAAAAGGCATAATGCAATGATGATAATGTCTATTCAGAAGAAGCGCAAGAGTGTTCTGGTGGGAATTAGTTGAAAGCGCTGTTTTATTATCTCTAGTTACAGTTTGACGTTCAAGCTGAAAAGGTTTTGCATTTAAGTTCCCTTCATTTGTTGCATTTAGAAAGGAAACACAATCCATCTTCTCACCATAGTACAACAGATCATGTTCCTGAAAAGAAGTTTAAATCTGAAGCTCTTCTGTCTACCCTGACTTCAGATACTTCTAAAGAAAACACACCAGGTAATCTTAATTGTCTTGCATTTTATTGCTTTTTAATTAGGAGAAACTTAATCATATTTATGAGTTGTCCTTTGAAATCAGAGGCTCATACCCTTTCCTCTGGGAGTTTCAGTCATTTGAAACATGAGAAATTGCAGGCATTGTTACTCATCTGTGTTGTCCATGAAGCGCATCAACTTCTGTTATCATTACAACATACAACTGCATGTTGGCTGTTTCTTTTTATTTACGCTGCTTGGAAGAAGATAACAGTACAGTTTCATTCAGCCAGTAGTAGCAATATAAGAGATCAATGCAGTGTTATTTTGGGAAAAAGAAACGCATGCAACAATTTCCAAAGTAAGGGAAAAGAATTTTCACACTTTTTTTTTTAAGGGTTGGTCTGACGTGGCATTTGGCTACAATAAAATAAAATTCTTTCATGTGTTGTCTGTTTCAAAAGAAGTCTTTTTGAGTAGTGAATTACTGAAAAACAAACCCACAACTTTCTGCCCGTTTTCAAAATTACGTTGTTTCATCGTTTCTTTTCTGAAAGATCTTGAGAGATGATAGTAAGTAAACTACCTGACGTTTTGGAATTTAGTGCTGTTTGTCAGTTTCAAGTAGCTCCCACATATACCCATTTTACTTTGCTTTTGAAGGAAGTTGGCAGAAGATGACAAATGAAATGTGACTATGTTTGAGCAGCTGTCAGTCTGTAGATGACCATGGAAATCTGCGTTGCCTTAAAACTGTGATTTGTAGTTTTTAGAATTAAAACTTGTTGAAAGTTTTGCTTCAGAAACAGTATAGGTGTACAGTCAAATTCTTACTCTCTTCTCGATGGTTACAGTGGTCAGCATCACTTCAGTGTAGATTGGGTTTACATAGGTGTGACAGCTGCATCTCTTTGAATGTGATAGTGAGAACGGCCTTTCTAAAAGGACGCCTTGCACATGAAGAGAAGTGGGGAACAAACACCTTTTCTTAAGCCAATACTGGCTGTGTCCAATGACTTTTTAAACTTTTTTTCCAAATGGTCAGGCTGCTCGGGTGCATAGATGGAGTTCCTACTCTTTCACTGGTTGTCATATATAACTCTCTTAAAATGCAAAGGAATTTAGTTTCATTTTGAATTTCATAAATGTGTTCTGTTCATCAAGGGTGTCGAAACAGTAATTCATCATCCTCTTCAAACAATGCATACAATACAAACTCTTCTCAACCATTGGCATCATATAACCTGGGCTCATTATCTTCAGGATCCGGGGCCGGTGCAATTACCATGGCAGCAGCTCAAGCAGTGCAAGCCACGGCGCAGGTACTGTCAAAACATTCTTGTCGTTCTGCCATCCACTATTGATTAAGAAGAAAGACTAGTGATTTTTTTTTTTAATCTGAATTCCCATGATCGCTTCCAGCTGATGTGCTGCAGTTGTCTTATTATCATATTTGTTTATATGCCACAGTTTCATCCTGTAAAACTTGCGTAAAGGGACAGCTTGTTGTCTAGCTCACACCTTTTTACCACTTACTATACATCGTTTTGTTAACAGGGTAACTAATGAAGCTGTGCTAATAATTAGCAATTAGCAGCCTGGCATGTCTTCTGTAAGAGCTCTACTGTGTAATCTGATAAAGTATAAGTATTCTTTTTAGATGAAGGAAGGAAGACGAACATCCAGTCTAAAAGCCAGCTATGAAGCATTTAAGAACAATGATTTTCAGCTTGGAAGAGAATTTTCATTACCCAGAGATTCAACTGGATATTCATCATCAGCTCTGGCATCCACATTAACACAGACGTTAAGTTCATCAAGCACAGATTCACGCAGTGGCAGAAAAAGCAAGTAGGTTTTCTTACTTGTTGACAGCAATTATAGCTTTTAAGGCAGCTAAGCTGTCATGTTAGAAATATTTAATATTTAATATTGGGGAGGGTGAAAATCAGCAGAAGGTAGTTACTGCCTGCTGGCCTTTTTTTGTTCAGGGCTTTCTTCTTTTGTCCTCTTGCTTTTTTTTCTTTAAGCAAACTAACTCCAAGGTTTTAAATAAATGTCTCGATTTGCTTTTTTCATCCATGATATAGTCTGGTTTCTTCTCTCATTTTTCTGTGTTCTGGGGAGAAGATTTGGCCTAACGGCAAATGTTGGGAGTTTCTATACAATGGTTTGTAGATGGTTTTGTAATAATCTGGAGATCTACTTCATGCTGCTTCACAAATAATCACAACGCTTTCTGATGGCTGACCATCTATGACAGGAAACAGAATTAATTGTATTTCTGATTAGAATGAAATTTATAAACATTTTAAACAACACAGTGTCACAACAGATTGTGACAACAGTCACAAGCTGTACTTGAAAGAATTTTTCTCAAAATGCCCATCCTTTTAAGCGGACTTGTGTTTTTTTTCCTTCGTACAAATTTGTGTGTGTTCACAGCTCAGTTAATAATTTTTTTCTTAGAAACATTTTTCATCTATGGATATCTTGGATGTCAGATCTGACCTATAAGTGAAAGCATAGAATTTGTGTTCTGTTCCTATGGAGTGATTGGTGATGCTTGAGTGGAGATCAACATAGAATCAGTCATCTTCAAAACAGTTGTCTATTGTGCATGACATATGACGTTATTTATATGTAAATTCCTGTTTTATCGGTAACATAATTTTTATGGGGACTTGACACCAAGGATGTTGATGGAAAATTTTTGTGGAGAAAAACATTAATTAAAGCCATTTGGCAGTTTAAAGCTGTTAAATTCCGTTGATTAGAATAGCCCGTCTTGCACTTGTAAGCTGGTATGACTTGTTTCCTTTCCAAAGAGCATTCAGTGTGTCCATTTCAGTTCTTGCAGTTGTTGAATGAAATCTGCTAGAGAAGGATGCTTTGTGATTTACATACTGCAGTATTTCAGAGTCAACAAAGTACTTGTTTTGTGATTCTTTCACTTGACAGGCAATGAATTTAAATTATATATGCTATTTTTTTCCTTTTTTTTTTTTTTTTTTCAGAAACAACAACAAATCCTCAAGTCAGCAGTCCTCATCGTCTTCCTCTTCTTCCTCTCTATCATCATGTTCTTCTTCATCTGCACTGGCACAAGAACTGTCTCAGCAAACGGCAGTAATACCGGAGTCTGATTCTAACAGCCAGGTTGACTGGACCTATGATCCCAATGAGCCACGTTACTGCATCTGTAATCAGGTAAGGATGGCTTCCAACCTGAAATACAACTAGAGCTGCTATTTCGCTGTAGTTAAACTTCCTTCTCTGACTGCTAATTTAAGAACATTGTATTTGCAGTCTTGAAATTCTGATCTGTTTTTATTTATTTACTGGTGGCATGAATAATGAACTCAGCTGTTGAAGCTAAAAACAAGCAAGTTTTCCAGCGATGCGACATACCTGGAGAGTTTTAAATCTTTTAATGAAGACTTCAGGAATAATTAAATTAAAAATTGAACAGGTTCACTGTGAATTTACTTAAAATTTTAAGTTCATAAGGAATTTGCCTGATGTCTTCTACTTTCCTTTAAAAAAACAAAACAAAAAAACCCAAAACAAAACCCCAAAACCACCACAAACTGAAAAAAAACCCCAAAACAAAACCCACCACAAACTGAAAAAAAAACAACCAAAAACCCCAAAACAAAACCCAAAAACCACCACAAACCGAAAAAAAACCAACCAAAAAACCTCCTAGTTTTATAAAAGCTATCCAAAAACTTGAGAGACTGAATGACAGCATGAGAAACTTTTAATTAAAAATGCCTGTTCTTATTTTAAACACTTTTAAGAGTGACTTTTTTAGAGTTTATAGAATTCTGTAATTCTCTTGAAAGTATTTCATTGTTTCAAATAAAGCGCTTGAAATTGTCATGTATGCAGGTGAGATGCCAGGCATCAATATAATCTTAAAAACTGGGCTGATAACATGCTGAGCACTCTTGTTAAGACCAAAATGTGCTTTGTTCAAGTTTTGAATGCTGACCTTTTTTTTCCAACCTGAAATATGCAGAAGTATCTCGTTTTATGATTTTATTTGCATAAAAAATTTTTGAAAATCAGTTTGCTGTGAACATGACAGTTTTTGGGTTATGTAACAAAGGATAAATCAGAATATTTTTGCTGCTGTTAATGGAAAAATTCCTGAAAAGAAGAAAATTTAACTTTAGCCCTTTGAAAACATTGATTGCTTTTAATTAGTAGTATAATTATTAAGTTGTTCTTTTCTTATTTAATAGGTGTCCTATGGTGAAATGGTGGGCTGTGATAACCAAGATGTAAGTAACAAAGTTCAAAAGGTTCATGAGATACTTGAGCATGTAACTATTGCTTGCAGGACTTACTTTTCTTTAGAGTCAGTTTTAGAGTAAGAGAGTTTTTTTAGAGTAACGTGCATATGAGTTGAACCATTCTTCAGGAGACCTCTCATCTGTCCCTGCAGTTCAGGTTCTTTTAGAAGTCTCCACCCTTTACTGGGAATCATAGAGTGGTTTGGAAGGGAACTTAGAGATCGTCTAGTTCCAACCCCCCTGCCATGGGCAGGAACACCTTCCACTAGATTAGGTTGCTCAAAGCCTCATCCAACTTTGCCTTGGACACTTCCAGGGATGGGACATCCACAGCTGCTCTGGGCAACCTGTTCCAGTGCCTCACCACCCTCAGAGTGAAGAAGTTCTTCCTTATATCTAATCTAAATCTGCCCTCTTTCAGTTTAAAGCCATTGCCCCTTGTCTTATCACCACATGCCCTTGTAAAAAGTCTCTTTCCAGCTTTCTTGTAGGCCCGCTTTAGCAGTCTTCTAGTGCTTGTAAGATCTCGCTGGAGCTTTCTGTTCTCCAGGCTGAACAACCCCAACTCTTTCAGCCTGTCTTCATAGGAGAGGTGCTCCAGGCCTCGGATCATTTTTGTGGCCCTCCTCTGGACCCACTCCAACACCTCCATGTCCTTCTTATGTTGGGAGCCCCAGAGCTGAACAGTATTCCAGGTGGGGTCTCACAAGAGCAGAGTAGAGGGGCAGAATCCCCTCCCTCGACCTGCTGGCCACGCTTCTTTTGATGCAGCCAAGGATGTGGTTGCCTTTCTGGGCTGCAAGTGTATGTTGCTGGCTCATGTTGAGCTTCTCATCATTATTTCTGGGAACTTTTAGCTATGTCACTACTCATAGCAGTTGTCCCCTTCAAATAAAAAAAAAGAACAGTTGAATGTAGTCATACTGAGATACTGCATTTAAAGAGAAGTGATAAGATTACTTCTGTGTCACTTAGTGTTCTCAAGCTAAGTATTTAAAGCACAACATATTACTTTTACTCTTTCATGTGGGTTCATAAATGACCCCCTAGAATTTTTATTGCTTTATCGAGTGTATGTTAGGGATTGAGAGCCTTCTCTCTCCTTGTTTTGTCCCATGTGAAAAGCAGAATCTGTGCTTTTTACTGATACTTCGTTTGCATAGAATTGTATTTGTGATGGGTGTTTCAGAAAAAAATCCAAAATTCCAAACCCTCTCTTTAACTCTTGTTTTTATAGTGCCCTATTGAGTGGTTCCACTACGGATGTGTTGGACTGACAGAAGCACCGAAAGGGAAATGGTACTGTCCACAGTGTACAGCTGCAATGAAGAGAAGAGGCAGTAGACATAAATAAGTTTCTTCATCTGGAAAGCAAATCACATACTAAAGGTTTCATAGAGGGCTCGGGAGGGGGAGGAACCCCCACCACACTTCCTTGCAGCCACTTAAGGGTTAACATAGCAGTCATAAGATCTTGAACTATTGATTTTGCTAGTTGTGTTTTATTATTGTAAGTAGATTATTTATGCACATTGATGTGCTACAGATACTATTCCAGTGAGCCTTGGGTTGTTCCAGTGGCCAACATATGCAGACATTTGTACTATCAAACCATTTTCTCTAAGCAGTGGGCATTCTACAATTATTCAATCTTCAAAAAATTCCGGTAAGTCAAGATTTTAGATGTATGTTTTATATACAACAGTTATATTCTGCTGCATGTACCGTACTCAAGAGCTGTTATGTAACACTATGTATATAAATGGTGCAAGAAGTCAGTGCTTCTGAAAAAAAAATGAGACAATGGTTTTTAAAATGCCTTTATAACTTTCGTTCTTTATGAAACTTAATTCAGCAGGCTGAAGAAAATGGTTCTTGTATACAGCGGGCTGTTGTCCTCTAGGGTACTTGAGTATGTAAAAACAAAAACAAATGCTGTAGAATAAAACAAACTTGTGCCATTAGTCTTTATAGGTTTCTGCTCCAGAGAAGGCGCAGGCCATAAGATGAAAAAAAGTGTTAAAGTGATGATAAATTTTTATACCAAATGTGTTTATTTTTTTGTGCAAGTAATCCTTTAAATTTGAATTGTATTAGGTGTTAAAATAAAGCAACCTCGACTCCTCAAATTAATGTTTTCTGTACGTTTGTCAAAACAAGGTTCGTCCTTGACATGTTTTCAGAAGAACACAGCTGAGTTTGCATAAGAAACTGCTCTACGTGACGCATGTGAAGGCTCATTGTACAGGAGGACATTTCTCTGGTGGGTGGGTGACTAACACATATATAGGCAAATGCTGGAATGTCGTTTGCCTTGATGTCCCCATCGCAAGATGATCAGTGGCACTTGCTTAAACGGGCACAAAAGTTCTGTTTGCTGTGTGGTTAAAAAAAAATCTCTACCATGTCAAGAGATATCCACAGGCAGGATTGCCTTCCTGTTTCCATGGCACGGATGGAAATAGGAAGGGGAGAAGAAAACCATGGTATGAGTGTCTTGTGCTGCCGTATTCCTTCCTTGACAGTGGTTTTCATGTGAAAACCAAACACGCGGTTCAGGAAAGAAGGAAGGGAGGAACAGTTCCATCCTGCTGTAGAATCCCTAGGGTAATGGGGAGGACCATGTTGGGAAGCCTAAATGCAGGCCCATAAGTGGTTGGATCTGTGAGTTGTACATGTGTCATGGTTTAGGCCGCTTCGGCAACTAATAGCACAGGATCAGAAAACTGATCTTTAAATTAGACCCTTGACCATCAATGGAAAGATTTTCTATAATTTTTCCCCCACTTGCTTATTTTGGACATAGTTTTTAGATTTCCTTTCACTGACAGTTTCCTTTCGTTGTTTCTGAATGGCTTTTCCATGCAGCAGCACTGAACAGAAACAAGGTTATTACTCCATTTGTTATGAGAAGAATGTTGGTAGCACACTGATGTTTATAGTCGGTGCTGAGACCTCAAGGATTTTTCAGCTTCCCATGTGTTTTGCCAGTGTGCAGGAGCACAACAGGCTGGAAGGAGCATAGTCAGGACAAAGGACACACACAACTTCAGGCTAAATGATTTGAATTTAGATTTAGGACTGAGGGCCAAATTGGCTGATGGAATATTCCATATCATGCAACGTCATGCCCAGTATGTAGATGAGGCTTGGCCAAGAAGCTCAATATTTTCTTGGTCTTTTGGAATTTTGTCTCTCACTCTCTTCTTGGGCCTCTCACTTACCCAGGGTTGCAGTTTCAGGATTTATCTGGTTTGGGATGGCTTGCTGAGATGGGACAGGCATTGGTCACTGGACAGGGAGCAATTACACTGTGCATCACTTGTTCGTATATATTATTATAATTATATATATTCATATATTATTTAATCATTATTACTTTTATATTATTATTGTTATTAAATTGTTCTTCTCTCAACCCACGACTCTCCTTCCCTTTTCCTCTTTAATTCTCTTCCCCATTCCCCAGGGGTGGGGGAGGGTGAGTGAGTGGCCGCATGGTGGTTAGTTGCTGGCCGGGTTGAACCATGGCAGGCAGTTGGGCTGGAAGATCATGACCATGGTAGCTTTCCAAACCCATGCAGAGGAGGAGAAGAGAAGGAGAGAAGCAGTGTTTCAATGCCTGACTATGCAAATGGTGTCAAGGAAATAAAGTTAGGCTCATTAGTAATAGTAAAATGTGCAGAAAGTGCAGGCTTTAACTAATCAAAAATGAAACCAGGCTTCTGTCACAGCATTTATTTAAAAATTTTAGAAGCTGACGTTTTAAATTCATAAACTGGGCAGAATTAGATGTGTAAGAAGGGAAATGTGATTATGGATGATAAACGGACTTTGGTAAAAGAATAAAATAGAATAGAAATTGGTGAAAATAAATAGCAAAGAGCAGCGTAACTAAAGTTCCTTTAAAACCGGGAACTAAACCCACTGTGTATGTATTTCTGCGCAAATCTCAGTCTGACAAAAACACTTGAGAACTAGAATATCTGGTTTCAAGTTAGGCTATTGAGACCATAGAGATAACAAACTATTTGTTCTGTTGGAAACTGGTGAATTGAAGTTAAATAAGCAACAGGTAGTCTAGACTCGCCTTGGACTGAATGTCTAAATCTCTAAGGCTAAGAAGTAAGTCCATTGAGAATTAAGACCATATATAGCAAAATCCCTCACTCTGGTGGTAATCGTAGCTAAGATGGTGCAGAGACTGCAAATCCAAATGAAAATTAATTTTTTTATAGTGTGAGCATTGGTTCATTGTTTCACTGGATGATATAAATTATTTTTTCATGGAGGAGTTAGTTGGAGAACTCTCAAGAGGAAAAAACTTACCTTTGTCCTCATTAGTACGTTAGTATTTTGTGTCTAAGAAATAGAAACAGATGAATGTGAAAAATGTAGAAAAAAAATACGTAAGTCAAATGTAGAACAATAAAACCTGTACATGATTTTGTATCATTCTAAACAGGAATCCTGTGAGAGAAGCTTGAGCCTCAGCAGGTGATTACAGTGTGAAAACAGAGGGTGGTGTGAGTAGTTACATATTGGCAGAGCCCTTGGCTCACGGTCAGTAGCGTTCTTCGAAGCTTCACTGAGTAGAGGAGGCCATACATACATATAGGCATACATAAAGGCGTTTAGATAGCGTCTCTCATTAAAGTTTCTCTAAAAAACAGTAATACGGTGGTTGAAGAGCGGGAGGTCCCTTAGTGTTGCATGGCTATTTGCAAAATAGAATAATAAAGAGTAAAGGAGTAAGTTGCCAGTATTCCCAACATGGAGAAGCTGCTGAAGGAGTCCAGCAGGACTCTGCTGCTCAGCAGGCAGGTAACATGTTTGCACTTACATTGGATTCTCAAAAATAATGAAAATGGAAAGTGTAAAAAGTAGCAGACAATCTCATGATAGTGATAAGATGGAAGATGTAATTCAACATTTACTAGTACAATGTAAGTATAAAATAATGTATAAAATAATGCTTAATTCGCAATTTACCTGCAGCTGGGACCTCTCAAAGTAGCTATTGCCATGTAGGAAAGTGATTTTGGAGTTATCTAGGTAATTCTATGGAAGCATCAGCTCATTGCTCAGCAGCAGGTCAGACAAGTGCTAAGAATGACTCAGTAGGAGATAAAGAATAAACCAAAACAGCTTTACACTGTGTAAATTGATGTGCACTTGGGTCTTAATATACTGTAAAATTCTGGTCCACTCCTCTGCAAAAATGTAGCAAAATGAGGAAAGGCTCAAATAGGAGGATCAAAGTAGTCAAAGCTGTGTAATGACAACACATCTGAGAAGCAGCTGAATTGGCTGGGAAAGAGGCTGCTCAGTAAGGACGTAACAGAGATCTGTAAATTTGGTGGGAGTGCTGTTGAAAAGGACTTTTTAATACATGGCATGCTTAAATTGTAAAACTGGCCATATAGCTCACATGGGTGTAAAATGTGACTGAGGCAGTAGTGGAAGTAAAGCCCATGGAGGCACAAAATGCAGAAATAACACGTCTGGATCAAAACCCACTAAAGACTGATCACTAGAAATTAAGAGTTTGTAACCAGGGAAGTGTTCCTGGATGCCTGTGACAGTCCTACAATCCTCTGGCATACACCACTGAACGCTGTTTGACACCAGGTGCTAGGTTAGGTGACCCTTCAGCATTATGCAGTGCAGCTGGTTTTAGTTTCATCTCAATGCTCCAGCATTTGGGTGAATTTTTAGGATAAGGAGGTATTTGTAGTATCAGAAACCGAGAAGCTGTGTGCTAAGCACGTAATAGAATAAAAAGTGTTCTATACCTTGTAAACTGAATTGTCTGTTTGCATTGTTAAGAAGTAACTTTTTTTTCCTCAATGGTAGGTTTTATTTATTCTAGTCTGAAATGGAAAAGGAGGAGGAAATACATTTATGCTTCCTGCTTTGAAAATCCCGCTAGGTTGTCTCTGTGAATAGCACAGAATAGATTATGTTCTTGTCTTCTTTACTGAACTTTGCAAAATGTTGTTCAGCCATGCACAGTGAAGATTAGAGATTCCGAGGTTTTGTTTTCCCCTTTCTTTTTCCCCTCAGCAGGGAAGTACTTTCCCCTGTGAGCTGGCTTTTCTTGGCAAGTTTTTTCAGCTCCCATCTCATCCTGCTGGAACGTCTGGACCGTGCCCTTTTCTTGTTCAATGGATGTGACAGGTGACAGAAGCAGGACCCAGGTGGCTCTCCCCTGGACATCAGAGGGTTCAGTTTTGCACTTAGACTAAAAATGTCTGAGAAGCAGAATTGCAAGAGAGATTTTTTACACTCTTTTAGGCATATATGTGTATGACTCAAGTTAGGTCACACTGCATGAACACAGTCCTTGCAGTTTTGTTACTCTTCCCCAAATTGCCTAAAATACTCCGAGAATAATGTAACTAAAACAAGAAAAATGTCACTCTTCATCATATCATATATACTAAGTTGCAGAAATACTCCTCTAGCACTTTCAAATCCGTATCTTGCTTTTTATACTCATATGATATTCTATAAAGACAAGCAGCAGCTTTTTCTTCTAGCTAGATCTAGTTTTGTTTTTTTCTTCTAGGTTGATCTTGTATTTAGGAGCTATTTGAGCATGCACAAGTTGCCAACAAGTTGCATGATTACTTACAGACTTGTGCCTCCATACATCACATTTTGTAATAATAGTTTCCTACATTTTCACAGCTGGTTTAGCATCTTTAAAGCCCTAGTACTTATTTGTACCTTGTACCTTGTATTATGAAAACTTCTGAGTGTTGTGACTGCTCTGTCCCTGTCTAAATATTTATTCAGCAATGTCATATACATTGAATCAAAGCTGTATGCCCACATTTATGAAACTAGCTACTGCTGATTAAGAAAAGTTTTACTGAAGTTTAAGAGTACAATGAGGGGATTCTTAAACTAAATAAAGTTGTTCAGCTACAGTTTATATATTTTTCATAAAAATAACAAAATTTTGAGGAATCCTAAGTATACTTTTGTTGCTGAATGCAGATTTATTAGGTTGACAGTTAACTTGGTTTTCCTAATTAGGGTTATACTAAGCTTTTCATTACAGAAGAATAAATAATAGTTATACTGTATTTGTTACACATGAGCATTGGTGAAACAGAAATAGAGGAGCAATGGGAAGGTAATTTTATATTGTTTCCATCTGTGAAACTGTGGCTCTATGACTTCAAAGCAAGTTTTACTGTTTCTTTTCAGGAAAAGACACATGGGATAGATGTTTGGATAAACTTTGCAAGCAGGAGTGTAGTTAAGTGCTGGAAGAGGTCAGTCAGGGAAGTGCTATGGAATTAGGGAATCCTTTCTTGTCAGAAGTATAAGAATATTTTTCCCCGTGTTGATAAAGGAAACGTTTTTTACAGCTCTGTTTTCTTTTATTTTGGTGAGACTAAAATTACATTGTTACTGTGTGGGGGTAAAAATAAGTGCTTAACATATTTAAAAATAATTTTAATAAATGTTCAGTTATGTGGCATGCTTAAAAAAGTGACAAATTGGTCTATTTCTGCTGTGATTAATTCATCTGGATATGGTATTCTTGACTTAAAAATATGTTTAATTTATCTATCATGTTATTTGGGGCTAAATTCATCTCAGGTTGTCGTGGTTTAACCCCAGCTGGCAACTGAGCACTGCTCAGCCACTCGCTCACTCCCTCCTCCCTGCTGGATGGGGGAGAGAATCAGAAGAGTAATAGTGAGAAAACTCGTGGGTTGAGATAAAGACGGTTTAATAGGTAAAGCAAAAGCAATATGCACAAGCAAAGGAATTCACTCAGTACTTTCCATGGGCGGGCAGGTGTTCAACCATCTCCAGGAAAGCAGGGCTGCTTCACACGTAATGGTTACTTGGGAAGACAAACACCATCACTCTGAACATCCTCCTCTTCCTTTTTTTCCCCCCAGCTTTATACGCTGAGCATGACCTCATATGGTATGGAATATCCCTTTGGTCAGTTGGGGTCAGCTGTCCCAGATGTGTCCCCTCCCAACTTCTTGTGCACCCGCAGCCTACTTGCTGGTGGGGTGGGGTGAGAAGTAGAAAAGGCCTTGGCTCTGTGTAAGCACTGATTAGCAATAACAAAGACTTCCCTGTGTTATCAATACGGTTTTCAGCACAAATCCAAACATAGCCCCATACTAGCTACTATGAAGAAAACTTACTCTCTCCCAGCCAAAACCAGCACACGGGCTTTTAAAGAAAGCACATTCTGTAGATGAATGAATTAGTCAATAGTTGATTGAACTCTCAATAAAAACATATGTTCATTATTCAGGTCTGAAAAATTAAATGGTTCTACAGTCATTAGTGTTCACCATTCCCTTATTTTAATATAGGAAGGTATACCATACATTTCCTGGGGGTCTTCCTGAAAGCCTAATAGACTTGGAACAGATAAGGAACTGAGGAATACACAGAAGTTAAGGTAGGAGTTATTTTAAAATTACCCCCCAAAATTAAAATTATGTGTTAATCATTTTAATCCAGAGTAGAAATTTTCTTAGACACTGACTTCAAGCATGCTTTTGCACACGGAAGTCTTGATTTCGGAAGTAATGATTACCTTTGAGAGAGTCGCTTACATCAGAGCAGTTGTGCCCACCTCTTCTATAACCTGTTGGTTGCTCTTGTAAGGCATAGATACAAAATAAAATATGCTTTAGGAAAACATCTCAGTGAAGTTTTAGCCCAGGACAGGAGAACTAAAGATGATTCTCAAAATCAAAAAAGAGAAAAAAATCCAACTTTAAGGTGTTTTGGTTAGTGTCTCCATTAATGTTCAAGATTTACCAACTCTAAAGTACTTTTCATTGTGAAAGTTCTTTACTAACACTCACCTACAGCTGTTTACTTAAAGACTTCTGTTAAGAGGATGAAAGGAATGTGCTGGGAATGTCTCTTTATGGAGGCTGACAAGCCCTTTAAGAGAAAAGATTCTAAGTTTTTCTTTTCCCTACTGTTTAAATCTTAAGCAGTAATATTTAAACTCATGAAGGAAGGAATCAGCTTCATATTGTTCATATATATATATTGTTCATAATTACATCATTATAAAAGTGTAACCTGATCTCATATTTGGCTAATGATAGCATGACTTTAAATCAACCCCAAATATTCTCTGTAATTGTCTCTCTAAAGTCTACTTTAAAACAAATAAATAAGCTGTCAGCCTTGTATATGTTTTCTTAATTTTCTGTGTTGGCACTACCTGGTTTTACTTTCTTTTCCAAAACAAATGGTCTCTTCAGTATGCTTTGGTTTTAAAAGTGCATCAAAACATAGTTGTATAGAAAAAGTGATTGATTTAAATATATTAATAAGATATTATTTAGCTACTTACTACTGTATTTCAGAGGGATTCTGATTTGCTTATATTTTGGTTAGATTTTCATTTTTAGCAAAATCAAAACCGAAGAATATCTACATCTGCCTTTAGTATTAGAATATACCTCTATAATTTAAAAATGTAACAAAACAACCCACAAAAGAGACAACCCCGACAATCCATAATCAGACAGTGAACAAAAATGCTTCTATTCACTCTTCAGCCCCTCTGGACGATTAAAATGACATGTGAAGATTAGAAAATCACAGTAAAACATTGTAGATCTCAGACCTGAGAAAAATCTTCCTTAAACCTTGCTTTTTCAACAGCCCCTTGCCTGGAATGCTAGTTTTACACATGACCCATCTAATCAAAATGCTTAAGGTCACGCTTTGATGGTAGGATGTTCGGCTTCCTCCCAGCCGTATCACAGCGGTTCGGCATGATGTCCCTCCCTGGGTTTCAGCTTCCAAGCCATGTCTTCCCAGCCCAGTGCAGGAGCCGTCAGGTGTGTTTCGAGCAAGCTGCGCAGCCCAACCGACCAGAGCTGAGAGGTGCAGTGACTCTGCGTGGGGCAGGACACAAAGAGCTCATCAGTCCTCGCGGCAGCTGCAATGGGGACTTTCTGTGTGGCCTCCTCCACTGGATTTATTCTGGCCACCTTGCTTTTGTTAGCTGTAAAAATGGTTAAACTTAATTTTCAGCTTTACTTTTAGAAATATCATGTCAAAAGTTAGTTCTTAAAAGATGTGATGTACTTGAGGGTATTTCTAAAGTAACTTCTGTGCCACAGTGGTTGCTGTTATCTTGTTCAGCTGTAATCATGCTGTGGCAGCTAGACTCATGAGAGAAACTGTATAGTTATAATCAGATTGATAAATTCAGAAGTATACTGTTATCTTTTCCTGCTTGTCCATAAGAACAACAAAATATCATGTCTTACATCTCCACATATTCTATTTGTTTGTTGTCCTGTTTTCAGCTGGGACTGAATTTTTAATGATAATATATTATTATTATTTTAATTATTATTTTTATCATTTTTTATTTTATTTCATTTATGAAATTGTTCTTATCTGAATCCATGAATCTTCTTCCCTTTTCCCCTTTAATTCTCTTCCCCATTCCCCAGAGGGGAGGGAGAGTGATCGAGTGGCTGCGGGGTGGTTAGTGGCCGGCCGGGTTAAACCACAACAGCTTGTACAATAATTTCTCATATGCTTGCCCCAGGTGACACATTTCTGTACTGGCTTATCATGTATTCTGGCAGCACCACAAAATGCAAAAAACTGTTATATACTCTAGCATATATAGTTAAGGCTGGTCTTGATGGGGCTGGTTAGATGTATGGGTGCCTTGAGAGGCACAGGTGAGCATTTAGCCTACCTTTCTGTGTGATGTGGTTGTCTTAAAACTCTCCTTGCTAACAGAGGAACTCTTGTTAAACAAATGCCCATCAGTACAAAGCCTTTTCATAGAAAAAAATCAAGTTCTTGTTCCCTTGTGCCTAAAACACCCATATGTATGAACTCATCCACTGAAGTCATATTTACTGTACTGGGGCTAAGCAAAATTTCATTATCAAAATCTCTGAAATGATTGGTGCCTGGAAAACTTGACCTAGGATTATAGAGCTTGTTTGCCAGCTGTGGAAGGCATGCCATCTGCAGCAGCGCAAACTAAATCCTCTAGAGGAAAACACAGACACAGCTGTAGGTACCTGAAAGCATTGCACCTTTGTTTTATATGCATACAATAGAGGTAACAATCTTTTCTTGTTTGTAGGAGACTTCCATTTGTTTCCCTGCTGCCAAAGAGCATCAGGGGACTGCTGAACTTAGGAGACACTGGGATAGTCATTCAGAAGTCTGTGAGTGGTCTCAGCAAAGCAACCACTCTGCTAAATGAAGAGAGGATGTTCCTGATCATGGGAGCAGTGAAGGGGAAGAAAGCAGCCAAAGGTAATGGGACAGAAGAAAATATGGTTTAAGGAATTTAGAGGTTGAAGTGAAAGATGAATGTTTATGGAATGAGGAGTCTAGTTGTATTTTTCTCTTTCAGCTTCTAAAAGTTGGTTTATTTGAAACAGCTTGCTCCTGAACTTCAGGGCAACTTTATAAAAAAATGGTGCTTGAGGATGACTGCAATGAATTTTGTGGTTACTTTTGCTTTTCTCATTTTTTGGACTGTTTTGGGTCCACTTATGGTGAAGAACAGAAGAAAAAAAATAAATACTTTACTAGTCTTGACTACCTACATAATGAGGCCAGGCTACAGTGAAAAGGGAACATGGTAATGAAATAATTTACACAAAAGAAGAGGAAAGACCTTGTGACAGGACCTGGAGGACTAACACATTTCAATTCTACATTTGGTGTTTATTGGAACAGAAACTAGAACAATTAACTTAAACAAACAAACAAACAAAAAACAACAGAGAAAATACAGGATACTAAACGTTAGAAATAAAAGGGCTTGTAAATGCTTCTCTTCCCCCTGCTAAATGCCCTTACAGACTGGGCCTTTCCTTCGCATTTGTTGCTCTCATGCCAGCAACTCCATGAGGGTCTTGGAAGCTTCAACATTCCCGCTGCATAAGAAGTTATTTAGGACATGTCCTACTGCCAGCCAGGAGGCCTGGCTGAGTGGTTGCTCCTTCCTCTTTGCAGTAGCCTGAAACACAGTATGTTTGCCAATGGTTGTCCCTCTCCACCCTGTCTCCTTATCGTGAAAGCTTTTCTGACCTGGTTCTGAGGGCCTGGCATGGGGAGGGTGTCTCAGTACGTGGAAAAGTTGATAAGCAATATGGGTACCCTCTATTGCAAACATCATTTGAGCAGGTATAGAGTGGCTAGGACAAAGTCAATGACACTGGTATTCTTGGCTTCTTCTCACTTCGGTTGGTCATTTCCATACACTTTCACCTGAATATAAGCAGCTAGGAAGAAGTGCAAGGAAAATGCTACTATGCAGCACACAAAGCCCATTCAGAGCTCTTCTATAGGTACAAGACAGTGAACAGCTCTGCTTGCAGAAGTGCATGAGAAACTGCAAAAGTATTTGTGCAAATACCTTTCATATAATAAGCCCAGATAATATAACTAGAAAAAAGACAATGAGAAGGATTTAGATCACCTAAAAGAAGAGATTGTTTACTGTGCTAAAATAAAAGAATGATTTTGAGAGAAAACAGAGCTTGTAGGAAGAAAGAGGAAGATCTGAGAATGGAGTTCATGTGTTCTCACCTGAGGTGTGAAGGAGAGAGAGACCAGCAAGATGTCAGAGAAGACAAAATAAAATATTTATTTAAAATAAAAAGGAACGCAAATGCTGTCAGAGGTCATGACATATTTCACTTTGTTCTTGTTCTGAATACCTGAAGATAAATGTCCATGTTCTTGCAGCCCATCTGGGCATTTTTTGCTTATCACTTATTCTTATTCAGCTCTCAGCAGTAACCAGTGAGTCTGAGCAATCTAACTGCTATGAAATCTGTGTATCTCCGTCTAATCTCAGAATAACTGCTGCAAGGAGATTATGTCAAGAGTTACTAGATAACTGTAGACAGGGAGAAGCAAAGAATTTACTGATCCATTTCTTCCTCCTGACATGCAAATTTGCTTTTTAAGCAGGAACCAGTATCATCATAAGACTTTGGTCTTCAGCTGCTTTCCCTTATCCTCATGTCAAGCAACGTTCTGTATTAATAACATATATAAATAAATAGAAACCTCTGTTTCATTGTCACTCTTCTGCCAAAAGGCAGTAATGAAGAACATTGCTGAGACATAAAGAGATGCCTCTGAACAAATAACTGAGTTGGCCCAGATCCTACCCAAAACTTTAGGGAAGCTGGGATAAGTTCAGTACTCTGGTGAGCTGAGCATCAAGCTTTGCCACTGCCTAAAAGGTCTTGTTCTCTTCCTCTGTTTACATCCTCTCTCACTCATGTTCTCCTGTTGTTTAACTTCTACCACCATGAGGGCCCATTGGACCTCTCCAAGAGCTGGTTTCACCAACTCATCTGGCAGAAAACCAACCCAGATTTTTCTCATGAAAGGAACATCACCACAAGGCAGGAAGAGAGGAAGGGAAAGAGCAGGAGCAGAGATGAGGAGATGATAAAGGCAGGGGAGAGAGGAGCAAGCAGGACTTTCTCCTTTCCAATACTAGAAATAGGAATTACTAGACTGGCTGATCTGCCTGTGGAACTGCAGACCTTCCAGTATCTTTCTTGGGGCAAAATATCCAGCAATCACAGCTCTTAACACACCGATAAAATTTACAGACTAAGGATCTAAAATGGACCATATATTGACTATACATATATATGGGCTGTAAATCCTATGATAAGAGAAGTTAACACACTGCGTGTGTAGTCCAGATCACGTATTGCCCTTTACATAAAGACAAAACATTAAATAAATCAAACAATAATGAGAAGCAAAACTAAAAGAGGAGTCTCCCCTAAAACTCTTCTCCTGTTAACATCAGCTGTTTTGCTTTCCAAGGATTTGCAGAATCTTCTCTGCTAGGCTGCCTTCACTGTGAGCCAAGATCAGAGAGCCAAGCCAAAGCAGGATTAGGACGTGAATCTTTGTTCTCTGGAGTGCTCTGTGGAACAAAATCTCGATATCATTAAGGCTTACAGTGTTCTATGAATGGGAAAAGGAGAAACAGTCTGGGTTTTTACTATGCTGGGGTTAATTTAAATTTCAGTAGTATCAAATCTTTCAATGTGCAGAGCAGTAGTGAAGTGTATTTTTCCTATTTTCTTCACTCTGTGCCAGTCTTCCCCATTTGCTGCTTATAATGGGACCACACACAGGACTGAAGACACTGTGAATCTAATTGCAATCTGGATTGAATTCAGGGTGAGGTAAAAAATCATGGAGGGTGCGGCTGAGTGGGCTTTCTCCAGCACAGTTTAACTAGATGGTTTGCTTGAATATTTACAGTGCTATTAATGCTTTTTGTTCGTAAAGCTTTTACCCAATATTTGAAGTTAGTGAGAATTTATGGCCCTTGGCATAGTTTTTAGTATGCTAGGAAATAAAAAAATTATAGAGTTGACCATAAACAATGAAAATTGCATATAGGTTTGCACTGTGAAGATGACAGACATGATTACAAGGATTTGAGTATCAGTTCATTTAGAAATTATCTGTTTGAGCTTATTTTTCATGTGAGCTCATTTATCACTGAAATGGTTGCTAGGATGCTATACTTTGTAACATGAAATTTGCTCGAGAAAAGAGCAATCGTGAATAGGTATTTAAACATTTTCTTCTTGGCAGCCTTGATATAGTGAAATTATTGGTGCAAAATCATTTTTATTATATCAAGTCTTGATCTTACAAGCACTTATATCTGGACTTCACTTTATTCAGAGTTGCAGAATGATTCATGTTAGATCTCTAAGTTAAGCATGCATGAAATGGATCTATTCAGCTGGCCTTAAATTCCTCCTTACTTCCTGTGCCTAATATTTTCTTCTTGATTGGCTCCTGGCAAATATCTGTCCAGGTCACCACTTAGACCATGGAAATCATTCTTCAGTGGTCACTGGCTTTCACTAAACAGAGACTTGTGTAAAATGGAAGCTGTGTCAATATGAGCTGGATGGCTTAAAACCCCAGTGAGGTGATGAACGGTGCACATTACATGCCTGCATGGCATATTGGCTAAGTCCTTTCAAATCCTAGTCCTTGGCAATTTTTAGCAAGTCTTGTGACTTTCCTCACCTTTTCTATGCCAAAGTCTCTCTAAACGCTTACAGTCTATTCCAGATGATGCAGATAGAACTGGGATTCTGGCTGCAAGCACTGGAGATCACTCTTGACAGACATGGCTGGTTGATTTTGGCAGAAGCAATCTCTGCAGGACCTTGTCTCATGCAGAGCAGGGCAGCAGCTGGCTGCTGTAGGCAGCATCCAGGAAAGCAGCCCTGAGCGAGTGGAAGGAGTAGGGAGAGGTAAGCAGGCTAGAGAGCCCTTAATCCATGCAGTGGGAGCAGCCACTGGAAGGAATAGGTCTGGGAATCCCAAATGGGAAATGAATAATAGATTTATTTTGTATGTCAGAAAGAGGAGATTTGCAGCTTTCTGCCAGGAGTTCTGATATGTACATATACCTGCAAGTACAAATACTTAGCTGGATATTTCTGATCTTACCAATAATTGTGTTCTGCAGTTATCTGAGTATTATGCACTGAAGACTCGTGAGTCTAGGACCCAGGAGGCTTGAATCTTTATCTACTTATATCCTTTTTGTAAGTGACTAGTAAATGCCAGGGGAATTAGTCCTCATTTGCAGTAGTCTTAGCTTAATTTTGGAAGTGTCAGAATGTGACCAGATAAGATATGTGGTGAAATCCTGATTCAAAAGATGACAAGAATCATGTTCATTCTACTCTAGCTGTGATTGAGAAAAGTATTTACAGCCTAAGAAATGTGCATTACATGCTATTGCCATGAAAAGAAACCACAAAACATAGGGAAAAAGCTAGCTGCCTCCTTGGAACATCTGGGAAAAGCGGATGAACAGAAGGCTGATCCCCAGGAGTGTACAGGAGGCAGTGATCTGCTTGCCCTCTGCTGATAACCCTTCATCTCTGTTTTTGCAGTATCAGTCTTGGTACAGTAAACGAGTAGAAGTTGTCAGCTCAGCTTGTCCTGAAGACTTGAGGCCCACGAGTGATCTTGGGGCTGCAGGAAGGATGAATTGGCTCTGAGACATTGGGTAAAATGTGAGGATAAAGGCCCCACTTATGAGCTTGAAAAGGGAAAATGATGTTGGGCTGGAGGGAAAGCATGGCTACTTGCTGTGCTGAAGGTAACTGAGGGAGCAGGGGGTGAGGACAAAAAGGATCATTTTGTTCTAGTGTGGGACTCTAGCAAGGGGGTATGATCTCCACGTCATGAAGCAACCATTAATCCAAATCTTTATAAACTGATTTCTATCAAGTCTTCTAGCAATAGCACTGACTGAAATCCTGTCACTAAGAATTTGGGAGAAGTTGACAACCATGCAAACGTCACCCAAGCAGCTGGTGGGTGTGGGCCCAGAAATCAGGGCATGCCAAAAGCCACAGGACAATCTCTTAAAACATTAAAGAAACTCTACTATGTTCTCCTTCTCTGCTGATGGGGTTACTGAGGCTCCCAGGCTGGCTGCAGTGTCTCTGCAATCCTCCTTTGAGTGTACCAGCTCCCTGGGTACCCCTGTCCACTGTAGGGCATAGACACACCCCGAAGCCAGCTGCAGGGACCCCATGGTTTTCTGATGTCTGCTAGCCAGATTTGTGGGCTTGCCAGAGGCTTTGCAGCACAGTCTGGCTGGAGCAGGGCCCAAGGATGTGCAATGGTGCACCGGGAAGGAGGGAGCATGAGCAACGTGTCTCCAGACAGCAGAGATGTGAGTTTTTGTGCGAATGGTGAGCCTCTGCCATGGGAGGGTACAGGGTGAGTTTTGTACTCCTTTCCTGCTGAGGACAGCCCAGGAGTCTAATTTAGACAACTACAACCCCAGACAGGAAACGAAAACGCGGTGCATGTGACAGCTGAGGTTCTGCGTGACGTGTTGAATCACTTCTACGGCATTTTTCTGTATGAGCTATATTTGATGAATTTAGTATGTGAAAAAAATAGCATTTGAAAGCTGAATAAAAACCAACACTTCAAACAAATATATGCTCTACTCTTCATTGCTGTGTATAGGCCTCTCACTTGCTAATGCTACTGCTGCTGTTGAATTGTGTAGATTGGCTCAAAGTTATCATAACAACGCTCATTTCTTATGTATGAGGCAGTATATGAAGAACCCTTTCTTTTCAGAAATAACTAAGGATGGAGGATAAAATAGAAAACTTGTATACAGATATTTTTAGCTAAAAGAACTTGATTACATGAGAAGTTTAGATCTATAAAGATAACAGAGTTCCTCAACTGTTCCCATCTGTCTCGTCCCTGTCCTGTGTCAGCAGGGGGAAGTAGTAACTTAGACCTTCTGTGGCTTAGATACTAAGTGCTTTCATTGGAGTATTTTTGTCCGCCCTCCTTTCTTTCCCTATTTGACATCAGTAAGAAGTTTTATTTATACACTGCTATGAGATATTATATCTACTGTGGAAAATTACTGACAACCGCTTTGTCAGTGATGCTTATATCCAACTAAATCTGTTTCCTTTTGCAACATTTTTGTTAATCTGGATTAAAACATTGCAGGTGCTGCTCAGATTTCTACTGCTTGCAAGATATTAATATTGTTTCAATTAGACAGATTTCTGTAACAGCAGTTTGCTAAAAATTGCAGTGATGGTGGCTTCGGGGCATGCAACGTGAGCAGGACACCTCTTGCTCCCCATCCAGATCTCCGGCTGTGACTCCAAACCCCGTGCCTGCTCGGAGCGCAGCTAGTTTAGCTCCACCCTCTGAGCAGTCCAGCCTTTATTTATATGAAAACTGTGGTCCAACTGGCTTCAGATGGTGTGTGTATGTGCGTGTGCCTGCCTTCTGAGTGTGTGAGACGAGCTGGGATCATGAGCCAGGGTTGTTCCAAGTGGTTTTAATCAGCAGCCCATTAGAGGAGAATGGAAAACTTCTAACAGGATAAGAACCGAGTAAGTAAACCTAACTTTGAACTCGCAATCTGGACAAAACAAACGCAAACTAAAATCTTCATAGTCTGTCAGTTTTCAGATAAATGATCACTTTTAGAGAGAAAGCTGTGCATGCTGACAGGAAGGAGGCAATTTAAAAGGACTGGAATGAAGGAAACTGTAAAAACAAAGTGGGAATTGAGAATCAAGAGAGAAAAAAGCAAACGATTGTTCACAAAGTTGGTACACTGTCTTACTTTTTTTGGCTGTGGACAGGACGTGCTAAGCTTTAACCTCTTGCTTTTTTGGATACCATTGTCTGGCTGAGTGGCTTCTTCTGCAAAGGGGGTGAAGATTTCTGCTCCTCACCTGTCTGCTGGCAGGTCTGTTTCTCCCGAAAGCGCGGTGTGGAAGAGCTTGCTATGGCTCCCTGTGGAATGCCCCACGGCACACTCATGTTTGCCGGTGCTCATGTGTTGTTTTTTCACAGGTCGTTCCTGTACCCCCATGGGAGGATAATTCCCAAGCCTCTGCTCCTCTGGGACCCGTGACTTCTTGCCAGGCACCAGGAGAGCGCTCAGCAGCAGAATTAGGGAAAACTCTCGCTAGTTTTCGGTAAAGCGTGCCTTTGAATTTTTTTACCCTGGCAAGACGTGGCTACTTGGACTGCATCTGCAATGTGGCAAAGGATGAAGTGAGGGGGGCAAAGAGGCCATGGTTTGTGGGCAAGTTCCCAGGTGCCGCAGGCTTTGTCGCCCTCGTCCCTTCCTTCTGGCCTTAGTGGTGGCTGTCTGTCTGTTCTGCCAGACCCTGACTCCTCTCATGACCAGCAGCATCCTTTCGGCAGTCATTAATGGGATTGCACCCAACAAACTGAGTAAAACACAGCAAGGAAGATACAAGGAGGTCTCCCCAAGCAACACTCACTGCTTCCCCCTTGGCAGTAGTTCACAAACAGTGAAAAAGGTAAGTCAGCTGGAGCAGTGCTGAGCAATAATTAGCAAAGCGAGGGATAGCAAGTCTGGCAGGATCATCTGAGTTCAGCTAAAATTAGCCTAAGCTTGGAAGTCTGAGATCTGTATACAAACAAATGGGTGATCTGATGACAGTGGCATATGGGCAAGCACATCTCCGTTACCAGCTTCCCAGTGTGGTGTTATTAATACAGGAGTCCTGAAATCTTCGACTGAAACATGGCATTGCTCTGGGACTCTGGTGAGATTTCAGTTTGCTGCACAGACCATATTTTATTTTGGCTTTAGGAATCGGGTCAGAGGCTTTACAGTACAGGCATGTAAATCAGGAGCCAGTGGGGTTTCATGAAAGTAACTGAGGCTGTTAATTAGTGCCGGGACTGCAGCTGCCCTGTGTTAAAGTTATCTGCTGGTCAATTTTGAACTTTACTGGGATTCTGCTGAAAAGCTGAACTTAACTGCATTTGAGAAATAAAAAAAAAGGGCTTTTCATTTTTTCAAATCACACTATTTACTTTGGAATCTTTGTCCCACAAATTTTACTTTGTCCTTAGGTTACCTGACCTCATGTTTATTTTGTACAGGGTTCCTAGAACCGGTGTTAAAACCTAACAAATGCGGACACTGTTATTTTAGTTGGAAAATGTGGTTTGTTAAATGGTCCAGACTGAGGTAGTTATTTTTACTCTGGAATCTGTGATCAGCACTAGCACAAATGTTTCAGGTTTTCTTCAGTCCTATAGAGGGCTGCTAACAGTGCAGCAGATATCTCACTGTGAAATTATAATTTGCTGGCATTTTATATACAACTGTATCAGGACTATAAACATTAATCTGTGACTTCACAGATTATGGACAGCATCCACATAAAGCAGTTCAAATTTAGAAAAAAAATTTAGAAGTCTGCTTCTTTGATTAGATAGGGTTCACAGTCTGAAAGGTCAGCAATATTGATTTAGGAGAGCAGTTGTAAAGTGCATCTTCTGCAGCAATCAAAAACAGATACGTGAAATAACTTTGGCATGAACCTTCGGTCTTGAAAAAATGGATTTATTTTTTTTTTATTGTGAAGGTCAGAGAGATTTTTCTTATGAGTTGCAGAAATCTACTCCATGCTGCATTTGTCATAATTTTATATTTTGATGACCCTTTAGTACACTAGGTACCCAGATTTGGATTTGTTAACAATGTGACATGAAGAATTACAATTTAAAGGGAAATGAGTGCAGCTGACTAGTGTGAGTCTCATTGCGTTACAACTTCTGACACTTACAGTCCATTCCTTTTTACTTGTTGCTATTGCAATGGCAAAGAACGTTTCATATCTTACCTCAGGGTACCTAAAGTCTGTACGAATTGCTGGAATAATGGCAAAGTTTTGCTAGCATGTTGTTTGGCTGGAAATATCTGCAATTTCTTCGTTCTCAATTTGTTTGAGAAAAATGCACATTGACACTGAACTTGGTGTGCTGGCTGTCCAAAAGGAGAAGGAAGCTTAAGTTTTTACAACGTGCTGTACTTACTGCCCTCCAGCATACGTGGTTGGATGCGACTATCACACCCGCATGCTGAACCTATAGTACAGATGTAAGTGCATATGTTAACCCTTATAGGTATGTTTTCCAAGGCTGTGCTACTCTAACACATTCCTCTTCAAGTTCTGAAGACCACCCATAGCTGCCTCCCTATTTGTCTTGAAAGTTTCCTCTAGAGCACAATGAACAAAATGTCTTGCACATGTTGGGATGTTACTCTAAGTTGCTCTCTGTTTCCAGAGGATACTCTGCTGGTTGTGTGGGCTGAATAACAACCTCAGGGAATAGAAAAGACAAATATCTCCAAAAATCTCTACCACTTTGCTTTGAAAACGTGTTCTTGAGCTGTGTGTTTTCGCCCACTGCTTATTCAGATAGCCAAACCGTTATCTTGCTTGATTTTATTGGGTACCCAGTAACATCTAAGACAGATGTCATGGTTGAAACTTTACACTGTTTTACTTTACAGTCACGTGCCCACCCACAGTAGCTAGTTTGGAAACAAGTTTTCATTAAAGCTCTGTTTAAATTTTCATGTATGAATCTGGAAAAATACTTTAAAATACAGTCCAAATTATTCACATTCTTAATTAACTAGTCACACATGTATTCTTATTCTACAAATAGTCCAGCAAGCAAATTTATTAAAAAGAATCTGTTGTGTAGTTAAATTGTGACTTAAATCAAACACTGCAACGTGTTATGAAACTGAAGTTCATGAATAAATGTTACAGAAAATAAGACCCTGCTGGAGATAATATTTTTAGATAGCGCCCAGTGTCGCTAGGTTTTGAGCCGCAGCATCTGCCACACTGCAGAATCTTTTCTGACTGGGTAGGGACAGGTTTAATTCTTGCTTCCTTCAGAGAAACAATCAGTATTGTGTTGAGCCTGCTGTGCAAATTTGGTTATGATTGTTATTCCATGAGCAAAATTCCCTTCCAAAGTCGGATAATTTCTCCATTCAGAGTATGCATAACACTAAGTGCCTAAAAAGAAAAAAAAAAAGCTGGCAGCTTTTATGAGCCATTGGGGGAAGCAGAGGGAGAGATCTGAGGAGAAGTGGAGCTTTGCTACTGTGTCTCTGATCTCAAAATTAATTTCGTTTTGGAAAGGAAAGTTCCAGACAAATGCAGAAAAAGCATGGGGCTGGAAATTGCCAATTTGATCTGTAAAATGTGTCTTTAACAACATCCAAGATGCCCTAGGATGGTGCCATTACTGTCAGGCACAGAGCACAAGCTGTCTTTTTTAAATTGCAAAAATGCAGATTTCATTCATAGCCTGGAAAACCTGACAGAGTTCATAGTACTTCTCTTTCAGATATCACACATTACAGGAGTTTTAAAAGCTGCTGGAGAGCTGGTCCTGTGGCCTTATTTTCACATGAACAAAGGTCAACATTTTCTAGTATAAAATTAAATGTTAATATCTGTAGCATGAAAAATAGAAAGCTTATTTCTGAATCTCCAACATTAAAGGCATTAGAGGGAGCTATCACATCCAGCAGCAAGCTGTCTTCAGGTTCAGCCAGGCACACTTACCTTCTGCATCACGAAATATTTGTGAATATATATAGTAAGGAGAAGAGTGGGTGCTGTAGCATCAAAACTGTAATAGGTATCAACAAAAAAAGCCCAAACAAGAATCCCTGTGTGTAGGTTTGCCTGGCATGGTATTGTGCCAGAAATACCTTTGGTACCAGCCAGATGTAAAACTGTTACACTCATCTTAAGTAATTTAGCTCTGCTTCTCAGCCAATTCTGACAGAGCTAATTAGCTAGTTATGCTGTGTTTCCACTCTCTGAATTAGTTCAGCCAGAGCCTACTTGGGTGTCTCTGCACAGCAGTGAGCTTTGCCCAGGTAAACGGAGCACCTCTGCTGTTGAGAGGAAGCAGTGGAGACAGTATTGCTCATGGGCTAGGCACTGTTTCAGCATGCTAGCTCTCTAACCATAGCCAATATGTAAAAAAAATAGATTTTAAGATGGAGCTTGAAGGAGATTATTTCATGGATACTCACAAAAGCATTGCTTCACATCTCCTGGCCGTTTAAGGCCAGACAAGAAAAAGAAAAAAAACAAGACATGCAGCTGGTTATATGAGAATTTAATGAGTGAGTGAGGCTGGCATCTTAATAAATGAAATGTAACAAGTATGGTGAAAAAAGCTGTCTTTGTTTTCAAGGCCCTCATCCTGCTGCTTATGTTTAGTGTAAAAGGTTCTCCTCCAAGAGGAGCTATGAGGTAAGCAAACAGAATGAATGAGAAAAGGGTTTTTATGGCTTCATTCTGAACAAATAGGATAGGATATCATTTACTGAGAGTGGACAGTATGAAAGATGCAAGATAATGACAACTTGAAGTGGCCATATCTTAGAGGTACTTTGCAGAAAAAGAAAAAGAAAAGTAAAGAAAAAAAAAAGAGAAAAGCATTATGTTTTACTCTTAATCAAGATCTATCTATAGGAAGATCCAGTTGAACATCTTGCACTGGTTACACACCCAGGTACCTATATTAGAAAACTGAGAGTGAAATTACTGAAAAGCTGGGAAATTGTTACTAGAACTTTAGAACTCTGGATATCCAGAGTGGAATTATCCTCTCTTTACTTAAGTGCTGCACTCTATCTCGTCAGAGCCAGAAAGCTGGACGTCATAGTCAAAGGAAATAACTGCCTCTAATGCAAAATTCATCATGACTTGATGCAGATATTTAAACAAATCTGATTAGCTTCAGCCTCTAAATGCGTATGTCTGGGTGTTTTTCTATTCATTTTTTGAATGGAATACACTTGCTTCAGTCAGAATAAGCAGGGAAGGAAGGGGGCGGGCAGGAGAGGAGTGTCATGGAAGAAGGTATGGGGAAAGGAGGCACTGGCTGGTGCGGGAGGCTGAGTAGGGAATCACAGCTGTGAAGTAGTAGTATCCTCAGAAGGCACCAAAGAGATTGTGCACAGAGGGGGCTGGATTTGTGCTGGAGAAGAGAAAGGGAGATGGGAATGGAAATGGAAAGAAAAGAAGACAAAGCTAGTGGGAACTTTTGAAATGTAAATGTGTGAAAAAGGAGAAATGAAGCTGGATGATAGAATGAGAAGGGGTGATTTTTGCTATTATGCAGAAATGGAGTGTGGTGAGAGCTCTGGATAGAAAAGATTGTATTATACATAATAAGGTTTGATACATTCTGAAAGTAAATTTAATCTTAAAAAGGATATTTATTTTATAGAAGACAGTAGGGGAGAACTCTTTTCTTCTCGCAAAAGAGCAAAGAACTTTGCTAGTATGAAATCTCTGTTAAGGGAAAGCAATTGACAGATGGTAGAGTATCAGCAACTGGTTTCCTTGGAATGATACCATGTTCACATTGCACCCTACCAAAGCAGGACATTTCCCCCCCCCCCCCCCTTTTCAATGTAAAATGCGAAAGGCACTGAGGAAACAGCTATTTTTACTGCGTAGAAAGCTAGAGATATTTTGGTGATAAAGGGCAAGGCTATTGTGGTAGCAGTCAGGAAGGAGGGGCAGGGTGGAGACTCTTTGCAGGAAGGGACCTTTAAGAAGAATGCTTCAGCAGCAAATGGGAAATAGAGGCAGAATCTCACTCATGCACTTCATTGGAGCTCTTTCCTCAAAAGTAGCTGTTTTGATAAGATGGTAGGATTGACTCATCATCTGTTCTCAAAAGAAGGCAGTTGCCACCGTGAACCACATGTAATCACAAAGCAAAGGAATTTTGATAAAATGGCTCTGTACTTCCAGCTCAGAGTGCTGGTGATGACTATGCAAATAACTCCAGTTTTGCTCTTAGATTTATGAAATCATCAGAAACCAACCATCAAAGTAGTACCAATCTAGTTGCTTGTTCTGTATTTACTCAGCAAACAATTGGAAGCAGAATTACATTCCAACCATTTCATTCTACAACCCAGTCCTTTCTGATTAGGAAATCTAACAGAACTTAAAGCCAACACATTTAAATATCCTCCAGAAAGTGAAACAGGAAATTAACTTCTCTTTTACTTCTTGATACAGGAGCTAGGTGCACTTCAAATATAATGGTAATATGAACAACTCACTATTTCTATGAACTTTTATGCAAACATGAAAAGAATTTAAAAGTCACATTTGGAATTAATAAAGGTCTGCACAGTCCTGTAAAGGAACGACTTAGGGCATTAGAACCACATGCTAAGTTTTTATTATTGCTCTTCTTATTAATACTGTTTAATATTAGTGCGGTAGTTTCTAGGAGTCTCCCTCAGGGATTTTTCGTAACGTTGTTGTGCTAAGTGGTATTTAGCAGCAGAAGGTAGATCCACGCTTCCTTTGCTGGCTAAATGGGAATTTAGGCAGTTAGCTGCCTGTGAATATTGCTAGTAGTGCCAGTGTTGTTTATATAAGGCTGGTTCTCTTTCGTGGTGTTTCTTGTGCACTCCCCTTCCATGCAAAGGCCTTTCGGTTTGCACAGAGGCTCATCTGTCTCTTTTGCAGCAGCCCAGTACCTGTAGAAAGCAGTGGAGTAAAAGTAGCTGCGGTCAAGTTATCCGAAGCTATTGGACAAGACTCTGACAGTCTTGGCTAGCCTGGTGTACAAGAGTGGCTGCCTGAAATCAACACAGGGACTAACGCCACCAGAACTGGGCAGCTGAAAAGATGATTCACAGTTTTCGAGTTGTTTCCCCAGAGAAGCTTAGGCAGACATGAGTTGGGTCATTATTTTAGGAAGAAGAATTTTGTTTCTGCAGCTGAAGTGATGGTCAATGAAATTCTATGGCAACAGTTCAAACTGTATATTTGCTTCCTTGCCAGGCAGAGACAATGCATCAACATTTATGGAATTATGCAGTCTTCTTGGAATCTGAAAAAATGCCAAGGAACTGTTTTTCTCTTCTCGACTTGAAATATCTTTGCTATTTTCTTCTTGGCCAAAACAATGACAATAATTATATATTATAAGTTCTGTTACTGACCAAATTTTGGATTTTTGGAACAATCCAGAATTTCTGTACAAAAGAGGAAAGCTTCAGAGACTAATACAATCAATTATATCTTTATACATTCATAACCTAGAATTGGATAAACTGGTTTCAAGGAAAATGTCAAAATATTTTCCTTTTAACAGAGAACTTCACAGCTATGTGGAACTTGCAGGCAGGCAGAACTGAGAATTGCAACTGAGATAATGGATGTCTATTTTCAGTCGGACAAGGATGGTTACGTAATTCTTGCACTTTCATATTATATAAACTGAGCTGTTTATCTCATTTGTTATGACCTCAGAGGAATATACATTTGATTTGATAATTTTTTAAAAATCCATAATAAATTTTATGGAGCTCACTTTGTTTTCTTTCGTGCTTTTTATGTTAGCCTGTAAACTGAAAACAAAATCACGAAATTCATTTTTATGCATTTTTATTCACTTTACAGCCCATTGTGGTTTGTTTAGACCAGTTGTTAAGGCTGTGGATCAACTGTGTAACAGCCTATTGCACTAAAATGAGGTCAGTGACTCAGCTAAGTTCAATGGTTTGCAAGCTGTAAGAGCAGGTATATCATGTCAAAGCTGACATAGGCCTCATCCTAAATCATAGGGGAAATCTCAGCTTCGCTGTAAAGCCTCATTAATTTCAGTGGAGACAGCCACTCCATTCTCTAGGTAAGACATGGGCCACAGATGTTCTTTACCAACTCTTTTCACGAGGTATATTGAATCTGTAATAAACCGACCTGCTAAAAAAATAGCTTGAGACTTCAAACTGGAAAAGAGCTAAAAAAATAGTTGGGACATGATAACATTTGACCGTTTAACAATTTCTCTCAAATATTCAAAATGTTATGGATCCATATTTTTCGTCTAAGCCTATTGCACATTAAAGTTATAGGAATGCCAAAAAAAATCAGAACCATAAACCTACGAAATATGTGAACAGCTTATTTTCATCTATTGCACTCTGCTTCTTTTATACCAGCTCTCTGCCTAGACTGCATTTTTATGATTGAGAAACATTTTATAAAAAACAGCAGACTCTTCAAATGTATAAACATGACTGCTATTGCTATAATATTGGAAGTTCTGAAATACATCAGTAGTAACTAGATTAGCATGGCCAGTGATGTAAGGCATTTTATATAGAGCTTTGGAAAAAATTATGGAATCATTTGCTACAAGCGTGCAGTTGGCCAGAATTTTTTTTAATTCTGCATAGCCAGCAACTAGTTTAAAACGAAACAAAAAAAAACACCCCACCCTACATCGCACTGGCTTGGCAAGAAAGCAGAAAGGACACGTTGCATCTTGTAAGCTGGATTGCAAATAGATCTGAAAGAAAAGGGCAGAGGAAATAAATTTGGCAACACTGCGCACGGATCTCAAGCAAGCACCGTAAAAGGTGTTGAGCTGCTTCACATTATTTAGTAGTACCAGATTAGACAGCAGGTCAAGCTGTTAAATTTAGGACCCTGAATTGTCTCAGTGTCCCAAAGATCCCGTCATGGCTTTTTGGGAAGCCGGTGGGTAAAAGCGCCTGGTGTCTGGCGCCCGGGGGCAGGAGAGCAGCACAGACGAGCCTGTCCCAAGCCAGTCTACTCCGTGCCTCCCAACCTTGAGCCAGGAGCCTTTGGACACCACCAGCCTGAAGGGTTTTTACTCGTCTCTGGACTGCGTGCCTCAAGCAAAGCCCCTGGGAAGCGAGTGGTGTGCTCTGAGCACCCGCGAAAGGCTCCCGGGGGGAGCCGGCTGCTGCGCGGCCCTGGAGCCGCTCCGGGCCGCTTGCGTTTTGTGGAAGTGCCCTAGGTTACTGCCACTGCTTGAACTTCCTTCATCATCGTTCTCTTGAATGTTTGCCATTGCCAAACTAGCGTCTTGTAAACATTTCTGCTGATCCCCAAGGAACCGAGGAAGACGCCGTCTGCATCAGCGCTCACGCGGAGGTGGGAGGGGAAGCTCCCTTTCCCGGGAAGATCCCGCTGCAGGCAGGCTGCTGCACGCTGGCCCTGTGCGATCCACGGGGCCGGGCGGTTCCTGCACCCCCTGCGCGTGGTGTGGGAAAGTGGATTTGCTCGCAAAATAAAGCCAGAGGTGTGTCTCTCCTGATTTTTCTTCCACGATGCAAGAGAAATGGAAAGTGGGAAATGTCTGGCTGGACTGGCCGGAGGAGGAGGGAGAAGGAGCACAGGAGCGGGGCCGGGGCAAGGGCTGGATTTAGGAACAGGGAGGGAGGGAGGGAAATAGAGAGGAAGGGCTTCCAGCGGCTGCTGGCGGCAGGAGAGCAGGAAAGAGAGAAGATAAGAGGAGGAGAGGGAGGGGCGAAGGCAGAAGGAGAAGGAAAGGGGGGTGCTGTGGTGGGGAAGGGCTCTCTGAGACACTCTAGCGCTGTGCCTGCTGCCCGACTAACGTGTTTTAAAAACACTGGGAAGCCGGGGAGGACATCTGACAAGTTACCTAACGCAGTTCCTGTGAATTCATCCTGTTCTATCTGTGCTGCTTCTGGCCAGCATGTGATCAACCTTTACTTGAATATCTCAGTGTCTAAAGTAGTTTTGGGTTGCACGTTTAACAAACAGACATAGAAGACTCTGACGGTGTTGTGCCAAGATATTTTTTCAGGGTGCCCTCATCAATGATGCTAGTCCTTTCCACGGGGGATGTCTGCTCTGGAGCAAAAGCAGACGTGGCATTAGAGGCTCAGGGCTCTGGAATAGCTCGTGCTCCTCACTGCCACAGAGAACTTACACTTCAGCCAAGCATAACATAAAACTGCATCCTGTAATTGGGGAACAGACTGCTGAGACGACTGTCTTTATCACTACATCCCAAGTCTATAAACAACTGGACACATCTTGAATGACATTTGTTTATATCAAAACATCTGTCTCTTTTCAGTGTGGTCTACTGTGCAAAAAATGGTGGTGTCTTGTTTGTATAACTCTTCCTATCTCCAGCGATAAGCTTACTAAAATTAGAAGTTATGGAATAACTTTGTTGTTAAAGGATATATTGCTGACTACTGCTAGTTTGAAATTCCTGAACTTGACAAGAACTAATTTTATGTCCTAAATTGAATCCCTTAAATGTTATTATGTTTCAATCCTAAAGACAAATACTTGTCAACAAAAGAAAATCTTGTCTGTTAGTAGTGTTTTTATTGAAAAAGAAGATCTAGGCTATTCTAGATACTAGTGACCTGTATCTCCTATGGAACATCCTGTTTTTATGCCTTACCTAAGACATAAGGTATCCTCCTTGCCCAAAGACCCAGTGACAGTGGCCGAGTAATTTGCTGTTTTCAGAACTTGATGTCAAGCTCACACTATCTCTGTGTGTTTGGGGTGGTTCTTTTCCATTTTTCCTTGCAAGAAGCTCACATCCCAGACTATAACACAGACGAAGGGTTTTCTCTAGATGCCATTGTCCCTAGGAACTATGTGAATGTAGACAACCCAAGAGTTCCTTGGAATTCATTGGAGATATCATACACCTTTCTACTTGCTCCTATATACAAGTCTCACTGACGGTGCTCCTATGGGCTGGAGCGGGTTGGACTAATAAGGCAATAAGGTTACATTTACCTTTCTAGAGGCACAGCAATCTATAGTACTGTTTAGGATTCCTCTGCATGTTTTTTGCCTCAGTACTCTCCTTACTTTTCTTAATCACTCTGCACAGCAGAACTCAGACCCCTGCACTCACCATCTGTGTGGGACCCACCAAGTCCTCTCTGCTAGGTTACCCACAGATCAGCCTGAGGTCACAGTCAAAGTCAGCTGGCAAGTACAGTTACCAGCTCACCAGAGCAGCCCTGAGCTTTTGAACCCATGCAATATCAGTCCAAAATGAAGGTAGATAAAACAGAGAGGCAGACAAAATGGAATTTGTGGTTGGAAGTCCTTGATATAAAGAGAATTCTTAATTATACCAGAAATGTTTCCCAGATTGTCACAGTAAATTACTAGTTTCTTTTTGTGAAAAATAACAGCTATATATTAAACTACTGAGGAGTGACCTACCTTACAACCATTGTCTTTGCAATGTGTTTGGTTTAGGTTGACGACTCCATTCTCCAGTACTTTGGAAGCCATACAAGAAGAGCAGTTCTGTATGCACCTCCTGCCCACCGTGAAACCGACCGTCAGCTCTGTCAGCGCATCCTGGCAAAACATGGATATACAGTCACAGTCCTTGAAAACAGCAGACTGATGGAAGAGCCCAGGCATGAGGGCCCTTATCACAGTAAGAATAACATGGACTTAGTTAATTCATTTATTACTGTATATTAGCTATTGATCCAGCATTCTTCCACAGAGGTAAAGCTTATAAACTCTCAACACGAGTAAGGATAGAAGCCAAATTCTAGCCCTTCTCAGTTGTGCAGCTAATTTTCCACAATTAGATGATTCTTCCATTAGATATATCCTTCTGTAAAAAAAAAAAAAAGCATCAGAGTGATTCATCATAGTCTTGACAACTGAATCAGATCAGTTTGTTTCCTGATGGCCTCTCCTACCAACTTAATCAGTATAACCGAGTGATTTTCAGTAGAGCATTTAATAACAAAACAAATACCTGCTACATTTCATTCTTTTGCCTTTTCTCTCTTAAATAAAAGCTGTATGCATGAAGGTTTACTTTTTCCTCCAGTAATGTTTTGATTGCTCTGTAAGCTTGTTAAAGAACACAATACAGAAGAAGTACATTTTGCACTTGCTGCAAAAGCTGGGGTAAATTACTGTTGGTTCTTAGTTCCTGTTGAAATTTGATCCACAGTCACAGCAGGCTGCTGAAGAAGCTTGATCTCTCGCACAAGGGACTGTAGCTTTGTTGTGTAGAGTTATACGGTTCTTGACAGAAGAGCTTTGGGCACCAGTTATGTGTATGCTGACAATGTTTAAGTGCTCTTGGACATCTTAGAGGTATGAACTGAAACTCTGATCTCAATCTGGTCTGCTATTGGAATTCAATTTCAGAACTGGAAGACTTTGAAAAAAACTACACAGGCCACCGTTCTATCAGTAAAAAAATGGTGTGGTTGGTTATTTTTCATGCTAAAGGTAGTGCTACTTGCATCATTCAGGCTTGCAATACATTCCGGGGGTTACTAGAGAGCTCAGTTTAGCTTTGTGCTTTAACAAATGTCAGAGTAGATTCATAGATGAAAAACATAATTATTTAGCATGCTGGAGGCTGTTCAAAATTCCACCATTAATTTCAAGTTTCTTTAAGAAATTTTCTTGAAAATGATGTACATGCAGCTTTCTTGACAGGCTCTACCAAGAAACAGTAAATTGTCTTCACTCTTTTATTTTAATCGGGTTTCATAGGCATGTTTCAGCCACTCCTTGCCTTAAGTACTTTCCAACACAGAGTGACAAGACACAGCGTGTCTGCAGCCTTTGCTAATGTCAGATGGGCTGCAGAGAAAAGGTGGCATCTCTGGGGACCATGTGCACCATCTCTGTGAAATACTTTTGTTTCAACTGGCCAAGGAAGTGGGTATGCCAAATTCAGTTATGACCTAAAAAAAAAAAAAAATCACTACTAGATTTTGGTATAATGATCGACTCAGGTTGAGGTTATCCAAAACAGGTTTTTACCCTCTAATACTGCCTCTGTAGAAATCAACTTAACTGAGGGTATTTATATTTTGCAGGCTAGCACCAGTACTTCCTGTAGTATTTTTCCAGTAATGAAAAAAAAAAATAAAAAGGTTTTAGGTATTTTCCAGGAACATCCTACGGCTTCCAGCAGATGTTGAACGATGTAAAAAAGTCAAATCCTTGCCAATTTAAGGTAAAGAGTAAGACTCTACTAATTCTATTTCATGGCAATATAAGTCTGCCTTTAACTCTTCCCTGTGTTATGTAAGTGTCTAGCTTTAAAGTTATGTTTTAAAAACAAGAAGTAAAAGAGCATGTCTGCATACCAAACCAATGATCTTTTCTTAGAACTAAACAAGTTATGCTCAAAGTTATTTTTCTTTGCCAGTAGATGATGGCTTTTACTGTTCTGGATGGGATAGTACTCCTCATTTTGGAGAAGGGTATTTTAAGCTATGCTTTGTCATAATATTTTCCCAGTAGGAGTGTTATAAATTATTAAAAAATATGTTCCTTGAAGCCTCTATAAAAAGATATAGATAATGGACTGAGAAATATAGATCACAAATGTTGTGAAAAATCTGTAAAAAGAGTAATTCCTTCTTCCTTGGAAGAAGCTCTATCCAGTGCTTTTATTTTTGTGCGGTCTTTCTTACTCGTGTATCTTTCAAAGTTCACTCTAATTTTGAAAGGATATTTTGTTTAGAATGGCTGAGAGCCAAGAGTCTAGATGAAGTCATATATGGGAAAAAATTCACCACAAAACATTCCTTACTTTTTTGTGCTGGCCCGCTATTAATTTTGAGACCAGTTCTGCTCCCATTTGAAACCCAAATGTGACAGGTCTGCACACAGATCTTCCAGAGAGATCCTGCACACCTGGGCTGCAGCACTGTGTTGAATTCATTGCTGTCAGAGAGAAACATCAGGAGAATAGTTTTCTTCAGTGGAAATTTTTCACTTCTTACAGACTAACCAAAACATTTGAGTTTTGGTAACTGGAAAATAGTCCGATGAGAAGGAAAAGGAAACCTTTTTTTTTTTTTTTTCAGGCAAAGAGACTGTGGCTTATGGGTTTCCTAAGAAAAATCTGTACAGTTGCTTTCCGTAGTAAAATATAAATTATACAACTCCCTAATTTTTTGCTGAAAAATAGCTCTGTCGGTGAATTCTCAAGCAGCTTTGGTTGAACAAAAAGTATTTGTGCTTTCACCATTCCTTAGCAATTAAACCCATATGGAGGGAAAAGCTCATGGACTGATGATATCCATGCCTGCTCTGAACTCTTTGAGTCTTCCTTTTGCAGCAGCCCTAAATGAGCCAGTTTTTCTGTAAGGTTTAACACATCTCTTAGTCTGCTGCTGGGATGGAGATGGAGAGGCGGAACTGTGTTAGTAGCAGATGACGGGACAGTCAGGATTTGTAGAGAGCTGCGATTACCACCTTGGGCATGCAGCTGCTGCTAGGGTAGATCCGTTTAAGCACGGCCAGTATCTCCAGTATCTGTGGTAAGTCCATCCTGAAGCAAGCAGTTCAAATGAAGTTGGGTAGCAGCTGATGAGAAAGATATCAGGTTGTACTGGCCAGCACATCTCTAAACAGTGCACTTGTTTGCTAGCTAGGCAGAAGAAGGTGTTATTGGTGTGTTGTTCCCTCCTTCCTTCTCCTTTTTTTTTTTTTAAATATGAGCATCTGCTTATGGAGACGTAGCCTCTGGGTCATGTTCTGCCTTTGCTGCAGCCTTGGAGCAGGTTTGAAAACGGTGTCACACAGCTTCACAGAAAATAAAAGGATCAGAAGGAACACCTCCGGGCTTTCACCTCGGAGATTTTCTGTGTTGAGCTGTACAAGCCGATGGCCTTCCTTCCCTCAGCCCAGCACAGAGCTGTGCTGCTCTATCAGAGGGGAGGGCGATGAGCCTCCTGGCTTCAGAGCACCCTTAGGTCTTCCCAGAGCAGCAAACACTGGAGAAGAACTTGCCAAACATTTCCCAGAGTCTTCTGCCTTCTTCTCTGTCCTTCCAGTCTGAGAATCTTTTATCTCTGGGGCCACAGCAAAGATCAACAGGATCTGTGGGTCCCTATGGCTCTGTGATGCCCTGCCAAGATTTTCACAACATTTTTTAATAGGAAAGTTTTATCTCAAAAATTTGTTGCACTAAAATGCATTTCTGCCCTCCAAGAAATAATGTTCCCTAGTTACTGTCTGCTGCCTGAAGCTTTCCTGGATTCTATACTGTCCACAGGTGACATCTTTTAAGATAAATAAACTACTTATATCTTTCTTTCTGAACCCATCAGTTCTTCTGTCCTTTGCTCAGTGTGCCTGTCTCATTAGTCAATGGTGACCCTCCCTGAATAGGCATTTCCTTCATTTCTCAACTCTTCACCTTTACTAATAGTTACGCAAATTGCAGAAAACTGCAGGCTCTAAAATGCACGTGCAGTTGTGTGCTACAAATCTGACCAGCCAGTTTTAATTCATTCTGCAATAACATGCAAAATTCTGTTGTTACCACTAGCTTTTGGAATGGAAAAGGTTCTGCTTAACCTTAATGACAGCCAGCCAGTTTGGCCGTGGAAAAAACCACAGCTCTTCAGACTGCTGGCAAACTGAGTGCAGCATAACACTATATGGTCCCTTCTGCCTTGGAATGTTTTAGTAGCTTGGTGGAAGTTTGTACAATTGCAACGGGTGACTTTTAAAA
The DNA here is from genome assembly GCF_009769465.1 of Tauraco erythrolophus. NCBI lineage: Eukaryota > Metazoa > Chordata > Aves > Musophagiformes > Musophagidae > Tauraco > Tauraco erythrolophus. The sequence continues at coordinate 27,492,941 of NC_141468.1, read as the reverse complement.
AAGAATCGTAAACCACTTTCATAATATTGATTTTATACAATAATTTCCTATTTTTAGAATACTAAAGTTGAGTATTTAAACTTTACTATGGCTTCTGTTTGCAGTTTGAGTGATATCCACTGAAAATGGAATTTTAGCGATGTCATTCGAAAGATGGTTACAGTACATATATTGATTTGGTTTGTGGGTTTTTTTGTGATTTATTGTTCCATAAGATAAGTATTGAACTCATCTTAGCTTTGTTTTATATTTACCTCTTGGGCCAATAAATCTTGATATTTATTTCCATTGAAATCAATACCAGCTTCACGTCCTATTCGTTCACCTGAGATTGTTAAGTGGAGGTCATATACTATGTATCTCCTTAAATTTACATATATTGGAGAGAATACTAGATCTGAAATTATTTCCTCTTCGCTGATTTTATCAATATGCTTTGAGTTCTGTTCTGACTTTTGCCAATTCAAAAGCATACTGTGTTTAAGTACGTGGCTGTGGAAATTAAGCCCTGGTTCCAGCAACTAACTGTGAGGACAGTTTGGCTTTTTGCAGATGTGGGAGTGGTGCTTGGGTGGAGCTGCTCCAAGAACAGGAAGGGCTGAGTGAGACAACAGACCCGTGGGAGCAAATCCGAGTGAATCTTGGCCCTTCTCTTTATGTGCTGGGGTCAAGAGATCTGTCTGGCATTTAAGGTGGCATCTCATGACATTACTTAGGTATTACAGCAAGGAGTGAATAACCCCTCATTGTTAAAGCAACCTGAATATATTCAGACATAACTCATTTTGCTGCATAATGCTGATTTGAGAATTGTTGTATTCTTACTGCTTCCCTCCTTGGCTCTCTATCAAGCCCTCTGTTGCTTCCTTGTACCCAGCAGTTCCTCCCTGTAAAAGCTGCTGCACAGGGAATGTCAGGCAGCGTGAGCCTGCAGGAGCAAGCACAGGGGTTCAGCAGAGGTGGAGTGATGCAAGCTACAAGTTTCTGTCTGGTTTTCAGGATGGTGCATGACCAAAGAAGCAGTTAGGGACAGATGAAAGAAAATTCTTCATTGATTCTCCCAAAAAGCAATTTTACAAGTCAGATTTGTCATTTTAGTTTGTTGGGTATCCTTTGGAAAAATTGCTCTTTAAAGAGCAATTAAATTTAAATTTCCTACATTTTCTGTGGGAAGAAAATGTCTATGTCTGTTCACTTCTATTCACAGTAGGACTAGGAGGCACAGAAATGTTGCCACACCAGAGCTAGAGATGGAGAAACTAGGATAAAAACCATATGAGTCACTGCCAGAACTAGGATGAAATGCATGTTCCTTGCGGTATGTCTTTTCGTTACTCCTTGAGCATATTGTATCACCTCTAGTACTCCTCACTGTTCATACCTTTGACCAGAGGATAAACCAGCAAAAGAATCAGCTTAATTGCTGACATCTGGCCAGCAGCAAGGTAAGGAATTGCAGAAGTGCTACTTCACAAGTGCAGCCAGTAATAGTTTCCTTGGGGCTGCTAATTAGTCTAGAAAAGAAACTACAGCTAGGGGTTTCAGAGTCCCCCAGGGCCATGTCTGGCGACTGTCAGACATTTGCTTTTCCTTTACCAAGACATACAATATCAGCAAAAGTAGTGAGAATTAGAGGAGGTGGTAGAGACAAGAAGACACTGTGATGCTCACTCTTCAATGAGTGTGAAGACTGGTATGACTGGGGGAACAGAAGTACTTGTTAACATAAAATATTAAAAAAGTCTGCTGCCAAGGAAAAAAGAACATTCTGTTCTTCCTGCCTATAGTAAATAGGACATGAAGTACTACAACAACAAAAAAGTTAGGTTAGACATTAGGAAAGCTGTTTTGGGAGTAAGGCTAGTGAAGTAATCAAATGGATTCTGTGGAGCTGTGGAGCATTCAATTTTAGAGGTCTTGAAATATTAGGTAAAGAGATTTTATTTGGTGTAGTATGTCCCCTTGTGGGGTAACAAGATGGACTCACTGACTTCTTGAAGTCTATGACTAGCCTTGAGAAAACGAGGCAGATAAGAAACTAAAAAGGGAAAACTGATTTCTAAAGCAGATGGAAAGATTTCAGGTACACATCAGCTATGTGACTCAGGTCAGGGCTTTACCTGAGAAACAAGCAATATGTAGTTTACAGCATCTTGTTAAAATGCAGAATATTCTCAAAAAAAGCCCCCAAATCTATGAGAAAATATTCCTGACAGGAGTGGGGAAAAGAGAAAGGAGCACAAAATTAGCGGTGCTTAGAGTATAGCCAGCTGAAGTTTGAGAAAGTAGAAAGAAAATAGCATACTCTGAAATAGGTTTGGTTTTCATGGGACAGCAAGTAAAAACCAGTACTAAGAGAACCAAATCTCCTCCCTTAGTGAGTGGTTTTCTAGGAGTCTGAAATACATTAACAGGAGTAGGTAGCATTAGTTCTAACTTTAATTTCATTTTTTATTTTTAATTGTTCGAGATATGATTAGGAGGAGACCCTGGTTGCTGTTTGTTACAGCCTCAGACAAGTTTCCATGAAGTCCGACTAACTTTAGCAAACAATTACAAAGAGTAAAGGCCTCAAGGAAAATTGCTGGTGTGTTCTGTAAACATCTGGTTGCCATTTTCAATTACAAGGACCAACCCACTGAAGGAAGCAGTTTAGTTTTTTTGGAACAGAAATGGGACACTGGGGTTTTTGTTCTTTTTCATAGTGGGGAGTAAAGGAAATGTCAGGAATAGAGAGGTCACTAGATGCTCAGCTTTTATAAATACAAAAGTCTCTGAGAAAATTAAAGTAAATTGAAATCAGGTTCAGAAAGTGTAAACAACCCTGTAGAGGTAAGGTTAAACAAGCAGGACTGGAGATCCTAGGATGCCAGCAAAAGCACAAGATCATTCTATCTTAAGTAAATCATTTAAAACATTGCGCAAAATAATAATGGTGAGGCTAGCCACAGAAGTATTTTGTGAGTTACCTTACAAATACGTGTAGATCTTCGAATCTAGCAGATAGAACTTCTCTTCCAAAAATCATTTTGGTTAACTGTTGGTACAAATATGTAGCTGACAGTATACAAAACTGCATGGTTTCCTAATGCAAAATCAATGTCATATAAGTCCTGAGCAAAGTTTTGACAAGTAAAACATACATTTCAGAAACATTGTTTTTTGTATGTTGTTAAGTAAGGAACTTCCTAAACAAGCTAAATAGGTAGAAGCATGATCCTCAGAGCATGCTGAGTTACAAATATACTTAATGTTTGTTAAATTTGTTCTGTTTCCTTAAAATGAAAGTTCATATAATTTTAGGAAGAAAATGTATACCAGAAACATAGACTCTCTTGATCACTTTTCAATTTTGCTTTTAGCAATTAAGCACAGCTATTTGCCAGCTATAGTTGGAAGTGGATGCCTGATCTCAAGCCACAGACATCGTTGGTTTCAGTACAAGACAGATCAGTTTCTGAAATATATACCCAAATAAATGCTGTTCTCTAATGTGATGCTGTGGTTTCTTGTTAGAAAATCTAAATGCATCATGTATTTTTCTGAACAATATGTATTCTCCTTCCTAATTACTAGCAGAACTTATTCATGTTTTCTAGCAGAAGAGCACACAGACTATTTCTTTGTGTCCCTAAAATAAACCCTCTGTAGAATTGTATTAAAAACCCTGTTTCAAATGCACTCTTTTCCTTGAGAAAGGGAAATTCTTTATTTGTTCATAACAAAAGTGTAAGGACATTGAGCTTTGTCAAGTTAAAACCAAAATATAGCATTCAGTCATAAAGATACCAAATACACTTTTCTTCAAATATTCTTTCAGTCATATAAACAGAACATAGAGTCCGGTGGAGAGTGATATTTATTGGGCTGACTTAGAACTCACAATAATTAAAATATTACACACTGATTACACAGTGAGCTAAAATAAAAACTTTGCTGGAATAAATTATGTCATGTAAATAGAATCTGAACAACACCAGTGTCCAGGCAGATACACACGTCGGCCAAAGGAAAGCAACAATGTGCAAGTCCACTGAAATTAAATAAATACAAGGGATTAAGGGATAAGAAGGTAACAGCAGATAGTTGTTTATTCAAGTGTTTTTCAAATGCTTCCCTTTAAGAAGTGAATCCCGGCTCCGATGGGGTTCAAGCAGAGACTCTGCTTTATAAATATATATGCCTATTCCTAAATGTCAGACGATTGCCTACTAATATAGGTGCTGGGAGAATGACAGTAAGTCTAGCCAGAATCCTGTAGCACTCTGTCTAAGGGATTGTTGCACCCAGTGTTTTGGCTGCTGGAAGCTGTGCACCCTTTTCGGTGCACTCACTGGCTCTGAGCCCTGGTCAGCTGCGAGAAGTGTGGTGTCTTTCATCATTGTGCTCCCATTTTAGGTAGAGGCATTATATACTTCTGAAGCTAAATCAATTTCTGAATATTTTTTTTTTTTCACTTTAGCTACCATGACTTTTATTGGTTCAGATAGCAAAAAGCTTATACGCTGTTTGGGCTTTCACTGTAATTTTCAGCCAGCCCAGTCCATTCTTAGGTTCAGATTCCAGCTTTCTCCAGCTGCATCCACTTCTAGCTGACAGCTCTTTTGAATGCTGCACCCCAAAAATGCCCCAGACATCAAAAGTGCAGTAGCCACCCACAGATTAAAACAAAATTTAAAAAATTAAAAATTTTTCACTCAGAGGGTGGTGAGGCACTGGAACAGGTTGCCCAGAGAAGTTGCAGATGCCCCATCCCTGGAGGTGTTCAAGGCCAGGTTGGATGACGCTTTGGGCAACCTGGTGTAGTGGAGGGTTTCCCTGCCCGTGGTAGGAGGGTTGGAACTAGATGATCTTTGAGATCCTTTCCAACTCTAACCATTCTATGAGTCTATGATTCTATGTTTCTCAACATGTCACATACCATATTGTTGTTACATTGGCTTATTTTACATCAACAAGGAACATTTCCTTCATGAGAGGAATGATTATGCTACCATTCTGATGTTCATTATACTCCCTCAAAATTGATTTTTCAATGTAATATTGAATATTCTTTTATTCAGCCCTTGAGATTGTCCATTTGGAGGTAATCCTACTTTGCACAGATGTTGAAGAGAAAGGAAGCTTCTCTGACTTAGAAATCAAAACTAACTATCCCTCAGTTTCAAGTTAGTTATGAGAGCTTTCAGATTTCTGAAAGAACATATTTCATATAGAAAACTATTACTAAAAGTGACACCTACTCTTTGATTAGAAAGGAAAAAAACCCATATATAATTAATTTTTATAATTTTTGGCAAGTGTGTTTTCTTACAAAAAAATGTCAATTTTTCATAACAGAAGGGCAAAATATGGAAGGGATTTGGATTAAAAAGTAACAAAGGAATAGGATTTGAGCAATCATCTTAACTGGTAGGAAGATTAAAAAAATATAGTCTTAGCGTATTTCCTCAGTGGTGCCTCACACAAGTAAAATGCATTCGGACTTTGATAGAGGAAGGACAGAAGACCTGAGTGGTGTGCATTTTGGAAAGTTTGAAACAAATGATTCAAGGCATAAAGTGTTTCTATAACAAGCTCATTGTAATGACTCTGTTTCTGGCATTTGTGGTAATGCTTTCTGAAATAAATATTTAGCTATAAAAAGGACTTTCATTTTTAATTTATAGCAACTACTAAATGTGTGTATGTACATAGAATATACTGAGTTTTCTTCTGCATTGTGTAAATGCAAGATGAATCTGGCAGAATCACACTTTATTTTAGATCTGACAGTTGGAATACAGCTCTATTGATTCGTTTTTTGAAAAAGGACTTTTAGTGTAAAATGGTAAAATGAGACAAACCTATTTTTCTTTATTTAGAAGAAAAGCAGTTTGCTGCAATTTATTTTTTTTTTTTTTACAAGCGATAAAATAGAAAAACTATCAACATGTCAAAATCCTTTGTTAAACAGGCTGATAAACAAAGTAAGAACAAGACCTAGCTATTTTGGACCAAATCAAGAAGTATTTGTCTGTCTAAATGGGAATTAGGCATTTAGATTTTTTTTTTCCATCTGGCTTCAGCAACTCTCAAAAAAAAAAGAAAAGCCCTCACTGCAGTTTTCACAACCACAGTAAGGCTAAGTATCACTGGGGCCTTTCTAGAAGTCAATCTTCAACAAAAAATAGTTGAGGTAATTTTCTGTAAAGAGCAGGCTGAACACAGGACTTTAAATATATAGAGTTTGGCACATGTTAACCTAATTTTCACTCAGAATGAAGTGCTACGGCTTTAGAAAAAAGGTTAGGGTACCTTTGGAGAAAGGTCTAAGAATAGAAAGAAAGAAGCATTCAGGAAAGTATTAGCACAGAAAGTAGCTGTAGACTAGTTAGGTTGCCCTCTTTATCACAGGAGGATGTGTGAGGTAGGAGAAAGAACCAGGATTTTTCTTCTCTATCCAGCTACACGACACATTTGGTTTACATCCCAGTCATTACAGTACACATTTTTTGCAAATCAAACAACGCTGGGGATTCTGATGACCTTCAAAAGTGAGAGATCTGACCTCATGTTTCTTTAAAATGCTTGGAGAGATAATTTTAAAGTCTGTTTTCGAGTCCATGTTCCATAGATGGTCTACACGATAGTCATGATGATGTCTGTAGCATTGACTTTCAGTATCCCATGGCATGCCAGGCGGGTACAGTTGGAAGGCAGAGTAGGGTGCTGCATAGAAAACAGTATCTGTGGGGTACAGCAGCTGGAAATGTCCCTTACATTAACCATGACTTAATTATTGCATCACTCTCTTCTGTGGTTTTGTCTAACTCATAAATAAAATGGGTCAATTCCCTAGTCTTGAGGACAAGTGATGCTGTATGGCTCATGTCCATGTATCTAAACTCTTTTTCCTTGACTGAGGGTGGCCTGCTCTTCGCTGAGTTTTAGGAACTGTCACTGACATGAGCTGTCTCCTGGGGCACTGCATGGCCACCCAGGGAGAAGAAAACAAACAGCAGATGATTGCAGGCCAGTGGTTGAGCCTGTGTCCTGACACTGTTTAGTTTAGCCATTGCCTCTATTCCCAAGCTTCTCTTTTTCAGTATTCTGATTGTTTTCTGCCTCTTGGTTATTAAGGAATCTGACATATTAATCAGTGGTGGCACAGGGTGCCCAAGTGCTGTAAATGCAGTGATCAAGGGCTGCCATTGGGACTTTAAAATATGTGTCTTTGTTTCCTGCAAAAGTGATCAAACATCATACTTTTAACACAGCAATTGTAATCCTAATCCATTGTCATTTGAATGAGATAGGCCATTAGGACATTAACCCATCCACACCTTAGCTGCTTATCCTGAGGCTCCACTCTGTCCACAGAAGGGAAGCAGCTATTTCCTCAGCTCTAGCACGGTTTCTGCCTTTAAAGTCAATGATGAATTCTCATTAGTGCCATCATTCAGAGGACTTCTCAGCTCAGGTTCTTCATGTTTTCAGTCCTGTTGTGAAGAGTGGGAGTGGTAGAAAGGCTGAGGTGAAGGGAAGCCTGGAAAGTATACTCAAACAGGCAGTTTGGTTTCCTTGGGGACAACTCCTCCTCCCCAAACGCTACTTTCCCATTGAATTGCTCACTGAATCTTTTTTCCAGCCTTTGGCTCTTTCCATTTGTTCCATGTGCCTCTCCAAGCACCCAGGCTCTTTCCTGTAGGAGCAGCAGGATCAGCACGCTTGGTCACAGTCTAGTGGGGAAGATGCCTCAGTACCTCTTGGTTTTCTTGTAGCTCCTACAAGCACATTCATCCAAGTCAGGGATCGCCAGGTCCAGCAGCCTGACAGAGGCGAGGCTGACGCAGCTCCATGCTCCCGGGTCCAGCCAGCAGCGAGGCTGAGCGTGTGCTCCTGTTGGCACACGCACCCCCCTGCACCCGCACAGCTGGCCGCAGAGCTCAGCACACACACACACACACACCCCCCCACCTGCACACTCCCGCACAGCTGGCTGCAGAGCTCAGCACACACACACACACACCCCCCCCCACCTGCACACCCCCGCACAGCTGGCTGCAGAGCTCAGCACACACACGCACCCCCCCACCTGCACACCCCCGCACAGCTGGCCGCAGAGCTCAGCACACACACACACACCCCCCCCACCTGCACACTCCCGCACAGCTGGCTGCAGAGCTCAGCACACACACACCCCCCCCCCACCTGCACACCCCCGCACAGCTGGCCGCAGAGCTCAGCACACACACACACCCCCCCACCTGCACACCCCCGCACAGCTGGCCGCAGAGCTCAGCACACACACGCACACCGAGAGCCACACAAACACCCACCCACCCGCTCGCACCCGCGCTCACACTCCCACTCCGGCTGCTGCCACCGCGGGCACGCAGGCCTCCGAGCCCTGCTCCTGCTCCAGGGGCTGTGCGTGGAGCCCCACAGTCACACACACGTGCGAGAGAGCCCCGCGGCCGGGAAAAGAGGTGGAAACGGAGTTTAGTGGGAGGACAGGACAGACTGCCCTAACCAGGTGCAGGGCATGGCCAGCCAGGAGCAGCAACAAGCCCACTGCTTAGACATGACAAGCCCTTTTCATCCCTTTATTCCTCTGTTTTCCCACACTTGTTCCTCTTCAAACCATCCTGAAACCTCCTTTTCCCCACTTTTGGTTCCTCTACTAAGCAGCCTGTAATAAGCAATTGGGAAGTGCCCTTCCCCTGCACCCCGTAATGGGTCCCAAACCCTTAGGCACTGTGCTCCTCACCCTGCCCAGGTCCACAAGGTGCTTTGGGGCTCCTGTGCACTCATCATGATGGCCATTGGGGCTGAGTCTCCCCTGGGAAGTCTTGGGGGGGGGCAAGGGCAGAGGCTTGTGTCTCTCTGACAGGGTTGCTGGGGTTCCCCCACTCCGCGTTGTGCCTCTGTGCTGCTCCGTGTGCGTGTATGTGCACGTGTGTGTATGTCCATAAGAAAGAAGAGTGTTTTGTGGGCAGATCTCTCTCCTGCGATGCCCCTGGGAGCAGTGGGAGCAGGGTACTAGTTGGGTTCCCACCTGCTGCGGTTCCTCTGGGCACTGTTGGGCACATCTGTAGATCAACTTTTTATCACAGAACAAGCAATCGTAGCACTCCTAAACTCTACTTATTCAGCAACAGACATGGATATGAAAGCTGTAACTTGTGTTCCTCTGAGTTTCTCCCAGTGAAATAACACAGCTTCAGGCCTAACTAATTTCCTTTTTATTCCCCACCCTCCCAACCCCCCCTGCCGCAAAGGTAATTGGAGTTTTAGTAAAAGTTTCTGTAATAGAATTTTTGAATCCTGGTGATTTTGCATCAATTGATTCTGTTGGTTTTTCATCTCACAACTCTGTATCCAGCCAAGAGGAGGTTTCCCTGTCCTCTATGTATTCGTCATGGCTGCATGTGTTTGTTTTCCTTCTTTTACCACTCTGCTCTGTGAGTGACAGAGGTAACTACCTCACATATTTAAACCACTACTTTTCTTTATGTTATCTGCAGTTTAAATAAAATAACTTTAAAATAAGCAGTGGGAGATCTTGAAGAACCTTGTGAATATCTGACCAGAGTTGGTATGTATGAGTACAGTTAGGTAATCAAAGCTGTGACATGCACTCTTTTAAATTTTAATTTGACTCACTTGCTCATTAGACATCCGTCCACTTCATGACTACATGCTGCTTTTCCACATGGCTTTGCCTCAGGGTGCACAGAGCAGCGATGTGAAGTTCTTTCCTGGATACAGTCCCAAGGGTTTTCATAGAATCGTAGAATAGATTGGGTTGGAAGGGACCTTAAAGATCATCTAGTTCCAACCCTCCTGCCACAGGCAAGAACACCTTGCACTAGATTAGGTTGCTCAAAGCCTCATCCAACCTGGCCTTGAACACTTCCAGGGATGGGGCAGCCACAACTTCTCTGGGCAACTTGTTCCAGTGCCTCACCACCCTCAGAGTGAAGAATCTTCCTTATAGCTACCCTTTTTCAGTTTAAAGCCACTACTTCTTGTCCTATCACTACTATTTCTGCTAGAATAACTTGTATCACTTAGCAGCAAAGGTTATCCAAAGGAAATTGTGTCAAGCAGAGTCTTCTTCCTGGCACAGAGCAGTGTAGAGCTATTCTTCTCTCTCCTCTGAATTTTGGAGAGCTGAGCACCCTCCTTATTGCATGAAGCAGTGTGCATTTCCTCCCTCTGTGGGATGCATGTGTGAAAATCTGGTAATGCTTTGATTTATTTTCTTTGATTCATGCATGGCCCAGTACCACCTCTCATGCTCAGCCTCAAACCCTGCTGCCAGGGCAGGGATGTTACTGCAAATTTTCCAGTATCTGTGACAGAGCATATGGACAATAACTTCCTTAACTATAGAATTGCCCTCTCCATGATCTTCCTCATCCCCATCTGATCCCTGCGTATCTCAACTGCATGACACACAGCCTCCCTAAATGCACATCCTCTCTTTCCAGTTTTCACCTGGTTCTTCATCCCAATCCATCTTCCATAGCCTATCTATTATTATCTCTCAATCTGGTTTATCTGTCAAAGCGTTTCCTTCTCCACCTTCACAGCAGGTAAGGAAGCACCCACACAGGTGGATTAGCTGAGCTTTGGCAGATCTGTGACAGCTTTGTGCTTTAACTAAGTACCAATTACGTCTGTCCCCCAGAAGGTTAGGTCTCAGTCCCACAATGCTTTCTTGTGTGAGTGAGAAGCATATCTAGCAACTTCGACTGATAGCCTACCTGATGTATAAAATATGTATAGAGTAAGAATTCCAGCATTCAGGAGCAACTAGGGGTGTAAATGGTTTTAGCTTGCATACAAGTAGAGCATACCATATTGGATAGATGCTTTTAGTTTCACTGAGGTTTGCTATGCAGGAAGTACCCATGTGTGGAGAGCATACCAGCGTAATCTGAATGTTCATCCAAAGCATGGTGTGTAAGCACAGAAATGGAATAACAAGCCTGAGTGTTTGCATTTCCCTGATGCGTTTGCCATGGGTCAGGACTACATATTTTCCTTTCGTTTGGTGGTGGGTTGATCTTGGCTCGATGCCAGGTGCCCACCAACCCGCTCTATCTTTCCCATGGTCAGCGGGACAGGAGGAGGGAGAAAATAAGATGGAAAAAACCTCATGGGTCAAGATAAAGGCAGTTTAATAAACCAAAAGCAAAGGCCATGCGTGGAAGCAAAGGAAAACAAAAGATTTATTCTTTACTTCCCATCAGCAGGCGATGTCCAGTCACTTCCTGGGAAGCAGGGCTTCAGTCCACATAGCGGTTGCTCCAGAAGACAAATGCTGGAAAAGAGAATTCCCCCTCTCCTCCTCATTTCTCTTAGCTTTTATTGCTCATATGGTATGGAATATTATTATGGTATAATGTCATATGGTATGGAATATCCCCTTGGTCAGTTTGGGTCAGCTGTCCTGGCTATGTTCCCTCTTGCCCACCCCCGGCCTACTGATGAGAGGGGAATGCTGGAGAGACAGCCTTGATGCTGTGCCAGCGCTGCTCAGCAGCAGCCAAAACACTGGTGTGTTATCAGCACCTTTCTAGCTACCAATACAAAGCACAGCACTATGAGGGCTGCTATGGGCAAAATTAACTCCATCTCAGCCAGACCCAATACATGTTTGCTACTGAACTCTACTGTAGCTCACAAAGTATTTTGACAGCATATTTTCATAGCTTGAGTTGACAGATTATGCCATGTTAAAAACAATAGATTGTTGGAGTTACAATCTGTAGTATGACTCAGTGGAGAATTATTCTTAGCCTGACACAGCCTCTCCCTGATAAATGAAGAACTATCTCATGTACCTGTCTTACATACTGCAGTATTCTTCTCTCCAAGTCAGACTAATATAATTTTTGAATGTATTTTAGTTTATTTTATTTTTTTTCTAGTATTCTGCTCATTCTTTGGTTGCACAGAAAAAATATGTGGATATAGTTTAACAATATAGTGCTTTTTTGTGCACTATCTTTTATTTTATTGTCTTGCAGACAACCAGTTGTCTGCAAAGTGGAAAACACCACTTTAAATCATTTGCTGTAGGTCTGCAAATTCCTTTGTGATTGCCTTTTATAGTCAGGTAATTTGTTGACTGAAGAAAGGATTGTTAATCTACAGCATGACTGAATGTGATATAAATGGAGAAAGGATTGTCCTGTCTCCTCTTCTTTCTTGTATTTATGCCTGCAATAGATTTCTTTTGCTTCTTTTGGAGAAAGTCATCTGCCTTGTACTAGCAGTTATTCCGGTGAGGAAGATGGTAATTGGTTGACTGGGTAGGTATGTCCGAGGCAGTTTTAGAGTCTGAGATCAGGCAGGAAAAGGAAAACATCTTGCCAAATTTGAAAAGAGTTCTTTTGGAAGAAACTGGTAGCTTTTGGCTTCTAGTGCTCATTTGGTTTTGTACTTTTAAAGTTCTGCTTTGAATTGACAAGAAAATCAGTCTTGCAGCCTAGCCCTTCCTGATATAATAAAATAACTCACTCTTTTCTTTTTTTTTTTTTTTAAGACAAGAGTGGAAACACTGTGCCTCCCGATTTGTAGTTAAACCTATCATCTCTGCAGTATTTGCAGGAGAGATACAGGATAGTCAAGCATTACCCTGTTTTTATGGGTGAAGCACTGTGATAGGACTTCAGATGACTATTTCACTCCTCAAATGCTGAAGGCAGATGTGACTCTGCATTAATTCTTGTGGACTGGGCAACATTTTGTGCTAAACTGTCCAGGGACAGATGAGCTGTCCTGGGAATTAGACTGGTTCCACTTGGTTCACGCCAGCCTCTCCTCGACAAACAATGCTTCCCTTGGCGCTTCAGATCCTCTTAGCTATGGGGTAGCTGAGCCAAAATAAAACCCTGATCATCCTCAAGGAGGGTGAATAGTGACTGTCCTCAGGATTCCTGCAGCCTTTCCCTGGCAGCCTTACAGCAACTGTATGAAGTATTTTGTGAATGAATTGACTGCGTCCAATAATCTCAGCCTCATACGTAGTGGGGGATTATTTTTTACATTTACAATACTACACTGCAATTAATGTGCCAAAAGATTTTGATGTAATTTATCTAGTTAAGCAAGTGCTTACTGAACTGGACTGTGTGTTATGGCAGAGTACAGTCAGTCTCAACAAGTGGCATGGAGCATGCTATGTGAAACAGCGAGAGGTTTGCACTTGCACAGGTGAACAACTGCTTTCCAGAATAGTTCAGAAAATACCAGAAAGCTCATCGTCTTTTCCTGCACTATCTTCACTTACCAGAGGGACCATTTCTTCATTGTTGTCATAGTGAGTTCAAATTGGTGATAGCTCATGACTACCAAAAGAAAAATTAAAATATTTTCAATAACTACTTCTCAAAGGGGAAAATTCCTGCACACCTAGGTATGAGACATTCCTTTAGGGAAAGCCTTAGGAAAGAAACAGTGATATAAAAAACTCATAAAAGGCCGTATCGTTAACAAAGAGAAAGAATTCAGTCCAACAAGTGGCATTCTGATCATTGCACAAGTGAGGCAGCCAAGCTGCCATACCCAGAAATAGGCTTCAAAGGATATTTTTCCCTGGAGCGTTATCAATGAAGCTCAGATCTTCAGAGGTGTAGAATTTCCACGTCCCCAAACCCCATCACACAGCCTGCCTGATGCTGCTGCCCTCTGAGATGCTGAGGGGCACAAAATCCAGCCCAGAGTCCAAAGCCAGGCAGTGAGGTTCTGTCTTTCAGACTCTGGTAATTCTTCCACTCTGAACTCTTGACTAGCAATCCTGTAAATTGACTACACTGCAGGGATGAAACCTGCTTTGTGAAACATATTCCTCTGTTTTGTTTAAAGTTGGATTTGTGCATAAGCAGCTATTTCCATAAATATGTGCCTCCTCGCCAAACTCGGTTCAATCCGTGCTCACTTCACTATCCTGCAGGAGCAGAGGAGCTTGACTTTTTTTCCCCTGTAGACTATGAGGACTCATAATTCATGAAGCTAAAACTTACATTCATCACATTATTTTTTTTTTTTTACAGATCAAGTTTACAACATGCCAAAAGTATATTTGAATATAGTTTAATGCATCAGTACTTAAACAATACCTTTTCCTGAAAATGTTCTGTTCACATCCATGCAGCTCAGATATGTCTGGAAATATGTTTCAAGTAGAGCTGATGGAAATTTCTTTTAAAAAACACGTCATGTACAAATCTCAGGATCTCCCTTGGCAGGGGTTCTATAGCCTCCTTAAAGTAATGCATTCCAGTACTTCATCCTTGTGGTTAGAAACTTTTCTTTATGTAATCTTTGCTGCAAATTAAAATGTTTACTTTGTATCCTGCCTCCACTGATCAAAGAGGAAAATTGATTTTGGATGGCTAAAAATTTGTTCTATGGTGTTGTGGTTTAACCTCAGCCAGCAGCTAAGCACCACCTAGCCACTTGCTCGCTCCTCCCCAGTGGAATGGGGGAGAGCATCGTCAGGGTAAAAGGGAGAAAACTCGTGGGTTGAGATAAAGACAATTTAATAGGTAAAGTAAAAGCTACATATGCAAGCAAAGCAAAACAAGGAATTGGTTCACTTCTTCCCATTGGCAGGCAGGTGTTCAGCCATCTTCAGGAAAGCAGGGCTCCATCACGTGTAACGGTTACTTGGGAAGACAAACACTATCACTCCAAACATAGCCCCCTTCCTCCTTCTTCCCCCAGCTTTTATTGCTGAGCGTGACATCACATGGATGGAATATCTCTTTGGTCAGTTGAGGTCAGCTGTCTGGGCTGTGCCCCCTCCCACCCTCTTGCCCACCGCAGCGACTCAGCAGGGCTCAGAGTGAAACACAGAGAAGGCGCTGACACTGCGCAAGCGCTGCTCAGCAATAGCTAAAACATTGGTGTGTTTTCAACACTGGTTTGGTCACAAGTTGAAAATACAGCACTGTGCAGGCTGCTAGGAAGAGGATTAATTCCACCCCAGTCAGACTCAGTACAAGGTCTTCCAAAACCCACCACCTTCTTCTAACCCTCTACTGAAACCATGTTTTCCAAAGCTGGGAAAAAGTGTTATTGCTGAGGTATGACCAACAGCAACCGCAGCAGCAGGGTTTACCCCCTGTTCCTTGTTTGTAACACTCATAACAAGGTTTGGTAGCAATTCTTAATCTTTGCAGAGTTATGATTATAATGAAATAGTCCCTGTTATTTAGAATTCTGTGACATAGAATAAATTCAAACTACAGTTCTAAATGAGGGGATTCATCTCTTTCAGTCCCAATAAATCTTTGTCAACAACTCAAAAGTTATTTGGAGATTTTTTCCTTGCAGCTGTATTATATTGTTAGTTCATACACAGTTTATGAATCTGGTCCTTTTCTGCAGTAGTGCTCTCTGGACAGTTGTATCTGTCCATCTGATTTCTCTTTCTGAATTATGGCACTTCTAACTTGTTTTGGATTTCCTCAGGTTGAATTTGGACCATATGTCAAAATTATTTTGAATTCTGGTGATGTCTTCCAGGGTGCTTATACTTCCCCTCAACTTGGTGTCATTTGCTATTTAGAAATGCACTTGCTATTCCATCAGTCAATTTGTTAATGAAAAATTTGAACAGAATGGAATGTACAGTGGGGTAAGCTTTGAGGTCCTGCCCTAAAAAAAATCCACTTTGATAGTGTAGACTATTTCTTCAAAGAGCTGTGCTTCACCTGATAGGTATCTTATGTGGAAACAGAGTCTAAAGACTTAATAAAGTCAAACTGTTTCATTGCTACTATTTCCTCTTTATTCACTAAATCAGTTACCCTGTCAGAACAGATTAGGCAAGTTTTACATGATGTGTTCTTGACAAACAAATGTTGGCTGTTTCTTATCATCTTCTTATCCTCTAGTGTTTGCAAATTGATTATTTTTAGGGTGATGGTGCGCGCAAGTGCAAAATTGCAAATTGACTAGAAATTTAAATAAAAATAAAGCTGACCAACCTTTTCATTTCCCAGAATGAATGAAGTACAGAAAGATGGGCATAAAAGATGAAAATTGTATTTGATTTTCAAACTTCTTTCATTTCAAAATTCAGGATGAGGACCTTAACACAGAGAAATTAAATTTCAAGCTATGATACTGAGATGAAACTTACTCATTTGCTTAAATCAAATAATATTTTTCTGTGTATACACATAAGAGATTAAAAGCTCCATGGAGCTGCATGCATCTAACAATTTTCCTGCAAAATCCAGCCTCCAATGCCATTGCTCGTGGGGAGAATGTGAAAATTTCAAAGATAGGAATAAGATGACTTCATTTTAGAAATCACTTTCGAATTCTTAAGTTCATCTATAAAATATATATGCTGTAAGCTTAAAACTCCACTAAATACTACAGTTCTCATTTTGTTTGTTTATTTGATCTATGATATCAGAATACAAAACCTCTCTGCAGAATAATTTTATAGAAAAAGTTAAATGTTTTTATTGGTATCTGCATTGCTATTTCCACTGCTGCTAAAAAACATGTTTGGTTTTCTCCCTAGATTATCTTTTAGATTATTTTTCCACATGAACCATTTTAATTATTCCAAATAACAAGTCAGAGTCAAAGCCACTGAAAACAGTGGTATCTTGTTGAAAATTATAATTTGTATGTTATATCAATTTTCAGTTGAAACTGATTGCCCTTTAAATTGTATAGCATGTACTTTGACTCATTCAGAATGGCAGTAATTAAAGACGGTCACAGTGGATTGGAAATAAAGTATTCAGTACTACTCGTTCTTGGCTTAGCAACTCAGGTTTCTATTCTCAGGTAAACATGAGATAGACATCCCAAGTACACAAACACCTTTTAAGATGCGACTGCAAGATGGGTCTACAAAGACCGGAGGAGAGGAGGCGGAAAGAGCTGGCCTAAAAGGTAGATGAGTAAAAGCATCATGCTGCCAGCATAATCCGTATCCACATTAAGCTCACTTTGCCTGAATAACAAGATGTAATTCTGCAGATAAACATTCCTTGTGTAGGCAAGGCCTTAATTAACAGGCTGAACTAAAGAATCTTGGTTTGAAAAGATGCTCAGGGAGGGGATGAACAGACGATTGTATATTCTCACCTTAAGAAGTTAACGCTCTTTGGCTTGTCCACTGCAAATGCAAAATAATACAAAGCAGTAGAGACCATCTCCGTGAGGTGGGACTTCATACCGTTTAACTGGTCTACTGCTCCTGCATGCTGACCTCCATTGATTTGCTGAATAAGGCAAAAAAGGTTTCAGTAACTGTAAACAAAGCCCTTTACATGGAAAAAACTTCACGTATATTGCAAGTAGTTAAATTGTTTAGATATGAAGTATCCATTTTTAACTTGCTACTGCAAATGTCCTATCAAAGATACTTCTGATGTGAAGTCTGCAGGAAACTAGCAGAACAGTGTGTGCATTGAAGATGGAATAATATGGACATTATTAACGTTTCTTCAGTAAACATCTCTAAAAACATTTTAAACCACTGGTTTTTCAGTGCAGATGACTTGTGTTATTACCGACACTTTTGTTCTTCCTTTCTCTTTTATTGTAGACTGTTTTAGCTCACATATTGTATCTTGCTCTACTTTAGACATAATCTCTGTGAAAGGGATCTTCTGTGTTAAAATATAGTGCCTGATAGCTTGGGATCCTTTGCCTGGGCCATGTGATGTTACTGGAATATTAATAACACTAGCACTTTTTCGCTGAGATACAGTTTTATAATTACTACATTTGCAGAAGGGAGACAGACTCATGGTCTCATGATCATAGATGTTCATTTTCCACAAAAAGTTAAGCTGTGAGAGGAACGGCACAGGCTATTTCTAGGCTATATCTATTCATAAAGGAGTCTGTTCCAAAACTAATTAACTGTTGTAACACGTGCCTCTCTCATTTTTGTTTTCCAAGAACATTTTTTTCAGGTGTAGTTGATGAGGAATGTGTTGATACATTTAAATAGAAGTCAGACTGCTCTGTCAGCCTGAATCTGAGAGACAGCACTAGGTGTACGCTGTTTTTCTAATAGGAAATCTCCTGTTCTCTATAAATAGACATGTTTCAGTTCTGATTGTTCTGTACTGAAATAACTGGCTAGATGTCTAATTACCCTAAATAGAAAACACGAATAATGGCAGGCATTCAAACCCTCCTGAAAAATTGTTCCTAGCAGTTAACTGTTCTACTTCATGGCCACTGGCTCAGAAACACACTACATCTGAAGGATCTTCTTCCTTTTCTTCTCTTCGGTACACTCGTATCGATCACTCTGCTCTGTCCTAAAGGCAAGTGATGCACAGCGCAGTGTATCCTTTGGAGTCAGGGATCAAATTCATCCCTGGCCAGGATGTGTAACAATAAACAAGGGAAGGAAATGAACTGCTTCTGAGAAACGGAGTTCCCTCCAGCTCCCTTTCAATTTGCACACAGCTAGGCATTGTGCTTTATATGTAATTATAATAATTATAATGATTTATTCGAAGGTGTTTACTAGTCAAAGGCATAACATCTTGCTTATCTGATAATTACATAGCTGGTGAGGTCATCGAGTAGGTTGTTAACACTGTCAATCTTTTGCGCCTAAATGAAGTATTTGCTTGTACGTTTTTTTAATGTTTCATTTATTTGCTATCCATGCCATTTTTATCTATCTGAAGGTTTTTGTTTCTTTCACAAAGGAGCACGTAGTGAATCTGTCTTGCCTAAATTTCACACGCCTTAATTATTTTGATACCATAATAGTGGTTCTCTTACTGTGAAATTGAAGGATTCTTTACAGTAACGGGTGCAGCATAACTGAAAATTCAACTTTTCAGATTTATCATACTGCTTATAAACATTAAAAAGCTGATAGTTACTTTCATAGTCTTGGACCCATTCTGCACAATCTGTTCATTACTGTACTTAACGTAAATTGAGTGTTAAATCTCCTTAAGCAAAATCTTCGCCCTGCTTGGCATTTGCAATTGTGATTGGAATGGGAAAAAATTACATTTTGGCAAGAGAACTCAGCCAAAATAAACATCTCTGTGGGCTGTCAGTGGGACCAAATTTAAGATATAATCTAATAAAATTAAGAAGGTATCACAAATGGATAGCACAAAATGAAATAAAATGTATGTAACCTTCCCAACCTTGGGAAAAAAAACAACCAACCAGTCACTGAAATAGCTGTCCTGCAGAGAGCTTGGCCTAGTGCTCTGCCCTGCCTTGGCTGCTGTACAGCTCTGCTGGCTGCCCTTTCTGTTTGGAAGTTCTTTATTTCTAATTGTCATCCTGTCACTGAAATAGTTTACCCTTTATTGAACATATTCATGGTGTCCTCAACAGATGCAGTGATTCTGTTAATCCTTTGAGAGATGCCATCATCTCTAACTAGTTCGGATTACGAAGGCTGTATACAGAAGAAAACAAATAACCACTTCAGGGAGCTGACCAAGCTCGTTATAAGCTACACTTGCATTTCTACAGCACTTCACACACTGCAGCATGGGCAAACTCCAAGACCTATTTGTATCTTCTAATCCATAATGGTGTTTTAATTGGTGCAATTTAGTTTTGCCTCTTTTTCAAGCAGCCATCTCTGACTCCGGTGTTGCTTGTTTCCTGATGATAGAAGCCCATGGCCTCACAGGTCAGCTGCATCTCAGAAAAGTAGCATCAGAGCTATCTTAGAAGCTAGTGACTTGCTCAGTGCAATGTAACTCCCGCTTGTAAGCCAGTTCTAGATGTTGCCAATCCGATATCTAATATTTAGGAAGCTGCTACACCAAAATTCAGGCTAGAAATTCCTGCTGTTTGCAATAGCATGATCAGTATTACTTCCTGTAAAATTTACATCCTAATAAAAGATCTCAGAAGATCACACTGTATATAGTGGATGTGTGTTATAAGTGCGCATGTGGAGTTCAGAAAAAAGAACAAATTAAAGCAGCATCATGTTATTGAACTTGTTAATTTCAAAAAGCTAAACAGGTCAGACACCAGGGGATGGGACATCAGTAGGCAGGTATAACAGGAGGTGCCAACTGTGAAATACCTAAATATAGTTCACAAGCTTGAATTGTGGTAGTGAATATGTCTTTTTTTCTTCTTCCACCTGTAGCTGTTCATGTACTTAGCGCTCCAACAGTTTGCTGTTCCTCAGGATTTGGCTCTAAGTATTTTTTTGTTCAAATAGGAATTGCATGATGTTTTCTTTCCCAATATGCTGCTTTTCTTTCCTGATAGGTGGTATAAGCCCTTGGGATCTTCTGATCTGCTTGTCTTCGAGAAACAATGATGGTACTGGATGCATCCAAACAGAAGACCTGCATCATCTAGAGTTATTCCAGAAGGTATGAGATTACTGTGTTATCCTTTGTGGGAATGAGAGGACAGGGCTAGCCCAAATTTTCGGTACTCACTCATAAAAAGAAAAGTATCTGATGCTTATTTTATACTGCAGCAGCACAGTTTACAGATATAAAAAAGTTTTTTCAAGTTTTCTATCTACTGAGGGATACCTGTCAGATACTAATATTTCATTCCTCTTTATATCACAGCCAGTCATCAAAAGCAATTTCTCATTTGGACATAGTATTTTATTTTGGAGGCAATTATTTCAGTGTAAATACTGAAAATTGTTACAACTGAGCATCAAGTTTTCCTTGTCTCTTCTTTAGCTTGAACTTCTGCATTCTTGGCCACCCTCAACCAGCATGTCAGGCAGCAAAAGCATCTACAGAAGTCAAGGGAAACTTAAACAATTTACACCATTGTAAACGAGAATTTAGACATGGGGAGAAACAACGAGCAAAAGCATGCAATATTTCAGAAAAATAGCATAAGGGTAACGTAAGTCATAGATTCATAGAATCAGAGAATCAAAGAATCATAGAATGGTTAGGGTTGGAAGGGACCTTAAAGATCACCTAGTCCCAACCCCCTGCCATGGGCAGGGACACTCTCCACTAGATCAAGTTGCTCAAAGCCTCATCCAGCCTGGCCTTAAAGACTTCCAGGGATGGGGCAGACACAACTTCTCTGGGCAACTTGTTCCAGTGCTTCACTACCCTCAGATGAAAGAATTTCTTCCTTATCTCTAATTAAAATCTCCCCTCTTTCAGTTTAAAGCCATTGTCCTTTGTCCTATCACTACATGCCCTTGTAAAATGTCCCTTTCCAACTTTCTTGTAGGCCCCCTTTAAGTACTGGAAGGCTGCTAGAATGTCTCCCCAGAGCCTTCTCTTCTCCAGGCTGAATAACTCCAACTCTCTTAACCTATCTTCATAGGAGAGGTGCTCCAGACCTCAGATCATCTTCACGGCCCTCCTCTGGACTCACTCTAACAGGTCCATGTCCTTCTTATGTTGTGGGCCTCAGAGCTGAATGCAGTACTCTGGGTGGGGTCTCATGAGAGCAGAGTAGAGGGGCAGAGTCACCTCCCTTGACCTGCTGGCTATGCTTCTTTGGATGTAGCCCAGGATATGGTTGTCTTTCTGGGCTGCCAGTGTACATTGCCGGCTCATGTTGAGCTTCTCATCAAAAGCACCCTCAAGTCCTTCTCCTCAGGGCTGCTCTCAGTCCATTCTGTGCCCAGCCTCTACTTGTGCTTGAGACTGATCCATGTGCAGGACCTTGCACTTAGCCTTGTTGAACTTCATGAGGTTTGCACAGGCCCACCTCTCCAGCCTGTCAAGGTCCCTCTGGATGTCGTCCCTTCCCTCCAGCATGTTGACCACACCACACAGCTTGGTGTCATCAGCAAACTTACTGTGGGTGCACTCAATCCCACTGTCCGTCGCTGACAAAGTTGTTAAACAGCTCTGGCACCAACACCGAACCTTGAGGAATACCACTCATCACTAGTTTCCACTTGACATCGACACTTGGCCATTGACCAAAACTCTTCGAGTGTGACCATCCAGCGAATTCCTTATCCACTGAGTGGTTCATTTGTCAAATCCATGTCTCTCCAATTTAGAGACAAGGATGTCATGTGGGACAGTATCAAATGCTTTGCACAAGTCTGGGTAGACGATGTCAGTTGTTCTTCCCTTATCCACCAACGCTGTAACCCTGTCATAGAAGGCTACCAAATTTGTCAGACACGATTTGCCCTTAGTAAAGCCATCTTGGCTGTCACCGATCACCTCCTTTTTTTCCATGTGCCTTAGCATGGTTTCCAGAAGGATCTGCTCCATGATTGTGCTGGGCACAGAGGTAAGACTGACTGGCTTGTAGTCCCCTGGGTCTTCCTAATTTAGCCGGAATAATTTAGGCTTCACATCTTATTTCACTACTGATTTTCATCTAATGTAATTGCTGCTTTGCAAACATAATTTTGACACCTTTTCAAACAGTGACAGTGCTCCTACAATTGATAATGTTTGAGCTAGACCAGTGTCCTCCTCCAAGGCCTTCATGGGAGTTCCTTGCTCTGGCACTGCAATCTGCTTACTCATAGTCGAAAGCATCAGTGGTGCCAGTATTTCTTGGTATTTTCAGGATTGTTGTTTTCTTTTTTTTTTCACTTGAGCGTGTTGTGAGCACAGTTTAGGTTACTTAGATGTGCAAATGTCTAAATAAGCACCTGACCTGTTGGTGAAAATATCTAAGTGACTTAAACTGAGAGCTTTGTTTGAAAAAACGTGACCAAACTATGAATGAAGCTTATATTTCAAGTACAATGGCACAGACAATAATAGCAAGACCTAAAAGTATAAACTCTGACCTGAGGGACTGGGAGAAATAGAGCTGCTTTTAGAAGGTATTTAGTTCAGGTTTGAAGACCATCAGAACGCAAAAAATCTCTATTGTGTCCACAGAAGTCAGAGCTAAGAGTGTGTACACTGGGACAGGATGCCTTATCTAGGTGTAGCCAATGAAATTTTTATAGCAGTTCCAGTTTACTAGAAGTGTACATGCTTTGGATTCAGGTTTCAGATCATAAACCACCCCAGGCTTCTGCAAACTGCTTTTTGCTCATTTTATCCATATTATCATATCTGAGCCTTTGATACTGTGCAACATATTAATCTTTACAGCACTCTGCAATGTCCAGAAGTTTCACACATGAATAACTGAGACATAAGGTGATCAAAGGATTTGTCCAAGTTCCCTCAGGAAGTCTGCAGCACAGCAGGGACTTAAACCAGATGGCCCATATCTCCGGATAACTTTAAATATTGGACTAACATTACTCGCTGCTGGCATGTCCAGTGCAACACCGTTCTTTGTTGCAAAACCTGGATGCGGTTTAGCTACACTAGCTTACCACTGTTCCCAAGCACAGCAATTCAAGAGGCACAGGCTATTTCCATGCAGGCAGAGACAGGGATTGATAACTGGCAGAGATCAGAGAAGCTGCAGAAACTGAAAAAGAGGCAGGGCCAGGGAAGGGGTGAAAACTCAGCAGCAGGAGGAGAGCTAGAAGTCTAAAATTTTGTTTTATGATGGGCTGGAGGAAGACCCTGTACTTTAACTTCGTTATCTCACATTGCAGGAATGGCAAAGTTGCAATTCCCTTCTGACACTGACAGGAGCTTTGTACATGAGGTGTCTCTGATAAATTAAACACAAACTCACTGAAGGCTCCAGGAAAAAGAAGACTTTTCTGAATGAAGTCATTAAAGCTTCTCTTTTTACATACAGGTAAACCTACTTCCAGAAATCCAGCATTTCCTTTGCAGAAAAGAGGGATTATGTCAGATAACAAAAGCCTTTTCAGGTAACCTAATTTCTTCAAATCAACATTTGTGATGATGTTCTTAATAGTTGTCACAGGAAGTCTCTGAAATGAGACTGTCAGGTTTACAGTTCCATTTTAGTTTTAGTCATGAATACAGAGGGGGAAAAAATGGAAAAGAACAATAATCCATTTCAGACACCACTTAAATACAAATTACAGTTATGCAGTATCTTTTCAGGAAAAGATATCGTGTTGTTTAGCCATTGCATATTGCAGAAATAATTTGGCTATAAGTGTCTTATTTTTGGACTGTTTTGTGTTAATATAGTATACTAGTGTTTACACTTCAAAGCCCTGGGTTCGGTGTAATATGTTTGTTCAGCTTTACAAAAATGTTGTGGCATGGAGAAGGAGTAGGAGTCGGAGTTTGGTTCCCATCCAGACATAGTTTACTGATAAAAAGCCTTGTGTATTACGATGATCAGCCAGAAAAGTTTAAAGGTTATGGGCCAGTTGCCAGAGAATTCTAATTTACTATGGGTGAAACTCAGCTTTGAATAGAAACTAGAAAAAAATGTTGTACACCATATTGGTGTATATATTAGGTATCTTAAACTACAGAGGGATCCATTCTGATCTCAGTTACACCACTAAATATCCAGCATCAATTTATGTTCTATCTTCACTATATAAACTTTGCTTATAAGAAATCCTGTCTTTTTTTTTTTTTTTTTTGTAATCCAGTAACAACCAACCCCACATTTATTCCATTAGTGTTTAACCTTGTTTGCAGTCAAATTTACAAAATTGATTGGTCTTTTCCTGCTGTATCCAGCATTGGTGCAGCCTCACCTGGAGCAGTGTCTGCAGTTCTGGGACCTACAGTTTAAGAAGGACGTGAAAGTCCTTGAATGCATCCAGAGGAGGGCAACAAAGCTGGTGGAAGGGCTGGAAGAAATGTCCTAGGAGGAGTAACTAAGGCCTTTTGGCTTGTTTAGTTTGGAGAAAAGGAGGCTGAGGGATGGCCTCATTGCTCTCTACAGCTTCCTGAGGAGAAGTGGAGAGGGAGGTGCTGAGCTCTTCTCCCTGGTATCCAGTGACAGGACAAGTGGGAATGGTTCAAAGCTGCACCAGGGGAGATTCAGACTGGATGTTAGGAAGCATTTCTTTTCTGAGAGGGTGGTCAAACACTGGAACAGGCTTCCTGGAAAGGTGGTAGATGTCCCAAGCCTGTCAGTGTTTAGGAGGCATTTGGACAATGTCCTTAACAACATGTTTTAACTTTTGGTCAGCCCTAAATTGGTCAGGCAGTTGGACTAGATAATCATTGTAGGTCGTCTCCAATTCAAATATTCTATTCTTTTAATTTTTCCTCTCCCCTCCCCTCCCCTTCTCTCCTCTCCTCTCCTCTCCTCTCTTCTCTTTTCATCTTATACACATATGCTATATTTAGCACATAAGGAAAAGATTACATCTGATTTAACCATTTAGAAGTCAGGTATCTTTTGCACCAGTGTTCTAGTCTTCCCCTTAAGTCTGTGGAGAAAGAAGGGAACCTTCAAACACTACTTCATTTTAGCCTAAACTATGTATTTAAAATAGATGTGTTGAATTACCCTCTACAGGTACTTCAGGTACAATTACCTCTCACCACAGACTGTAAACAGAGCCTAGACAAGTAGCTTAGATTAAATACCTGACACTTGGATACTTGACTGAAGTTGAAATTAAGTAGTTCCTAACCTAAGCACACCATATTTTCCCTTTTGATTTTTGTAATGTTTCCTTTAAAGCTCAATCAATATATAAAACCTATGTGAAGTGTTTCCCTTAAAGAACTGCATGTTGAGGATCAGTTTAAATTGATATAATTAAAGTTTAAATGATCAAAACTGATCATAAGGAACATGCAGTATAAGGAACATCTATCCAGGTCTCATGCGAGTCCTTTATTCTGTTTTGGCTGAGTTTTAGGTATGTCTTCAGTGATGCCTAGTGCCTTGGTTCCCTTGGACTGGAAAGTGAATTAGAAAGTATTCTGACATAGTACCAGTTTCAGACAAACCTGAGCAGATTTCTAAAAATTTCAAGAATTACAGGAACGAGTAGCTCCTACTCATGTTGAAACAGACTGCTTTTAGAAAACATTGGTTTTCTTGATACTTGGAGAAAGGCCAATTGCAGTAGTTTTATTATTTTGCTACCGCAAAACCGCAAACACAAGAGGCACTCACCACACACAGAGCTTTCCCCTTAAAATACGCACGTTTTCACCAAGGTCCATAAACTGTGGTACAAGCCACTTTGTGTATACAGTCTGTTAAACTGTCCGGTGTTTTCTCCTCTTTAGAAAAGGGCCATTTGTAAACATCTTACTACATACTTACATTATTATTTCTTCCCTGGCAAAGAGAAGAGCCCTTCTGATTGGTGCTGAAATCCTATTGAAATCAAGGCAGTATGTGTGCCCAGCAGCATGGCTTGGAGAATCCTACCCACCCAGGAACAGAGGATTATTCTAGCAGTCTGCTGAAGCACTGTCAGAGAGAAAAAGGCCTGCCCCTCACCTTTGGGTTACCAGTAAAAAAGATTTTGAACCATAATCAGCTGCAGTGTTTTAAATTTAAAAAAAAAAATCTTCTAAATCTAGGTATCTCTGCCATCAGCATGTGACCTTGGGGCTGAGGGAGCTGTTTCAACACCAGGGTCTCATGCCACTTGAGACACCCTGGGGAACCCAGGTCGCCCAGTAGGATGGGCAGATTTGGCACAGAACCTACGTCTTTGTGGTCCAGCAGCTGGAGGCTCAGAGGGATATCCTATGGTGTCCTAGGTGGCAACAGATGTCTATGTGTGGACACCTGAATTTAACACTCAGTATATAAGCTCCCAAAATTAACTGAAGTACAGTTTAGAGTAAGCAAGCCCAAAAGAACATTTAGGTCCAGCATAATTTAGGGTTACCTGAACTGCTTTACACTGACTGTGCAGGCTACACTGATGTCCACTGACTGGAATGGGAACTTAGACTCTGGCACACAGGGAGTCCTCTTTGTATAGACCAGACCTCAAGTGTCTTCATCTAGAGATGAATCTCGTTCAGTATCACCGGATATGTGAAATCTAATTTACTGTGAGTGAAATTCACCCATAGAAGGCGAAATTAGAATCAGAAGGGTAAATCATTTGGTTTGAGGTTTAGAGGACAAAAAGGCCTAAGTTAAAGCAAACTTCTACCCAGAGCCAAGATTTCAGATCCTCTCCTCCCCTTCCATTCATATGGTAAAGCCAGCTCTTTCCACTTCTTTCTTCTGCTTGCATCCTCTGACAGACCTTTCTTCCCAACAACAGCAAAGCTGACAATTATTAGGATTTGTTTGATCCTCAATTTTAAAATTATTCAGGGAAAGAATGGTTTTCATCAGTATTTCCTCCACAGAAGAGGTTGTTTCCTTTCAAATCAGTCATGTACTTTCACTCTTGTGTGTTTGAGTCAACAGAGCTTCTCTGCAATTCCTGTTGAAGAGGATCGGTTGGTTTGTTATTACTGTGTTTGTCATTTAGTCAGCCCCCCAAGGAGCCAAGCAATTTCCTGTAAAAGTGAAAACACAAAGTTGCTGCTCTAAGAATTATGTGATCTAATTAAAGACACACTAAGTCGTAGAAAGAAATATCAGGCAGTAGGCTGAGAGGATGGGATTACTGGATTTACTGTGGGTACAACAGTGTTGATATTGATCAGCAGTGGGTACGAGGGTAAAGGTTATTTTTTAAAGAAATGCTATTATATTTGTTGTTGTGCAACTCTTAAGCTGCTAGGTTCTGTATTTAAGAGAGCATGCACCTTCTCATAACCCTGTTGTTTCAATATGGGAAAGAAAATGAGTTGTAGAAAATATCAGGTCAGTGCTTGTTTCTTTGCTTTGTCTCTTCGATGGAAAAATCTTTTTGTCACTCTGAAAATTCAGATTGGTTCTACCTGTGTGGGGGGAAAAAATTGTGTACACATCAGCGATGACTCCTTTTTAGGAGACAGGAGAGAAGCTGGGAAGAGAAAACAAGTCAGAAAAGTCAGGAGGAAGAATTTAGAGGAGCAAAAAAAAGGCAAAAAGTATGTGATGTGTGTGGATAAATTGGGTTGAGAAGAAAAGGAAAGAGATGAAAGCAGTTGCTGAAGGATGGGCCCATGTGGCAGTGGGTTTGTGATGAGGCATAAGAGTGGAAATGATTCTTAAAATTCAACATGGAAGACACTGATAAATGCTTGCTGCTCATTCTGAGATTGGTTTCACTCCTGCTTTTGCAGGACATTTGGCCCAGTTTTTAATCTGGTGCCTGAAGTCTGCTTGCTATATGGAACTTGGGCCATGAAGGAGTTCTGGCACGGCTATTGAGTGACCAAGGAAGGCTCCTGGCATTTATTGCTCAGATCAGCAAAAGCTGCAGCTGTTGCAGGGATCTGTGAATGAAATCTTCCTACAAACAACCCAAAACTAGAAGTTCTCTGATGTTGGAGAATGACTGGCAAAGACATGTTAGGTGCTCACACTGAGTGTCTCACCACAAGTGGGCTGAGAGCTGGGCTTGGCTGCCTCCTGGAACTTCTCCCTGCTGCGAGATGGAGAGGACTAAGGCTGACAACGTGAGCAGAATTGTCCAGCCTCAGTTTAGGGCGCAGGAAAGGCATCCTAATGTATGCAAAACAAATACTATCTTTAACAGGTTTTTCTTGATAAAGTAGTGGGAATGTTTATAGTGTTGCCTTCCTGATTTTCCTAATCCCTAAACAATCCAGTCTGTCTTTCCACATGAGCGTTTGTCTTGCTCCGTCACTTCCAAGGCCTAGCTTGTGCCACACAGCTGTTTTCTCTACCCATCCAGATCAGCAATTATTTTAAAGTAATACTTTTGCTGTGTGCTTCCCTTCTGCAATTCTTTTTAATAGTGTCTCTAGTGAAGAGACTTATGAGCATCTACCAGCCTTGCATGTTCACTTGGCCAACTGCGGGGCTGGCCAACGGTGCTAATGACACAGAAGGTCTTGGGATAGGCATGATCCTAATGAAATTGAGTGGGAGGGAGAGCCAAGATAGTTCAGCTGTGTGTCTGTGCTCTCACTATGTGATATGTTTACTGTCTGATACCGACCTTGCTCCAGCTTTCCTTTCCTCCCACCTAGCAAATCTGCCCTGCCTGTCCCCAGTGTAATTCCCTGGGTCACTCTGGAGTCAGTGGGAAGGGTGATGAGGGGACAGGAGGAAGCAAAGCCTGATGTAAGAGAGAAATTATAGATTAAATTTGTTTTCTGTTGTAGTAATTCAACATCTCTGTGGCAGGAACATGATTTTTGTAGGGGGGATGCACTTCTTTTGCCAGCTGGCCCTTATAAACATCTGCACACCAGTTGTGATGAGTTTCGTGCCTATTACCTTTCTGCTACTGAAGTTGCCAAGAGCCTCAAGAATGGCCAGTAAAATCAGCATCTAATTCTTTTGAGTTTGATTATAAACTACCTGGAGAGGGATTTTCTTTGTTTTACAACAGGGTCAGATTTCACCTAGGACAAAAACATACTTCTGTAATAACAACAAATATGAAAGGAAATAAAGCACCTAAATGAATTTAATTACTTGGCTTATACTATTCTATATTCTACCTTGTTACTAGTATAGAATTGTAGCTGTGGCTCTAATCATGTAACAGTCAGCCAGCATTTTGACTAAGTTGCTTTTTCCAGAGCTGTATAGCTTATCTGTAAATTTAAATCCTGGTATGAAGGGTACACACAAAAGAAGCAACCCTTTTGGAAAATACTGGAAAAAAAAAAACCACCTCTCTCTTAACTGTGAAGATGCTTTAGGAATGAAGAAGCAACATTGTAATTAATAAATACTGTTTTCCATGCATCTGCCAAAACAGAGAAGCAAAAAACATAGTAAATGATTAATCTAAACTGAAGCTGTATTTGCTGATGTTTTTAAAGGGGAAAATAATCAACACATACATTTCAAAATGATGTACTGTCATCATTTTGTCTTTATAACTCTGAAACATCACAGGTGCTTTTTAGCATGATCTCAGTGCATTCCAACCCACAGTTTAAATTTGTTTCTTTTTATATCTGCTTTACTACAAACTCTTTTCCTATACTAAACATAGTCAGTTTGAATTTCCAGAAATGACTGATAATTTGAAGTCTCTCCATTCTCAATATTCAAGGTGGGTTGCTTTGAGGCTAACTGTATTACAGAGGGAGGGATCACTGCAGTGTTTGAAAATGAAAACCTTTTAAGGACAACTAGATCAATAGTCAGTAGTGGGTGGGATATTGAACTTGCAGCAATGAGCACATTGCAAATGAAGCTTATAACACATGTCAAAACCATCACAGGAGTGTTAAGCATCAAGCAAGAAATCGTATCCCTGTGAAATCAATGGAAATTTTGGCTGGACTTCACTGGGGGCCAGGATTGCCCCTAGTCTTCCTAGCTTCCTTCAAATACTCTGCATCTGCTTTGAGTTTCACAGCCACCCTTTTCTAAATGCATAGGGTATAAAACTGAGTGTTAAAGGTTCTCTGTCTTTCTTTAGCAACCTCAAGGCATAATGTGTAAGCCATAGGAGAGTACTAATCTTTGTTTCAGAATCTTTTCATCTCATAGGTCAAATGGATAACAGGAGGCAATTAAATGGAATAGGTCTGCTTTCTGTGACAAGCCTGCAATGACCTCAAGGCATGTAGTGGCAGTAGTTCAACTGAAATCATCCATCCTCCAAAATCAACACTGAAAAATGAAAAAAATGCACTTTTAATCCTCATTACTTTCATGGTGATGCAGCTCAGAGCAGGTTGCTATACATGACTGAGCAAAAGGTACTGGATTGGCTTTATTTTTACCAAAATTGCCCAGTCCTGGAGGTGCTGGGAAGTCTGCCTAAGGCTCTATGAAAGCTTTTTAAGCATCTCCTGATGTGAAGCGATCTTTGCAGCTGTTTAACACACCTTTCCAACTTACAAAGACTGGCAAATTGCCCAGTTGTAAATACCAGAAGAGGACCAGGTTGTAGCAATGCAGCTTGCCCAGGCTGTATCAGAAATAAGCTCTTTGTGCTTCAGCATCCCACACCAGTCAGGCAGATGGATGACCCCAGCACAGGATGCAATTCTGTTCTTCAACAGAAGAATTCAAGTTCTTCCAACTCACTGAGATGCTCTACCAGAGAGCAAGCCTGCAAGGAAGGCAGAGAGGACCTGTTATCAGTCCTTCATGAATATTGTGCTACAGAAACTGCTGAGAAACTATGGGAGGTGACTATCAGTCTCTTTTTTTCCTGTGTGAGAGAATTCAGGCTCTTGCTAGAGATGGACTACCACCATGAAAATCTAGGAAGAAGTTCAGAGGCTTCTATGCAGATGGAAAGTCTCCTGTATACTTTCAGGATTAATGTACTTTCATATATCTAAAGTGATGTTTTTCCTGCTAAAAAGAAAAGCAATTGGATGAAGACTCTGCAAGTACATATGTACTGAGCTTACAATGCCCTTTATGAAAGAAATGATCAACGTGCTGGGCTCAGGACAAAGAACAGCACCTTACTTGCTGTTTCATCCCTCTCTAGCCTTGTGCTTCAGTAAACAAGCAGGAGCTCCCAAAGTGACTCAATCACTCTTGAAATGTCTCAAACAGATCTGACAGTTGATCGGCACTTTAGAAAGAAAATGACCTTTTTCTCACACACAATAGCCTTAATAGTTCCTTGCTGTATGTTTGAAGTGTGTAAAATATAGCCTATTTGATCTTGAACAAAGTAAAAAAATTAAACAAACAAAACCATATCGTAGCCCTCTTTGTAACAACAAAGGCTAATATAAAAGGAAGGATGAAGAAGAGGACACATTCTCATTCATCTTGTTTCCTTTTTCTTTCAATTGAGTGTTACTCACTTAGTTCAACCAGTAGAGTCTTCTGCTGAATTCATTCCCTTTGGAGATCACCAGATGTCCATGTTAACCCAAGTGTTCCATTTACCACCAGCCCACGTGGCCGCAGCCAAGTAAACGCTGACCTGGCTCTGCTCCAGGAAGTCTTAATTTGCCCAAATGTACTTCTAGCTCTCGGTAAACCTTTTG
The DNA here is from genome assembly GCF_009769465.1 of Tauraco erythrolophus. Classification (NCBI taxonomy): domain Eukaryota; kingdom Metazoa; phylum Chordata; class Aves; order Musophagiformes; family Musophagidae; genus Tauraco; species Tauraco erythrolophus. The sequence goes on along the minus strand of NC_141468.1, from coordinate 27,461,112 downwards.
CTCAGCCACATGTTGTAACTCTTAAATCAGCTATTCTTTATTCTGTATGGGTTGGATCTCATGTTACACTTCAGAACTCTGAGCCAAAGACCAGTAAATAACTTGGGAGCCGGAGATGAGGGGAGAGGGAGCAAGAAGTCATAGCTGTGTAAAATACTTCAAAGGCCTCATTAGATGTCGGTGTAGCTGCTGCGTTAGATATCAGTTGTTGCTGTCAACTGATCTGTTTGACTTGGTGGTACTTTGAGAGATTGCAGTTGACAGAACAATATCTACCACCACCAGTTCATGTGACAAAGAGGTGTTTAATTTTTTTGATTTAGAGGTGCTGACTTGCTTTGGTGGATCTTATACCTGCCTTTCGCATATGCCCCCCAGCTGTTCCTATGTCTCAAATCTATGTTTTACCCATTGCTGTGGTGAGAGGGCTAATGTGTGAATTCAGCTGAGAGCTTGTAGTGGCTTCCTCACCCATCAAAATGGCATTGTTGAGAACACCCTAGGCAGAGGTAAGGTGCTGCTGCTTGTCGGAGTTTTCAACTGTACCATTTCAGAGATGTTAGCATAAGAAACCTTCTTCAAGCCAGAATTTAAAGGAAATGAAGCAATTTTTTTTTAAGTGAAAGCAGGTATCTGGCCTTAGGTCCTTTGCTTTACACTGGATCATCACAAACGGCAGCAGTAAAAGGTGCTTGTGGCAAAGCCTGCAGCTGCTCATGGGGAAAAATAGCAGTTTGTGTAGCCTTTCAATTACTGCATAGCCACTTAAAAGGGAAAATGTTACTTTCTAGTTTATGTCTTTTTTTTTCTTTTGATCTTTCAAGTCTGCTACAAAAATTACTGATATTAAGATTTGGATTTTTGAAAGAGGGGATATAATCTGGACATGACATTAGGATGCTGGGACTCTTTCTAACTTGGTTTCCCAAGCTGCCTGACACATATCAACTACTGAGCCTGCCTCACCTCTTCTATTATAAAATGTTGCTGTTATTTACATACTTCAAAAGGACTGGTTAATTAACAACAGCTTGTAGAGTAATTTCAAGATGGAAAAACATGGCAATTACTGCAAACAGTAAAGGCACTGCAGGCTAATTTTCATTGATGATCATGTTGATTAACAAATTTACAACTCTAATAAACACTGTTACTGCTTTTGAGTGCAAGAGCAGGTGAAGAGTTGCCATGAGAACTGATGCAGCTGAGTGTGTTGCAGTTCAATGCTACTGACGTATCTTTATTATTATGATAATTGCGTTCATTGATTACTGAGAGTAGATTTACCAAAGTGAGAGTCTGTCACTCCCTCTGCCTGATGGTGTACAAGCTGTGTGCCATCTCAAAGGAGTAAGTACCTGGTGACAGTCTCACTCCCCTTTCTCCTTCTTCCAGCCACCTTATGATGGGCTCTCTCCCAGCGGGATGCCAACACAAACCAACAGAGCTGTGTAGGGCACCATACAATCAGGATGCTGTATAGCATGAAGAACAACTTATGAGCATTGCCCCTTTTTTTGTTCTCAATGTTAATCACCAACACTCTGAATTTGTTTAACCTTCTCTTCTTTAAGAGATGGCAGGTTTCCTTTTTTTTTTTTTTTTTTTTTTTTTTAAGTTGAGTCATTCTGCAATGACTTAGGGCAATAATAAGAATCTTCTACCCAGTAGTTTGAGAATTTCAGGACACTTCTGTTTTCTATCTGTCCTTATCTTTTTTTTTTTTTTTTTAATTATATCCAGCTCCAGTAAATGGTCCACTGGGTAGTGAGAAATGAACTAATGTCAAAGTAATCTTTACTATTTGCATAAAACAGCTAAAACTGTCATTTAAGAGGGATAAATATAGGTACAATCCTCATCTCATACTTTTCAAACTCTTGTCTTGTGAGTTAATACCACATTGCCTTAGCAACACAATTAAAAACATATTTTAAAAAGGAAAAGACACTTTACTTTCTCCTGAGTAATGAGATGAACAGTTCTTCTCTGCTGCCCTGTTCTTATTTTCAGTGACATATTTGCTTTCTTTTAAAAAAGAAAATTACGTTTTGTGCATTTGCCTTTTCTCAACATTATGGACATTTTAACATAAGCAATTGCTGAAAAATGTGCACCTTTGACATAATTTGGCTTTCAGATGATCAGCTGAGAAGAGCTGACATTCTTGTCCTTTGCATGTTTCTGTTAATGTCATCACATAGCTATGACCTAATGTAAACGTGTATATATTATAAGAAGCTTGTTCTGAAAGCACAGTTCTGCCTCTTTTCAGCTGTGTGCTGCAGCCATCAAGGTAGGACAACCTGTCTCTCTCCCGTCTGCCTCCCTAGGCAACATTGGCACGGGGGTAGCTTGGATTGCTTCATTGGGTTTTGTGGGTCTTTGATCCCACCCATGGTCAACAGATCAGTATCTTGCTGTTCAAAGACCTAGGCCATGAAATTTGAGCTCCAGAGTCTGACAGTGCTGGGCTGTTCCTAATGGATGTGCTACAGTACCAAGGTACGGGGAACAGGGCTTGGCTCCATAACTCCATAGGTAGAACTCCATAGGTAGTTGCAACAGCACAGGGCTGTGTCTTGCCTTTTTACCGATGTGAGAATAAATCAGAAAAATTTCTGAAGTAATCTGTGCGCTATGGAGGGCCTTTGTGTGTTTTAATAATTCTGATTTTGCCTGAACATTAAAGCTGTGTGATCACACTTTACACTCAGGGAACTATTTGCAACTGCAAGTAAGTAGCCTGGTTTTCTTGCATAGTCAGTGAAAAACCAGACCCCTTCAGAGAGCAGTTCAGAACCAGTATTTCTCTTAGTACCCCAAGGACTGGTGTCTCTCTCTCCATTGACTAAATACAAAGCCCAAGAATACTGTTTTGCTACTATAGGCACTTCAGTTAGGTAACTGCAACAATGCATAGAAGTAGTTTGCGTGGGACCATTACAAATTGCCGTGGTGGAACGCCATTGTCTCTTTACAGAGTGGAAACAGCCATAGTGAAATGCTGTTGTGTCTTTACAGGGCGGATATGGAAAAAATAGCACTTGATTTATGCTCCTTGTGCACATTCAGAAGCAAGTCTGCTAAGTAAATGGGAGTTTACTGGCTTGTTCCTGTTATCACGGCACAGCCAAGCAGGCAGAGAGTAGTCTGGTTTGTCTCTGTACCACCAGCAAACAGGTAGTCACCTACAAAGTCCAAATCAGTTACAACGCGTAACACAACACAAAGATGCCAATAAGAGCATAATCTGAACACGAGGTGCTGTTTTTTATTAGAAAAGCCTTTAATCCTGCTAAATGGTGCATGTAAGGCAAAGGACCAGATTAATTTAAGATCCTAGTTGAGCTTGGAAGGCTGAACTGAGCTGATCTGATGAGCAGCTGATAAACGTAGACAATCAGAATGTCACTTTAACAGGATCTGTATGAAAACGAATAGTTCTTTTCCTTGAGTGGCTGCTCACAGCTCATCACCAGAAATACAACTTTGGTTTTATTTTTCAGTTCGTGCACCAAAGTGGAAAGTGCATGCATTAAAAGAGAACCTATACAAATAAATTCATAACATTAGCACGATGCAGCATGTCATTAAAAAGATAAGTAATAAGGTTTGGGAATAACGTGAATAGCTTGACTTTTCCCTGACTATTACTTAAGAACTTGAAATGTGAGGTGTGTTAGAGTTAATGAAAACCACCCTACATGAAATAATGACATAATGTTAAGGGCTCTGGGCCTTTTTATTGGCACAGTAAAAGCAGAAAATACAGACCACCCGCTGATTGATCTCACATCATAATATTTTGATTACTACTAATAGTCACATGCCTCAGTAATCTTGAGGACTCTGGTACATCAGTCCTGCTCCCACTGCGTTCTGTGGCAGAACTAAGCCTCCCATAGATTTCACTAACTACAGAACATAGCCTTGAAGCGTGAACCTAGAAACAAGGATATGTGGTTATTTACTGAGCTTTCTGTGTGATTACAGTGGCAAAGTCCTTTTGTTCTTAGTCAAATAAATTTCTTATCTCCATTAATTGTAATTAGGGCTACATGAGAAACCAAGTTTTGGTATTTTATATTTAGAAACAAAAGATTTCTGTTTAGAAGAAGGGGGAAGGGGGTGCTTTTTGTATGCAGCACTCATGCACTCATCTATGAAGTGTGAGTTGCAGCTAAGCCTCTGAGCTTGCAGCTGGAAGGGGGTGCTTGGTGGGTGTAAAGCTCTCTGCTAGCAGATCCAAAAAGGATTATAGTCTCAGCATTTGTTATTTTACATTTTCGGCTGATACTGGTAGCTCCTCTTTACCTACTATGTTTTACCCCTTTTATCCTTAACAGCAGGAGCTGACCACCACTTTCAATGCTCTGCTGACATTCTTTCTCACCCCCTTGGTACTTTTTCAGACCTGCAGCTCCCAGTCATCACTCCAGAGTGCTCCAGCCAGCGTGGGTTGTCAAGGGCCAGTGCTGCAAGCAACGTGTCCCAGGGTGGTGAAAACACTGACAAGACACGTCCTGCCCATCTGCGGTACTGGTGGAAGCAGAGCACGAGCGCACAGCTGTAAGCCGATGATACCCCACCTTGGAAACTGCGAGTGCTTCATCATACTTTTAGTTGGGGGTCAGGGACGCAGAACGTAGCAGGAGAGGAGAATGCAGCAGATGGAGCGCTTGGATGTATTGCATCTCTCATACCTGCATAGTGCTTGTTTCTGTACAAGCCAAGCTTGAACGTGTTTTATGTGTGAGCAGCTAAGCCTTTATGTTGAGGGTACTGAGACACCTAGACAGATAAATATAGACCCAGAGACACCCTGAGAGATAAATACAGACCCAGAGACACCCCTGAATGTTTAGGTCTCATAGTGGCTGGGCTATTTCCTGCTCACATCCCTGCCTTGCCTCTACTACAGACACACATAGGTAGTGGTTTGCACAGAGACCCTCCCTTAAGAGAAGAACTAAGAAGTACTTGAAAACCGTCTGTCCAAGTTGTTTTTCCTATATTACGGTATCTAAAAAATTTTATGCTCTGAGGCCCTACTATTCTGCAGGGGGAGAGAAAGGTCTCTTTAAGATAAATATTATTAGACTCCCTTAACAGATAGCAAAATTGAGGTCTGGAAAGGCCACATATTGCCAGAGATTACACAGAAATGGGAGGGGAGCCCTGTGTCTTTTACCAGGAATCTGTCTTTGAGACCCATAATTTGTATAGTCATCTACTTATTGCATTTGCTATGAGGTAGACTGGTACTCAGAGATTTTAACAGGCAGAATAATAACAACATTTGTGAATATGCCCAAGTGTAGCTCAGATTTCCCCAAGTAATGAGCTTTTAAATAGTAGATTTTTTTCCCTTGGCTTTGTGGTTTTTTTCTGTCCTGTTTCTATGGTTGATTCTTTTTGTGTGGACTATGGGAGCTGTAGGCCGATATCTAGAAAGCCACGGCACTTCCTAGACAAAGTTAGCTTGCATAATTATTTTATGTTTATCTGATTTATTATGGGTTATTTCTAGGTGTCACAGTCACTCATAGTGTTTGGAATCAATAGTTCATGGCTTTCATTAAGGAAAGCAAGCAGTACCATATGTTTGTGTCCCTATATTTTGTTGAAGAAAGCGCTAACAATAGTGCAGTCTTTTCCATAGTTTGTTGGTTTTTGTTGGGTTTTTTTGTTTATTTTTTTTCTGAATTCACTACAAATCAGTGTTAAATTTGGGTACCTTGACTATGCACTTCTGCTATTTAAGCTGCTTGGATTTCTCTAATGTTTCTACCCTCACTCTGAATGTCCTGGGTTTGCAACAATTACAACTTGCCCACAATGCATTTACCTGTATGTACTCTCCAACATAACTCCCTCCTAACAGATACTTTCTATTTCTATTTAAGATTTTAAAATACTGAAAGCAATAAAAAGACTTGATATTAAGCTTTGTTCCAGCCTGCTTGGTTTCATCTATAGTGTTTAACTCAGTGAAGAAAAGGCTGATTTCCTATTTCCAGTAATTTCACTGTTTCACTATTTTCTTAGAGCTCATTTTCGTTGTTTGCAAAAGCACTTCATTAATGGTATGTATTCTTACTGCTTTCCAGGAATCAAATATCAGCTTCACCAGACCACAAGGATATCCTTAAAGCTCAAGATTTTTCTGTCATCATCAAAGCCTATGTGCTTGTGACATCCTTAACACCTCTGCGGGCATTTATTCATTCAACTGCCACTGTCTGGCATCCACCCAAAAAGAAGCACTTTTCTGTAAAGGTAAAACACTTAATTTCCTAATTTTTCCCTCTTTCAGGCAAAGTACAGAGTCAGAAAAGCACACCACATCTTCCTTCTCTTTAACCTCTTCTTTATTTGCAGCCTCTAGCTGACACATGAATATTCTCCTAATGCACAGCTTTTGTTTCTCAGAATGAGTGGGGTTCAATTTATGAAGGAGGGAAGAGTTGCCATGTGCAGGGGATGTGTGAAAGGCTCTGAGATTTGCTCACTTCAGAGCCCATTTTTATTGGTGACATTTGGCAGCAGTTGCAAGTTTTTCGCTAAAGCCCAGCAATGGGGGTGCTGTTATGCAGTAACATCTTTTGCTTGGATATTGACAGTGTTGTAAAAGAGGAAAGTAAATATTTAAAGTAGTTTGTTTAGATTTCTTTTTTAGGTGCAGTAAAACAGAATGGAGGAGGGTTGGGGCACTTCTAAACAAGGGAAAGGAAGTATACCATGGAGAGGGCAGGCCGCCCATGGTCTCTTGGTTTTATGAAGAAGGATGTTTCACATGTGCCTTAGTTGGATTAACTCTGGACATCTCCAAGTGCCTGGAGAGACCCCTCTGTCTCCACATCTAGTGTGCTCAGTCTTATGGATTTCCAAGCGTGCCTTCCCACTCCTTTGTTCCTTCAGCAAGGAACTGCTCTTGCAACAAAGCAGCTCTTCGTGAAGGAACTACAGTTCTGCAGCTGCTCCTTTCCTTTTGAAGGAATAAAGTCACAAAGTAGGAGTGCTTTCTTGTGGTTACATAGCTCAATTCCTGCAGCAGTCATCTGAGGATGGGTGCACTTCACCCACGTAACCCTCTTGGGGTAGGAGCAGGTCTCGGCTTTGGATCAGTCTGAGTGTTGTGGCACCACCGTCAGGACTCTTGATGATGCCGGCCATTTGGTATGTTCTACAATTTTAGCTCTCTCAAAGTTAAGTGTCCTGTCTAAGCTCATTATCTAATTCTAGTTATTGAAGAAACAGACATCTCAGGAAAACAGATCATCCCACCCAATTTAGACACTAATTTTGGAATGAGATGAGTTTCCTGCTAAAAGTGTCTGCTTGCTTCCATGGACTATGACATTCTTAGAGAACATGCCAAATTCTAGATTGCCAAAATTAGGTGAGAACAACCTCCTTCTCTTTCTTTCTCCTCTGGAAAGCTATGGAAACCCACAGAAATATATTATTTTGCCATCTCTTTTCCTCTATTTACATTTAGAAAGACTAATGGTCACTCACTTTCAAACCTTGGGGTTCAGTTTTGGTTTATGTTTATTAAAATAGCACGATGTCCAGCAGCATCACTATCACAGCTGATGTAGGGACTACTTTAAAGTTTAGTAGCCATTAGTAATTGTGATATGGCTCTGTAAAATAATTCTGACTGAGGGAAGTCTGCTGAACGGAATGCCAGCCACCATTTACAGAACATTTTGGCAGCTGAAGATGCAATAAAAATGACGGATAGAAGTAGCAGCACATCTACGGTAGTTCAAATCTGGTTACTGCTGCTGTGGTGTTATATATTCCACAGCTTTAGGAAGACTTGTCAAAATGGCAAGAAATAAACAAAAAATAGGCACCACAGAAAGCATATTTATAATGATGTATAGATTGAAATGCAAATTAACAAAATGATAGAAAGTGGGGTGTATAAGACTGTCTCTCATCATAAACAGTGTGCCCTATAAAGAACCTGGGAGGAGTCAGGGAGTCTCCAGGAGAAGTGAGACACTGAGAATCCATGGAGTGGCAAGACAGCACTACTGGGACAATCATAGAGAGGTTTCTGTGCTTGATGCAGAGGCATTATGCAGGAGATCATCAGTCAGAAGACAATACTTGGAAGAAGGTTGGAATTCAATCGTTGATATCATCTGTGATGAGATTACATCAAGTTTCTCATAAACATCAAGGAGATGTCCCTTGTTGCCAGTGGGATGTACAATGCCAGCAGAGTGATCTCCTCTCCCAAACTAGCCAGTGGAGCTACACATATTTGTACCAGCCAAGGAGCCTGGTCCAGAAAGTTCCCAAGCTTGCAGTTTCTGCCAACTGTATTGTGTACGATGGAAAATTGTTTGTTACGTTGTGAAGGTCCAACCTGTCAATAGTCAGTAAAGACAGAAAGGAGCTCTGAGACCTGTTCTCTCCCTGATTAACAGAATACCCATCGGTGTCAATGGCAACTCAACATTACTGCAGAGGAGACTTTGCTCTGGGAAAATTTGCTAGTGTTTAATGTGTTTTTCTCCAAGAGCAGCTGACTGAATTATTTTTTTTTTTTAAATGAACAGTTGAGAATAATTTTAATCTGCTGTGTTACCATCATAGATGTGCTGCTTTCAGTAATGTTGCACAATAATTTAGAGACCTCCTAAGTGTACACAGGCCTCTGGTCAGCAAATTTTCTCATACCAGTGTAATTAAACTATTGTTGATGAAAAAATGATCCACAATTGTGGAAAGTTTACATCTATTCTATTAGTAAAGTTTTACAACCTTAATATCACAAACTGAGTATGTGAAGTTTAAAATTAGATCCCCTATGTACAACACCACTTTATGGTTCAGACAAGTAACCAGAATGTAGTATACATGAAGGAGAGATTTTTTAAAAAAGACCGGAGATGGGGAACCAGATGATATCAAATGTTTATGACAAAGTGCATAAAGAACAACCAGAATTTTAATTAATTAAATAATACTGCGTTCTTCACTGCTTCTTTGTTAGTAAACTATTTTAAACTACTTTTACAACTTGCATTTACTTATCCTAATCATAGTGGCAAGGCTTCGGAATGACTTTTTGAATAAGCATTGGCCAAATGGCAGTTCAGGAAGAGTTCAAGTGTGTTTTGCTCACCAGCTGCCAGGTTTTCTCTGGATTATACATATTTTAATATCTCAGCTCAGAAAGCAAAGGAAGCTAAATCCTGAGCTGGCATGAGGATTTTGTATGTCGTCAAGGGGCGGCAAAAGCATGACCCCAGTTTTGGGCCCTGGTTGCAAAGATGCAGGAAATGCAGGGGAGAGAATGGCTTTCTGCCACACTAATGTTTTGGTATGAGACTTGCGTAATGACCTTATTTCCTTGAGGAAATTTGGAAACCTGTTATTTAGACCATCTGTGCGTTGAAAAATTAATAACAAAATAGAAGCTTTTTACTTTGCATATGGTACCAATTAAGGGCTGGGTCTCTGTCAATGTGTGCAATAATTCCCTTCATATTAATCGACATTATGCCTGTGTGTTGAGCAGAAGGCTGACCCCCGAATGATTTTCCATTGTATTGAAGCAAAACAGTCATTTACGATTAATTTTCCCAAGGTTTAACACGCTGTGAAGTGCTTCCTTTGCCCAGCCATTAACCTTTCCCAACCTGCTCCCAGTCCTTAACAAAGGGATGCGCTTTTGTAGACGCAGCTTTGCACAGCCCTTGCTCTGGCTCACCGTCCCTTTGCTCCTCCAACACAGACAGTCAGGTGCCTCCTGGATTTGAATTCCTCGGCTGGTGCTCTTGCACAACCCTCAATACCCTCAGCTTAAACTACGCTCTGAAGTAATTTTCCAGTTGTGCAGTGAAGTAAACATAATTTATTAAAGCAGTTTGCTCTTAAGCTTACTGTGGTATAAGTCACTCTGTCGCTGAAATTCTCTCTCTGTGCATTAAGCGTCTGGAAACTCGAGTAAAAGAAAGATTTTTTTCCTACTTACCATATACGCAAATAAAGCTGGACCGTCACCTACCCAGGAAATAACATCTTTTAGTATGACGTGCAGGTCTGGCTTAGAGCCCAACAGTGTGACAATTAGGTTGCAGTATTGCCCTCAAGCGGCCGGTTTTGATACTACCGCAAGTAATAGCCACAGCAATTTAATGTGAGCTGGAATGCCGACATACATGCAGCTAAAGAGCAAAATGCTTAGAAACGGCAGAAAGGCTCAGAATTTTTTTCCTTTTTTCAGTTTTTGAATTCCATATTTTCTGCCCTGTCACTTAGCAGAAGCAAATACAAACGAAAATTACTATCAGCTCTTAATCAATTAGATTGCAGGGTTATTTGGGACTAAAATTAAATTTGTTCAGTAGGTTCTGTAAGAACTTAGCATATGCATTTCACTGTTCTTGCAAGTAGCCTGTGTAGAGAATCAAATGGTCTAACACTCTCCTTCCTGGGATACTGAGCATAACATAAATGCCATCTCTGTTTTCTATCCTCAAAATGTCTAGAGCCCTATAATTTCTCTTTTCACTGATACAAGAACGAAAGCTTGTCTGGACTGGGGGAGATCAAAGACATGCTTGGTCTGACATTCAGTTTCTGGCAAGAACCAAGCAAGAAGGCACCATGAAACTGTGTAACAGGACAAAACAAAGTGGTACTCATCCTTAGACAGACTATAGCTATTTCTGGTAGCCTGCAAGGTAAGACACACAAAATTGGAAGTGAAATGTACATCTTTATGTCCAGTAAGCTCTAATGGACTTTTATGCCAGGCAATTATCTACTAGATTTTTTCATTCGTTGATGCTTTTGGTCTTCCCAACATCTTGTAGCAATGAGACTCTACAGATTATGTATGTGTTGCTTAAGAAACGATATTTGTTTAACATTTCTACTTGATTACTTAATTTTGTACCCCTTATTCTTGTCTTCAGAGAAAGAATGAGCAATCTTTCCTTTTCTACCTTCCCTATGTTTGTGCCAATCTGTTATGCAGTGAACAAATAAAGTTAAAATTCTTCCTGGAGTTTTTTTCTGCTCTTCTCATTATGAACATACCAGTTTAGCTAGTAAGAGCCCTAGACAGATTATTTTTTATAATATGTGGATATGTCATAAGTAAGCCTTTACTATACAGGTCCTTATATCGGCCTTTCTCCTGGATCACAGATCCTCTCACTTTGACTGTTGAATCTAGCCAGATCTGTAAGCATGACCCTCTGGGGTTCCCAGCTTTCCCAGACCTGCCTCCCGTTATCCTGATTCTTCTTCTCATCTTTCTCTTTTTGCTTTCCAGCCTCCCTTAGTCAAACTGATCCACTTGTGCTTCTCACAGAGCACTGGGAAATGCTGTTGGTAAATCACCTTTACTTTTTTGCTAAGAAGTTGATGCTGGGTTGGGAAACCATTCTTAGCTCAGTCTCAGTCAAAGGACCTAATTTAGTGGTTGCTGAAGCTAGTGAGTGGATTTTTGTCTTTGGACTTAAGCTTAAGAGCAAGGATCTTTAGAGGAAACCTTTCTCAGATGGCCTTTTCTGCTTCATGTAAAGAATTATAAAAGTTTTAAGGCACAAGAGTTTTTTGTGTCCTGAGCTATCAAATAAGATCTCTATAAAAAAATCTTATGTAAAGAAAAAAATATACATAAGTGAGAAATCTGTTGTATAAAATAGCTGAATAATATCGTGGCTTCCCTCTTCATCAAGTGCCATGTTAGAGCAATAGAGTAATGGCACATCGTAACAATAAATCAGGGGTGGAATAAACAGACCTACCTAAAGCTAGCATCATAAACTTATGATAAATTACAGCACTGCTTTCTCTGTGATGTATTCTGGAACCATTGTTTTGATTATGGGTACATTTTTCTCCCATTACATGTTTTATGACTTTTTCTATATACTCTGATCAGTATAGACGTCTGCCTGTGCAAGCAGGCAACATAGGAAACAGCTTCATTGTAAAATGTGCTTTTTCTGGCCTTCTGATCTGGTTTTGGCTGGGATAGAGTTAATTTTCTTCATAGGTGCTAGTAGGGGGCTATGTTTTGGTTTTGTGCTGAAAACAATATTGGTAAGGCAGGGATGTTTTCGTTATTGCTGATCAGTGCTCACACAGCATCAAGGCCTTTTCTGCTTCTCACCCCACTCCACCAGTGAGCAGGCTGGGGGTGCACAAGATGTTGGGAGGGGACACAGCTGGAACAGCTGACCCCAACTGACCAAAGAGATATTCCATGCTGTATGACATGATGTTCAGCATATAAAGCTGGGGAAAGAAGTAGGAAGGCGGGAATGTTCAAAGATACGGTGTTTATCTTTCCAAGTAACCATTATGCATGATGGAGCCCTCATTTCCTGGAGATGGCTGAACACCTGCCTGCCAATGGGAAGCAGTGAATGAATTCCTTGTTTTGCTTTGCTTGCATATGCAGCTTTTGCTTTACCTATTAAACTGTCTTTATCTCAGTCCCCGAGTTTTCTCACTTTTACCCTTCCAATTCTCTCTCCCATCTCACCAAGAGGGGAATGAGTGAGTGGCTGAATGGGGCTTAGTTGCCAGCTGGAGTTAAACCACAACAGTCCTTCTTGGTACTCAATGTTGGGATGGAGAGAAGAATTAAAGGGGAAAAGAGAAGGAGACTCATGGGTTGAGGTAAGAATAATTTAATAACTGAAATGAAATAAAATGAAAAGTAATTATGATTAAAATAATAATAAAAATTATAATAATATACACAAATCAGTGATGCACAGTGCAATTGCTCACCGCCTGCTGGCCAATGCGTGTCCTGTTCTCAACTATTGAGCCTGAAAAAGCAAAGTCCTGAAACCTCAGTTCTGGAAGAGTGAGGCCCTGAAGCGAGATCCAAACTAAAAATAGCTTCCCAGCCAACCCTCTTCTATGTACTTGGTATGATATTGCATGGTATGGAATATTCCGTTGGCCATTTTGGGCCTCAATCCTAAATCTGAGCTCAAATCCTAAAATAGGAGTTGTGGGTCCTTTGCTCTGGCTATGCTCCCTCACAGCTTGTCATGCACCTGCACACTGGCAAAACATGGGAAGTTGAAAAGTCCTTGATTTCCTTAGCAACAACTAAAACCATCAGTATGATATGAACATTCTTCTCTTACAAATCCCATATTAAATCCAAAACACAGCACTAGTCTAGCTATTAAGAAGAAAATTAACTGTATCCCAGCCGAAACCAGGACACCTTCTATGTGGAATCAGTCTGTATTCTTGCAGACATCATAGATATTTAGATACTTCCATACATATAGTGAAAGAGATTCTCGTTTGTGTGTAAAAAAGTATTTTTTTATTTATAAACTACTACTTACACCCAAAAGTATTTAGACTTGGTGAAGAAATTTCAGCAAATATATATCCAGTAAGAATAATAAATGTACGAAAATGAACAGAGAGTACAGAGCCTATACTGAAAGTTGACAGAGATGATTGATTGAATTGATTCAAGTGAAAACATCCTCAGCTATTTTCAAGGAGAGGCAATTACCTTAAGTCTTTTGACACCCTGCAGATCCAATTGATCAGAGAGCCCCACTCTCCTGGGATGCAGCTTCGCTTCTTGCATGCACCTCTTCTTGGAGAAGTGAGGACCCCAGTTCTGTGTGTGCCCATTTCTCATGTCCCCATATAGGACCTGTGCCCATCCTTACACCCTACTATTCCCTGCAGTCTAGGCACAAGCTGTGATGCCAGTGGGCTGACTTCTGGCAGTGCCTGACCAGGTTTTGACTGCTGCTGTTTCCACCCCAAGGTCTCTGACCCTGCTGCAAATTTTTCTGCTGCTCTTATATTATTTCCCATGCTGACCCCTTCCTTGTTTCAAAAGTCACTTCGTAATTTCCTGGTTACTGTTTAACCTTGCTGATGGTCGCCTTCTTCTTTATCATGATAAGTTTGGGACAAACATCCTCCCAGAAGGTTCTGTATATTCCAGGCACACAGGTTTTGTTGTCCGTGGGTGGGCTGCGTGAGCACTCCCGCAGTATATCTCCTACTTGTCTTTAGTGTCTCACTTAGAACCCCTGTACAGTCACTGGAGTAACAGAGCAGTTTTAGATTGCAATTAATGTCACCATTTTGAGGCGTCTACCTTAGGATGGCATAAATCACACTCTTCAAGCATCTGTGTTCTGCAGTGAGGTATAAAAGGAACCCAGACATGTAGCTCATGCATAGCTTGAGCTTCATGCAAGCCATGTAGTCTCGTAATGTGGGATTCCTCTGTAGATTTTGATACCTGAGTGAATTGTCTTCACATGAGCTGTGCCTCTGAATGCCTCTTACAGTCAACAGAAAGCTAATCAATGCAGTCAGTGAAGGCAGGTGTTTTAAGTTTGCATTTATTGCCGCTCCCAAGGTTCATTAAGGAAAATCTTTCTTGTTTGATCAGGAGGCAAGACTTTACTAGGACTGAGCTAGAAGGCAGTCTCAGAAACATCACTACAGTTCATTTTTATACTCTTTCTCAGGGCAATCCTCAGCTGACCATCCAGCTAGCTGCCCCAGGCTGCCCCAGCATCTCTCCTAAGAAATTCGTTTGCAGAAAAGTTGCCAGAGGAAAATTCTCTCAAGGGAGTTACTACAGTCACCATAACATCCAGCCCTGCGGGTGCCACACTCTTCCACTCCCTTTGAGTCCCCATGACTCTGTGCATGAAGCTTGCAAATTGGAATTCTTTTGTCAATTAAATTGCATTTTTTTACAGTGTGCCAGACCTTTAACTGATGATTCAGTGTATGATTGAGGAACCGAAGGGATCTGTGTCACTGAAATCATAAACCTTATTTTAATGACTGCAGATTTTTAAAAGTGGATGTCAAAGCAGGTAGAGAAAAAGCATTGTAAAATTAATATTGAGTGAACCAAATCTTTTTTTTTCCAGTGGCTTATGCTAAAGCACAAGTAGTTATCAGTGAGTGAAAGATCAATGAGTTACGATTAATCTTAAGAATATTTCTAATTCATTCTGCCTTTACGGAAAATGTGTGCTTGATCCGTGTAATTTGGCTGCATTTAAACACTTCTGTAAAGCACTGCATGAATATGTGGAACATATCTCCAACTGTATGCATCCAGCATGCAGATGATCATCTTCAAGCTCTTGAGAAGTCTTGCAATTCTGTGTACAATGGTGTCATTGTACAAAATATATGTGCATGTCTGCGTTAAGTTTTACAGCCTACTAAAATTTAATCCCTATTCCTCTGCTTAAAAATTTGCCAGCCAGAGGTCAGCTTTCTCCCAGACTGAATTCCTGTGATTGCCACCAGTTTTTTCCATTCTATCCTCTTTTTACTATTCAATGCTGCTTTTAATCACACTTAATACTGAGATTGAATCCTGCTGGACAGATAGTCTGTTTCCTTTAAAGGTGAGAGAACCAGTGTCACTGGTGATCTCTGAAGAAATCTTCAACTCAATGACTTAAATATTTTGCAGTTAAACACATATATTCTCATATATATATATATTTATATATCTGTGTTGGGAACACTCAGAAGAACCTGAGGTTGCTGCAGGTTTTCACATTTTATCACCCCTAATCCATACAGTTTATATTGTTCCTATTAGTTACTGAGACTCCTGTAGAATCTGTAGAAGTCAAACCAAACCTGAACTTGTTTAAATGGGATTTTTTTCATGAATTGGAATTTAACCTTAAGTATTCGTCTCTTGTCTCTGTTGGTCCTGAACCAGCCTGACTAAATATTTATTTTCAGACATTGGCTTAGAATAAACATTGCCCTAAAACCTGATATCCCCTGATGAAAACCTGTTGAGCAATGTTTCTTTTCTAGTCTGGCTAAGGAGGGATGTAACTAAAATGCAGTTCCTTGTAGAAGGTAGTTTTATTTTAATGCCTGTTGTGTTGGAAACAGTTGGCTACTAAGCCAACAGCATGCTCGGAGTGCAAATAGGGCAATTCACCTGTCTTTCATCAATTCTTAACTAGAAATATACTCATTGTGTAACCTTTGTGTTGAGGTGCTTAGAAATCTATTTATGGTGAGGAGCAAGTGAACTAATGGAGCTTTTTCTGTCCCTCTTGCCCTTCCTTCCGGTAATCCCCATCTCTCCTTATAAAATTCTGCAACTCCTTATGTTCCCTGTGCAGTAAAATAACACAGCTTCTTGCTTAGCCTCTCAATACCTACTGCAGATTTAGGAAATTAGAGGAAAGGTGCAAGCCAGTGTAGCAGGAATGTGAGTTATGTACAGGATCTGGCAGAGATGCTGGAACTGGTTGTCTAAGTCAGCTGAAGAACCACCACGTAGTCCTGCCTTGGTGATATGAGTCTTCATTTTAAATTTTTTATTTCACATGAACAGTTTAATTAACTGGTTTTGACCTGAATAAGGAACTGAAATAGGACAATTTCACTCAGAGATTTATCTAAAGGGGTAATGGCTTTAAACTGAAAGAGGGTAGATTTAGATTAGAGATAAGGAAGAAATTCTTCACTCTGAGGGTGGTGAGGCACTGGAACAGGTTGCCCAGAGAAGTTGTGGATTCCTCATCCCTGGAAGCGTTCAAGTCCAGGTTGGATGAGGCTTTGGGCAACCTGGTGTAGTGGAGGGTGTCCCTGTCCGTGGCAGGGGGAGTTGAACTAGATGATATTTAAGGTCCATTCCAACCCTAACCCTTCTATGATTCTATGATAAATCAGAACTGATTTGAAAAACCTGTACGTTCTTGTTCTTAATCCTTGTACTACTCTGTGGCAGAAACAACTTTAGTGATCTTAGACTTTGGGAAGCACAGACTCCCTCTCAGCCTGTTGTGGCAATGAAATGAAGATATGAGGATTCGCATAATCTTTTTCTAAATAGTGATTCTGAGGCTCTTTTGCTCTAGAGACTCATGGAGTTGCAGTCCACATGGAAAACTCTCTACAGCATAAAAATACAGTGTGACGTAATTCAAGATTTCAACATGATGCAAATATCCAAAGAGCAGAGTCGAGGCTATATATGCAACCTTTACTATCTCCTGGCAGTCAGAGGTCTAGTTTTTAACTTTAGTCATATATACTGTTGTAATTTTTTTCCGACTGACATTTCAAATAGCTTTATCAGAAACAGGAGGAAGAGTTCCAGGCATTGCAAGCCTTCAGCCCAGATCTGTACATGGAACACATTTCTTTTAATCAGTAAATCCTGGGAAGGGAACCGCTTGTTAGAATAAGACCAAAGGTGGTAAGAACAGGAAGACAGGCAAACCAGCTTCCTACCCACCAGTTATTTACCAGCACAACAGAATGGAGTTACTGGAATTGAAGGGAGCAAAAGACAAAGGAGGATCTCCGTTAGCTACGTGCTCAAGTATTTCTCACGGCTGGCTGTAGGCAATGATACAGTATTTTTTTAAAGGAAAGTGGAAAATGTGTATTACAATTTGCTGCCTGAAGAAACTGAAAGCCATTCATCCATGCCAGTGCAGACCTGCATGGCAGTATTCACACTCAGAAGGGGAGGCTCCAACACTGTCTAGAGGATTCTGTGAACTAAAGTGCACAGAAGTATGTTGTGAGGAGATGTGGTGTCAGCACAGTGAATGCATCATAACACATCGTGTGTCACTAACGGTGTACCCCAGGGGTCTCTACTGGGTCCATTCCTGTTCAACATCTTCATTAATTGTCTGGATGATGAGACAGTGTGTACCCTCTAATGACACAAAAATGGGAGGAAGGGATGATACACCAGAGGGTTAAGCTGCCATCCAGAGGGGTCTTGTCAAGCTGGAGAAATAGGCTGATGGGAACCTCATGCAGTTCAGCAAGGGGAAGTGCAAAATCCTGCACCTGAGGAGGAAAAGCCCCATGTGCCAGTGCCTGCTAGGGGCTGACTTGTTGGAAAGCGGCTTTGCAAAAAAGGACCTAGGGTCCTGATGGAGACCAAGTTGATCATAAACCAGCAGTGTGCCCTTGTGGCAAAGAAGCCAAATGGTACCCTGAGTTGCATTAGGAGGAGTTTTGCCAGCAGGTTGAGGAAAATGATCCTTCCCCTCTCTTCAGCACTGGCAAGGCCACATCTGGAGTGCTGTGTCCAGTCCTGGACTCCCCAGTACAGGAGGAATGTGGAGCTACTGGAGAGAGTCCAGCGAAGGGCCACTAAAATGATTATGAGACTGGAACATGTCACATACGAAGAAAGGCTGAGAGAGCTGGTACTGTTTAGCCTGATGAAGAGAAGACTCAGGAGCACTGGCACAGGTTACCCAGGAAGGTTGTGGAGTCTCCATCCTTGGAGACATTCAAAAGCTGTCTGGACATAGTCCTGTGTAACTGGCTGTAGGTAGGTAGCCTTGTTTGAGCAGGGGTTTGGACAAGACGATCTCCACAGGTCCCTACCAAACTCAAGCATTCTGTGATTCTGTGATCATGCTTTAGACTCAAAATATCACATTAAACCTTTTTATAGACTTCTGCTAAAGGCCACGCTTTGTTAACACATCTACAATGAATACTTGATCATGACTGTAGTCAAATGGAGCTAGAGAGATGCCAACCACATCAGTCCCCAGTGGGGTTGTCTACAGAAGCCTGCGTGCTTCAGTCATGTTCTCTAGTGGATCATGTAGGATAAGTGATAATAGAAAATATGTAATTGTATTTCTAAGTCAATTTGGTAGAGACATTCCTAAAAGTAATCAGAATTTCTTTCTTTTCTGAATACCAGTACAAAAGGCTGTCTGTGTATACTTTCTGTGCTTTATCTCTGAAGACAGTACTTTTATACTATATAAATGTATCTGTTAATACAGTACTACTAAATCATCTAATAGTTTCACACAGTTCAGACTTGAATTTTGTTCTGTGCACTGTAATAATGTGGTTCAAAGGCAGCCCCTTTCTTAGCACGAAGGACTCTGATGCAACAAAACCTGCCTGAGTCCCACTCTTCACGGGGCCTCTGAGTTGCTCCAGTTCTGTTTTGCCAAATCACTGTCTGAAGTGATGAGATGGGTCAATTCTCATGAGTGATGAAAGAGCCTGAGAGGACAGTGTTATGTAGGCCAGAGAACATGCCATTGGGAGGATTCATGAGTCTAAAATCCTGAGGATGTGCAAGAGCCCAGTCAAAACACAGGCTGCGGTGGCTGATCATTTTTTTTCCACATCTCTGTTCTATATTCCACTTAAAGTTCGTTAACCTGGGGTAAGGATTTGTAGTCAAGGTGAAGTGGGATAGCCCTTGGCACTGTATGTTAACAAGAGAAAAGGCTTTTACTTTGAGCGTGCTATTACCTACTGCTGAAGAAATGTTTGTGGTTTCTGTTGCCTAGAACCAGTTGACAGCAAAAGGTTTTGTCAAAGTAAGCTTAGATTGTGAGCAGTATTTTTTAAAACCCTTAATACAGAGTTTGTTTCTGATATACTTACTTGTAAAAAAAGAGTCCTTTTCATGAGAGCTTTTCATGCCTCTTTACTAAGCAAATCTATAAGAACAGAAGTTTACATTCTAAGGCAATTTTTACTTCTACCAGCCTTTTAATTTATGATCTTAAGCACTGATTTACTGCAAATGCTAAAAAATATCTGTAATCTCTTTCACAGCTGCAGAGGTTTTTTGAGATATTCTTCAAAAGCAGTTCTCCCCAACAAGCATTCAACAACATGAAGGAAGCTATAAGTAAACTTCTACTTGTAACTGAGGTCTTCAGTGAATCATCTGCCTCAGGACTAAATTCTTTCAATCAGTAAGTTACTTGCAGTGGTCATTGCTATGCTATTGTCGAGATAGCTCATTAGAACAGAACAAAAATTGTAGAGGATACATGACTCCTAAAATAACAAAATCGTCTTTATTTCATACTTTCTTATAGAATAAAGTAAGGATGTGATGCATTTAGGGAGTAAAACTCTTTGATATCCACAGTGTGTCTAGTTCACGAAAAGGTTATGATGAATACCTAGGACCAGATACTGTGTTCTGATGAAGTGTTTCAGGCGGTACAAATGAACAGAAATCACTCACAATTGGGCTAGTCCTAATGTATATAGCTGTATTTCTCTTCAGTGAGCTCTCTGTCATATATCAAATATTTAAAGTTAGAGTAGCCCTAATGGTTCAGAGCTGGCTGTGGCAGGCAATCTGAACAAGAAACACTGTAGAATACTTTATGAAATGCACCTTACAAAATACACCTAGGCAGCAACAGCCACTTTTCTGCAGGTGCTAAATCATTGTAATCGTTTCTATTTGAGTGTTACAGTTCTCACACATAAATCAACATTTATTATGTAATATTTTTATTAATTAAAATTAATATTTCTTCTATATATGTTATGTCATATCCCTGACATTTTTATGGTAAATAGTAAATAAGTTACTATTTATTACATTTATATGTTTTATAAAGCTATTTGAGAACCCAGGTGTTCTAGTGACAGTAATATAAAACTCATTATTTGACTTATGCAAGTTGGGAACAAAGCTCACATTGTGAGTGGAGAGGGTAATGAGGAGAGGAGGAGTGTAACAAGGGTGAAAATACTTTGACAGTGGTCCAAACTCTAACATATTTTTTACAAAAGGGATGGATATCTTTTGTTTATGTAGCTCAAGACTTGCTTAGAGCTCCTGGCCCATGCCTTCAAACATGCTCATAGCTGCAGCACAACTCTTTGACTTCAATGACCTCAGAGAGCTTTGTCATCTATTATCCTCCAAATGTCTTCAAAGCTTTTGCAGGACCTCATTCTCCTCAAAAGGTGCTTCCTCCTACAGCGTAGTTCACGTGCCTCACTGGTTTAAAAGTCAGCCATATAAATACACTTTAATGTAGCATTGTTTTCTTCACCTCACAGTCTGTCTCTGTGTTTAATGCTGCTGACTCTTCTTAGAAACTGTATTTAGTCTGTATCGTACGCTTTCTCTTGACCTACGATGTGTGTATACTCTTGGGTGTGTTCTCTGGACATCTGTGTATATACTGTCGTAACATATATTTCACAACGGTACGTAACCTCACTGAATCTGATTCCTGTTATGTTGTATTTCAGATGCAGACAATGTTTTCAAATGCTAACCTTTGACGTTGGATTCAGCACCTCCATATACCCAGTAATTCTTGAGGTGAGAAAATTATACAAATTATTGCTTGACCCAAAAAATTTACACCAAAAAGAATACAGCAGAGAATGCTCTGTGACAGTTACCCTCAAACCACTGAGAAATATCCAAGTACATTAACGTGAATTTTGCCTAACAGTGGAGAGCTGCTGTGGGAGAAACCGGTTTTTAGGGGACAGAGTTCCTGTGATGGAGTTCACCACACCATTGAAGCATGCAAACCTTTCAGTTTTAACATTACAAGATTATTACCCCAACGAATATCAGCTGAACAAAATCCATAGGAAGCATTACATGCAAGTAGAGTTAGGTATTAACTGCATCAGAACAAAGAGGAAGGGTGGAAGGTAAAATACCACAGCTGACTTTTAATACAAGTTAAAGCTCTCCATGAACTGCATTGTACTTCAATTCATTACCTGCTTTGACCTCCACTGTGCTACCTTCTTCCTGGGTAGTCCTCAATGCCCTCAAAATGTGACCTGTGGCATAAAATCCCTGTGCCAGTTTTGTACCACTCCTGCCTCAGAACAGCCTGGTCAGAAAGAAAAATTGTACTGCTTTCCAGTGGCTTCTCATTACTACTGTATATACATACAAATATGTATATACCTAGGCATACAAAACCTTTGTTCATATTTATGATACACAAAAGGCAAGAAAAAAACTAGTAAATATATCCCGAGAAATCACAGGGTAACAGTTTTTAAATTAATCCTCAGTTAAAATCTGTTCAAGTTTCTAGTGACGACAATCTCTCCATCTTTCACAAAACAAAGATCCTTTAAACACGAAGAAAAAATGGACGTACGAAAGAAAGTTTGCACAATTTAAAAAAAAATCCATGAACACAGTATTCTTAGTTAGTCTGACAAGACTTGTTTAGCTAGTATAAGAAATGTGACACATCACAGTAATTTCATAATTGTATACAGGGCTGTAAAAAAAAATCTCCCAGGAGCTGCTTAAAAAAACTAAAACGTAATGTCTACCTGCCTGTATAGTAGTCTCAACCATCAACCATAATCCATAATCAGTGGCGCTTAATAGTTTCATATGAAAATACAAATTACTTTAAAAAATAATGGATGATAATTACTATGACTTTTGACTTTGAATTGTATCCCTTGGAAAATGTAGTATGCCCACACTCCATGCAGCTTGAAGTTATGTTTCTGTTTATATAAAATATTAATTTATTCATATTTTGTAAACGTGAGTTTATTCACTGTGTTTATGTATTGTAAAATTTATGACTTCATATGTATAAGTCCTAAATACCTGAAAAAGTTGTGTTAACATATAACCTGACATTTTATTTATTTTATCAAATTTCAAGTCGAACAAAAAAAGCGCTCACATGAGACTGCAATGTTGTACTCTTTCCGCTGGAGGTCAGCAAACATTGTGGTGTGTAGTTCTGACAGAAAATTTAGTACAGCATTTGTTATATTCTAATCCTGTCTGTTCTATTACTGTTATTATGGCTTTCTTATTATAAATAGTTGCAGTTCGGTGTGTGTGGCTATAAGAAGACTGGACTTGATATTCAAATCATAATTTCTTATACTGTTTTCCAACAGGTTCATGAAAACTTTGACTTTCAAGATGAGGATGAACGAAGTGTTCAGGACCAAATTTTCAAAGAACTTCTTTTTGAAGATACTTTTAAATTTCTCTTATCTAATGAATCCTCAACATCCAGTTTTATAGAAGCTTTACAAAAAATATATGGATCTACTATGAGCAAGGTAGTTTATTCCACCTTTTTCTTATTATTAATGATTTGAAAATATTTCATGCTAAATTACATACCTTTCTGAAATTGTTGATGCCAACTTATAGAATGAATGATTTATTTATTCAAAACTATCTGCTACTGAATTTCGGGGAAGTCATGAACAAAACTGTAGGTATATTGAACAAGTGAATTTTCTTTAATAAAAATTCCACTCTCAAATTATGTCATTCCCTGAAGCACAGTACTTTAAAGATATATTTAAAACTTTGATAAAGTAATTTCCCTGCCATTTTTTTCAAATAGTCTATTTATAGACCATTTATATATTTAAAATACAGGCCTGTGTTTTCATAAACCTAGAACTGATTAACTCAAACAAGTAGATTCAGCATCAGAATTAAATTTTGTTTCCTACAACTTTGTGTCTTACTCTGAATGCAAGATGCAATTGCAATTTTTTGCATTTATAGGGTCTGTATAAAGTTTACATCACTTGTGAAATCTGTTTCTGACAAACTGGGAACTCCTTTAGCAGTATTTCTCTCAGTCTGGGCACTTGTAAGGGGACATTTCTGAGGAGCCTCCTGCTTGCAAGACTTACAGGGACTACATTAGCCTAGTGACTTTTGCCTCTCTGGCAGGTGTGACTAAAACAGGGTCATGGGTTCTAAATTTATGACAGGATAAAGTAGGAAACCGCAGACATATGCACCCACATGATACAATTACCTAAGTCTGTTTTCTGTAGGAGTCCAGACCGCATTTCAAATTGTGCACTTCATTGTCTGTACTTTATGCACTTTCTTCCCATGGAAGTTTCTATGGGTTCTTTTCTACATAAAGCTAATGCACAGTCTACTGTGTTCTAGACTGAGAAATGGGAAGAGTTACCAAGGAGCTGGCTTGACGTGACTTTGGAAGAAGTTAGGGCAAGTTGAGAGCTGCTGTAACTTGTTCTCCAAAGGGATTGGGGTCTACTGAAAGCGCTTTGCTTCCCGTGTGATTTCACCAGAATATGCTGCCTTTTCCTTCATAGGACGGAACTTACCACAAAGAAGACGAGCAATGTTTGTCTTTAGAAGAGATAAATGCAATGATTACATTCTTAAAGGAGCTGAAGAGTCTTGGACAATTTGAGCTGGTAAAACAAACAAGGTTTTCCTGTATTGGATACATATTTATTTACTTTATTTACTTTATGTAAATCTCTTAACATTTCTCCTTCATTATCATTCTTTACTGTCTCTGGCAGATGTGTTATGCTGAATGGACAGGGAATCAGGCAGATAGAACTTACCCTGATTTTATTTTGGAGGATTTTCGGAATTTAAATTGAAAGAGATAAAGAAATAAAACAGAGAATTTCAGTTGAGGATTCATTGGAAAGGACAGCTAAAGCAGAAAGAGAGGTGTGAAAATAGAATTAAAGGAAAAGGAGGGAAATTATGTAAATGACTAATGAGTTGGTAAGAAAATAGAATTATAATGAAGCAAAGCAGGTGTGAATGCAAGAACTGGAGACAGCACAACACTGAGATCGTGACCAGAGAATAGACATAGATTTAAAAGTAGCAAAAAAAGCAGATGGAATATGTAATATGTTGTCTTTTTCACACTTCAAGTGAGTTCATTTTTAGAGCAGAATAGAGATGGAGGAATAACAGTGTCTGTGAATAGGCATGTCAGTTAATGAGAGAAATGATGAATATTGGGGAAATAAAAGATCAGCAACTGGATCTGTTGTTCAGAACGTCTGCATGGCATTAGGATTCCTTCTAGACCTCCTAGATAAGTATCAGGGTTAGAAACTGTTAAGGCTTTCTGAAGAGGGATTGAGTTGAATAGGTCTGGAAGTTGAATCAGAGGCAAAGGAGTTAGACTTCCATGTCAGTACTAGTAATCCTGATTTGCAAGGCTGGGCAAGACAGTCATGTGAGAAAGAGCACTAATATAAATCCATCCGTATGCTATATACACCGTCTTCTGATCATTTCTCACTTCTTTGCATTTTACAAATATTATAACATGTAGTCTCTAATGAGTGTCTCTCTTTTCAGCTTTTCCCTTCCGCTGCACCCAAGATTCAAACTCTACTGCGCGACCTTTATCACATGGTAGACCCAATGAGGCAGCTTGGTTCAGTCCTGACTGTGCATTGGTTGCTTTCCAGTTTACTTGAACAATTCCAGTTCATGACTAAAGAGGCACATACAAATCTTTCAGAATGGTAAGATAGCTATTATATGATACCTTCAGGAGTAGTTTCTCGAATTATATTAATTGCAGTAGCTCCAGTAAGCACTATAAAACTTAACCCTTCAGCAGGTGTAGGTGGGTTTACAGCAGTTGTGATGAAGATCCGTCATCCCATCACGGTGCACTGTCAGCCATTCTGCCATTAGAGTTGCAGCTGGGTTTCTACATAGGACAGTTTTGCCCATTTCTAATATGGAGGACTCTGGGTTAAAAACTTAATTGAACCTACAGTAAAATTTTTTCTAAGACATATGAAGTGATTTAGGTAGGCTGTTTCTGAACAACTGTAAATTCAAAATTAGGAGTGCTTACCAGGGTTAATTTTTAATTTATTCACCAATTAGAAGCAAAATTGTAAAGAAAATATAAAATTTCAGGTGAAGATTTTTCCAAAAGGGACTAAAAATTTTGAGTGGCTCTACATTTTCTCTCCAACAAGAGACAGATCAAAGAGCATCACATTCTGAGATCCTCATTTTAACTGTTTTTGAAAAGCTGGAAAAATATTGTAATGACAAGCTTCTGGCAAGAGATTTTAACTTTCATAAGGAGGGAGAGAGGGAGGGAGGGAGAAAGGAAGGAGGAGAGGAAGGAAGAAAGGGAGGAAAGAAAAGAGAGAGTAAGGAATGAACGGAAGGAAGGATAAAAGTTGTGGTATACTATATGTTAGAATCATAGAATGGTTAGGGTTGGAAGGGACCTCAAAGATCATCTAGTTCCAACCCCCCTGCCATGGGCAGGGAAACCCTCCACTACACCAGGTTGCCGAAAGCCTCATCCAACCTGGCCTTGAACACCTAACATGTTTATACATGCTATACTATACATGTTTAGTATAAAATTTGTAAAAAATGTGTTTTCTGTGCTTATTCTGTCTTGCCTAATGATGTTTCATACACATGTATGCCATATTTCTTTACTGACTGCACACATACATTATTTTGCAAACAAGGACTTGGGAACGGAGGCATCTTAGAGCAGTGTGTGCTCCATTGCGCTGAGTCTCAAGTAAAATGCACAAATGATATTTTGTACATTTTGCTTGGACAACGCCACAGTGACTATGTAAGGCATCTGTAAGATTTCTTAAGTTTTAATTTTGTTCCTCATTGAATTGGACATGGCTTTCAGCAAGCCAATAGTCATCAGTATCTTTGTTTGCTTGGCTACAAAGTGAAGCTTATACTTTACTCCCATGCTAGGTAACTGTTCATAAGTGTTTTGAAAATACATAGTTCCGTGAATGTGCTAAGTGTTATTGTTGTTACTACCAGCCACTCCATGAAAACTAACTCAAAGATGCAGCTGCTTGCATTCATGTGTAAGCCCTTGCCCTTTTGCCAAAATATTTAGGTTTGCATATCAAAGCATACCACCCTTGAGCAGCTTTCTGTTCTAATCTAAGCTGAGCCGCTCACTCATTTTGAGCAAGCCCCTTGGCCTCTTTTTTTTTCTTCAAGCTGAACATTATTGTATGTGTACAAATATGTAGAAGTCCCATGACCTTTCTCCAGAGCATAGGCCAATCTGCTTCTTTGCACTGTATTTTTCTGCAATGGCTAAGGTAATAATGCCAATCTGATCATTCACTGTATAAAAACCCATGTGTTTTGACATTGCTAAATCATAATCTTCCACTCCTATAGCTACATGCATGTGATGGTGATGCATGTGTCAGATATGCATGTAATTATACTTAATTGCAAGGAAGAAAGAGCTTAGCAGAGTTTACTCCCCAAATAACTCAGGTATGCATTTTCTTTGAGCTTTGATTAATCTTTTTTGAGATTCCCAGTGTTGATGAGTTTGTGTATCAGAACATTTCTCCTGAATTTTTTCAGTTAAGGCCAGGTTGTTTGGTTGATTTGTTCAACAGTTCTTATTTCTCTGACTACGCAAAATTGGTATTTTCATCTCATATTTGCATAGCTGACTGTCCAACCAGACAAGCATGGACACTTATCAGAAAAATAATGACTTCTGACTTAAGTGTGTACAGTTACACTGTTCACTGATCATGAATCCATACATAGAATGGAGACAAGATTTAAAGAAGTTTCCTGGTGTACTTTTCTTAACCCATTTCATCTGCATGGCTAGTATTGAAACCTTAAATGGTATTAGTGAACTCTCTGAATTCCTTCCACAGGAGAAGCAAGAAGAACTCTAGAAACTCATCTCAAACTATAATGAAATGGTTACAGCCTAGGTGAGAATGACCATCTCAGATGTACTCATATTAAGAGATGACAAAGTTATTTGAAAGTGTCGTAGTGGTACTACCTAACATGTGCACTGAAATAAATTTTCTGCATTGTTTGTGCACTGTTTTTCAACTCTATGCAGTTTCAACTGGTGATATGACTAAGACGTATATCTTTACTGTACTGCTTTTATGAAATCAACTGATCTATTTGGAAAAGTGTTACTAATTTCCCATATGCAAGCCCTCTGTTAGGTCAGAATAGAAGCAGCAACCCTTAAACTGAATTTGGGTTGAAAATAATTTCTTGGAGTTTAACTTGGTCATGCTCATCACCTGGGCAGTTAGAGAAACAAACATGGTTTAGGTGATGAAGCAGAAGAAGACAATAGCAAGGAACTCTGGGATAAGATCACTGATCTGCAATGGGGAGAATGAGAGGCAGAGAGAAGGAGGGAAGGAGAGAGACAGCTGGGATTAAGTGCCAGGAAACCAATCCCACTCTTAAGTGTGCAATTTTGTATTTCTCTTTTGAAGATCAGCACAAGATACTTCATTCAGTGAACCAAATGCTTTCATGGAAACTCTGTGACTGAAGCCAAGCACTCTACAAAACAGAGCACTCACACTGCCAGTTAATCAAACAGTGAAGAATTGCTAGTGATCATGTTTCACAAAATTACCTCTGGTGGTTCTTCATTTTCAAGAGAGACCTACAAAGCATCACCTAAAGAAATGAAATTCATAACTCTACTGAATGCTGAAATATGGTCTCAACACTGACTTTACGACCCATTAAAAACTGCACCATCCACAACTAACACATCCATCAGAGGCCCCAAAAGTGAATAGATTTTTTCCTTTTTATGTTTTAATCTTATGAAAGATATTATCTATTTCTATGCATCGTTCATTGTTTATGTCTCTGATTGCTTAGACCATCAGAGCTACATTACTATTGCTGCTGTCAATACTTTCACTTTTTCATTTGCTGAATCAGAGAGATTCCTAAAGGACAGGTTCACTGTCGATAGTTTGTGATGTACACAGTGGGGATCTCTCAAAAGGTGCTTGTGCAAGCGTGCACTCACCTAGGGTACCTGACATACAGTCATTAGTTTCATTAGCACTAATTGCAAAATGTGTAATCAATGCACAGGTCTGTGCTTGATAGCTCCTCCAAAATCATAGAATCATAGAATGGTTTGGGTTGGAAGACAGCTCAAAGATTATCTAGTTCCAACCCCCCTGCCATGGGCAGGGACACCCTCCACTACACCAGGTTGCTATAAGTAAATAAGGGGCTGCTCATACAGATGAAGGTCCCTTCTTGAGTAACAGTTTGTGAAAGAAAGGGCTCTGCAGAGTCCAGGATCTCAGCTGCTCTCTGCCTGAGGAAATGCTTCATAACTGCATCGTTCCCCAGTCCTGCCGGCTGCAGGGAGCTTGGACAAAGGAAAACTTGGTGGTGCTGATGATTAAAAAGTCCAGTGTTCAGCAGGGATAAATACAGTAATCTGAGTATCTTTCTGCAATATAATTTCTAAATACCACATTTTGATACCCTGCTGTTATTAGGGAGAGTTACTGTATGTCTCAGTGTTGTCTGATGATAATCACAGTCTCTTCACAGAATTGACACATGCAAGTCATGTAGTTCCTTTGGGAGCTGGAGCCTTGCACTGGTGGTGGCTGCCACACTCCCCAGGTGTCCTCTGGCTAGACAAAAGTTTGGCATTTTATAGAGTTAAGACATCTTGTTTTCACCTTACAATAGGATTTGGGACTGGGCAATGCAAAAAGAAACGTCAGAGGGAAAAAAACGTTTTTGACAGGTGTTAGCCATTACCTCCTTGGCAAGCCAAAAGAGGGGAGCAAAATGTCTTATAACTTGGAAAACAAACTCTCTAATAGTTTAAGTGCCTGCTTTGAAGGAGGTCATGAATGTGCATGAAATTAGGGCAGTGTCTAGACACTGAAAGCTCAAAACTACATGTTCATGCACCCACAGACACAGATCTGCCAGCTGCTTCTTTCCTTATCTTAGTGAGATAATGCAGAAATCTTTATTTTCTTATTGGACAGTTTACCTTTTACCACGATTGACTTCAGTATTGCTTTCAGCAGCTCCTGTTGAAATATTAGTGATGACTGATTGCACAGAACAATATGGTCACCTCCCTTCTTTGGCACAGATAATGACTTTGTGTCTTTCAAAATCCAAACTGAATGGACAGCAGTATCTGGGAAGAAGCTGCTTTATGAGGACTTTGATGGAAAACACTGGGAGGAAAACATGTGAAAGCTTCAGGAAACATTAATGGACCTCTGAAAAGGTCTTATCAGTCAGAGAGTCAGAGGTCCAGTACATAGATTGGAAAGTCTACTGCCTTTCTTCTGTACTCCCAAAATGCTGCATCACAGAATTAGCAATATGGGCACCACTACCATGTTAATGAATTGTTGCAATTCACTTGTTTGGTTTTTTTTTCACTGAGGACTTATATGTATATTCTGTATGTTGATCATGAGATTTGTTTTGAGTTAGCAACAAATCAAAACACTTAGATTCTTTTATATAGATTCGTGCTAACCTCAGCACAGATAATCACCATGACCCAGGCCTTCATTTATATTTAAATCTTTTTGAGCAAAGTCTAGCTTTAACCTCAAATATATATAGAAAAACAGCATACAAACAGTTAAGGTATGGTCAGGGTTATTTTATTCTTGGCTATATCCACTCTTCCTTTTCCCAGTGATTCTACTGTATTTTGAAATTTATTTCTGATTTTCTTTTTTTTTTGTCGTCTTATATGCTGCTGTTTGTTATGAAATGTGTGCTTTCTGTCATGTTCATTCAGAAGGTTCATCTTCCTGTGGAGAATATTAAAATACCATGTGCCGTGGGTTGCCATATAGAAATTTTTGAAAAATGTTCCATGGATTCTGTTCCATCCATTAATGTAGAAATATGTCTGCTATTGAATTGACAGGAATTCTTCTCAAGAAAATGTGAGTCCTAAACAGAACGTTCCTTCTGACTACAGGAAGGATCGTGAAGGTAAGGTATTGGAGTAAGACCTTTTGTACACAGTATTTCTTTCCTATTGGTACTACTTCTAATAACATGTATGATTTAAATTACATTGTCTTGCATTCCAAGACCACGGAAGGTCTTGGCTTACTGCATATAGAAGACCAATTTCTCCCTTATCTGTGTAAGTTGTTCTGCCAAGCCCACGAGCAGTGTTTATGAACCTAAAGCAAAGATCTCACACTGAAAAGAAAAAAAGTACACTATATTTTTTATAAATAACACAATGAGAGTTCCTTCTCCTATATGATTGTGAATCAGGCTTAGAGTAGAAAATTAATTGTCTCTGTTTATCTTTCAGCATTGCCTTATTCCAGTAAGACTAAAGAAAGACAATGCAGTTATGGTAAGTCAAGGTCTTTCTAGACCATTAAGGGAGAAGAAGAGAGATTACTTGAATAAATTTCTTGGGTTTTTCTGCTCAACCTTTCAGTGAATGGAGTGCCTGCAGGCTGTTATGTAAAAAAAAAAAGGATTTTTAAGTAGCAAGAATGTTTATGAATCACTCAATAATTGGGCTATTATGTTAAATAAGCCTCAAGCACAAAGTTAAGCATTGCTACATATGCATATTAATGTGAGTATTCCAGCACTCATTGATCTCTTGCCACACTTCAGTAGACTTTTGCCCTTTATTTCTAAGAATTTCAGCACATATTTCTTCTTGTGCAATAATTGTTAAGCTTGTATGGAGTTTAATCAGCATGTATAAGGCCAGTCTTCAGCTCAATGATGGAGTTTTAAAGAGCTGCTTAAGAGATAAAGACTTTTTCTAAAGTATCTGTTTTTAGGAATATTTAAACTATATTTAAAGATAGATAGAGATTTAAAGTATATTTGTCTTTGGTGGGAGCAATGCTTTCTGCTGCCTTTCTCATGACACATTGCCCAAGGGGTCGCTTTATAAACGTGAAACGATTGCTCTATGGTGGAAAGACTTTTCTACCCATTGAGCTTCATTTTCCCTCTGTTACTGATCTCATGGTGCCTCCAGGAACTCCTCTGTGTCAGTCAGAGGCCAGAAATTCTCCTGGGCTGGTTGACTGGAGTCACCGTTCCAATGGCATGCTATTTTATTTCGAAAATACCTCAATTAATTTTGTTTTGAAAATTCCTCCTCATTTTTAAGCTAGTAGTGCAATAACCTTTCTTAGTAAGGCGTATAGGATTTGGAGAACTGTTTATACTCATCTGTAGGATTTTTAAAAATAATTTCTATGTGTCAATTTATAAGCTTCTATTCTCCTACAAATCTAGCCCAAATTCTGCTCTTCCACTGAAATAACTTTCTTTACATTTTAATCCATGCAAAAGAGTGCTGAGATTGCCTTGTTTTGTTTCTCAGAGTAGATATTTTGAAGTAGAAAAAGCCCACATAGAAATGCTTGGATCCTTTATGACCCTTTCAAGCCATGTTTTAAGCCAGAAGATATTTCAGATATTATAGTAAAAGAGTTTCCTGGCTGCTGTATTTTCTGAAGTACCCAGTTTTAAACACATACTAGAGAACATATGTGGAAAGGAAGTTTTGAATGTGTAACTATACTGTAAATCTGAATCCAATAGGTTGGATTAAAATATTTGTCATAAGTGTGTTGCCAGCAAATAATTATTCTCATGAGTCATTTGGCAAAAACTACAAAATAAAGGATACATTTGAACAAATAGGATTTGATTGTGGAGATTTCATACACAGGGAAGGAGCTGGAATTTGTTGATTTAGGAATTTTAATACATTGTTCTTCCATTTGTACTACAAATGACCCCATGGGTCTAGATAACTCCATGTGACTTGTTCTTATGAACAGTAAAAGTATGTCTAACTTTGATTTTTATTGGCAATTACACATGTACATAAACCCTGTACACAGGCTGGTACCTAAGTAGGTTATGAATTTTGGCCTTACTCTTCTTTAAGTTTCAGTTAACCAACTGGAGACAGGATCTCCCATATCTAATCCTTGCATTTTCAAAGACTTACTCAGACTTTGAGTTTTATGATTGACTAGAGACATTGGGCACTGAATGATTAAAATCCCTGTAGGGTCTGCAAATTTCTCTCAAGTGCCCATATATACTCCACTAAGACTTTGCAGCAGTATTATCAGTCTCAGAGTGACTAGGCATTAAAAATCTTGCCACTGTACATGTTATCAATCTGCCAGAAGTTGCATGTGACTTAAAAATGTTCATACATTTCACAGTTTTTTCTTTGATGCCTTCTTGGAACAGATAAAGATACCCTATCTCATATCAGGCAGATCTTCACCAGTCCACAGCTGGATTTGAATCCTCAGTTTAACCCAAAGATCAAGGAGTACTACGCAGAAGTCCCATTCGACATGGTGACTGTGAAGATAGGAGCAGAACCCTCTAACTGTCAATGCCAGGTACACCTTGATGAGAAGAAAGGACCAAGGTATGAGCAACGAAATATGAGTGTGAGAAAAAAAAGTGTTCTTAAATTTGGAAATATGTCAGAATATTACAGAATTGATTTGTGTTCCCAAAAGCAGAGAATGCCTATAGATTAGTCACAGGAAAGTCAGGAAGAGTTCAACATTCAGAAATATTTATTTATTTATCAATGTCCTGAAGGTAATGGTAACGGTTGTCAAGCCATAATTAACTCGAGCTTTACAGAGTGCACAGTTGCTAGCATTTCCCCCAGCTTCCCCAGTCATTCACAGCATCAAAGCTGGGTGGGAATAGACCATCATTACACTGCACATAGTAGGGCAGCAATGAATTTGAGCTTTCGTATCCAGGCCTTGATTTTGCACTGTGACCTAAGCTACTGTCCCACTGGACTTGATCCCTCAGCCAGTGATCTGCTTGCATGGGTCAGAGTAGGACAGCTGGGACCAAGAGAAGAAATAAGTTCAAGTTTACTCATTCAGAATGATCCGTTTTCATCAGAATTATGTTATAAGGGCTTGTCATCAGCAAGAGTCCAAGCTTATCGGATCTTTTAGAGAAGTATAAAACTGGAGAATAGGGGAGAGAGCAAAGTCATCAGTAAACATCAGGTTTGAGCACTGATCCACAATCATTCATGATGTTTAATTGCTACTATGATACCTGGCACAATTTTGGCTTTCCCAACCAGCTTTCTCACAGGCAGCAGCATGTGCCAGAGACTGTTCCCGATAGGCATTTTGGGCATGACCTGGTTTTGGATGTTGGGAGAGACACAACATCTTTATTTATCTAGGTCAGGTACCTCAGAACCGAGAACTGACCTATTTACTTAGTAGCCACAAGTAAGTGTATAGAAGATTTCCTTGCTGACCACTGGATGTTTAAAGGTGAGGGCAGGGACAATGATTCGCTTGGGATGTAGCATCCTTATCCATTACAGAGCTAGCTTTGCTTCGTGGCATGTAGTGCCTAAGCAACACGCAATCTTTCGACTGACTGTGAAGCAGATGCTTGGACCTAGAATGGCTGCTTATAGCAACTCTGTAAAGTTGTTACTGAGCTAGTGCCTAATATGTTTCCTGTATTTTCAGTAAGAAATTAGTCTTGATTTATCATTTCAAAAGAAGCTGTCATAAAAATCTTCCACCCAGTTTCTCAGTGTTTTCTTGTTAATTGCCTTGGAAGTCAACAGAGATACATGTGAAAAATGTAAGATATTTCTTCCTTGTAAAAGGAAAACAGAACAGCTACATGTCCTTTACACTGAGAAATAAAAGCCCTGGATGGACATGTTCTGTGTATCTCAGAATTTCTCATCTCCCTGCCAAGGGAAGAAGAGCACAGTCCAGCTTTGCTCTTGTCTATCACTCTGGGCACTTTGTCTGGGACTCCATCACGTTTGGCTAGTGGACAAGTTCAACAGCTAGCTGACACCTCTGATGTTGCTTGTCTCCCTGCTGACTCCACCATGAACTTGGACCTGCCAGGAATTATTGTGCCTAGTGGCCTCATTCACAGATTTTGTGTCAGAATTGTTGCCACTGCCACTGAAGCTGTTTTCACGAATTTTCGCTGTCAGTATTTTGTCTTCCTGAAAGAACTGTAAACTGTTTTTACAAATCTTATTCTACACTGTTTTTTATTTAAAATCATATGTATTTCATCAGAGAAAGAAAATGTTAGAAATAGAAGCTTCAAGGAGGAAGTAAAATGTAGCTGCCGTAGGCAAAGCAGTGTAAATCTTTGTCTTTTCAGTGTTTGTTCCACTTCTTTCCTGTTTTGCCTTGCAGCATTGCTAACTACCCCCTCGGCCTTGGATTAAACAAAGTCATCATTCTCGTAACAGATGATTCACAACCCAAACCTGAAGTTGTGAGCAGCTACAAAATCACAATTTATCGAGAGGACCGCCCTAGTCTGCCTTTGTTTGATGACTATATGGTGTGTGGGTTTGTGCAGGTATTGTCTCTATTTTCTTTTGCTATACAAATTAATAGTGAATCTAACTGTTTTCTCTTCATACAGGGGTATAAATTAGGATACATGGGGTAGAGTCAGTTTTGCTGAGATTAGAATCTGAGTTCTAAATGCTATAATTGTATGAAATACAACATTTACACAACTTTATGGCTATAAAAAGTAAGACCAGCATAAGTACCTGTTACTGTTACTGTTACTATGCAATCCAGGTTAATTAATCCTTACTTTGATCAGCCAAAACCTTACCGTTCAGAGAACTGTTTGCTTGTGAGAAAACAGTCCCTCAGTACCATGCAGTGAGCAGACTGTGGGTTTTGTAAGTACCTATGACGTTGGAACCATGGAAATTCTTTTACCAGGAAAGATATTTATGATGGTGGTATATTTATCACTGTTTAAGACAAATGCTGCTAGATATGTTATGAATGAAAAATGTTTATACCAGAAGACCAACAAACACAAAGGAAAAAAAGCAGTGATGATTTCAAAGGAAGGGATGATTGTCGCTTAGATCACATTTATCCACATGTAAGTTTAGGGATGCAAATACATTATGCCCAACAAATAAAATCCTTAGGAAGTAGTGAATGTCTCAAATGAAAAAAGGATGACAGACTGTCTCATAGGGTTTAGGAGGAAATATTGGGCCAAGAGGGGCCTCTGACTGAATTAGACACAAAATTTGAAGTAAGACAACGAAAAAAAAGGAGCTGTGAAGCTTTCAGTTAGTGAAACTATGATGATAAAGATACTTTTTCTAAGATAGAAAACCTGGGATGCAAGCAGGAGCAGAGCTGTTTGGATTCTGAATTTTAAGGGCTAAAAGTTGGTACTTGATATGGTTGGCAAAGATAAGCCAGGGAATTCAAAGAGAGAAGCGATATGGCAAATTATAAGCAAGGGCAGTGCTTTTGTCTGTGGGCTTTTAGACAGATTAAAAGGTTTTGTGAGTTTGTTCTAAATATTACAGGCTCCAGGAGGAATATGTTTCATTCCAATTAATTCTGCAACCAGAAAGCAGCATTTTCAAAACCATAGAGTTGAAGCTGTCATCTGTGTTCATGTCAAATGTCTAATCCTATCTTTATTTATCTTCTTTATGAAGATCTTTATATATCGATATATCCTTTTCATAAAACTTATTGCTCTTCTCTAGTTCCTTTCTATATACTGCAGAAGAGGTTGGGAGGCCAGAGTGGGAGAAGGCAGAGCATTTTACATGATGGAACAGATCAAGAGGGATTTTTTTTTTTATTGTGGAGAAATAAGCACTGGGACTTACAACAGGAGCCAAAGAGATTATAAATGTTGATAGCAAATTGTATGTTGACAATAATTGTCTCAATCTGCAAATCAGAACTGTCAGAGAAAATGTGTGTAGTAGTCATAGCCTACTGACTGCTGATCTGAATACCTGATTATGGTGCTGTCTGGCACTCTATCTGTTTGCTGTCTCGTCTCTTACACTTATCTTACAAGCTCAAAAGGTCAAGGACCATCTTCTTTCTCGTTGTACTGTCTCAGCACTAGATCTAGTAGTTGCTACAGTAATACAAACAAGAATAAAAGCATAAAATACCTAAGATCAGGAATATAGCAATTAGCCTGACACGTTAGGTGTGAATTAGCATGAAAAGGAGAGCAGCAACAAGTTGAGCTGGTGTTATACTACCAGGAAAACACACTGGCTGGGAAGATGTGAGGAAAGCTCCTCTTGTCGCCTAATTTAGGACATGTATCTGGATGTAGGAACAGGAATTCAACCTCATACACATCCTCCCACACTAGAGTTTACACTGTTAATGTTTTATGATAACATTTATGAGACCGAGTATGAATCTTTGAAGCGCTGTGAAGGCAAAGAGATCTAGAATGATAAAAACAAAAAATGTTTTAGAAGTTCTTTTGATTGAGCTTCGTTTTCTGCTCATCTGTGAATAACTGCTGTCTAATTAACATGATTGTTCAGAGCTAGGGAGGATGTCAGGAGTTTAGAGTAAAAAAGAGATGAAAAGCATTCTTGTGGTATCTAATGAGGGCTGTGAAGATACAGTATGAGACTCTAAACCAACATTTTTTTTAGATATGTTAAAGGCAAACTTATCAGAGAGTGTATTTCAAAAACAAATGAAAACTAGAGCTGGAGATAAAAATGGCATTCTAAAACACTCAAAAGCCTGCATCTTTTTTTTCTTTTGCCTATTTGCTAGAACAGAATTTATTAACTTTTGCTTAGAGTGATGGTTTTTATCAATACAGAACTCAGGTCTTGAATAGCATGATTGCATTCTGCTTTTCATACCAGAGTACATTATGCGCTCTTGCAGGGTGGGTTTATACACCCTCATCAATGGCACAAATGGTTGTTCTCTTAGTAACAAGACACCTGTTTTAGGAGCAAAAGGATAAATACAGTGTGAACTGATGGAGTCTCCTTTGGACACTTGACTAGGCACAACTGGGATCACACATGGGGAGAGAAAGGTCACTGACAGTGGTGTGGTCTTTCTCACAGAAGGCTTCAGTTAAAATTCTAATCCAGCAACTTTTTTTGCCTGACTTTCTTTTATGTTTAATCCCATTAGGATATTCAGGTTTCACTGCAAGATGATACTATAAGGAAGGTTACAATAAAAAGGCAGAGCGCGGTATGTTGTTTCCAGCCTTCTAACAATTCTCATGCAGTTGAATAATCCTGGATTAATTTCAAGGCTATTGAGTTAAGAAGTGTGTCGTTCAAGCCTTGCAGCCTCTAAAAGGGGAAAACATATTGTCCTCTCTACTCTTGATAGCACCTATAATATCCTCATTGAACCCAAATTAGTAGGGGGATAAACTACGGCATCACCATAGCACCTTCAACAGCTTTGGTTGCCTTTCATTTTATGTTCTGCATTCTGATAGTATTGCTTGGACCTCAAATGGAGGGGTTATTGGTTTATGCTTTAACTTAATTTTGTGCAATTGTTGATAATATTCAAACTAAGTGTCCTTGAGAGAAGTGGTGCCATTTCATTATCGCCTGTGAAGTTGTGATATCAAGATAGGCAGAATACAAAGCAAGCAGCAAAAACCAGTAAGCTCTTAAGACAGGGATATCAGTGTTATCCTCAAGTGAAAGATCCCAGGCTACGTACACACTGTCATAAAGGACAAAATATTTTATTCATTCTTGCACTTCCCATTATCTTCAAAATGCAAACAGTTTTATCTATGCCCCACTTGAAATGTGTGGATGCTACCTCTTTGATCATTAATCTTTGCTTAGTTGCAATCATGGAAAGTAACTGGTTTGACCTTGTCAAACCTTGTTTGACACTGTGAACTTTTGTAACTTTTGTAGCTACAGTGTCCTGCTGCCACGGTTTTTTTTTTTTGTCTTGTTTTGTTTTGGGTTTTTTTTGGTGGGGTGGTTTGTGGTTTTTTTTGTTGTTGTTTTTTTTTTTTTGTATTTTAGTGATACAGTTGTATGTTTGGTTTTGCATTTGCATTATGAGCAGCAGATACCTAATATTATATTTTGTAGTCATAGTGTGTATCATTCTTTTTGCACCTTTGCACAAAATGTGAAAAAGTACTTTCTAGAATCAGTGCAGTGCAGTGGGCTGATGCTCTGGCTATCCTACAGCTTTCTCAGGTCTGACAAAAAGGACTTGCAGGAGAACAGCTTTAAAAACTTTCTTGATTTTTATAGAACACCTTATTGTTATGTACTATTATCTCTCATATTTTTATAAACCCTTTTATCATATTCATTCCCCAGAGTCCAGATACTATTATATTTACCCAGATAATAAATCCAGCAGAGCTGATAATGACATACTGGTATAGCATTGCTGACTGTGTAACGCCAAATGGCTGCAATGCAGCTTGCAACAAGCTGCTGGCAACAAGATGCCAGCAACAAGATGTTGATTTCTCTTTCTATCTGCTGAACTTCCATTGATGAAAAAGCAATTAAGGTCTAATATAATAACTATATTTAACCTCACTAAAATCTTTGAGGGATAGAGATGAGAAAAACTTTTAGAATGGAAGAAGCCTTTAAAAATAATCAAAGTAATTTCATTTTTTTTGTCATGAAAGTTATGAGAATACCTGTATTTTTCCAGCTCAAGTTATAAGTTTCTCAAGGAAAATAAAATGTTTTTACTTCATTTTAAACTGCGTGCTATCACAGCTGCAATGCCTTTCATATCAGACAGTACAAGTAAAAACTGTCAATTACAGAAACTTGAATTAACTCTTTGCCTGATGATTTAATGCAAAGATTTCATTTGCAAATATTAAATAATGTCCATAAAATGAAAGGAAAAAAAAAAACTTAGGAGAGAAACAAAGATCTTGTCTTGCAGTAGGACAGGCTTGAAGCACACTACTCTCTGCTATATTTCTTGTTAACTGCATTAGATTCAGTGTCACCCCCATGACAATCCACCCATCTCTTCTGTCCTTCGGACACTGCGGATGCCGTGTGCAGACTCTTCGGTTTCACAGTGTTCATTGTAGCAGCAGCTAACCTTCTTGGCAGCTCTGGGTTTGAGTGTCTTGCTTGAAAACACACAGAATGTGCATCTCTGGAACCAAATATACAGCCTAATTATACCAGCAACCAGATTGTATCTTTTCTGCAAAGTTAGCTTACTTCCCTTTCAGAGAATAAAATAATATCCGTTATAGGAGCAATCACACATTGCATTCTTTAGTCTTCGCAGATATGGAGCTGATGAGGATTTTTTTCAGTGGTTTTGAATTTTTCAGAAAACAATAAAAACGCCTCAAACACAAAAAGTATAATAGTTTGAGTCCATTTTTTTTTCTATTTTTTTTTTTAAGTTTTCTGATTATGGAAAAAATATAAAGAAAAGCATATGCTTTCTTCATAAGAAGATGTTTTGATTCAAAGACATTTGATTAAAAGAGATTAAAATTCAAAATTTGTATTGGCATACCTATTAAATTAGAGGTTTTAGCTATTGTGCAGTCTAGAGTCCTAACTCCATTTTCAGTGACTGAGTGGCTGGGACAAGCAAAAAGCCCACTCATTGTTAGATCTGAAATACTCAAGCCTATACTTTAAATTTTCTTCAGAAACACTGGTGAGAGCATAGTATGACAGTAATTTTTCCCAGTAGCAATGGCAACTTAAGCATTTCTCTCCCTGCCTGCAGCTACTCCTGAACCAGATTTTTTTTTTTTTTTTTTAAATGGACTAGTTTCTAGGATAAGGTTCCCAATCTCTCGGTGTTAGCACAAGGGAAGGGGTAGGTGCAGGGGCAGAGTGAGCAGCCAGGCACAGAAGAGTGGTAGTGAGTACTGCTTAAGGTAGCTTTTGCTTCCTTCATGAAAGAAAGTCACACCAAGATTGAGTTTAAAGCACTTATGAGTGAATAGTTATAGCTGTGCAGAGAAAACCTGAGACCTGGTTTTAAATAAGCGGCAGCTTCATGTCCAGAAATTGTAGAAGTGATTTGAGGGTGAAAACACACAAAACACTAGAAGTACCTTTGCATTGCTATTAATTTATTAAATAAAGCATGAATTATTTTGAGTTTTGTGTGCCTGCAACCCACTCACCAGGAAAGACAAAGCAGTGTTCACATAGCCTGGAGGAGCAAATGTGTAGCAAACTGAATACATTGTTAAATTGGAGGCATTTCAGGTGAGAGCCACAAAATGATTAGAGAGCTAGTACAAAGACACTGCCATAAAAAGAAAGGTGAGGGCTTATATCTTCAATTGCTGTACTTCAACATGGTTCAATTAATTTCAGGAGAGCAATTTGAAATTGCACTGATGGAGTACCTGTCCTGACAGAAACATGGCTAAATTCTCTTCCATTATATATACCGAGCAATGTTAGTGAGTGAATTCACTTGCATAAAACAGCTGAAATTGTTAGGAATTTTCCTAAATATTCATGGTCATATTCATTCATGCAGCTCAGTAAAATGTAAAAACTATTTGAAGGAGTTTTAAAGCATTTAAAGATCAAGGGATATATAATCTCCATTTATCGTAAGTATAAAATGAACAAGCACCTAAATCTAATAACACAATTTGGTGCTTCTAAAAAGTATATTTATGAAGATATAAAAGTTATAGGTGTAAATAATAAATGCATTGAGCTAATTTGTACATAGAGGGTTAATTTCTTTGCGTATTTCAGAAAAAAAAATTTTGTTAAGTTAGCACATTCTGACTTTGTCAACATCTATATCATTGGGGAGAGAAGGCTTGCCACGTTTTCTTAATTAGAAGAAAATTTTTGTGATGATTTAATGCATTGCTTTGTAGATGAGTAAGAGGAACAATTAACCATTAGGATGGATCTTCGCTACATTTATTCTGTTCTGTACTGAACTCCTTTTGGATCTCACCATCAGGGACGTAGCTGTTAGGCTGGTATCTCGATCAGTGGCCAGTATCAACTGCTAAAGCAGGAAAGGAAAGGAAAGGTCTCAAAAGCTCAGAGCATAGATCTGTCCTTTGGGGGAATTAATGTAACACGCTGGGTTTTCTCTAGAAATCAAACACACTTCTTTCACCTACATGGTTGACTTCCTACACAGTCTGCACTATCATCTGGTAATGGGTTCTCATAATCACTGTTCACTGTCAGACGTCTGCTCGACTCTGAACAGGCCATAGAGAGAAAATGGGCACAACTAGGGCATAAGGTGGGAACAAACAGCAAAAGAATGAGTTTGTCTGTGCTTAGAATCATAGAATGGTTTGAGTTGGAAGGGGCCTTAAAAGTCATCTAGTTCAACCCCCCTGCCATGGGCAGGAACACCTTCCACTAGATCAGATTGCTCAAAGCCTCATCCAACCTGGCCTTGAACACTTCCAGGCATGGAACATCCACAGCTTCTCTGGGCAACCTGTTCCAGTGTTTCAAGAGTGAAGAATTTCTTCCTTATATCTAATCTAAATCTGCCCTCTTTCAGTTTAAATCCATTGCCCCTTGTCCTATCGCTACACGCCCTTGTACAAAGCCCCTCTCCAGCTTTCTTGTAGGCCCTTTAAGTACTGGAAGGCTGCTATAAGATCTCTCAAGAGCCTTCTCTTCTCCAGGCTGAGAAGAGTGTTTCTACTTTGGCATCTCTTTCTCTAAGCATGGAATGAAAATTTGCTTTACAATTTCATCCTGTATCTCCAGGAGACTGTGCCTGAACTAGGACCATCATCATACTCTCCAGCATTTTGCAGGTGCCATGTTGCAGATCCCAAGCTTTGAGACTCAAGTCCATCTTGGGTCCAGCTGTCTGGAGAAAAGCATATAGTCTTCCAGTTTACTGCATTTTGCTTACACTCTCAATATTATATTAGTGTCTTTAGTCTTCTCTGTATAGCTAAATTTCCTGTTTAACATGTGATGCAAGATTAATACCAGATACCCTCCAGGAAATGTCTCCAGAAATATCAGGGAGAGACTGAAGAGAGCGGATGTTTCCATGCAACAGCTACATTTGTCATTATTACGATGCGTTGTACAGGGGAAATGGTGTGTTACACAGATCACTGATGGATAACTTGCCACCAGTGCTTTCAGACAGTCCATGTGAATGCTGATTCAGTGATTCAACAATTTTAAACCAATACTGACCAAGATGACACCAATGAACTCATTTTGTTTATGATCACTAGCCAGACAAAGTATTAGATTGCTACAATAATTAGCCTCTGAAGAGATATAATTTTTAGGCAACTTTCAGCCTTCATTTTTCCTATGCTGCCTTTCCTTGGCAGCACTCTTGTAGTTAAGAATGTTTTAAATCAGGAATGATATCTTTCTTCATCACCACTGAATTTATTGACACCAGCTAGTGTGGTTTGCAGCACCTCCTACCTCAGCAATGGAAAATTCAATATCTCCTCTTCTTTCTTTCCCTCTTTTTTATTTTTGCAGCTTAGCACAGTCTTACTAGGAACATCCCACCACCCTAGTCACTCAGTTAGGTGACTCCTGACTTGAAGGGTTATTTTGCTATTATGCTTCCATGGAAAAACGTCATTAGTATATTCGTATGTGAGGAACAAAACCATAAAAGATAAACCTCAATGACCTGACAAAGCAATTCCATTCTCTTGTGTTTTGGGGCTGTTCCCTCCCTTCGTACAATTACTAATGTCATCCCATGGGCGTGCATGACACATTAAAGATACAGAAGATGAAGATCTGCCCAGGAACTAGCCAAGCAGAAACTCATAATTGCATGACTGAAAATGTTAGGAAGTCAAATTATGACTCGTATGATTGAAACTGGTGCATAGGATTCCACAGGTGCTGGTGGGATGTACGATTGGACATTTCGGCCTGACAAATACCTTGCAATACCTGCTCCCTATGGCACTGCAGAATCAGGAGATGCTAAGACAGATACAGTGCTGTGGATGCAGATGCTGTAGATACAGTGCTATCTCTGAGCCCATCAAGGACTGCTAATACAGACTGGACTAGAACCAGGTTTTTCTGATTCCTTGCCTTTAACCACAGGATTGAAATGTCTTTTTAAATTATAGCAGTGAACCATTGTGGG
Organism: Tauraco erythrolophus; assembly: GCF_009769465.1. Classification (NCBI taxonomy): domain Eukaryota; kingdom Metazoa; phylum Chordata; class Aves; order Musophagiformes; family Musophagidae; genus Tauraco; species Tauraco erythrolophus. The sequence continues at coordinate 27,417,741 of NC_141468.1, read as the reverse complement.
TGGTTGTGAAAGGAGACAGACAACAGTAAACGCTGGGTAGACAATTCAGCTCCTGGGAGAACACTGTTCTCTGGAAGAGATGATCAAAAAAAATGTTTTTCTATAATTCTTGTTAGCTATGGAGTTTTTGTTTGTGCTAGGTTATCAGGCAGTCATCTCACATATTTAGAATAGATTTTTGCTTATGCTCCGATTTTGCTCTTATTTTGGATGATTTCAATGTAATACAGGTCCAGTAATACCACTGGAATCAATTATATTTTTCTAGAGGACTGGTAGCAGTAAATTCAGCAGAAGACTCCATGTAGCACAAACTTTTCTGTGTTTATTCTTGTTTCTTCTCCCTGCCCTCTGCAGTGATTCCTCCATACGTTTCTGTGCTGTGGCCCAGGTTGGGCAGGAGATGTACAGCTTGATGGGATGATGGTTAGAACTCTTTAGGGAAAGAGGGAGCTATGAGCCCGAATCGCCTCAGCCTGAGGCCAGCCCAGAGGCTAAGTGCTTGAGGGAACGCTGACCCAGCCTGACTAACACAGAGAGGTGCTTCCTTTTGGCTGCCCCTGCCGACAGGAGGGCACTGCTGGAGCCAGACCCTGGGCAGGCAGAGACAGCTCCCAGCATGCAACCCTGAGCTGAGCGCTCTTCAGATGTAGCTTGTGTGCTGTACTAGTGGTATCATCTCATGAATGCACCTGAGATCTCTGGAGAGGAACAGATTATGTACTCAGGGACTCCTAGTCACCCTCTAGCAGCTGTTTTTTTTCTTGATTCCACAGGGAACCTAGCTTAGCCATCTCAACCACCCTCATGGGCTAAGCTCTTACTTTCAGGCCCTGCATTGCCTACATTAACTATGCTAAATTACGGAGTCCGAATGTAGCCCATAACTAGTCCGTGCTTCTGTTTCTAATTGTGCAATATTAGGATATAAGATTTAACTCCCTAGTAAAGTGTAAAGACTCACAAGTCTTTGGATGAGCCACTTAAGTATGAGAACTGTAAAGTATGAGTTAAGCAATTCTCCTTTACGAGCTCCAGGAAGTACAATGACATATTTAAAAGTGCAATAATAGAAGGAGGTGGAGGAGGAAGAAAAGGTCATCCAAAGTTTCTGAAGCTTCACTGAAATATTTAGCTTATGTTTTGGGTAAAAAGCTGTGTCAGTGTTTGCATTCTGTCAATGTACCTGATTCACGAAGAGAAAGTTTATTAATTAGAAACAACTTGCACTGTATGACAGCACACAAAGTGTTACAACCATGATCAGACTGCCAGTTCATAAGTCGCAGACAAATCAGTACATGTATATGGTCAAAGTATTTGCAAAATATATGTTATGCATGCATCTGTTTGTTTGTGGGTTTTTTTTGTTGTTGGTTTTTTTTTTTTTATAAATGGTCATCACAATTTGTACTGGAGCAAAAGTTATTGTTGTAAGGTTAAACTTCAGTAGCTTTGTGTAACGCATCAGGGCTCTGTAGTGCCTCGGTTAGAATTTTTTTTTTTGTGAATAGTGGCATTCATTAAATTGCTGGCTTGACAATAGAGTGCTGTGGAGTTACTTGTGCTGGCTGTGAGCAAGCTGATGCAAGTACAGGGAAGAAACAAGGTGCCACTGCTGCATGGCACTCAGGCCAGGCCAGATCCACGTTAATGTGGTGTCATGTTTCATGGTACCTGAGCTTATTCTGTCTGCAAGACTTTCTGTCATGCTCATAGACGTCTATGAGAGGTGCATGGTAAAACTATCTAGAGTCAAGTTTAGGGTACCCAAAAGTTGCATATTGCTTAGTGCACAGTTGTGCAAGTATATCTCCGCTCTTCCATTTCTGAGACTCCGCAGGCAGACTGCCATTTGGATTCAGTAACAGCTGGTGTACCCATTTTTGTGATGTGTATAATAGTAAATGAAGAGAAAAAGATCCTTAATCCAAGCCCTTTGAACTGGGAAAAGACTCCCATTGACTTCAATGTACTTTAGATCTGACTTAACTAGACTTATTTCGTTATATGTGGAGTCAAAAAATGAGTCTGCAGAAAAGAAAGTATGCTTATTATGACATCTCCAGAAATAATACCTGTGCTGTGATCATCTCAGCTTTTGATGCTAGTGGAAATTATTGGTAACGTTTTGCTATTAGAAAGCTGTAATGTGAAGCAGAAGGTATAGGTTGCTATGAAGAGGCTATAAGGGGAAGGCTAATGAGTCATAGTAATGACTCTATAACACTTCATAGTAATTTGTCAGGTCTTTTAATGATAATCTTATAATTCTGATTTGGTAAAATAAAAGCAAAAAGGATAGTTCTGCAAGTCAGCCATATGGTACAATAGAACAATGGAGATGGAAGTGATTTATTGCTGCACTGTGTAAAGGCTATTACCTCTTCCAGTCATATGCTCACAATGCGTATTTGAAATTCAGTTCCTTTTCTCTGTGCATTATGTTAGTAAAGAGGATGTGACATGACTGAAATCATGGGTTTCATGATCTGGCATAGAAGTTTGACCATTTTTGTTCTCACTGAAAAAGCCAAGGATCTTGTGGCACCAAGAGTGGGTAACTTAGGCTACCACATGAGAGCCAGGAAATGGGATAATCCCATGGCTCAGTCAATACGTGAAATAAAACTGAGACCTGAAGGTTATATCACAATATGAGGCAGTCCTTGCATTCTGGGCCTGTCCCAGATAAAGTGACAAATTTGGTCACCTTTGTTTAGAAGCTTGAGAAATGGCATGTTTTGTGAACTGAAAACTATAGAAGTATTTAGCCTAATTCATGTCTCTCTCTAACATCAGTTGTACCTCAGTCACAGAGTCATAAGTGTTTCATAGTTTCATCTATGGAAACTTGTGGAAAGTCAGAATCCAACTTCCTTTCTCAAAGTTCAAGAGGCAAATAAGGAAATTGGTGTTCTTGATTATTTTACTTTGTTGCTTAGTAGTTTCTTCTTGTAGAATATTCTTAATTGAGATCCAAAATAGAAAGTTGCTTAACTTCTAAGATGGTTAGTCAGATTCTTTTCTGTATAGAGTTATAAATATATGAAACAGTTTTTACTGTTTTGAAGGGTGCTGTTATTGGCCTATGTTGTGCCTAAGTAAGACTGTGAAAGCTCATTGCATGGCTAATCATAGTTTAATTGGTCTGGTTTTGTGTTTATTTAGCAACTCAATAAAAAGCAGTAAAACAAATCATTGAGAAGTATTTACTGTGCAAGATGAGATTAATGCCTGAAGGACAAGCTTCTACCTAAGTCAGGAAGCCAGTCCTCCACTCCTTTTGTTCCTTTGGAATCAAAGTCGGTATAAAATACAACAGCCAATGTAAGACAAAAAAGATACTCAGATTTGATACACTTTGCTTTGTAAGTATCTTCACTGAGAAAATCAAGTTCACAGTATCTGTCCATTGCTATTTCTGTAGCTGTAAAATTGTATCCTATAGAGAACTGCTATTCTCTTTACCTAGCCCTCTACAGTTTGTGTTTCAAAGCCGAAATCCAAGGCGTTCACTATTGACAGTTCAATTACTCTATTCTTTTCAATGCACCTCATATACTGCTCTCAAATCCGTCAGAAAATGTGAAATAGCCTGTTGGATTTTCCCCTTGATGATACCACAATAGATGTGAAAGAAGAGCCTTCAGCATGAGGCTTCCTAAGTGTTAACAGGTCATGAAAATTGGCAACAACTGTTGTGCCGAGTATCATAATCTGCAAGAGGAGGGCCAGCAATTCCACAGTGATGAGAAGAGAGCACTTGGTGTTTGAGCTGTGGTCACATTTGCCTTTCAAGTCATTTGGGGCTCCGTAACACACTTTGTGGGAGAAGAAAGCTAATGCAGCTGCCTTTGCTAATCAGTCAGTATGACCCAGCCCCTCGGGGAGGCAGGCAAAGGCAGATACGTACTGAGACACACAATCCTTGCTGATTAACAGTGAAAGCTGGTAACGTTACTCTCTAAGCCTGTCTGGCCCATCAGCTCCAGAAATGTAATTTAGATGATTATCTACATGCCCATTAAACCTTGTGACCCATTGCTAGTCTGTTTGAAGTTTGCCTGCTTAAACTTGCTAATAGGAAGAATAGAAGGATTAACTCAGAGGTCGTGAAATAAGAGAGCAGCAAAGAAGATGACAAAAGAGCAGAGGAAAACTTCCTGCTGCATGTATTTGGTAAGGAGAAAAAAACACAGTGCCACCGTCATCTCAGCAGATACTGTTACTTTATGGAGCAAGCAAGCCATCTGGAATTCAGGCCATTTAATACTTTTTGTGTGTGTGTGCTTTCAACCTATTTTGTTTAGCTGCACAAATAAAACGTGCTACCTGTGTGATAAATGTTGTCAAGTTGGGTGTTTACAGAACATAAAGCAACATATTGTATAAGAGCATGGAACGACTGATGTGTGATAAGTGTTTCTGATTTTGCTCAGGGTTACAGTGTGTAGATATAAACAAGGAAGCACTTAATTTAAATTAGTCACATCAGGGCAGTCGCAGTCAGGTCAGAGTCAAGGCCAGCCTTGTTCCTTTTAGGATAAGAATCTCCAGCCATTACAGGTGCTTGTGAACTTGAAGATCATCAGTGAAAAGTTCACCCCATGAATCTGTTTTTTATTTAGTCACATAGAAACAAATACAAACATTTATAATGATCTGCATAAATTAGTCACATGATGTTGCAGTAAAAATGGTAACGGGTTAAAACTAAATTTGTAGAGAAAAGATGGGATTCATTGAAGAAAACAGAATGGAATAAATGACTGCCTCAGTAAGGGTGTTCCAAGGGTCTGACTAGTTACTGGAAGAAAATGAGCTTGAACTTTAAATGGAGTTTGAAGGTCATCTACCTACTTCTGTGTATACTACCACCCTTGGAATGAGTCCTTGCCCTTTTGCTAAAGACACAGTCAACCTACTTGCTGAAAAATGTTGGTTAGGGGCATACTTCACTGCCTTTCAAAGAAGACAAACCCATTTCACTAGTGCTATGTCTGGATTCCTAGGTTTTGCAGTATGAGATCTCTTTATAAAGAGTTATTGTGGTCTACTTTGCAATACTTTTTCTACATTTATTCATTTATTTATGTGATATAGTTGATTTTGTTGATATAGTTATGATTAAATATAATTCTGTTTCTTATTTTGTTGTGTTGAATCAGGCATATTTTCCAGCTGGAATCTCTGTACATCTCAAGCTCCTTTAATTTACGTGCACAAGTCTGTATGACAGAGACAGCGATATGCTAGTGGGGAAAAAAATGGAACAGTATTCGGTGCTGGGGCAATTCATTGTAGAACTTGAGATATTTAGGTTTTTCAGTGTTGGTTTTTTTTTTGTGGCTGATACTGGAAACTCACATACTTGCTGCTCTGAAGCTGATGCCTGTACTTTGTGGTAAAATGCATCAATTTTAAAATTCGATTGTAAGCATCAAACTGAGGCTGCCTTGCACCTTAATCTGGTTAAAAGTATTCAACATTAGTGTCGACCACAGTTGGGATCTTCAGTCCAAAATTGTTAGCCTTCATGTGTTGACCACACTGACAGTGGTTCTCATCCTGAAAAATATATTTTCCCAAAAGTTTTAGGAAGGAAATAAACTTCTTTTGCTGATCCCGAGTCTTCCATTGAGTGGCATGTGCTCAGCTGCTTGCAACCAGACTGCTTCAGAAGGCAGAAGTTATTCATAAATCTCATTCCATCAGTGTTGTCTGAAAAATAAAGTAGATGCCAGTATCTGCTGGGAAGCCTTGTAGAAAACAGATCAAAGGCTTCTGGAGTTTATTTAAGAAGGACCAGTTGTGAGTGGCTTAATGTCTGAGCATGGCATGAAAAGTGAAACAGCCATGACAATGAGCCACCATACACAGAAGTTCTCTGAGCTTCAGTAAAGAATTTGAATAATATGTGGTACAGGTGGGCTGCTGTCTCACCCTGTCATTCTGTTATTCCTTTGCCGCTAAACAAGCATTGCTCCCTCTGTCTAACCCTCCGACAAGGGAAAATTTCTTCTCAAAGAGATTGCAGAATAGAGCCTTCTTCACTTACTCACAGTGAAGTGCCTGCTGAAGATAATGCTGTTTTCTCTAGGTCATTTGGTTTACAGGATCCGTGAGTCTGCGTAATTCACTTAGCCTGTGGCCAGTGTTCTGGCTAGCATTTTTATTCGGAAAGTTTCTCAAAATTAATCACACCTTTTGATGTATTCTTGTTCTAGATGTGAAAATCTGGCTTATTTTTCATTAGAATTACCTGTGTTATTTATGCCCACTCCTCCTATGTCCTGAGGAATGCCTTGACTTGAAAAACACTTGGAGACAGCTGCAACATCCTTCAGTTCTTACCAGTGATAGGCTGGAATACAAATAGTGTCTGTGCTTTCCTACGGAACCATTGCTGCTATGTTTTAGGGATTTCTTTTCTATTCATTTTTGTCCCATTATTTTCTTTTTCTTCAGAGATTAGGGTCTAGAGCACAAATTTTACGAGGAGTGGTTGAGAGAATTGACGTAGTTTATCCTGGAGAAAAGGAGGCTGAGGGGAGACTTTATCCCTTTGTACAACTACCTGAAAGGAGGTTGTAGCGAGGTGGATGTCAGTCTCTTCTTGCAAGTAACAAGTGATAGGAGAAGAGGAAGTGGCCTCAAGTTGCACCAGGGGAGGTTTAGACTGAATATGAGGAAAAAATTCTTCACTGAAAAGGTGTCAAGCATTGGAACAGGCTGCCCAGCAAGGCGATTGAGTCACCATCCCTGGAGGTGTTTAAATGATGTGTAGATGTGGTCCTTAGGGACTGGGTAGTGTTAGGTTGATGATTGGACTAGATGATCTTCAAGGTCTCTTCCAACCTAAGTGATTCTATGAGTCTATGTGACTATGTTTACAGCATAGATGACAAGTACAACAGAAAAAAAAATCAAAAATCTTAGAAGAATTTCAAAAAGGGTTAAAATTTTAACGCAGTGGCTATCCTGGTATCTCAGGGTGGGCCATACTCCTTAGTCAACTCTCTGTTTATTGACATTGATGGGATACAAAGGCACAAGCCCTTTCCTGGCCATACCATGCTCCGCTGGGAGAGGGTTTAGGACTGCTTCCAATGACTCAGACCTCTAAGCCTGAGTTCCTCTAAAGAAAGGAAATACTTCAGCAGAGAAGTTCCCAACTATTGCTTCTTTAGCAATGAAATCACTTCACAAAAAGATCAAGGAACCTACTAGGAACTGCCACATGAAAAGGATCTGAAGAGAAAGGGAACAGAGATCAATTGCCTCAATATGCACTTCTTATCACATAAGAAACATAGCATCACATCTCAGCCCAAGCTGCTGATCTCAGAGAGACTGGGACTGTGCGTACTTGCCAGTTTTGTGTAAGTGTTTAGTGTACTGAATATCATTTTTACACCTTCTTGCACCCAAGTGGCACTAGATACCTGTATTTCAGTACCTATACCAAAGCCTGAATGTTTTTGGTAGGTTAAGGTAATTCCTACGACCTGTTATTGCTGTATGGATTTCTTCTAGAAAGTATGTTGTCACAACTCCAAAACCCTACTGATACTGCTCCTGATATCTGTCTCCATTATGCTATACCTTTCCTTATCCAACAGCCTAGTGTTTTGAGGTATTAAGCTACAGATGAAAATGGAAAAAAGGGATTGGAAAAAATTTGCTTGAGGATTTATCTTTTTGTAATTAAAATAAAAACATTTCTAAGTTAAATTATTATGTAACTTGCCATAATAGCATTATCAAGAGATGCAATGCTTGACAGAAAGGTTGCACAATTTTTTTTAGTGGTTGTTGCTGCTTTTTGTGTTTGAGACAGACATTCGACACGTCAGAATTTTATTGTGAAAGAGGGTGGATGTGATAGAAATTGGTTATGATGTTACCAAAAATCTCGAAGAGCTTCCAAGTAAATCTAGGCAAAAGGGAACGCTAATAGAATGCAGGAACTGAACAATACGGTGACAACAAAAAGACACAGAAAATACTTGACGAGAGCTCTAATCCCCCTGACTTGATGAGGTTTCAGAGGGAAAACATGAAGATTTAGTGCATTTTTCTGCACAGAGGTATGCATGCTTAACTTCACACACTGGACATTTCCACTGAAGTCAATGGGATAACTTATTCTGAGTAATACCATATGTCTCCATCTTTGCAGGCCGAAAGTCTTAAGCAGAAATTATTAAGTCTGGGATGTGTATAATTATATCCATACTCACATTTGTCCTGTGCTAAAACAGGACAGTCAGTACTTATTTATTCCTAAAACACAAACATGTTTGTAGTGCCTGTCAATGCTCATGACTTTGTCTTCTAATTCTTTTTGCTCTTTTTCATAATGACATACTTTGATATTTATGTAAAATGATCCTCTTCTTCAGATAGGAAAAAAAAAAATGGTCTATTTCAATTTTATGTGAATTTTTACATTAGTAATTCAGAGAAGCAGATTCATTGATTACACAGAGTCATTGATAAATGTCAAGGAGTTGCTTGTATATATATGGGGCCTAAGTCCTCTCTTCTGAGCTAGTTTTATACTGGGATTTCCTGAAGTCTTTACAAGTTGATGGAACATAATAATCTGCTAGAATAATCAGAACTAACAAAGAAAGAATACATCCTCTTGTAGTTTCTTTCTTTTTGTCTTTCTTTCTGTCTATATGTCCGTCAGTAACATTTGGTCGCTTTGTTTAGGCAAATGCTTGTGGAAAATGTCTATTAGGTCCACCATTGATGTCTCTTTCACAATGAAAAAAAATGCTGGTCTTCATTGGCTAGTAAAGTAATAAAGTTTGAGTAAATGTTTTGGGGGAAAACAGGCCAAAGACATGTAATTTCAGAAAGTACCTCTAGTAGATTTGCAGTGTGTGTGTCCCCAATTCCCACCAGGCCAGAGTCTTGCCAAGTAATTAAAGCACAGAGGGAAAATTGAATTTGTATGTTTTCTGCTGGAGTGACTGAACTTTTGCCTTGTAAGCATCATACTTGGGTAACTACTCAAACCTCAGATTGTGAATATATTTTCTACTCATTTATCAACAGACTAACAAAGTACTCAACTAGCTGTAGTTACCTTGCATGTACCTTTAAAATTTCTCCCTAAAACTATTTTACCAGTAGTTTTACATCAAATGCTTTCAAGTATTCTACAGCTGTTTTACTCAAGACAAAAAAAAATGTATCCAATGAAAGCTTTACTTGATCAAGTGATAATTGAAGTATTTTTTATTTTTAGTAGTAAAATGCCCCAAATATTACACAGTGCCCTAAATGCCCTAAAATATTACACAGTGCACATTATGTATTTTAGCAAATATGATTTTATGTTCTTCCTTTCCTAGGTTCATTGTTCAACACAGAGTTTTCGTTTGTCAGAAATCTGCAAGACACTCATTTTTGTTATCAAATCAACTGCTCCTTTTACTGTTCCTTTTTGTTTGCAATTAAATACTTTAAGTTTTCTCTCTGCCAAAGCTTTGTATTCTTTGCACTACATGAGTTGACAAGCCTAACCTAGGAGTAAACACAACACCTAGAATCCTCTAGCTGTTTGTGCAATGAGAGCAGAGACTAAATTGAAGTCTTCATGATGATCTGGAAAACCCACAGTAGAACCTGAGAAAAATATTCAGCAAAAATTCTGTATTTGTAGTTAATCTTAGGAAAACATCAAAAAAGTGCAGATACATGATGCAGAACTGTCTTAAAATCTTACGACATGACTTTTCCAGTCTTTAAAGGGTGTGGAACGATTCAGAGGGTTTTTTTCAAGCTAAAATTCGAATCTTGTGGTTGAAAACTTGAAATCTAAATGAAAGCTATAGGCAGGGCCAGTCATGATCAGATTCCCTGCCTATGGATGTACAAGATAGGTCTATGCAGTATGCATACTGTATACCACTAAACAAATGGCAGGAACACATGACTGAAGAATTTGTTTGTGTTTCAGTAACCTTGAGATCAAAATACTCTAGATAGGTTACAGTGACCAAAGGAAACTACTACAGTTGTCTCTACAAAGAGCAAATTCACTGAACAGAATAGCCATGCAAGAACAAAATCTACAGCAGTAGATCTCAGTCCCTGGCAGGTGCACTTACACTGGTATTTCAGTATTTTATTTCTGGTATTCAAAGCTTCTTGTCTGTGATAACCTCTGCCACTGCTGCTCCCTATTCATTTGTGCATTCACTCTTCCACAGTAATATTTGAACTGCTGCAGAAGGTTGGAGAAACTAAAGCTCATGTTTAGAGTAAAACTAACAAAATATAATTAATAACAGTACAAGATTATGGTACTTTGTTTCTCCTGCCTGAAGTTTTATAGGACTTAAATTTTTCTTCTCTCTTTCTCCCTCCTTGTCCTTTCAACTTTCTCACTTTTCTCATTTCCTTTGTATCTTGTTAGGAGGATGTATATAGGTTGAGGGAATGAGGTTGCAATTTGCTGTGAATGAGCTGATGCTCCCAGTCATCCACCTCCCCTTAGGCAGCAAGTACAACATTCGTCAGCCCAGTCACTGGGAAAGTTCACACACAGATTTCACTCTCACAAATCTTCCAGTTCTCCAGTTGTAAGAGGAAAGTAGGTGTCAGGAAAACTTTGAAATTTTCAAATAAATTGGGTATGTCCCAAGCAGAACTGGAAGATAAGTACAAAAGACTGTAAGGTCATCTAGGTCAGGTGGTGAAGTCCAGAATAGCGTGAACACCTGCACTGATGTCCTTTTCCTGTGGTTGCAAACAAGGTTACTGCACTCTTAAATATTGCAAAGAATCACTGATGACTTCAGCGGCTGTTGGTGAACCACGTACTAAGGACTTTGAGAGCCAGGAGGTAAGGACATAGTCTGTGAAACCTTGTCTGTGCAGATACATTAGTTGTCCAGTTCACTGGATGGTGCTGAAAGTACTTGAACAGAGGAAGCTGTTCTGCTTCCTTGCACCGGAGCCCAGGGAGGGCTTCTCCACAGTTTGTCTAGCAAGGTGCTAAGATTTGGCATTTTGTCCCACGCCCACTCTCTCCTGAAAAAGATAGAAGAAAATGCACTGTAAGCTTTTAGAAATAGGCAATTCCCAGTATCGCTCACATACAGACAGAGAGCAGCTGGTGTTATAAGGCAATGCTACTCACCAAAAAAACTTTAAGAGGAAAATGTGAGTGATGTCCATATTGAAGGCATCAGCTAAACAGCAAACAAAGCATTGTAGATCACAATGAGAGAAACTTACATTACGTAACACTATTAGCAGCTCTTAACCTGCAGTAGACAGGATAAAATGCCCCATTTTTTTTTTTGTTTGGAAAGAGTTTGTGCAGAGGGATGAGAGTGTTCTTGGTTCACAGAACCCCAACCTTCTTCACTCCCTTTGAAAATACGCTTTTGCATGTGCTGATTTCAATTCTGCCCTCAGCTTTGGCCGCACACTTCAAGGAGATTTGGACACATGACTAGGATGCATTTTCAAAACCCATAGTAAACATCCAGAAGATTTTTGGAAATATCTGTGATGACTAGCACATATTCCAAACAACATGAAGTCAAATTCAGACTGTGAGATACAGGGCCTTGAAACTTCCAGCAGAGAAGTTGACACTAAACTGCATGAAATTCTTGCATGTCAAAGAAGGGAAAGTTTTATGAGGATGATAACACAGGAGAGGCTTGGCACAGTTTATTGTCTTTATTTTACTCATATTTATCCATTTCTTATATTTCTTATATTCTTATATTTCTTTTACTTATATTTATGCATTTCTTTTCAGATATATTGCACACTTTTATGTTGACATTATAGAATCATAGAATCATAGAATCATAGAATGGTTAGGGTTGGAAGAGACCTCAAGGATCATCTAGTTCCAACCCCCCTGCCATGGGCAGGGAAACCCTCCACTACACCAGGTTGCCCAAAGCCTCATCCAACTTGGCCTTGAACACTTCCAGGGATGGGGCATCTACAACTTCTCTGGGCAACCTGTTCCAGTGCCTCGCCACCCTCTGAGTGAAAAATTTCTTCCTTGGATCTAATCTAAATCTGCCCTCTTTCAGTTTAAATCCATTGCCCCTTGTCCTATCACTACATGCCCTTGTAAAAAGTCCCTCTCCAGCTTAATATTAAGCATTATATTTAGTACGATGAAATTTTAACACATTACATGAGCAGTTCAGGCAATACAATTATGAAACAATTTACTGTAATCGGCAATAAACATGCATCTTTTTTCTAAGCTGATTTATATTTTAGATATTTTATTGTTGCAAATGAGGATTGAGCTTGCGTTCAGCTGTTGCTGTGCCCGTCTGGCATAACCCCACCAAAGTAACTGAAGCTATTGTCACTGTGCACAGACTGTAGGTTTGTGCCTTTTGCAAAGCATCTGGAAACTTTGGTGGATCAGAGCCAAAAATGTAACTCAATATTACTGCTCTGATTATGTGATGATTTTATAACATATAATATCCAATTTTCTTAACAGCAGTCTTTTAAATGCAAACCACTGGGAACAGATATATTTCTGTCTCTAACTTTTGTTTATTGCTAGCTTGGATAAGGGTGTTATATTAAACATCAGGTAAAATGTATTTGTTAGACTTTGAATCTAGTGATTTAGTATGACGAACTTTTAGCACATTACATAAGCACTTCAGGCATTCAAGTCAGCTTCCAAAACAGGACTGAGGGCATCATAACACATTTGACTTTAAATTAGAAAAAATAATGATGGACTGAACCATTCATTCACTGTCTGAAAGACTGAGATACTCCCCTTAATAATGTAATTTACCTGGGAACCTCAGAATTCTATTTGAAATGAACACACCAAAAAAATGGAATGAAACAAGTTTGAATAACTTTGTTAATACCTCTAGCTGTCTTCAGGAATATAAAGAAACTGAAGAAGAATTGGCTTCCTGGCCTATAGTTTACCTAATATTTCATTGATGGGGTGAGGTTCAGATGGCCTGAATGCACAATGAGTACCCCTGGTATGTGTCCTCCTCCTGACTGGCTGTTGCCCTTCATGAAAAGTGTGACACCACCTTAAATAATTCTAGTAACTCCTGCTGATGTCCTTAATGGTTCCTTCTGAAACATATTCCAGTAATTATCCTGGATCAAAATATGTAAGTGACTAGTCAGTTATCACAGAAGGTTTCTATTATTGGTTTATGGAATTATGTTCTCCACAGTCCCACGTCAATATAGTTGTCCTAAGCAACAGTGTGTGTAATTTGATCTCTTATATGAATCTATCAGTGTACAAAAAGATGGTTCTTTGTTATCTTAAATATCACACAAACCAAACTTCCTAGTCAAGGAGAATTCCACTCATTTGAGATTTTATCCAAGACAAAATATTTGCAGTATCAAGCAGATATTAAAATTTGTAATTATCTTTTGGACTAAACTGTCAGTGAAGGACAGTTCAACTTGCTCACACCTTTTTTCAAGAATGTTCTCCTGGAAGCACAAAACCAGTTCATTCCTTGTAAAGTTAAGGGATGTAGGTGGAACAAAAGACCCTTTGGCTTAGCTGCGAGCTTCTGATTCTGCACAAAAAACAAAACGGAAGTGTACCAGAGGTGGAAAAGTGGATGAATACCTATTGAGAACTACAAGGGCATTGCCAGGGTGTGCAGAAATGCAATTAGAACAGCAAAAGCTCAGGTTGAATTGAAATGGCCAGAGATGTTGTCAAAAACTACAAGAAAAGGTTCTTCAGGTACGTAAGCAACAAGGAGAAACAGAAGGAAAATATTGGCCTACTGTTTAACAGGAGAGGTGAATTAGTCACCAATAACACTGAAAAGGCAGAGATTCTCAACATTCTCTTCACCTCTGTCTTTACCAGCACTATTGGACCCCAGACCTTGGGAACAAAAATCCAGGTTGATGCAAACACAGACTCACCAAAATTGAAGAAAGACCTGATATGTGAACTATTATAGGAGTTTGACTCTTACAAATCAATGGGCCCTGACAACATCCACCTGAGGGTGTTAAGAGAGCTGGCTGACGTCATTGCAAGGCCACTCTCCATAATCTCTAAGAAGTTGTGGAAATCAGGGGACATCCCAGAAGACTGGAAGAAGGCTAATGTCATCACCATCTACAAGAAGGGCATAAAGGAGGATCCAGGAAATTATAGGTCCATCAGTCTTACTTCAGTCCCTGAGAAAGTTGCAGCACGAATCCTCCTGGGGGCTATCACAAGTCAAATGAAACACGTGATTGGGAAAAATCAGCACAGATTCACGAAGGGCAAACCATACTTGACAAACCTGATCGCCTTCTATGACAAAGTAACCTGCTCGGTGGATGTGGGTTGAGCGGTGGATGTTGTCTACCTGGATTTCTCCAAGGCTTTTGATACAGTTTCCCACAGCCGCCTCCTAGAGAAACTGATGCGTTACGGTCTAGACAAGTGGTCTGTGTGGTGGATGGGGAACTGGCTGACACACTGCATCCAGAGGGTGGTGGTAAATAGTTCCTTTTCAAAATGGCAACCTGTCACAAGTGGAGTCACCCAGAGACTAGGATATATCAGACAAAACCAGATTACTGAGAAGGTTCTGCAGCTTGTTCATTCCAGAAGAGATTCAAACCTTTCACTGGGACACCTTTGACTAGAGGTGTGTGTCGTGGATTAGACCGCTCTGGCAACTAAACCCTACACAGTCCCTCTCTCACCCTCCCCCACCGCCAGGGATGAGGAAGAGAATCAAAGAGGAAAAAAAAAAGAGACCCGAGGGTTGAGATAAGAACAATTTACTACTACCGCTACCAATATATATCTGTATGGATATGCACAAGGATAAACATATACAAACAAGTGATGTACGGTGTGATTGCTCACCACCCCTTGACCGAGGCCCATCTCGTTACAAAGCTGCAATCCTGAAATAGATAAAACTTGATACCACGATCCCAGATGAAAGGGAGGCCCCAAGACAGAGAGTGAGAGAGAGAGAGAAAACACTCTGAGCACCCGAAAGTGAGAGTCCCAGAAGGGCAAAAAGCCCTTCTTTCCGGCTGACCCTCACTTTTATACTGGGCATGACGCTGCATGATATGGAATACTAATTGGCCAGTTTGGCCCTCAGTCTTAAGTTCAGGTACAAATTGTAAGGAGAGTCGTGGACTCCCCATTCCGGCCGTGCTCCCCCCGTATGCTGTTCTGCTCCTGCACACTGGCAAGAACCCGGCAAGCTGAAAAGTCCTTGAGACCTCAGTGCCAACTATAAACATCAGTGTGCTATCAACATTCTTCTCAGAGCGAGCCTCTGAGTAAAACCAAAACACGGAGCTCTTCTAGCTGCTAAAAAGAAGAGCTAACTCTGTCCCAGCTAAAACCAGGACAGTGTGTTAACCAGACAGTGGGATATACCAGCTCTCTGCTTTATTGCTTTCAGTTGCTGCTGGTCAGCTGTTTGGTACTGGCTCCTCAGCAGAGGCGCAGTCACTTGTCTAAACACTCGTAGATTATTTCAAATACAATTAGCCATGTTTGCTAGACTGCAGTATCTGGAATTCAAGTCACTTAGGAGCCCTCAAAAAGTGAGTTATCACATCTCTGCCTGCTTTGAGCCTCCTGAAGTCCATTCCAACCTAAATTATTTTATGAGTCCGTGGGTCTAGAGTCCTTGAAACTTAGTCGAATGCAAAGGCTGTGGATAATGCCTCAGCTACGTGGATCACTGCTCAGTTCAGTGAAGGACATTGGGCACTTTTCAACCCAGATCTATTCTGTAATATATTAGTTTTCTGATACTGCTGTGAACACAGGTTTTCTCACCTCCTTTGTGTGTGTGCCCCACGGAGCAGAGCAGGGAGTACTTCCACTGCATCTAGCAGAATTTCACCTGGTTTTGAAGGTCTGAGTTGACTGGAGCACTTCTACTTTGCTGAATACCACAAATAATACTTTGTTTCTGCCACCTGGCAATAAGATGTACAAGTGGATATAACCAATTAGCAAGGACCCTAGTTCTAGTTGGGGATTGGACTTGCTGAGCTTGTATCCTACACATGACTGCAGCTACGTTTCCACTTCTGGGTCTTTGGCACTGCAAGGCAGGAGCATTGTCTACCAAGCCAGCCTGCAACTCCCCACCCACCAAACTAGAAGCTGTGCCAAGTATACCTTAATGTGAAAATAAATACGAGACAAAATATATCCTAGTACTCTTATACAGGTTAGTTCAGCAGAGAAGAGGGAGCTCATTCACATATTGTTTTTCTATTCTTATACATTTTATTTCTTTGACATTCTTATTTACAGTTTTGTAAACTACTGTTTATTTCCACCACGTTCAAATAAAAAAATGCATCTTACTTCTCTACCATCACTGACATTTTGAAGGAGAGAGTTCATTAAGGTCCAAAGGATACCATATATTCCTTCGTATCACATTTAATAAAAAGCACTACTCAGAAGAATTTGACTCTTAGTTATATTCATGTAGAAGTAACTAGGATTAATAATCAGTATCTTATAGGAATTCATATTTTTTAACATTTTTAACTGAAATGGCCATAAATAATCGGGAGTTTTCTGTTATCAGGTCTTTTGGTTGCATATCCTTTTTGGTTTAAAATTCTGGATTCACTTCTTTCTGCATCTTACTTGTACTTGAAGGAAAATTCATGCCATTGTCTCTTCTCTATTGCACTGTTTTTAATTAACTTTATAGTTGCAGATCTGTAGAGAATTGCTTTTTGTCCTGTGAATTAATTCCTTTCTAATAACAGTTAGTTATAGATTCATCTGCGAAACAAAGGAAGGTCCTATAAAGAAGAAATAATAAATGGAAACCAGATATTTGGCAAAGAATATTGTTGCTCATTTCTTTCACCCATTGCTGTTTCTTAGCATTTCATGACTCATAGATTATGTGGCTTGTCCCAGATTTCTTTAGCTATGTTGTGGAGTGCCCTTCACTGGGAGACTTTAAGTGAGATTAGTAAAACTGCTGGTAAACTTGATCTTGCCTCAGTATGTGAGGATGAACTAAAGGAACTCATGGGTTTCTCTGCTTGTGGGTTTCTTTCTGGCTTTGCGTGTCTGTGATTCTCAAAATTTGTACTGCTTTTGCAAAAATCTGTGCTGTGATGCATTTATTTTAGCCTAAACTGGAAATAAAATAGAACTGCTAATAATTTGCTCTATTTCACATATCTGAGCTTAAGAACTTCTTCTCTTTCCATTCAGTTTTGAAGCAGTGAAACAAGAGAGAAGTACAATTGAGAGACTTCTTATTGCCAGAAATCTTGCTCACAAATGCTTTGCTCTGTAAAGATAAAGGTCAAGCGGGTTTTAAACCAAGATGTTCCTTGCCAACTGAGCAATTTAGGAAGCAATTATTTGTAGCTAATATGGTTTGGGATGAATGCCATCATTAGAACAATAAGACTTTTCCCTTGTTTTTCATCCAGTAAACATTCTATTATGGAGCTATGTAACCTTACATATGGACATGAGGGAAATGAAGGCAGAATTTGAAAAAGGAAGTCACTGAATTGAATACAAACTCATGATACAGATTTTAACTCAAAATAAAACTGGGCTCAAGAATAAAGGCTTCATTTATGATTGCTGAAGAATTATGAGGTTGTTGGAGGTCAACAGAACTGTGGTGTTGTGGTCTACATAGAAGTACAAAAACAAAGAAAGCAATTACTTTAATCCATTGTTCAAAGCAAGCATTATGTCTACCTACTTTAAATTAATAAATTGTGATGTAGTAGAAAATAAAAATGTTTTCAGACATATTTTACTTCCTAGCAAAGTGATCTCAAACTATGTATTGCTGCTCTAATTCTTTTCCAGAAATTCAGCTTAATCAATAATCCATAAATTTTCCAGAAATATTTTTCTATATCAGGTTCATAACACCAAATTGATGAGACAGACAAAAACATTTTGTTTGAAACGCCCCTTTCTGTCTGAAGATGTGTACAAGTATGAGAAGCTATATATATTGTCACAAGAGGTAAAGTTCTAACATAACTTCTTTACAGCATTATCACAGGAAGCATTTAACACTTTTTCTTCATTTCTGGTCAACTGTGCACATGAAAGCAAATTTTTAATATTTTTCCTTTTCAGATAAAATCTTTCATCTGGTATTGGTGGTAATTCCACCAACTGAAAGGAAGATACACTCGCTGAACAAAACATGTTTTAGCCACACAGCTCCTATCCTATATCAGTTAGAGTTCTATGGAATGGCCAGTGTCCAAGGACACAAAAAGAAGTAAAACATCTGTTCCAAAATAAATATGGAAAACTACTTTAAGGGACATTTATGTCTGTTAACATCAGCTGTGTCACATATGTTAAACTTCCACTAAACTCTAGTGTACTGAACAAAGCTAGTGTATGTAAAGCTCTGTTCTTTTGAAACAACAGAAAATAAATAGGACAGAAATGAAACAATAAAAAATCAGCTGCGAAAAGAAGACCTGTGACCACATGCAAATACTGAAACGATGACTTTTTTCAATTTTAATGATGCTGCTTTCCTCGTCTCAGAACCATGTATTAACACATAGGTACCAGAAGAGGTGAATATATCTTGTCAAGATGTCTGTTAATTTATTAGAAGCGCAATCTATCTGGTTGTTTCTGAAAATAAAATTTGGACCATGGTTGCATATACACTTGTGCATCATTAAGCAGGAGTACGTTATGTTGCCTTTTTTCCTCTTGTAACAATGGGTTACAGATTTTACCTACACACATTCCACTCTGCCTTACTGGTGCCTTAATCCAGTGATGGAAGGCTCAAGGCTTTCTTGTTTGTAATAAGTAGAAGATCAAACAGTCTCAATTATTGAGACTATGTTTTGTCTAGCCAGCAAAAATGTTGATTTTAATGATAAAAATTATTGTGTATCTTATTTTAAGCCTAGATAAGACTTCAAAAATAACCATAGATATCTAAAAATGTCAACTCAGTCCTTCTGTGTGGGAAGATCCTCTTGGCAAAAGCTACAGAATGCCAGAATAGCAGCAGGCTTTATTATGCAGCTTTGGTGTTTGATCCAGATAGGTGAAATTGTGATGTCCTTAGCCAAGGAATATTTTCAGAGACCTCTTCCAGCACAAACCCAGAAAAGTAGAGCCAGTACATCACTCACACCCAGACCTTCTTCAATAATTCTTGGGCTGATTGGGAAAGAAACTCTTTATTTCATGTTCTGTAGGTTTGACAGAGTTTGAATGCCTGACAGGCCAAACGAAGGTGAGGCATTATAGACCAGGCTCTGTCTGAAAGGTTCATCAATAAAGACAGAGACCTCTGCTAGAAAGAACAGTGTTTCAGAAAAAGAAGATGAAGCATTATAGTTGTTTTGTTCTACTTTGATAATTCTGTGTTTTCTGTCTGTTTCCAGCAAAGAGGTAATGGAAAACTCAGTCACGAATTGAAGGTATACCACATTCAATAGGAATTTGATTATTTATTTTCTTACAATAAATTAAATGAATAATCATCAACTTTAGACAGGAGACCGGAAAAATATGTCAATCCACTGAAAAAGAAATTTTAAGGAGTATAAAGATACTCTTCAAAATGCATTTTATTGTTCCCTTTGAAAGCAAGATATTGAAAATAGTATAGTTTTCAGTTTAGCCTCAAAGCTCTGTTTTTCATTATTGTGGCTTATTGCCCACTATTAACTGTCTCCAAAGCCCATTCAAATCTCATATGTTCTTTGACTGCTTCTGCTACAGACTGTGAAAGAAATTGCTGTATACTGTGCCCCGTTAAGTTTTATATTTGGTTTGCTGTAGAAAATATATTAACGATATCACCTGCTGATACTCTTTTGACAGTAGGAAAGATGAGGAATTAGTGTGGATTTCCTCTGCCCTTCATAGCAGGCATAAAAAAAATTCATGTGACGATGAGTTGCCAGAGAGCTGACATGGTACCTGAAGAGCTCCCATGTGCATCTCTAAAGGGTGCTCTAGTAACTGATGACTTATGTTGACCTTCTGTACCTAATAGTTTGCTTGTTCCCCACTCTCTGCAAAAATGAAAATACAGCAGTGGAATGGAAAGGAAAGCCACCTGTGACCTGAGTAGTTTTCTTAGTCTGTACAACATGGATGGATCCATCTTATGTGACTTCTGTGTTCAACAATGTAGAGTTCTACAGCTGAGCTTGTTCCACTGGATGCCTTTGTAATGACCTGGGACAAATTGGCAGTTTTAAGGCACAGTTCAGCTGATCTGTTTTGAACATCTATTTTAGTTGCCTGAATGGCTCAGCTGTAAAGATTCAATGTCTAAACTTCAGCTCTCGATATTTGATGGATTAAAACCTATCCTGTGTAACTTGCATCCTGAGCAATCCTGATAAAATATGTGTGACAACTCATGCATGCAAAGTTACATGAGTCCCGTGATCACAGGAGGTAGGGAATGTGGTGCAGACTCCTTTAGCAGGATGTTGGTTGCATCCACTAGCACATGAGATACTTGTAGTTCAAACCCGCTGTCAGAACTGTGGTGTCACTTTGTGACTACAGTGTCTGAGGATGGATATGATGTTCAGAAGTTAAAGACTCGTGAGGTGCTGGATATTCTTTATACATATATTTCAGCAGAATGAAAGCATATGTTCTTAAATTATTTGGCCTATGTCAGATCTGACTCTTTATCCATTGAAAATTCCTAAAACTCTTAGCAAAACAGGGTCAACTCATTATAGAGGTAATGTGATTTTTGCATGAAGGTTTGTTTTGGAAAAGGAAGTGAAAGAAGAGAAAAAAAGAAGACTGATGATGAAGGAAATTGAACAGTGAAACCACTTTTCCCATAATAATTTTATTTGAATTTCTTTATGTGCCTCGAACCTTGTCCTTCAACCAGGTTTTTATCATCTGTTAGGAATGTAATTTATAATTTAAATAAACAATAGAGAAGTAAACCCACGTGATAAGACTGAAGGCTCTGTCTTTAGGCTCTATGAAATAAAAATTCAAAGTGTTCACCCCTCACCTTATGAAGTTATAAAGCTTTGTTCCAGTTACATACTTTATTTGCTTTTATTATTTTGTAATAGAATGATATCAACAACACAGCAAATTAACGTACAATAGAGAGGTTAAAACATGCACTTCTTTTTTCTTTTCATTCTTTTTAATTCTCACATCCCAGCCTTCCAGTTTGGGCTCTTTCAAAAGTGTTTCTTCACCTATAAATACCAAGCTTGAAAGAAGGTAGAAACGATCTGGAAGTGTCTTCTTTCTGGAAAGATGAAAGAAATGGATAACGTCTATGTCTTAGGGGCAGATGTCCATCAAGATGGAAAGAGCACATCATAAACTTAATTTTTGTTGTTGTTTTGACCCTCTCACTTGCTGAGCAAGTGCTGGACTTCAAGAAGCTTGGAAACTCAATTTATATTGACAAGGACCTGGATTAATTCCATTCCTCTTGATAGAAGCATTTACTTTTCATTGACTTTTAATAGGAGCATCTGTGTTAGGGGAATACTTGCAGTAAGTTCCCTCTGTGGCAAATGAGCACTGTTCTGGTTCCTCCAGAAGGCTATTAACTTTGGCATGATTGACATCAACTTCTGGAACTGCTACTCTCCATCCTTTGACTAAAGATGTCTTCAGCTGCTGCCTCTTAACTTACAGGACACCTTTAAACAGGATTATGGGACAAAGCATCAATTTACATGCCAAGATATGATACAATACTCTTGTGTCAAAAGGTAGTCTCTGTCATAAAATGTTATAGTTAGAAAATTTAAGACAACTTTGGATTTCACAGTCATCCTAAATACATCCATATTTATCTCAATTCCCTATGTCTGTACTGTGTTTGAAGAACCGCTGAACAAAATGTAGAGGTGTTAAATCTCTGTCTAAATCTGAGCATCTCTCTCAGATGCCTAAGTTAGAGCATTAGTCCTTCAGAGTTCTCAGTAAAGTGAATGGAGAAAGGCAGTCCTCCAGGGAGTGAGTTGTAGAACCAGCCCATGCCATCTAGATGTTACAGAAAACAGCTCTCCTTGAAGTCAATAGCAATCCTATTCTTCCCCTTCTTGAGGATCAGAGATCTTGATCACTTTTGAAATCAGAAACATAGTTTAGGTGATGATGAGAAAAAAAGACACTGATCTTGTACACTGCCTTTCCATTTTTGCCAACTGTCTTGCAGCTTCAGAAAAGACCTGTGAGCTTCCTGACTATTACCTGTGAAAGAGGGCCCTTACAAGAAAGATACTACGGAAAGAAGGCTCTGCATGTAACACCGGCAATTGGAGGAATAGAAGGGGTTTTTCCTGCATAGTGCTGAGTGTTTCGTTCTCAACATAGCAAAGTACTGACATGAGTGCTCAACCTTAAACATGTGAATCTAAAGCAGGAAGATGTGTGAATGGGAGTATGCATGTGCTTAGCGAGAATAGGATGTTACTCTGCCTGCTTGCTCCATCTCCTGCCACAGAACTGGGAATTTTTGTTACATCTCATCTCTCTGTCCTGCTAAGGGAGTCACATTTATTAAACTGCAGAAATACTGTTATTTAGTTACTCCTCATAAGAAAGAGATGATTGTCTGGAGTTCTGGGGAGTGGAAAGACAGTCAAAGAGCCTACTCCACTGTTATCTGCACAGCTGTCACACGTAGCTTTCCATGCATAGACTGTTGATTAATCTGCTAGGCCATGTTTTAAGATGGACAGAGACATTTCATTCGATATAATTATTGTTTAGGACAATAGTTTTGGTTGTAGTGACTGATTGCTAGGGCTTTGCTGTAACTGCAGATATGTTTGCAATAGTTTTTTCTTGATTTGTGTTTTTGTGAAGGTTTGTGCTATTGCTAGTCTCTAATAAATTGCATTTGGTGTCATATTACACAACTCGGAAAACTACTATGAAATATTTGTAAAGGTTGTTCTGCAAATGGAGCTACCATGTCCATTCTCCTAATGAAGCAGACAGAAGCTGATATAAATGAATACATATTCTGAGTCCTGTATTGCTAAAAATATCTTGTCTCTATAGACCAGAACTGTGACTGATAACCAGACTTAACAGTAAACTCCAAGTAAATGCTAAATTACACCTCCTTGTTTAGTTGAACTTGTAAATTATCTAAGTAGGAGTTAAAATAACAGTAAAAGCAAATAGAGGACTTGTCAAACTTGCAATCGTTTAAATAAAACTTCTTTAAAACAAGTATAGTGCAGCTGGTTAAATTAGGAATTCTATTTACAGCTCATAGTAAAAAGATTTTTATTGATTTTCTTTTTTTTTAAATCTATGAAACAGTTGCCTAAAGTAGAGCAGAATCCCCATGCCAGACGAACCTCTACTTTAGAGTTAGTCTCCACTTATCCCACTGGATAGTTCTTACTTAAACCACTATATGAACTCCCATCAATCAGTACACAAAGGATTTGAACTTTCATCTCCTACATCTCAGCACTACTCATTAGGCTCTTAGAGATTACAGAGATCTCTTAGCTGTGTTTTCCTTGGGGCTTACTCTGGCATATAAATTCCCAGAATATTTACTGATCAGCCTCTGAGGACAAAATTAGAGGAATATCTGCTTCTAACTTGAATCTCAAGCACCGTCAGGTCTCAGGTGGTTGTGTGCATGCCAAGCTACAGCATAGAAAGTCCTTAGAGCACATTTGGCCTGCAGGACTTGCCTTCTGAGAAGAGGCTGAGGGAGATGGTCTTTTTTAACCCAGAGTGCAGAAGGTTTCAGGAAGAGTTAGTAGCAATCTTCCAATATCTAAAAGGAGATTGCTAAGAAGAGGGAGCCAGGCTCCTTATGAAAGAGCTGCACAGCAGAACAAAAGTCAATGGTCATGAATAGAAAAAAAAGGCAATTTCTGGCTGGGACATGTAAGGGAACATTTCTCATTTTGAGGACAGTCAAGTTCTACAGTCTGCAGAAGGGAGTTGTGCAGGCTCTATCCTTGGAAGTTTTCAAGACTAGAATAGACAGAGCAAACTGAGCAACCCGGTGTGATCTCATAGTTAAGGCTACGTGGAGCAAGAGGTTAGATTACAGACCTCCTGAGGTCTTTCTAACTGGAATGATTTTGTGACATTGTGATTCTGTGAGCTGTACGGAAGAAGATGCACATTTTCGAGTGGTATAAAACAAATCAGATGTGCACTTTGACTGTAGCAAATCATTATGATGTGAAAGATTCAAAGCTATATATGTTAGTTTATATTAATGATTAGAAGTGCCTTTTCATTTTGAAATTCTATCATTTGACATCTGAAGTAATGAATATAATTTACAAAATATGAAGACTGTTACAACCGTAACATATAAAACACAGATGACCATACCACAGCCTCAAGGTAAACCATTTCTTGCTTTATAAGCCAGAAATGCTTGTGGGAGTATCATAATGTTCCAAAGCGCTACACTGTGCAAACAGACCTCCGCTCTTAGCTGACAGATGTAGAGCAAAAACATGTGGTCAGACAACCCCCTAAACACTGCACATGTGGATGTTTCAAGCGGCAAGTTGTTCCAGATAAAATCACTACAAAGTTATGATCAGCATGTTTTCGCTCCATTTGTCATTCTTCTGACAGCATATCACGATTTGACACTGTATTTTTTTGATACCGTTACTGTCTGTATGAGGAAAGCTTTGGATAAGGAGCTTGTACCTCAGAAAAGAAGGACAAGCAGATCTGAAAAGCTGCTCTGTTGGAAAAAAACCTTATGTACGTGAGCTGTATCTGGTAGATTACGAAAATGAGTATTCGGGGAACTTACACCTTCCATTAGCTCCTGGAATTTGAGGCACTCTCTATTAAGCATTGTGAAAGGATAGAGATTACTTCTGGAACTCGCTGTATTTGCTGTGGAGAGGTACTTGTTAGCCTTGTGGACCTTTGTGATAATTACACTCAACAGCTGCCACTGAGGTCAATCAGAAGACAGAAAAAAAATATCTTGGGAAAAGTCCAGCTTCTTGTGAAAACTGGTTATGAACGGCACACTGCCAGTGGACCACCAGCACTCATAAATAATGATAGTGCCTCTTTCGTTTGGCTTTAGCTCAGAACTTACTTCACAACTTCAGTCAGTTACCAGAGAATGAGAAAGACAGAAGAGGACTGGGACAGCTTTTTTGCTTTGCAAGAAATGCCTTACAACTCTTCCAAGTCTCATTTACACGAAGCTTCATTTTTGCACTCTGATACAGTTGAGAGGTTTATACTGTTTTACCAGGAGAAAGCGGAATCATCCCCAAGCCATTGACCTTGGCAATGTGAAGGCCATGTGGAGCCTCTGTGTGTCTGGGGTTTCATAGCTGCTTTGAGGTCATTTGCTGGACCTGCATATCTTTTCATTCCCCAGTATGCTAGACACTGCAGTTCAGCAGCCTAGAAGAAGAAGGTTGTTTAATCACCGTAATCTCTGTGTGGTGACCTATTAAGTCCAGTCTTGATGTACGGACATTTTGCAGTGCAAAATTGTAAGCTGGAGTTTATCTGCTACATGTTTTCTTTTTAGTGTACTCCATGCGAAAATAGTAACACAGTGCTTTCAGACTAGCAGTCAACCTTGAGTTGTTGCTGCCTATGTAATGCTTTCAGCACAATAGAAGGCAGATTTAATTTTGCAAAATAGAAGCATTTCAAAGTATTTTCAAATATTTTCCAGCAATTGCAAACAATTATTTAAGCAATTCTATTCAGTTGTCGTAACATTGCACATCTAGACAGCCATGTACCCTAAGAAACTAATTTACCATTTATTTAACCCATACCCTTCTCTTTTCCCTTTCCTCTTTCTTATCTTTTCTCAAGCTTTCTCACTCTCTTCCTCATGTTAGTAATATGAAAAGAAAATAACTGAAAAGAAATAGAAGTTATCAAACAGAAATACTTTCCTAAAAGTATCCTCCCTTGATTCAGTCATGCAGAACTGGCATTTTTATGAGAGAAAGGGGTATTGGCAACTGAAGGGTAAAGATCAGTAAGGTAGAATCAAAACTGGAAGATTACTTGACATCTGTGTATTTCTATAAAAAAAGACTGTAAAGTTTATACTATCTCTACTGTTTTCAAATGATAAAAAGACTGTAGGAAGGATGTGGAAGCAGGGAATTAAAGAGAAGTAAAAGCAAGATGACATCATCCTCGCAGTAAGATTAAATTTAACCTTTGTTAAATTACTATCAGGTATCTAATACAGATTGCTGTATATAATGGTATCTAATGTATGCTATATAGTAATATACTGTAATCTAATATTTACTGGAATAGGTTGCTTCCATTATCTCAGTCCTTTGGTCCCTAGTACATCTTCCACATCTGATTCGAACTAGAAATGTTTCAGTTTTCCCCAACAGCCAAGTCTGTTGCAAGGCCAGAGTCTCGGTATCCACAGTAAGTTCTGGCCACCCTTTACCACAGGGAAGAGAGCTCATGCTGGAGGGAATTGAGGCCGTGTGTTTGGTTCAGGATTTGTAGGGATTTTGCTAAGTTACTACTGGGCAAACGCTCTAAGCAAAATTCCTATTGCAAGATGTCCAGTATCTTACTGAGGAAGAGCAAGAACATGAAAAATAGCTGGTTAACAACTAGGAGTATGGGCAGACCAAGAACAATCCATCAGCTAGACTGTTCATCTGTCTCGGCAAAAATATTTAAACAGTAAGATAATATTAAATCCACGGTTTCAGAGCTGCTCAGGGGGCATTGCTTGTAATCAAATAATCCTATCGGTCAGGAAAACAGCGTGAGTTATAATGTGAGAAAGTTTGCTATGGGATGTGAATTCGTTTATGCCTGCTTTACTGAAGAAAAAGCTTGTTCCACATCTCCAGAAATCTGAATTTACAGCAATTCATTTTATTAGTGGATACAAGAAAGTTAAACACAAAATGCCTCATAGTCTGACTCAAAATACATATGAAAGGTGGAGGAGTCCTTAGCTTTATACAGAGCTATTTCTTTGAAGTGCTGAATTTTGGCTAGTGTAGGTTGGGTCACTGCCTGGGCCTGGAACATTGCCCGGTTCCAAGTGTAGCCTCTGTCCTTGCAAGAAAAACAGTAGTTAACATGCTTCTGACATTTTCAGGGAAACAACCTGAGTCACTTTAATTTGGTTATGTTTGTATTTGCTGCACTGGCTGCATTATCTGCCTCCTCATTGCTCCCCAGACCTGAAATGAATCACAGAAATCTTCCAGACGTCTGTCTGTTAGGGAAAGTAAATTGCTGTATAAAACTACTTGTATAGGTCAGGGGAACTTAGGTGATTAATAAGCTGTAATTAACTGTCTTAATACATTGTTAAGGGAACCTAAATTTCAATTTTATTTTTTTTTTCTATTTCCACTGCGCTCCATCTCTGTGCTGATGTGGTCTCAGGATTGACCAAAGCAAGGCTTCAGTTCAGCATCACTTACCATGCCTGTGCAGTAGGATAAACATCGTCACTAAGCACATTATTCAGTTTTCAGAAGTAATTAGTTGGTTTCTGTGAGAGGGGCCTTGTTAAACTAGTGGCTGGTTGATTACTTTAGCTGAATGAAAAGGGCACGCAGTAGTAAATTACTGCGAGCAGGCTGTTGGAGAAAGTGGGGTGAATTCTAACTTCAATCTGCTCATTTGGCACTAACTGCATGCAATCTGTTTCTGTCCATGTGTGAAAGCTACCTGCATGCAGTCTGCTGTTCAGTAGGCCGTCAAGCTGTAAGGAGACCGCGTTTTCAGTCTGCTATGCACCAGAAGGCAAACCTTTAATCAGTATCTTTTGAAAAAAGACCATGATTAATAAAAATCCATGAAATTCACTTCTGTGATTATAGCAGCAAGTGTGCTGCAAATTCATTAGGGTCAATTTTGACCTCATTACAGTTTAGGAAATAAATTACTACATGGCCAGATTTGTAGGTGTTCTAGGAAAACAGATTTGCCTGTCTTACTCCTGTCTGCCAGCTGTGTGTATTAAATGAGTATCTGGGATAGGTAAAATTTAGTGCTGGACATAGGTATTAGACAACAAGGAAAATATTCTAACTCAAGGGTTCTTTTGAATGAAATATGTATTGATTTTCAAAGGCAAATCAGTCATTCATTTCTTCATTCTTTTCATGGTAAGCCGCAGTGTGCTAAAAGGGAAATATAAATGATAACCAGATACTGTCTATAAATACATTCATCTCTTCTGTTTTGATACAGTCTTTATTGTGTGCATTGTTCAAGAAACTTTAATCTCAAATGATGCTGACTGATTTTAAATATTGCATTTTTACTGACGTTTTTAATTGAAGAGGAAGACAGGAGAAAAAACTCCCACCACTTCTTAAATCTTCACATTCTCTCATTCTCTTTTATACATACAGAGTAAAAGTCATAGTCTTCCCTTCTGCACTACTGTAGGCTTATACAGCACCTTCTGAATATAAGTAGCTTCAATTTGAATTATGGATAGTATGGATTGGAGATCTGCCCATGCACTGTCCATCTGTCCTGGACATTTGCACAGAGACTTTCTCTAGTGTCATTTACACATTCTTAGTTTCAGCCCTCACATTTCTTAGTGTATGCAAAAAAAACTCTAAACTTTATATCAGTAATAGATTTTTTCATATTTTTTCATAAAATATTTGGTGCTTACAGTCAGAAAGATTTGTGTAAATGTTCTCTTTCTAAAAATATACCCTGTCAAGATCCTTGAGCCTGTCTCTTGACTTGTTTAAACAAACAGTCTAATGTCTTAATAAGAGAAGACTCTGATATTTGGCCAGAAAAGCCTCAGAGATGGGCCCTTCATCAAAGGCCACTTTAAAAAGAGAGTGAGATACAGAACGGTCAGGCTGCTGCGTGTGGGGCTGCCAGTGGCTATGACCTGCCTCCCACTGAGCTGCTGGGAAAGCAGGAGGTGTTAGGGATCACTCCTGCCCAGAACAGGGGCCTGGCAACCAGCGCACATCTATTTCGCATGCTTCTTATCTCCTTGGCTCTTTTCTACTGAGGAGCAGTAGCTGCTGAGGTGGCTGGTGGTGATGAGGGACATCCCCAGGCTTAGGTCTGGCCCCATGGCACACTGCTGTGTCCCTCTGACCGTCTATATCTGGGTCAGATTTTTCAGTGCAGACTGGATGTTGAGCAGACAAACCGTTTGTACCAGTCCCACAGGAGAGCAAGCATAGGTCCTTTCAGCCGGGGTATTGCTTTTTGAAGAGGAGGATGTTCGACTCTTGGGAGTTGACTTGAATGACTCGGGTGTTCAACACAGCTGCTTTCAGGATCTGGCCTTGGGTGTTCCCTGGGCCACCATTAAAGACAGCCGACATCAAAGCACATGGCTGTGCAAAGCTGGCCACATGCTCGGGCTCTTCAAACACGTGTGTCAGTGCAGAAAGTAAATATGAAAAGGGAAATACCTCCTGTTGTCCACCAGATACAAGCGTGCTTTCCATTAGAGTAAGGCCTCCCCACATATGTAGGCTCTGTCTTTATATGAAAGGCAGGAACTCGATGGGTTTTTTGGCATTGTCTGGGAAAACAGTTTCAGAAGTCTTCCACTTGGTGTTTCTGAGCCTGTATTAGTGTCTTCCTCAATGTTCCCCAGACCATGCATGGCTCTGATGTGTATTCCAAAACCTAGTATGCCACAGAGAACAATTTCTTTATGAAACAATATGTGCACTAATTCCTTAAACAAAAACCATTATCCTTCACCCTGCAGCCAACATAGCATAAATAAAGTAATGAACTGTTCTGGCTTTTTTAATGAATATATTTAGTCCATTTATTTAGTATTTGCTTAGCTTTGTTTTTGTCTACTTTCCCAAGGTAACAAAGCTCTTGAAATCTTGCTGCCAGTCCATCCATGGCTCACTAATACCTTTTCAATCCTTTGGGCGAATTTAAGTTCAATTTAGACTAAGAAAGGAAATCCTGACATTCCAATATTATTTTATTTTAATGAGAAGAAGAAAAAGAAGCAAAATCAGTGCTTTTATTGAATTAGACTTCCAGAACTTAGCTCTTTTGCATCCTGTTTGGCAGTCACCGGCTTGCTCTTCATCATAGCAGTGAACTAGATGATCTTTACAGTCCCTTCCAACCCAAACCATTCTATGATTCTGTGATCATGAATATTTTGCTGAAAAAAAATAAATCAGTATTATGTTCCTTTTCTCATGTTCAAGAGAGTTGGGAAGAGAGAGATTTAAGCATCCTGAGGCCTAGGGAAACACACCATGTCCAAGCAGTGTAACTAGGCTCCTTATGCATTGTGTAGGGAGTGTTAGTGAGGAAAGCTTGCAAAGAAAGGTTTAATACCTTTTTTAGTAGAATATCTGATACAACTGGAGGAAGAAAGCACGTGCAAAAATGTGTCTGGGTACAACTCTTTTTTAAATTTGAAATAGAAGATATCACCTTGTAAAAATAAGATTTTACATAAGCCACCCCAGTGACCAGGGAGTCAGATGTCTTACTCTGCAGAAAATCACATGGAAAGAAATGTATCTTAAGTGTACCTTTCTCTGGGAGTTACACATCTAGTCTTGGGTTACAGGTGAGCCTGTCCTCCACTTTGAATTGCCACGTGCTCTCTCGGGGAATTAAGTACCGGCTTCAATCAGTCCTTTTTCATGTAATAGTTAACAGGGATTCTAATGGTGCTCCCTCCATCCAGTGTCACCCTATGTTCTTTACACATATCTAGCCTGTGGGCAGAGCAGGTTCAAGGCTCTTTACAAGTCAGCATGTAATTGTATGTGCAGAGCAAATGCAAATAGCTTCCTTGGGAGAGACTGAGGCAGAAATGCCCAGAATAGCCCATCAGCCACTGACTGGAGGGAAGACATTAGGAGCTTGAACTGAAATCTCTGCTGCAAATCCGTTAAAAGAGGGACTTTGCTATATCACAGGGAAATGTTCTACCAGGGAAATACCAGTAAATGCTTTGTGCACTGCACACTCCCAGTGGCATGTCCTGAGAACATCTATCAGACCAAGCACTGTTGGCAAAGAGATTTTTGAACTCTGTTAAGGCTAAAGAGCCTGACTAACATAGCTCTGCTGAGCTATGGATAGTTTTGCCTATGCCCACTAGAATAAATTTAGGCACTTAGGAGAATGGTTGCAACTGAGTAAGCGTTTTGAGATGATACATTACAGGTGTGAGTAGTGTTGGATGGAGCTCCAAGTCATCTGCCCAAGCTGATACAGAAAATAAGAGGCAGACTGGTGAATTGGATGCAAACATCCTAAATCTCTCCTTGGAATCTTAAGCTCAGTATGCCCCAAGCCCTAAATAAAGCTAACAAATGTTCTTGCAAGGTCTACAGGATTTTGTGCTAAAAGTGAGAAAGAAGTACTTTTGATATGGTCCACCCTGAAACACTGAGTTCAGATCTGCAAACATTGCATACTGTGAAAAGTATTTAAATACAGCTTTAACAGTAGCTTTAGCAGATGTATAGCGGACTGAACTGAGTCCTTGGCCAACATATGTTTTTCAAAGCATTGCATTCATTGTCAGAGTATTTCAATTTCAGCATTCATCAATGAACAGTAATGTTTTTCAACTTGTTCTTTCTCTCATGCCTTTTCATACTTTCTGAATGTAGTGATAGCTGTTCAGTCTAAGTTCTGCTGTGTTCATCATGGCTGTGATGTAAAGGTCTTAGTCTAAAATCAAAGGGACAAGGCTAGAGCTCAAGTGCCTCTTGTGCATAGGAAGGTGCAGAGTACGGATCTCTCTGCAGTGTGAACTGTGAGTGCCATGTACCCTGAGTATGGGAGGGTAGGAAAAAATGCTCCTTAAAAATAGCCACAAGATTTCCTAGCTAATATAGTACATTTTTGACTTAATTACCAGGGAAAACAGTCAGGGCCACATCAGCACTGTGTTGAGAGAGAAGCATAAAACCCTAATAATTCGTTTGGTTATCGTATAAAATATTTTCTTCTTGCACTGTCAAAGCACATGGTTTTTTCAAGCTAGTCCCCATTTTCAAACAGTGAACTTGGCAAAATTCAGGTCAATTCACATTCAGAGCTTGCACTGGGAAAAGACAGGGGGAAAGAGGAGGACTAAGCGGGAATCCAAAACTGATGAAGCCCTTAAAGTCTCCAGGTCAACATTACCATCTCAATTTTAAACTAAAAAATGCCAGAACTTAGAATAGCAAAACATCTCTATCTGCTATTCCTTGTTCCTATTTTATCTTGATTTGAGGGAGGAAGAAACATCAAATTCTTTCCATTCCTTTTTTTCTTGTTTTCTGTTTGTAGTTTATAAAGGGTATAAGCTGGAAATGGTCACTGTTGTTGCTTGGGAAAAATATAATTAATTGCATTAGAAAAACATGCTTGCTAAGAAAGCAGTTGAAAAATCCATGCAGATATTAGCTTCAAATATTGGGGGGAAAAAAAAGCTGTAATTGTATTTAGGTACGGTTTGAAATATTTTCCAAAGCTTATGTTTACAATATTGTATTCGTAATAGAGTTGGATTTCACATTCAGCTGTCTTACTTCAACTAATTCTACTGCATCTCTGAGCTGTTCAGAATCATAATTCACAAGTTTCTGCTAGATTAAGAGCCATGCTTTTTAGCCCTTGTGAATATTTTTGTTCTGTGGTTTACAAATGTTGGACTGTTGACTATTTGGGAGCAGGAAGGCAGATACAGAATCTGACTGACATAGTGTGCAGTATTAAACATGATGTAAAATAGAATTGAATCAAAACCCTTCATGGATTAAAAGGTTTATTTTATATTCTCCATACATAAAATATATTAAATAGTGCTATGAAACTTGCAATATTTCCCCTTTATAAGCAGTGCTTATTTCTCAAAACAGTTTCTTAGCTTTCTGTGAGGTTAACATTCTCAGATCAGAGGAAGCCACTTTGCATCTGCTGTAGTGTCAAGATGAAATTTATTTATCCATATAATCTGTATATGCTTTGAGGCAGTTGTCTTTGTCAAGAGGCACCTACTGAGTTTTTCAAAAGCTCTTTAGTAGATAGTAAAGATCCTGCGTAGATACAACATTCTTCCGTCACTGGTTAAAGCATGAGACATCATTCTCCAAATAATTGTCTATGCAGAAGTTTGTGAGTGAGAGAGAAAAATCCTGCACTTCATGGCATCCTTGTATTCTTTAGACAAAATAATAAGAATTATAGCAACAACATGAATGTGCTAGTAAGAACTTGAAAGCAATTTAGACTGATGGCTGCACTTTGTCCACATTTCAAACTGTTCTCTGATGTCTCCACCATGCCTTGACAATATGGCCAGTATCTCAGCTTTTCATGTCATTCCCAGTCTCCTACTGATGTCTGTGCACTGCATGTTCCAACCCTGTGAGTGCCCAGACTCCTTTTCTAAAGTGCTTTTATGGCCCCTCCCAGATCCCTATGGAACTGAGCATCTCATAGTCTTTTAACATGTTTTTTGTGACAGTGCCTTTGGAGTCATTGGGGAAATATTACCCCATTTTTGCAGATGGAACACATTAGATTCCATACAAAACACAGTGGTGGCAATTTCTTTCCTTTAAAACATATCTGTAACACACAGACACATTACTCCATCAGTTCAAATCATTAATCCTATATTCTCTGTTTAATAGATTTGCGTGTCTTTCAATGTAGGCAATGTCTTCATCTATGTCTTAAACAGTGCTTAATGAATAACAATAGTCATTGTTCCAGCCAAAAGCAGTACTGAACTGAAATTTCTTGTGAGACTGCCTCTGTCCTTGTGAGAGCTTTCTAGACCTATTTTTTACCCCCAGGAGTTTCAGTTCAATCTAGTTAATTTGGGTGTTGAACGGAACCAGCCTGAACCTCTGAATCTTTGGAGGTTCATCTATCACTGAATAATGCAGCCAGACAGAAGGAGACGGTTGAATAGAAGTCAATATGCCAACTGTTCCTTCATTTATTACTGCCATATTAATAAAGTTGATAGAGTGGAACTAATCCATCTGCTCACAATTTATTCCCTAGCAATAAGATACAATTTCACTATTGCATGAGCTCACTCTTTGACTAATTTTATTAGAATTCCTTCAATAGCATCATTTTAAATCACTTTTCATCCAGTTTCAGTTACGTGTAAAATAGTAGAAAAAGATGGACTAAAGGGACATGAAAGGATTTCATGAGAAACTGGGGTCAGCTTAAATAGAACCAGATGAAATAAAGTTAAGTCAGTGAGCCTATGAAGGCCAACAGAAAAGTGTCCAAAACTACCTCTTTCACAGGAAGCTTTGTTCTGTCATGTCCAGAATGTAAACAGTCAAAAGAAATAAGGCAGCCCCGGCAGCATCATAAGGTGAGGCAGGGCTGTGGTGCCTTAGGGGAGGCGGCGAGGTGACCTGCCAGGCTGGTCAGCAACACTGGCCAAAGGACAGCAGGGTCAGAGCTTAATGGATGGAGAGGTGTCCTCCCTTCTTTGCCAAGAACTAGTTAATGAGGTTTATCTCATCTACTAGTTCCCAGACACTTGGGGGCTCTGGATGTTAAAAGGATGCAAGATTTTTGCTATGTATTGATTGTATGCAATGCTAAAATGAATTCCTGTGAGCTTAGTTATATTTCTCTTTTTGTTTAGTTTAAAATGTTCTGATATGCTGATCTTTT
This sequence comes from Tauraco erythrolophus, assembly GCF_009769465.1. NCBI lineage: Eukaryota > Metazoa > Chordata > Aves > Musophagiformes > Musophagidae > Tauraco > Tauraco erythrolophus. The sequence continues at coordinate 27,383,060 of NC_141468.1, read as the reverse complement.
ATTAGTCTGGTAGGGGCAGTCTTCAGGGATTTGGGCTGGGTGCAATTTCAGACATGAGTACCTAAGCAGAAATCACCTGGTTTTTGAAGTGTTGAGCCCGCCATTCCCATTGATCGATAGGGGTTTTAATACAAATGCAAGAAGGACTTTTACTGAGGAAGCTGAGGGTAAAGCCTAGATACAGACATCCTGGGTGGGAGTTTCCAAAGCATTCCATTCATTAACATAAGCTTATTTCCACTGAAAATGATAGTTTCAGAAACAGCTTTGAATGGACAGAGTTGGGTTATTCCAGAAAAATTCTGAAAATCCTACCTTCCTATTTTAAAATGCCTTTTCGAGCTGACAGGTAGCAGCAGCTGTAGATACGAAAAGTAGCTTTATTTTTGCTATGTGGTGCTCTGTCACTGCTGGAGCACTGACCATTCAAATGAACACAGATGGACGTTTTGTCCCTATTCAATATGACTTTTCCCAGGAAAGTCGTGGGCTTCTTACCTTCTCTCCGTTTAACTGCTTCCAGTTTAGTGGGAGCTTATGGTGTTAATCTGTAGGCAATTACTGCAATTTCAGAGTAATCATTCTTTCATTAGGGTGGAGATGGTAAAAAGATACAACAGCGATTAAAAATCCATTAATAGTCAAATTAGATCTCTTAATCGAAAGCATAACTGCAACTACAACGGTATTATCTATATGACACTCATTCCATAGTATTAGCTGCATGAGTGTGGATCATCTTTATAATGCTGTCTTTATCTCTTTCTCACATACATCTATGTGATTTTAAAGCTAGTATTGTTTTTTTTTAATATTAATGTACACCTGAATGAAACTGTGTATTGAGAGGAAATACGGTGTGGTTATTGAAAGCTGAGCTAAACAAACAAAATTCTTATTAAATAAATGAATATAAATAAATGAATGAAATAATATATGCATTAATAGACCCAGACTATTAATTCAAGAAAATTGTAAAGTAGCAGGCTCAAAAATCTGTGTGATCTCTTAAAGGCTAAAACTTTATGAAGAATCAAGTTCACTGTAGTGTGCTTTGAATAGAAACAATTCTCACTTCACACAGCAGATGGACTCCAGAAGCGTTCACTCTCATAAGTGTCAACTGATGTTGACTGAAAGCTATCTAGATGTACAGAGGAAAGCTTTATTCCTCTTTTATTTGCCAAGGTCCAGAACATCTTCCGTAAAGATAAAAGAAAATTTACTAGTAAAACACCAAACTAGTCTTACAAAGAGTTGATTCTAACTGTGCCCTGAAGTACGTGATGCAGGGGAATTTTTCTTTTGATTCTAGTCCAGACATTTCAAGGGCCTTTTTATGTCTGCCTTCTAAAAATGAAGGTTTTCAGGGAGAATAGACACAGAGCAAGAGCTATCATTTAAGTTTACATGTCTGGCTCTAATCTTTGTCATGAGTGATCTTTTGTAAACATGGTTAAGATTACAAGATGTTTCATCTTTGGGCAAGGCAAGAAGGATGTCATGTTGCTGCAGCACCTGAAGAAAACTTTAAAAAATCTGCAGGCTGTTACAAAAGCCCTTAATGTGCCATACATTTGTGCAGCTGCAGTAGATCTGTGGCTGCCGCAGATTCGTTTTGCACATTATATTAAATATGTCAATGATGATAAAGGATTCATCTCCCACAAAAGTAAAGATGAAAGAAATAAGGCTTGTTCAGTGATTCACAATCTGTCATGATCCTATAGTTTTAGATGTGAATTACGTATTAAACACAAGCAGTGTCCTTTGAAATTCATGGTTTACCCTCTTCGAACACACAACGAAGTCAAAGGGAATCGGTGGCTTAGTTTGACCTGCATATTGATTGCGATTAGTAATAAACCAGCCACATGAAACTGTTGTTAAATATATTGCCCAAGGAATGCAATTAAAATCAATTTTTGTTTGTTTAAACACATACCCTGGGCAGAGGTATGAACAAGAAAATCCCTGTTAGGTTATTTTATAGCACTATGTTGAGAGCAACGGCAGCACATTCAGGAATTTGGGGCTTTCTCGTCAAGTCCTGTGCAAATTGTTTTACTGCAAGGTAGGAGCCTTCTGATGTTAACGTTAGTTGAAGTAACACTGTCAAATAGCTGTACAGTGTGTCCAGACCCAGAGGCTCCAAGACAACATCACAGTTTAACACTAGAAGATCCCATGCCATTCATTTTGCCATAACAGCTTTCCCGAGTTATAGAGCATTAAGCAGAGAACAGGACAACTGTAGGAAAGAATCCACACATATCTATCGTTTCTCTGACTTTTTGTGCACAAAAATGACCTTAACTCTTTGAAGTCAGTGGAAAGATTTTTTAAAAAAAAACTTTTTTCCCCCCCTACCATGGAATTTAATGAGATCAGAATAATTGTGAGACAACTGTTTGACTTTGATTTTTGATTGCATAATCGAGACCCACTAGTATTTACTAAATTCCAGCATGGATTAATAGCTCCATCTATGTCAATGGCACATATCCTATTAACTGTCAAGTTTCACCTTGACGATATTAGGACACAACTGTAGTTTGCTCATTGGTCCAACTTAGGTATAGCATCCTGGATGTAGCATAAGTTCATGGAAACAGTGAATGACATTACACGACAGTTGCCAAATTAATTTTAATATCATTTTAGAAAATAAAAATCGGCATATTTTGGTGAAGAAAAGACCAATTAATTTTTTTTCTTTTTGGAGAATTACATTTTTTTTATTCTTTTTCTTTTCAAGAATACTCCTTGAAATGAACACAACCCAGTAACAGTGTGTTTCCATTTGTGTAGTTTGATTGTAACTATTTGGTAGTACTAAGCATATGCAATTCTTTAAAAAGCCCATTGCATTAGTGGTCTCTAGATCTTTACTACATTCTATTGATTTAACAATCAGTCTATATTTCTGTATCCAGGCATAAACAGATAAAATATTTCTGTGTTAATCATGGGTCTTAGTGAACTCTTCTTTAACTGGAATGTGAAAAAAGATCAGATTCTTTTCTATGAAGAAAATTAATGAAAATGATAATGTTTTTAAACATAAATGTATCCTTTACTTATGTTACCCTTATTGTAGTGTCTGAGGTTTATTATGGATTGCATCTCACACGAAGACCCACAAGATTATATTTATAATTATATTAAATCCTTCAGTAAAAACTAGTAAGTTTGTGTAACCACTTTAGTAGCTCAAACATTTTCCCCTTGAAATTTTTCTTTTTTCTTTCTCTTTTACTTTATGTACCTCTATCTCCTGAAGTTAATTGGGGGCATTTCATCACAAAAATGTTTTCTGTATAAGTGCAGATATGCATACAAAATTGCTAAGGGCAAATAGGTAGAGATCATATGATAAGTACAGATAATATGACATTACATTAATGTTAGATATGTTTTCTTTAGTACATTTTCTAAATCTTTAGCAAATGTAGTATCATACACTTACTATGATTTGGGATAATTTATTACAAAATCATTGTCTGAGTGGGAAAAGGATTCTAAATTTCATATTAAAAATATGTATTGAAGAGCAAAGGATGAATGAGTTGCAGAACCAACCCCAAATGACTTTTTTCGCTTTAAATGTCCTCGAAGAGGATTTCAAAGTCATATGGATGGGTGCAGTGCTGTTGTTTTCACAGATTTCATTTTAATTCAGGACTGTGGTTCTCGAATTCGTCCAGAGGAGTCCTGTGGCTTGCAGCCTCTGTCTCATGAATACCTCTCAGCAATTTCACAGACGGTGTTTAAGACCTGCGAAGCTGGGGACATAAAAGGTTTGTACTTAATCCTCATTCTTCTAAAAATTAACTCATGCACCTCATCATAGTGAAACCAGAAACAATATTTCCTCTTTTCTATGGACATGCACTAACCTACATACAATAAATTTAATTTATCACTTGTAATAGTTACAGAATTTTGAAATCTGATTAGTTTATGTGACAGTTTAGTAAGTTTCTAATCAGTGATCCACCATTGCTTGTCTTATCGTCATGTAGCCTTTAAAATGCATTGAAATATTTCCATCAAAACCATTTAAAATAAAAATGCTTTATTCTAAATGGAAGAGATTATCTACTAAAAAAAAAAAAACCTTCAGAAAAAGAACACAACATTTTGATCCATTTAAATTTTATATTTCCACTCTATATCGGAAACACAAAACGAATTTACAATTTCAAATCATAAAGTATGTGTCTTTATGTATATTGGTGGTACCTTAAAGAACAAGATGGGCAAATCAAACATTATACAATAACCAATACAATCAAGACATCTCTTTGGTTTAGAGGGAACCCAGATTACAACAGATTGTCAGACAGCTATTCATTTTGAGGTCACAGCTGCATGAAGATTTATGCAAGTGTACTTTAAGAAATCTGAGTAATCCACAGGACTACTCAGGTATGCAGTCTTATTCGTAGTTTAAGTTGTTACTGGATTAGACAATAAGTAATTTTATTCAATTCTTTATTAGACAAATGAAAAATAACCCAACAGTCCTGTATGGTCTACTAACACTAAGATATTTTTTATCTTGCCATAGATAGAAGCAGCTTCTCACAACAGTAAGTTTGCACAATCTAATGGAACAATCAATACAAAGTAAAAGGAATGTGGCAACCGCCTGAATGCATCACTTCGTGTGACATGGAGGCATATATTAATTCTGTGTTATACGAGGGGAATGCACAAAGGAGACACTCTTCTACCTAGCAGCATATTTTAATAACACAGCAAGTTGTGAATCATAAAGAAGCACAACCCACCCTATGCTACTATATCAGGACATAAAGTTCCTGACTAGAAAGCGCAAACCAAATCCACAGAAGAATCCTTCTGGGGCAGCCAATCTGTTTCTCCTGATGTATAACATGCTTCTTTTGAATACTGCATCTAGCTAAGTGAAGCTGAATGTAAAATATCTTTTACAGCCTTATTGCCCATAATACACACGATTAAAATGGAAACAAACTTCAGGAGATGTAGTCTCAAAGGACAAGTATATTAAACAGGGAAGAATAATATCTGCTTACAAAGCGAAGATTGCCAAGAGGTGTCTAATGAGTATAAGACGGGGGTTTGCAGTATCTGGCAACAAGTGGCAGTATAGTTTTAATGTTCCAACTGGAACTGGAAAGCATGGCTTTTTGTGGAAAATCATTCCAGATTTGTAACAACCAAATGATATCCAAATCCTGGCAGGGAACACTTTCCTAACGCATAGGGGAGCAATTTCAAATTCCCAGCTAAAGCAGCAACATCTCTTTTACCTAAAAAAGTTAAGTTTTCAGAGAAGCCAAGCAATGTCGTTTCCTCTCAGAAGAAAACTCAAAACTTCTGCAGAAGTAAGGGAGCATCATACGTGGCTCTTACGCCAGGGAACAGCTTAGTTGTATAGGGATACTGAAGTGCTATCGCAGCAAAATGTATCTATGCTGGCAAAAGCTCGTGTTTGTGCAGACATAGGCTGAGGCAGAGCAGCAGAGAGAGAGATGAAACCTTAGTTCTTCCGACATTAATGGTAAAACTTAGAAGTCTGCTTTGCAGTTCAGTACAATCAGGATTTCATGCCTCATTTCTAGCCCTTTGGTGCAGGGCAGAGACAGTAGTTCAGGATCTAACCAAAGGCTGAACTTGCTGCCTCCTGTCCTAGTCACCATGACACTATTCTTTGGAGGAAGCTCAGCATCTTGCCAAATATGCGCTTAATTTACACCATTTCTTTCTCTCTCTCTTTTATTTCTTCTCTTTTTTCTTTTCTTTTTTTTTTTTTTTTTTTAAATTGATAAATACAAATTGGAATATTCAACAGGAGGAGTTTCTCTCTTTCCATCTTGTTTGGATCATGGAATGAAATTATGATTTTATAGCAACAAAAATCCTTTTTTCCTTCTGAAAATCTCCTTTGATTCAATAGGTTTTGAACCAGGTTATCATAGGAAAACTACCTCTCTGCTCAGTATTGCTGTATTATCAATAATAGAGAAGTCAGCAAGCACTAACCATTTGTTTGGCTCCTCAGAGAGAGAATTGAGAGACCATTAGAACCTCAAATTGTGCTAAATTCCTGTGGGTGAATTGAGCTACTGCAGTCTGTGGAAATTTTGTATGCAGACAATTACAAAATCTGGTGGGTAAGAGATCAGAGCTTTGCTTCTAATGTTCTGCCTCGCTGCTGCAACATACGTGTTTTAGTTCTATCCAGCTTTCCATATTTTCTGCAACTGTATCCAGTTTAACACAATTCTGTATGAGCTTTCTCTTTGCATTCACCAGTTATCTGGATTTAGGTCCAGCAGAAACATAAACTGATGTTCAATTAAAAGAGTGTCTGCTTTGAGTACAAAGAGTAAATTTCAGTTTGGACATAAGTTTGTATCCGTAAGGCCATTTATTCTGTAACATCAAAATAGTGTTCTTTTAGTGTTCTTTTAAAAATAATTTAATCTTTGTTATTCATAAATGCAGCTAAAAGTAAAAAAAAAAAAATGTTTCTATACCCTATTCACAAATAAAACATTTTTTTAAAGTCTTAGGTTGCCGAATAGACACCAAATATAAAAGTAAACTAGTCATAAATCAACAAACCATCATTAGCATCAGTTTAAGTTAAATATTTAAATTTGGAGTTGTCGGTTTAGCATTTTTTTTTTTATATAGATAATCATTTGGCATTATAGAAAAACTTTGATTTTGATCTTGAAAGTAAAATATGTGTATTTGTGGCTATGACAATGGGAAAGGTTAAGTAAACGTAAAAGTAAAAGAGGCTGAAAGCCCTGTCCAGAAGAAGTAGAACTATCAAATCAAGAGTACAGCCTTTATTGGTTAAAACTTTATAACTTTAGGCTAATATTTTTTGAATACAAGGTAAACAGTCCTAATGATTTTTTTTTAAAAGTGTATATCTTTTCATATCATTGCAGGAGAGCAGTTTATAGGAGCACCGGCAATGTTTTATCTCATATCTTAAGCAGAAGATTTATGTATGCAACTGATAAACTGCTTTAATGAGCCAAAAATCCAGTTTACTTTCATTCTTCCTGTGGAAACCTCTTACTCACAGACTTTCAAAAAACTTTGTTTTTACCAGTTTTTCATTTGGGGATAAACTTAAACTAACAGCAGCTCTCTGTTTCTTGCTGTCAGTGAATTGTAGGTAAACTTTCACTCACCTGGTAGAGACGATGCTAACTCTTTTAGCTGAAGCACCACAAAATGCAGACTGATAGAAACGGTGCTGAAAGCTACATTGCGTGCTGCTACTTTACACAAATGGGGGGAAAAAAAAGCTTATCATTGCAATAAAAAATAAGCCTAATTTCCAATCTAATATTGATGGTTTGCAATTTTTCATTGTTAATTGTCTTCCTCTTTTATATATGAGTTTCATTTTATCTTTTAACACAATCTTATTTTTGGGGCTTAAGAGTGCATTGACTAACTTTTGTGAAGTTGCAATAGGAAAAGTTAATTGGATTAAAAATGCATAAATGTACACGCATCATTTAAAAAATCTATACAAATATAGAAACTGCAACTATTCTATTAGAATTAAATGTCAGTGCTTCCTATAAACATGAGTTTATCTCCAGATATCCTTGTTCTCTTATTTTTTTACATTTTCCACTAACCTTTAGCATATGCCAAAAATGGATCTATTTTTTTCTTACTATACCTAGAGATTTATTGAATATAAATCAAACACACTATTCAAAAGAAGCTTTTCAAAAGGTACTTATCACTTTCAGTTGCCAAAGTTTAAACTTTTGTTGTTCAATTTGTTGTTTCAAACTCCCTCCATGGCAGGGGGGTTGGAACTAGATGATCTTTGAGGTCCCTTCCAACCCTAACCATTCTATGATTCGAATGTTTCAGCTCCTCAATATTCATTTTATGTGGTTCTATTTTTCTAGTTTATTACCTAAAACCAGATCCGCTCATAAAGGTATGGGATGTTAAGAATAAAATACCATAAAATTAAGGTTCTCAGATGTTGTAGACATTGCCAGAACTTTTACATACTTGGTTTGAAAGAAAAATTGCAATGTCATGAAAAAACTGCCCAGTTTTCATATATTTTTTTAATATAAACCACTGTCCAAAACAAATTTCCGATCATTTATGAAGAGCTCAACAGCTGTGCTAGTGTCTGAATCCAGACCTCAAATCAACCAACCATTCTGTCCCTGCTCTGCTACTCAAAAGGCATGAAGCCATGAAAGGTTTTTGCATGGTACCTGTTGCTGTGTTATCTGAGACCTTGCACTTTTCAGTCTCTTCACAGGACTGCTATGAAGCTGGGAATGACCCTTTAGCCATGGGCTGCAAATGGGGTGTGGAGGAAGTGTTGCAGGAGCCAAGGGCAAGATCCACAAGTGGTGATAGAAACCTTGGAGTGTCAAAGCATAGAATCATAGAATCATAGAATCATAGAATGGTTAGGGTTGGAAGGGACCTTAAAGATCATCTAGTTCCAACCCCCCTGCCATGGGCAGGGAAACCCTCCACTACACCACGTTGCCCAAAGCCTCATCCAATCTGGCCTTGAACACTTCCAGGGATGGGGCATCCACAACTTCTCTGGGCAACCTGTTCCAAAGCATGCCTGGCCCCCGTGGTGGTCAGGAGGCCACAGCCTGGGCGAGGGACCTCAAAGCCAAGGAAGGGCTAGTGTGAGGAAGGGATTCACAATGGTCAGCACTGGAGGCTGCAAGAAAGAGGAACTGTCTAAATTCAGCCTTCGCTTTCCAGCTGAGGGCTGGAAGAGCACTCTCTGCTCCAGAACCTGGTTATACCACTGTATATCTTTAGGTAAAGATTCACTTTAACTTCTAGATAAAAAGTCTACACAGAATCTCACCCAGGGAGCAGAGTTTGGATCTTTTTTCTCCCAAATAAATTACTGGGTTACAATCATGCTATTTTTCCCCGTTAATAGATTTTGAACTTTAAGGCAGTCCTCAGGTGATGAGAAGAGTGAGGAGCGTTGTCCCTGAGGACAAACAGCTGGGTGATCAGGAAAAAGGTGACACAAGCTGGGAACTCCTCTGGGCGAGGAGAGCAGGGCAGCTCCATCTCCTCGCTCGCAGCCCAGCTCCGGGGCCTGAGCACCCCTCTTTCCCCTCCCTACGCTGTTTGCTGGGCTACCATCAGAAACCTGGCTGTGCTGGCAAGGCCAGATGGCATTGACACAGGGACCTGGGAGCCTCCGTGCTTTCCTGTGTGTGATGCCTCTAATCAGAGGCAAAAGCAGGTTTTACTGGCAGAGCTACGGAGACGCTGGGAGAGATGGTCAGGATAGTTCGCTTGTACGGGCGAGAAGAGTATTTCTTGTGTTGATCTGAATATAGAGGCAACTTAAAAGTTTTCTTTCTTCCTTCAGAAGCTAAATACCTCTGACTTCCAGGAGGACTTTGAAAAACAATAGCTTTAGAGAACCAAAATACAAAACCATTCGATCTGAGGTAGAAGATGCCTAAAACCCATGGAATTCTTGTAAACCCACTTTATGCTCCTTATCTGTAAAATCATTTTTGAAAATAGGGATTTCCTATTCTCTCACTCATCCCACTGCGGGGGAGTGAGCAAGTGCCTGTGTGGGGCTTAGGTGTCAGCTGGGGTTAAACCATGACAGGCTCTAATAAATCACATAGGTTATTCATCTCACCTTCTGAAATGTATATTTGTAGTCTGGGATGGGTCTCTGAACTCTCACAAATTAAAGAAATTAGTATTTCTGAGGGAAAGTCATCCTTTCTCATTATCTGTACATTATCTGTATAATCTTAGATTCTTTTTTCTATCGAGGGGCTCTCAAAATCCATCTTTGATCAACCACCCAACATTTAGATGTTTAGTGGTAGATGAATGAATCTTGTCTTTAGGCACTTCTGAATGTGAATATTTTCTCTTCCCATTCAACCTCCTCACCTCCTTTCCCTTTCTTGTACATCTTCTGTGGAGAAGGGACAAGCTGCTAACAAGAAAGGCGACATGAACTGAGAAATGAACCTACACGTGACTGTCCAATTTGGGCATTTGCAGCTCTTTCATGGAAAGAAAAAACTCCCATCTTTGATAAATGAAAAGGGCATAACACAGAGGAAGGAAATGGTGTCTTCGAAGGGTTGGAGGGCATTTAATTTAGGGAAAACTCCCATGACAAAATACTCAAAAATATCTCACTTGCTGTATGATAAGGCTACTCACAAAAACACAGATGAGATGCTGACATCCTGTTGGTGTTTTCCAGGGCAGTGGATCGTCCCTTGCCTCAGCTGCTCTGACAACAGGACCTGCGACTGGAGAGAAATAACGTGGCAGCCCCATGGCTGCCGATACTCTGTGCTACCCAAGCCTGAGCTCCAGCGCTGCGTGGAAGGCAGGAAGGTGTGCAACAAATTTTGCATTTTAATTCAGTTTTATTTACCTGGATATATAGTGTCCTGAAGCTTTAAAAACAATTTTATGATTGGTGTGTAAGAAAAATCCCTTTTTATTATAATTGGAAAAAGATTCAGATGGAAAATCCACAGGGATGAAAACCAACCATTATCCACATTTTAGCCTCGAATGCAGACACAGTTGTCTGCTACCATTTTTCATAGAGCTTAGGTCACACCAGTGGAGTTTCAAGACCTATGGGGTATGTGGTTACCAGTTAGAAGTGCAGTGAGTATATAAGGACTGTAAATGGAGGATGGATTTGCACTGTTCTCACAGTTTGTCTCACTTGACATACAAGTTGGATTTCTTCTGCTGCGTACCTAATGCATGGCATTGCTTGTGCACACTAATCTTACCAAGTCTTCTTGCACATTCTTTTCTTGTAGTGAAGCTTCTAAGGTGATTGCTTGGAAATACAAGGTCTCCTTAATAAGCATGCTATGACAATAAAACTATTGAGAGAGCTCTGATCTGAGGCTCAGGTACCTTACTGAGGATACAAGTATCCAGAAAGTAAGTAATGAATTGTTATAAAGATTTTTGTAGTGTATTGTCTAGGTAAGAAAATAGTAACTAAAAGTGGGATTTTGATAAAATCCAAGAACATTTCTATATGAACAGATACAAAAATAATAGTCTTTCAATTAACATTTCCTCCTTCTTTTCTAGTCATTTCTTGTCCTGCACGAAGTCCTTAATTGCCATTTGGCTTTATTTCTGCCTGTGGTTTTCTCCGTTAATATAGAGCTGTGGGTAACTCCTAACATATTTTTCTAACAAAACAGAGGTTTATATGACAGAGGAGAAGCTCGATTTGCTCCTCATGTACAAAACAAGCACTTCTGAATTGACCACAGCAAAAAATATAGAAAAATTTGATAGCTATGCTTTGGTCTTTAGTTTCCATAGACATTGGGCTGCTTCAATAAGCAAACACTCTTTGGTCAGATGATTGAAGGATAGCAGAGGAACAATATGCCACTATGGAAGTGGATTGCCAGGGTATTGCTGGGAGGATTATGCTGACATTCCCATCTCCTGAATCTGACCACTTGTGTTCACCGGTGTCAAAACCAGGACATTTGTTAAGGGTCCATTAAAACCAAGTATATGAAATGAATGTTTGTGAGCTTGATTTCTTAATTCAAATTCCACTATGTTCTGACTCTCTGAGGTCACTGATCTATTCTAGTGTCAGATGAGAGCCAGATCCTATGTGACCTACATTAACACTACGTGAGAAAAATCTCTGTAAAACTAATTGCACTTGTTTCCCGTTCAGCATCTTTTGCAAAAGTCTCTCATCATTGTCTGATAACCTTCACTGCTCTGTAGAAATCTACTGGATCATTCCTGTTGCCTTTGCATAGATGTCCATTTAACTGGTTTATTCTTTTAAAGTCGTCACTACTGCATGTTCCCCTTTTGGTATGCTTCTCCTGTATCTTTCGCTCTGATGGGTTTTTTTTGTCATCACTTTGAAGTGGTTTTAACTTCATGTGGCATTTTGCAATAGCCTTTTTACTTCTGTAGAGCCTGGACGAACTCCTTTGTGTCAGTAGAACTTAAGAACTAAGATAGTCTTTCTTTATACCTAAGTTAGATGAGTAAAAATGGTCCTCAGCTTGAGTGGTAAGGTCCTGATTCTGTCTGTGATTAAGACAAACTTTAGAATTACTTTACACGGTCTAAGCAATTTAATAAAAGTAGTATTTTTTTGGACTGTCACTGAAAGAGACTTTTGCCTGTTAGTTGTATTATATGCTATTATATATGTCTAAGCAATCTGGATCTTTTATAAGGGAGCTGTTGAATAGATAGTAAGATATATTTTTTGTGAACAAACACATTTTTATTATACAAGAGATTTTGCTAACAATCTAAAATGTGGGGTTTTTTATTTTTATTATTTGTTTAAAACCATTATATTCTTGGTCTTTAGGCACTGACTTCTACCCAAAATAACAACATCGTAGTTTCTGTAGTAAAATAAGCAGAAAATTTCAAGACTGGAAATGTAAACAAATTGCAAAAAAAATGTAAGTGCAAACTATAAGGGCAAAAATCATCAACCCGAGTGAGGACTCTGAGATGACCTAGAATGCTGTTTGATTTATATTGTCACTTGCTGAAGTTCAATAAGAACAACAACTCACACATGTTCCACTTCTCAAAATCCACTCAACTAACCTGTGTGCCCCTGCATTCTGAGGTTTTGTAGTATGTTGCCACACTTAGCATATTCAGCTTGTGTAACTTTGGTCTCTGGAGTCCAAATCCTTTAGAAAGGAGTCATGTATCATAATCTACATTTTGCAGCATCAGAGGCAAAGTCCTTCCATCAGAACTGGAAGTAACCATGAGCTCTCTCAACCCAATTCCATTTTCTTACTTGCAGATCACACAGCATCTAAATTCTTGCTCGAAGTTTATTCTGAAATAAGGCAATAAAACTCCATGCACCCCACATAATTACCAATCCTTCCTCAGGAAAGCAGATATAGATGTTTATAGCATCATTGGATCAAATGACGTCACACCTTCCATTAAAAAACTTAACAGCCCTTTATGACTGAATTTCTTTTCTGAATATGCTTCATAAAAAGTTCAGAGTCATGCAAGATTTGACCAGGAATCAAAGGTAAAGCAAGTATTGGCATTTGTAATTCACTAGACATAAGTCTCTGATTTTCGTCCTGAAAAAACGAAAAAAGCAATTTGGATTCAGAATCCTGACCTGCTGGCTTTACTTCTTATGGTTAAAACATCATGATAAAACATTATAAACAATGTAAGTGTCTGTGATTATGTCTTTTCTTTTAAATAGGTGTTAATCACTATGTGGCTGCCAAATTCCAACTATGATATCTGTAGGCTGTCTTCTTAAACTCCGCTATTAGTTTTATATGCAAAAGAAAGAAAAAAAAATGCTTACTTGACTTTCTACTTCTAATAAATGTGAAGGGAAGTGTGTGATGAGTTAACCACTGATGTGCTGTGTCTCTGGTCTAGGTGCACTACAGCAACTGATGAAATAAGATGTACAGTGAATACTCTTTTTGGCTGAAATGCAGCACATGTAAAATCAGCAATATGTTTGAGTGCAACCATTCAGGTTTTCCCATGTTTCATAGGACAACAGTAAAATGCAGCATTCAGCTACTTCTCTTGCTCATTAATCTCTTTTATGCATTTGTCAATGTTTCTGAAATATGCTTATGGTCACCCAAACAGAGCATTTCTTTCCTATCTGCATCATAAATAAGCATTCAAAAGTGCTTTTTAATTTGTTTTATAACTCCAGGCTGCTTTCATGTCTTACATTAAAATTTAATTGTTTTTCAAAGCTCATCTCTAAAATTGTCATCTCCTTTCTCTATAACAGAAATTAATTTTCCCTGGCTATAATTTCCAATTGATTTCACATCATCATTAGCTGCTATTTTAATTTGTGTGCAAATAAAACAGTATTTGAGCTAAATTGTTTCTGTTTCATAAAAACTTAAGGCCACCTGTAGTGAAACAATAACACTCAGATTGGTGGAGACATAAGAAAGGATATATATCCACAAAAACAGTTTATGAGGCCTTATTTTGCTTTATGATGTGTTAGCAAGACTAGCCAGTCATATGTTTGTATTTCAGACACAGTAAACACGAAAATTTTGAAGTGTTGAGGCTAAGGTGGTTCTGGCTGAGTAGATTTTCATTCAGTCCACTTTTAATATCTGCAGTCCTTTTTCTCCTCCGTTTTAAACTCTAGCTAAAAGTAACAAGATGTAGGCTGTGTTGCTCTTATGGAATTCCACATATGTGCCCTAAGTGAATCAAAGAAAAAAGCAATCATAATAAAAATATTATATCCGTATTATATTGGCTCAACAAAATCCTCTGTAGCTGTGGTTAATGAGTTTTTGCTGTAAGATTTATAAAATTCTATTAAGACATAATGCTTTGGTTTTTGTACAAGAACTTTAAAAAATGGGTGAAGGAAAAGGAGTTCTAACAGGTAATTATTTATCCAGTTAACAGCATAGAGAAAGCTGGCCTCAATAGCAGAGGGGATATGTATTTCATTTATCATTGAGAAACACTACTCAGAGTTTATTCCTATAATAAAGTACCATTGAGTCATGTGTAATTAAGAACAGGAAATATGAAAAGGCAATATTTGCTGAAGTACTTAAAATTCAGCTGTTAAAACAGGAATTTTGACTTATAATTTCTTAATAATATTTTAGAGTTAAGTAGTGTTTTGGACTTACAGGTGTTTAAATTTCCTAAGTGTGGTTAATTTATAATGATAGGTCTGGTTAAGAAGTGAATTCCACTATGCTTACACAATCTTTTAGCCTGTAAGCTATAATGGATTTTTTCACACAAAATGGTTGCAACAGAAGACACTGAAAACATCTGTCTGTGTGAGTGTTGTTCTTTGTCTGGTAAAATTATAGCCTTATATATGTCTGATCCTTTAGTCATCCTGCAGACAAATCGCCCATTGACCTGAACAGTACATGACTAAGCCTTGTGCCAGACTGTAAAGAAAACAAGATACGGCATATTTTACACACCTGAGACATCATTTTGTTCATTATTGTCATAGAACTAAATACAGAAACATCCCCAGAGCCCCTGGTTCCAATTCCAGTCATAATTAATACTACATGTCATGCACAACTATAGTAAGTCCATGCAACTGTATAGAAAGAAATGTGGCCACAGCTACCACACATTCAATTACATTGACTAATTATTCTAATTCATTTAAGCTCTTGGCTTAGTTGAAGGACATAAATTTTCTTCCTGGGGCTATACACCTCTTACTTCAGCCTTTGGGTCTTCTAAGCATTTTCTGTAAGTGAAGCTGACTTGCAAAATGTGGATGCTTTGAAAGATGCTTTCTGATGATCTCCATACCACAACAAAATGTGCTTAACCAGCTCTGCACAAGGGCAGTTTGAAAGCTACTTTACAGGTAGGATTCCCTACAAATGTCCTCTTCTTCCATCTGGATTTTTTTTTAGGGAGAAAAAAAAAAAGAATTTGTCTATTTTTCCAGGATTTACACATCTCACAGCATGGTTGGACCAACAGAAGCAGATTGATGGATGCAGACAGGTCTTAATGAACGGATGCTCTGTGTGTGCAGATTTTCTGGAGATGTGCTATGCATCCACCCTCCTGGGAATGCATTGGATTACAAGGAATGCACACCCATCTTTCTATTTGAGATCTTCTCTGGGCTTACGGGAGAGCATGCCCTTTAAAATACCAGCACATGCAGTCTCCTGAGTGTGACTGCTGATGCCTTCCTGTGATGACTGCAAACAGACTTCAGCGCTCTCCATCAGGGCTGGAGGGCAGGGACCATAGGTTTCACATACCGCAGTCCTAGTGTCAATGACATATCTTTCAACAATGCTGTGATTTCACTGTGAAAGAAATAGCTAGAGTTAAAACAGACTTGCATTATTCCAGTGATACAGTCCTAGTATGGCTCATACCTACTTGAACAGTCAAAGACTTCTTGACTGAAAACTAATATGGTCGCTATAATTGACTGCCATCTTCGAGGATAACCTACACTTTTGATCTGGCTTTCTGTACAATCACAAGTCCACTTTGGCTCATTTCTCTTTTCCCCACTTACATCAAGTCTTAACTACTATAGAATCATAGAATGGTTAGGGTTGCCCAAAGGCTCATCCAGGGCACTAAACACTTCCAGGGATGGGGCATCTACAACTCTTCTGGGCAACCTGCTCCAGTGCCTCACTACTCTCAGAGTGAAAAATTTCTTCCTTATATCCAATCTGCCTTCTTTCAGTTTAAATCCATTGCCCCTTGTCCTATCACTACACGCCCTTGTAAAAGGTCCCCCTCCAGCTTTCCCGTAGGCCCCCTTTAAGTACTGGAAGGCTGCAATAAGATAACCCTGGAGCCTTCTATTCTCTTAGCAGACTTGTTTCTGAGGATTCAGGTTAATTTCCCTAGTGAAACAACCTGTATTCCTCACCAGTGTGATGTTGCTGTCTGTCGCAGTCCTGACTCATCCTGCTCAAACACATCATCTCCTAGGAACACATATGCATTCACAGATGGACACCCAGACACTCCGTGGTATTAGCTGTCTGATCTACCTCCTGGCCTCCTGGTTTACCTCTTCACAAGCTTACTTAGGAGTGAAAATGGAGATGATCTGAGACTTAGAAGGTACTCCTTCAGAGATGGGCTGTGTGCAGTCTTATCAGTCTTGTGATAAAATTTAAAGAAGTATGTCTGGGCCCTAACAGTTATGTTTTGTCCAGTTGTACTGACTGCTCTAAAGGAATATACTCTGACTTCTGTCAGCCTCTTCGTGTTCTCAGAACATCAGGACAACAATAGTACTATTTTAAGGCCACCTGATATTTTTGTATGATGCCCAGCATCATGGCATTTAAGGTCTAGAACTGCCACTTTAAGATGTGATCATACCTAACTCGTCTCTCCTGGTACTGTTTTTTTCACCACTGCACATTGTCCTCCCATCTGCAGACCTGGCCAGATAGGTACCCCAGGGCAGACTTGAAAATTCACTCATGGATCCACTGCTTATGTGTGTGTGTATGTGCAGGTGTAGAAATGTTGAAGCCCTACAATGCTAAAGTATTTAATAGCGTAAAAAAGGAGGCAGGGAGAGGGAGCTGCTCTAATTTTGGCATAACAAAAAAATGGGAAAGAGGCTGATGAGTCAATCTATCTTTGATGCTTTGCAATGTTTGAGACTGGAAATATTTACACTTCACATGTAAATTGCTAAAGAATACACAGTGTTGGTAAAACACGACAATGAACACACCATGTTCATTGGTCTTGGACGTGGTTCTTCTCTCCTTTTTTTCCATGAAGGGTGTTGCTCTGCTCTTTGAATTCACCGGCAGATCAGATTAGACCAAATACAGTTAGAAGGAGAAAATACCTATCAGAATCTTAGTCACAGTAGAATGAAGAGTGAGATAAAAATGCCACATCTACCATATCAGTGTTATAGCTGAATACGCCCCTTTGCAATTAGAAATCCCCATGGGCAGTGATAACAAAATGGTATCATATGTTATTAGAAGCAGAGGGAAAACAATCTAACATGTTCTACCAACTGCTCTATATGCTTAACCTGGTAGAGCTTGTTTTTTGTTCTCCTAGTGCTGTTCTTTGTTTTTATAGACATGTTCTCACCCACATTGCAAGTTAATGATATCCTTGCCTGCTAATATCTGAGAACAGCTTTTTAAATAGATATACATCTAGATACCACAGTGATGGATTTATGAAATGAAGATTAAAGAGACGTTGATATAGATAAACTGGAGAGATTAAGAGATTTTGCAAGTTAAAAGAATTGTTTAAAACCTCGAGTTAACCTACTTTAGAATTAGGACATATAGTAAGCATGGACTGTCTCTCTAATTGCAAATAATTGTGTGCATGTTTGTGTCTGTCAGGGAGGGGAAGAGAGAATATCCAACCAGTCCTTCCAAGGATCTGAGGATCCTTGTCTTCTGTGAGTCATGTCAAGCTTGGTTTAATGGATTTCTTCTGACACAATGTGAAAAGAGTTGGAAAATCCCGTGCATGTGAGAGAAGTGCTTGTGCAGGCCAAGCATGAACAGCAGCTGTTTAAGAATTTACTCTATGAAGCAGCTTTGAGAGATCCAGGACAGGAGGTAAAAGAGCCTCTATATGCTCAGTGATGGCTTTAATTTGTTTGCTACCATATATAATCTATTAAGGGCTTCTCTGCAGCCCACAATGACAAGACATAGGAAGCTCAAGTTCTTGTCACACCTATTCTTGGCCCTTGCACTAGAGCAGGGAATGTTCATACAAAACTATTTCTGTTCTCTGGGAATCATCATTGATACACTGTTGTGGCTTATTTTTATTCACAATAGGTTCATAGTGGGAAGTGGAATTAGTTCCTAAAACTGTGACATTCCTGAAAGGAATAGACAAATGGAGATTCATTAGATAAGACAAGTCCAAGATGCTTTCACCACATAAAATCTCTTTGGAAAAATATTCTTAAACATGTAATCTTGTGCAGTCTGAATTTTATTTGCATAACCAAATATTCAAGGTGGAAGTGGTAAAGCATCAAGCCTCAAATCAAATTTAAAAACCAAACAATAAACCCCCAACTTACAGGGTGCCAACTACCCTGAGTGCTAAAGGAGGTAGGAGAGGTTGCATACTGCTGTGCAGAGAACAGGGTCATTACTGTGTTATGGCTCTATGAGGTTTCTGACTCCCAGTTTTGCATTTATGCTCCTCTATGTGGATTTCTGGCTGAGGTGACTGTACTAATAACTGATTGCACACACAGTTTTATTGGCACACCACAGTGAACCTGGGTTCCCTTCTCCTTTGGTCTCTTGTCATTGCTCATATTCCCTTCAGTAGGAGGAAATGCTAGTCCTATCCACTAAAAATATAGAAATTGCATTTAAAAAAACCCCACACGTTAAGTTCTGTGGTCTCCACATACAGAGATATTTGATTTGTCAGGAGAGTCTGCAGAATGAGTAGGAGGAAGCCCAAATTTGACTTTGTCATTCATTTGCAAGTTCAGAGTAGCCCAGCAAAGACTGCTGATACTTGAAGTACTTCTGTCATCGTGGTGACACTTCTAACTCCCTGCAGGCCACAATGCTTCCTGGTGGTCGCATCACGCATGCTAGGACTGTCTTTAAATTCTCTACCACCAAAATACTCTCCTTTTTTTACCCCTCTGAAGAAGGGGTAAAAGAAGAAAGACCATCTCTCTACAAATAAGGCAGCAGCTGCATTCATTGATGTGCGTGTTACTTTGGTGTAAATTCTCGTGAATACTGAAGACAGACGTTAACCAAAACGTGCTGTGTAGGAACGAACCACATTAAAAACTGGAGGAAGGAAAGCAGAAAGCTGCAAACAATCATGAGAGGCTCTGTACTAACAACTGGAAGTAAATATAAACTCAAGCAAAAGAAATTAGCAAGGATGAAAAATAGAGGACTAACTGTGTAGCTATAGCCATCTCTAACCTGTACTTTTTGTCTTTGAAACATATAGTATCGCTTTTTGTTAATCAGATCACAGAGATTTTGCTAAAGAATTTTAGTATTACAATATCAGATCTGGAGAACTGGCAGCTCACACAGAGATTTCTTGAACATAATGAAAAGAGTTTAAAAACCTCCAAACTAGCTGTATTCTTTCCTTAGCTTCTGGGTTTTGGGGTGTATAACTTCTAAGTAAGTCATATCTTTTTTTTCCATTCAAAGATTCTTTTTATAGGTGACTCGACTAACAGAGGGATGATGTACTATCTAATAGAAAGAGTGAATACGACTCTTCAGGAATGGCAAAAGACTCATGATGTTAAATGTTATCATAATATCAACGAGGGGAAAACATTTATCAGTTACTCCTACTACCCCCAGTTTTGGATGAACACAAACCAGAGACCAACTTTTGAGAAAGCACTAGAACAACTGCTGCAGAGGTACCGTACAAAACCTATTGCTGCCTTGTTTGTATTCTCATTCTATTCACAAACGTGTTTAACACATTTTACAATTAAAGTCAGTAAACAATTAAACATAACGTGTGCAGACCATATTGTGTGGTTGAAAAATAGCAGAAAATTGCATCAGGCCTCTGATCAGGATGCCAGATACAGTTCACTGAAATGCAGTGCAATGCAGTTAAAATGTTTGCCATCTGTTTTCAGGCAACATGTGTTGTTTTTCCTTTCTGGGTTTCAGATCACGTCCCCTGGAGAACACAGACCAGACCGTATTAATTGTAGGTGGTGTTCAGTGGCTTAATTCCAATCACCTGCAAATTATCCAAAAGGTGTTGAACAGGTAATGTTACGTACGTGGTGTTATTCCAAGTCTGGATATGATGAATTATGAGAAACAATAAAAAAATTTAAATACAAACATTTTATTTGTTTTTTCATGGGTGTGCACTTAAGTAACTTTAAAAAAATTAAAATGCAGTGTCTTTTGATGTGTCTGTTAAGTAAAATGTTTGTCCTTTTTTTATTTTATTTGCCCAACAGGGAAAATCTATCAAATATCCTGGTAATTATCAAATCCATAGGGATGGGCTTTCACCTCCCAGTGGATGGAATACATTCTCTATCACAGGTAAGCTACAGTATGTTTAGAGTGCATTTTCATGGAAGACTTGTCATTTCAGCAATAATTTTGCTGTCTGGTCAAAATATGTTACAACTTCTGCTGAGTAAGTTTTAAGTGGATCAAAGATTAACGTTTGTGTTTGCTCATACGGCTTGTTAAGACGGATTCAAACCAATTTACCTTATTTGGTGGATTCTGCTGCAATCAGTGTGCCATTCAAGATGCCATGCTCAGTCAGCCATCCCAGGAACTAGAGGCAGACCTGGTATTAAGCCTGCTGCCAAAGTTGAGAAATCCATCTGGAGATTGGCAGATTGCTTCTCATATCACATCAAGCACAGGCTCTTCTCAGGCTTCCTCTATGGTTACTGCTGGATCAGATCCCCTGGTCTGGCTGCATTGCATGGCTCACCATAAATCTGTCTTAACCAACCGATGAAGCCAGAACATTACAGAGCAGCTGAAACACACCGGTGAATCTAGCCTGTTATTTGTATATTAATCAGATGTTACAGTCAGTTTAAATCATATCCAAGACTGTCAGAGTAACAGATGGGCTCGTTTCAAAGTGCTGTGTAACTCACTCGATTCCATATTTTTATTTAAAATTTGGATGGTGATTCTCTATTGAACACATACAAAATGTGTGGATGCAACAGGGCTGGGAAGCACCGGAGGGCAGAACGGAGTAAATGATGCCTACCAGCACTGTGTGTAGCACTCCAGCTGTTCACAGGTGTTGAAAAGAGAAAATTATTAGTTTTCATAGTTTACATACAGCACTCCTATCGCACTGGGGCTGACGCCCATGGCTTTTTCCAGCCATAACACACTGCTGTATTCAGTGCGTGATGTGCTGTTACTCTCACCATTGGTTTTGCTGTGGAGACTGCCCTGTCAGATGGTGCCCATTCTGCCCTGTCAGATGGTGCCCATTCTTTCTGTCTAATTTAGTGTTATCTAACTTGTCTGTACTGAATGGCGTCTGATTGATTTCAACCACTTCCTTAATTTATCCGGATGACCAAATTAGTATACAGTAGGGAAACTGTTGGTATCAACATGAAGAAATGTTGTCATATCTCCTGCCATAGCCTTCAACAGAGTTCAATCGTAGGAGAAGGAAGCAGAACTTTGATCAAAGGCAGGTGAGGCAAGGATAGAAAGAGTATTAAAGGCTTCTGAGGACTTCCTTTCTCTGCTCTTCATCCAGTAAATTTATAAAACTCCAGAAATCAACTACAGTGCATAACCAGCATTATTTTCCCTTTCAATATTGGATCATATGCCAAATTACCCATGTGGTTTGGGTGCTCTGGATTCCTGGATTACGCCAACTACTCTCAAAGCCCTTCTGTCTTCAGTGTCAAATCCACTGCCTTGTCAAATTTATGGCTAACCTTTTTTCTATTCCTAGCCTTCTTCCAGTAGCTTGAGAAATAATAATCTGCTCTTCAGTACAATCATTTCTAAGATACCCATGGCCCTATACTCCTCTTTAAGCAACAGTCTCAATGATTTTGTTTTGAAGCTAAATATTTCTTTACAGGAGCAATTTCACAATTTGTTATAGACAACATTTAATGGGACTTTTTTTCTGCGTTACACCTCATACTAGCTTACTACATATTAAAAACTGTTACTAATTAATTGTATTTTAAACATTTAAATCTTCCTATGAAGGAAACTGCACAACTACTGAAAAGTAATTACACTTCCTGCAAAAACCTGCAACAGTCTTGGAGTAAAACTTGTTTTCAAGAATGAATTTATAGTAATTCATGTCTGGAATATAACTTAATTGCTTTATTCAAAATGCAGTTTTACTATTAATTTCCATGTCAGAATACAACAAACTTTAAACAGTCCTTCTGACAAGATATTGCAATACCTTATCTGGAATGCAGGCAGAAGTACAAAACTTGTGGAATGAAAACTTGGTTATTCTGGATACAGCAAAAAATTTTGGCTATGAAGTTGTTGACACATTTGTCATCACCATGGGACGTTACAAAGAATTCCTGCAAGGGAAGTGCGGCTGCCATTTCCATGAGGTAATATTTTATGCTTATATCATTCCCACGTATTTAAGAGAGATTTTAACTGTCAGGTGCTTAGAAACAAAAAGGTATGCAATGAGGTCCGCATCCATGACTCCGAGTTAGGCCTGAATAAAAACCGTGGAGATAGCAGTTTGTATGGCTGCACTTGTCCCTCGCCACTCAGAGTGCAACGCTGGCTGAGGGCGGGCTGAACTGCTGTAGTGGTGATACCTTGAAATAAAAACAGGCACGCTCCTCTGCAGAGGCAACCTGTGTAAGAGGATGTTGTGTGATTTCCAGGTTCTTATACTATTTGCTATGCATTTTGTATCCCTCCTGCTTCTGCATGGACTCAGTTTATTTTTTGCCATACCTCAGTCTCACAGGTTTTTGCCTGAAGCCTTCCTAACTGAGCGGGTTAGCAGACTCCCAGCAAACCCGATGTACATTTAAAATGGAGCTTAAAATGGAAAGACCAATCTTACGACTATGTATCTGTTTTTATATGTCTGAGAAAGAGTTATCTGGGATGGTTATAATGACTGACTATACAAACAGAAGTCTAAGTTGCTTGTTTTCACTTATGCCTGTAGTTCTGTTTTCTTTTTTGTCTGAAATCTGTAGAAATTGTGTCTTCTGTTTTATAATTACTGGACTGGTGAAATAGGGACATGGTAAAATACAGGAGCAGGGCAATTGGGAACATAGTCTTCTTTCCATTCGAAGTTCTGGCAAGGAATCTTCATAGCATATTACAAATTACAGGAGTCCATGGATTAAATAAAAAATTAATAAGAAAACACATTATTATATCTAGGCACAAAATCAGACCAGAGGCTGCCAAACCAGTGAAAGTAAAGAGTTTGAAAAACAAGATATTTAAAGTTTTTCTGGTTTCCTTTAAGATGTGTTTTGAGTATGTGGTATGTCTTTTTAAAGTGAGTGCTCTTCCCTGTCAGCAAAGGAGGGATCTCGTTTAGTTTTGTATTTCTTGTACCTTACATATAGCAAATAAAGAAGTGCACCTCTGGTTTGGTGCAAGCGACTCTGAATGAAAACAGAAAGTATGATTTTTGAGTAGTCAAGTAAGCAGGCACTTTCTGCCATAAGACTGATGTCAGTAATTTTGCGTATGATAGTTAAAGAGGTGCCACCAAGCCAACTGGACTACTTCTGTAGCTTCCAACAAAGTCCTTCCTCACACCAGTGACACCAACTTGTTGGTATAAATGGCTGGTTCCCAGGTTTCTGTAACGAGTGGTCCGTTTGCTGAGAATCCAAACACGTCATTCATTGCCCTAAGGAAGATCCATGAATAGTACATTACTCCCTTTGGAAACCAGAAAGAGCTTTGAGGAATAAAGGAGGCTGATATCTTTCCAAGCGTTCATCTCTTCATCCTCAGTAAATAGTATTTCTTCAGCAAAACCTTTGGTCATGCACTCAGACATTATCAGTAACCCCATGCTTCAATTCGTTGCTGGCTATAAGGACAGAGAAGTCTTCTGGTACCTCTATAGATAAAGTCATGTTTAGCACAGTAAGAAATTGTCTGTGATGATACAAGGATCTTCATTCTTATGAACTGAATCTGGGTTGTCTGTTTAACAAAAGACTAGGAAACTACCACAAATCATTCCATTAAAATCTGTTTAGGACCATAAAACTTGAACTGTCATATCTTTCAGAGGACTGGATTTCCTCTGCATGATCAAAAAAGAGATGATAGGTGCAAGTTCTTTCATAGAATGAAATATAGAATGAGAAGACATTGTTACCCAAAAGTTAAAATGGGAGGGAAAAAAGGATGCAACGAAAGACGTCTCTTTGAAACCAAGAGTTAGTGAATTTATGGTGTTTCACAGTCAGCTGAGAGCTTTCAGTCACTAAGAAGCTACTAGTTGGATGAAATCTCAAGAGTTTGATTACTGACTAGAATAATGACACAAGCAATTTGATGTATCGTTTAGAAGACAGAACTCCACAAGTTAATTTTTATGGAGAAAATCCTAGAACTTTTTATATTAGAGTTATCAGAAAGTGTATAAATATTAAAAAAGACTATCACTCACACAAGTGAAATGCTAGCATTTTTCCAGCATGAATCTAGGAACTTGTTTTCTGTCAAAAGAAATTACTTCAAATAAGAGAGATCACCAAATGTTTTCCAAATCTCTCAGGAGAAGGATAAAACCCCTTTGCTTATTTGCCAAGTCATGCCTATTTTTCTGTAAGCCTCACTCATGGCCAAGCCTGTTCACAGGACCTTGACATGTACAGCATTAGCACAGAAGCTCTGTAGCTTCACAGGTAGAAGATGGGCCATGACACCAGGAATGGAGTGGAAACACTAATTTTTGCCATGAAGAAATTTCAGGACAGCAGTGATATATTTTCCTTAAAGATCCAAAGAAAGCAAAGATCTAAAAATAAGGTTTCCTTCATCAGACACCCACAGTATACACTGGAAAGCAAAATATACTGTGGCTAATTAAACCTAGGAGTAATTTAAACCAAACAAACTGATATTCAGTGGTGATGATAGTAAAATTCAAGCACAGGCTCCAGAGTGTCTTTGCGGTGTCTGCTGGCCAAGGACTAACATAGCAACCCTACCTATTTTCTTGTAGCCAGTGCATTATATTTAATTCTCTTAGCCACAGCAGCCACCTTTACATAAAGCAGAATAAAAAAATTAACTGTAAGGCTTTGATTTTTCTCCTTAAATACCACAGGCAGAGATATAAAAGACAGTCTACCAAACAACAAATGCGTTCCCAAAAGAGGATGGGGAGACAATCAGCTGCCACTGGTTGGGACACTGTTCCAGTATGAGGCTTACTGGGACTGAGCACAGGTTTGGAAGCGTTATCAGACCCGTCTGACCTCACATGCTGTGCATCAACCTCACAGCTGGTTTCCACCTCAGGCTCCTCAGCAGCTCACATGTTTTCAACCCATTGCAGTGGCCTCTGTCGTGCTTCGGGACCAAACACAGCAGGTGTGGTTAGTTAATCGCGCCTTTAATCTGCTCGGCTCGGTACATGAGAGAGGCACAAACACAGCTCAGTCCAAATGGAGCTGGGAAAGAAGCATTAAGTCACAGGGCAAGTATTTATGCAATGGATAACTAGTCCCATGGAGTAAATGCCTCCCTTCATTTCACCCAGACGGCTATATTGACCCTTTTCTGTCTAGAACCCAGATGTTGGTGTCTTCATGGGTCATTACTGATGCTCACCTTTTCCACAGAGCTTTTGAGTGAAACAGAGAGCTTCAAAGTGAAATATTTCTGATGCTTTGTATGGAGCTGGGTGCAAAACAGCAGGGCGTGATCGGCCATCGGCATTTTTCATGCACACCTCCATCATTTTGTATGAGCTCATGTGCAGATTTGGCCTTGCTTTTCTGCTGGATGAATCTCAACAGAGAGTATGTGCTTTTGGGGAGGATCAGGGGAGAATTTGTCTCACGGAATAGTTGTTAACAAGGCTTGAGAGGCTGTTGTGCCTGAAAGAGGCATAGATGTGCCCAGGAGAATCTATCAGCCCCCCAAAACCAGACTTGGTCCTTGAGGAAAACAGAAAGAAAGTCCTTGAATGCTTTTGATACCTCATTAGTTTTAACAATTTTGTCATCAGTTTATTTCTGGCAAGTGGAGTTTCATCAGGTGCTGAAGCAGTTTGCGCTAGGAAAATGGCATTTTGCCTCCAAGGACGGAGCCAAGAGCACTGTTTAAAACCCCGTAACTTTTCATGTTTTATGAAACCAGATGAGATGGATTAAATCTACTGCTTTGTACTTTCACTTTCTTTCTCTTAAAAAGTGACCTCCTAAACTCCCAGAAGACGACACTCTTCTATAAATGCTATCTGAGCTACAGCACGGCTGTGCAGGAATGGAGGGCTGGCTGTTCTGTACAGTCAGAAAGCAAAAACTGAAATGCATTCAGCAGTTCTCCTTTAGTTCTCACTAACTGGCCAGACAGAAAGCTATTCCCCCTGATTGTCCTGGTTAATTATTTGAGTTCCCACCAACCTGCTTCAGAGGGCCTTGAGTCACCCTGATAGCACAGAAATCTGCAGCTTCATAGACCCTACAACCTTCACTCAGATTGCCAAGGGATCTGAACTCACAAAGGGATTTATCCATCTGGGACAAAAAATCTTGCATAACTCTGGCACTAGCTCTATGCGCACGTGCAAACCTGATTTTTTAATTACCTCATTTTTCACAAATGCTTATAGTGAAGTAGATTGGCCTGCAGTTATAAAGACCATTATGGAACCTATTTTTTTATTCAGATTTATTTTCTAATTTAAGGGCATGAAATCATGATCACAATATAAAAATTAGCAACCTTGGGATTTTGATATCTTACTAAGTGGATGGCTGCTGGATGAACATTAGATTGCATTCCTAGGAGATTATGCCTAACAGGAATGCAGTTTGGGTGATTGGTTCAAGGTTGCATCGTTTTGAAATAGTTGTAAGATCTAAGGCACTAATTTAGAAAAATGAACCTGCAGTAATTGCATGAAAACAAATAACAGCCCTTGGCTTAGCTGTATCAAATTGGTCAGAGGATATATTAATTTTCTACACGAATAATTCCTGGTCTTGTTTTAGTTCAGACAGCTCCCTCATAGCCTTCCTACCCAGTCCGTCAAGCCTTTGCACATGTTATTCCTTCACTCACATTTAATTTTGTATGAGTCATTTCATTTATTATGAGCTTAACTACTTATAGACATTGTTTCTCATTGTTCAGTGACAGTAAATATAAATTATATTTTTGAAAAGCTAGTATACTTCCACACAAATATATGCATTAATAAATGAAGTCTACTTTTTCAAGTGTCTGCTGTGATTGATATAGCAGGAAAACTGATGGACGTCGGAGCTATCAAGTCAGCATATATCTACTCTTTTAAAAATAAGTTAACCACTTAGCCCCTTTTCTACTTTCTCTGGATTTGCCAATGCCTGGGTCGGGGTCCTCTGTCCTGCATATGTGCAAGGTTCTGTCTCTCTCAAAGTTTCTTCTATATTCATCAGTGACTGGGAGTTCACTGAGAGGAGACCTTCAGCATCTCAGAGGAGATCACCACCCTCATGTCATTAGGCTTCTGACAATCAGTCCTTTCACTTTCTCTCTCGTATGTTTATTCCATACAAATTGAACATGATAATCTCAGAGCTTTATACATATTTAGGGGGCCAAGGAGGAACATTCTTCTGCACTAAGTTACTGAACCACATTTTGGTTATGTCAGTGTGATGCCCCTGGGAGAGGGATGTTAAATTGCACCGTAACTCCCTTCTTGGAGAAACACGACACATGAGTGTTTCCATCTCAGCATGGAGCTGGGCCAGGTTTGCATCCAGACCTGGGTGTGAGACATTCTCACAGGGCTCACAACTGAGACACAGCATATGTTCCTCAAGTGCTTGGGATCAAAGCAGAATCTAAACCTTCCTGCAAGTCAGGGCTGTCCTGAGTTTATTTTTTCCCATGGAAAATATACAGACAAGCTGTTGAGTTCAAATTTTTAGTTCAGATACATTGTTTCTAATGAAGACAACAGAGTCTAATTCACAAACCATTACAGAATCAACCTGCTGATTATAACGGGCCTATACGTTTTAGACTTCGAGGCTTAAGTGAATAAGACCTTGCACTTTAATTAGTATGTAACATAACAAGTTGGCCCACTAAAATACTGTTTGTGAGCAACTTGCAGCTGAAGGTAAGAGTATCAGAACCTGCTTTGTGGAGAACTGTCTCAGCATTTCTGTACACACAGCTGTGTATCCTTCTAGGTGCAGGCAGAAAGCACTCACATATGTCACTCCTTTTGCAGGTGGTGAAATCCAATCCCTCTGAAGAAAGCCCGCACATAACAATGACGTTGTCAAGGCACTATATGCTGGGGAAATATTTCGGCAGTCAAAGCAAGCCGTCACAACTGCAGGATTATGCAACAAATTCTCAGTCCCCATATCATGTCCGAGGTCCAATAAATCAAGTTTATTCTGAAATCCTTCTCAGCAGGCTCTGTGCAAGTAAGAGGGAACTTGGCAGCACATAGCCTCTCTTGGATACAGGGCTGGGACTAGAGATGTGCCACTACCTGAGTGGCAATCGAAGGACTGTGGTGAATTTATGACATGCTTCCTTGATTGGCTGCACACACACCGACAGAGTTTGAGACATGTGGCATTCTTCTGAAAACTTTGTGAAGTCAAGATATGCCCTGGCGACTCTTGGTGTCAAAATGGAAGATGGAGGGATGCAAAGGAGAGAAGAGTGGAAGTTACTTGAACTGTTGCCAAAGGCTAGAACAGCTGTAGCTCAAGCAACTGCATATTAACCATAGTAAAGTGAGAGAAATACAGACACTTGAACGATTTGGAAAGGACTGCTTTAGCTCTTCAGCACTATCTAGTTTTTCTATTTATAGAGACATTGTAATTTTTGGATGTATTTAGAAACTGGCTACATTCCATTTTAAAGAGTTTTATTTTGTGGATGGGTTCCTCTTCAATGTCAAACCTTTTCTATTTAGACACTTGCTTTATACAATTTGCAAATATCTATTAGGATTTTACTGATGACACCAGGTTTTGAACTCTAGTGTTTTTAGTGAAAACGCACCCCTTCTTTCTATCTTAGATGGAAGAGATGTCTACTTTATTTTTTGCATATTCTAAAGCTAATGTGGAGATAGATTACTTAGACCTGAGACTGATTATTATGGTCTTGATGTAACATGTAAATATAGTGAAAATGTTAACGTAACCTTATTTGTGGTCCCAGTTTAGGAGAGTGGCCATATGCAGGAAGACTGCTTAGATATGTGCTTCAGTGTCTACCTTGGCCTGGAAGCCAAGCAAGTATTCTCCTCACACAGAAGTGCCATTTCTTTTATGATTTTTTATAAAATACTTGCCAGTGTGTAAAGCTGGTGCCACAAATAGAAGAAAAACTCCCTTTGCAAGCACGCATAAGAGCTTCGGGATCTGGTTTTTAATCTGTCGTAAGGTGTATGTAATGATGATGGGAGAAGAATGTACTGCCTGCATCTCATGCTTGGCAGGGTCAAGTCGTTCCCTGAACTCCAGTTTCATGCTGTAGCCCAGTTACACTGGATGTAACTGAATGATGTTTGCAGACATACTCCGGGTGAAATCCCAGGAAGAAGCTTTACCACCATATAGGTGAACTGTCTGCTGATCCCCTGCCACAGCGTTGGAATCACATTCATTCGCAGTTGTGGTGCCCTGATAGGAAACTAAATGTGGTCCAGGCTTAGAAGGTGGATGATGGGTTAATGGCACCCCGTAAGACTGTTCTCCCTACGAATTATCCAGTTATGAGTTTTTATGAATCCAGTCATGGACAGGCAATCAAAGGCAACAGTCTCTCCCACCATGAACTAGGGAAGGGAGTCAGAACATGGTAGGTATGAGTTTAATGAAGGATCTACCGAGTTCTGTGACATGCTTCCCCCTTCACAATTTTATATATAATCCTCCACTAGCTTCTACTGCCTTTGGGAAAGGATGCAGCAAGTTATGTCAGGGAAGAAACAAATTACAGCACAGAACTTATCACCATCTGATTGGGATTAGTAGCAGACAGAGGGCCTGCCTTACATAGAATTAGGACTAGAAATTCTTATCACCACATTCAGGATTTGCCAAAGAACCTTAAACTCAGCACAGTCTGTACCCCCAGCTAAAGTTTTGTGAATTCTTGCTCCTTCAGATAGATATGTGGAGATATGATGGGAAATTATCATGCAATGTGGAGTTTGGCTTCCCTAGATGATCAGGGGATCCTCAGAAAGAGGATCTGACATATCTAATTCAGGAGGCCTTCCACTATATTGACAAAATTCCTAACTTAGACAATGACGCTATATTTAGTGAGACAGTGTGAATATCTCTGTTTCTCTATAATATGCTGCTGCTGTGCTTACAGTAAATGTCCCTGAATTTCTACGTAAGATTTTCCCTGTCATGGAGCTTTGCATGGCAGATGGGTCAGGAGCTGTGCATAGATACTGAAAATGTCAGCATTTCGTTTTGAGCAATATGATTATCTAAAGAATATAATTGTATGCAAATGATACAATATATAATCTTGGGTCTGGAACTCCAGGGCTGCACCATCTTAAATTGAAGGATTTAATAGTACATCGTTAATACCAGTAGATGAAAAATGCAGCCAGATGTCTTTGGTATTAAGATGATCAATGATAGGTGTATTACAATTCTACTTCCATTAAAGATTTTTTTTTAATTCATTTAATCCACATGCTGTTGATGTTACTGCTCTGTACACAAATGTTTTTAAGGCATGAACTGGGTTTTTATGTTGTGTTGGTTTTTTTTTTTAATCAAAGCCTACTGCTGAAACATCAGCTATAATGATGAAAAGGAAAGAACTGACTTTGTTATATTGTGGCTCATATCAGTGAACGCGCAATTCATCACTTCTGGTTTCTCCACAAAATGATTTACATGTGCTGTGCACCCAGATGTCTTAAGGTTTTCCAAATCTTAATATTTTTCAAATGTATCAAGTGGAAATTTTCGTATATGTTTTCTATTTTTTACATGCCTATGTACATATATATGTCTGTACAAAGTCATTGGTACAATTTGCAGACTGATCTTTATTTAAATGAATTCTTTGAATAAGTATTTCCAACACTGTATATGAACCATGTAATCTTAGGAATAAACAAAGGGAATGCTGACTAAAACAGGTACCAAGGTATGTTTTTCATTATTTATCTTTAAAATGTATCTAGCATCTATAGGTATGTGAAAGAAGAGAGTTGAGACTGACTCTAAAGCATTGCTTGCTCATACACATTAAAATTTACAGATTAAGACAATACAAGAATGATTGTTTGAATTCCATTGCCAGCACATATGTTGCTGACAATGTTTTTCTTCAGAATTATCACTTCTGCTGTGACCTTTTACCTGAATAAGCATTAAAGTGTTCCTACTATATTAATACTGATACATAATGTAGATTTTTTTTCCCCCATATATTTCCCTTAGTCTGACTACTTGCTGTTAAAACAGCAAAGGACTTACCTAATTGTCGAGTGAGTTCAACTTTCGAATACAGACATGAATGGTCCTGAAATTGGTGGGAGGATTGGAATAATCAGACTGGGGAACAAGTACACAGAGAAGTGGTGTTTCCTGCTCAACATCTGCCCAACAGCCCATGGAGTTTAGAGTGGAACCATATAGTTTAAGCTCCAGGTAGAGGTTCTGAAACTGTGCTGCAAAAAATAAATACCGTGACATACAAAGCAGCAATCTCAGCTATTATTGCATCCTTTTACACTTTAGCTGAAGCTACAGTATGATGTAACAGTGTCCAATGAGTTATAACTCCTCATGTCTTACGTAACTCCATAAATGTTGCACAGTGATTTGGTTTTCAGCCTTACAGGGTAGATGGCCACTATAATCAAGTCCCTTTCTGAGTGTCTTTGGAATAAATTACTATAGCACAAAATATTTCCCTATTTGTAGGGAAATGCCTGGACAAGTCAGCTCTGTCATCAGAGACGCTATGTTTCAAATAGCCTTATTTGGCAAGGAGCTGAAAGAATGAACTACGAATACTATTTTTACGCTTAGTATTCATTTGAAAATTGTAATCTTTACAATAATCTCTTTCACGCCACTAAATATAAGGCCTTTATTTTTCCCTTCTGTAACATACTAAAGGGACATCAAAGTCAATTTATTTGCTTAGTGGGTGGGGTGGTGGGGCATCCAATTACTTCAAGGTTGAAATAACCACTAATAGTTATGCTTCTGTTGCTATGCTGAGCCAACTAGAATGCTTTGAAGAAGCAGATATGTGTGATATTAAGTTGACTGCAGTCCAGGGATCTTTCAGATTACTTTTTTAGAGTAAAGCGATTTTTTAGAGGTGCAGCAAGCTGTTTGGCATGAAGTCAAACTGCTAAACAAGCCTCTGTAGGCTCACATGAAAAATATAGTCTTACTTTTTTGTTTGCCTGCAAGCCTTGCGTCTGGCTTGTTTTACCTCACTGTTACGACTATCTGTACCTGCTCTATTCCACATGAGCCGTTATTTCAGACGACCTGAGAAGTTGCTGTTTCATCTTAGAAACAACTTTCGGAAATCTGAGAGATGATTGTTGAAGATTCAGGCTGAATTTTCAAAATATCAATGTTATTACCTTAATGTTTTTGTCAGTTCCAACAGCAAAAGATCTACTGAGTGCAGTATGGGTAGAGCATGACTTTTCTCTAGGGCAGTGATTTTCTCCGATGAATTTAAACCAGCTGTGTTGTGGTAAATACTTAGCATGCACTAGCACTTAGCTCTTCATAGACGTTGCATTTACCGAGCCAAACCCCATCTTTCAAACTCCACTGCCATCTTTACCCATGAAAATCTTCAAAACACCAGAACAGTCAGTGTATACTGCAGGCACACTTGTGTATTGGTGCTGACACATATCCTGCAGTATTTACCGGCAACTTCACTCCATCCATTGAATGGAAAAGCCCTGACTACACAGTAAAAAGATACTATGCATCTTAACCTTACTTGCCTGTTGTTTGGGGGTACTAAAAATAGTGTTACATGTGTCAGTCTAGATCAGTAGCTAGGGCCAAGTGCTCTAGAAAACTACTCAAGTAATTAAGTTGTATGGGCAAGATGGGCCCATACAGTCACAATGGGGGCTCTGGCAGCACCAGTTTTTATTGCGATGGACTTCTCCCTTTTCTAGGTTCATCCATCTGGCTGCTTGGCCGGCTCCCCGGCAGCTGTGGGCAGCGCTTCCTGCAATCCCTCAAACATGTTGAACAGCCTTGGCAAGGTGCACCATGTTAAGTAGCCCTGAACTGAAGATAAAATGTACAGTTAAATGAAATCTGAACTGAGTTTTTTGTGAAACACAGTGCCTACTCAGCATCTCCTTCATTTCTTCTAGAATTGAGCTGCTCTAATGAGGAGCAGAATACAGTCTCTTTCAGCTGAATCTCAGATAACTGGGCCTTTTCTCAACCTTCGACAAACTTTCTTCCCACTGCTTGCTTGCATGAAATAAAGGGAGGGATCTTCTCTGCACACTCCCACCTAACAGGGCGAGATGAGCTGTGTTCACACTCAGTCACTGCAGTAGGCATTGCCCTCATATACCTTATGGGGACAAAATTTCCATGGCAGAAGGTGTTTTCAATATTGTGATTTTTTTATTTTTTTATTTTTATCTGTCTTGAGCAGTGGGAGGAAATGTGGTGAAAACAGCCAGTGCCTGGCTCAGGATCTGCCCACGCATCCTGCCCTGGTGCTGCTCTCAGGATGCTCGGCAGATTCTGAGTGAAGACAAGACTGCAGAACTGAAATCCTTGAGAGAGGAATCAAAACGCCTCAGACACCTGTTGGCGAAGTCAGGGCAGTTGCAAAGAGCTCACTACAGATCAAGAGGATGAAATGAAAGTTGTCAGGAGCCCCTTAAAGTCAGTAAATTCTGTAGGATATTGCCAGGGTTTGAAGACCAGATCTGTATTTGGCAGTTTTGCACTTGCCATATTCTGAAAACGCCTTTTATCTTTTCTTTTGTACTTGTCATTATCAACTTCCATATTTCTGTTATGATTCTCTGAGACTAAGGAGCTTAAAGTAATATTTCTGCTCTGTCTAATAATGACTGGACAGCCTCCCCAGATGGTAGAGAAGTTTTATTATTTCTGCAGGGTTTTTTCCTTTACTTCCACATGCCAGCTCCAAAGATTCTGTATGTTTACTGTTAATCATCAATAGCCTTAGTTATAATAGCTTCAATGCCTCCAACGTATTCGAAGAAACCTGTTGATCCCTATTTACCCTAATAGGATGGAAAATACTTTAAACCTTGAAAACCTGCCCTTGCAAATCCGGAAAACACCTTAAACCTTGAAAACCTGCCCTTGCAAATCATTAGATAATGCAGCACCCAGCATGATCTGGCAGACAACTGACTTCTTTGAAAATAAAGAACCACAGTCACATCTTCGTGTATAATAATGTGATGTTGTCTCCTACTAAAGTTTTTACTGGAGTGATTACAATTTGAACACAATTTGCGTGAACTAATAGGTGTTTTTTTTTTCATCTCGGGGCCTTTGTTGAGCTCTCTTTACAGCAAATGGTATCAATTAGCTACTGTAAAATCCTGTTTCAACATCCTATGTGCACTGTGTCCTGCCCAGTTATTATGAAATATGTACATACAAGGGGATTTACTGCTGATGGCAAAAGGTTAAATCGTAACAGGTCTTACTGCTCCACCCATTACTAGTCTCTAAATTCCACATTGCATCATTTCTGTGCAGTAACAAGGAGTCAGGGTCTAGTAACCCCCTAATGCCGGCTGTCTGCGTGGCTCCTTAGTCTCTAGAACAGTTCAGCACTGAAGACCTGATGGACCTATCAAAATAGCACACCTTCAGCTACAAAATGCATACAAGAGAGCCTGCAAAAATACTCAAAACACACCTGTTGGATCCACTTCAGCCTGAAAGTCAAGGATGACAGCTTCTAGAGACTATCTATTTTCAGGCACAAGAAATTGCGGATTCTTCCTTAACTTGAGATTTAACTGAGTCATTTTAATGATGGGTGTGGTCACACTAGGCTTCTTTGTACTCAGCACAGAAAGACTAAGATCTGAATTATTCTCTAGAGATGTCTATCAATTCTACTATACTGCTTACTGTACAGGGAACCTAAAGTAACTCTCAGAATCGTCTGATAAGTGCCTAAAGTTTTGAGAGATGAATGTCAGCTCAACAGAGGAGTGGCTGTGGGATGTATTGTGCAGGTAGAATATGTTTTCACATGCACTCTCTGCTCATTTAGACTGGGAACTTGACCACAAGCCCACCACCACCACCAGGACACAGGACATGCTCCTCAGCATGGCCAGAGTGGCACATACTCAATATCTGCTCCTGGAACTGCTTGACTGTTTAACAGTGGGCTGGACCAGAGGGAAGCCAGCCCTGCAGGCAACCTGGTGAGTAGAACATTTGATGATAGTATGGGATGTGCAGGTTCAAGTCCTTTAGTTTGGAAAAATGAAGAACGAATGTCTATCTAGTGCTTTGCAAGGGTGCTAGGTGAATGTCTCTCTTTCCATGAGAAAAGCCAAGCTGACAGGCACTTAACTCCAGAAAATAATACAGAGTCTTTTTCAGGTTTAGAAGCCAGATCAGAGATAGGTGCCTGGTTGGTATCTGAGAGCTCCAGCTTCTAGCACTTATGCCTGTAGTAGAAATGCATGATGAACCTAAGCAATTTAGAGGCTGCTGACTTTAATATGTAGTAGATACATCTAATAGGTGTTAAAAAACTGAGTGAAACACCTTGGTCACATGTCCAATTTGGGCTCTTTGAAGAATTTACTGCTCTGAGCATCTCTCTGTGCCTCCTGCACATGAATACACCCCTAGTATTACTGCTCTGTTACTTTCTGGTTTATAGCTGTTCATGTAACTGCTCTCTAACTCATTTTGTTCAAAACCGTACAGACTAGAAGCGACGTCTGTGAATTACAGTCTGTAAACTAAGCCAGGCAATTTCAGATGATTTGAGTTGGGCAGCTGTCAGACAGCAGCTATGCCAGCAGGTGAACGGTAGCATCCCTGAAGACACGGAGGGGAAAGGCAAATGGTGAGCTGGAGGCAGGGTGGAGCTGATAATCTCTCCACAAGTTAGCTGCAGACAGAAACAGCATCTTTCCCCACTGAAGTTCTGTTGAAGGACTTGTCTTGCAGCTCCTAGTGTTTGAATCCCTGGCTTCAAAGCAATATCCTTAAATTAAAGTGAATAAATACCTGCTACAAACACAAGTCTGTAAATGAGACAAAAAAGGTCAAAATCAGGAACTTCTAAATGTTTGGTAACTATATCTGTGCCTAGGGAGTTCCAAGGGACTATAATGAGTCTATAAAACAAGTGAACACCTGCTCCTCACACTTCGGTTAATTAAAATTCAGTAGAGATGCAAGTCATTTTAATGAGTGATCTGTCGCTCCACAGGAGCCAGTCTGGAGTGGAGACTGTCTCAACACCACCGCAATTACCGCACTTTGTATCCAGCATATCATCTTCAGTGCTGCTCCAGCCTGGGTAGTTGGGCTTTTCTCTAGGGTCTGAAGGACAGAATATCAAACATTTAACCATTATTAGTCCCTCGAGTTCACAGTTGCTTCTAGTTCAGACTGATACCCTCCAGAAAATCTGTGTTTTGGCTGTGGGAAGGTCAATTCAGGTATGCTGACCTGCCTGTAAGGTATCAACGCCCAAATAAAAGAACCACCATCACAACACTACGGAGAATGGTCCTGAAGCTATTGGGAGAGTCAATAGAGAAGCACACTCCAGTCTTTCACAAGCAAATGACTGAGGACTGCACACCAGCCAAGGGTTGAGCTTGCACATCTTGCAAGACTTGTCTTGTCCTGAAGAGGTTCTCCCTGCCGTGGGCTTGCTTCAGTTTCTTCCATTTGGAAACGTAAGATTAAGCCTTGCTCTCTTTGCCATAACGAGCCTGGCCACACATTTTCTGGGATGTTTGTAAGTGAAAACACCACACTGACTATTTGTTGCCTGGTTCAAGGTTGTCATTGCCTCTGCTGGGCAAAGGCTTTCTACACAGAGTGTGGAAGATCTGGGTAAGGAAAGCTAACAGGGAGAAAAGTCCTCTGGCACATTTAAGGTTTTGACACTAATTCAGCCACAGACAAGTTGCTGAAGTGAAAAGTATGGCTGATGTCCAAGTGGCAGCACACTTCAACATAAAATGAAAGAAAAACCAAGGCTTGATTTACAAGGGCTCTGGTGAAAATGCAATGACACAACACTGCTATATTTTTCCCTATTTGTGTCTTAAAATCTTTCACCAAGTAATATTGAAGGACCTGGCCTTATTTTTTTAGTTTCAGATGGAATATTTGCAGTTTTTTTCTCACCACACTATATTAATGGCAGTTCAAGCTATGCTCAATAGACAGAAATCTAAAATCCAATCCTGGCTTGTACATGCATGATATCTTACTACTTTTGAAGGAAAATAAGATACCCAGCAGAAAGGCTCAGTATCTTTCCAGGTTGTTGTTGACAGATTTAGAGACAATTACCATGAAATCATCTAAGCAAATGCCCTGTCACGGCCATATATTTAACTTTTATTGATGGATCTGCTTCCTGGATCCATAAATGTTTTATGACCATCTAGTCAAGATGTAGATAATGCTGTTTGGTGTTAATGTCTCGCACATAGTTCCAACATGTGGACCAGCTATCTGGATCCTTTTCCTCATGTCTAGACCTCTTCCTCCAATTGTTCACATTTTAATTTGAAAAGATCCCCAAAAAGGGCTTCCAGATGGCCAGAAAATGACAAACCTATGAAGCCCAAAATTCTTTAGATTTGTTCATGCTTTACCTGGATGCACACAGTGCTCTGTATGAACATGATTGCATGCAAGAAATTTATGGGCTCTCCTGGCTCATCTTGATGAGTTCTGTGAAGAAATAATTCCTATTCTATTACAAAAGCATTCCTAACCTTTTCCTTTTCCTGCCTTTCATTGAATATTCCTTTGTAAAATCTTTCAGTCTTTCTTTACCACTTCCATCATTTCGCCTTACTTATTAAGGAGTTCCACACTCTCCGTCTCGCCCTTCCCTTGTCTGTGAACAGTTGATCGAGTTCGTTTTTCCAGTCTCCACTCACCACCTTAGCCTGCTGACTAGTGTTCAGTCCTCAGCTGGTGAAGGTGTGATTTCCACCAGCTTTATTTTGGTAGACGAGTGGCGAAGGGTTTGTGAGTGAGTCAGTGTGCCTCTGTGCTGCAGCCACATTCATAAGGATTACAGACTATCTTGCCAGCAAACAGAAGGGGTAAGTTGCACAGTTTGTTTCCTCAGAAGGTCACCACGAGCTGTGCAGCCAACTTCCTTCACATCTCAGTCAGCCTCTGGACTCAGCATGCCTCTCCTGAGCTAAGACTCCTTGTGTTTACAACTGGGGTCCACTGGGTGACTAAAATCTGTTGGAAGGAAAAGTTATGAGAAGATGAATATTAAAGCAAGGTGGGAATGCATTTCAGCTTTCCATGTTCTTTTATATAACCCATCTCTTCCTTCGTCTCCCTTGTTTTTTTCGCCAGTAAATGAATTTCATCAAATTTCTGTCTTTGTAGAAATGCGTCCTACCTACACTTTTGTCTTCCATCCCCTGTGCCTGTATAGGTGAAATTACACGGTGTGTTTACACAGCCGTATCTTCCTTTTTAGTTGGTCCTAATGTAGTATCAGTGTACTAAAGGAAGGAAAGTTTTGAGTTGTTGAGATGGAGAGCCCTGATTTAAGTAGGTGGAGCTGTAATCTTGTAACGTAGCAGATTCAGGATTTTTGTGAGTAAACTGCACCAACTCTCACACTCACACGTGCATAAGTGGTCTCAGGAGTCTTATTTTAAAGCAGCCTACCTTGTAACACATCACCTCACCATACAGCTTTAAGCATCTTAAAGCTTACTTCTATAAAAAAGTCATTTCCATAGCTCCTGGCCACTTTCTGAAACTCACAGATTCTGCAACTAGGGAGTAGTTTACATTTGAATCATTTTTTTTAAATGAGTTTGCTTCTTTTTGTAAGGGAGGTAAATTTAAAGTTAATATGCATATATATATATAGCCACAAATAATACAATTAAACTTTGTCCTCCAATATTTCTGCAGGGGTCTGATCCAGTAGACACTTACTCTGAAGTTTATATGATGTAAGTATAGTCTGATATAGTTTGATTCAGCAGACGTTTATTTTTCTAATCTATACTGTACAGATAGTGCCATTTATTCCTTGAAAATAGTCACATTTATAAAATGGAGACCATATGGAGTATTTGCAAGCTCTGGGGTTTTTTTTATAACCAGATATGATAATATGTTCCTCTGCCTTTTGAATATATATGATTCACTTAATTTTTTGTAGTTAGGCTCCCCTTCTGGAAGTGGAGGGTGTCCCTGCCCATGGCAGAGGGGTTGGAACTAGATGATCTTTGAGATCCCTTCCAACCCTAACCATTTTCTCTGCTCATGGCAGGAGGGTTGGAACTAGATGATCTTTGAGGTCCCTTCCAACCCTAACCATTCTATAATTCTATGATTCTATGATTCTAACTGTGCTGCATTAGTTTTTGTCATTGTCAGTTTCTGTAACGGTACAAGTCATCTTTATTGGTAAAGATAAGTGAAAATTATTTACTCTCTGTTCTTCAAATTCAGTTTATATTTTTGTTTCTTTGTCAGTATATTTTTACCTCTCACTTTTTACATTTACCAGAAGTATAACATTAACAAAGACATTACTGGCAATGCTAACAAAAGCATTTTCAATCTTAAATGTAAAAATAAAAATAATGCATCAGTGCTTCAAAACCTTGATAATATAAAATTTGTAACAGCTACAATAAACCAAAATATACTGAGTTTTCTTTCACATATTTTTGCACCTGAGTCACACACTGAAGCTTCTCTACAATCATGAAAGCTTTTAATCACATTTCCATTGTGTCGTACTTCAAAACACGAGCCAATGATCACCAAGTCAGTCTGCAAACCTTTCATCTTTCCTATTGAATCACTTATATTATTGGCCAGAAGACTACGATACCCTGGGCAGTCTGAGGATTAGATAGACCAGAAGTGCACAGAGACACTGGATTTGCATGCTAACCAAGTCAGCTTTCTGAGAATAAAAATAGAAAGCCCGTATCACTTTCCTCCCCTTTGCTCCAACAGATATGAAAGAAGGGTAACAAGCCTTGGAAAACACAAGATGAGGTGAAAATAGTGATAGTCATTTCCAGAAAACAGGCTCATTTTCCCTTCTTTTTTTGGTGTTGGACCAGGCCTGTTGTATATCATCATGATGTTTGTCCATGAATGAATGGACTCTCCCGGGACCCTTGCAGATAACACTCCCCAGGGTGCGGCTCGAGAAAGTGTATGTTCCATTAAAACACAGATAATGGGATGTCTGACACTGGAAAGCAATTCTGAGTAATCATATAAAGCTTACACTCAAATTTCATTATCCACATGTATTTCCCAATCGCTTCTCAAAAAATAGCCATAGATATAAAAAAATACGACAGTAATGAAGCACCTTTTAGGCTCTCACACACGAAAGTACCGAGCACAGCTGGGGCAGAGTGATGAAGCAAATTCTACTGCGACTGCTGAGGATACTTAGGAAATAAAATAGATTGATATTTACACAAATGAGAAATCAAAGGACTTGATCGTCCTGCCTGTTGTCCTTCACTACCCAAAGGGCAGGAAAACTTTGGATCACAAGATAATAGAATTTTCTGAGCAACAACGAGGGTTGAAAACATTTGCCATGAGCGTATTGGAACTATATAAATATGGCTAATTTCTAGACAGAAGTCATTAACTTGGTGTTGAGGCTGTAAATAAATTGTTCATTCAAGAGGGAAACTTAATACTGTGTGCGCTATTAAAACCAGATATTTATGGCACTGCAGCACTTAATTTTACAGCTGTGTTTGTGAGCTCCTTTATGCTTCATCTGGGGAATCTTTCACATACTGCAGGAACTACAACGGGTAAGAGATCTCAGCCCTCCGACAGCAGTCCTGTCTCTGCAGAACAGGTGAGGGAGTGACGAATTTCCCATCTCCACTGTTGGGATCAGGATTAGCCATCACACTTTGCAGGGGCTGAGACTCTTCCTTCAGAGCTGCTGGTATTTATGGAGTCCTGGCATCACCCTGACCCTCCAGGGAAACATGGGACCACATACCTCCTGCTTGCCTCTCCTAGGAAAGCCTAAATGGCTGTACTAGCTCATGAAAGGGGTCAGGGTGGAGGGTGCCTTGCCCTACTCTCCGGGATGAATCCCAAAGCATATTTATTACCGCCCATGACGTGCTAAGGGACACTTCCCTCTGCTCACATGAGTAGAGGAAATTGTAGATGCTCAGGCTCCGCGCTGACCCCATTTTCACTGGTGGCCACTGGAGATTTTCGCAGCTGTTGAACCGCTCAAACATCTCAAAAGACAAGAGTCAAAGTAAGTTTTCAAATGAATAATGATTAGGACAATAAGAAACTACCTGTGGGAAGGTCATAAAAACACAAAAAACATCCCCAAACAACCTAAACATTCCCTTTTCTCCCCACTGGCCTTAACTTTCGCATGATTTAGGTCTATGCTATTACAAGGTTGCTGAGATGTCAAACCCCAGCTACTTTGATAACTTGCCAGTTAAACAGAGAGCTCAATTAGTTGGGGACAGCCTAAACCCTGTAGACTTTGGCATCTTGCCTGCGGCTACACACATTTTAAACCACAACCACCCTGCCTTGTGCAACAGTGGATAAATATCACAGCTGCAGGGATATAAGTGGGGTAAGATTTCTGAAGCTGAAAGACTCTCTGTGACAACAGTGCTAAAAGGTTTAAGTGGGTTCAAATACTCCGCTGTGCCAGGCACAGTCAAAAAAAAAACATGTTGGAAAAAGAAAGGAGGGAATCACTAAGGAGAGGAAATAAGAAGGTAGCTCAAGAAATAAGTAACATATAACGCTGATTTAACAAGATTAAGTAAGAATCAATGAAGGACTTGATGTTCATCAGCTAACCCAATCAAAGATTTTGGAAGTGATATAAAACCTGCTAGTTCAAAACAACATGTAACGATTTGACATCAAAGTGAACATTTATGAAGGGACAGATTACCCTCTTACTAGAGAGTTTCTTGCACTTTCATTTTTAAGATCTACTGTGCTCATTATCAGTGAAGAAATGTAATTTTACATGGGCCTGGGATTACCCAGAACATAACTCTACGGGTTTTTTTTAATATTTTATTTTTATCAATCAGAAAGTGCCAAGTGGGAAAGAGGCAAGACACGAAGCAAGATTATTTAAATTCTAATGGAAAAATGCTGAGACAGAAAAGATGAATTAATGTGCTGAAATTAGTGAGATCGTTGAAATTAGGAGAAAGGATGGGTAATGAATGATCTGAATCCCATGACTGGGATTTTTAAAACGTTGTCATGTAACTTGAAAGACTATTAACTTGAAAAATTAGGCCATTCATTCTTTGCTGTCACCACCACATTGCAAGTAATAAGTGACTACAAGCATCCTGTGGTTGTTGACACAGCACCATTCCCTACCATTACTCCCTAAGGTTCCTCCTTTTGCAACTGGCCTTCTAGGTAAATTCACATATATGATGCAAGTAGTCCAATGACTGGATCGAATGCTTTAAGGATTAGGCACACATCCATACCTTGATTAATGAGAATATAATAAATTAAGTACCAGCTTTGTGTTATGACAGTTACAGAGTAGATTCTTCTATCATTATACTCTCTTAAAAATAACTCATTAGAAATGGAATTAACAATGAAAAACTGAGATCCTAGGCATGGTTTTGATAATAATGTGCCATCTCACACAAGCAAATTCGATTTCTCTCTGAATCTCTGTTCTCTCATCACAGGGTGGCAATAGTTCTGTACACGTGAATCATGTCACTGTTATGAGATATAACAAAATTATTGCTATAAAAGAGTTGTGTGAAAAGTCTTATTGCAAATTAGCAGCTGGGGCAGGAATATGAACTGAGTTGCAGACAGCACTGCTCTGAGAGGAACAGCTTCCCCTCCTTCCTCTACCAGTTGTATACTTAAAATACACTGACCTCCACATGAGCATTCCATACACGCAATGAATGTGTGTGTGAACACACACACGTGCACACACATGGAGTATCTTACCCTCCTTATCTCAGGAACTTCTGTATAGAGCTTCCACGTACAGCAACAAAGCAGTGGTGTTAACTTTCAGGGAAGTCTGCTTTGAAAACTAAAGAAGGGATACTTCCAGACTTCCCCTCTCCACTGAAGTCACTTGGGTTCTTCTATACATTTGAGCTACAACTTTCGCCAAATGTCATAACTACCTCCTAGAAGTGCTACGACACCAGCCAGCAGCACCAATCCTCCTCTAATCTCATACGCTTTATCTATAAAATACAAAGTTTAAATAACGCTGCTTTAAGTACAAAGTAAAATGTTACGCAAATTTTACATCAGTGAAAGATTTCATTCTTCATAATATCATGTCTTCTAGAGCGTTTCTCATCCTCCTCAAAACAACCAGGGAAATTCACTGATGGCATACGGGTGCACTGTTATCAAATACAATTTTAGTATTTATTTTAATTTTTAATAGTAATTAGGACGTGGGTGAAATCAGAATTAAAAAGGGGATTTTTTCCCACATCTTTGACTCCCCTCTTATTTATGCTTTGAAGCCTTATCAGCATTCCCTTGACACATTTTATTTAATATTGGTATGCCAAAAACGTCTCTCTGGAGTAACTCTAAAAAATATCTACCTTTAGACTGTCCATGTCAGAATTTGCCAGCAGTGCTTCAGAAAAAACAGTGCCTA
Organism: Tauraco erythrolophus; assembly: GCF_009769465.1. Lineage (NCBI taxonomy): Eukaryota > Metazoa > Chordata > Aves > Musophagiformes > Musophagidae > Tauraco > Tauraco erythrolophus. The sequence continues at coordinate 27,338,796 of NC_141468.1, read as the reverse complement.
CTTCCAGGATCCCTCAAAATCTAAGATCTCAAGCGCTCATGTAAATATTGGCAAGTCCAGGACACTGTTTCCAGATTTGTGACCACAAGGAACAGCAGACTCCAAAGTCCTCTCTTTCTAAGCCCTGGCTTTCTGGCAGCACATCATCAATAGACATCTAGGAGATCTGCTCAGTAATTGCTTCAGCAACTGTCTGGAGTTATGGGCTCCAGAAAACTTACTTAGAGGCTATACTAGTTTTTTTCTGGATTTTCTACTATCTGCTGGACCTTATCAAGGGCCCAAGACTTGTCTGCTGAGACACCAGCTCGTAGAGAGATGTTGCAGTGTAAGGGGCCACCATACCAAGAGTGTAAGGAGCCCTGGTCTGAGGTCTGGAGTCTCACTGCACACCTCTCCTCATGTCCTTTCTCGATGTGGGTACAGTACTCTCACAGCCCCCACAGTGCAACAGTTCTGCTTAGGTACCGCTGTTTGCAGGGGAGCGGGATGTGAGCATAGGTTTTGCCTCCAGCCTTTCCCGGCTGCCGCAGTGCGGTGGCTCATGCAATAGCACTGCCTGCAGGCCAGGGAGGAAGGGAGTGGGGGCAGAGAAAAGTGTCGTGGTTTAGACTGGCTGGCAACTAAATACCACACAGCCGCTCACTCACCCTCCCCCACCCCCAGGGGATGAGGAAGAGAATTAGAAGGGAAAAGAGAAGGAGATTGGTGGCTTGAGATAATAACAATTTAATAATAACAATAATATATGGATATAATAATAATAATTACAAACAAGTGATGCACAGTGTAATTACTCACCACCCAGTGACCAACACCTGTCCCATCCCAGTAAACAATTCTGAAACAGCTATGTCCTGACATCGCAATCCCAGATGAGCGAGAGGCCCAAAAACAGAGCAAGGGAGTGAGAGAGACAGCACTCCAAGAGTCCCAGAAGAGCAAAGGCCCTTCTTTCTGGCTGACCCCCATTTTCATACTGGGCATGACACTGCATGATATGGAATACTTCACTGGCCAGTTTGGCCCTCAATCCTAAGTCTCAGTTCAAACTATAAGGGGACTTGTGGACCCCTCGTCCCGGACATGCTCCCCCCTATCCTGTTGTGCTCCTGCACACTGGCAAGAACACAGGAAGCTGAAAGGTCCTTGAGGTCTCAGCGCCAACTATAAACATCAGTGCGCTATCAGCATTCTTCTCAGAGCGACTCCCCGACTAAAACCAGAACACAGAGCTCTTCCAGCTGCTAAAAAGAAGCACTAACTTCGTCCCAGTTGAAACCAGGACAAGAGGCACGGGATGGCTGGGCTGGGTCTGGCTTCAAAAGGCGCACACCCGGTTTGCAGAGGCTGCAGTATGGTGCTGTGGATCCCCAGTAACCCTGCAGCACTAGAGCTGCGTGCGGAGAGCTGAGGCACCACCGCGCTGTCTGGGTACTGCCCCGCACTCGTGGCTGGTCAGTGAGCACATCCCGGCAATCCACAGCTGCTGACCCAGCAGCAGGGACCTTTGCACTTCCTTCAACGCCCTGCTGGCACGTGATCTCTGGAAACAGCCTGGGTGCTGCTCTCCTGGGAAGAGTTTGTCACAGCCAGCACATGCAAATCTTCATGCCAGCACCTAGCGTGGACACTGTTCCCGTTTCTTCGATGCAAAGACTCAGCACGTCTGTGGTTCCCAGGGCTGATGGGCGCCATCGTGCAGCCAAGCACTGAGGCGGATGGAAAGCGCGTTTGCTGCATCAGAAGTATAGAACCTGTGCTTGGTCGCCAAACGTGATAAATTTCATACCTGAAGGCATAACCTGATTTAAAGAACATGGGAGATTTTTCTGTTTGGAAGGCAGGTTTATCTCTGCTTAGTTTTTGAAGATAAGAGGATACTGCCCTCCTTGGTCAGTAAAGCCCTTATGTATAGGAGGGATAAGGCAGTCTGCCATGTTGTATTCACGTCTTTGCTGAGCACCAGAAGTTTCAGGAGAAAGAAAATAGTTTGAACAAAGCTTTTGTGTGTCCTAAACAAGTCACCACCACAAGTGGTGACTTGTTTAGGACAAGTTAACTTGGTATGTGCTTGCATCTAGGAAATAAGATGACAGACCTTGATTATAGCAAGAGCATTAGCCACCAAATTTTTAAAGACATAATTGGTCTATCTCTGAAGCAAATTATCTGTCAAGCAATCTGCTTATTCACACAGACTCTGCACAACAGAGTATTTTTTCTTATCTAACCGTGAATCAAATATATATATATCCGTAATGTCAAGATCACATTAATCTTCATTAAACAGTAAATTAGTAAAGGTCCAGTCAGGAAATACCACTCAGCTTTCCTTTTTTTTTTTTTTCTTTTAAAAACATCTTCTTTTTTAAATAGAAAAATGTGGGCGTTCCAGTATGAATAGGCACAGATAGCCTCACTTTGGCCAGAAAAAGTAAGATAAGCAGTAAGCCTAATTTATCTTCCCTGATTTATAGTAAATTTCAATCACTGAAGCTTGGTATTTGACCTTGGCTGGGATTCTGGTTCATTGTCTCTGCATCACACTCATATCGCTGTCTGTCGTGGAGTGAATGGTTTCCCAGCATAGAGGGCTCTGAAGCACCAGTGAGTTGGAATTAACAGACTTTAGAAACATTCAGCAAATTTCAATATATTTTGGTAGATCCGCAAAGTATTTCCAGATAGTGTCTTTTTTCAGGTTTGCAAAGCACATAACTTGCAAAGTAATTTGTTTGCCCTTCCCTTCCTAGTAGCCAACTGGCCTACATGCAGATGCATAGCTCGTGACTAACAGAAATACTCCTGTATGTGCTGCTTTTGGCCAGGGAGGAGAGTATTGCTGAAGGAAATAAAAAACAGAGATGGTGTAAATGGCAGATGGGAAACTGAAAGGCAGGAGAAGGGCAGAGGCTGGAGGATCTGGTGGGATCAGAAAGGAGGTGCAGGGGCTGAGGGCAATGGGGAGTGGTGCTAAGGGAAACAGATGGGAAGAGAGGTAGATGGGCTATTAGGACACAAATACATAGCAATCCAAACTTCTTTAAATCAGATGGTGATGGAAAAATGTGGTTTGCTTCCAGTCAGTGCTAGAGACAGAACAGGACGATCTCAAGAAGTCCCTTGCAATTTATACTATATATTTTAGCATCAGCCCTCCAAATTGCAACTGTTTCACTTTACACAAGTGTATAAGATCAGAGGGTTTTCCTAATTACTTAATGGTTATTGTAGTGAAAAAATTTAGACAAAATCAGATCCTGGCATATAGGAACCCAACAGAGAGATAGTTTATTTATGGTATCCTGCATTAAATATGCTACAAATAGGATTGGAAATTTTTAATCTTATTTTTTCCTAATTTAAATCTTACATTGTTATTATCATAAAAGATTCTGCAGCTTCTAGAGAAAAAAACACATAAGAATTTAGGACCAAAAGCTCCGTACTAATAAAAATAAATAAATAAATAAATAAATAAATAAATAAATAAATAAATAAATAAATAAATAAATAAATAAATAAATAGAAACCCACCAAACCAAAACCAAACAAACCACAGAGAAGAATCCTGTTAAAAGAACTGGCAGGAAAAACTCATTTCAGAGTGGATGATACAGGCATATAGTACATAAGAAATACAGGGCTGCTAGATCAGGGTTTTGAACTAACCTTAGTAGGTGGAGCCAGGAAGCAGCAATGAGGATAAAATGAACCATGTGTCCTGGAATAATTAGATAATTCTCTGACACAGCCCACACAGTTTTGGCTGGTTCAGGCCTGTTTCATGGCCAGGTCCCTGTGTTCCGATGTTGTACTCCATCCATTTCCCTCACTCTGGTCTAAGTTCTCTGCAACCACAAGCAGATGTTCTGCAGGCTAAAATTCAGAACAGAGAAAACAATCCATATCGGAAGGCTTAAATAGCTCACGGGGTCATAAGTCATCTGCCCAGAACTGGCAACGCTTTGGAGACCCTTTAAGGGCAGGCAAATGAGCACAAAATAGGAAGGAGATATAGTTTTGTTGATCAAAATGTACTACAGCCTACTCTCTTTAAAATATCTCAGCACATCCATGGGGAAAAAGGCGGGGGAACACCACATTTATGGGATTATTTCTCAACATGTCGTACTCTTAAAAATGTACATCTGTCATTTGAGATGAATTATTGTACTCTTCACTTGGAGCTGTTGTCAGTCAACAAGAGCTATTTTGCTAATTTACAACTGTGTCAAATCAAAGCCTTTTACAAAGCTGCCATTTTATCCAGATTATTTTTACTGCAGGTGTTTCACTTACACAGAAGGAAGCAGCAACACGTTGGGATCAAAGAGGACTGGAGAGGGACTTTTTACAAGGGTGTGTAGTGATAGGACAAGGGGCAACGTATTTAAACTGAAAGAGGGCAGATTTAGGTTAGATATAAGAAAGAAATTCTTTACATCGAGGGTGGTGAGGTACTGGAACAGGTTGCCCAGAGAAGTTGTGGATGCCCCATCCCTGCAGGTGTTCAAGGCCAGGTTGGATGAGGCTTTGGGTAACCTGGTGTAGTGGAGGATTTCCCTGCCCATGGCAGGGGGTTGGAACTAGATGATCTTTGAGGTCCCTTCCAACCCTAACGATTCTATGATTCTATGATTCTATGACTTGAAAGTCCAGAGTGCCAAGACCAGCTCTTCATCAGGTGCTAGCTGACTCATTGGTTTTTAATGTCTAAAATAAGCAACTAACAGGTATTAAGGTAGTAGTCGATAAGAAAGTCTCACTGGAGTTAAGAGGAGCGGGCAAATGCTGTCCTACTGATCACTGATGGTGGCTCTGGAGCCAGTTAGTTAATACCACTAAAGCATTAGAAAATTTGAACAAAAAGTGCAGGGCATGTTATGATTTATTAACATCAGTATTTTGTGCCTTCTCTTCTTTCTGTGGATGAAATAACCTCAGACCTACAGGTTCCTCTGGCTGCAGCCCCACTCCGTCGGGCCCGGACCCCCCGCCGGCACCCCTCGAAGCCGCTCTCAGCGCTTCGCATCCCACAGGAAAAGCGGCAGCACCGCAGAGGGGCTGCTGAGCAGCTGCACCGCTCCCGGTCCCGGCCGCGGCACGGTGCGGAGCGGTGCGCTCCCCCCGCGCTCCCGGCCCGCCCCGGCCCGCCCCGGCCCCCGGGCGGCCAATGCGCGGCCAGGGGAGGCAGCGCCGGGGCCGGAGCCGGGGAAAACATCAAACTCAACTTTCTCACCTTGAAGGGAACCAAGCGCTCCCAATGCTTCCCCTCCTGGCGCCCTCCCCGCCAGCCCATCCTCCCCGGCAGGGCCCTCCGACGGCCCGGGCTTCCCCCGCCAGCAGTCCCCTGCCCCCGGAGGAGGAGAGATCCGAATAGGGGGGCGCCACTGGCGACCGTCCCCCTCGGTCCCTGCTGCCCGGGGGGCCGGGCGGCGGGCAGCGGCGGCGCGGCGGGGCTCGATGCGGCGGCCATGGGGCGCGGCCCCCCCCTCGGACCGTGCCTGCTGCGGGCAGCGCTGCTGCTCGCCCTCTGCCCCGCCGCCGCCGGCGGCACCTGGATGTGAGTAGCCGGGCGCGGGAGGGAGGGCTGCGCGGAGCCCGTCTCCTCGTGTCCGCCGGGGCCCGGCGCTGACGGGGGGGCTGCTTCTGCAGGTGGCTGGGCATCGCGGCCGCCGGCGGGCCGGAGAAGCCGGGCTGCTCCAGCCCGCCGCTGAGCCGCCGGCAGCAGGACCTGTGCAAGCAGAAGCCGGAGCTGGTGCCCGCCATCCGGGAGGGAGCTCGCCTGGGCCTCCAGGAGTGCCGCAGCCAGTTCCGACACGAGCGCTGGGACTGCCGCCCGCCGCCCGCCGCCCGCCGCGGACCCGCCGCCCCCGTCGCCGCCGCCTTCGGGCACCAGCTCAGCAGCGGTGAGTGTCCTCCCCGACGGGGCCGCTGGCCCGCAGGTGCGCCCCGACGGGGCGGGGAGGGGCGCGGGGCTGCCCCGGTTCTCCTCTTCCCGGAGGAGTGCCGCGGGGGGGGCCGGGGCTGCGGTGGGGCGGGCGCAGGGACCGGCCGTCCCGCGGGCAGAGCCGGGCAGAGGAGTGCCGTCGTGGCGGGCGGTGACCGCATCCGCCCCGGGAGGCTAACATGGGTACACGAAAGGCAGCAAGCAGAGCAAACGTGCCATTGTCTTCCCAAAATTATTGTTGCTTATTGTAATTTTTTGCTTAATACATCCATGGATGACGGTGCCATTAACTGGATCCACTTAACTGTGTTGAAACGTTGTTATTCTTAGACTGATGTTGGGTTTATCCCCTTATGTCATAATTACTAAATGAGTGGGGTAATGACATGTAGTATTTCGAAAAGGTCATTTGATTGCAGGTAAAAATCTGCTCACAGCACCATGTGCAAGGTGAGTTGCTTTAAAATGTATCGTATGTGCTCAGTTAGGCGGTATTGCTCAGCACAGCAAGACCAAGCAGCTTTCCTTGCGTGAACTGATAGTGGAGTTCCTGAAATTTACACTGAAATAGGGACAGTTTGTTTGTATCAAATGCCAGTATCAAAGGTCTTGATCCTGCAAGTTTATTTTGAGCACTCTGCTCAATTTCGGGCTTGCCACTGATGTGAACTGAGGTGTTGTAGTACTACATTTCGTGTTTGTGCAATCTTCACTTCACACTACAACACAGCGGTGAAAAAAACCCAAACCTTAGCTGTGAACATGTAAAATGAGCAATAAAAGGAGATGTGTATTCCAAAAAGGAAAAGAAAAAAAACCAACCAGAGAGTCGTTTACCCTACTATATGTAGCCATATATATTGTACGTTAGTCCTTCTGTCCAATGGGAAGGACTATTCGTGCAGACCCGTACATGACTGGTGCTGCTAACCCACAAAACTTCACTAGTCTGTCCTGTGGAAGTATTTTATGATGGTACCAGCACCACGGACTAATAACAAACAAGAGAAACACACAGGAACTTTCCTGTCTGTGGACAGAAACTTGGGAGACTGGAAATAACACATCGTTTATACAAAGAGTGAAAATTTGTACAGCGAAATTTTAGCTGCAGTTAATGGCCAGTCATTGATTTTCAGTTTGCTCAGAGAGTACACCTTGCTCAACACGGTTTAAAAATCTGTGCCTTGTTATACCAGAAGTCTCAGAGAACAGAACTGGCTTAAGAGGCCCAGGCAGGTCCCTCCATGATTCTTCTGAGATACAGTATAACAGTTAAAGGCTTTTCATACTGCTGTCTTTCCCATGGCCAGCTTATTCTAGGAAAAGCAAATGGCCTAAATATACTTGTGCCATCCTGATTTATGCCTGGTTTAAGATTCTTGGGGCTGTTTGCAACCTTTGTGAATGAAAACAACCTCAATGTTTGCTAAATTTAGCATGAGGTAAGTTCTGGCACTGTACCAAAGTAGTCCGGGATCGTGACAGCTTCAAGTTCCTTCTCCGAGATCTGAACTAACCTTTTCTTCTTCTTCAAATCAATATGAATAGTGAAAAAACAGAGTGGAGAGTAAGGGGTCTGGGGTGTGGTATGTTTGGGGTTCTATTTTTTTTTTTTATTATTATTATTAAAACTTAATTGGCTTGAAAGTTTCTCTGGCAAATAAAGTTCCCAACCAGGTTTAGAAAGGAGTTACCAAAAATCGCATAGTACGAGCAGCCAGAAACGACACCATTAATAGCACGGTTATATGAAGAGGCCCTGAAGTGTTTTTTGGATGTGAATATCCACTGCTTTAGACAAGTTACCTCTGCAGACCAAGCTGTGCTGACGTTAAACTTGTAACTGTTTCTTTTTAATAATAGCGTGGCTTGTGAAATCCCTTTCTACAGCTCCGCCAGGAAGGTCACCGGAGAGAGCTGCGAAGTAACATATCCGTGCCTTGCTTTGTAGGCACGAAGGAGACCGCGTTCATATACGCGGTGACGTCGGCGGGCCTCGTGCACTCGGTGACGCGATCGTGCAGCGCAGGAAACATGACCGAGTGCTCCTGCGACACGAACCTGCGGCACGGGGGCTCGGCCAGCGAGGGCTGGCACTGGGGTGGCTGCTCTGATGATATCCACTACGGAATGTCGTTCAGCAGAAAGTTCCTGGATGTGCCCGTTAAGAATGTGACGGGCAAGAGCGGGAGCGGGCTGGCGGCGATGAACCTGCACAACAACGAGGCCGGGAGGCAGGTACGTGCCACCGTTCAGAAACGGCAGCGGTTGCTTGTTCGCCTTCAGGGACAAAATGACATCAACCAGACGAGGCCTGTCCTTGACTGCAGGTACAGACGGGGCCAGTGGTGAGAGCAGCGCTGACATCGCCGAGGCAAACATCTACAAACTCGGCATCAGAGCTGGTTTTAAGTAACTAACTAACTAAGCTCCACCAGTTACAATAAAATCCACAAAATACGAATTAGATCTGGAACGCTTGTCAGAGTTATCTTAAATAGATAGTTGATGTTATGTAGCAATCTTGAAATATTTTTGTTATCAGCTTAAATCATTAGGAGTTTTTTCACTGCTTATTCTGTTATTATCGTGACCCACGTTTTTGATTCTCTCCAATACTGAATGAGCAGGCAGGCTGGACGCGAGGCATCGTTACCCATCCACAGTCGGGGCTCCGCAGCTGAGAGCAGAGGTCTAAAATTGTTCAGAGAGGAAATCAAGAGTTAACCTTTTCTTTTAGAAGATGGCATGGAAATGACACCCGTATTTTAAAGCAGCCCAACGGTTAGGGCACCCGTCAGAGAAGTAAGAGGAGACTTCGGATAACTTTTTCAGCCCGAAGGACTTCAGACCCACAGTTGCAGAGGAAATGTGTGTGTGGGTGTGTGACATTGGGTCCTCCTGTCCTGTTCTGCAGGGGATGATACGTGGGGGCAGAAACAGCCAATATAGGGAGATGTGAGTCTGTAGGCAAGTGCTTGGGACTTACATCTGGAATGGCAGAGACTTGAATTTTGGTTCTTGCCTTAAAATTACTTTCTTTGCTTTACCTTGGAGTTTTTAACTTTGTGTTTAATGGCTCTCTCTGGTCCCATAATACTTTAAATCTGTTCTGCTCAGTGACACAGCTATAACTAAAGAAAAGAAATGGAGACCCTCTGGTTTTGACTACACATATTGATGGACTCCATTGTAACTCAACAATTTCCTGTAGCCAGAAGCAACGTCAGTTGATTTTACTGGAAACAACTTTCCCATCTGCCATAGATGCAGAATAGCCACAGTACGCCATCGTAAGAGCCATAGTGGTATCATTGCAAACTATTTTAATTTAAACTTGTTTTTACAGTTTACAAGGTAATATATGTTACTTAGTGAAGTTATATAGTTGGGAAACCAGAAAATCTTTCAGGAAAACAGACCCGTTTCAGGACTGAAGTAGAAGAAGCAAAGTTTAAACCTAAGTAGATGCTGAGAACGGTTACTGTGAATTTAATTAGATGCCAGTGAGCTAAATCATCTCCAAGGAAAGGTGGTTGGTGTTGTGTAGTAGCGGATGTTAATAAGAGGAACAGAAAATTAAGTGATTATTTAGTTAAGGTAGGAGATTATAATCTCCATAAAATTATCTCTCTTAATTTCATGATTTTTAATATACAGTACAGATATGAATTTTTCTTTTAATACTCATGTTTGTCCTTAGACAGTGCATTTTCTCAGATTAGGGTGACAGTAGAAGTGTAGGGAAGAATACTGCAAGGCTCCAGAGGAACTTCAAAGAGAAAGAGATGTGATTTCTGTGTTTAGCTGGCAGCGACACAGGTCTTCTCTTTGATACCCTGTTCTTTTGTCTGCCTTCACCTTCATGTTAGCAGCAGCAGTAGCTTGCTGTCCTTTTGTCTTCAGTGACAGTGTTCACTTATGGTCTTCCCATACCATCCTTGTGCTCATCACTCATTGCTGCAGGTGTGACAGCACAACTGTCTGGGGTCTTGTGCTGTGAACTGTACCAAGGAACTGTTCAGTTTAAAAAAAAAAAAAACAACAACAACAAAACCACACAGCCTAGAAGAGAAACTTTTTTTTGATGTCACTTTCTTTAAGTTGGATCAGTTCCCTGATCTCATCCACAGTGGTCACACAGACAGTTGGGCCACCTATGTCGTGGGGACAGGACTGACTGGCAAAGGGGAAGAGTGCATTCAGCTGAAGATAACAAATTTTCAGACAGTGATCTAGGAGACAAGGAGTTGGAGGATGCGGTTAAGCGAGTCTTCATTTTCCATGAATACTATTTTTGACAGGATCCAAGTTATCTTAGATGTCAAGAAAATATAATCGATTCTAAGTCTTACTGTATGTAACTTCATGAAACCAGTTTCAGACTAGGCTGTCAGTCTCCGGGAATGCAGCAGAATCTGGCCCAACAGGATCCATTAGGTCCTGAGGACCTTTCAGCGTTTCAGGCTTTTCACGATGCTGAGCTCTCCAACACGGCTCTCAAAGGATGCTGTCACAGGCTTATTTGGTGCCCACAACACAGATGCTCATTCCTTTTCCAAGACAGTTTCTTTTTTAAAAAAAACATTCGTTGCAAGCCTGAAAGGCCAGAAGACCCTTATTTCACTGATTTTGTGTCAATGGTGTATTTGTTGTTCATTATCTTGGAAGAAAATATAGACAGTATTTAGTCAGCTTCTGTGTATAAATATTTTGTAACTTAATGGCAAACTGTAGGATAAAGCAAATATTTTGACGACAGTCTAGAGTGAAAGAGAATGTTTACTGTTGGTACTTGGGATTTCTAGCAGCAATATTAGCTTAAGTTAAGCTTAGCAGAACTATTCATTTTTGTAGTTTCAAAACACTAAACTAGGAGATGCTGGAAAATGTTGACCTTCATGTTTTGAGGCTTACAATAAGGATGTTTTGCAATATATTTTGGTACCTTATGACCTTTTGTAATAAATACTATCACGTTCCTGGTTCTGTGTCTTGCAAGAGGAATCTTCCAGGGACAATACTTCTGTGTTTGTTTGGAGTTACTAATGGAACTGGTATGTGCAGAATTCTCATGTTCCTCTCCCATTTCCATATAAAACGCTATTTTACATTTCTATGTCTCGTAGTTAAATCCAACATATATCAATTTTAAAACAGTAATGATTCTTTGACTGAGTTGTCCACTGTTTAGGATACTAACCTGAACCTCAGAAGATCCAGATTTCATTCCATATTCTGCCACAAGACAAATGTTCATCGTCTTACAGCATTGTAACGTTCAGTGTACTTAGATGTACATACTTGAGTTGGGCACCTCTGTTCCTTATATAAAAAGATGAGGGGACTCAGGCACTATGCGTTGACTATTATTGTATTAGTATTTTTTTACTGACGGAAGAATTCTGTCGGTTTTCCACAGGTAGAAGTCGATTTGATCTGCAGGACTTGTGTTCTCACATTGAAATAGCTTGGCTCATCAGAGAGTTTATTTTTACTGATACTTGTGGGTTGGTAACAGACCCACCAACAGTCTGCAACTGTTCTTAAGCACTTTACCTCTGGTAGGACGTATGCTTGTCTTCATTAATAGTTCTATTAGTTCTAGCAGTAGCTTAAATTAGGCTGTTTGGTTACAGGCATCAGTTCCTATCGCAAAACAAGTACTGGCAGCCCCTGTCTCACACTGAGTACAGTGCCTGCAAACAGAGAGCTTAGCTTGGAGATATTAAGCATTAATTGGCATTAACGGCTATACAAACTGTGATTTCACTGACGCTCTCCTTGGCTGCAGACCAATCTGCTTTCTGCCCATCTGCCTGTTCTAGCCACACGTTCCCACCCCACACCACTCCCTCTGTTAATTGTGTTGCATCAGTGAAAGGAAGTAAATTTAAAATGATCCTTTTTTCCTGTTAATTTTTAACACAGACCAGTGTTCAGCACTGTATCCAGTTCATCACTTAACCCCGCACTCTTGTTGTGCTGGTACCACCAGGGCTGAGAGCAGCGATTGACAATAGGGCCAAGAGGAACTGCTCAAGTGGGCTTGTGGCTCAACACAACACTACTGGGTCCAGCTCCATTCCGCACTGATCGCTTCTCACAAGCAGTCAGTCAGTTTCATGACCAGCCTAAGAAAACTGAAAACCTGCCCCAGCTTGCATAGAAGGACACATCTTTCCACTGCGTTTCTGTGAGTAACAGTGCTCCTCTGAAGTTCTCTATGAAATTTTGTTCCTTGGAGAGAATCCTCTCAAAATTTCAGGAATAACTGAGAAGATTCACGATGTGAATCTAAAGGCTATGGAGTCAGTCTGGAAGTCATGCTCCCAGTAACTTTGTGCATCCCAGTATTTCTGCGCGCTGCTGAGATAGAGGCGTGTGTTGCAGCCAGATCCCACCAGAAGGTTGTGTTGGGTCTATAGGCACCATCTTCGGCTTGCTTGCAAGAAAACAGCAAGAGAAGATTCCTAGTCCCTAAACTTTGCCAGATGTTCAACTATGGGAGTTTATTCACTAAAGTTCACATGGCAGCCTGAGATCCAGCGGCACATTCTGTGATCACCCAAAGCAAGATGTCCACTCCCTGTGCTGGCAGTAGAGGCAACCCAAAATATGTTGGAGTCCAACCAGAAAACTTGGCTATCCTAGCAGCTGGGAAGCAATAGCCCGGGGTCATGCACAATTGTGATGACACCATAAATTATTCTAAAACAGAGTGGATTAGAGCTTCATGTGATGATCCTGAGCAACATAGAATAAAACCACAAATGTTTGTAACTGCTATGGATGTTCTTAGTGCTTCCACACTCACTCACATTTTGCAGTTCTTGCGTTCATCTGATCATCCATACGCTGCTAATATATGCTGCATTTTTATGTTTTGATATCAACGTGAAACTTCAACATCAGTTTCTGCTCCTCTTTAGAAACTCTCTCTTAGTTTTCATTAATTTATCCTCAGAGAAACACTCTGAGTGTCATCTACTGGGCTACTTGCCCACATGGAAGTAACTCACCCTTAGCACCTAGCAGACATGTCCAGTGCTTCCCCTGACAATATCTGGATCCTTCTGCCTCATCCAGATTTTGCTACGCCTGGTTCTAGCAGACTTGGAAGTACATTTCTTTCCTCAAGCCAAATTGTGTTATTTCTTCAGTAGTTAGTACCCTGTCATACTGCAGAGAAAGCAAGGAATACATCTGTAACCTTATAAATCTTATAGCACAATGTGATTTTGATCTCAAACTACTTTGAGATTTTAGTTACTTGCCTTGATAGAAATAACGAATCATTAGAACTTGAAAAATACTATTAAATCCCTTCTGTTTGTAAATTGTGTATAACGTTGACCTTTTGATATCGTATTTCTCTTTTCCTTGATATTTTATTAGGTCATCTGTATTCTAACAAAGACTTTCTGTCCTTGGATTTCAAATTCTCATCTGCCTCAATTACTGTTACATCCTAATGATGCATATTCTGACTATCCAGTGATTTCCTTATTAATAGATTCTTGACATACAGGCACCAGGTCAAGTCTGTCTATCATACAGAAACTAGCCTGTGAAGGAGAGAAGATAAGTATCTATAAGAATTACCACCAGTGGATTTGCCACTGAAAGAGTCCGTGTGCACTCTGGGATGAGGGTCTGCTTGTTCCGATGTTCTTATTTCTTCCAGGATAGGGAAAAATCTCCAATCTGAAAAGAAATCTGCAGCACCTGGAAATATCTCCTGTACTGGTGCATCACTTCACCAGGTTTAATTTGCAAACGCTAATGGCTGCTCTAGGTCAGGGCGTACACCTGCTCTTTCTTGCTAATGGTTCTTTGAATGCGTTGCTTGTTTGGCTTCCACAGTAACCTCTACCGACAAATAGGTCCTGTTCATTCACCAGAGATGTGACTCCAAGCAAGCACTTTAGTCGTGTGTATTTTTAATAATGTTTGTAGAGTTATATGCAAATACCAACTCAGGCTTGTGTCAATATCTTTGGAGCAGAACGTGTCAGGAGGCCTCAACTCCTACTGAAATCAATGGATTTAACCAGCCTGGACTTGTCCCAAACTTCAGTAACCACATTCACCATGATGAAAAGTCCCAGATTAACACATAGGGTAGAAACAGTTCATTTTGTCTGCTCCATGCCTTGACTAGCTCTGAAACTTTGAGGATGGAATTTGTGCTGCCTGAGCCACAAATAAGCAGTTTGGGGCTTGAGTTTATTTCTAGTCCTGCCTAGGGTCAGTAGGGCTTGATAGGATTTCAGGGCTCTGGTCTTACTACATAATCAAGGCTTAGGAACAGGCACAAATGAAACTACTTCCTCAGGGGAAACTAGAAGAGGAGGAGGTTAGATGATAGATTTGTCTTCTGTTTTTTTTGTTTCCTAAGATAGTTTGAGAAAGATGTAGATTGCCAGAGGTTAATATTTGTGAGGACTGTGGCGTAAGTGAAGGTTTAGGGTGAAATTTAGTAAACATCATGAAGTTGAGAGTTTTTTGTCTCTGCCATTTTGTGGGAAATAGTGGTTTCTCCACAGAGGAATAATTTGAATCTGTGTTGGCCCTCCTGCAGGAGAAGTTGCAAAAAAAACTTACGATTTAAAATTCACGCTTTCTGTTACATTTCCCAATTGCCTTGATTGTGGAAATTAAATATGGGGGGAAAGATTGGTAAAATGGAAGATGGTAACGTGGGCTTTCCCTACCATTAACCAACAGCCCGTATGCATCTACAGGATGGCTCCAGAGAGTATGTTAATGGAAAGGTAAAACAAAAGAAAAATAACGATACCTTGTCCTTTTGCTGTATCTGTGCATGCTGTGATTTTTCTATACACTTTTCTAAACTCTCATGTGAGATGTGTCACAAGTCTAATTGTATAATTTTATACTGTGACTATTAGATATTCCAGAAGGAAGTATTATATTGATTGCTGACTATTTGAGTTGTAGTCCCAGATAAAGTAAGTTACTGGTTGTTTACCGATTCTAGTTCTTTGAGGCTTGGTTTCCTATAAACTGAGCCAAAATTCTTGTGTGTTGCAAAAGCTTAACACAGGCTGCAGATTCCCATTTGTGGTCAGACAATTATTGTTCAGCCCAGTGGTTGCATCTGCATGGGCGTGGCAAAGTAGCCCACGTAAGGGTGCTTTAATGTTGGTAATAAACGTGGAAATTTTGCTAAAACATTGAAAGCTATAAAAGTAATGTGAACGCAACTATCAAATTGTGTTAAACAGAGCCATTATGCTCTGTGGAAACACTAGAAACCCATGTTAGTACTAGTATGCCTAAATTACAAGAACAAGGCTTAATCCTGCAAGTGAGAAGCACCTGAGATTTACTCAAGAATACCTTAGTTGAAGATACCTCTGCTGAGCTATTGTAGCTCCTTTGATAGACCTTCTGTGGAGCTCAGAGACATGAGCGTCCTCCTGCCCTTCCAGCACAGGTCTGTACCAAGGCACCTCCAGGCTGTACGCTGAGCTGCTGCGATGCTGAGCCACGCGGGTCCAACAGACACTGCTGTGTGACCCCAAGCTGTTCCCGCGGCCTTAGTTACAGACTGTGTTGTGAATGCTTAGTGATCTTGATGGTAGCTGCAAGGCACCCTTGAAAGATGGCGTAGGTTTGTCCAATAAATGTCTTCTAATGTAGGAATGGTGCTGTTACCTGCCCTGTCCCTCCTTCCCCTCCTGCTGTTCCCCACTAGGGCTGTTTGCATTCCAGTGGTGGGAGGAGTGACACAGGACGTGTTGTTTCAGGTATTTAGGATCCTCCAGAATGAAAAGCCAGCCAGAAATACAAGTTTTCATTATTGTGATTCGATATTGCTACGCTATCGCCATGGCAAAGTCCAAATGCAGAGCACTGCTGAAGATCAGGCTTCTCATAGCGGAGATCAGAGTTGGAAATCTGATTCCTAACATGTATCCTCCTGTGCTCCGGCTTCCCCATCACTGAAATGGCAATGGCAGCCATAATATTAAATACTTCGTGACCTCTGTGTTAACTCATGTCAGGCAGTATTCCTAATGAACAAAAGAGCACATCCAAATGTCGTTCTCTCTTTTCTTTCAGGCTGTAGCAAAGCTGATGTCAGTGGATTGCCGTTGTCACGGTGTTTCTGGGTCCTGTGCTGTGAAAACTTGTTGGAAAACAATGTCCTCCTTTGAGAAGATTGGCAGGTTTTTAAAGGAGAAATATGAAAACAGCATACAAATATCAGACAGACTGAAAAAAAAGCTACGCAGGAAAGAGAAAAGCCAGCGAAAAATACCGATCGGGAAAGAAGACCTGCTGTATGTGAACAAATCGCCCAATTACTGTGTCGAAGACCAAAAATTGGGCATCCCTGGTACTCAGGGAAGGGAATGTAACCGCACCTCGGAGGGATCCGATGGCTGCAACCTCCTCTGCTGCGGGCGTGGGTACAACACCCATGTCGTCCGGCACGTGGAAAGGTGTGAATGCAAGTTTGTCTGGTGCTGCTACGTGCGCTGCCGGAGGTGTGAGACCATGACCGACGTGCACACCTGCAAATAAGCTGAAGTGCAGAAAACACGGCCAAACCATCCCGTGCTCTTTGGTACACACGGCTGCCGCGCTGGCAGCGATTGCTCTTCCCGTGCGGGATTGCAGGGGGGTCAGCCTCAGGGGGAACGGGTATGGCCAAACAACGGGTGACCCAAGCATTTGGTGTGTGAAAGAGCAACTGAGTGAACAGCAGCCCGCATGCAGGGATGGCTCAAATGACAGAAAAGGGCTCCCAGTGACACATTTGAACATGTTACTCCATGAGCAGGGACAGACACTAAACTTTCCAAGTCTTTTATAGCCTCAATGTCCTGAAGATCCATGTGGTCGGTGGGTACAGTGGAGAAAACTCAATATCTCGTTAAGCAGAGACAGAAGAGTTAAGAGGACATGTGAGACACGTTCGATATAATCCTTATGTCTGTATTTTGAAAACTGGGACTAGGTGGATCCGCTAGCTGGTTCATTTCTGCAGGCTTTAGGGGAAAAAAAAAAAAAACTAAGACGGGGAAATGTTCTGTTGTTGACCATGAAGCATTTGCTTTGAGGCCATTCAGAAAGCTGTCTTCTGCAAAATATGCAGAAAAGCCTCTGGTACTGAGAAACACGCGTGACTGCAGAGAGCCGGGCGCTGCCTGGGTGGAAGAGGAGGGTCCATCGGGGTGGAGCAAGCTGTGTCCAGAGTAAAGGAGCTGAAGCACATCTTGATGAACATGAACGGTGTACCAAATAGCAACCTTGGGATTTTTTATAGGTAGTCTTTCAAATGCACAAAGCATAGGTCTGAGGAGGGACAGAAATACAGTTTGGCATTTGAAGGAAATAAAATCCTTCACAGGCATTTCCTTCGTATCTGAACACACAATCTGCGAGTCAGCCGGTCATCACCCCACTGTTGGACTCTGAGCAATAACCTGCCATGTTTGACCATCTCGCTGGTGGTTCACCATCATTTTCACAACTAACAATACAAGATTCAGCCCAAAGAATTCTGCTATAAAGTGAAAGATTTTTTAAAACATTGTTTTCTCTTGTAGAAGCAGCTGCTAGAACTTTTCATTAGGTTGCATTCTAAGTAAGTTCAATGCACAACATAATTTATGGATTGGCTTACACCACTAAAATATTTAAACTGTTATTGATAACATTTTCTCCCCCTCCCTGTTGGCTCAGTTTTATTTTACATCTGTGAAAGGTTGTTTATTTTTATGCAGTGATTTAATGCCTGGCTTAAAAAGAATCATGTGAAAGGATTTGTGTTGTTTAAATGTGCAAAGAGCTATTTTTGATAAGACAAGAAAGTTTATATTTTGTAAATATTTAAATTATGCAAGTTATGTAAAAGGTTTCCAAAACTAATGTGATAAGATTACAGCCTTTGACATTTGTTGGTTAGATATTTGTTACTATTGTAGTAGCCTTTAATTGATTTTTATTTGCATGTGCAAGGGGAAATTAGTCAGAGAATTATGTAAATGTTCTTTTTTTTTTTTTACCATCAGGGTGGTTATAACTATTGCAGTTAATACACATTGATGAGAAACACTTAATATAATTTTCTAAATGACTAGTTAATTAATTCTCTGTATACTTTTTTTATTCTTTTGAATCCATTTTGCAAGTAGTGAAACCCCAGCTCCAGTGGTAAGTGCACAACTCCCACTGACATCAAGGGGACTTGCAAGGGTTTGCAATTCCTTAACTCGTTCCACGCCAACAGTTGGTTTTTAGAAAGAAATCATCTTAGACAATTTGGTTGAGGCTTTCAAAGTTACTTTCAGGAATTAATTCTCTAGATGTCAGTTATTTTCCCATGAAATGATGACCAGATTCCCTGCCACTCTTTATCGGATGTGTAGGTCAGGAGGAAGCAAACAAGATCTTCTGTGTTGTGGTACTTCACTGCCTTATGTGGAGTATCTTAGGAACATCAGTTCAGCAACCAAGAAGTCCTTTATCTGCTGGTTCTTTCTGGACCTTCCCTCCACATTTGGCCAGTCTGTCTCCATTGACCTAGCCAGATAATTATCCTGAGGCCACAAAATCTGCTGTCTATGGGAAGGGTGCTCAGCGTGCCAGTCCCCATCGCAGGAGGATTCAACACCCTCCCTGTCAAAACTTGGATGGGGAGGACACATCCTGGTGGAAGACCCTGAAGTTGTGGGTCCCAGGTTGTTCCCATCTTCCAGCAATGAACGTAACACCACAGATTCCACAGGCTGTGCCACAGCACCTATGGCAGCATGAATGGGATACACTACTGGTCGCTGTTGCTGTGAAGGTGTTGTAGAGACCACCTCTCTCTCTTTCTGAATCTGTCCAACATCAAGCTGCTGGTAGAGGTGCGTACCTTGGGCTCCAACAGGAGCCAGCCGCTGGGCATTCAGTGTGGAGACCAAGATCTTTTCTTGAAACAGCACTGATCTGTGCCTCAGAACTACCTTAGCTTTTACCAGACCTAAAGGTTCTTACACACCTGATCTGTAAAGTAAGGAAAATTGCCAATGTACTTCTTGGTACGCCTTAACTTCTGGCAGGGTAGGAAATAGGGAAAAAATGGTCTTGGAATCCTGGGCTGAAGGTCAGCTACAGAGATTTACCCAGGAGAAAAATCTCAGGAGGCTGTTTCTGTGGGTTTAAAGGGGAGAGGCACTCACATCAGCATTGCACAGAGACGTGGGGCAGTCATGATGCAGCCAACACAGTCAGGGTGTGTCTTGCCTTCTTGGCTAGCTGGTAGTTGACGCTATGTTATTTGTGAGAGGTCATCTAGTTCAAAAAAAAAAATCTTTTTGTTCTTAAATGTTGTTAATAAAAGATTTTTTTCTGGTTCTGGGCAGGGGAAAGAGTTTATTTTTTCAGAGAATGATGAAAGACAATGAAGACAAGTGGCAACACAGATGGTTTATGGAGGCTGCAATCGCCGAGCAAACAAGGTAACAGCGAGTTGAAGCTTCACTGGCAGCAGCAGGACCTGTCTTGCCTCTAGGAAGCAGAGGAGAGCTATCTCATGGGAGGTGGCATTACTCCTTCTGCATGGAGGGCAGAGCCCTGGTGAAAGCACGCTCAGGGGGCCGAGGGGGTGCTGCTGGCCCTCCTGCCAATGTCCTGCTGACATCGGGGGCTGGAGGGGGAAGCAGAAGCAAAGATGGGTGCGCTGGGGAGACTGGAGCACAAGCCTTGCTCTTTACCTACCACAGCCGAAGTTGCTGTTTTACGTTGAGCTCCATTGTAACTTCTCTAAGTCACAGCCATATAACTAGTTCTGGGTGGGCAGCACCTGTAAGAGCAATTCTGGATGGGATCAGGATATAAACGTTGTTTTGTAGTAGCATCAGGGCTAAAGAAAATAGCTGACATCTATTGTAGTATTTATTCCACAAAACTGCCTTTACTCCTTCCATGCTCTGGAAAAGCTCTCTGTGGGTAAGAGCAAGAGGGAGAACCATCTGTAAGACAGCATGCCTCCGCTTCCAAAGAGGACCCTATGGATGCCATATGTGGTTCAGCTACTTTTGTGGGCATATGGCACGGGGGCGAATTTCATTTGCTCAGTTTAATAGGGTCTATTTTTTTTCCCCAGTGTTGGGACTGGAGGATCAAGCTTGTTGACGCTGAAAACACAGCCTTGTAAGACTCTTGTATAGCTTTGCAATAATGGATCCTTTCTGTTTCAGAGTAGCTACATGTGCGCTTATCTGAGCAAGCAAGGTTAGAAAAAAAAAATGGAAAGAAATTCACAGTTTGAGTGGGGGAAAGGTCTTATCTCAGTCCTGTTCCCTCACACTGCCGCTTTATGCATGGGGCAGCAGTTTGTGAAAAGTAGCAAACCTATGAAAAATGCCACAAGTTTACTTTTTGAAGAAAGGAAAACCATAACCTCTTCTGAAAGTGAAAATGATATATGCTATTTAGAAAACAGAAATGCATGTTCACTGGCTGCATATTTTAAGAGCAAAGTTGTGTTGTTGATAGACGTGCTGACACCCTCAGAGGAGTTACAGCAGGAATATGGCTGTTAGTCTGTCGACATGCCAGCCCCTGCGTGCATTGGCAGCTGAAGAACACCGCCTTGTCCTTGCCTGTTGGAGATCCCTTGTCAAAGGATGTATAGAGATTGTTTCCACTGCCATCAAAATGTCTCTGTGCTGGGCAGCAGTTTTCAGTGAATGACGAGTATGTGAAACGTATGTGTAAAGTAAACAGCAACAAGTAGCACTGCTCATTCCGAGGAAAAGGACATCCACTTTGGCTGAGGGTTCTTATGGAGCTGAGATGCTTGATTTCATTGAAGGATGAGGTTTCACAAGATAGCAAGCTTGACTTCAGGGTGTTTTCTCATAGATCAAAACTGTCATGGCTAGGTTCAGCAAAGTGCTGAACCCATACCCACTCACTGCTGGCTGCAATTTATTAAAAACACATAAAAGGATTATCCCACTGTGGCAGAGTTCATGCCAAATGAGGCACCATTTGTCTCAGCCTTCTAACTTATGGTAGACATCATGCAGGGTGAAATATCGGGAAGTATCAGAGTGAAATAAATGATATTATTTGTTCTAGATAACTCGCCAAAAATGCTAATTGTGAATCCTCTCCTGACTGTATCTCTTCTGTCCTGCCAGGTGATCTGGAGTGCCCAGATCCAGTAGCAGCAGTAATGATGAATTGGTATCAGGACTTTATTTTTAATTTCACACAGGATTTGTAATAGCTCATTTTAGCATTTACACAAGTTTCACTGGTAGTGAATTGGCGTGGGCAGACAATAGCTGACAGTACCTAACTGAGAGACCGGGCTTCACACCCATATGTCCTATGAGCACCACTAAGGAGGGTAGCAGTAGTAGCAGTATTCTGACTGCAAATGGGAAACTGGGGAGAAATTAGTTGCTCAAAGTCACTTGCAAAAGCAGTGGCAGGTTTAAAAAAAAAAAAAAAAGAATATGCAAGTCTCCTAACCATCAACCTAATGCTTTGGCTACCTGGTCACTGCGTTTGTTTCTCAGCCCACGTAGCTGGAAAACTGTGGTTTGCCAGTTAGGACTGTACAGTAGCCATCCGAGTCGTGACTACTGGGCAAGTCCTGCTGCAGAGCCCAGTACAGATTTTCAAGCACAAGCAGAGACTAAAATAATCACTTGGCCAAAACTGCATTTCCTAAACACGGCCTCCTGTGGTTGGCATTTCTGGAAGTCAAATATGCTTTTACCCCTCACACAAATGAGAAATTGATCCTGAAGGGAACGGTGCCTGCGAAGTCCACGCGAACGCTGCAGGTAATTAGTGCTAAAATACCCATGCCTGTCCCAGAGTCTGCTGTTACACTGAGTAGATGACTGTGTAATTCCACAGGTAGTTCTGTTAAATAACTAATGGCTTACTCAGCAGAGAATGTGATGGGAATTAATCCTCTCTGGCCGCTGCGTCAGCTCTGCAGGGCTGGAAGCGCGGTGGCAAATAGGAACATGAGTCTGCAGTTCAGGTCACAGCTAGCAAGTAACATTGAGTGGTGATCCCTCCGGACGAGGCTGGAATTTGGGTGCCAGGGCTGACTGTAAGTGGTTGGCCTTCAGTGGAGGGGAACTATCACTTCGTTTGCACAGCAAAGAAAAATAACAAATAAAGCGTCCAAGAGAGTGAAGGCAGACACACACATGGAGCTTAGAGGCACTAATTGAACTGGAGAAAGATAGATTCATTACAGGGTAGTGCCACATACCTTGTGAAACCTTCTGCTGAACCTGAGCCTGCAAGCACTAGTACAGCTTGTCACAGGCTAAAAGGTCAGAGACTATCTCAGGGTTTGGCCATTTCACTTTCTTCTCAGCCTTGCGATGTTTATGACTGTACAGAGTAATTTTAAATGAGCTGCACATTTTCCTTGTTAATACTTCAAAAATGATCAGCTTACCATCCATTTTTTATATATATATAAAATTAATATCAAGTTATGTGTGTATCAGGATGCCTTAATTAAAATGCTGAAACTTCTGATTGGGTAAGACTCCTATCATCATTTTCCCCAAAGCCCTGAAAATTTGTATTGGATCGTGGAGCAGAGTGACACACATTTCACGAGCATTTCTGTTTTCTATAGAAAGAGCTTGACACTTTACAAGGGGTTAAAAGCAGACTGCAGTATTATTTATGTGGGTGATGATTTACCCTCTGTGCTGAAATGTACATTGTGCCTCATGTCAGGAGCACAAAACCAGCTGACAACTGAAACAATGTCCCATTCTTTCGCATGGACCAATTTGCCCCATAATCTAAGAAATTAATTTGACATTCTATTGTGTCTCAGTATGTGTTAAAGAATATTTTGATGTTAAACATACTGAGTTTTTTAGGGGATCTATATATCATTAAGAGAATCAATGTGCAGAGGAATACAACAGCAAGACACTATTCAATTCCAGTTTAAGATGGGCTAGCTGGGTTTTTTAAAAACTATTCTGGCTAGTCATTGCTGATTATGCCAATGGGAGCAAAACCAGAAATGACCTGAAACTTCAAGAACTCAGTTGTTCAGTTTTACGCTTGCTGGTTTTGGAGCTGTAGGCTGCAGTTCCATGGCAGGCTGGCTTTGCCTGCCAGGTCGGCTGAGTGTGTGCTCAGGGTCCCTTCCCCTGCCCTGACCCCAGCCCGTCGATCGGTTTAACAATACACAGAAACACTCCACAAACAATAGATTTGGCTCAGTTTGGAGCAGTGAACTGCAGCACGGACATGGCAGTGAGAACTCAGGGAGGTAACCAGGAGCAGTAGCTTCTTGAGCTGACTGTGCTGCCAACATCAGAAAATTGTGCAGCTATGTTTTCACACTTTGTATGCATTGAAAACTCCAGGTTTTTAATGTAAAACAAACCAACAAAACTGTGATAGTTTGATGTGTGTGGGGGTGTTCTGGTGGCAGGGGAGGGGATTTGCTCCCTGTGCCACCAGATCTGAGTCCCATCCCCCCCGGGGGTGGTTGAGCCAAGGCGGCGCCTCTGCGAATTGCCCTATTTAAGTTGGGACAAAGGGGCGGGAAAGGGCTTTTTGCTCAGGAGCGAGGAGAGAGCAGGAGGGCGCTGCCCTCGCTCCCGGCTCCCGGCCGAGCGGCCGCTCGGGCCCGGGCCGGCGCCATGTGCTCAAGATGGCGCCGGGGGAGCCGCATGGGGGACTCGGTAAGCGCCCCACCCCCGGGGTGCCCACCGGGCCGAGCTTCCCCAGAGAGGATTAATATCTAAGAGAAAACAACCACAACGACCGGGTCAGCAAAGATGGAGCAGGAGGAGGTGTACTGGAGCTGAGGCTTCCCTTGCAATCGGTGTGAGATGGCAGGCGGCCCCCCTGCAGCCAGGGTGTACTCGGCGGAGCAGCGACCCACTCGTGGCCCGTGGAGAAACCCACGTCGGGAAGGAGATGCCTGAGCCCAGGAGAGGTCGTGGAGCAGGGGATGCGCGACCAGGTACTGTTGATAATGGGGCATGGAATGCACGACGAGGTCGTGGAGGCATCTGGAGACCGTGGGACGACCCACGCCGACGCGAGTGGCAGCAGCTCCCTAAGAGGCCGAGACTGGTAAAGCCCGAACTGGTGCGATCCATGGGGAGGATTGCAATCCTGCGGGCAGGACTTACTTTGGAAAAGTTTGGGGACTTTTTCTTTGTGAGTAGGGGATCCACCGAAGCAAGGGAAAAATGGTGTAAAGACTCCTCCTCCTTTAAGAAAGGAGCGGCAGTGAACAACATGGATGAACTGACCTGTACTCCCCCATTCCCTGTCTCCCTGCGCCGCTGGGGGGAAGACAGAGCCAGGAACGAAAGGAAAATAGGGGGTGGGGAGGTGTTGTTTTAAGATCGGGCCTTGTTTTCTCTTTCTCCTCTCAAGTAACCGGTTTCGTTCCCTTTTGTCTTTTGTTTAGTAACTGTTAATAAATTGTTTTCGTTTTTATGAAGAAAGCCTGAGTCATGTTTTGCCCGAGACCATGGTTGGTGGGTGCTCCCTTTTCGGTTCTTGTCTCGACCCTCAGTCCAAAAAAAAAACCACGACAAAAACCAAAAATCACACAGCACAAATGGAGAATATGTGGCAAAAGTTCTGCAAACAAAGCAGCTGGTGAAATAAACTCATTTTAGTGATTACTGTGCAAGAGACTAAGGTAGAACTAAGCTTTAAGGATTATCCAATGCTACAAACACCTCCTGTAAAAGTTTTATGATCCCCCACAATGTGCTGACAACCAGAGCCCTGTCAGAAAAGAAGCAAGACGTGCAGTAAGAAGGGTTGATGCTTCAGGGCAGGCACATTTTCCATTGATCACTGATTTTAATGGCAGTAGAACTGCAAGTAACCTCTTTAAAAAGCCCTCCTTGCTTTTGGTCATTCAGGACTAAACAGCACTAAGGCAAGACAGAACAGTGTCGTACTTTCTGCTGACATCATATTTGGGATAATAAAATTTTGACCACTTAAATAACCTTGAAATATTAGTTGGGCTCAGTGGGTGTTGTGTTTTTCTTTTCCATTTGCTGATTGTCCCCTAATTGCAATGCTAAGAAACCACTCCAAAGCTCTTGCACTGTAGTGCAAAATCAGCAAGACGAAGAGAATTAACCAGCTGCTTTGGGCTGCCTCCAGGGATCAGAAATTTTCCATAGAGAACGGAGTGATTTCTGTGCATTTTACACAGTAGACAACATAGCTGGACTATTACAGTGCTCTATACTGATCCCTACCTTGCTGCAGATATATTCTAGAGCCCTGAAAGAAAGTTTTCTCTTCTACATACTTCAAAAGATAATTAACAGATGATGTTCATTTTATTTACTAATACACTACAAAACTTAACACAAGGTGTTAGTTATCTACCCTGTGTTTAGGTGCTCTCGAGGCACCTATGCGGGCTAAGATATAAAAGCCATAAATCAAGACATTATCCACCAAGTTTTCCAATGGGAAGGATGATTCAGCTGCCAAGATCTGGGAACATGAGGCTGTACTGATAAAGACAATGCCGAAACATTCAAGGCCGAGGAAGATAATTAGTCAGAGGATTGCTGCAGCATTTGGTAGGAAAAAACATTTGCAGACTGCGTTACGCAGAAGACAGCACTCCCTTCCACTGCCATCCATCAAGCTCAAAGAGGAGACATGATTCCTCCTCAGCTGGGAGTGCTTTTTTTTTCATGTCAGTGAGGTTGTAGCTATATCCTGCTACAGACAACACCCTAGGAAAAGAACAGACCTTTCTGAGGGAACAGGTGGTTAGAGATTTACAGATTATAGCAATTTAAAAAGGATAAATGCAAGATTAAAGGAACTGGGTTGCATGTTCTAGAAAGGAAAAGATAAGGCCAGGAAGAATGAAAAAGACATCTAAGAGGGGAGTCATCAATTTTTAACTAGCAAAGAAGTAATCATTAATTTTCAGCAAAGATGATTTGGGTGGTACATGAGACGACCTGTCTAGATTGATGGTTAATCACAGGAAGAGACATCAGAGGAACCTGTTTTAACCTGAATCTATGAAGGATGCATTAGATCTTGTTTGTAAGGCTGAAAGGGCTGACCACAGGAGCAGCAAGGAGGAACTAAAAGTGGGTTTAAGCTTGTATTAAGATAATGGGACATGTAATGAAACATCTCAAGCAGAGCACATTCTCTTTCTTCATCCTTCCTTTTTTCGCCTCCAGGGAGGCAGTGGCAGGAGGTGGCTTAGCCCAGGTGTTTGGGTTCTTTTGGCACGTTGCTCAGAGGACGAGAAGCAGGGTCCCTCCTATCCCTAGTAGAGCAACAGGAGCCGCTGACACCTCGTGGAATAACCAAACAGACAGAGAACTGTTCTTACACCTTCCTGCTTTGGCCTCAAAGTTCCCACCCAGACTTCCAGGGTTTTTTTTCAG
The DNA here is from genome assembly GCF_009769465.1 of Tauraco erythrolophus. Classification (NCBI taxonomy): domain Eukaryota; kingdom Metazoa; phylum Chordata; class Aves; order Musophagiformes; family Musophagidae; genus Tauraco; species Tauraco erythrolophus. Next base: position 27,312,396 of record NC_141468.1, on the reverse strand, counting down.
TTTTCTTAGCCAGGCCCCTTGTATTAAGGGCAGGGTATGGCCTTAGCCTGGCCATACAGACACAAAACTGAAGAGGATTTCATCAATAGAAAGTACCTTGTTTGGTATCCACCCTAACCACAACCCAAGACAGTTTAGGGAGGAACTACAGCCCTTCCCATCCTTACACAGACAAGTCAGCCAACACCTACAGTAGCAGTATTATTGCTTTTTTTCCCCTCCTGAAGTTATCCACCTGGCCTCTTGATTTTATTAATGCACTCATTCTTGAAAAACACTCTGACTGCAGCAAATCCTAACAGTTTATGAGACATTACATATGCATCGAATGTTCAGTTGTCATATCAACGTGCCACAGCAAGACATCTGGAAAGCGCTGAGCAAAAGGAAGCTTTTTCCAAACAGGTACTGAGGAAACTGAAGCTGTAAAAGGCTCTGCTGTTTCCAGAGGAATAGAAAAAAAAGAAGTTTGTTCAGGAAAGACACTAGGAAAGATGCAAATGGCATGTCAAGGCAGAGACTCCTTTTCTTAAGACTTCTCTTATCCATTCAAAGTGACACTAGTACAGCAATTAGGAGCTGTGGTTTGCAATGAGGTCATCTTCAGGTGGCTGGGAACCCAGCCGGGTGCTCCTTGGTGAAAACGAAGTTACAACCTTCTTGTGTCTCCTGCCCACTCCTCTTCTCACAGCTGCACTTTTTGAGGTAGACATCCCCCACGACCTTTCTCTTTCCTTCCCTCACTGCTCTGTTCTCAGCAAGTCTGCGAGATGCTGCCAACGTTCCCATCATCTCGTGCAGGCTCTAAACACATATCTTGGAGCTTTGTCACACACTGGTACTCCAACATGAAGCTACCTGTGCAAAATGCCTTCATCTTGGCAACTGACTTTCCTACCACCAGCTGTGGGAGAGACCAGGGAGGCCATCAAAGTAATCTGTTGTTTAAAAGGTTTGTGGAAGGTGCAACTTTAAGGAGTTAAAAGTCATAATATATTCACAGATTGCTGAAAAAAAAAAGGGGGGGGGGGGGGGGGAGGGGCACAAATTTAAAAGATACAAGGGCTAAACCAGGTCAGCCTTTAGTCTTATTTCCTGTCCATTTAATTTTGTAGAGGAAATTTGAACTTTTTAATTTGATGAAAAATGAAACATTCAATATTGGCATTCAAAATCAAAAGAGAGAAGACAAGAGTAGTCCAGGGAATTCATGCACATTAATGCAGACAATGATTTTTTTCTTTTAAGTCCCTGTCAAGTAACTTCAAAATTATTTTTGTATTATTCCGGATAGCAGCATAACCAATATTGGCATATACACCAACAAAACTATTTCTGTGAAAACTCCAAGACTTACACAATTAGTTTTCCAAAATAACTCATGTTATGAAATAGAAGTTATTTTCTAATTGATAGAAACAGGAGGATTTCCTTTGATGAAAAAATATACATGATTTTGACATGTCCTCCTACACAAGAAAATCTGAAAGATTTAACAAAAGCAGTTTCACTGTATAAAGTGCATTTATTGCTGTTCTACATTAAACTTGAGGGAAAACCACATTATTTAACAAGCTAGTTAAACATACAAAACAAATCAGAATCCAGTCTTACTCTGGTATCACAGGTTATTTGTTTTACTTACAAGGTAATCCCCAATATTGCTTGAAATTTTTAGTGCACAGAATTAAATTTGTCTCAGAAGACATCAACAATAATAGTATTTTGAGGGCCACTGTGTTCAACTCACTGTGGGCTCCTGAAAAATCCTTTGTGGCTTTTGCCCCATGGTACTAGCTAGAAGTTTTCTGAAGATTATACCAGAACTCATGATGTAAAGCTCCAAGAGATTACACCCAATTCTGTGTCAGTCTCTATTCTGTGAACACCAACACCGTCAGTTATACCACACTAACTTAGTTTCAGCAAAAGTTCAAGCTGGCCCTACTTAAAAGAAACAGAAGTTTCCAAGGAAAGCAATGTTTTCTCACAGCTCTGATACAAGCTAAAGAATAAGGCCACTTTAACTGGGTCCCTAATTTTTTCCATAAAAAAAAAAGGAGGAAGGAAACATTGTCAGTTAAGTTTAAATGTCACTCATTCCATAACCCAAGATATAATGCTTTCTCTAATATCTCACTGTAAGAACAAATTGCCTCAGTTCACATTAGAAGTAACATAAGTGGTAAAGGTGCACAATTGCGTACCCTGAAACAACTCTCACTAGCAGGCAGATTGCTTTCTAACAGACTCTTTGTGATGGGAAATTTAGTCCTGATATTAGAACTAAAAGAGGAATTTATTCCGTTAGGCACGTTTACTATGTGACTAACCACTATAGCTGAATAGCCATAGGTAGAACCCATGGTTAAGCAGCAGTACAAGAATGGTAATAAAAACTGAACAAGTTACCCACGGTACTGCTGCTTAACATGCCAAGTCTCTTCTACAAAGTAAACACTATTTTCAAGTTAAGTACAAATCCTCCCAAGCTGCTTTTAAGTTTCACACACGCTATTTATATATTTATTTTTGTTCTTCCCCTAATAAAAACTATTTCTATTGTGCTTCTCATGGCATATCTGTGTTACACTATCACGTATTCTTCCTCTGCTGATTTATTCAGTTTTGATGGGGAGACTACAAAATAAATTTCTGGAGCACTTGGTATTAGAACAACCCAATAGCTTTAATAAAAAGTGATGCTGCCATCAAAAAGGCAGAGGATAAAAAAAAAATTAAAGATCTTTATTAACTTATCACTAAAATCTACAATATTCCACAAAGGTTACATACTCAGCAATATTACGCTGTTAAGAGGACAGTACAACATTTGTCAGGATCTGTTTGTTATCCATATATGCAATTTATTAGCCAGTTGATCTACAAGATATTATTTACCACAGGCAAACTAAATACTGTGCTTTTAAGAAACCTGCATAGAAATGATTCGATGTTTCTTTTATTTTGGACGTATTTACAAAAAGGATTTCTATGTGTGTTAGCAATAAATAATCCCAGTATGCAAAATGTCAGTGCTCATGCACACACCGACAAGATGGTCACATGCTTTAAAAACATTATTTACAGTACAGTCTCCTTCACAGCGCTCTCCATAATAATAGCAGAAAGTGCATTTTCTTCCATATTCCTTTTCCTTTCTTTCTGTTTTCACTTAGTCTTGCTTCTGAGGGATACAGCCTTCCATCTCAACAACTTCTGGCCAGCCTTCATACTTGTTTGTGTCCTTGTTGTTCTTGATATGCTATAAATAGAAAACATCAATCTACAATTAATGTTAAGTGATTTATCTTTTTGCTTTAACTCAGAGCTTTAAAAGACATTTTATTTACTTATTTTCAGGCCATGGAATAAGAGAAAACATCACAACTAGCCTGTTGTGCTTTGCATCAAATATAACAGTCTCCCAGTATTCACCACTTAATGCAACCTGCTCAGACAAGTGTATGCTAAAAACCGTTAAGCCATACTGCGAAAACATTTTTTTAAGTGTATTACAGGAAGACAGACAAGCAAGGAAAAGACCAACTGCATTAAAACATGAACCACTAGGAAAAAATAAATAAATAAGGATACTAAATTTACAAGGCACTGAGAACAAGTAGTCAGATTTTAAAGAACACTAAACAACGCTGAATGTTTGCCTTTTTTGAAAATTAGGGGTTTATTTTTCTACCAAGCAACCATATGCAGTCAGGTAAGATGTTACTGCCTCCAAGAGTTTGCCACTGCTCCTGCACTAGTTCCTGCTCCCTCGCAAAGCTGGCAAAAGAGAACACACCTTCCTTACTCTCCTAGTACAAAGCTACCTTTACCAGTAATTAAAGGCAACAATGACAAATGTTGAATTGTAACAGCTAAAGTATGGGAACATATGCTATTACACAAATTTTGCTAAGGCAGCAATAATTTTTGACAGAAGAGCAAAGTGAACAGCTGGGAACATCGATACCTTAACTACCACTTATCTGCTGGAGGTCTACCATTTCAGTCCATTTAAAACAGACACTAAGTTTTTCATTCTTCAGTTTAACTGGATTCATTAAAAAGATAAATGAACTAGTTACCAGGATAGTAAGCTCTACCCCATATAAGATTTTTTTCTTGTTTGTGAATCACCAGAGAATCTCTTTTGTACATTTAAAAGACGACTAGTCAAGGAATAAATTTGAAAATAACACTGTGTGCTACTACTGCAACAGATATCCATCTTAAACAAATGCATGGTATTTATAAAACATGCTACGCCTTTATTAATGTAAGCTGATAAATTCCAGCAAGTTCTAGAATCACAGACCTGTTCAAATGGACTTTTAGTCTTAATTCCTTTTCCACCGCAGAAGACCCAGTTGTCTCTAAAGCCAAGGTTAGCAATAGATGTGCTTCCTAATTCAGCAATCAGTTTCCGTGCTTCGTCATTAAGCCTTAAACAAAACAGAGAAGTTCAGTATGTGAACAAAATGCATATACCCTTACAGCTTTCACTGTTAAATGGACCATTCAGCTTTAATCTGATTAAATATAGTTTCAGTCAGTCAATATTGGGCAAGATCTATCTTTCAAAATCAGATAAGGCTAATTCTGAAATCACCTGATCTAATGAGCGCTGCTCTTTTATATTATAATATCAAGGAACCAGCACACAAACCTATCAGTACACCAACAAAAGCCAAGAACCCTCTCCTGGGAGAATTTGTACATACATCTCAAGTCATGTTAGCAATTCTCCAAGCAACTAAAAAAAGTCAACCTTTAAAGTAAACATCATTCGCACGCTCAAGCTGAAGTCTAGATAAAGTAAAAGCTATTTTAGACTAGAAGAATGACCTGAACATATGAAAGAAGTTCTTGTCTGTTGGGTCAATTAATTCAAAATTCAGAACACTGTCCCATAGCATGGTTCAGTGCCTGTAGGTCCAAGTAGCATAATTTTAGTATGGAAGGGAAAACAATTCTGTAGGGTAAGTTATCATTCCAAAACCTCCAAATAACAGCTCTCTACGTTTTCCTTTCAGTTGATGTATTTGCCCGACCTACTAAACAACACACACAACTTCTGATTATTACTACTTACTGAGATATAGTTGTATAACTCACTTTAGCTAAAATTATGAAAATGATTAAGTACTTTGGAGATTATTGCACAATCCGCAGTCCAAGTTTCTAGAGCATTAGGGCAGCTAATATTAAAAAAAAAATCAAAATAAAAATAGCTTTACTTTAAAATATTTTGGTTCTTCACAATTTAAATTGTTTTCAAGAACTGGCACTTACGATTACCATCAACTACCAGTGGTAAGCTTTCAGGGAATTATGTAATATCACTAGTAAAAGCAGCAGGTTCCTGACTGTCAGCATGAACAGCCCAAATTCACATTCTTGCTTACCTGATATCATATCTATATACAAGCTTTCAAAAAAATTAGCTGTGACATGATTATTGAAACAAATTAATTGTACATATTCTCTAAAACATCAAAGGAAAACGGAAAAAGAGCAAAAAGAAAAGCAACAGAACAAGTGAATAGAACAACAAGATCCAGCCTTGGCATAAAGAAACAATAAACTGCTTTCTTCTCCTAAAAGCAGTGAATCTACACTTAACTATTTACTACAAATATCGAACACAGCAAAGTCAGGACTTTGTCACAGGAAAGCTGCTCTTATATTAAAAATACAGACAAGCTGTGGATAACAAATGGAAACAAAAGTGAAAACAAATGTACAGAACACAGTAGCAAAAAGTTAAATATTATTAAAAGAACAGAGGAAAATAAGAAAAAAACCTCTTAATTTTCACTATGAAAAGCAATCCTTTGGACAGGATGACTTAAGTGAGGAATAGATGACAATACAAATTCTACAGTAATTATTAGTATCAATTAAAGCTGACCAAAGTTGGAAAATAAAAGAGAATTGTTTAAAGAGAACTAAAACCTCTTAGGCTATGCCTACAGTAATAAACTGAACAGCTTTAGGGTGGAACAGTCCCAACACTGAGGTCAAAAAGTACGAGGCGCACAGTAGCAACCTCTTAAGACTTCAAAAGGAAGGATACAGGCAAAGTCTGTTAGGAACAGTCTCTGCACCCCTGTAACCACCGAACTCCGTCTTGGAGTTGATCTCAGAAAAGTACTGGATAGAGCTGACCAATTTCCAGAGTATGTTCTCACACTCACATTCCTATGTCTGAACATACCTGAATTTACTAGCATTAAGACAAAACGGGCTATCAGCAATAGGAAAACCAGCACATTTCCAAAAAGACAGATATCCTTCACATTCAAAAAAAAAAAAAGAGGTGAGGACAAATTCTAGGCAAGCAGCTAGAAACCTACAGGCTCTTCGAAAACCAGGGAGATTAAGGGTATGGTTTCAAAAAGTACAACGCCTGACATGTAAACATGTTCTTCATAGCTATGAGTAAGCAGTTTGTTGGACTTACTATACGCCCTACATTGTGAAAAGAAGTTAATACAACAAGACAGAGAAGCAAAAAAATTAGCTATGTGTACAGATACAACACTTACTAATTAGGCAACTATTAATCTCTAGCCTTTTCAAACTCTTGCGATATTGCTGCTAAAGGGTCTAATTTAGTATCAAATTTATTGTTTCTCTGTTGTTAGGATCACAAAAGTATACATTTAACTGTCCTCTATGTAAATACATACATAACTCATTATGCCTGGTTAGTTTTCATTTGATCCTTGTTGCCCCCAAATCACACTAATAAACTGAAAGCATAGTTTCAAATCCATTACCTTGGAAGAATAAAACTTAATCAAAAGTGATTGTGCAATAAAGAATGCATTTTTTCAGTATAAAACAGCATTTAAAAGTTTAAACAATGTTTACTATACAAATCTATTACATACTTGGTTGCACCATCATCATATGTTCCCATTAATACTATCGTTCCATCCTGGATGGACTTCAGAAATTCAATAAATGGTGCCACATCTGAAGAGGAGAACACAACACACTTTAATAATAAGCAACCATTCCACATTTAAACACCTGCAATGCCTTCCTGCAAAGACATTCCTTTTAAGAATATTTGTAAATGTACTTATAAATTTATAAAAAGATACTAAGTAGGGAAAAGATAAAACATCTATAAATTTTTTATTTTATAGAATATTTCATCCATGTTGTGTAAAGACATAACCACTAGTGGGAACTACTCAGGAGAACAAGTGTGTTTGATCAACCATACCATTCCCTCCCACCTCAACTATTTGTATGTTTTTTTAAGTTGCACTCTTCTCACAATTACAAAGGTAGAGGCCAGGCACTCCCTTAACTACCACCTTAAACCACCACAGCAAATGGAGCTTAGAGAAGGGAGAAGAGGGGAAAAAAAAAAAAAAAACACACAAGAAAAAAAAGAGGCATTTAAGTTGTTTCTTTCTAAGCAGTTAAAGTAACTGCACCTACCTCCTCCCCACATGTCAAAGAACTTAGTGTCTAACGGTTCTCCTGTTTTACCTGGAGAAAAATAAATATTTGGTGTCATCAAATATAGTAAAAAATATTTTACAGATAACATGTCCAAGACCTCTTAATGACTCTTTCAGAGAAAAGTGCTGCAGAAGACACCACACAAATCAATTACCATGGTAATTCTTATATTCTATGAAGATTGCTCCTTAAACAGTATATTAATTTGTGAAAGACGCAGGAAAGTAAAAGGAAAGAAAGAGAGAAGATGAAAACTTCTGATTTTGCTTCAAGTGGAATATAAAATGCAACAAAAAGCCCACAGACGCTAAACCAATAAAGAGAATTCAATTCATTTTTTTATTTTCAAGTTGGTTTTGCAAAAATAGATAGTACAGCTATAGGTTGCCTTTAGTGCCCCATGGAAAGTAAGAAAGATTAAAAATTACACAGCATGTTCTGCTAGACTGGAAATTCTTAGTTGATTTAAACATCCAGAACAAATAGAAGAAAGTGGACAATATAATAATTTCAGTAGCTTTTTTTTTTTTTATTCACTATGCTGCCTACGAAGGCAGGATTCGATGGAAGGCAGAGTTTTCTTTTTAATACATACATTCATTTAAAGTTTGGAAGACAGGGAGAAAGACTGGCAGCTATATAATGCAAAGGTAGGTATTTTGAACAGATTGAGACAATTTAGGAGGTCGAAATAGGATTAGGCAAGTATTGTTCAAGTCATGCTTTAGATGACGTAAACCTAAGTACAATCCAAAAATAACATGAATTTATATTGCACTGAAATGACGAAGTACTATCTCAGTGCTACAAGGAATTGCTTCCTACACATCAAGGACAAATCTGCCAGTACTGACATTCAGTTCAGCTTTCAAGGTCACACACAAGTCTATTTGTTTGGTTTTAATGAAAGTTAAGAATCCTGAGCACAATTACATAACATGATGTATCTAGGGACAAGATCTATAGGTATAGACTAATCAAATAGACTGATTTCAAGCTAGGAAATAACGAACTGGTCCTTCCATGTAGTAAGAGAATTGTTAGATAAGTTTCACTGAAAAGACAGCAACAGAAGAATTTAGTCTACGAAGTTTTAGTAGTGGTGGCAACGCACAAAGTCAAAATAAGTAGCATGTATCTCATGTCCTCTTCCATTTTATATGTGCATGAGGAATTTATCTGAGGTATCACAGATAGTCACCACAGCACTCCATGTTACTATTTTTGCTATGCGTTTTTAAAACCTAAAATGCATTGAGTTTTTCTACTTTTTAACAAAAAGGTAAGAGTGTCAAAATCTGACATGATCTCAGTACAAATAGGCTGAAGGCTTCCTTTTCTCCTCCTGCTTGCCTTTCACCATCCCTTAGTATTTCACCTCAAATTTCAGAAACAATCTGAAAAAGAAGACAATCTGCTCACTTAAAACGTCACTTACCATTGACCAAGGCCACATTTATTCCTCTGCCAACATTATTTTTCACTGCACTCATTAAACTGAAACAAAATAAACAATTCTGTTTTTAACAGGACAGTTTTCTGATGTGAAATATTTCTGTTTTTTTAAATAGGATCAATCAAATTGTGAGAGATACATAGTTGAAAACAGACATGTTAATGAGTACTTAAATGAAGCAAAATCTCCTTGAACTACTAATCTATCTGCTCTTATGGTATCACCTAATTAAGAAAAATAATAGATCAAATATCCCCAGTTGTATCCGTTTCATTTGATCATTTGACTGCTTAATCATCTTGGTTTCAAAGTATGTATGTATATTTAAAATGTCACCAAAACTAAAGTGCTATTAATGTATTTAAGAAAATTCCTTACAGTTAAAAAGCCTGAAACAAATAATTTGAGGAGCTTAGCACGGTCATGTAATCAACATTTTAAGCTTTTTTGTAAGCACGTGATGAACAAAAATGTGTTAATGAGTTTAAAAGCTAACTGAACCGAGGTATTTCAATTTAATACTGCAGCATCATACTAAGAAACAAGAAAGTCAAAGCAGTTAGCTACTCTTACCTATAATAGGAAACTTAAAGCCAGGAAAAATACTTCATACACTGACGGGACTTTAAACAAAAGTTGAATATAATCTCAGAGTACAGTCGCACATACCAACAAAACCATTACAATCTCTAACAGCAATTACTTGGCCAAACTGAAAAGTGGCAGAGGAGCTGGAAAGCATAAACACATTGTGAAACAGAAGCCCTTCAGAGCTGTAAAGAAGAGCGAATGGGTACGTCAAGACTGTCAGATGTGGTGCTGTGCCATCTTGGATCACGATGGGTGTACCATTCTAGTGAGAAGAAGCTTAGAGATCTCCTCATCCCTTTTCACCGGCACTGTATAATGGTCTCTCTTCTGCCTCCAGACCCCAAATATCCCAGCACTAACATTGTGAAGCTAGTAGTAAAAGAGTTAACATAAACAAGGAGAAATAGGAGTAAGGGTTGAAACTATGACATAAATTAAGGTCCTGAAGAAGTCTTTAGCTGAGATTTAAGAAAGCACCTCAGCATAAGCATGTAAGTGCACATATCTCATTAATTTCAAACAGATTACAAAATCTCCAACAGATGCTTTACCTCCGTCCTCATCAGGATTTCTTTAGCCTTCCTAGCTTGCTCTGGGAAGGGACTGCAGACATGTACAACCCTGTTATGTTCAAAACTTTTTCACATTTCTTCTGCAATCATATAATTTTCAAGTCATGTCTGAACATCCATTCTAAGCATTGTTTCAGAAGGACCATGTCCTTACACATGACTGCAACATCAGCTTTCTCTTGCTAACTTATTAGTGATAGGCTAGAAACAAGGTCTATGACAGAAACATGACAAAAATCTTTCTCTCTGATGCTATCTTTTGCACCCAGGACGAAGATAAAAGCCAAAATTTAGAGGAACGTTAAATTTAATCGACAACTATCAGGAACAGACTCAGTATTAGTTCAGAGAGGCCATGAAAGACTATCAGTAAGTGGTAACTCTTGGTACGGTGACTTAGGTTTTCAAGAACTAGTAATCAGAGATGAAAGTCTATACTCTTCTGTTAGTCCTCTAAGTTACACCGTCTGCCAAAAATTCTGATTAAAATTAAAACTCTAATTCAGTAACTCCTGAAATAGAAGACCTGCAATTTTCTGCTGAAATGCAGAATTCAGTTCTGGTTAGCAGGGAACTCAGAAGTATTTTAGGCACTGAAGGATGATTTCTTCTCTGATCACAGGATTTTCAGGTCATATCTGAACATCCATTCTAATCAAGAGAAACATGGCAAATAACTGAAAACACAAATTAAAACCCCAGTGAAGTTCTGAATGCATCCCTCTCCTCATATAAAGATTAGCAGACATTTAATTTATCAATAGAACATCCTTTTATTTTAACTACAAAATTCTCTGTAAATAGGTGCCAGTCAAAAACATCCAATACTGGGCTGACTAGACACTGAAAATCCACACATACATAACAAAAAGTTGTAAGAGATTTCAGACAACAAAGAAGTTCTGAAAATATGTATAAAAGAAGTACCGGTTATTAAAAGGAATGTAGTGTGACATTCTACTATAAAGTTACTGCAGCACAAACATGCAACTGCCTTCTTAATCGAGGCAGTAAAACTGCATGGAGAAGTTGCTAGTAATGAAGTATAGCAATATTGCCCCTTATTCTAAAAAGGCAATGAAGTAGCAACTACAATATTTAATATTTTGATGATGACTACAGTATGCTTTTTCTAATTCGGACTATGTCCTTCCAATATAGGAGAACAAGGCTTTAACTGAACTTCTATACAGCAGAATTCCTATTTCACACCAAAATATCTACATAATTAAAAAGAAAAAATTGAGAAATTAAATGTATTCTGAATTATATCAGCACCTTTAGTGGTCTCATCAACCAAGTGACATCCCTGTGCTTAATACACAACAAAAACCTACACTGTAAATTATGAAAACTTGTCCCTGTTTCCTTGTCTGGGAAGCATGAATAGAAAATTAATCAGAAAAAAGCCTTTTTCAGAAGCGAGTTCACAAAATATCACTAAAAAACGGTTACTGAAGAAGAAATAAATGTTTTCAGAGCTCTGAGATACTACACTACTACTTGAGACAGCTTCTGCAGCAAGTCACAAACACTACAGGCTGTAGTGTGACAGTCTTCTCACAGGAGGGCAGCCGTTCATCAGTTTTAGAATTCTTCCAACAACTTACGATCAACAAGTTAACGGGAGCTTTGGAAAGAGAAATCAAACGTCTTATGAACAAAGCAGGAGATGATACAAAATTAATCAAGTTTTCTGGTGGACCTTTAAACAGACATTAGAAGTCCTGCTCAGAAGGAATTACAGAAGGATTTTTGCCAAGGGAAACTGGACTTTAGACTGCAATAGCTGTGCATTAAGGTGTGCACTAGTATTAAAGAATAGAAGATTTCTTGCCAGCAACTACTTTCTTTTCATCACTGTCTTCAGTGAAGTATCCAGTGGAGGATTTTCTTTTTTGACAGCAACAACACTCTCATTTAGTTAACCAGTGAGACATTTAAAAAAAAAAAAAAAAAAAAAAAAAAACAAAAACCCTACAATCCTGAAATTAAAATATTATTTCCACTCCCACAACTTTTAACCAGTGAATCACCCTAAGGCTTCACAGACATTAAGCTTCCTAGCAACCAGAATGAGAAGCTGGCAAGTTTCGTAACACCAACAAAACCACCATGCAGACAGATTAGATAAGAGTGTCCAAGGTCACAAGGCGAATCAATGAGAAGACAGGAAAGCAGAAGCTAGCAGCTTTTAGTCAGCAGGTGCCCAACGGTGAGCTCACGCTCGCTTGGCACGTGCTCCACGACTACAGCGCGATGCTCCCCTGCAAATGCACTCCTACACACGTGAGCAAGCTTGAGCTAAGCCAGCCTCACAGAAGAACGGCCTGAAATCTGAATGGTCCTCCTGCTTCTACGAATAACACGAAGTGAAAACGCTGCACGTGTTTAGTTGTCAGGGAAAAAAGCTCCCATTTCAGCTTCAATACATCTTAATTGCTAGAGTCGATGCTACAACTAGTCTTTTCTAAGAGCATGTAAGACTAATCTTACAGTGCTACTATAGATAGTAAAGAGATGGAAAATATAAACCAACACTTTTTACTCTTTTATAAATTAATTATACTATTTACAACATTAAATGAGGTTACACTGTTCACAGTAAAGTTGCCATTTGCTATAGAATTAATCAGCACTGACTGCTGTATGTGCTATCTGAACCACTCTGGACTAACATAGCATGGACTGAGAAACAGCCAAACTGGAGTAGTTCAAATGCGAAAGGAAGGCAAAGGCCTGTGAGTGTGATTGATATTTAAAAAAAACAAACTCCTTCCAACAATGCTAACATCATGCCTCTTCTGACATGTGACATGCAGATTGTTAGAAGCTGCACACTCAGGGTGACAGGAGCAGGAACAACCTAAGAGCAAAGAAACAAAGTCTAAACCCAAATATTAATATTCCCATTATGGGGTTATGTGAAAGCTATTTAGTTAAATACTTTAGGCATAGTATTACTGATAATACTGTGTTAAAAATACTGTTATTAGAAATACAAGACTTAAACTCAAAACCAAACTGTGTTGTTTCAAGCAGTTCCTTTCTCTGTTTCACAATTATTTCAAATTTATTAACTTTAGTTACAATCAGCACAATTAAATAACTACTGATCATTAAAATACTATTTTTCCCTTTTGAAGTAATCTCTTAAAGAAAAGCAGAAAATAAGTCCTGACATTGGTACTATGCTAATAGATTAAAATATGACTTGCAGAAGACAATTCCACAGCACAGTTTTAGCTGATGACACTCAACTAGAAGTAACAAGGATAATTACTTAAGTACAATCATTCACTGAATTACCACTAAAGGCACAAGAACAAGTTACTCAGAGGCAAGTTTGCATCTGATTTGACAAAATCTAACTAATCCTCAAGTCTGTAAACCTGAAGTGTAAGCTATCTTGTATGTATTAAAAGAGCATAACATTCCTGCATTTACTGCAGAGTATTAAGTGTGCTTCATCAGAGATTAAATTTTTTCATGTAGTCAAACCACCGGCAAAACAAAACCTACAAAGAATCATTTAAACTACTGATTTTGTGTGCAAAGTGATCCAAGACAGCATTTGAAAGAGATACTTAAAGAGACAACAGGTAAAAACACTTACACGTTATCTTCTACACAAATTTTAGGTCCAACTACGTTCGCTGCTCCACTTGCCATTTTGAATGCAAAATGCTTTTCAGGACAAGCTTTAGAGATCCCACATTTGTATCTTGGAGGTTTTGTAGCTTTCAAACGGAAATAAAACAGGATTTTAGAGACAACATCACAGGTAGGCTAACAGAAAAACATCAGTTAGTTTTCTGAAGGAGTTCAAGGAAAAGAACAGAGATGAACAGTATCTCATCTGTAGTTTTACAGCACCTTAAAATAATCTAGATTCCTGCAGTACCTCATTATTCTACTTTTTGTTCTCACCCCCGCTGCTTGCTCTGGCACTGTCATCAAAAGCCACAAGACAAAACTAAAAGTAAAATGCTAGGGAAAAAATAGACTTTACCAGAGAGTTAGGAAAATCAGGAAAAGAGGAAAATTAATTTCTGATTGCATTTAAAGTGGAATTAAGACTTTCTTAATTATAAAAATTCAACAGTCTTTCTGTTATTAGCAAAAGCAAGTCACAGCAGTAACACATGCATGTGAACACTTACAGCGTGCAGCTGCATCCAGTGCTGATCTAGCTAAAATGCAAAAAGAAAGTTTTAAAAGATGTTACTATTAAAATGTCATCTACTATAAAATATTCTATAAATTTAAAACCTTTCTGTACCCCTATAAAAACAAGTTCATTGAAACGAAGCATCAAATACATCTGAACATTATGTTCCAATATAAAACATTAACCTTTACATGGTAGAAGAATGAAAGTGATCAGGGACTACATTTAGAAGCCTTAGTTTATGACTCCCCAATTAACACAAAGATCCACGGAGATACAAAACCATCAGGGATCTGCAGAGGTGTGGGCACTAAAGTGAAATGAATTCCCTTCTTACAGCTTCTCAGGGATGGGTTTCCTTTCACCTAACACTGGAAGCCTGCGACTCAGGTGTATGTGAATCCAACCATTCATGACTCCCTGTCTTGGGATAGGAAGAGACCCAAGTGACCTCATCAAGCACATATCTACAATACATCTGTAATACTTAATGACATTTCTGTCTCTTAAACAATTATCAAAGATGCCTCTGGTAACTGATTCAGGTGTCGGCTCACACTGTAGTAATCTGGAGTTAAATAACATGAACTCTACCCATGTAGAATCATAGAATGGTTAGAGTTGGAAGGGACCTCAAAGATCATCTAGTTCCAATCCCCCTGCCATGGGCAGGGAAACCTTGCCCAAAGCCTCATCCAACCTGGCCTGGAACACTTCCAGGGATGGGGCATCTACAACTTCTCTGGGCAACCTGTTCCTGTGCCTCACCACCCTCTGAGTGAAAAATTTCTTCCTTAGATCTAATCTAAATCTGCCCTCTTTCAGTTTAAATCCATTGCCCCTTGTCCTATCGCTACACACCCTTGTAAAAAGTCCCTCTCCAGCTTTCCTGTAGGCCCCCTTTAAGTACTGGAATGCTGCTATAAGATCACCCTGGAGCCTTCTCTTCTCCAGGCTGAACAGCCGCAACTCTCTCAGCCTGTCCTGAAATTTTTTTTTTTTTTTGTAATGAAAAGTCCCTTTAAAGATAAGGTTGGTTTAAAACATAAAACATACACTCTGAATTTTAAGTCATCTCAGCTGCTAATCCTTGTCTGTGTAGAACTTGGGCACATCAGAAACGTTTTGATTACTGCACATTCAATTGTACATGGTAGTGTACCTGTACAAGCAAAAAAAAGCCCACCTAAAAGTTAAATTTTTAATTGCTTAAGCAGCACAAAGGCAGAGTACAGATTTCCAGAAACATCATACAAGTCACCTAGTTTACAACTCCAGACTAAGACTGTAAGTACCAGTAAACAGAAAAAGCAGGTAAAATTATGCATACTTGGCAGGCAAAAGAATCAAACTGATTAAGAGAGTAGGTTAAATATTTCATAGAGAAAATAACTTAATACACACATTATATATTATATATGTATAATATATATTAAGAAATAACAAGTACACACATTAAAAATAAACACAGAATTCTTAAGTGTAAGAGCCTAAGTCAAGCTTAAAGCAAAATGAATACGATATTCTTGATTATGGCTCAAGTAAATACTAATAGATGTACAGAGAAAACAAAGTCATCACTTACCAAATATGTGTCCTAAGTTTGTCTCCATTTTTATTTCAAACACTTGAGATATGACATAAAATGTCAATAAAAATATTGCTACGACTACTATCAACTTTGCAGCACCTAATCAGAAGCAGAGAAAAGTTTAAAAAAATTATCTGCCAATGATAACATTAAGTTTACAAAAATTGACTACGTAAGAAATGTGTCAGATTACATGAAGGGGAACTCAGAAACAGGATGATCATTTGTGGATTCACTAAACAGAAGTAATCTGCAAGCAATTGACATTATAATGTAGGGTGCAACTGAGCCAGTCCATCAGGTTACTATTCCAAACACACACCCTGCTTTCAGCTTTCTCCAGCGTCACACTTGTCTGACACCACAGCACACCAGCTCAGCTCAGCAGCCAGAAGAAACCACAGACTTTTCCGTGAAAATCCAGTTTAACAAGATGAACTACACTGAGCTAACTGGCTGCTGCCCAAAGCAGAAATTCCCACCTCCCCCTATTCCACCTCCCTGTTCTTAGCCATGTGTACCTGTTTCCTCACTGTTCACAAATACTCTTCCCCCTCTCCAAATTGAGCTACCTCTATTTTAATGTATGGTCAAGACTGAGTGATTAGGGATTTGTTCATATACTGTAGCTTGGCTGCTTTGGTCAGTCAGGTCTGAGCATTACACTAAAAAAACCACCAACCAAACCAAAAGAAAGCCTCCTCACCTCCTTTTCAACAAATTTAAAATTTCTGACCTTCAAAAAGCAAGTCTGAAGACTAAAAGAACTAATTTTAAAAAGTAATTTTACAAGCCGAACTTTCTCCAGTGCCGAGCGGTCAAGTTACTTCCTGGGAGAAGAGCTGGAAGTACACAATCATAGCAATTTACATCTGAAATGGAAACTTGGGTGTATGTGGTACTGCCATGAAGCCCATCATTTTTTAGCATAATTTTCAATAGATTTTTACAGAACACTGTACTCTTCGCTTACTGTAAAATACTGAGAGAAGTTAGGTGAGGAGGCATCTGATCAACATCCTGCCTTCCTGTCTCAGCCCAGTATGTCAAACTGTTTGGAAGAAGCAACCTCACAGCATGCTTCTGTTTCTCAGATCGCCAGCCAAATAAATCCTTCAGAAAAAAACCAAACTTATGTACTCCTGCAGATCTCAGACTGCTGCTGTGATGGGCTGTTCAGAAACCCTTAAAATAGACATATTACTCAGCCTTCAGAAGGATGAGAGATGTTAATCAATGCTTCCAAAAAGCTAAAAAAAGATAAGGGGATAGAAAAAGAAAAGAAAGATGAAGAAAGAGATACGACTTTTTGCTTGCTGGTAGTTCAGTCTTTCTCTCCCATTTTCGTGTATGTGAGCACATATACACTACATGAGAAAACATAGATGCAAACTTAACTTAAAAATATTACGCTGGAACTCCACAGATTATTGCACTTGAAGGAAAGTGAAACACATGTAAGCACAAGAGAAAACAGATGATCTGAACATATGCTTAGAAGTGGAGAAAAGGTTTTCAAGGCAACACTGCTTAAAAAGACAAAGATGGTACCAGATTTTGGAACGCGTCATCTAGCAAGTGGCACTTGGAGAGCACGTTGTTTCAGAAGGTAGTAGGTGAGATGGACGAGAACTCAGTCTAAGCACTAACCATTCCGTTCACTCTACATCCTGATCCTTTCAACTGAGCTGCGAGCACCCCCTCCAACTGAGAGAGGTAGGAAATCTCCTAGAAAATTCTTTTAACATTAGAACCAAAGCCAGCCTCTTTCCTACAGGTTAAACATTCTATAGGGACCTGCTGTATCATCTTTGTCTGCAGGTTTTAGCAACAAAAGTGGTCAGATGGAAGAAAAAAAGAGGTTTGGAAGTCATTTTACAGGTGATTTAGCTGTCTTCTAAGAATTGCAGCATTTTCCAGTTCCTTACCAGATTTACTTTAGCAGATTGCTCCTACTTATACAACATATTGAGGTTAACAAAACCACCTTTAGAAGTAGTAACAAAAATCAGGACTAATTTCATGCATTAAGAAAGTTAATGTGCAACTCTCTTGGAAAAGGTGGTGTCATTCTCTCCTAGAAAAGCCAACCATTGCTCCTTCTGCAACATAACACTACCACTATTGATAAAAGCGCAATGTGTCAGAAACTCAAAACGTTCAATTGCACACAAGCTATTCTACTCCAAGGAAATGTCTTAAAATAATATTTTCCTGTAGTGTTATATTGGCAAGGATCTTATTTTTACAACCACTACACCTTCTGTCAAGTAACATCCGTTTCCCAAACCCTGTTCTACAGTAACTTACCTCTATGAAAAGGCTTTTATAGTTTTCAAACTCCCAGTAACTACTCAGGAAGTTTCAGAAACTAAATTATAATAGCATATAGCACTTTTGGTTGGAGCGTGAGGCAGAGAAGCAATCTCTTAAAACATCAATTGGCCATTTGCTTTGTCCCTCATCAACTTACAGGATTAGCAGCCAAAGTACGTCAAGTCATGGCACCTTAACCAGTCACTGCAGACCAGCTGAAGCATTTTAACCAGCTGCTTGCTCTTAGACCATCCTAAATTCCAAAATTAGTTTCACAACACATCAATTAAATGGAACAGCAACGCCTGTAACACCAGTTAAGTTTAGTTTAAAACCTTATTGTCATAATTTGTTAATGCTATCTGTAGCACTAGTTTCACAAGTGACAAAAGTCTGATTTTACTAAGTGTACTTACCTGCTATTCTCATGTTTAGTCTTCAGCCAATGACACTACTGCATTAAAAATTGCCACCTAGGGAAAAAGAAAAGTACATCATTGTAATTACAGCCAAACAAGCACTTTTGTCATGAGTTAACAGTAAAAAAAAAAAAAAGCCATAGATTTTCTGGCCAATAACATTAATGATGATTGTCCTGAATACCTAATTCTTAATGCTCACAGTAAAGGGAAGAAGATTTAAGATGGAATTCTGATGTATTGCTTTCATTTGTTACTCTATGGAAGTGTTCTGAAAAAAATATTAATTTCATTAAGTCTGCTGTCTGCTACAAATTCTGTTCAACTTTCAACCCTTCAATTGGTGACAGAAGTAGTTATCAGTGCTGTATCTAAGCAGTCTTTGATTTTCTAAAGCTATGTGGTAAAAGTCAACAACTCCATCCGCATTGCTTCAAAGTTCTAGCAACTTGCGGATGAAAGTTGTTATTTGGCAACATAACAGCAAACTATGCTGTTTGGAGAGAAGAGATTTCAGCATTTTGGCCTTTAGGATATTGCATAAACCGCATTCGACTGAACCGAAAGAAGGTTTTTCTAATGCTTTAATCTATGCATTACAGAAACGAAAGAGCACATTTGTCACTCATAGCAGTATCCAGAAGATTCAAACGATGGTCAACGGCGACAGAAGCACCAACTGACACTATTTCAGAATAAACTGAAAACCATTGCCTATGAGCAAACACCACGAAAGCACCCAAATTTTCTTCTTGAGAAGAGCTTGAAACCATGTAAATTCAAAATGGGTCACAATCTATACAGACTCTATTCAAAGGCCACCACTTCCTCCTCAAGCAACCCCTCATCCCTGGGCCGTGCCAAGTCTCTTGCCCTCTGCCTGCAGAGCCACAGCTGCTGCTGGCTCTGCACCATGGTCATGCTTAACCATGGTGTGCCCATGCTGCACTGAGCCTGGACATCTGTCTCAAGTTTCTCCCTACACCTGATTCAAGAAGCACAGAGCAAAGATGACCAGGTACAGCCACTTGGTACTCCCAGCACTGGCACGGTATGTATGCAAACCAGGTTTGGCAAACATTGTTAACCTTTACTAATCAAATACCACGTACCCATTAGAAACACAGTAATTTGTTTTACAACATTTAAGTAGATTAAGAACGTAAAAAAAAATGAGCCTAAATTAGAATTTGCTTGAAAACAGTATGCTACCTGAACTGTTCTATCTCATTTCTTCTATTCTTACCATGGTAAGTAAGAAAGAGCCCTCACTTACTTTCAAAAAATACATGAGACATTCAGAAAAACAACAGTCTAATCAGTACTTCCCCTCTGGACCAAAAAAAAATATGTATCTATTTCTGAATTTGCATTTTGTTGCATAACTACTTACATTTAATATGGCAAAAGAAAATCTATTGGCATTCAGGGATCTTGTTGGATCATCTACACGAAGGACAAACCTGAATAATAAACCATGACTCTAATTCAAGTAGCCATCCCATAACCCCATTACAAAAGCTACAGCATCCTTAATACTCTGCAGTCTTATGCCATGATTTCAAAAACCATCAAAAACATTATCTTTAGAAATTATTTGAAAAACTACTGTTATTAGAAGACAGGAAATGCAAATCATTTGGAGAAGATAACCAACCTCCCCCCCCCCCCCCCCTTCCCATCCCCCATAGTTCTCCTGGTCTATGCTAGGGAAGAAAAACTGATATTACACAAACAATCTTTTGCCTTCACTTAAGTCAGTATCTGTAAGTTCAGTGAATTGTGTCCAGATCCTCCTTGGCAAAAACACAGTCGTTGTGCTCTATTGCTCAAAGTTTCCAAGAAAACGGTCAGCAATGAAATAAACAGGAAAAAACAAATATTTCTATACTTGTATTTATTTCTACTCCATAAGAATTTGAAAATAAGTATCAACAAGTTTGAAAAGCAGACAAATGTTTTTGAATGCTAAGGTTTTACTACAAGGGAAATCCCATAGCATATTATGGACATAATATATCCATTATACTTATAGCCACGCATATTATATCCATATATACTATCTTCTTTCAGTGAAAGGCTAGTATTTATCTGTCTTACAAAAGGCAAAAAGAATCTGCCAGGGCAGATAAACTCTTTCTATTTTAAAGTCTGTGAACAGAATTATTCTAAGCTCCTTTCTCTCCCCTCCCCACCCCCAGAAATGTATCGACATTAAAATAAACACCGTCTGTAGTTTGAACACCCACGAGCTTGTTTTAAGTCAGAGCTGAAAAAAAGTCCTCTCTTTTTATTTTCCTATAAACAAAAGCATTCAACAAATTCAAAGCATGAAAGCAAGAATATGAACAGAACCAAAAAGCAGAAACTAAGCTAAATGATCATGCGATCCAGCCTTGACTGCAGAACGCCTTTATCCCTACATCCCCATCCACCCATCTCAGTCATCATTTTTTGTTCAATCAACACATAGGCAACAGATGAGATTAATTTTTTTAAGTGTGAAATGTTTTTGACTTAGAAAAAGTAAAAATGAATATGTTGTGCCTCAACTTGAAAGGAATTTTAAAAGTGATGTAGAGATTCTTTTCCTAAATTACAGCATACCAAAAACTGTGGGTGTTGATCTAGAGAATAAATATAGGAATGCCACAGTACAGATAAATGTTGCCCAGCATTTTCCAGCTGCAAGAGAATAATTTATGAACTTTTCCTATACAGTATTATCTTAGATTTTTATTTTTTTTTAAATTTAGGACAGAACAGGAATAAAATATGACAACCCATAAGCAACAGAAGCAATCAACATATACAAGTCACAAAGTAAACCAGCTGGTTTTAGGAAGCATTATATTGTATGACTGTGAAACATGGATTTTCTTTTTCTTCAGACTGTTTTCTTAGCCCAGAGGTTTATGAGTGAAGGTCTAAAACCTGGGCAGTGGAAAGAAACCAAGAAATCTCTCACATGCAGCATCAAGTGCGTTGAAACAAGAAGCTACCAACAGAAGAACCTAAAACTGATGCCTTCAGATGCTGGTTTTCCTCTACGTGAAGAGAAAGGAAGATGTCATTCCCCAGCTTGGCAACTGGAAGGAGAGGTGTGGCAAATTGCAGGTTTACATGTGTCATGGACAGCAGTAAAGATAGTTTAGGTCAACAAATTCTAGTTACAATCAGCATGGTCAAACATCTGCACGTGGCACATGTATTCATTCACCAGATGAATATCACTGTGTATTTCAACTCTTCTATTAAACTTCCAATATTCCTATTTGTCAAAGGAATCTTGTGCAACACTTCACAAGGCTGAAGGAGCATGCTCTCTTTTTCCTGTGATCTCACTCATTGCTAAAGTTGCTGAGAGAAGATACATCCACAACAGCCACATCTGTCAAAGAGCTTTCTGAACCCCGCTGCCCGTCATCTCCAATTCTCAGAAGCCAGCATTCAGGTGAATGATCAGTGGAGATCAGTGACCTCTGGACTACAGTGAGTCATATCCACATCCTGAATAAAGACCACAAAACTACCAAGAGGTTGTGGTCTACAGGCTGGTAAAGCCAGGTCTCTTGTCAGTAGCTGGTGAGTATTTTTCTTATTAGGCTTTGATGACACTAACCCTCAGCTGAGTTCAGCCAGCTGGTCCAGGGAGATGGTAAAATTCCAGTATGTAAAGTTGTGACGATATTGAGTAGTAGAAAACAACAATGAAGAGAATGCTTTGTTAGTTGAAGTGATGTAGAAAGTCCTCTCTGAACTGGCAGAACATGATGGAGTCACCAGCAAAAGTAAGAGAAAACCAGCAGTCAAGCAGGAAGCCGGTATTGCCGTATCACTGAGCTCAGAAATTGCTCCTTCAACCCATTGCATGGGTTGCTCCATCTCTCAAGAACAGGAAGGAAAAGGCAGACAGCTCACTGAACCAGGGAAGAAAAGAAGTTACAGGTTATAGATCCTTTTTGAATGCTGGCATGTCATTGTCCAGTTCCCCACATGGAGTTGCACGCCTATCTGTGCAGAAAAGTTATTTACTCTGGATGCAAACTACTAGGGAGTGGATATGTGGAAAGACCGTTGGGAGCTGAGGTTACTGGTGTTTTTTTTTCTACTCCACCCATCCTTGTGCATTGCATTTTGTCCCCAGGCAGGGGCAATTTCCAGATGTTGCGATTTCCAGTGCCAAAGTAATTTCAAGCAACCCCCATGGCAGCCCAAAATGTTATATACGTAAGGCAACACAACAAAAGTAGAAGAAAAACAGAAAACCGCCGCTTACAATAAAATAAAAAAATGGAAGCGAGAAAAGGGCTTTCCCTCACTCTACTCCGCTTGTTGATTAACTCGTGTGGGGATGATGGACTCAATACAAACCTGACAAATTTAGGACACACTTCCACATAGCTGCTGCAGGTATTTTGATACAGAGTAAAACTAGCTTCAATGAGTAGAGCAGCAGATACTTGCTTTTAAAAGTGACCTGCATCTCTTCAGGGAACTCTGCTAGGTGTTTCACACAGGGAGCTTATGTTCCAGCTCTATTTAGGAAAATTATGAGCCTATAATCCTGCCAAGCAAATCATCATCATATTTTACTAGATGATATAAAGTTTCTGACATGCTCAGATTTAGTTCCTTTTGTGTTCATGTATTAAATATGATGGTCACCATGCAAGGTTTTTTCCTAAAAATCAAGGTGCAAGAGGAAATAACATATTGAGGTGAGTAAAGTAATTGATAAAATACACACAAACAGTTGTAATTAATACTGCCACAACACTGAATGAAGTCCAAATTTCAGTCCCAAGCTGAAAGCAGTTCAGTTCGGCCGATTCTTTATGGGCCTTGCTTGGCACTCTTGCCCAGATGCGGTGCCACGGGACACACGGCTTTGGCCACTCGCAATGCACTTCTGTTTATATCTGTTTTTCAACTACGATTGTAATACTTGTTTTTATGGATAATAATGAAACACACAGATTAGTTCATTCCTAGGATAACACTATTTCTAGCATCAATTTGATAACGTGCATAGATTATAGTTATGAAATGGGCACGCAAAAACAAGCAAAGATGAGAGGCAAGAATGCAGAAGCTCAAGATAATTTTGAATCCTGACTTTAGTTGACTAGAAAAAGGTCCCCAAAATCAATGATATTAAATAAACCAGAAAGTAATACACTTCGAAACAGACACCAAGCACAGCAAAACAGGCAGCAGTAATGAAGGATCCAAGAGATTATAGTAGCTCTCTAATGTTGGGGTCAACGACGTGATACTGCTGCAAAAGTGTAACTGCTCATTGTGAACTGTACCAACAGGATTGCTGTGTGTGACACAAAAATCAAGTATTCTGCTCTGCCTAAACAAACAAAAAAATACTCTGCTCTGCGTGCTATCTAGACTTCTAACTGAAATCCAGGCGTAGTTTTTTCTAAGTCTGTATCAAAGCATAATCCCCAAATAGAAGAATCTAGATAATAATTGCACAACCTAAATAAAACAACTAAGGGCTAAAAGAATCAGGCTTGCTTTGCAAGGAATCGTGCAAGCAACAAGAGAAGTAAGGAACGGACACCTTTGCAAGATGTAATTTAAAAATTGTTTTAAAAGATGCTGAGATGGACTGTTCTCTGTATCCACTGGTGGCTGCTTATCTATTTATAGCTATAATGTTGAAGAAAAACAACTTTCCAGCTACACGGATAAACAAGAAATACAAAAGAAGGCTCTAAATCATCATAAAAGACCGGAAAAGCACACGAGATGGGTCTTCTTAACCTAGGTAGTCTACAAGGTGCAAGTTAGTGTCCCCATGTTCAGTATTAACCCCATATTTCTAAACTATTACACACAAATCTGTACCTAGATTTGCAATACTAAATCTGTATCAGTCTGAGATGCTTTGAATTAAATTCAGAGGGAAAATTCCTCCCCAAACAGGATTTCAAAGTTTGTATACTTTTAAAAACGGTCAAACAATGTTATACCTGATTTTAACTCTATTTACAGTCTGTTAATATGAATAGCATACTAAGTACACTGTACTAGAATTAGATAAGCATTCAGAATTACTTAGTATGAAAGAAAAAAAAAGGCTTGAGCTTTTATTTTTATTTCTGAGTCATGAGTAGATTAAGGGAATGTTTATTTTTTGCAGCACAACTGCCTTCCTCAATGATTAGCAGATGCTTTTTTTTTCCTGTCAGAGAATAGCTAAAAAAAAAAAAGCCATTTAATCTTTTCATACCTGGTAAAACACAATCAGTGAAACAACATTTTGTTTCATCTAGCCTCTGTTAATAGATATTTCAGTCCATTGTTTTCAAGCAGTTCAGAGTGGTGGTGGTTTTCTACTTAAAATTACACAGTGAATTAGATATGTCAGGGACAGCATTAGCTATTCTTATGTGAGCTCTGGTTTTAAATCGGTGGTTGTGCCAACCTGAATTACACGCCATGGACCAAACAGCTGAGACAGTCGAAATCATTCCAAGTCCAAATTTGAGTAGGAATCTAGGCTTCTAATGTGATCATTTTATTCAAATACAAGATGTATTTCCTCATCCAGATGACTGCTTATCCTTCTGCTAGACTAAGCAGAGTTTTTCCACCATGTTTACAAAATTAATTTAATTTGAAACTGGTGAAGGGCACACATAGAAAAGAATTACATCTTTGAAAAAGTAACTACTGTAGTTCAATTTTATGGTGTAGTCATGCACCAATCCTGCCTTATGATGACACAGGCTGTGACCCAAGTGGTTGTTCCCTACAGACACTCCTATATGCATACAAATTCCTCGTGGTTATGGCAGAATTCCACACAGGCAAAAGGTCTGTCCACACGGAACAACTTACAGACTCCCGGATACGTTGTTTTTTTCTTTTTTCTCCTTTGAGACAAATACTACCATGAATTATTAACCTCTTAGAAAAATTATACCATCTGAATTGTATTCTTGCATATATGTGTAAGATATTGGTATTCTGATAACACTGAATTGGACCCAAACTGTTTGTTTGTTAAAACAAGATTTTATTTTCATTCTATCAACTGCAAATGAAACCAAGATAAATTTAGCAAATGAAACCCAAACTTATTCCAAATGAAAAATAGATAATTTATCTACTGTTGCATGTCCTATGTTGCAAATACTGCTATGTGGTTTCACTTCTAAGAAAGAAAATATATGATGTGCCAAACAAACCTTTCCCAAATAACGAATCAAATCACTGACCATGCAAGCTTTTGCCAGTGGCATCAATCTAGTACCTTCACCTTAGGCAACACACAGTTTCAAACGCAGAAAATTCTCATGAATCCTGGTAAGTCTGAGATAAAAGTACTAAGGCATTCTTGCCACTGAGAACATTCCTTTTGCAATTAAAACACCACCACCAAAAAAAACCAAATCAAAACACCACCAAAAAAACCCAAAACTCATCAACATCCAATCGAAGACTCTTCTCAAACATTACACAAAATTTACTGGTCCATATATTCAAAAACGAGATTTAATTTACTGGCCCCAAAATCCATACTATTTATATGTGATAAAGTAAACAGCATCATTGCTGCAATGTCCCTTTTAAAGAGAATCTTAGTCCTGTGTTTCAGAGGGTTGGATAAAATCACCTAGAGAAATTCAGATAGATAAAATTCTCAAGGACAAATTGCTGAATCTCATTCACCCACTTGCTTTCCAGTTTCGTCAGAGAAGTACATAAATCTCACAACAGAGATTTAAGAGAGTGAGGTTTAACATTTTCTGTCAAACGAGGAACAAACTATTTTGTAACTGAAGCACTGCTGCAATTACCACCTGTTCAAAAGTTCAAAACCACTGATTTGTTTTCTGTCCTGTTTTTTTAAGAAACAAATTACCACCTTGATTTCATAAGACACAACAGTCTGTTCAGTCTTTCCGCAAGAGGAAAGAGTGAATAAAGCTTTGCAACACATTTATCTACAAGATCACCAGGTCTCACATAAAACAAGGTGTTGTCTGAATCCAGTAGATGTTTCAAATGTACAACAGCTTTCACATCTTTGTATCCATAAAAAAATATCAAGCCTGTCAGACTAATGCATCACTGACATGCATATTGGCCTGTCCCATACTACATTCTCAATAGAACTACCATATAAAAAAGTTAGAGGTCTGAAGAACTATTAACATACGTGATATAACCACGCACAACCACCACAAATATTTATCTAAGGCTATGGTTACAGTGTGTCACTTCACACTGGAACCCATTTTAAACTACATTAGCAAGCAAGCAGAACAGAAAAGGAGCATTACAAATACTTCCTCTACTGGTCCACATTCACTTCAGGAAGACCAATCTGCTGCTCCACACTATTCTCCTTCCCAAGCACAACCAGGCTCTAGATGGTAGCTTTAAAATGTCAGAATGAGATCGCAATCTTATGAGTGAGATTCATTTACTGCACAGACCACCACATTGACCTCATCACAGAGAGCCACAGGGCTCCTATATACTCTGCCAGGAAGAGAGGACCAAGGGTACTGGATAGTAGCAAGGGACATCACCACGTGCTGCTGCCAAAAAGAAATACTACGATACTACTGAGTGTGTAAGTTTCTTTAACAAAAGCTCAACACGATCTGAGGCTGCATGTTGGAGGAGTTTTAACCTTTGCTCAGTAGCAAGCTGACCTCACCAGGAAGAGGATGTGCCTCTGGGGAAAGTACTCCCAGGTGACAACCACTGCTCACAGCACTGTTGGTATGTCTCCCTCCTCTTGCTGCAAGGGATACAGAAATCCCTGCTCCACCACAGAGTGCCTTCTCATCCACTTATCTCCCCCGTGAGGCAGCACTTGGCTTTGGCCTTTTGCAGGATGCCACTGGCTGAGCGAAGCACCCTGCAGAGAAAGCATCACACATCAGTTCCCAGGGGAGAAGGGGTAGAAGCAGCACAGCAGGTCCAAGACGTAGAGGGGACACACTATCACTACAGGGCACTGCAGAGTGGGGATCATGGTGCAGATATGAGACTGCTGGGGGTGACTAACAACCTCCATGCTGCAAGATGCACTCAGAATCGCAGTGCTCCTGTGGTACAGACAAGTCACTGTTACTGGTCCATACTAGCACTGGAGAGGCCATCATTTGTAAGCGACGAGGTGGAAGATGCTCAGAAACGGAGAGGAAGACAGTGAGTCACATGATCCTCAACAGCTCTAGAGTGACTCACTTCTTCCTACTGAAGACACAAAGAGACAGCAACAAAAACTGCAGTCTCTAGACTGGTTTCTGAGCATGAAGGGATTAGAACAAAAGATCCAAAATCTACCTCCTGGCTGAGTGCAATTTTCCAGCAAACAGTACCAAATACATAAGCCAGATTTGGGAAGAATTAATTTCACAGAAAAAAAAAAAATTCTAAGGGCAATGTATTATTTTCATAATTTATGCATATTTATATAAACTTTGTATACTTTAATAATTGGTACACACCCCACTAACTAAATTCCAACACAGCCCCTTGAAATTTTAAAATCTAAGGATCACCACAGATGGGAAAAACTAAAGTTATGTGGGATAGCAAGCTACTGCATGCCATCACCTATGGAGAAATTTGCCACATTTAAGTACATGTAAACTAATTTGAGGAAGAGCATCCCTCAGTGACAGAAGGGTGCTCACCACTGAGACTATACACAGCTGACATGAAGATGCTGATACACAATCACTGTACATTGTAACAACTCCTGATGCCATGTCACTCTGGATCATGCTGTTTTAAGAGAAATTCACTAATCATTACAGAAATTCCTGTGATAAACTTCTGCCTGAATCCATCCAAATGCAGTTCCAAAACCATTCAGGTGTCACTGATGTTCAGCTGACCAGCAAGCAAATAGCCAGCCATGGAAGCTCCCTCAACCACCTCACCTGGTATTTGCAAGAATATCCCAGCTGATCCAAATGCAGAAATAAGTGTCTGGGAGTAGGTCAGCAGCTTTATAGCAGCAGTAGTACTAGCTGACACCATCTTGAATGTTTGTGAAACCATGATTCAAGTAACTGGTGATACCAAATAGATCAAGAAAAAAAGTCTTTGCTACTAGGAGATGATTACTTTCTCCTCAGATAAAAGGAAAGTTGAGAGAGAGTAGGAGAAGGGATGGAAGTCAACCATGCACAAGAAGAAAGCAAGTCTTATGAATAGAGGGGAGACTGTAAGTATCATCTATTTTGATGTTATTTAAGATTTTAACGGAGTCTCATGAGAACTACCACGCTTTTGTATAAATAAACAAATTGTGCAATGTTCTGCCATTAAAACTGACTCCACAGCAGTGCACATTAAATGCAGGGCAGAGCTTACTGCAGCAGCTTTCTCTTCCTGATAGTCTTCCAAAGCTTCTCCCCTCTCCCACAAAGTCTCTTCAATATCCTCTTGGCACTGAGTTCCAACAAGAGCTGGAAAAAGCCAAGTTGCAGCTCTGTCTGTAAATGAAGATATAAACTATTTTTGTACCACAGAAATATGGTACTATATACGGGGAAGAAAGACAGTTGAACAATTCCAAAAGAGTAACTATTGACATTCCCTGTGAAAACTGAAGTGTGACTAGATTTCAAGAAGCTTGGGTAAAATAATATTTAATATCATCATCAATGACTTGGACTACTGAATAGGGATAAGCTTTTAAAATTTGTAGATAACATCAAGACAGAGGCAGATGCAAACAAATTAAAGGGCAGAATTAGAACTACAAGTTAACCAGAAAAAAACTTTTTTCTTTTAAGAAAAAAAAAATCCTAAAGTCCTCTGGGGACACATATACCATCAAGAAAAGCATGAGGAGGCTATGCTTGGATTCATGGTTAGACACAGCATTTTAGACAATGCAGCAGTAAGCCACAAGCACTTATTTATAGGTTACAGACGCTTTAGTATCCATCTGAGTTGAAAATTCTGGTGCTAAGAAATGAGGTTTCAAGCAGCAACACCAGTTTAAAGCTATTTCCTTATCACCACTCTTTCATGTTGTCGCTGGGCCTCAGGCCTGGACAGTACTAGGAAGCATGAAAATTTGAGAGAGGTGAGCTCACCTCTCAGGCTGCTCCAGCCCCACTCACCACTTCTCCAGCCCAGACCACACGATTTTGCTCACTAAGGAAAGCTAACCTGGTAAAACAGAATTAATATAATGTCTGTCAGATTAGCAGACAACTTTTCAGAGTGTCAAGAGACAAAGCACAGCAGCACCAGGCTGTTAGATTTGCTCAGCCATCTCGTGAAGTCTCATTGTACGACTCCAAGATTTTTGACACTATTGCAGATTACATTTTTCCTAAAGCAATCCTGAGATTTTTACGGACGGTCTTGGTTTCAGATCAATGTGAGACTTCCCACAAGGATCCTTCTAAACCGTGAAACAATTACAATAATCCCAGTGCTGTTGACAGCCAAACGATGGTCACAGGCTTGAGCTGCTGGCCACTTGCAGATTGCAGAGACATCGCACAGGCTTACAACAATTATGCCTTAAATTCTAACCTTTCTCATCAGATTTTAGTGAAAAACTCAAAACTGAACATGTATATCACTTATATTAGGGCTCATGGAGATACTGATCGCTGATAGAAGTGCTAAGACTTGCAGCCCTTACTCTCACGTCAACCCTCTGACTTCACTGGACTGTAGGTTTAAAAATCAGAAATAATCTACTTGAATAACGACTTCTCTTTGAACAATTTAAATCTTAAGGAACAAGTTCTCTGTGTTTGCTGTGGATTCATCTTACAGACATCTATTCTTTAGGCTATGAAATAATCTGTTAACAAATTAGTATTTTTTGCAACCTACACAGTACTGATCCATCTTGTGATCTTACAGAAAAAAAAAATCCCATACATTATGATAATATTCTGAACAAAATTAGAAACTAAACATCCAGCAGTTACAGTTCCCTTTTTAAACATTAGCTTGGCGAAGCTGCGTGAAATTTTCAAACTCTTTCTATATTATCACTCTTCTCTTAAAGCACTAAGAAAATTCTCATTAAGCGTAGAGCGCTTATTTCCTGAAGCACTCGGGCTGCACCTAGAGAGGCTAAGCAGCAAGTTGTGAGTACCGTGAGGCGACTTTTGGAGCAATTTACTCCGCACTCCTACTAGGTGAAATGGTCAGGCCAGTTGGAAAGCGGTGGAAGAAATGGCCTGCAACAAACCAGGTGTCTCCTCCATCCCGAAGTGACGAGATGTTATCACACGACAATACCAAGCTATTAGCTTGTGAAGAGCCTACCTGCGGGCTTAAAGCAAGTTACAAAACTTGTTCTGCCACACAGTCGACTATGCAAACCAACCAATGAAAAAGATTTCTTCATACTTAAAAGAATCCCTGGGGGGGAATACGTGCTAATGAAGACATTCGTATCTTGATTAGTTTCGCAGGCTTTGAAAAAATTACTGTTGTGCACAGTCATTAATCAGCCATTTCTGGGTTGTGGGGTGTTTTTTTTTTTCTTTTTTTTTTTTTTTTTTTCCCTACACAATCCTCCTATTAGCAGTAAATAAATACTTTGTTAAAAGAAGAGGACCAGTCAGCTAGGTTCACCACACAAAGAACCATCACGGGCTCTAAGCCTGCGCGGCTAAGATAATATTAGATCTACGGGCACACATAATATTACAAAGAATAGCTGCTATAAGCAGAGATCTTTACAAAAATCTGGAGTTATTACATTATCATTTAAACTCTTTTAAGCGGAAGGATTAAAAAAAAAAATCAGGTAAGTTACACAGCCCCTCAGCAGCTCAGGTAAAAGCATAACTTAAGATACAGTAGCACTTACCTACAAACAAAAAAAAAAGTAGAGAATTACTATATTTTTTTCCTACTTCAGCAACTCAGAGGCTAGAAACCAAATGAACACAGGCTGCTTCGACAAGTATCCCTCTGCAAACCGGGATTCACGGCACAGTCTCCTTTCTCATCAGTTCACGACTGCTCTGTGCAAAGGTGTATTCAGTGTTTTAGTTAAAGAACAAGAGTTGAGCCTTACAGCCCGCCTGCCAACAACGTCCACGATCCGGTACTCGAGAGAAGGAGAACAAAACCACTGAAAAGCAGCACTATTTCATTGTCACCGCGCTAAGTCTTTGTTTCAGCAGCCAGAGGCTGCCTACGCGGGAGACACTTCACTTATTTAGCGGGACCGGGGCGCCCAGCTCGGCCGGCAGCCGCCGCCGCCACCCGGTGCCTCCCTCCCTCCCCCTC
Organism: Tauraco erythrolophus; assembly: GCF_009769465.1. Classification (NCBI taxonomy): domain Eukaryota; kingdom Metazoa; phylum Chordata; class Aves; order Musophagiformes; family Musophagidae; genus Tauraco; species Tauraco erythrolophus. The sequence continues at coordinate 27,280,526 of NC_141468.1, read as the reverse complement.
CCCGTGCCCCCGGCGCGGCCGGCGCACCCGCAGCACCGAGCGACCGCGCCGGCACGGGGCGGAGAGCCGCTGCCGCCGGCCCCCTCCCTCACCGTGCCGCCGGAGAAAACGAAAGGAACGGCGACAAGGGGAGACCTCTGACCTGGGAGGAGGGGAGCCCCTCGCCCCGCCGGCCGCCCGGCTGGTTGCCCCGAGAGACAGGGGTGCCGCCCGGCTCTGACCCGCGTCCCGGAGCTCTAGTCCGCCTCACCCCTCCCGGTGGCAGCTCCCGGGCGGGAGGAGACGGAGGAAGGACCAGGCGACCCGTGGAAGTTACGCCGCCGGGGGACGCCGGCAGCGGGGGCGAGGGCAGGCGGCCAGCGCCAGGCTGGCGCGGAGCCGCTGCCCCGCGCCGAGGAGAGCGCTGCGCGGCAGCGCCGGTGGCGGGCTCTCCGCGGGAAAGGGCAGCGGCCGCCCGGGGAAGGGGAGCGCGGGAGTCTGCCTCCCCCCGTCCCGCACAGCCCTGCGGAGAACGCGAGCCCCTACCTGAGCTGCGTGGCCACGGGCAGGCACGGCGCGCAGAGTCCGCCCGCACGTCCCCTCGGCGGCCGCGCCGCGCCGCACAGGCTGCCCCCGCCCGCTGGCGACGGAGCAGGAAGCGGAGCGGAGTCGCCGCCGCCGCTGCAGAGGAAAGCGCTGAGGCACCGCGCCCCCTACCGGTGGCGGACCGCGGCCACGGACAGCCCTGCGGCCGCGCCCCCTGCCCCCGCCCCGCGGAGCGGCCGCCCCGGTTCGGCGCGGGTGGGTGCGGGGAAGGTACCCGGCGTCCGACCCGCCCGGGGCCGCATCCCTTCCCGCTGCCCCCGCAGTCTCTCTTTCGACGCGTCCCCGGGACGCGCCGCAGGCGGGCTGCCGGGGCTTGGCGGGCGGCAGTGCCCCGCAGGGCCGCAGCGCGGGGCGGGCGCCTGCGGTGGTCCGAGCGGCCACCGGCGGTGGCGGTGGCGGCCGTCCCGGGGCCAGCGGGGCCTCCCCTGCACCTGCCGGTGCCCCCGGGCCGTGCTCTCGGGCGCCGTGAAGAGGCTGGGTGCGGATCAGTGCTGGTCCATGGCGCTGGCGCTTCGCTGGGAAGGGCTGTTCGGGAATACAGCTTTTTGGATAATTTAATGAAGGCTGATATTAAAAGTATCCCTTACGTGTGTACATCCACAGCCACGCATCTGCCAGTGGGTGTGCTCGATGTGCCCAAAAGTCAGCCCGATGTCCTGGCCAAGAGGGACTGGAAGACTGTCTGAAATGTTTATGCTCGTTTTCTTTTATATTTTAAATAACTTTTATTTTATTCCCCAAACACATTAGACGTTATCTTCTGTTGCAGAATAGAAAAGGCATTTTCTGCTTCAAAAACAACTAAACATATTTTCAAAAAAAACTTTTCGCTCAGTAGGACAGAGCTGATCTGTTACCGAGTCAGAAGAAAAGGTACTCCCTTATCCCTTTCTCTTCTTAATCCTTGGCTGCACTCTGTGGCTGCTGCTTCTTTATCTTTTTTTTTTTTTTTTTTTGATACTGATATTCCTCTAACCCCATTATGAGTTGGCGTAGGTAGGGAGATAAATAAGCTGGAAGGACACCATTTTATTGTGTGCAAGAAGATTTCCGTTGATTTAACTCCCGCAGCTGGGCTATTGCTGGGGTGAGTATAGAAAGTGCTGGGACAGCAGACGGCCGGATTCCGTCAGCTCCACTATTGACAAACCACAAAGAGAGCACTTTTACAAAATCAGCGTGGCACCTCTTTTAGCAGAGAACAAAGCCACAGCTAAAATATAGGGCATATCGCACATCATCAAAGTCAGGTAGACAAAAGAAGTTTCTATGTCTTATTTTAACCACATCTGGCCAACGGATGTGGTTTGGGTTTTGTTTTTTTTTTAATGAGTTTAAAATAACATATTTTGATACCGACTGCACCTTGGCACGGGATGGTTATTTGAACATCAGTCAAGTAATTTCTCCAGTAAATTCTCACGACACATTGAAGTTTCAGGCATACTGTACTCTTGAAATGAGCAAAGAAACACTCAGTGGGATCATTGCTCAAGGAAAGAAAGTCTTTATAGCTTTTAATTCTAAATGATGATATAGATATATCTTAGTTGGACTGTTATTTCAGTGCTTAATATATGAAATTTCACCATGTTCCCCTGATTACTCATGAGGCGACACTGTCTACGTAACAGACTACTAAGGTCCGTATGCTAAAGGAGGCTGGCTCCTTTGATAAGCAAATGTTTCCAATAGAAACACACATTTTAAAAAGATTACACAAGTAGCAGTATCAAATTACTAAAAGAAGAAATAATATTATCTGCAGCCATAACCAACACCTCAGAACACATCTGTATCAAATAAATAAATAAGACTAGAGAGTGGCTGCGATTAAACTCCGTTGATTATTTACCTGGCTGAAAGAGTGCCACAACGCACACAGGGTGGAGAGTCATATTTCCCTGGGAATGTGACAGCTGGCAGGACCCCAAAGAAAAGGGAGTATGCCAGCCCCTTCAGTGTCTGAAGAAGACTCCGAGTTCCTCTTTTCTCTTTTTTCTTTTTTTTTTTTTTTGTAATTTGCCTTATAATGAAATGGTTATGGCCATTAAGTAGAGGTCTTCCATGAAAAACACAAATAATATCTATACCTACAGGAGTTCATTTTGCTTTTTATTGTTGTCTGTGATGAACTGACCATTTTTGCCTCTGTAGATTTAGAAATTCAGTATGAAACAGAATGTGTTTCATAGCCACGTACGTTCTAAATGTTTCATCACAAAGTAACGTTCTAAATTTACAGTTTTAAAATCCAAAATGCTTATATTTATTTAAAACAATAAAACGACAAAATAGCTTGGTTTTATCATTACACCATTAAGAAAAACATATACTGTAACTGCTTATTATGCAAATGTTAGAAACTGAAGTGTCTGAAGAATTCGGGTACATTGGGCCTGAACAAAGATGACCTTGTTGGCCTTACTCGCATCTTTGACAAGTTTCTTTGCTCGTGTCTCTAGCACTTGACCTGAGCTTAGTTTCTTGTCTCTCATAACTACTAATTTTTACCAAGTGAAATTATAGCATTGGACTATTTTTTTTTTTTTAATTGAAAATGAAAACATTTTCTTCATGTAATTACAGGAAAGCTAAATGTGATGCATGCCTTATTCAGCATCCTAGGGCTAATGGGGATAAATGAAAACAAAGTGGAATACAGAAGCAAACCCTTTCAGGTGCTTTATCTTTAGGCTGTTGATTACCGCCTCTGGTAATAGATGTTCTGCTAATCAGTTGTCTACTCTTGGTTCTGGTATCAAAGCAATTCCTGGTGGCTTTTAAAAGTATTTTTTTTCCTGTAAGGCTGAACTTCGTGTTTGTATGCTATAAACTAATACTTCTGCCCTAGCAGATCTTTCCATGGTGTTTTGAGAGAGCCAGCCTCAGACTGCTGGCAGAGACCCAGCTCTCCAGAACTTGGAATATCTATGGCATAAAAGTTACTTTTCTGAACGCAGCAGCGTAATCATAGGAAACGCTTATCTTTGCATTTTGTAGGATCAGTATTACAGTGCTGTCTTAAATAAGATGCTAACCCTAGGCCATCTTTTAAATATTATACAGAAAAAAAAAAGAAAAGAAAATGAAGAAAAAAGATGAGAAGAAAGTTACTTAGAGAATGCTGCAGGCAGTTTGCCTTGAAGCAATTGGAAAATGTGATTTTCACCAAGTTGTGAGTTGCTTAACTATAAATAGAAACTAAAATGTGAATATGAAGCCCCCTCCTCCCTCCTCTCCTGCCTCATATGCAAGAGCACATATGAAAAAATGTTCCCTAAAATGCCATTTTGTTAGCTTTCTGGCTGGTATTGTCAAGTTTTATATAAACAGTATGGATGTGTGTCTGAAAGAGAATGTATTACTTAGTATTTGCCCTATGATGTGATAGATATTTAAAATAGATATCTTCTCATTTTTGTGACTTCTCCCACTGTTGCTATCAGAAGTTAATTTGCAAGCAGCCAAAATATCAGGTCTCTGATATGAGAAGTCTGAGTAGCAGTGGATAGAAAGGATGAACAGGGAAGTAATCCAAAAATCCAAGTCCAGAGGATGAATTTGAACACTTCCAAACCTTTCTTGTCAATGATGCAGTGATCTTGATAATATTTCACAGGTATCTCCTTTTTCTGTAATGTCTAGATAAACTCCATGTCCAAGCATTCCCAAACTTTCTGATGTGGGTTGTTTTATTTCCTTTATTTAGATCTATTTTTATTTCTAGTTAAGTGCATATGATTATAAAAGGAAATCTGTATGTAAGTGAGCAAAATTCCACTGGAGTCAGTATAGTTGCAATTGCTAAAATAATACCACATTTTGACCACAGGGTTTCTTATTTCATTTTCCTCCCTGTAAGCGCATCTAGTATCGTTTAACTCTTATAGACCGACAATAACAAAGACCAAAGTTTTCCGTGAATTATATGTGCAAGATAGGTTAGAGCAAGCTTTCCTACCTTGTTTGTTAAAGTGACTTTAATGTTACAAGGTGTATCTTATAAATTCCTTATGAAATACAATGGGTTTTTTTTGTGAAATCAGACAATTTGGTGCCAATGAGGACAGGATGTGGAAGGTGGTAATTTTCTCTTTCCACATGGGACTCATAAATATTTGCCTTGACATCTGGTACACAGGTATTAGTGCAGCTGCAGTGAAACAGTGCTGGCTTGAGGTCTTACAAGTACTGTGTAATGAGCTGGAGACCCACATGAAATCTGCACGCCGTGATAAAAGAGCAAAATCGCAGTCTTTTGCAAAACCTCCAATCTGTGGATGTAAAGATCTTATGGTTCACTTATATGACATTATTGAATCTAAGCAGTCTCCCAAAGAGCTTTAGAAGTCCTAAAAGTCCGTGCTCCAATTTTAGACGAGGAGCATCTGAGGAACACTTCCAACTGAGATCGTACCCATTCAGATCAAGAACAAGCATCACCAGCTGGAAACTGTAGACACCCTGAGACAGACATGTTGCAGATGGTGTTGTTCATGAGTTGCACTGTGAAAGGTCACGAGTGCCTCTCTGAACATCTTGCATTAGCATGAGAGCTCTTCTTTTCCGCATAATGAAGCTCCTCAAACTACAACTCTTCCTCCTAGGAAGCATATAAATCTTGCTTCCAAGTTTGTTAATGCTTCATTTCAGCAAGATATTGTTCCTGACCATAAGCTCTCAACCAGCTCATACCTTTCCCAGGGCAGAGCTCCATCCATCCCTGCTGCTTTCTCACAAAAAGAGCAATTTCTCCCCTCCCTCCCAGCCTGCCCTTGCTAAATTGCCTGTATCCATCCATTGCACCACCCCCGTTGTGTGAGCTATCCCACAACATTGCTGTGGTCTCAATGAGATTTTGTAGCCCTGCGACTGTGTCCAGACCTCTAATTCCTCCTGTTGGTTCTCCATGCCGCGTGCATTAATGTACAGGCACTTCTGATGGGCACTCGGTTGTGCTGATTTTGCAGAAAAGGTGCGAGAGCTTTCCTCATATTCCATACTGTTGGCACTTCCTTATCATTGTGCATTTGCTTATGTCGACCTCTTTCACCCTGTTCTGTTGACTACACGTCACCCTGCACCATTACCTTGCCAAACTTCTCCAGCATTTCCTTACTTGATTGTAGGTCATCACCTTCCTCGTCATTCCTAGTTTAAAGCTCTCCTCACCACTTTGGCCAGCCATTTGACAGAGTTGCCTTTGCCCCACTTTGTCAAGTGGATCCTGTTTCTTCCTAGCAGTTGTTGACCCTCAAATAGGGTCCTATAGTCATAAAAAACAAATCCCTGTTACTGATGCCACTTGCATGATGCTGGCTGGTAATCTGCAGTATCTGTCCACTCCGCCTCAAGCCCATCCTTTCTCTGGTGGTTTTCAAGGAGAAAACCTGTGGGGTCAGGCTCAGCTGGTGGCACTGCTTTGCTGGACTGAGCTCCTGGCCCCCGTATCTGCTACCAGGGCACTTGGTCTATGTTGTAGGTGCAGATGGAGCAGGAGCCTTCCTCCTGTTGCTGGAAGCCACAAGCCTCCAGCCTACATCATAATTTCTTTCCTTCCACGTGTATAACTGCATGAGCAATGTCCTCTGTTTCTCACAACTCAACTCAAATGATGAGAGGGGAATTGATGGACAATGTCTCCATGTCCACCCACACCTTAGTGCTTAATCAAGATGACAACTCTTCCTGTCTTACTAACATATAAAACACTGTCAGTAATTGTCATGTCTGTGCTTTTTTAGTGGAAAGGAAAGAATTCCGTCTTGTGAAGAAACTCTCAGGATGATGGGGCAGAAAGACAGGGCAGCTCAGCAAATATCTGGAGGGTAGAGCCCGTACTCAGTTGGGCCCTTAGGTGCTACTATAATAAAAAACATTAAATCCTATGTATCCAGAAACAGAAAGCAGCCTATATAATTATGGATTCCACCAGCTCACACGTTTTTTACCAACACAGAATGACCAGATCCCATCCTCCTAAGCTTCAAGTGATGAGTAAGACAAGAAGTGCAGAGACATTGGTGATCACCCCATCCGTACTGTTGTGCTTGGCTAGACCACAGAAAACAAATACCATCCTTAGCTGTAGATTAGTACATCCCCGAAGAGGGGACTCTAGCTTTAACCACAGTGTTACAGAGCTGGTAACTGAGGCATCTTGACTGACTTTGAAAGTGAAAAAGAGAACTTGGACAGCACACACACTTCGTGTGAAACAGATCCAAATGCAGCTGGTTTTAGGCCAAAGGGGTTTATCTAGAGGCCAGACTCGGCTGCATCATTGCGCAGCTAGTAAAAGTAATGAAAGGATCCTTGGCAACTGTGGAAACTCCAGGAGCAGACACTTAGTGATGCAGTAGAGCTTATGGCTCATCAACCATAAGATCATACTGCAAAAACAATCTCTTCAAGGACCAGGAGATACAGTACTCTGAAATACTGAAGCTGTGGCAGTTTGAACACTGAGGTTAGATGGCATTACTTTGCAGCTGTGGGGCAAAGAACCAGAACTGTGAGAACTTCTGGAATGGCTTGGAAGGTTCCTCAGATAACTTGTGTGCCCTCTGATAACTGTTCTCTTGCCATCTTCCCACTGTTATTATGCCTCCATGGATCTCGCTGCTGTTGCTGAGAGTCTCAAAGTAGCATGGTAACATTCATAGTGAAATGCTAGCAGACTCCTGCCCTGCCTGCAGCTGACTCAAGGTTCAGCCTTGCTGAGCGATAAAACAAGTTCAGCGGGTAGTTTCTGTTTGTCTGGTCACAAGCATGGTGGTTTTCTGAGGTTGACAGTTTAGGAGGAAAAAAATCTTTCTCATTGATTACTTCCTCCTACCACAGAGTTGACATGGCTACTGAAACTCAGATGTCTTTGGAGGAGGCTTACCTCAATAGTCAGAGTAGTACGGTATGAGAAGCAGCCAATTTTAATAACAGTCTCATTAAGCAAGATACCTTGTCAGACCTCGCACCTCCTGTTTGCAGCAGGGCACTCGGTCCTTATGCATCAGCACTTTGAGCTGTTTCTCATGCTGCTGGGTTCAATACTGTACAAGCCTGATACCACGGATTTTCTGGCAGAAGGCCAATATGGCTTTCAGCGAATTTTAAAAACATGTATTCCCTTACAGTTCAACTGCATATAACTTAGATTTTAGTTCAAATAACAACATTGGGAGAATGCTTGCTCTGTTTCACAGTAACGTGCTATACGAACAGCATAGGAAAGAAAGGGCTCGTGAGGTACAGGAAGATGCAGCTGGTCAGTAACTGAAGGCAGGCACCCTGTGGTGCTGGGATGGTGCCTACTCTGCTTTTGCTGGGTCTGGTCACCTCAACTGAAATACTGCCTTGTGAATTGTCCAGACAGCAAAATTTTTTAGATCTCCCCCTAAAAATGGAGAAGGGCAAACCTTCCCAAGGAAAGCCAGCTTCTTCAAACAGGCAGGAACTTCTGCCTCCCTCAGGTCCGCACAGCAGCCATGCCTCATCTTTTGAGCTTGTGTCTCTGTAGGAAATTCATCTAGTTCTGAAGGATGTGAGATTGTACATGTGCTTGCCTGAGTAAGGGCACAAAATGGCTGGCACTTCTTAAATAAAGTGCTAACAGCCCTTTCTAGCAACACTCCCAAAGCACGACATAAGACAGCTATTTCAGTTTTTACCATTTATATTTGCCTGAATGTGTTTTTTCTTTTCCTTGGGATTTGATTTTTTTTTTAAATTTTAACAATATAGCTTGTCAAAAGGACTTTTAAAAAAAATAATCAAGACATGACTTGAATTCTAGACTTTTATTACTTGCAATCAGTCTTTTATAGTACAAATGGAAACAGCATAAAAGGAAAGGAAAGGAAATGAGGAGTGAGAGTCTGTTATGCTGTTGCACAGTTAATTTCTAGACAGGACATATTGAAGTTAAAGTCATTTGATTTACACTAGACAGAAGGGTTACTGTAACAGATTTGTGTTACAAAGTATCATTTTGAGGTACTTTCCTTCTTAAAGTACTGTATTTCTGTTAAAAATTCACTGAAGATGTTTCTCCCGCTCTGCTGGTTTAAATTATCCCTAAATCCTTTCCTTTTAGAATATGCCAAAACTGTTACTGCTTGATCAGTTAAAGTCACACATAATTTTCATAGAATATTAGGAAGAAGCTGAAAGAGACCTTTAGTGGTCACCTAGTCCATCTTTGTACTTCCCATCAGAATCATGAACCTTTCCTTACAACTGCTGCTTTATATTTATGTTATCTCCATCTGACGATTGAGAACCTAATTTCCATAAGTGATTCATACCATTACCTACCTATGCTTATGATTCTAGTGTCTAACCTAAACCTTCCTTGCTGTAGTGCAAACTCATTTCTTCCTCTCACCTACAGTGATGACAGAGAACGGTGTATTTGCTTTGCCTTTGCTATTATATGTTTGAAGATTTTTTTTTTCTGTTTTCTTTCAGCCTTGTCTAAACAAAACAGTCACCATTCCTCTCATCCTTGCTCAGAGATCATGTTTTTCAGACTTTCAGTCTCCTCCGGATTACGATTTCTTTGAAACACGGTAACCAAACCTCAACACAACTCTCCTGTTTAGGCATTACCAACATAAAATTATCTATGGCACACAGTACTCTTGCATCATGTTTTCATCCATTTGTGCCACAGCGGTTTTGTGACTGGTGTTCAGCTGTGGCTGCATATGACCCCTACATCCTCTTCTGTGGAACTGCTACCCTGCTGAGAGTTTCCAGTCCTATATTTATACAGCTGATTTTTCAAACTCTAAATTGTAGCCTGTCCTTTTTTTATACCATTTCTGCTATGTGTCAAGATCTTCTTGAAGTTAACCCTTTTCTCTAAAGTCCTCACAGGCTTTTGCAGATTGGTGTTATCTGCTTATTTAACAATTAAATACTCCATCATCTGGAGTGTTAATGGGAGTAGTGTTCTATATGAGAACCAGGACAGACCACCGAGGACAGCACAGCACAAAGGGATTTTGGCATCATACAGCTGAGTGCAGTTTTTTTTTCCATCAGTGTTGCACCCACGTCATAGCAGTTTTCTCTAAAGGTTGTATGCCAAGATTGCTCCTGAGAATCTCAGGAAAGGCAGAGTCCACAACCCCACTACCATCAAGGTATATGACATCCACTGCATTTCTCTTATCTACATGACCTGTTACCTTGGTTAGGTCACTCACCTATATAATTTTATTCCTCTTTAGCACGATAAGGCCTCTGATGATTACCTGAGTAAAGACATTTGGTCATCATGGTATTTGAAGTAACATTTCTTCTTCATTAATAGAATTATCATTGATTTCTCAGCAATTAGACTATATCTGCCCACCTAACTGCAAAACACATTTACAGTCACAGAATGATTGCTATTTACACACTACCATTTTTAAATTGAAATAACCAGAAGATCCTACACTTTTTGAAGCTGCTTTTGAGGGATTAGATTTTATTTCTTGTAGCACTATTACAAGCTGTCTAAGTGAACAGAAACTGCTTACAGAAATATACACCAGGATTTCCATAGGAAATCTTTCCTTCCTGTATTTAAGACTAATCTGGTATTAACATGTATCTTTAATCAGAGGCAGGCCTCTAGTTCAATTAATTGTGCAAGGGCTGTTCTGAACTTAAGAGCACTTATAAGCACATAAGAAAATGTATCAGTAGAGAGCAATTGATTATCTTTTGGTAGGAGCATGGTTCACTTGATAAAGTTTCTGTAACTGAGGCCTGAATGATAGAGCTGGAACTTAGATTTCAGCTACAGGGAGGGGTTCTTGAAGTAAAACCTCAGATCCAAATGCCACTGAATGTTCTGCGTGCTTTGCTCGTTAATCTGATTCCACCAAGCCATGTGCGAGTGAAAAAAAAACCAACAAAAACCAAAAACAATTCCATAAAACAGCTTTATCTACTTCCAGCAGAGAACAATCTGGCTAGAAAATTTCTGATGGAACATTTTCTCATCAGGATATGCCATTCATCGAAATCAAAATGTTCCACAAGAGAATTTCCATTTTTGACCAATTTCCAATGAAATCCAGGCAGGTTTCCAAGACAACTGAGCCTGCCAGTTTGCCTGTCTGTCTTCTCAACAGCCCTTCTGGCTGGCTCTACTTGATCTTGGGCTTGCAGACTCCTTCACTTTGGGGCTGACAGAATGCCGAGAGCTAGGATGGACCCTCCAGTTTGTGGTTTCTTGGCAACCCCGATTCCCCAGACATGCAGGGGCGAGGCTGACAGTCTGCCCCAGTGCTGAGGCATCATGCCATGAAAAGACTTAACACTCCTTGGTTTCGTTCCAAATTTTGAAATACTAAAAGTCTTCTACTGGAAAAAAAAAATCTATATTTCTTCATACTACTCTAATGAGTCTGTATTCCTGATCAGAGCCTAATACTGCGAGAGAGTGCGTATCTATTTTTACAAGTTGTTGTACAAAATTACCCAGATATTAACAGGGCTCTGGCAGGCTGACTACGCATAGGCGTATAAATGCTAGAGGTCACACCTGAACATAAGACAAGGCAGTGAAGGCCCATGGTGATGTGGTTACATACCACTGCTATTACTAATGCTTTTCTTCACAGTACTTAACAACTGATTAGTTCTTCGAATATGTCCTTGAAGTACTGATAAGTAATACACTGTTTTAGAGGAAAATAAACCGTCATGGAAATGTTATTGACTTGCTCAGAACCACAAAACATATTGACATCATCAGATTTACTACTGCATGGTCCAGCATATTCTGTCAAAATATCTTCTTTTGTGCCTTAGATATTTCATCCAGTTCTGTCTTCAGCCAATGAAAACAACACCTTTCCTACCTGTTCTTTTCACTTTTCACATGCTAGTCTTGCAATGAGGGGACTTACTGCCCTTACAGCTTGGCTCACAGAGGGAGTACGTGACTCTTTCTTATCCGCTTCCATGTGACAGCATTGACTCTGTCTCCAGCTTAGCCTAACATGACAACATGACCTATGGACTGATTCTGCAGTTGGCTTGGGGATCTACAGGAAAAGGACAGTAGAAAACAGCTATGGAGATGGTGGTGACTTAAAAGCCACACCAGATTTTTCCAAAAAGGCTACTTGCTCTTCATATTATTCATGGTTGCTTGGCATTCTCACACTAAAACATTTTGGGAAAAGCTTCAGTATCCATTTCATGATACACGATGTCAAACATAGAAAAATATACAATTAGAATTACTAAATGTAGTTAAAATTACTAAAAATTAGCTAAATTGGGGTAATGTGTGGCCTGCCAAATAGTAAGTCTTCAGTCCAGAAAGACCTTTGCAAACTTGATGATTCGGCCATCAGAAACCTCATGAAGTTGTAAGAGGATGCTGCAGTGTTCTGCACCAGGAGCAGGACAACCCCAGGCACTGAGAATTAACTGGCTGAGGAGCAGCACTGATGAAAAGGGCTGGTGGTGGTGGACATAGTGGATGCTAATTTGAATATGAGCCATTAACATGATGAGGGGGTAGGAGCACCTGAGGTACAAAGCCTGAGGGAGTTTGTTCAGCCTGAAGAGAAAGGCAAGAGAGTGATCCAATTGCTGTTTTAAACTGTCTAATGAGGGAGGGAGGATTTAAAGATAAGACAGAGATAGTCTCTTCAGAATTGCACATGGAGTGAACAAGAGTCCACATTCAAAACCTGCAGTAAGGAAGATTTCAATCAATCAGATAGACAGACATGAAACCCATAGTGGGAGAGATTCCCAACAGAGGCTGTGAAACCTCCATCCTTGGAAATACTCAAAACCTGGTTGGAGAAGGCCCTGAGTATCTTAATATAACTTGAAACCAGCCCTGCTTTGTGCATTAGGTTGGACCAGGTGATCTAGAGCAGACCTTTCCAATCAAAATTACTCTGTGCTTCTGTAACTGTGCTCTCACGGTGAATACAAGAAACAGCGTAGTGCGCTCCATTAGGAGGACACTGGTCAGTGGATCAGTGGGAGTTTTTATCACCCTTATTCAGCACTGGTGAGGCTGTCTCTGGCACGCTATGTGCAGGTTAAGGATCACCAGTTGAAGAAAGATGTCAAGAACTGGATAGGACCCACAACACGGTCAAGAGCTTGAGACACTTGACTGATAAGCCAGAGTTTATCAACTAGCTGGTTAGGCTTAGCTTATCCCATAAGCCAGAGTTTATGGGATTTAAGCTGTTCACTGTGGAGAAGAGAAATCTCAGGAGTGATCCAATAGCAGCCTACCACAGCTCGAAGGACAGTTACAAAGACAATAGATCCAAGCTCTTCTCTGTAGTGACAGATAGCTTGACAAAGAGTGATAGCCACAAAATGCCAATTGGGAAGTTCCATTTGGACATCAGAAACAACTTTATCTCTAGAAGAATGGCTCAGCAGAAAAACTGGTGACCCAGAGGGACTCTGGACTCTCTGTCCTTGAAGGTTTACCAGTCCTGACTAAACAAAATCTAGCTGACCTGATTTAATGTTGGCCATAGTCCTGATTTGAGTGGAAGGATGGACCAGTCAACCTCCATAAGTCCCTTCTAATCAACATTTCTATGATTCCATGAAAATAATATTTTCTGAAATTCTATTCGATTAGCATTGAACACAATTCTCTAACTGAAACCGAGACCTCTGGAAGTTTCTTTATTGCAAATAAAAAGGATATCAGAGTAGGACATACTGTGAAAACACTCTACTATGTTGTACTCATAATTTTTCCTAACCTTTTTTCCCCAAATATATAGTACTAGCCACTGTCAAATACAGAGGTAAAGGGACCATTAGATTCACCTGTCTATTAAGGAAAATACCACTTCCAGGTTCCTAAAGAAAAGCATAACAGCTCTTTCCACATTTGTAGAATATAAACATTTGCTGAAGGTAAGAAAAGGTCTGACTGTCTTCCAGTCGACAGTCATGACTGGTAGACACAGTATGGTCAGATATCGCCTCTGAGGGAGCATGAAATCCTGGCTTTATGCAATGTCCGTGAAAGACTTCCTGTTGATTTCAGTGGAGCAGGATTTCAAGCAGATAGTCTTAGTCTGCCCATTTATGAGACTGCAAGATAGTGGTAATTTACTACTCACTTGACTAAAATTGAGAAGTATATGTATTTTAGAAAGTAAAATAAGCAAAAGTGTATGCCTTGTATAAGTATTAATATGTGTTGGCAAAAATGAGGCATTGAATGGACTCACCTTTGACTACTTATCTAATACTCTTTGCACATAATAAATGAGTTTTAAGATATCCTTATTTTTGCTATCATACCAAATATACTGCCATGTGATGAATATATGGGAAATCCTGACTCCTTTGAAGTCATGGCAAACTTCCCATTGCCTTTATTGGCCAACACCTTGTATGGACACGACTGTGTGAGGCACATGGAATGAAATTTTAACAAATGTGAGCAAGAGTTTCTGGCAGAGTTATATCTAAGACCAAATTATCTGTTATGCAGTGATTAAACTTTATTTCCCGCTTAGTCAAGCATCCAGTCATGTTATGGAGTAGCAACTACGATGCCATAGATGGAAAACACAGAGCAACTGGGCAGCAGATGAAAGGCTTGTGTCTGAGCCTAATTCAAAGCTCAGGCTCTTCTTTCTGTCTGCTACAGCATTCTTAGGCTAACCCACACTCACGTTTCTTGCCTTAAGAATGACCTTATTCCTTGATTTTCTTTCCAAAATACCGGTACTCCAATTGTACTCTCTTTGACTTCAAAGTAAGAAGATTCACTCCCTCTGTGTATACACTTTCATTGACTGAATTGCAATGTTTTGTATGTAATGGGCTATTTTTAAATTAATTTCCAAATTTTTAGTTGTACAAAACCTCTGGGTAGTTTTGACTCAATCTAAAATTTATGTATCTTTGGACTTCTGCTACTATTTGTCTTGGCTTGCTTTGACAGTTCTCATTTCTCTGTATATTGCAGTGGTTGGGAACTCCATTGGTAATTATTCTTGCTCTTGGATGAGATTTTTCAGTCTTATAACCTAACACTTCTCCAGGAGACAAAAAAGACATATTAGATGCAAAGATGAGAGAAGGAGTTAATTTTCTCAAGTCTTCTGCTTTGCTGCATTGAGTACTCAGTCAGTCAGAAAAACACAAATAAAGTTAAGTACAAGTCAATCTGGCACAGAGTGGAGAACCCCACACAGAGAAGTCAGAGATACTAGTATAAGTTAGTTACGTCTATACTCATCATTTCTGACATGGATTTTCAGTGCAGTATATTCCCTCAGACTTTCTATTCACAGTTTAGCTTATACACTGTCTAAATATTTTCCAAGCTCTCTGAAATAATCTATGAACCTAAATCAGTTTATTTGCAATGTAAATGGTCATCACACCCCAATTACACTGCGGTCTGGCATTGCGACTGGACTGGCATCGTGAACACGTTAGAAAATGAGTCTGCAGCACTGTTCTGCCAGGCGTGCACACTTGTACTTCACCAGTTTTAGCAGCAGGCTGCTGCTTCTGTGAATCACTTTCTGAACTACTGCTTTTTTGTCACTTGTCAAGGATTTCTGAGTGTCTGAGTGTCTGCATGTCCACAAACCCAGGACATACAGACAGCCATTTCTCAAGTGCCTACATGTACTGTAGTGTATAACATGAGAGGTTTATAGCATGCAGAACCCACTGTGCAAAGAATTTGCACATGCACTGGAAGTAAGACACATTTTGGACACTGTTTTTGCAGCACATGCATTGAAGGTTCAATCTACATGTGCACAACAGCTCTAGTGCATCTGGGACACATCAGGCTCCACGCACATGCAAATATGTGTGAACTGTGTTAGTTTGAAACAAGATGACAGGGACAGAGTAGGCAGGGTTGAAAAGATAATGGTCTTTCTCTGACTTCGTTGGACTCACTGGCAGAGTGAGATACTGTCCAACATCTACCAGTAGCATCTCTGGGTTCAGAAAACACAGATGCTTTCCCCAAGGCTGCAAGATAATGGGAAATCAGAGGGCCAGAGTGCTCGTAGCTAAGGAAGAAAACCAGAAACATTCTCATCTCAGCCTCATACCTTGGTAAAGCCTATGTAAAACTTCACGATTACGGATTCAGAATTCATGGCTGTGCACAAATTGTTCCTTCATCAAAGCCTGTAGTAGTACAGCATAACCTCCTCCTCAACCTGGCTGGCCAAGATGGACATCTGCCATAGGATCAGAATGCAAATGTACGGTGTATGAAGAGACACAGCTGCAGCTGTCTGCCTTACATACTTACTGGCAAGTGTGTAGGAAACCTTCTCAGAAGTAGAAATGTGTTTCCTGTAAGGACACGGTGCTATCCTTTTATCCCAGTGTTTTGGGAGCTCCCTTACACAGCACAGAGCAAGAAACAAAATGTAAACCTGTAAATCAGGTATGGACTTAATAAACTGAACAAAAAAATCAGGCTTTGCTGCTGAGAGAAGACAGACAGACAGCTAGTGCTGCACTAGCTGCTAAAAACTAGAAGTAGCTTTGTTTTCTTCATATGCAAGAAAACCACCGAACCTGCCCACAGAGCTTCCTGAGTCTGAGCAGGCTGTGCACGTGTACGTGTGGTACAGTGTATTTCCACCATAGCCACTTCCATTGTGCAGAAGAGCTAGTTTTGAATAAGTTAGCTTGAGCAGTAGCAGAGCGTCTTATCACAAACTAATACACTTGCTGCTCCTTATTTCTCCCATTTTACTGCCACAGACCAGTGAGTTCAGTAGGGGTACTCACAACCACACCTGTACTCGGAGATAACACGCTTTCTGTGGCAAGACACGGCTTTTGTAACATCGGTAGATACCATATCGTTTCCCTGCTTAGCTTGCAAAGCAAACTATGAAGCAATATCGGTTCAACCCTAATTGTGACGGCTCGAGCTATGAAAGTCTGTGCAGGTACAGGTTTTTCCACATTTTTTTGCCAAAGTACTTCAGGCATGACGTAGAGCTTGTAAGCTGTTCTGATCCGAGCTTGGGCTGGACTGAAGCCATCAGCTCTGATGATTTTTGTGATGTAAACACAGACATTGTATGAGATAACTGCCTCAATTTTCACTTTAAACTGTAGATTAAAAAATAAATGAGTTCAAATGCTACTGTAGCTTTAACATCTCCAAGCTAAGACCTTGAGAAAAGAAAGATACCTAATTTTTTTTTTTAAATTGTTTTTAGAAGAAAGAACCATTAATATGGTGGTAATAGGTTACAGCATTTAACACTGTAGCCTTGACATTTCTTACTAAATATTTAACTGTGGGCAACTGTGTACTTCACAAGCACCTATGAAAATGAAACCTGTTTTTGAGAACACAAGGTTGATACCCATTAAAAAAAGATGAGCACATGGATAAAAAGAAATATTATAAAGTTTTTGCATGATTTGTTAGCTCCAGGACAAGATTTGAGACTTTTTTGATGTTTACTTGAATGCATAATATTTTTTCCTGTGAGGACAAAGGCTTCTAGACTCGTTGAAGTAAGTGCATGTGATTCACAAGAGTTTAATTAACAAACTAGGTTTTTTTTCAGGATAGCAAGTAAAACACTCCTTGTATTTTTAAAGCAGACTATTCTTGAAACACAATGGTCAAAATAAAGCAAGCGGGTGAAAAGGAGAACTGCACAAATATAGAAACACGGTGCACCTTTGTACCCAATTTCAGTATAATTTCTTTTGCAATGATACTTTTACGATAGGAGATATCTGATTCATTTGGCTTTTGAGAGCTAAAGGTTGGTGCTGATCTATGTCTCTGCAGGAATTTTACCCTGACAAGTAGATGAAATGTGGCAAATTAAGGACTATTTCCCTAATTCTTGCATTAAAATGTCATTTTTTTTCCACACAAGAATAGTGAGAAATATGATACATCTAATAAATTCTTTAAGCATCCACATATTTGTTATTCATCCTGTACTTCTTTACCTATTTTTTTGCTTCAGCATATGGGAGCATTTAAATTTTGAGCGTTAGTGAGGCCTAGTAACACCTAGTTTGACCAAGGAATACTCTAAGCTGCTGAGGAGTAGCCTTGGCAAAGACTCTGGCTTCTCAGAGACAGCCTACACAAGTCCATCTCTAGTTATTTCTGAGGATAGCAGTTGATTATTCTCTCTTTAATATATTTGATCACTTGAATCAGTGATGACTTGAATTTTCCTCGTAAGGGCAGAAATACCAATTTAATGGCTGATTAAACTGGCTGGAGTCATCTTGAATGAAATCTCCAGAGAATAAAAAGTGGACGAACAAAACACTGATCACAAGTGACGACAGCATCATGTACTTGATATTTTCATATTTAAGCAATAGCATAGGGTTCCTGCCAACATACCTAGAAAAGACGAAGCAATTTATATTCTCTCATTCTTCCTTAAAAAATGATACATGCAAAACATCAAACCTATAAAATATATCACATCAACAAGCCCAGAAGTTGAAGACATTTGCTCACCCCAGGTGAAAGTCAACTGTTCCTGAAACAAGGCTCAAGAAACTGTCTTAACACCTAAGGACTGTGGTGGGAGTGAGAGTAACTTTTTTGTATGTGCTGTTAAGCCATGTAGCGTGTTCACCTCAGTTCTCTATCCATTTGAAAGAAAAAGGGAAGGAACACTTTGATACTTCACAAAACATGAGACAAACACACACAACTCAAGTAATTGAGTGATGAAAGGTGTGTGAGGATGGATAAGTGAGCAGGAGTTGGACTTAGGGGGGAGCTGCAGGCTCTCAGGTAGGACACACAGAAGCTCACTGCTCTCTGCTCTTGTGAGTGTGTCTCATGCCTGTCCCAAACGACAATCCCTAAAGAGCAGTGAAGATTTCATTCTCTGTCCTCTGGCAGTGCTTTCAGCCCTTCTGTTGAAATTGCCAGCACGGATGCCAGTTAGTGGCAGGAGCAGTCATGATTTTGTGATGAAGACGTATCTCTCTTGGGAGCTGGATGAAATCCACCAAACTTATTTTGCAGGACTTATTTCAGCAGGCTGTATTACAACCTCTTTCAGTCACCATGAGCCTTACTCAATTGAGATGAGCAACAGATTCAGAAAATGAAGAGGAGTTTAACAGCACTTTTGAAATGGCATTACCATATCTATTCCTGTTTCTACATGTAGTCATATTTTCTTAACGCTTTTTCTGAGCCGTAGTGTTTTTTGACAGCTTGTCACCTAATTTGATTCCTTGAGAAGAAACACAAAACTGGATGGCAGATGAGATGCTTGTATTAGACATGCTCACATCCATCAATGTGCTGAGAAGGACCAGGCAATCAATTCTGCCTTGCTCTCGTCCTTCCAATGTGTTCACTGATAACAGCCACAGCCATAGAGCAGCCCTGTGTGAGTCACTGGTTAATTTGTCCATCTCTTCATTGCTCTTTGGACGAGCCTGTGTGTTCTCTTTATGTTCCTCTCTACAGAGACACCACAAAAAGTTTTAGCTCATGACCTGCTTTTCTGGTTTCACACTAAGGTTGATGTAATGGTCTGTGTACCTGCATTGATTTACTGTAACTGCAGTGTTGCCTACTATTTCTTATTATTTGCTTAGTTGCTACAGTGGTTAAGGCTTTAGGCTTGCCAAGAGAGCCATGCTAAACAACAAGAAAATCTCCAAGTGTGCGAAAGGTTTCTGTGTCACACAGTCCACAGGAGGAAGGTAATACAAAGTTCAGAATAAAGAAGACCCCATTTGCACAGTGAGTACCTCAGCACTTCTATTTCTCCCTTAAAATAGAGGGAGATATTGTGGTATCCAAGATGCTATCGGACAGCAGCTACGGGCAAAGAAAAACTATTTAGTGGCAACTTTAATCCACAGTAAGTTATAAACATATCGTGGAGTGTCACGACTGTATTACAGAAAATATTCAAGTTGTCATGTATGATAGGGGTAGAAGATAATACGCGTTCATGCTCTGCTCTTCTGGTCGTCTCTTAATCTTTTGAAATTCCTTGGCTATATTTACTGTTCTGAAGGCGAATGAACAGAATGCTTATGAAGCAATTGGAGTTGAACCTTCTTATACCAGTGGTGCATTTGGCCCTGTACAGGTGGTCAGAAAGTATCGAGCAACTTTCTAAATGTTCAGTACAATGCATGATGCTGGAGTATAGTTGAAATAATTAATTTAACATAGTAGTTTCTATTTTTAGTTTAAAGCAATATTTAAACATTCTACCTGCATCTGTAATTTCTGTGTATATGACTTGCTATGCAAAAGTACTGTAACACATACAGAGTTGTGTCGTCTAGAAGAATAAAGCTTAACATGATGAGACTTGGTGAAATAGTGTGGAGTAGCATAGTTACAATCAATCTATTTTACAGATTATTAATGTAATGTAATGTAATCTAATATTTGTTTGTAAAATTGCTTCAGGATCAAGAATAGGCTGTCCTATATCCTTGGAAAAGTACTACTATGCAAAAGTACTACTATGCAAAATAATAACAAGCAGAGATGTGGTCTAATTACCTGTGGGCTGACTGTACTTACAAGGCACTCTTCTGTGTGTACACTATGAAGTTCCATCAGCCCTACGACACCTCTGGAAATCATAGATGTATTCCAGAACGCTTTGGTTCCTTAAATGAATTGTGCAACAAACCTCTAATCCATGAACAGAGATAGGCACTTGCAGTTGGCTTGGCTGAATCACTCTTTAAAGGTATCTCTCACTACTCGTTGTAAAGTAATACCCTAAGCATCACATTAGGCACTTCATTTAGGAGACTAAAATAACAGAAGAACTATGCAAATGGCTGTCCAAATTTTGCAAGATCCAAGAAAATGTTTGCACTGTTACAACTGAGAAGGTCATTTTTTTCTTTCTGTTTTGTATCCTTCTGTGGTTGCAGAAGGGGCACGAGAAGGGGTGCTCGGTTCTGCACTGCTAGACCAGAGCTGACCACGTTCTCAAGGGATAACAAATATTGGGACTGTAGCCATTTCACAGGGAGAGTATAAGGACGTGTCTCCTGACACCATTTTGCCTTCTCAGATATCTACAGAACAAAAAATAAATCCTGATCTTGTTCTTTATTACTGCTCCTTAATTGATTTCAAAAACAAACAGCACTTGAGTCAGAGCATTTCTAAAGGCTAATTCCATGTCTCTAGCAGTCAGTCACTTAGCATGCAGCATCACGGCTTACAACATTCACTACCTGAAGTGTGATAATAATTACTCAGATTTGTTTATTTGCCTGAGAGGAAGCCTTTAGTCTTGAAGTTGTCTTGATAGGAATGTCAACAAAAGCCACAGGCTTCCAAGGATGGACTGAATCTTTTTTTTTTCATATCGGCATAAACAAGCTCTTCATAATTCAATTTCTAATTAAATTGCTCATCTAAATCATAACTGCTTGGCTAATTATTCTGGAAAATTAATTTTATTTACTTGACTGGCTTTAAAAAATGATTACTTCTGTGATACTGCAACTTAAGGGTAATCAGTTATTTGGGAGCTGAAGTGTCTTTGTGATCTAATGACTACCAGAAAAGTGAAATCTCCATGCTAGCAAAGTTTATTTTTAGTGCCGTGATTTCTACATTTACCGTAAGATAAATGCAAGCTTGGCACATCAGATTTTGAAACTTTTTAGATAGCTTATGCTAATTTATGTGATGCGCCAGATTCATCTCTGTCAACTCTCAGTCAAAACCAGGATGTCTGTCATTGGCTTTAGTTATTGGAATGCAAAAATTTGACTGCATAAAGCAAAAAGGTTTCATCTGGGTGCTATTAATAGAAGGCAGATTGGTGGTGCTGAGGTTGTTCAAGAGACAAAGTATGGTGAACAGTGAAGCTGATAGAGGCCAAAGGTTGACTCTGGCTCTCTAGGGCATGGCCTCAGATAGAAACAAATGAATGGGCTTTTAGGGGTGTGTGTAGACTGAAGGAAAACTCAAAATGGATGAATAACCTATTTTTATTTCTTTTCCTGGGTGCAAAGAATCATAGAATCATAGAATCATAGAATGGTTAGGGCTGGAAGGGACCTTCAAAGGTCATCTAGTCCAACCCCCCTGCAAGGAACAGGGATATCTCCAACTAGATCAGGTTGCTCAGGGCCTCGTCCAACCTGGCCTTGAACGTCTCCAGGGATGGAGCATCCACCACCTCTCTGGGCAACCTGTTCCAGTGTTCTACAACTCTGATGGTAAAAAATTTTTTCCTAATATCCAATCTGAATCTACCTCCCTCTATTTTAAAACCATTACCCCTTGTCCTATCACAACAGGCCCTCCTGAACAGCCTCTCCCCATCTTTCCTGTAGGCCCCCTTGAGGTACTGGAAGACCGCTATAAGGTCACCCCGGAGCCTCCTCTTCTCCAGGCTGAACAGCCCCAACTCTTTCAGCCTGTCCTCATAGGAAAGGTGCTCCAGCCCTCTTATCATCTTCGTGGCCCTCCTCTGGACCCTCTCCAACTGGTCCATGTCCTTCTTATGTTGGGGACTCCAGAACTGGACGCAATACTCCAGGTGAGGTCTCACGAGGGCAGAGTAGAGGGGGAGAATCACCTCTCTCGACCTGCTGGCCACGCTCCTCTTGATGCAGCCCAGGATGCGGTTGGCCTTCTGGGCCGCAAGAGCACATTGCCGGCTCATATTGAGCTTCTCGTCCACCAGTACTCCCAAGTCCTTCTCCTCAGGGCTGCTCTCAATCCATTCACCACCCAGTCTGTATTTGTGCCTGGGATTGCCACGACCCAGATGTAGGACCTTGCATTTGGCCTGGTTGAACTTCATGAGGTTGGTACGGGCCCACCTCTCCAGCCTGTCGAGGTCCCTCTGGATGGCATCCCTCCCTTCCAGCGTGTCGACGGCACCACACAGCTTGGTGTCATCGGCGAACTTGCTGAGGGTGCACTCCATGCCACTGTCCACGTCACCGACAAAGATGTTGAAGAGGGCCGGGCCCAGCACGGACCCCTGAGGGACGCCACTCGTGACCGGTCTCCACTTGGACATCGAGCCGTTGACCACTACTCTCTGAGTGCGGCCATTGAGCCAATTCCTTATCCACCGAGTGGTCCATCCATCAAACCCATGCCTCTCTAGTTTAGAGAGAAGAATGTTGTGCGGGACAGTGTCAAAAGCTTTGCACAAGTCCAGGTAGATGATATCCGTTGGTCGACCCTTGTCCACCGATGCTGTCACCCCATCATAAAAGGTCACCAAGTTGGTCAGGCACGATCTGCCTTTGGTGAAGCCATGTTGGCTGTCACCCACCACCTCCTTGCTCTCCATGTGCCTTAGCATGGTTCCCAGGAGAATCTGCTCCATGACCTTGCCAGGCACAGAGGTGAGGCTGACCGGCCTGTAGTTGCCCGGGTCCTCCTTGTTCCCCTTTTTAAAAATGGGGGTTATGTTCCCTCTCTTCCAGTCATCGGGGACCTCGCCAGACCGCCACGACTTCTCAAATACAATGGCCAGTGGCTTGGCAACTTCATCCGCCAGTTCCTTCAGGACCCGCGGATGGATCTCATCAGGTCCCATGGACTTGTGCACCTTCAAGTTCCTCAGATGTTCTCGAACCTGCTCTTCAAGTACAGTGGGCGGTGGTTCATCCTCACAGTCCCTGCTAGTTCTTTCCACAGCTTGGGCAGTAAGACAAGAGGCTTTATCAGTGAAAACTGAGACAAAAAAGTCATTGAGTAACTCAGCCTTCTCTATGTTGCGGGTAACCAGAGCACCAGTATCCTTCCGGAGGGGGCCTACGTTCTCCTTGGACTTCCTTTTGTCCCCTACATACCTATAGAAGCTTTTCGTATTGCTTTTTATATCCCTTGCCAGGATATGGAGCTTAGTACATGTTTGAAAATAAAGAGAACATTGACAAAGAAACACACTGCCAATCACTTTTGCTTCTAGATAGAGTAGCCAATAACTCCGTCATTTTTGGCTAGCTGGTTAGGATGAAGGCAATAGCAGCCTTATATAAAAATGCTGCTTTGTCGAGAATATTTTGAGTCTCACTGTGTTAGAACAACATTATAGTCATGAGTTACCAGTCCCAAAGGAAGTCCAAAGCAAAGTTTGCTTGTGTAAAATTTCACTACCCGTCTCCTACAGAGTGAAGCCTTTCAGTTGCTTTCAGTGCAACATGAAAGCTGGGAAGATAGCTGCAAGCATGTCAGCAGATCAATAATTGTGCGGGTGCAGGTAGGGATTCTCCCTTGCACCATGTCGTGGGAACAGCAGCTTAGCAGGATCCTGTGTCCTCTACCACTATGAATCCTAACTGGAAGAGCTCCTTCAGCCTCTCATGCCATCCCCTGTGACTTCATGCATGGCTGCTAGCATTGGCTATTAAGATTATACAGCATTTTTACAGTCATACTTGTTTTTCAGTGTCTTATTTTTTTTTAATTTTAGATGCTCAGAGCCCATTATGATTGACATTTTTTGAGAAACATGGGTAAATGAGAGAAGAATCTGACACAGAAGCTCATTAGAGTTGGGAAAGCACCATTTGCTATGCTTGCCAAAGCCTGACTGCATTTCAAATCTCTAAATATTCTCAGCTCTGGAAGTGAAGCATGACTTGCTCTGTAACACAGCAAAACAGAATACTGCTGTGTGTAAGTAAGTTCACTGAGGGCCTTTGGAAGCTAGGAAGGAATTAGGGAGGTAGACAATTAATAATCTGAATGGCAGAAGAGCAGCAGACAAAAGAAATTGGAAGGAAAGGGACTGTGATAACTAGCATGTGTATCTTGGTATCAGAAAACAACTTCCAAACTTGTGACTCTTCTCTTCCTGGCATAGCATCTTATTATTACTATCTACTTTCCCAGAAGTTCAAGTGATTAAATGGACCCTGGGAGTGAAAGTTAAATGTTAAAAATTAGGTTCAAAATTGGTGCATTAACATACAGAAAAGATTCTAAATTCACTTGTGCAGAACCTAGAGGATGACAGAATTGAGGATCTCTGCGCAATTTTAATTCGCTCCTTTGATGCACAGACATTGTGATTGTCTTTAATAATATGAAACTGTGCTGCCATTTTTCAGTAGTTTCCCAACTCATTCAGTGATTTGGATTAAAAAGAAATCTTATTTTCTTTACAGAGGTTTCAGGAGTGCTGTTAATAGAATAAGCTAAGTAATTCAAACCCATTATTATAGCTATCTCCACAATGTGACTGTTAGATTATGTGATATCCTTATTCTCATTCTGGAGGCAGAGGCAGAGAAATGAAAGCCAAAATTATCAATACAAAATATATGCCAATTTCTACTTTTAAAAAATAAAAATCAAGGCCCCAATTTTCAAAGCATGAGGCTCACTTATTGGCCAAGACAGCAGGTTAAATGTGAAAAGAAAAGTCTAGAATCACAGAAGCAGTCTGTAGCTGAGGGAATGTTAGGATTCAGTCTCCCAGAAAAGCATTCAACTATCTAGTCTTAAGGTCATCACTTGCCATCTTGCTTTTCCCTGGGTCACGCACTGAATGTCTTCTTAAGTCCTTAAAGGAAGCAGGCTACAGTCTCCACGCTTTTAGGCTCCAGATTTGTCCCAGTGCATCACCCATTCCCTTTGTGAAGTTGGAATATCTTGTAATTAACTTACAATTCAATATGAAATTATAACACTTACACACAAGGAAGAACAAACTGAGATTGCATGAAGAGCCCTAACTGGGACAGCTGACAGGCTTGTTTGTGAGTGCTTGGCTTTGCTATCTTATTTATTCTTACATATTCAGCTCATACTGAAATGTGTGCAAATCTTTCGATTGACTTCAGGAAGCACAACAACAGCTCTGGATGGCTCTAAGGTTTGTTGGCATTTGACCTGAACTATGCAGATTCAGCACCTGCGGTTTTGTATTACTGTTGTTAGCTCTTTTCTCTAAACACAGCAGTGTCACAGAGTTTAATTGTTCTTTCATTTGTCTGTTTGCAATGACGCTTTGTGGTCGCGGTATCGTCATGTATTTTTAAACATATGTCCTGTAGTAGCTGAACCTGAGAACAAACCCTGCAGAATCATGAAGAGGAGGTCACTACCTAACTGCAGCTTTTCAAGGAGCTCGTTAATGTGCAAACAGAAAGCTGGAAAGAGAGGGAATAGGCAAAGACTTATAACTAGCAAGCCCCTACCGTACCCACAACTACAATGAAAATAAAACTACAACAGCAGTCCCTCCTGCTGGAAAAATGCCAAGTGTGACTTGGAGCGGGTCCAAGATTCCCACAAACTGTATGAAAATAAAGATATCCCTAGAATAAACAACTCTGTAAGGTCCAAAAAACCACCTCTTTCTCAAATGTTCTTGCTCTGTGCTATCAGAACCACCTGGGCTGTTTCTGACACGCTCTCCTCTGAACGCACGTGAAGGGAGGCTCATGTTAATGTGCGGTGATGTGGGGGTGCTGCATCCCAGGGCTCCCATCCATAACGAGGGCACCCAGACCCCTATAAACTTGCCAGTCTGTTCTTGGCTCTCCTCAGGGAGCCTTGTCCAGCACTGCTGCAGGGTGGGTGCCCCAGAAGATGAGGCTGATATTGCAGCTGTGAATGTAAGGAGGGGGAAAAGAGAGGCAATACAGAGTGCTGGTGGTTCCCATGTCCGTGACTGAGGATGGCATTTCACATCACCTATTGTGAATCAACTCTTGTTTTTTCTTGTTTGCTATCCAGTACAGACTGGCCAACTGTCCCAGTTTTAGCTGGGACAGTTAGCTCTTCTTTTTATCAGCTAGAAGAGCTTTGTGTTTTGGTTTTACTCAGAGGCTCGCTCTGAGAAGAATGCTGATAGCAAGTTGATGTTTGTGGTTGGACGTGAGACTCCAAGGACTTTTCAGTGTGCCGGAGTGCAGAAGCACGGCGGGATAAGGGGGGAGCATAGTTGGGACAAGGGGGACACGATTCCCCTTGTGATTTGTGGTGGAACTTAAGATTGAGGGCCGAACTGGCCAATTAGTATTCCATATCATGCGGCGTCATGCCCAGTATAAAAGTGAGGGTCAGCCGGACAGAAGGGCTTTTGCGCTTTGGCTCTTTCGCCGCTTTTGCTCTTTTGCGCTTGCTGCGCTTTTACGCTATTGCCTTTTTTCCCCTCTCTCTCCCAGTACTCCCACTCTCGGAGTACTCTCTCTCTCTCTCTCTCTGCCCCTCTCTATTTCGGGGCCTCGCGTTCATCCGGGATTGCAGCTTCGGGACGAGACGGGCTTCGCATACGAGAGGGTGGTGAGCATCCACACTGTGTATTAAATCATCTGTATTAAATCGTTCTTATCTCAACCCGCGGGTTTCCCGTTTATCCTTTAATTCTCTCCCTCATTCCTGGGGGTGGGGAGGGAGAGTGATCGGCTGTGTGGGAGGGTCAGCCTAACCCACGACACCAATTCTGTCGTTTCTTGCAACACTTTGATGGGTTTTTCTGTGCTTTTTACACCATCACCACATTTTTTTCCAGGATTGCCAGATTTCTAACAGTGTGACTGGATGCTACTGCTCTGACTGAGGTTCCCAGACACTGGGGAGCCCTGAGAAAAGAGTACTTTGTACTTCTACTTTGCATGTGCAATGAGTCAGTTGCAGTTAAGATATTCTGTGTGTTACAGAATATAGTGGTTGACCTTGGCTGGCTGCCAGACACCCACCCAGCCACTCTCTCATTCCCCCTTCTCAACACCAAAGGAGGAGAAAATAAGGTGAAAAAGCTCATGGGTAGAGATAAAGACGGGGAGATTACTTTCCAGTCCCTGTTACAGGCAAAACAGACTTGACTTGGAGAAGATTATTTTAATTTATTGCCAATTTAAAAAAAAAAAAAAGAGTAGGAAAGTGAGAAAAAATGATAAAACTAAAACACCTTCCCCCCACCCTAGACCTTCTTCCCAGGTTCAGCTTCAGTCCCTTGTTCTCAACTCTTCTACATCTTCTATCTCCTTCGCCAAGAGACACAGGGGGGTGGGTAATGGAGGGCTGTGGTCAGTCCATATGAGGTTCTCTCTGCCACTTCTTCACTGCTGCTCCAGCAAGGGTTCTTCCCATGTGGTACAGTCCTTCAGGAACAGACTGCTCCATTGTCAGTCCCCCATGGGCCACAGCTCTTTCTAGGAAACCTTCTCTTGCATGGGCTCTTCATGAGCTGCAGGTTTCTTCAGGGCACATCTACTTACTGCAGTGTGACGTCCTCCATGGGCTGCAATGCAGATGTCTGCTCCATCATGATCTTCCATGGGCTGCAGGGGAATATCTACTCCGGGACCTGGAGCACCTCCTTCCTCTCCTTCTCTGATCTTGATGTCTCCAAGGCTGTTTCTCTCACATTTTCTCACTCCTCTCTCTCATAGCTGTTGTGAAGTCTCTTTTTAACCCTTTCTTAAATACGTTTTCTCAGAGGTGCCACCAGCTTGGCTGACAGGCTCAGCTGTGTCCTGTGGTGGGTTTGTTTTGGAGCCAGATGGAACTGTCTCTGTCCAGCGCAGGGGCAGCACCTGGCCTCTTCTCACAGAGGCCACCCTTGTAGCCCCCCGCTGCCAACACCAGGGCACGGACACCCAATACAGTTGCTGTTCAATTATGCAGTAACTACAACTTGTCCAGAACGCACCAGATTGCCGCACACATCCAGCTCAGCTCTGCAACTGATCTGCGGCTGCATCTGTCCCACCTGTAGCGAGTCAGTGTGCAGGTCAGGTGCAGCCTGGCCATCCTCATGGCTCTTTGCTTCCCAGCAGATTGCTCCTGCCCTTTCTTCCCATGCTTGCAGCCATATAACTCACTTGCTCTAGCACGCCTCACACCACATGATGTGCTGATTCAGTTTGTTAATTCGATGAAAAACTGCTCCTTTTCCATTTACAGAGCTAGTTTTCTGACAAGTTTGTTTCCTGACAGATGGTGAGCATCTAACTAACTTAGTTCAGCTGTAAGGTTTAACTATGTGTGAACAGCTGTGATGGGCACTCTGCAGAGTGTGCATGTACATTTTTATTCCCAGAAATCCTAGATGAAAATATAGGATGCTTTTTGAATGTGGAGTGGGGACAGGTATACATGATTTAAAAGAGTTGCAAATCCCCATGGCAGAATCTGTTACCAGCTTGGAGCTCTGGGGAAGAAAATGAACAAGCTTGCAGGATGCCCTATTTTGCACATTAAACTCCACACAAAAAATATCTTAAATTGCACAGAACAGTTAAAACCAGGCAAAAGACTTTATAATAGGTAAAAATCAAAAAATCTTCAGCTGTAGGTCCAGAGAAGGATAAGGATGATGAAATGTATGGAACAGAAACCATTCTATGATTCTATGATTCTATGAAAGGCAAGGATCTGCTTAATAGACAAGGCTATTCAGCCAGGAGCGTTCCCCTGAGATATGATATGATAGATGCCTATAAAACAATGACTGTCATGGTAAAGATGAATAGGGAATAACTGTTCACTGTTTTGCTGAACCACAAATTGTTAGCAACTGGGGGAGTATGCCTTGTTGCTATGCTTGTCTATCAGTGTCAGGATGTTAGGCTAGATGGACTTTTAATCTGAAGCAGTACAAACACATTCTTAATGATAGTCTATAGTTTAAGTTAAGCAAGAGATATAGATAAATAGTATTATTTCTTGAACATTTGAAAAATCGTCATTAATTATTACACTATGATCTTTTTCATGATGCATGTCCTATCAAGCATTGCAGGTAAACATGAACGTTAGATTTGACCCTTGCCGTGGTGATAATATTCATGTTTTCCACAACTTGAACATTTACAGGGGAGAAGACTCCTGGAAGTCAAGTAGCCCTCTCTAGAAAAGCAGGAAGCCTGGGTGGAAAATGATGGGATCAGCTGGGGACTGGAAATAAGGAGCAACTGGGGAAAAAGCCACAGCAGAGAAACAGCAGATTCTTTGCTCCAGTCTTGGGAAGGCTCCCATAACCCACACATCCTCTATAGGAGAGGTCAGATGAGATAGATTGGTTTGAAGTAGGCACACTAAAATTGTTTAGACTGACCAGAAGATTTAAATATTAATGTCACCAGGATCAGATGGCATTCACCGAAGAGTTCAGAAAGAAACAAGACATAAAATTGCAGAGCTGTTGGCTATCAACAGTGAGTGCTGGAGGGGGGATCCTGGAAGCTGCTGACTAGGGAATACATGAATAAACAGTCTATTGAAAAAGTGTCAGCATGTCAGGGGTGAAGGGGTGTCCTGCCTCGCCAGCCTGCTGGAGTTCTAGAGCATGGACAAAGGAGATAGTACATTCGAATTCCCGAAAAACCTTTGACCAGATTACAAGCCAAAGGTTACAAAAAAAACCCCGACTTACACTGCCACAGGATTGCAGGAAATGCTCTTTTATTGACTGAAGGATGGTTAAAGAATGGGAAATGAAGACTAGTACTTTCCAGAGTGGAGAAATATCAGCAGTGGAGTCCTGTAAGGACTGGTATTGGAACCAGATTTATTCAGCGTCTTCAGTGATCTGGAAAAGCAAACGCGGCAAAATCCTCAAGTTTGAAGATGGTATCAAGCTCTTCTACTAGGCATTGAGGAACTCCAGAAGAGGTTTACGAAACTGAGTGGACACAAAGGCATCAAATTAGTTTCATTCTATCTAAATAAAAAGCAGTGCATCTAGAGAAAAAGAATCTGAAGTGCAGAATTCAGAATTGGTGGTTTCAGCTCAGGAAAGCGATTTTAGAAACATCATGGTGAGTTTACCAAAATCATTAGCCTAGTATTCAGTATCAGCCAAAAAAAAAAAAGCCATCAACATGTAGATCATCATCAGGAAAGGTGTTCAGAATAAGACAGGGAAAATAATTTTGCCACTATGTAAAACCCTCATCTTGCGATCTTAAAATTTCTGGGTCCCCGAGAAGAACACAGTAGAGTTAGACAAGGTACACAGAAAGGCAACTAAAATGATTGAGGAGATGTCATGGCAGCCTTATTAGGAAAGATTAAAAACGCTGAAGTCATTCAATAGGGAAATGAGAAGGCTGAAAGGAAAGAAAGTGAGATTTACAAAATTATGAAGGTGATGGAAAAGGTTAGAGCAGAAGTGAAATTCACTACATCTTGCAATGCTAGGGAGAGAACACATGGCAAAGCTAGTTTAAAATAGACAAAAGGGAGATACTATCACAGGTTTGAAAAGGTATAGACAGATTCCTTGAAAGGAACAGGCAGCAATGTATGTTATCTTCTGATATCTTTTAACCAAGACTCGTGGATGCTGGGGAACTATAAGATAGTGGTCTTGTCTGCTGTCTCCCAATAGCATCTTGTATTGCCACTGCAAAAGACAGTACGGACACTGATGGTTTGACTCACTGGTCCTACAATAGGCTGTTTCATATATTCTTACTCACAGACTAAATGGGCTCATCTAAATGAGATATAAGGAGAAACTTCTCTCCTCATAGTGAATACATACAAAAGCCACTGCTTTAATTTCTTCAAATCTCTTTCCAAATTAAAAAAAAAAAAAAAGAGAAAAAAAAGGAATTTCCTTTACAAATTTCTTCCTCTCTCTCATAAAACCATCCTATTCCCGATCCTTCCTTCAGCTTATTAAAAATTAACCACAATGCAAGTTGTGTGATACCTTCCTGTTGAATACTAATAAAGAAATACAGTAAGTGCAATAAACACAAGGACATGACAGCATTAATAAATAGTACATTTATTTCTGAAAGCCTCTCACCCAATTAAATGGAAGATTTTGGTTTTATTCTGTGCACTGCACGCTAATCAAGTGAAGTGAGACTAGATTTCAAGTTTTCACAGCTCTCTTCATCTCAGAAGCCTAGGAAAGGTTTTACTGTCCTCCCACTCCGCTCACTGCTCCTCCAACTGCCATGCAAATAAAATCCGCTCTCCTCCCTCACCAGCTCCCTTCCTCCCACCAGAACTGATAAAGAACCAAACAAGAGCTGCTTTCCTGACTTCTTCCTCTGTTGATGGGCATGCTTGAAACTTATCTTCTCACTCCCCTCTCCCATTCACAACTATAGAGAAAAGAAAGGAATACTGCTTTATTTCCTTCTGGTACCTGTAAAACAAAGCTAGTCAAAGC
The DNA here is from genome assembly GCF_009769465.1 of Tauraco erythrolophus. Taxonomy (NCBI): domain Eukaryota; kingdom Metazoa; phylum Chordata; class Aves; order Musophagiformes; family Musophagidae; genus Tauraco; species Tauraco erythrolophus. The sequence goes on along the minus strand of NC_141468.1, from coordinate 27,248,820 downwards.
TTTTCTTTCTTCTCACACTCTCCTCTCTCGCTTATTCTGCTTTACTTGCTGTCTTCCTATTAACCTCATCAGGATGGCACAGTTATCTTTAGTTGTTTCATTACCTTTACACGTCTTTACGGTTTCTTATCCTCCTGTAATCCTCATCTATTCAGGGCTCATTCATCCTGTTACCTTAGTTGAATGGTTAATTATGGCCTCCCACATGTATCCCTCACTTGCACCTAAAGTCCTGGTCTTTCTCCTCACTTTGAGTTGCCCTTGAAGCTGTGATACTGCCTAGAGTTGCCTGTTGCCCACGTCACCTATCCTGCGTGGGGATGCAGCAATATACTTCACAGGCCCAGCCCAGGAGTATTGCTCCCATGCTGCTCAGACAAACACAGTGCAAGTGGGGCAGTAAGCCCCTTTGTCCCAGTGAATATTCAATGTTACTCATGTTGAGCTGGACTGAGTAAGGTCAAGTGACTGGAAAATCGAATTCCGGCAGTCCCTGGGCTCAGAAGGTTTAGAGCACTCCTCTGGATGATGTTTGCTCACTTGTCCTGAAGCAGAATGGCACTTTGAACTCAGGTCATCCCCAGCCCTGGAGTACAGGACAGAAGTACAGTCAACTACTCTTGGAAAGAAAAATAAACCCTACTTCCAGTTTTAACTAAGTCATAAAAGAGTTGAGCTAGATAAAGAATTTGTGGTGTGAGATTTCTGTCTAATGCTTTGCTATATGGCGCGCAGTTACTATATACACACTTATTATCACATTACATGAATGCATTTATATATAATAATTTTTAAATAAGATCCCTAGATGTCTGACAACACTCACAGTTCTCTGTTAAGTCTGAATAGCCAAGAGTGACACACAAAGATTGGACAGATAAACATAAAGGGATTTCTCACTCTGAGACAGAGCTTCTAATGGATGCATCAAACTCTGTTGAGCAGCTGCAGAAGCCTTGGCTTATAACAGAGGCTCTCAATTCTTACAGGAGCCTGGCACCTTGAAGTGGTGCTTAACACCTGCAGGTGTTAGGCAAGCTGTTCAGCACCTTGAAAAGTGAGGTTTTACTCAGAGCTGCACATAAAGCTCCGATTAATGTGCATCAGATTCACAGGCTTGATAGAGAAACAGGGTAATTATCACCTGCCTGCTTAGATACTGCTGACTTCTTATAGCACTGAAGAACTCCCAGCTTTTGAAAGAGAAAATTTGTTAGTTTAAGTAAAACAGATGTAATGTATGGTTTGTAATTCATAAAATCTAGAGGGAATACAGAATTTGCCTGTGAATTAGGTTTTAAATAAAAACTCAAGCAACAGAAGAAATCAATTATTCATTTAATAGGAATGATCTCTGTAGAGGAAAAGATGTTTCTCCAGGAGTGCAAAGAATAAAATTAGGGAGAGACATTGCTAAAGCTAAGGACAAAGTATAACCAGTTTACAAAATCCATTCTATTTTCTTTATCCATTCCCCAAAGCCAATGTATTAGTACTCATTTTCATTCAAATTTGACCCAGGTTTATTTTTTTCAGACTACCTCTTTTTAGACTCATTTTTGCAGGACTTTTATAAATCTGGGAGATCCCTACGCAGTCAAAAAAAGGGGGAGATGCATTCCCCATGCCTCTGCAAGCCTATTTCTGGGAACCATCGGCAGTCATGGGTCGTATTTGGAACTGTCGGTACCTGATGCAAGATCCAGGAGACAGTCAAGAATAAAGCCATTTTGCTGGCACTATTCATTTCAAGAGAAACTGAGCCCTATCTCAGAAGCACATAAAAGACCTGTGACTCCTGAAATACAGATCACGCTCACTAAGGTTCTGATTAATTTTATATTGGCAGCTTGCATTTAAATTAAGAACCAAACTCTAATCTCTTCATAAGAGATATCCTCTATGATACTCATACCTGGCTGAGAGAGAGAAGGTGGAGTTTAAGCAGAGTCTATTTCATTTAACTTGTTAGCAGAGGTGTCAGTGACATGTCAAGTTTTCTCTTTTGGATAAGATTCACCACTGATGTGCACTATGAACTGGCTATTTTTCTTGTATCCGAAATGAATGTCAATTGACTTGCTAGCAGCATTGGTTTAAATGACTGCCTAAGCTGCAGAGAAAGCGTAGTTCAGATGTCCTGTATGCACGTGGGGCAAACATGACAGAGCTGCCTTGCTCTCAGTCTTGTCAGAGGGATGTCTCTGGCAGTCCATCACACAAAGCTGCTTCATTCGTTCTGGCCCCAAAGAGCAAGGCAGGTGCAGTGATCTCAGCAAAGCAGGCAAACGTGTTTTTCTATCCCATAGTTGAAAAAGATCAAATATATTATTTTGTCCTCATACTAGGTCTTCTATGATTCTATGATTCTACTAGAATTTTATGATTCTAGGTCATCAAAAATCAATCTCATGGCAGCAGCAAAGCTCCCCACTGGTGTCATCTTCCATGACCAGCTGGGAGCCCTGAGGCTGAGCAAATCCCCTTCTCAGGTGGGACAATCAAGGATCTGCTGCCTCCGTGCCTGGATCCAGTGCCTCCCCTCTTTTCCCTTCCATCTCCCGTGCCCAGCCCTACCCAGGCAATACCATGCAACAGACCAGGGAAAAGATCATAGAATCATAGAATGGTTAGAGTTGGAAGGGACCTCAAAGATCATCTAGTTCCAACCCCCCTGCCATGGGCAGGGAAACCCTCCACTACACCAGGTTGCCCAAAGCCTCATCCAACCTGGCCTTGAACACCTCCAGGGATGGGGCATATACAACTTCTCTGGGCAACCTGCTCCAGTGCCTCACCACCCTCTGAGCGAAAAATTTCTTCCTTATATCTAATCTAAATCTGCCCTCTTTCAATTTAAAGCCATTGCCCCTTGTCCTGTCACTATACGCCCTTGTAAATAGTCCCTCTCCAGCTTTCCTGTAGGCCAGAGTTGATTTGTTCTGTTGCTTGAGTTTTTATTTAAAACCTAATTCACAGGCAAATTCTGTATTCCCTCTTAAACCAACACTTGAACCTGACATTTTTTTCCACAAATGCTGGAATGTTCCCTAAATGCATTTACGAAGTGACAAGATGAGACAAGGTGGTGCTACCCACCACTGGGTTTCCTCTTTGCTTTCACCCCTGTGCTTGGGAAGCCTCCTTCTGGGATGGCTGCTCTCCCTAAGAGATGCAGAAGCAGGCTCAAAGCAAGGGCAGGGGTGCAGGCAGCAGCACACAGTGGTGTGCTGCTGCAGCTGTGGACCTTGCTTGGTCTCTACGCTCCAAACTGGTCAGAACAAATGTGACCACCTAAGAGCCACTTTGCCATTGCTGCTGAGCCAGCGTAGATTTTTCAACAATAATCTACTTCACTTCTTCCCAAAACCAGTCCTGCCTATGAAGGACCTGGTATTTATTTAGGTCTTTGTTGTCAAAATGTGAGCTATGGGGATCGATCATCCTCCTGGGACATCAGTGGAATTTTTTCATCTGTCTTCAGTGAGACTGCATTCAGGTTCCAGATAAAAGAATGAAAAAGAAGCTGAGCTATGTGTCCACTGAAACCAAAAGTAGCATTTGGAAAATTTCTGAGGCTCTACATTTCTTTTTTTTCCTTCCCATATTATTTTGTGCAAAATAGACTGTGTAAAAAAAAATTCTTCATTAGACCATCTTTATCCTTGTGATTCCTGGAGCAGGAACTGACAGTTGACAGAGGCACTTGATGTCAATAATGAAAGTGTCTTGCTGAGAACTGTAAATATTATTAAAGTTAGAATATACTGTACCTAGATTCCACATTATCTTTTTGTAATTCTATAGGAAATCGATCTGTTAATATTTAGCAGAGAGACATTATTACCAGCAATGGACATCCCATTTCAGGTCAGCACTAACTTCACAGGGACACGCAGATGTATCATATACCTACAAGGCTAATTGACAGACGGGTTACAGTTTCTTGTGTATCAGTGGTGTCAAGCCAACCCTTGAGAATTTGGCTCTAATATATTAATAAAAATAGAGGGCACTTTGTGTGGTAACTGCTTTTCCTATGTCTAAAGAGCTCCATAAGTCAATTCTGTAAGCTAATGGGATGGTAACGGATCAATAGCAATAGCGTGAGAAAGTGTAGCTCTAGCACACAGAGACCATCAGATAAGCTGATTAATGTTCTATCAGTCATCTGGTACAATAGAAATAGTCATTATGAAAGAACACCTGTACATGATCTCTTTGGAAAATAAACACTCGAACGTGACATTTTTTTCCACAAATGCTGGAATGTTCCCTAAAAGCATTTATGAAGTGACCAGATGCATTGACCACGCATAATGCTAGAAAAAATGGCTCTCCAACCATAATTGTTCTTCAGCCACAATCCTGAGAAACACAGAAAGTGAGTGTTTCATGTTTCCCATGTCCCTTTGGTGTCAATAAGTCAACTGAAACACCCTCACAGGAATAACCTATAGTGGGGTAGGTTTATTTACTGTCTGTGAGTGTATGAACGGGGCCATTCTGTCCCTCACTTTAAGACCCACTGGCTAATCTGCTAAACTAAAACCAGGAGTGTGGAAAAGAACACAGGGCTTAAGGATATGAGTAACTTTTCTTGCCAGTAAATGTCATTATCTCATGTTATTCTCAAGCAGCCTTAGACTTTTAAATGCAGAAATGAGAGGCAGGATTCAAAGCTTCAGTAACCTTCTAAACCAAAACTGAGCCAAGCTTCACCCTGAAACCTGAGAAAGCCAAATGCCTCCCTAATCAGGTTTAATGGAAAGCACATTACCACTGTGTAATTACTGTGTGCTGATTTGGGCTGGGTTAGAATTAATTTTCTTCATAGTAGCTATTATGGGGCTATGTTTTGGATTTGTGCTGAAAATAGTGTTGACAATGCTGAGATGTTTTCGCTATTGCTGATCAGTGCTTGCGCAGAGCCAAGGCCTTTTCTGCTTCTCACCCCACCCACCAGCGAGCAGGCTACAGGTGCACAAGAAACTGGGAGGGGACACAGCTGGGACAGCTGACCCCAACTGACCAAAGGGATATGCCACACCATATGATGTCATACTCAGCATATAAAGCTGAGGGAAGAAGAAGGAAGGGTTAGGATGTTCAGAGATACGGTGTTTGTCTTCCCAAGTAATGGTTATGCGTGATGGAGCCCTGCTTTCCTGGAGATGGCTGAACACCTGCCTGCCAATGGGAAGTAGTGAATGAATTCCCTGTTTTGCTTTGCTTGTGCATGCCGCTTTTACTTTACTTATTAAACTGTTCTCATCTCACCTTGTGAGTGAGTTTTTTCACCTTGACTCTTCCGATTCTCTCCCCATCCCACTGGTGGGGAGTGAGCGAGCGGCTGGGTGGTGCTTAGCAGCTGGCTGGGGTTAAACCATGACACACTGACAAGCACTGAATATTTTACTAAGGGGACAGGAAAGTCTTCCTTACCTGAGGAAAACTTAGGAAGAATTGAACAGTTAGCATAGATCAATAGTGAATGACACAGTCCACCAGTGAGGGTTCCTTTGACCCTTGTTTCTACTTCCTTTTGCCCTGAGACGGCTGTCAGTGTCTAGGACCAGGAATTTTTTTGAGCAGACCCATTTCCAGCTGCCTGCTTTCTGTAAGGGAGCCTTAGAACTGCTCCTGGCTTGGTGCTGTGCCTTGTAGCTGCAGTGTTGCCAGCAGCAGCAGCCGCGGTGTTCCTGCCTTGTCGTTTACCCGTCCCTGTCACACCACCTCTGTGCTCCATCTGCTCAGTACAGACTCTCATCTGCCCCAGTAGCTCTGGAGATGGGGGTCTCCCTGTTTCTGTTGTCTGTTTCTCCAGACGATGCCTGCCTGAGGCAGGATGGTGCTCCACAGCCAGGGTGGTTTCTGGTCAGCCGAGTCCAGCAAAGGAGGGAGCAAGTCGGGCGTTTTAAAGACTCACCATTTTTGGCCATCCTTCTCCTCTTTTTCCGTGGGCCACTCCCACCTCCTGGAAGCTGTGGCTACCTCAACTTCTTGCCCTCAAGAGCAGTACCAGCTGCACCCCAGGCCTGTCTCAGGGAGACAGGTGGTTCCTGCAGGCAGTGAGGGGGAGCGGGAGAAGGCAGCAATGGCTGGAAGGTCCCTCTCCTGCCCATGCCTGCACTGCGGCAGCTCACCTGTGGCCTCCAGAGAGGAGCTTGTGAGGCGTTTGCCTCTTCAAGTGTCATTTGTACTTGAATAGCTGTCCTGTCTCCTCCGGGAAAGAGACCAGATGGAAATGTCCTGTATGCCAGATTTGACTGCAGGTTGCCAGTCGGACCACTGTGGGTCAGCCCAGAGGCCTCACTAGCTTCACACCAGAAATCCAAAGGATTCCTGGCCAAATCCCATGCTGCTGAAGTCATGCAGAAGTTGCCTGCCCATTTCATTCCCTCTTGTGTGTCCTCTGGAGATGGCATCGGAGAACGCTCTCCGTCCCTGAGCTTTAGTCTTCAGGGCTAACCATGCTTTTGTCATTTTCAGCCCTGGGTAGTTCTCATGTGTGGCACTTTTACGATTATCACAAACCTGCTCTTTTCTGCAGCCGAACAAGTTGATTCACACAGCAATAAACAGGGCATGTTACCCGTCGTCAGGACGCTCCTACAGAGTCTGGATGCTGCAATGGAGACCTATAGCATGAGGCACATTACCTCCTGCGGAACACTGGAGTTAATCACACAGTTAATGCCTACAAAAATATGAAGTGTAAGAAGATGCTGTGAACTAATTTAGGCTTAAGCATGATGCAAAAGTATGCTCACAGAATAAAAATTTACCGATCGATGTCAGTGTGCCTTTGGGTGTTCTCACTGCAGAAGGGCGTGAGGAATTAGTATCTTACTAACTCATTCTTGGTTTTATAAAAGTTATTTCCTGTTAAAAAAATCCCTCAAGGGCATGACCTACTAAACCACATTCTCTCATGCAGCTTGAAGTATTATCTGTACAATAACAATCCTGTCACTGGAATGCAAGACACTACATTATTTTTAGCAGATTGGTATCCAAAATCATTCGACCGCAAGCCAAGGATCCCTTCTGAGAAAAATCATGAGCAAAATTGTCCATTTATTACCTGCTAAAATGTTCTCATTTGCCTCCCCTTTGCAAAATTTGGCTGTCAGTACTCAAAAAGATTCGATTTCAGGAAAGATATTTTCACAGTAATAAATGTCTGCATTGCGTCAAAGAGTGCGAGTTGGAGGGGAATATGGGACTGCATCCAGACAAAACTATCTCTAGGACAGACAGACAGGCTCAATTACATATTTGATTATGGAGGAAGTTGTGGCAAAAGTCTGAGGAAAATGAACCCACTGTTATAATGTGTTACAAACTCATGTAACCAGCTGATACAGACTGGATGCCCCAGTCAGTCCTTCCTGGGCAGAGTGCAAAGGGGGCTGTATGGAGTACCCAGCTGGAAACACCTTCTGCAGGTCTGAGCGATTGCCCTCTCGGTGCATTTACATAAGTGAGCGTGCAAAGGCAAGGACACATCTTTGTAAATATGTATTTCTAAGAGGGAAATAAATAATAGTCTCGGTCAGCTGCCATGAGGTTAGTGGTGAAAAAAATGTGAGCTAGTCTATCTGGCTTTTTATGGTGATGCTTCCCAGGCACAGCATCTCTGTATCTTGTAGACAAAAGGAGACCTGGGAATGTGACTGCCTTGCAGGGAGGAAGAGCTGAGTGTGGCATCACCCTTTTTCATCTCTTCCCAGGACAGAACGCTGGTTCATGCGTTTTCCAGAAGGAGCAGCCTGTCTGCTCCAAACATTGCTTAGGGCAAAGCCATGTCCTAATGCTGCAAATCAGGCCAGATTTGTTTTGGAAACTTGCTTTTCCAGAGTGGTCTGGCTGACATACTAATTATTCCCTATTCTTGGCAATTGCTTGCTCTGACTGAATGTCCTTTTGAAAACTGTTGACGAGATCGACGCACCACCCAGAAGAGCCTGGCCTGCACACAGACTGATCTACACACACAAGGTATTCTTTGCTGAGGTTCACAGTGCACAAGTGGGTGCTGGACAAAAAAAATAGCTGCAAATATGGACTAGGAATAATTGTGATCGGCACCGCTACAGCTGATATTCATATCACAGATCATCCACAGAGAGACATACCCGAAAAAATCCTCAGATATTTCATTTCCAAAGAATATCTTGATGTTCTGTCATTTTAGGCAGTGAGACCTTATTGAAGACTCTTCATTATTGTCAAGAGAAGTTGATCTCTGGATTTGTTGTCAAAACACTGTAGTACTTGATGTCTGGCCTTCCCCTTTCATTAAGAAATGTTCTTAGGCGGCCACTGTTTTTGCTGCCCCCCAGTCTGAATTAAAAATAACTCATGCAAGGAAAAGCAGGCACAGCTGTACTGCCATTATATTCAGTGGTAATTCAGGAACTTCTGGGAGAAGCAGAGGTTTTGAAATGGAAGGCAATTGCCTACACAGGACTGTTGTTTCCTTGTTTCTGTGGCTGGTTTTCTGCTTATTTCCACATGAGACATTTCTTTGGGCTATTTTCCTTTTAGTGAATTGTCCACACAATACTAGTCATGAATAGAGATTATTTTAAATATGTCTCTTTAAATTCAGAATGCATTTCAGTGTCTCATCTGCTTCTTCGTGCTTCTAGTTCAAGGATACTTCTGAAATCCATTACAGCACCTTCATTTTCTTGCATTTTGCTTGTGAGTGGTAATGATATACCTTCTCAGTACTATATTAGTCAACAGGGAAGAGGAAAAAGATGAATGGAGCACAGTCATGGCTAATCACGTTAATTTTTGCCTCAAGAGAATGGAGTTACAACAACTGCTGATTTTAGCCTGTTTCTGTGATTTTAGATTATGTTGTTTGTCCATTAACGCCCAATGAAGCAGATTGCTGTCAGAAACCTTTGGATGAACGATTATTGAACTTTTCAGTAACACTCTACTTAAAACAATCACAACTATAGAGCAAAACATCACCTCCAGTGGTAGCAAATCCCCCAAAAGGAGAAAAAAATGTAGGCTGAACAAGGAGATTTTGCAAAGTGTGCTTGTGATGGATTTCTTGGGCCCCTGCCTGCTTCTGCCTGTAGGAGATCCTCCCTGAGGATCACCCCAGGTTGCAGCCTGCTTGCACTTCCTGTTCAAGCACCCATCCTGCTAGCATGGAAAACAAAAGGGTGGTGCTACACAGCAAAAGACTGCTTCAAGATTGGCTTTCAGTTGTAAGGCTGCAATTCCTCAACGTATTCTGCCTCCCCAAAGCGGCTGATCCCCTCCTGCTTACATAGGACAAATTCTGTAGATTAATATAGAAGAAAGAACATGAAACAGAGCCATTGTTTCTCCTTCACGGTGATTTTTGCCTTTGCCCTCTGGTTTATTAGGTACTTATTTATAGCATGCTCCAAAATAAAGTTTCTTTCACTTTCTAGAGATCAAAGCTAAATGCAGGGGAGGCTGAAGCCCTCTTTCATCCTGATGACTAGTTCAGTGTGGGAATGTTTGCAAGCTGGGATAACACGGTCACAGCAGCTGAGAAGGATGATCAGCGCATGGAGAATCATGCACATTCCACTTTGGCTCCTCTGCAGCGCAAGTAAGCTGAATTTTGCCACCTCAGAGTGGAAAGGATCTCTAAGATCATCAAGTCCAACTATCAACCCAATACAATCATGCTCACTAAACCATGTCCTGAAGTGCTACATCTTCCCATTTTTCGAATGCTTGCAGGCATGGTGACTCCACCACTTCCCTGGGCAACCTGTTCTGATGTTTGATCAAAGCTAAATGCAGGGGAGGCTGAAGCCCTCTTTCATCCTGATGACTAGTTCAGTGTGGGAATGTTTGCAAGCTGGGATAACACGGTCACAGCAGCTGAGAAGGATGATCAGCGCATGGAGAATCATGCACATTCCACTTTGGCTCCTCTGCAGCGCAAGTAAGCTGAATTTTGCCACCTCAGAGTGAATTGGCCATTTCTTCCACAGACAAGGTGCAGAAGGTCAGAAGGTGGGATGGGGCAGAGGGGTGATTACAGTGTGTGTTGGGGCCACTTGTCCTGCAACAACTACCAGCTGACAACACCCTGCCCTCCCACCACAGCAGAAAGAGCAGTCAGTGGTCTGGCTTCCCGTGGCTTTTGCCTGGGCAAGGTGGCTTAAGGGCTGTGACACTCCTTCCTTGTTTCCTTCCACCCAGCAGTCCTGTCCCCTGTCCAGCTGCCTGCTCACCTCTGCCTTGAACCACTTCCAAAACAGGGCAGAACAGAATCATAGAATAATAGAATCATTAAGGTTGGAAAGGATCTCTAAGATCATCAAGTCCAACTATCAACCCAATACAATCATGCTCACTAAACCATGTCCTGAAGTGCTACATCTACCCATTTTTCGAATGCTTGCAGGCATGGTGACTCCACCACTTCCCTGGGCAACCTGTTCTGATGTTTGACCACTCTTTCAATAAAGAAATTTTTCCTAATATCTAATCTAAACCTCCCCTGGTACAACTTGAGGCCATTTCCTCTCATCCTATCGCTAGCAACCTGAGAGTAGAGACCAACACTGACCTCGCTACAATCTCCTTTCAGGTAGTTATAGAGAGTCATAAGGTCTTCCTTCAGCCTCCTTTTCTCCAGGTTAAACTCCAGTTTCCTTCACCACTCCTCATAAGACTTGTGCTCCAGACCCTTCACCAGATTTGTTGCTCTTCTCTGGACACGCTCCAGCACCTCAATGTCTTTCTTGTAGTGAGGGGCTCAAAACTGAACACAGTATTCAAGATGCAGCCTCACCAGTGCCAAGTGCGGGGGGATGATCACTTCCCTGGTCCTGCTGGCCACACTATTTCTGATACAAGCCAGGATGCTGTTGGCCGCCTTGGCCACCTGGGAAGAGAAGGGACTAACCTGCTGCCAACCCAATGCCTGTGCTTACTTTCTGAAGAAAAACATGACTACAAAATAAAAGCGATGCAAGTTCTTGTAATACTTTATAGTATGTAAAACAATGCATAAAAACAAACATAAAAAATGCCCACTAAAAATAAGTCTTTTTAGTACATAACAAGCTTTTATTCAGCACTGACAGTACAGTCTCCTGCCTTACAAGGAAAGCTTTGCGTATACTTCTCTGTTTCCAAGAGCTCCATCATTAATATTATTCCTTCGTCTATAAAGTGAACTCATGACTCCGCATAATCACTCTCCCTCCTGTACGAAACAGAATGGAGTCAGCACTGCACATACCATTACTCCTGAAGGGCAGCTTCCAGAGCTGCATTTTAATTAGGGTGATACGTTGTTTTGTCTCAAATGGTTCAGGCACACCACTGGGTTGCTGAACCTTAATAAGTTACTGCATGTCAGCTGAGGCAGGTGACTCCAAGGTGCTTGCTCCTTCCCTGGCAAATGCCAGGGAAAACATTTTTTCTCTTATTAACCTAGCCTGAAGCCTGAGCTGACACATTTTACATCACATTTGCAGTGAGAACCTCCAATCAATTACCAGTGGCTTGTTAAACTGCAGGTGAAATAATCTTGTCTCTTAGTGCGGGGTGCTCAGTACGGCTGTGACACTGCCCATCGTATCTTCCTTAGGACAGCTTGGTTGATGAGAAAGAGGAAAGTTCATCTTCTTTGCCTTCTGTTCCTTAAAAAATGCATAATAAATGAACCCCAGGTTAATTACATAGATTTGCTGTCTGAAGGAGGAAAGATAGTTCTGTATGTTAATGATGAATCCATAGACAGGTCATTTCATTCATTTTGACTATAAAATGGCATTGGGATTTTCTGATATTAGCCTTTTCTTCCAGTGGAGCAGATACTGCAGTAATTTAGGACTGAAGCTTTCCTGTGTTACCTGGTGTCATTTAACCTTGCTAGAGCTTGTTTGTCTCTACAGAAAGTGGGGAAAGTAATGCTTATCTTTCTCACAAAGCTGTGAGGAATCTTTTAGTGAATAATGTCTGCAAAAAGCCCTGGGAACCTTGACTAGAAGAAATAACATAAATTGTTCGTGTGCTCAGATTAGTTGGGGATTTTTTTTTTAATGTTGGTCTACTGGAGTAGAATTCTAGGATTATTTAGTCTTTCCACGGAGACACTCAGGTATTTTTCTTTTGGTGACAGAAATATTGATTTGCTATCCAAAATAAAATTTATTTTCTTCATATGCTCATTAACCCCAGAGCCAAAAAAAACCACATATGTAAACTAACCAGGTAAGAAAAGACTATTCTTCTTATATTTTTTTCTAAGGAATTGATACAATTTAAAGTGAGTTATTGCATGAGATTGTAACACTAAAGAAGAAAAGGTGGGAGCATTATAGTTGGAAGCGTCGAGTGTATCTCTCTTATAGCAAAGTAAAACAACAAATATTTCAAGTTTGTTATGCTGAAATTCTAGAAACACAAGAGATGTCTCTGTTCGGGTGATGACTCACTGCTTGACTCACTGTCTGAAGCTGTGGTTTTCTCTTGGAAGGAATGCCGGGTGAGCCGGGTTTTATCTGTTTTTTGGAGACGTGTCCTCACACGTGCTGGACGTGTCCTCACATGTGCTGGACGAGGGTGTGCAAGCTCACAGGCCTGGCGACTCAGACTAAGGCATTTCTGCATATGCTTGCGAGCCTATATTTAGACTGCAAAGATAAGGTCAAAATAGCCCATCAGGATTACAAAGTAGACCCACAATAAATGTAGATGCCCGGTACGCTTTACAGGTACAGAAGGATAGGCTGTCTCAGCTGCTTTTTTCCAAATTTCCATCGTAGGTAGATACCCAAAATCCAGCTCTTAAAAAATTGCCTCAAAATGTTTTAAATCCAAAGATATTCATGTCTCCAATGTAAAATATTGCCCAGGTATTTGAACTTTTTTGCTCATAAGTTCTGATATCCACAAAAGATGAACAACTATTTCACATTAAGCTGCATAATGATTTGTGAAGTAGCGTTTCTCAGATGAGGACTCAGCCCAGTAAGCATTTATATTATAATGACTAGATAGATCTCTCGCAAGTACATGGCTGGAGAGCGCTGGAGAGGTGCTGGCAGTGCTACTTTTCTTTTTGGTTTTTATGCAGATGGTCAAGGGTTAGCATTTGAGAGGAAAGAATTTGGGCTCTGCCTCTTCCTCTGCTGAAGGGGGTTGGAAGCTGCTAGCCTAAACTCTCAGAAGAGCATCCAGACTTGCTGTGTATACAGCGGTGTGTGTTGTGTTGGAGCCTGGGTGGCTCATCAAAACAGTGGGTGAGACAGATGGGGATTGTGAGAATGAGTCAGTGATCTGATGATTCAGGCACCGGGAAGGAGGAGACCTGGCCTCTGGTTTGTGCTCTAAGCCGTACACAAAGCATTCATGAGAGCAGAGACTGTCCTGCTTACCTGTACTGGTCTGATGGTACCACAGGATTTAAACCCAGGCTCTCTGTCGTTAGGTGAATGTTTTGTTTGGCATTGCTACTTTGCTAGAAGACCCAGGTTTTTCTCTTGGGTGACAGCAAGACCCACCAAAGAACAAGACCATTGACCAGTACTCATGTTAGCCTAGTGAGTAATGATTTCTGTGCAAAGTGGGACTTTTAGGTTACATGGTTTAAGGCTAATCTCCATAAACAAGGGGAAGGAGGAATGTAAGGCAGAGGAACTGAGTGCCAGCCAAGTACATCTACTCACTGGGCGACCACAGGGGAGCGATCAGCCCCGCTACTGGGGAAGCTCTCCCTGGGTCGCCTTTAGGAACGAGAGGGGGAGTTCCTACCTCCAAGGGTATGGGATCCATTATAGTATGCTGGGAAGAGCATTTGGGGTGTGTAAGAGACTTCTTATGGGATATTTAGGGGAGGAAGCAAAGGTGAGGTAAAGGGAGGCATCGAGGTTGTTCAAGGAGCAATAAGTGTGGAAAAATACAGGGGAAAGGGGATGAAATGTGTAAACAGGTTATTGTGTCTGGCAATACCCTGCACCTCATCCCCACAGTGGGTGTGTGTACTTGGGGTGTGGGGGGGGGGAAGGGGGGGGGGTGTGTGCAGGTCAGAGTACCAGTAATGGTGCTGGGGCAGCAGCCCAGGGTGTGCCTGTGTCCCGGTGCCAGCAGCAGTGGAGACTGGGAGCCAGGGGCAGCTACTGGCCATACGCATATATATATTTACATATTTCCCACTAACAGGCTTTCATCCTGATCAGCCAGAGAGGGGAACAGGATCAGACCTTTTGTGCTGTGCTTGCTTAAGTGTTGTGTTTTCTGTCTGTGTGGCCAGTCATGTACATGTGTAGATATCTCTCTCTATATATATACACATGTGTGCGTATATATATATATATATGTCTTGTGTGCATGTGTGTGTGCCTATTGGGTGTACGTGCTCAGCCTCACCACTGGCTGGACCTGGGGCCGTGAAGCTGTGGCAGCCTCGCCTTGAGTGGACTACTGGAGCTGGCAGCTTCTAACAAGTACAGCCCAAACCATGAGCTGTGAATCTGAGGACTCAGGAGGGAGTATGAATCCTTTCACAGAGAAGAATAAGTAAGACACTAGCATCTCCTTTCCAGTCATGACTCCAGAAGAAGGCTATGAAGCTAGGACAGCTTGAGGCTCTTTAGTGGTGCCCTGATTAAGGCATCTAAACTTCAGAAGGAAGGGAGGTTTTTAAGGATCAGGCTAGATGGTTACCTGTTACCTGATTTCTCCAGACTGTAGATTGCTCCCTTGCACTGAGGCAATTAATTCAGCCTGAAGGAAGTTCTTACTTCTTGGCTCTCATAATAATATGCAATGTTGTGATATTCTTTTTAAGTGCTTCTCTTTATTATGAAAAGTTCAGACTTGTTTAGTTGTGTAAACAGGAGAAGAGAGGGACACATATGCTGCTCATTTTTTGAGTGGGAGAACCGGCTGGTACAGAAGTAGAAACTACTGTTTCTCAGGACTGTGAATAGCATTCCAACTGATACAAATGTCCAAATACAAAGATATGAGCAGATAAAAAAATAAGAAGAAAAACTCAGCATCAAAAACCAAAAGAAACAGATGCCAGTGTTTATTGGCTGCTGTCATCTATGAAATTCTGGTCCTGGGGAAAAAGCCTACGATATACAAAATAAGCAAACATGTGTGCTAACATCCTGTCACCAAGGAAATCACATGGAATTTTACCACTTCAGTGAAACAATGAATGCACCAAAACTTTTCTTAAAATATACAGAGAAACAAAATACACTGGATAGTATCTTGGTCTGGCTGAAGGTAGTGGGAAAAGTTCCACCAAATTGTACTGGAAAAGAATTTCTTAATGAACAGAATAAACCCTTGTTATAGAAAAGTACAAATAAAATACTATTTGGAGTAGCTGCTAGTCCTTAACATGACTTTAATTGTATTGTGTTTGGTTCAGAAACAAAATGAAGTACAGTTACAAATAGCACACGTGTCCTAGGGATTAGCTGAATCATATATATATAGATACTGGGAGTAGGGATTCATGGAGAAGGAGAAATTTCCTGAAGTTTCATTAGCTGACATCTGATCGGATGGCTACAGCCCTCCAAAATACACTGGTCAGACTTTGTGTGTGTGTAATATTTGTGGCTTGTAACAAAAATGGTAAGATTCCAATAAACATTTGCTAATCTTTTCCTGATAACAGGAGGAGCCTCCGGCTTTGAGGGTAAGAGTGGAATCTCAACTTGCTAGCAAAAGCTATGAGCAGGATTCAAGAATTATACAAGGAGAAGAGAAACAGAAACAGTAGCTCATAGTATCTGGGAAAATCTTTTTGTTTCATTTCTGATTTGTGACGGTGGTGCTTTTTGGTTATCAATATAAGCTTACCAACAGAAGTTGCTTTGAATGTTTGCACAAAAGTTTAATTATGAGAGAAAAAGGCTGACAGGGAAACACTTTCCCAAAGGAAACCTTAAGATTCAAGATATCCATATGACTGCACATATAATTTTCTTTTAACCCAGACGGTTTTTATGGCTTCAGTAATGTAATTTAACTAAAGGTCTGTGCTGCAAGTCCAGTTCAAGAATTGCACAATGCTCATGCCAAGCTGATTACATCCACTTGCATCTTTTCGAATTACACACACTTCAGGTGATAAGATCTAGATACAATGGAAGGCAATATTTCCCTTCAGAGACCGCAATCACTGGTGATTTTGTCTATTCATAAGAAGTGTCAGGCTCAGCAAGGTGCTGTCCTGAAACATGCTGAACGCTTCAGAATGCCAAATTGACTCAGCTGCTGCAGAAGCCAGCACTGTGGAGCTGGAAGGTGTTTGGCATGTTACAGAGCAAGTCGTGAAATTACATTTTAGGACTTTTTCTCCTAACTACTTTGTCTCATGGGAACTCTAAATTTTCTTTTTTCCTCTTGCAGATGTTACAGTCATGTAAGAGCTATGTGCAAATGGATCATTCTCATTTAATGAATGCTTCACTTGTCACAAATAAAGTGATACTTGTAATTACGTACATGGCTGTATACGTAGCACGTATTGTAGCTCTACTTAGAGTGAAATGAATTTAAACTTAAAGGACTTCTCTGCAATTCCCTCTGCAGGAAAGATACAACAGAGGAAGAGCTGATTAATTCATCCTCTACGGCTAGAGGGAAGTAAGTGTCATTTATCCAAAGTGCTGAGAATTACATCCTTTGCACTCCACACTCGAAAACATACCCTTCATGATTTAGAGAGACGAAAAGCTTCACAGGCACTGTCATATTCACAACTTAGTGTGAGATTTGCTGTAGTACGTCTATAACATTCAGCAGCACCTTCCAGTGCAAAGTCAATTTCTCGCTTCAGTAATAGTAATTATTTTCATATAATAAACATAAATCATTTAATACAGTTTCTACTACATATCTAGTAGGAGGTTTGGATTAAGCTAACTTTTCTATCAAAACCTCTACTTTGGAATCAGAGTTTTTTCCACAGGTAATCATTTTCTTGGAGGGTGTATGCTGAAATCCTTATTAACCTTTCTCATCCTGTCCCTTCTGCTCACAACCCCCTCTGTCCCTCAAGAGCCTACGACCAAGGTTTCCGAGACTGCTCAGCAGTTGTGACCCGATGGGTCCTATTCTGCCTGTGGGAAGGAGACTCTTAGCTCAGTTACACCACTGGAGCACCAACGCACTGTGCTCTTTCACGTTTAAGCCCACTGGGAACAAAGCTGAGATTTACAAAACAATAATAAAGATGCTGCTTTTTAAACAAAACTACTTTTTTTCAAAGTAAGAAATCCTATGTTATGAATTTTATATCACTCTCACCATCACAGTCAAGATGTTCTGATGATCTTTCAGTCATATTTTAGTCGTCCCAGTTTGGAGGATGTAGGGATAGTGAGTTTTTAGCAAAAGAAAATTTTGTGTCATTTGTGAGCGAGAAATTATTATTTTTATCAACAACAGCTCCTAGTGTTGTGGTATAATAATTTCATGTTATTATCTATAGTGAGTGAAAGTAGGAGCAGAGCCTTAAAAGAGGTCTTCAAACCTTGTACCTTGAAATTGCAAGTAATCATTCAATGACAGCGATTGTAAACGTACCCAAACAATCACAGCGGCTTCAGAAAGGCCAGGAAAACCTGGCCAACACACCTGCAGCATACCAGGAACCACGCAACCCTTCCTACAACAATCATATTTCAAATATTTTGTATAATAAGCCAGAAGCATAAAAAACACACAGCAACAGAGAAGGAGAGACCAAGGCCATGAGGATCTTAAAAAATGCTCTGTATTTCCATCATGTAAAGGAACAAATATTTCTCACACCATCTGTTTCAAGGGAATTCTTTTTCCTGATCTGAAGCCCCATGACTGTTTAAACTGCAGGAATATTCCCCAGACACACCTATTAGTTACTGAAAAGTTTCTCTGCAAACTAATAATTTGAAACTGAGTCTGTCATCACCCTTTATTTGCACTTGCCCCTAGCACTTGCCCCAACACCAAATAGTTGGTGTTTCTTACTAACGGACAAAAAGTCAGCATGAATTGCATAGATCAAGTCAGAAACATTCTGGGGAGTAGTTTGCTAGAGGGGAGCAGAAAATGAGTGAACTTCTGGCTTGGGAAAATCAAAAGAGGATAAAAAGGAGCCTGTATCTTAGTTTCAGCTTATCTGAACTCTGCAACTATGGAGAGATTCAGATAAAAGCTTCCAAGGTCACATCGTCTCCTTTACTGATTGCATGTGGGTGGATTGGAGATTAAAAAACCTGGACCTGGATTCTGATCAGTCCCCTTTCTGGTTCCTCGGCAGCTGACACACTGACAACAGGGATGGATCTGAAAGATGCCATTTGGACCTGTGCTCAGAATTTTCCTTGCTTCTGTTTTAGTTTTGTCTTATCTCTGTTAAACTATTCTATTAATCAACCTACCATGTTACTACATACCACAATTATAAAACAAGCTTATAATCAAAGACTCCAAGGGATGCCCTTGAAAACTAGAGCCAGCTTTCAATAAGTGCAAGGATGGTGCCTACCAATGTATGAATTATTTATTTACTATATTGATGTTTGAGAAAATTAGAAATCAGTATCCATCAGAAGTGCGCGTGTGACATGTTATGATAAACGGCTGTTCGAAACTGCTTTGCTTTCGGTAAAAAATTCTTATAAATCTTAGTGAAACATTGGCACCACGAAGCGCAGGTATTTGGTTAGTAACTGTGTCCTGGGATCAAGAATTTCTGGGGCTTTTAGTGCCATCTTGTGATGTCTGGGTGGAATTGAAATGTAGCTATTTTCACAGTGTTATGTACACGTTATGAATATATCCTATAATAAAAAACTCTCCTAGATTAGCAGCAGTATCTTTTTTTTCTATATAAATAACTCTTGAAATTCTTTTGTGCGTGGATAGTATCAGAAATCACATATATATCAGTCAGATTTCCTTCTAGACTGCAGCGTATTGAACTCTGAAATGCAGACGCTTCTCATAGGAAAACGAGGCAGTAATGACAATAATCCTTCTAAAAGACAGAAAAAATGGTGAATGCAAAGTAAATGCAAAAATCAATTAGAGCTACTGAACTTGCCAGATTTGAACTCTCTAAATGCAAGCTAGTGATACATATTTGGTGGCCTGATAAAGCAGGAGACAGCAGCCACCTACTAACCTCCTGTCCCCTAGTTCTGGCTCCGCATCTTTGCTGGGTTTCCGATTTTCCCCCTCACCTCCTTCTCTGCCTCGCAGCATATATGTATTGCTATATATTCACAGGCACCTTGAAAACAATTGGTTTGCTAAAAAATTCACTGAAGAAAACATCTTCAGAGAAAGAAAAAGTCTTTGGAGAAACTTTTAAGGTCCAAACCGTAGATAAGGAATTTCCCTTCCACATTCATCCCCAGAATAACCTTGAGGTTACGGCTTTTACTGGTAACATTCACACGCTGTGTTCAAGGCCTATCTTTAAACCGTATAATGGCTGGTTTGGCTGTATACTTCTCTTTCTTTGGGTTTTCTTGTGAATTGCTGAAAATCCTTGATTTCAATATGAGAAAAATACATTTATTTCAACGTATTTTTTTTTTCAGAATATGAAAGCTCCTTATTGACCAGTTCAGACACTATAGTGTCTGAATTTAAACCAGATAATTTCTGAAATGCTAATAGTATTACAGTCTTATCTTCAGGCCTTAGTTAAACGTAAATAATCCTTTACAGACTGGTGATAAAGCACGTATGAAGTGTGAATTCCTCTCTCAACAGTGAACACAAATCCAAAGTGCAACTGCACTCAAGTGGGTGTACTAAGCAAATGGCAAAACTGGTGTTTGGAAGACCAATAAAAAGTGCCAAGAGTGGGTCTGTCTGGATGGTGGGTGCTGGTAGACGCAGGTTTGCTGTGCCCTTGCTCAGAATTGATGGAGCTCTTGCCCAAATGCCTGAGAGCTGAGCGGAGCTAACCTGCCTCAGCACCATCCTGCTTGAATATCTGACTTCTGCAGGGCAGGAGAGGCATTTGAGGAGGTCTGAATCCCTTTGAGCAGATGCAGCCTCTAAAAGCTGTGCAAACTACACAGTTTTGGGTCTTCGGGAGAAAAAAAAAAAAAAAGAAGCTGCCCAGGGAAGTGGTTGAGTCCCCATCCCTGGATGTGTTTAAGAATAGGGTGGATGAGCTACTTGAGGATATGGTTTAATGGGGATTAGGGATGGTTGGACTCAATGATCTCTAAGGTCTTTTCCAACCTAGAAATCTATGAATCTATGAATCTATGAAATATACAAGCAAGAGTTTACTTCCACTATTGTACTTGAACTGTATCTCAGCTCAGCCTGCTTAAATGTGGAAGTGAAGAGGAACTAATTTCATAAATACTACATGGTAGAGGGGACTGATTAATACAGAAAACTTGCTGAAAAGACCACCAATTTCCTCTTGAATCATCTAAACCTCACTGATGGGCGAGGGTCAGTGAGGGTCACAGCGCTGAAGAAGGCAAACTGTGAGAGCAGGGGGAATTCACCAGATGTTTATCCATTTTTCATCTGCCAGATGAAATCACGAGAGAAGCAGAGCCGCAGCCTGAGTTAATGCTCAACATTAACACAAAGCAAGCTTGTACTGAGGGTTTTTTTTTTGTTAAAATTTGCTCATCATCCCTCCCATTTTGCCTTTGGAGAGACTGCCTTTGACAGAGATGTGTTTTGTGACTTAGACTAATTATTCATGTTGTAGACCTAAATTTCATTTACAGCATCACGTGCTGAGACTAGCTGAGCATCAGATAGATTGGGGCTCAGAATCCCAAGGTGTATATGAGAAGCATTTCAGATCATTTGGCAAATCTCCCCTATGACAACAGGACAAAAAAAAAAACTGACAACTTTCTATTTCTGGCTTCCAAGACAACAACCATGACTCAAAAGCGCCTCTTTTATCTCTGATGTGAGAGGATTGTATTCCCCTCAGATGTGATTCTTCTCATTCCAACGTGTGCTAAATTATTGCAATTTCCAGCTGATCTTGAAGACCAAGTAGAAATTTAAATAAAACATAGTGCCTGAATTGAGGCAGTGCAGCCCAGCAGCACATAATACCAAAAGAGGATCATGTTTACTGCCAAGTACAACAGAACTGTTAACTTTATTGGTGAAAGTACCCAGTGGGATTTTTGGGGACTGTTGATGAGGAGACCTGCTAACCTACCCGCTGTTGCAAGCTCCTTCTGGGGAACTCCATCTCCTGACACAGAGAAAGGTGTTGGGACTGCTTCTCCTCCAGCATTCTGTGGTAAGGGAGACTCTCCTCCCACCTTACTGCACTACCACCCAAGGTCCTCCCCAAGGTCCTCTGCTCATAGCTCATTCATGACAACTCTGCACTTCACTTGTGGACAGAGAAAGCTGCTAAGAAGAGCAGAATGAAGCGTTCAAAACATGACACAAGGCTGCTTATAGGGACCATGACACCATGGTACTTTCAGCGCTCGGGTTCCCTGGTGTTGTTCAGTGGTGGTTTAGCTTTGTGATAGTGCAGCAGCATCTTTGTGTTGCTTTTCTGTGACTTCAAGGTGTGCCCTGTGTAGAGTGACATGCATGTCAGCTTTATACAGGTATGTCACACTAGTCAGGAATGCAAATGTGGCTCGTTGTCCTGTCACGGCTGGTGGCCTCTGAGAAGGATGGGAACAAGCACTGAGGGCACCAGAGTTTAATCTGCAGTGCTCCTCCACATCCATGAGCGCCTGAGACAAGCGCCTGAAATCAGATTGTTGGATAGAGGGAGTTGCTGAGAATGCGCGTGCGGCGGTGAGCTGCGATTGTCCTTTCATCTGCATGACATGGTACTAGGCTTGGTTTACACATCAATATTTCATCAGGATTAACATCGAGTGAACCTCAGAAATTTATCAAACACAGTTAAGCTTTCTAATTAATGTTCAACCTGTCATAGTCAATCACAGCTGCCAAGATAAGACTCGTATCCCTTGCATGCTGTAGATTTTTTTCAATGGTTCGTGAAGAAGTCAGTGTTTCAGAAGTGATTTCAGAAGGAAACTCATTAAACTCAAGCATACTGAATTCAATTGCTTTCCGAAAAGACCATCATGTCAACTAAGCAAACCTTTTGTGAGTCCATTGTTTGAGATCAATTAAATTTCATTAATCTGCTTCTTGCTTTTTCTCTGAAATCTGTGGTAAGCATTCACGATATTCATATTCAGAAGATGACAGTGGCTCTGTTGGGCCAGACTAAGACTGCCTATAAATCCAGCACTCTGTGACTGATGTTGGCCAAATGTGGATGCTTAGGAAAGATCATAAGAGCAGGATGAGCACATGCAATACATTCCCCAAGTACTCACTACCCTCTAACCAGACCCAGAGACTTTCTAAGCTATATCCTGATTATTCTTTTAAACAGATAATTTGTTGTCCAGAAACCAATCAAGCCTTCCCTTGAATCAATACAAGCTTAACATACACATCCTCAGACAAGGAGGTTTACGGCTTAAGTACATGATATCAGAAAAAAATCATCTCCTTTGTTTTGAGCTTGAGTCTTCACGGTTTTCTTGATATCACCTAGCTGCTATAACAGAAGAGAGTGAAAAATCAATCCCTAGTCCTCTTCTCATGATATTTATCTCTGAACGTAACTCTGCCCCACTGTTATCAAAACTCCTATTCTCTCTATTTCCATCACCTCTGAGTCTTGTCTGCATTGACTCCCTGCTCTTTGCAGCAGTCTTTCCATGTCTACTTGGTGCAGAGGGTTTCATATCCTGGCTGCACCTCTCTCAGTCTCAAAAACCTCTCTGGTGCCTTTTTGCTCCCTTTCCTAGCATGGGTTTCTCACTGATGGAACTCCTTTGACTTTAGGGGACAGAAAGAGTTCCATCTACTGCTGTCACATTGCATCTGTCAGTCGGCTACTGCCCAGGTCATGTTTTCCCTCTTAAGAATTAGCATCTGTTATAAATGATACAGGCCAGCAATACTGAATGACTGGCTTTCAGCATGAACAAGAGTTAAGATCTAGCTGGAGTCCTATGGCACCAGTCATTATTAGCCCAGCTGGATTGAGTTGAGATAATGAACTACTACTAATTACTAATCAACTCAAGGTACCTATCCTGCCTACAAGAGGCAGGCCATTTCCTCCTGGCTGCGGAAGATGCAACAGTGTCCCTGGTGCTGCAGCCCAGGCTGGTGAGCAACAACTGGTGACCCCGATGTGATACATCCATGAGACCCTGGGAAGCCCCGACTCCCTCGCCGAGCCGAGAGCCCTGGCTGCAAAGGAGCCCGAGCCAAAAGAGCCGGAGCTGGGAGCTTGAGCGAGAGTCCTTTGGAGAAGAAGGTAAAGCCGCAAGCCCCGATGTGGTATTTGTGGGAGGAAAGCGTGCTGGAGTTGGATGAATGGGCCGGGTCTCTGCTCACCCATAAAGCCTGTGTGAAAACAAAAATACTAAAACAAAAAGGGGGAATTATGGCACCAATCATTCTTATCCAGCTGGACTGAGTTGAGATAATGAACTACTACTAATTACTAATCAACTCAAGGTACCTATCCTGCCTACAAGAGGCAGGCCATTTCCTCCTGGCTGCGGAAGATGCAACAGCGTCCCTGGTGCCGCAGCCCAGGCTGGTGAGCAACAGAGTCCAGTCACCAGTGGTATTCCACAGGGCTCAGTGTTAGGGCCTGTTCTCTTTAACATCTTTATCAATGATCTGGATGAGGAGATCGAGTGCGCCCTCAGCAAGTTTGCAGATGACACTAAATTGGGAGGTAGTGTTGATCTGCCTGAGGGTCGGGAGACTCTACAGAGGGACCTGGACAGACTGGATTGATGGGCTGAGGCTAACTGTATGAAATTCAACAAGACCAAGTGCTGGGTCCTGCACTTGGGCCACAACAACCCCCTGCAACATTACAGGCTTGGGGAAGTGTGGCTGGAAAGCTGCACAGCAGAGAAGGACCTGGGGGTGATGGTCGACAGCCAATTGAACGTGAGCCAGCAGTGTACCCAAGCAGCCAAGAAAGCCAACGGAATCTTGGCATGTATCAGAAACAGTGTGGCCAGCAGGAGCAGGGAAGTGATTGTCCCCCTATACTCAGCACTGGTGAGGCCACACCTGGAGTACTGTGTCCAGTTTTGGGCCCCTCACTTCAAGAAGGACATTGAGGTGCTGGAGCAGGTTCAGAGAAGGGCAACAAAACTAGGGAAGGGTTTAGAGAACTTGTCCTATGAGGAGCGGCTGAGGGAGCTGGGACTGTTTAGGCTGGAGAAGAGGAGACTCAGGGGGGACATTAGCGCTCTCTACAATTACCTGAAAGGAAGTTGTAGGGAGATGGGGGTTGGTCTCTTCTCCCACATTATAATGACAGGACAAGAGGGAATGGCCTCAAGTTGCACCAGGGGAAATTTAGGTTAGACATCAGGAAGAATTTCTTTACAGAGAGGGTTGTGAAGTATTGGAACAGGCTGCCCGGGGAGGTGGTGGAGTCCCCATCCCTGGAGGTGTTTAAAAACTGTGTGGATTTGGTGTTGAGGAACATGGTTTAGGGACCCTGACAATGCAGGATGAATGGTTGGACTCAATGATCTTGAGGGTCTCTTCCAACCAAATGATTCTATGATTCTATGATTCTAAGGTTCACTAGTAAAGCATGAGGCACTTTCCAGCCTGCAACGTCTAAAGTCAAGGAGAACAGATACAATATAAGGACAGAAATGGTTGTTCTAATCAGAGCAAATTGTTTCAATGATATCAAGTTCTGGATAACATAATAAAATTTTCCCAAGAAAGAAAAACACTCTTTACTGGTAAAAAAAATGTCATTTTTCCTTTGCAGCATGAAATCTAGGAGGCAGATCACCTAATGGGATCCTCATCTAAAATTCTTCGTAGTTAAATAATAAGAAACCTTCCTTTTGACAGCACTGAAGGTGGCTGCCATTCCTGTATGTAACATTTAACACAACACAGGACTGTTGCAGGTGATCCCAAGCAAAAATGTTAAAAAGTCAAACATCTTTGAAAAGCAGATGTCTTTGTAAATCCTTACTGAGCAGCTGAGAGCATTTTGAGCTGTAAGTCACAGGAGAAGGTAAGACAGGTTTTCTGACAAATCTTGCCACTAATCACAGCAGAAATGAGGCAACCACTAGTACTGTGTTTCAGCCAAACCTATGTCTCCTGCATTTGATTTAGTAACTTTTTGCCTGGCAAGGTGCCTGCCGTGTAGTGATTCACTTCATATTTTAATAAAGAATAATTCAAAATAGAATATTGAATATTGGATGGTAATGCAATGTAGGGAGTTTTGATGACCTGCTAATACGGTGAATTCGACTTAAGTGGTTTGTGAATGACAACAAGCCCCTCATATTAAATTACAATAGAGCATATGTTTTCAATCATGCACTCTTTACTGTAATTTATAGCAAGAAAAGAAAATTCATAACACAAACAGTACAGTAAGACACAGATTCCTCTGCACAATGATGAACCAGGTAGTTTGGGATGGTAATAACAGGGGAACCTACCTCTGGTTCATTACAATGAAAGTAAACCTGTTTGCACCTTGATCTGTTTTGCCTGGAGCTGCTCCAACTGATAGGTATGCAACGTGGGCTGCAGAGTTAACGTGTGCTGCAGCTGAAGGGAACGTTCTTCGTGTCAGACATGGAGCGGGTGGGGGAAGGCAGTTGTGTCCTAGCAGCAGCAGCTGTGTTTTGGTATCTGATGTAGAAGGAGGATTATATTTGATAGAGTGAAAGAAGGATTACGGTGCATCTGACAGTAGAGGGGGCTTGCAGGAAAATTGTTTGCCGTGGATTATGGGGACATAATCTTTTAATGTCCCCAGTAAATATTGATTTCAGAGGAAAGATGGATAAAGTGCATATTAATCTTTAGGGGGAGAGGGATTGTGTATGTGAGTTTCTATAACAACCTAATATGATTTTGATTTGCTTATTATTGAGAAGGACGAATCCATTTCACAATGCCTGTTATAGATAGAGCATGGTACGTGTATCAATATCACAGCTGTAGATAACAGACATGGAAACAATCAAGAATACTACATTTCTTTATCTAATACATTATTGATGTAGACTTCCTACCAGGGAGACATATTTTGAAGTCATTCTGTAATGCCTGTCAAGAAAAAAAAAAGATAATGCTCAGCTTTTTTTTCCTTGTTTTTCAATTCAAGCTTCACAATCAACAGATAAGTAAAAACCTTTACGTGAATAATCTGGTAGTGTTTCATATTTCCTAGTCTTTAAAGAAAAATAAAGCAGAAGTATATTTAAATAGCCAGTATTATTGCTTTCCTTCACTTCTGGGAACTCATTTGTCCTCTAAAGCTTGTGTGAACAAGTTTTCATTGTGGGGATACAAAGTATTAGATATCAAATCCACCATAAGAAGGTGGAAATCCCATTGAAAATCCTGCATTTATCTCTTGCCTCTACTTTCTCAAGTTTTTTTTTCCATAAGCATCAGCTGACAATTTGCTTTGGCAGCCCTGATGTGCAGGTCTGAGTACATACTGGATTGCTGTGTGTCCCTTGGGTCTCACACCTGGACAGCAAAATTTGGCTTCCCTTCAGTTATTGCTTGATGCTGGTGAACATAGAAAGTAGTATACATATTGAGGTGTTAAAGGCATATCTAAAGGCAGGCCAGAAGCTCAGGGCTCAGGCTGTTTTAACTTGCCTCTCTGACAATAAAGGCAATTGACCTAATTTTTGTGAGTGAAATCTGTGGGACCAGGATTTTGCTCTGGAATTATCTATTAGTATGTAATTAGACACAAGAGGATTGTAGAAAAAGTGTTTGAGGCTTAAGTAGGAACTTTAGAACAAATAAATAAATAAATAGAGAACAAAGCACTCAGTAAAACCATGACACCTACCACAGGAATTTAATTAATGCCTCCCAGGCACAATCTACTTATCCGTATTACGGTACTCAGAAAATGTGGGAATCACATCTGTTACCCAAGAGCCTGGCTTCCTTCTTTTCCTTTTCAGCAGAAAATTTGTTCTCATGAGGACAGGAACAAACAGCGATGAGCAGGTAGTGACAGAGAGTCACAATGCCCTGTGCAAGGTCCCACTCAAGACTGTCCATGTCTGAGCTGCACCACTTCCTATCATTGATGCACCACACTTTTTGTGGTGAGCAAAAACTGGCCTTTGTGGAATTGTGCAGGACCATAAGAATCCTTAGAGACTAGACTTGGTGAATGGTTGGGTAGTTCCTTCTGTGGCTGAAGCTCTAAGCAAACGTTGTTCTCCGTTGAAACCAATGGCAAACCTCATGCTGACTTTAGAAGAAATGGGTTAGGATTACCTCATTTTGCAGACTATGGATGTATTTAATGTTAGTTTTGAGTAGTGAATGTCATGAGGAAAAGCAGCTGAAATGCGTATGTGGCTGGTTGCCAATACTAGTAGTAGAGTTTTCCTCTGACATATTTTGCATGTCACCTTCCAACATATTTCTGCACCTAATTAATCTACAAAACCTAAAAAATCTTCAAGTATATGATATTCTGCTCCAGTAATCTTCTAAGAGTATCCAAAATTTATAAGAAAAAATTATGCTGATCACACATGATCGAGACAACATTTCACTTTACTGGGAGTTTTTACTACAGTAGCTAGACCATGACTGAAAATCACTGGCAGTGTTAAGTGGATTCCACTTGAACAATCACAACATAAGTGACGTTGATTGTCACAGTGGTTTATGTGGCAGCAGGACTATGACTAAAATGAATATGTGAAACAGAGCATTGATTCATTTTTCCTCTGGCAAAAAATGCCTTTATGCTGTTGTGTAAGAGGTCAGGGTGGTCTGCATCTTGAGCAAATGTGATCTTCAGAACCTAAAAAATTCTGTTTAATATAATAAAATATGTAGACTCAGAAACCCTCTCTGTTTACATTGGCCACATTGTATTTCTGGCATGTAAAGAACCTCCTGCATGCTCCATAGGAACTACCTGTTCCTGTGTACCTGGAAAAAATATGACCCTTGGTACAGAGCTAATGGAAATAATTTTTAAGTAGAAAGTAATTTGAAATTATGATTTATTAATGTAGCATAAAATTCTAGTGGCACATCATTCTAGTATGGAGTTATCAAGCCACTAATACAACAAAACATTCGAAGAATTATAATATCTAGACTATAGTATAATTTTTTAACTGAATCATGTATAAAATGCTTTCTTTAGAAGCTAAGTGAAGGTATGAAGACTGTCTGGAATTAGCTCAAAGTTTAGGGAATAACGTTAGACAGCAGATGCAATGGAGGTTGTTCGCTGTATGTCACCCAAAGCACATCTGATCACATAGGCATCTTCCATAACAACACAATGTTTGGTTAATTTAAAATTCAAAAATAACAGATATATGTCTTATATACAGTACTATATGCAGTACTACAACTACGACTGACAGCCCAAAGACTGAGAGTGTTTATTCCTAACAACTCAAAAATTATTGTTTGTTTTGTGCAGTGCATCAGGTGGTAGGAAAAATACTGAACTAAAATGTAGAAAAATACAAAAGCCATGTGTTTTGGTGTAAGCACACACATGGAATTCTTTGCTCATGGAAGAGCTGAGCCGTTCTGCTCTTAGATTTTTCTGCTTTAGTCTTCTTGAACTTAGGTGTTTACGCCTGAGCAAGGTGCTAAAGATTCCTTTGACAGTCAATGGAGAGAAACAGGCACCTTCATAAAGTAACTTTTCTCTTTAAAAAGGGGAACAAGGAGGACCCGGGCAACTACAGACCGGTCAGCCTCACCTCTGTGCCTGGCAAGGTCATGGAGCAGATTCTCCTGGGAACCATGCTAAGGCACATGGAGAGCAAGGAGGTGGTGGGTGACAGCCAACATGGCTTCACCAAAGGCAGATCGTGCCTGACCAACTTGGTGGCCTTTTACGATGGGGTGACAGCATCGGTGGACAAGGGTCGACCAATGGATGTCATCTACCTGGACTTGTGCAAAGCTTTTGACACTGTCCCGCACGACATTCTTCTCTCTAAATTAGAGAGTCATGGGTTTGATGGATGGACCACTCGGTGGATAAGGAATTGGCTCAATGGCCGCACTCAGAGAGTAGTGGTCAACGGCTCAATGTCCAAGTGGAGACCAGTCACGAGTGGCGTCCCTCAGGGGTCCGTGTTGGGCCCGACCCTCTTCAACATCTTTGTCGGTGACGTGGACAGTGGCATGGAGTGCACCCTCAGCAAGTTCGCCGATGACACCAAGCTGTGTGGTGCCGTTGACACGCTGGAAGGGAGGGATGCCATCCAGAGGGACCTTGACAGGCTGGAGAGGTGGGCCCGTACCAACCTCATGAAGTTTAACCAGGCCAAATGCAAGGTCCTACATCTGGGTCGTGGCAATCCCAGGCATAAATACAGACTGGGTGGTGATTGGATCGAGAGCAGCCCTGAGGAGAAGGACTTGGGAGTACTGGTGGACGAGAAGCTCAATATGAGCCGGCAATGTGCTCTTGCGGCCCAGAAGGCCAACCGCGTCCTGGGCTGCATCAAGAGGAGTGTGGCCAGCAGGTCGAGGGAGGTGATTCTCCCCCTCTACTCTGCCCTTGTGAGACCTCACTTGGAGTACTGCGTCCAGTTCTGGAGCCCCCAACATAAGAAGGACATGGACCAGTTGGAGAGGGTCCAGAGGAGGGCCACGAAGATGATAAGAGGGCTGGAGCACCTTTCCTATGAGGACAGGCTGAAAGAGTTGGGGCTGTTCAGCCTGGAGAAGAGGAGGCTCCGGGGTGACCTTATAGCGGTCTTCCAGTACCTCAAGGGGGCCTACAGGAAAGATGGGGAGAGGCTGTTCAGGAGGGCCAGTTATGATAGGACAAGGGGTAATGGTTTTAAAATAGAGGGAGGTAGGTTCAGGTTGGATATTAGGAAAAAATTTTTTACTATGAGAGTGGTAGAACACTGGAACAGGTTGCCCAGAGAGGTGGTGGATGCTCCATCCCTGGAGACGTTCAAGGCCAGGTTGGACAAGGCCCTGAGCAACCTGATCTAGTTGGAGATATCCCTGTTCCTTGCAGGGGGGTTGGACTAGATGACCTTTGAAGGTCCCTTCCAGCCCTAACCATTCTATGATTCTATGATTCTATGATTCCTGCAGTGGCCAGATGAATCTTATTCTATGTGCTAGAAACTTCCTGGGTTTTGGAAAAATGTAACGGATTGGGGATTATACCTGTCTTGGGCAGACATAAGGAGCTTATTGACGATGCAGAGAATTCCTGGGCTGAAATTTGTCCAATCCCAGTTTTGCACAGTGTGTCACAGAACTACCACCAAATTGAAAAAGTGTGTGCAAAAAATAGCCCCTTTTCCTTATAATGCTACTATTTTACAAATTAAGTATAAAAATAAGCCAAAATTCTATTTCCTGCAAATGCTGTTGGGTGCCATAAGAATACTAGATTCATTTTCCACAAAAGATAGGAACTAGATACAGGAATTACAGTATTACTAAAAGAAACTATCCATTTTCCTTAGCACCCATTTAAACATTAAATTGGGCCATGAAATAATTCTTCTAATGAACAAAAGTCCTGGCGAACTATCACAGAAGTAAAAAAGAGAGTTCTATACGCAAGGCAAGATTACAGAATTTAGCATCTTTGGTACAAATACTCCCCCAAAAGGAAAAAGAGGGAAAAAAGCAGAAATATCTTAAATACCTATATGTAGATGTGGACTGGAAGATTGCCTCTAGAAGTTAACTTCTCCAGGCACTGAATAACTGCAGTATGTGGTTAGCAGACTAGATGAGGGGCTAAAGTGTCTGCCTGGTATGGATACATCTCACAGCTTTAGATTAGTCTGCAATCAAATTTTTACTGAAATTTATCTTCTTGGAAGAAGATAGTACTGCAGGTAGTTCTGTTGAGCTATGAAACGCACTTTTATATTTACTCTAGAAGCAATTGATTGCAAAAGGCATTGTCTTGGTTTGTGGACCTGTCCTGGCCACGTCAAGACAGTACAAACACCTGCCATCAGCGAGGACCTGCCCTTTCATCAAGGCATGTTCACTTCACCTGAAATGCTGTCATATGGACTTTCCTGAGATTTGATATGAAAATCATTCCACCAGGTGATTTACTGGTAGCTTGGTGTTAAGGAATGCATACTGTGAGCGATTTCAAGAGTGTGGTTTGATTTTTTTTTTTTTACTTCTCTGATGGCCTTTTGTGTATGAATTTGTTGTACATGATCATAGAATCATAGAATGCTTAGGGTTGGAAGGGACCTCAAAGATCATCTAGTTCCAACCCCCCTGCCATGGGCAGGGACACCCTCCACTACACCAGGTTGCTCAAAGCCTCATCATGATCACAGAATCATAGAATGGCATAGGCTGGAAGGAACTTTAGAGACCATCTAATCCAACCTCCCTGTCATGGGCAGGGACGCCTCTCAACTAGATCAGACTACTCAAGGCTTGGTCCAGCTTGGCCTTGAACACCTCCAGGGAGGGGGCATCCACAACTTCTCTGGGCAATTTATTCCAAAGCCTTACCACCCTCGTACTGAAGAATTTCTTCCGATGTTGTATGATAATAAATTGTGCTGTTCTGGTTAGGGCCTCAGGAATCTTTTATATTTGTTTCTATTCTTAGAGACAACAGGCTGAGTAAAAG
The DNA here is from genome assembly GCF_009769465.1 of Tauraco erythrolophus. Classification (NCBI taxonomy): domain Eukaryota; kingdom Metazoa; phylum Chordata; class Aves; order Musophagiformes; family Musophagidae; genus Tauraco; species Tauraco erythrolophus. The sequence goes on along the minus strand of NC_141468.1, from coordinate 27,217,097 downwards.
AAACCCTAGGAGTGCACAGGGCAGAGCCATGAACACCATGGCATCGATCAGGATCCTGAAGCTATGAGAAAAGACTGATTTGCTGTGGCAGGGCAGGAGAAAGCTTGGCTGCCACGATGTCACCTTGCAATAGTGACTTCAGCAGCACTTGGTCACAAAAGTCACCAAGATGGGTTCGGCAGCACCACCCAGGCGCGCACCGCCTTTGTTAGCGACAGAAACATCACTGGGAGTGCGGGAGCAGCACAGCGGTGGGGGGACAGGGCAGTGCCAGAGGTCGGCGGTGGCAGTGAGGTGGTGGGCCGTGTTTTAACGCAACAGCCCTTTCATGAGAGAAGTTCAGCGTCGAGGTGATTTCCATGACTTTCACAGGTTTTTGACTTCACAGCGTAGTTATGGCTGAGCGCAAGCTCCCGAGCAGCCGGCTAAATCGAAACGCTTGCAGAAAATGACACCAGAAGACGTGCCGAAAGCAGGGGGTCTGAAATGAGAGGTACATTAAAACATAAAGGGTGTAAGGAGAAGCAAACCCAGGCATTTAACGACAGAAAAATCATAGAGTAAGTGAAATGAACCCGCTGGATTATGCTTGTGTGTTGAGCTCGAGGCAAATGCAAGATTAACTTTATTGAGGTCAGTAAATAAACCTCCCCTTCAGAAACAAATTACTTAATTTAGCTGTGTGGTGAGACAGAGCCATCTGCAATGCCCACCCATCGCCCAAGCAGTTCTATAAATAACTACCACCATTGCACTGAGGCAGAAGAGGATTAAAGCTCTCGTTTAGCTCCCTTGCAGAGGCAAAATAAGAGATTTTTGCTGCGTGTGAGCAGTGTAAGTGGTTGCTTAATGCTAGGTGAATGCTGGCCGTCACAAAAGCCTTCCCAGGGCACAGTGTGACGCACGCATCTCTCCATTTGGAGCTAATATTTCCAGATCAGGAATTGAAGTGAAAACTTTCCTAGAAAAAAAATTATAGGAGTGAAAGTGCAATTGAAAATGAAATCATTGGGTATGTTGAAATCTGAGTTGTCAAAACACTTTGGGACACATAAAATAGCTGTCTTAAAGACTTTTTTCATATCTCTTCATTTTTCTTCAATACATATTTGGATTATATAGGTTCCCTATCAAATATCAATGAAGAACACACTGTGAATAAGTTCTGTTTCAAATATACTAACCAATTCAGTGTCAATCTTACTTTTTGCATCAGTTTAATACTAGTGACTTCAATGCATGTAGTAGCAGAATAGGTTCTGCTTTTCCTAATGATTCTCTCAATCTTTAATTGAAATCTTACTATGAATGTCAAAGGGAAATAGCCAGAATACAATATGTTATAACAAGTTGTGATCCATGAAGTTTAGAAACAGAGAGAGAAAGACAGAGGAAAAAATATCAATGACCAGATGAATCAGTCTGTGAGAAAATTAGCCACCAATTTTCTTAGCTGTGAGAAGTAATAAAAACAGGGAGATATCTTATTCATTTATTCTTGGAGAGTCTCTCTAGTTATTCTTTTTATCCATACATGTTGCCTTGTTTGCTGTTTGAAACAGTGCAAGTCACTGACAGTGTCAGCTGAACTTACTCTGGAGGGAATTTCCTAGAGATCTACAACAGCAACTCTTCAAAGGCCATGATCAGACATGATTTTAGAGGTTTTGCTGGCTGAAACACTAGAAGACATCTCTCCATCAGCTACTCACTATGATCTACTAGCTGAAATGTAGCACTCTTTGGGATAATACAGAAAATGCAGAGAAACAAGCATTTTTAACTTAGCCTTATAGTTTCCTACCTCCAAATAGACCTGCAGGTTTTTTTATGAAGGTATCATTTTTATTGTGAGTAAAATCCATTAATCTCAAGCTACCTTGCACATACTCCAGTACAGGATAGATCTGTAGATTCACTGAAGGTTTAAGCGGAGATCACTGCTTTTACGCTGATGCAGATGAAGAACTAATGCTTTCTGCCTCCACTCAATAGTTTGCAGCAAGAAAAGCAACCTCCACAAGGAAGAGGGGTACAGGAACAAGCAGGTGTGTTTGAGGGAGCAAGTGGTGCTAATAGCCATTTGCTAATGGAACACATGTTCATTTTAGACATGACAAATTTAGACAAAGGCATGAGACCTCAGACACCTGGTGAGATACGAGTTTCCCAGCAGCCTGTATGTCCATCCTCTTTTCTCTTCTTTCCTGTGTGTTCAGAGAAAAATCCTTTTTAACTAAGCTTGTAATAAAATAGGGGAACAAGAAGAACCCGGGCAACTACAGGCCGGTCAGCCTCACCTCTGTGCCTGGCAAGGTCATGGAGCAGATTCTCCTGGGAACCATGCTAAGGCACATGGAGAGCAAGGAGGTGGTGGGTGACAGCCAACATGGCTTCACCAAAGGCAGATCGTGCCTGACCAACTTGGTGGCCTTTTATGATGGGGTGACAACATCGGTGGACAAGGGTCGACCAACGGATGTCATCTACCTGGACTTGTGCAAAGCTTTTGACACTGTCCCGCACAACATTCTTCTCTCTAAACTAGAGAGGCATGGGTTTGATGGATGGACCACTTGGTGGATAAGGAATTGGCTCAATGGCCGTACTCAGAGAGTAGTGGTCAACGACTCGATGTCCATGTGGAGACCCGTCACGAGTGGCGTCCCTCAGGGGTCCGTGTTGGGCCCGGCCCTCTTCAACATCTTTGTCGGTGACGTGGACAGTGGCATGGAGTGCACCCTCAGCAAGTTCGCCGATGACACCAAGCTGTGTGGTGCCGTCGACACGCTGGAAGGGAGGGATGCCATCCAGAGGGACCTCGACAGGCTGGAGAGGTGGGCCCGTACCAACCTCATGAAGTTTAACCAGGCCAAGTGCAAGGTCCTACATCTGGGTCATGGCAATCCCAGGCACAAATACAGACTGGGCGGAGAATGGATCGTGAGCAGCCCTGAGGAGAAGGACTTGGGAGTACTGGTGGACGAGAAGCTCAATATGAGCCGGCAATGTGCTCTTGCGGCCCAGAAGGCCAACCGCGTCCTGGGCTGCATCAAGAGGAGCGTGGCCAGCAGGTCGAGGGAGGTGATTCTCCCCCTCTACTCTGCCCTCGTGAGACCTCACTTGGAGTATTGCGTCCAGTTCTGGAGTCCCCAACATAAGAAGGACATGGACCAGTTGGAGAGGGTCCAGAGGAGGGCCACGAAGATGATAAGAGGGCTGGAGCACCTTTCCTATGAGGACAGGCTGAAAGAGTTGGGGCTGTTCAGCCTGGAGAAGAGGAGGCTCCGGGGTGACCTTATAGCGGTCTTCCAGTACCTCAAGGGGGCCTACAAGAAAGATGGGGAGAGGCTGTTCAGGAGGGCCAGTTGTGATAGGACAAGGGGTAATGGTTTTAAAATAGAGGGAGGTAGATTCAGGTTGGATATTAGGAAAAAATTTTTTACCATCAGAGTTGTAGAACACTGGAACAGGTTGCCCAGAGAGGTGGTGGATGCTCCATCCCTGGAGACGTTCAAGGCCCGGTTGGATGAGGCCCTGAGCAATCTGATCTAGTTGGAGATATCCCTGTTCCTTGCAGGGGGGTTGGACTAGATGACCTTTGAAGGTCCCTTCCAGCCCTAACCATTCTATGATTCTATGATTCTAAAATAAATGTAAGAGCAGAGGAAATAAGATCAGCAAGACAGTGACTTCTCTAAATGTTCATTTTTTAATCTAGTGCTTTGCTTGAGAAATCAGCCAAGACAGAGAAGCTTTCTAGGAAAAGGACAGAAGGAGGAAATGCAGGTGTCAACATCTGGTTGACATAGCATTGAGCAAGTGGTGCCCGTAGTACAAGTTTTGGAGTTTCTTCCACCCATGTCTCAACCAGTATACAGAACAGGCAGGGGCAGCTGCCTCTCCCTGATGAAGGCAAGCAATGTGGCACGAAGCACTTCCAAGGACTAGACTTTCTTCTCAAAAACAGGGCGGCCTTACCCCTCCTGTTTACCAGCAACACCCTAATGATGTGTGGTGTCCTCTGGGGAAAGTAGCTAGCACAGCCCAAAGCTATCCCTCAGAGCATGCTAGTGATTGCATGGTACGGGCACTCATATGTCACTGCTGCTGGCCCTGATCTTACACTCTTTGCTTTACCACGACAGCTGTAGCCTCAAAGACCAAAAAGAGACAGAGACATAGTGAACTTTCTAATCCACTAATTGGCTGGCACTTTCTTGTTAAGTGGAAAAATTATTCCAATCTTTTTCATATCAAAATGCATGTAGGAGTTTTCTTTCTTCTATCTTTACAGCAGGATCTAAGGAGCTGTAAGGAGGAACATGCAGATCATAGTAGGAAATAGGCATGAAAAGACAATGTAATGAAAACAGAGAAGACCCCAGGCCTGTGCCTCTCTTAAATATTTATATATTCCTCTCCATGTCTGTCTCTGACCATGCTTTCTCTCTTCTTTCATTCTCTTCCAATTCTCTATCGCTTTTTTTCTCCCTCTTCTTTCTCCCATTCTCATAATTAAAAATGTTTTGATTTCTTTTTTAATCCCCTCACTACAATGATTTCTCCTGCCTATTGCCTTCTGGCACTTCAATCTATGGTTTCTCTCTCTGATAAGGAATATTTCTGACATTTACATGTTGTGGGTGATTGACAAAAAACATTTCTATCCAATAATAACAATTTGGCAGAATAGGAGACCACGATTTTTTTTTTTCCAAAATATTACCATGAAGCACTGAAGTATGCTATCAGACAGGCTAAAGGCAGTACAATTAAACAGCTTTAAAAACCAACAACAACCTGATGAAAGCATAAATGGCACAAGAAATACGATAGAATATCTGTGTACATTCTGATTTAAAGAGTTTCAGCTCAGTGCTTCAAAGTTTTACCATTCAATTATCTGACTAAAATGAGACTTCCAACAAGCTCTTTATCCCAGAATCCTATTCAAACTGTGTATGATTTTGCTGTTAACTCTGTCTTCCTTTCAAGGACTATCACTGAAGAACTGATCTCATCTCAGGTATTTTTTTGTTGCAGGTATTAAAAACTGAAATACAAATTTCAGCTGCCTATCACAAATTGTGCCCCAAGTGAATACTTCAGTACTCATGTACAGATCTCAAGAGTTAGTCAGACTTCAGCAAGGAATTGCTCCCTCCCAGAATTAATCCCAGATTCATGGCATAAAAGAGCTTCTGGAAGGTACTGGAAGGTGTGATTGAGAAATACTGTTTTCTGCTTATTTATATAAGCAGAAAACAAGATTCCACTGGAAACAACCCAATTGATGCTGTAGAAATTCTAAAAAGCTTTTGAAGGATGCTGGAGGAGCTAACCTAAATTGCTTTAATAACCTGATTTTTAACATCTGCCTGTGAATGGTTGATTTGGCACAAGCAGAAGGAACAGAGAGCTAAAGGAGGTAGAAATGGGAAAAAGAGTTTCAGGAGAAACTGAACGGTGGATAAGGAACTGGCTGGATGGTCGCACTCAAAGAGTTGTAGTCAACGGTTCAATGTCCAAGTGGAGGCCAGTGACGAGTGGTGTTCCTCAGGGGTCAGTACTGGGGCCAGTGCTATTTAACATCGTTGTTGGTGACATGGACAGTGGGATCAAGTGCACCCTCAGCAAGTTTGCAGATGACACCAAGTTGTGTGGTGTTGTGGACATGCTGGAGGGAAGGGATGCCATCCAGACAGACCGTGACAGGCTGGAGAGGTGGGCCTGTGAGAACCTCATGAAGTTCAACAAGGCCAAGTGCAAGGTCCTGCACGTGGGTCAGGGCAATCCCATGCACAAGTACAGGTTAGATGGAGAATGGATTGAGAGCAGCCCTGAGGAAAAGGACTTGGTAGTGCTGGTGGATGAGAAGCTCAACATGAGCCGGCAATGTGCGTTTGCAGCCCAGAAAGCCAACTGTATCCTGGGCTGCATCAAAACAAGCATGGCCAGCAGATCGAGGGAAGTGATTCTGCCCCTCTACTCTGCTCTTGTGAAACCCCACCTGGAATACTGCCTTCAGCTCTGGAGTCCCCAGCACAAGAAGGACATGGAGCTACTGGAGCGGGTCCAGAGGAGGGCCACGAAGATGACCCGAGGGCTGGAACACCTCTGCTATGAAGACAGGCTGAGAGAGTTGGGGCTGTTCAACCTAGAGAAGAGAAGGCTCCGGGGTGATCTTATCGCAGCTTCCCAGTACTTAAAGGGGGCGTACAGGAAAGCTGGAGAGGGACTTTTTTCAAGGGCGTGTAGTGATAGGACAAGGGGAAATGGCTTTAAACTGAAAGAGGGTAGATTTGGATTAGATATAAGGCAGAAATTTTTCACTCAGAGGGTGGTGAGGTGCTGGAACAGGTTGCCCAGAGAAGTTGTAGATGCCCCATCCCTGGAAGTGTTCAAGGCCAGGTTGGATGAGGCTTTGGGCAACCTGGTGTAGTGGAGGGTTTCCCTGCCCATGGCAGGGGGGTTGGAACTAGATGATCTTGGAGGTCCCTTCCAACCCAAACCACTCTATGATTCTATGATTCTATGAGAAGAGGTAAATCAAATCTCATTAAATCAAATATTATCCTGTTAACACTTTTGATTCACTTATCCAGACTTCAGTCTATGGACATAAACCAATATAAGCCCCAAAATACTAACTTGTAAATTATGTCTGGTTGTGCTGAGTTGTACCCCACTTAACCAAAACTTTTCACTTTTTTCAGGTAGACATGTCTTAACACCACAGCAAACCATCAAAATGAATCTATATCCAAACAAGCCAGTAATATGCTCCTAGGACTTCATTTAGGTTTTGGAAAATCTACTGCCAGAGTGCACAGAACCTAGGAATAAAAGATTATATGGTTTCAAGACTGTTATATTATAAATCTGTTTTCATTGCTGGCATTTTTTCAAGGAATACAAAAAGGATAGCTATGGAAAACTAGATAAACATACTGACTTGCAAAAGATTAAAGAGTCAAGATAGCCTCTAACAAGAGCTCCGTTCCAGAGATAGAGTATTATGAGAAAATACATTAAATGTTAAAATAAGTGGGAGAGCCAGCTGAAATTCAGGGAGCTGTAAAGAGGTGATGGAGAATAGAGCATGAAAATGGGCGAGAAAGAGCCTCGGATCATAATACAGTTGGAAAATGAGAACCTGTGGAGGATTTTTATAATTTATTTTTAAAAAGTCAAAAGTCAGCTCTGTACAATACTGAGAGACTAGAAAAAGTCTGCAGAGGATTACATTAGTCCCACAAATTGTATCAAATACAATTTTACTGGCCTCAGTGGGTTTAAATCTGCTTACTCCTAGCAGAATTTGACCCTTAGACAAAGGCTACACAGATACTTCATTTGATTTCTAATGTAACTGATTTAATTAATATATTTAGACTGCCAGCATACACATTTCTGAGTTTACACCACCCATGGGCACATAGTTGAGTGAAAAGATACTATCACACACTTCAAATGGCTTGCCACAGTTCATAAAATCAGTGAATCCTAAAATATCTTATTAGTAAAGAATCTCTTGATGTCCTCTCATCTAACCCACTACTCAAAGCAGGTTCAGTTAGACCACATTGGTCAGGGCCTTGTTTTGAGTCACAAATATAACTCAAGTTTTGAATATCACCAAGGATGGACAATCCAGAACCTCCCTGAGCAACCTGTTACAGTGTCTGACCATACTCACAGTGAATAAATTTACCTTTATATCTCACTGGCATTCCCTTTCTTTCAACTTCTGTTCTTTGCTTCCTGTACTGTCACTGTTCCTTTGAAAAGGGTCTGGATCCATCTTATCTATACCTCCCAGTCAGATATTTGTAGATATCAATTAGATCTCCTTTCAGCCTTCTCTGCTCAGACTGAACAAGCCAAATTCTTTAATTTTCTTCTTGTTATATCCCATCCTCCACTTCCCAGTGACCTTGGTGGCCCTTTGCTGGACTTCCTCCAGTATGTCATCGTCTTTCTTGCACAAAGGACCCTAAAGCTGGACACACTTCTCTAGATGTGGTTCCACAGGTGTCAATAGAGAGGAGTAGCCACTTTTCTTGATCTGTTTGCTATCTTCTTCCCAAATGCAACTCAGTATTCAGTTGAGCCTTCTTCACAAAAAGAATAATGCTGCTGACTCATGCCTAGCTTGTTGTCCACCAGGATTTGCAGCTTCTTTTCTGCAAAGCTAATTTCTACCGTTGGTGCCGAGTCTGTACTATTGCATGAGGTAACTCCTAGACATAAGACTCTTTACATGTCTTTGTTGAAACTGGAAGTCCTTCTCAGTCACTTTCCGTGAGACAGAGAAAGAGAATAAGAAACATAGTTCTCGAATCAAGTTGTTCGATTGCTCATTTAGAAGAAAGGAGACTTGCTTCCAGTCTGGAGTTCAGAGAAAGCTTAAATATAAAAAAGGCTTAAGGGTTGGACTGGAAATCATCTCTTCTCTCTGTTAGGTAAATGCTGTAACTGCTAGACCATATGACTCTGTCTGGCCCAGTGAAACTGAGCATGGAGCAGGAAAAAGAGTTTCATTCTAAAAACTTCATAACTTAAAGATGAGAGCTGTCCTACACAATAACCTGATTGAAAACTGTTCAGGAAAAGGAAGAAATCAAACCTAATTCTACTAGTACCTGGACAAATTCTACAACCACTGAACCATGTGATAAAAATAGAATTATTCATCCTATAACATTTCTTAAGAAAGGGCTGATTCACTCACTTATCTTCAGAAGAAGTTTGAAGACTATGCATCATAATTCGACAGGCATATTTTTGTAGTCGAGGTTCATGTGTTTAATCCTGGTGGCTTTAGTGCACTCCTCCCTCCACTGCCTTTCAGTTCAGCATGACAGGTTCTGTGAAGTAAGGTTTTATCTCTCTCCTTGTCCATGTGTAAGGCAGCTCCTCTAGGTATAACTCCTTTGTGGGCTCCATTAAGTACCAAAGTCCAGTTCCATGTCAGATACTTTTAGAACTTTAATTATAACCCAGGGCGTCGGGGTGCAATAGGCAATGTAGAGAAAGGTCCAGTCAGTGGTTCATCCCAGAAACCTTTCGGACTACCCTTTGGAGGTGCCTGTTTATCCCCATTGGCTGTTGAGGGAATGTTCAACAAGGATGCTCCCGACCTAGACATCTCAGGAAAGCATCCAAACTTGGCTGGATTGATTCAGAGTCCTACTGCTGAAAGTCTCCTGTGTAGATGCAACCTTAGTCTTAATGACTGGAATAGCTCATGGCAAAGAAGGCGGCCTTGAGGGAGCTTGCAGACCATTTAGGGATTTTATTCTCAAAATTATTGTAGCTGAAAATAAATATTGTAAATTGGATGACGTGGGACTTCTTTCGGTTTTTATATTTAGAGTGATCAATTTCAGGTAAAAAAGTTCCTAGCCGATGGAAAATAGGCAAAATTTTGTGTCTTGAAAGCACTACAAATAAGGTGCACAGTAACATTCATAATGTTATTGGGACTTCAGAAAAAATTATAAGCTTGAATTTGACAGAAGCATTCAACAACATTACAAGAATCCTCTGTGATGATTGATTTGGTGAATTTATATCAATGCAGTCTACTTGTCTAAAACACACTTTGATCGCCATCCACATGGCCATAAAGAACACTGAAAATTATATACTTTTCATTCAGCAAACAAATCTATTTAAAATTATGTTAAAGTGAGAATCGTTTGTTACAGAAAATAGAACATGGAAATGCACCAAGTCCATGATATCCAAACTGCAGCCCTGGGAAACTAGAAGACATTCTTTGGCCCCAAGATCAAGTGGTGGTGTGCTGCTTGAATCCACACAACTAATCGATTGTCCCGTTTCCCTCCAAAGCCAAGGTGATTTCATCCGCAGTTCCCCTCCAGAGTAGTCCCTGGGCTGTGTCAGTACTGTGCACAGCACCTGAAATGGATCACAGTTGCTCCCAGGATCACCAAGTAATTAAACCATGTGGACAACCATGAACAGACCTGTTTGGTTATATGTATAGACTCCTCCATTTCCTTCAGAAATACGTTCCTTGAGCCATCTGGGTCTGAGTCTTGACCAAATCTTTAATATAATACTAAAAGTACTAAATTTAATATAAATACTAAAAATATCTCTAATATTTTATACTGAAGACAAGTGTCCCCTTAATTCAGGGAGACAACAGATAGTATTTTTTTCTCTTTTTCATGAATAGTTATTTTTGTCTTATTTAGGACTGATAAATAGTAGCCAGTTTCCGACTGGTGTTTTTATGGTGATAATCTTTTTTTACTGCTGCTTTAAGCAGTTTCCATCCTCCTTTTCCTTCTAAAGCTTGCTCCTATCCCATCAGCTAAAACAAAGCCATTTGATTCAGTACAGTCAAGAGGGCAGAGATTTCTGGAAATGAAGCAGTGCAGAACGAGGGAGGGGAAATCCTATCAGTGACTGTCAGGTCCCTGAGACGTGCAGCTGAATGGCAGATCAACTGTCTGCCTGGCTGCCTTTTAATCTCTGGTGTGGGAGCGGTCAATAGGAAAAAGAGGTTTTTAATCTTTTTTTATTCCATATCACTTTGCAGCTGAGCAAAATTTTGTGGGCAAAATTAATAGCCACGTTTTGACTCACAGATAGAATTGTTGCTGCAGCTTTGGCTTATATAGAGACCAGTTTTGATACCATGTTCATAAAACTCTCGCCAGGAGAAAGATCGGGGTTGGCGTCCTGCCTGGATCACACCGTCATCAGCGGAAAGGTTTTCATTCACACCAGCTGCACTAGAGCTCACCACAGAATCCTTATGGATTTCATGGTCTGAAAGTGATTATATACCTCTTTTTTTGAATAACTTATCTGTACTCAGATTTTACTCAGCCTTCAGGGCAGAAAAGGATATAGGAGCTAAGTGGGCTCCAGGGCTGTGATTTTCTATCACTAAAATACCAGTAAAATGTCATTCTTGAGTAAAAGCGTTAAAGTAATCTTGCTTCTCAGGAAACTGGGACAGACAAGAGTGTTACATTAATTGAGGGTAAAGGTTAGAATTTCTTCACTGTGCAATTTCAATACAGCAAATCCATCACAGTTTTTGCTAATATTTGAATGTCAGAAACAGTATTGTGCTAAAGCAGTTCAGAGATTAATAATTTCACTTTCCCCAAAGCACCTGACCTCTAATACCTTTGTTCCATGTACCAACAGTACAACATTTATCAGACTCTTAAGGAGAAGTTCGTATAAAAGATGTAGTCCACAGTGACAGCACATTCCTTTTCTCATGCATGTGATGCTGCAGAGGTTTTTAAATTGTTCTCGCGGTTTAGAGAAGCAAATCCCAAAGAAGCTAGTGGCCTTTTCTTGCAGAGGACAGTGCTCTGTTGCTGCTTTTCACTTCTGGAGCTCTACATGGCCACTTGTGCTGGGTGTCTACAGCAAGAATAGGAGCTACTAAAAGTAGGAAGAAGCACTTCCACATCAGGGGAAGGCCCATGGCTGAGGAACCGTGATGTGCATGACCACAGCTCTGAGGAAGATTGGCTTAGCTGGAGAGGGAGAATTCGGTTGTCCTCCAGCTTCTGATCTTCAAGGATGCACACAAGGACTCAAGATTTGTCATATTTGCACCGTGATGAGCCTCCTTTTTCCAAGGGTTTCCAACACACTGGTTCATACTGTCAATCCTGCTAAGGCTATTACCAATGTCATTATCCGTAGGAGTAACATGCCTGCATCCAAAGGCAGTCCATCCCAGAGGAGCCAACAAGAGACAGTTGCAAGGGGCAATCTATATCCATCAATGAACAATCGTGCACGCGCATGCTGCCAGTTCCTCTTTTAATCTATCCCACTGTTTCATCCCACAACTGACATCTACTATACAAAGGACAAAACTCCTTCTGGGTCTAGAAGTGGGTGGGCATGTCCTTCTGATCATGACAAACACCTACAGACCTGAGGTACAGTGGTTTACATGCTGGTAAGTTTATACTGATAATAATTTGTTGATTGCCATGGTAACTAGAGGCCTTGCCCATAAATGGCCAAGGTGTACATTGCCATTCAGTGCTCCTCAGAGCAGTGTTCTTATTGTAACCATATGAGATACTGTTCAGCACATCCCGAGATCACACAAATGACCATAGCAAATGTGGAGTGGGTCTGGTTATGCCCATAATATATGCCAGGACAGGTGACCCCAGGAGCTTGTGCTGCCCCTGGTGAGACCTTTCTAGCATTTGCACCACTTCTGACTTGTCTGCAGCCTCCACACCCCATTACTTTACTGTTCAGTTGCACTTAAGAAGTTGCACCCAGCACTGCAACTTAGTGCCTATCACAATTTCTCTGTGCTGTTGTAACATGCTCTGACTTCCGGTATTGAGGCCATTATGAGGAAAATAATGCATTTTTATTTTGAGAGGAAGAATATTTTAATTCCAGGAAAAAAAAATGCCTGTTATTAGCAGATGATGGAAGGGAGGGAGGGAAAAATAAATTTCAACATTTTCTACTAAAATATATCATGAAACAAGAAACTTTTCTGATCCATTGAACATAAGACAGCCACTGTTTACACCTACCTGTGTACACTTGTTTCTAAAAATCCTCATTGACTCTTGAACTTCTGTAATAGAATCAAATAAAATGACTGAAGGAGCGGAAAGAAGAGGTCCCCAATCTACACAAAACAAATGAAGATGTGTGATGGTATTTGCAGAATAATTAGACAAAGCATGAGAAAATTATCGATTGTTCTGAAAGGTACATATGAAATAAAAATATCAGCCTTATTATGCTATGAATAAATCCTAGGAGGTGTTGAGTAATAGCTGGCCATCACACATCAGGATTTGGTCAGGATAAAGCCTTCAGTAATGTTGTCAAGTTAGATGAACCTTCTTTAGTGTGCTGTTTAAATTAACACTGGTGAGTAAAAGTATTATGCTGTCTGGAACAACTTAGAAAAAACATACTCTGGTACAAGTGAAGGAAGAAAATGAGGAGCTGGCAAAACACACTTGGGTTAACTGCTAAATTTTGGTCAAACTTCAAGCATAAGAGGTTTGGGCAGCATGGGCAATAATTTATTCTTTTTTAGCTTTTTCTGAATCAGAATCTGGATTAATTTACCAGAGACACAAAAAGATAATTTTTGCAATGCAGATTCATTTTAATTTGCAGCAAAATTCAGTGTCTTTTGAAATATTGGTAACTGGATGTTGGCATAAAAAGAGTTGAAATAAATTATGCGTAACAATGAGCATAGAAGTGCAAAATTTCACAGGAGGGATTAAACTGGAGTGACTCATTCAATCTATCTTGCTGTTTACAGAGGTTTCAATAATCTAGTGAGAGTGGAAAAATTGCCGTGGGACTGAGGTCAGGTAAAGAGATGGTTTGAATAAGTTAGTTGTAACAGCAGTGTTTGAGTAATGTGTTGTCTGAAACACTGTTGAAAGGTACTACAGCTTCCATGAAACGGGTATTTTGCTTAGTACAGAATAGTGGGTTAAATTAGAGATGGTGCATAGGTTAGGTCAATGGAATGAGCGATCAAGTCTGCCCACAGAGAGGAGCTCAAAGCACCACTCAGAGCAACAAAGTCATGAAAAGACCTGATCAGAAGGTAGGACGGGATATTGCTGGATATCCATATGCATTTGAGGCAGAAAGCAATGGTACAATCCACCAGAAAATAAAACAGTTTCAAGATGCAGCAAAAAAATTAGAGCTTCTGGGGCCCAGAACTGACAGAAGGTTTAGATACAGCCTTTGAAAGCAAAGAAATTCCCTGTTTCTTATTATGCAAGAAAACACCTTTGTGTACATCCCTTGTGGTCAAGCAGAACTACAGCAAAACAAATCCACCTGTCACCATTTTTCCTTTTGTCATAACTAATCTTGCAAGTGTCCGATCATTAACAACTCAGATTAATGGGGCAAAAATATATCCAGGAATAGAACGCTTAGATGATATGAAAGATGACATGTTTTATAGTTCTGTAAGGGCCTTAAACATGTGTCTGTATCTGCCTATGATAGTTTGAGGTCCTTTCTGAGATCACCTAACATCTTTCTGTGACATCACATAGGCTTTTTAGAGAAATTTGAAAGGATGGCAAGATTTTGACTGGAAGACCATTGTGAAAGGACATTCTAGGATGTAAGTCAAGCTGAAGAGCAAAGCTGGAGGAGAATTCATATGAGTAGAAGGTTATAACAAGATAAAACTGTTAGTAAGTATTTGTAACTTGTCATGCAGCTTGAAGAGAATTCTCCCTGGAGTTGTGAAATCGCTCATAGTTAAAGTGCAATCTAAGTAAGAGGTGACAAGAAAAATTCAATTTCTCCAAGACTTGATTCTTGGCTGTGACCAATGCTCTGTAAACATATGACCGTTTTTAAAATTAACATTAAATTAAAAATGACATTAATTAAAAAATTAAAAAATTGGAAGGATATTTTGTACAAGAAATCTATTTTGGCCCAATCCTTTTAAAGCTAGTAGGTAATTGAAAATTAGTTGAAAGTGTCTGTTGCATTCTCAGCATTCATTCATTGTCTTGGATGATTTCTGCTGGTTGCAAGGGTGTCAAACCATCAGTTTACTAAATAACAGCAGGGTAGCCATCTCTGTGTCAGCAAGTCCACTTGGTGATGGCACAGTATTTGTTGGTCTTGAAGTACAGCGGAATTCAGGTGCAAATCTTCCAAGGCCTAATTTTGCTACAAAGAAGAACAATCAGAGGAGGAATTTGATTGAAGAATGAATTAAAGTAAGTGATTTACAAGACTTTTCAAGACAAATTCAGGTATTCAGGCACTGATCTTGAAAACTCAGCAGTATGGTGGGGCTTTTCACCAGGATGTTAGTAGAAATAATTGTCATTTATAGTTATCAGACTATCTCAATAACTTTTTAGTTTATTCAATACTTCTGATAACAAGATTGCTCAGTGCCATGTTCCATTGATTCTTGCGCATCTCCAAGGATGGAGATTCCACAGCATCTCTGGACAATCAGTTTTGGACCAACATCATGTTTAAAAAATAATAAAATTGTTGTAATGAAACACAATTTACTATGTTCCAACTCGTTTTTGTCTCTTCCTAGGGACAAAGACAATCTAGTCACTGGAGATGAGGATACAAACATGGAAACAATCATAATCAAGAAGGAAACAAAACTCAAAGGGGTTAATGACCCTAAGATGATTATGTCATTAAGGTGGATAGGAACTGATCTAATGGGCGGAACATTGTGAGTTGTGCTGAAGAGGGAATTGTTGAGTTGTAGAGAGGTTAGTAGCAGAGGCTTTTAAAGATCGTCATTGGCAGTAGGGTTTCAAATTTTCATTAATAATCTGGGCACAAAAAACAACATTCTATTAATGCAATTTGCTGACAACATAAACTTGGAAGACCAGAACAGTACAGAGAGAAGTCAGAACTGTGTAGACTCATAAGTAACCTTAATAACTGGACAAAAAAATACAGATATAATAATATAAAATGCACAGAAGCCAACTTGCATATCCCTGTGTTGCCCAAATTCACGCTTTTTGAACTGGACCGTGGCTGCGCGTCTTGGGCTAAGGCTCAGCCCACTCCTCTGGTTAGGGTTAGGAGAGAGAAAAATTTAAAAAAACTGACAAACGTGACCAAAATTAAGTCTAGGCCATGGATACCTATTTGGGGCTAAGGCTCAGACCAAGACTAGAGCTTGTGCTAGGTTCATGGTTGAGGTTAGAGTTCAAAGAGATGAAGATTAAACCTTTACTCACCATCTGGTTTTGATATGAAGTACCACTAAACAATTCCTACTGTTGTGTTTGCAGTTTCTAAGGAGAGAAAACAAACCTTAGCCCTCAGACCAGTGGGTTCAGCCATCCATGAAAGCACTAATGCTAACATAATCAAAATCTGTCACAGAAAATACAATCTAAAAGGGTACAATGCATCTTTTAATTTTCCCCATACACAGTAGATCTGTTTGCCTTAGCAAATGAAATTAGTTTAGTTTTTTTCAGCTCAGGATTTTAGGTTTAAAGGAATTTCACCGTAATATGGAATTTCCTTCTAGTTCCTGATTTCAAACATTATATTACTCAGCTACCAAAGAAAAAAGTAACCCCATGTATGGCTAGTTTTGAGCATTCAGCATTGGATTGTACTGATGTGTGAATATAAGGATTGATTTTAGTATATATTAAGAGTTTGAAGGCTTCTTTAAATATCTCGGCACTGCAGAATCAGACTCGTTTTATGTGAGTCTCTTTTTGCTGCACATAGAATCATAGAATAGTTAGGATTGGAAGGGACCTCAAAGATCATCTAGATCCAACCCCCCTGCCATGGGCAGGGAAACCCTCCACTACACCAGGTTGTCCAAAGCCTCATCCAACCTGGCCTTGAACACCTCCAAGGATGGGGCATCCACAACTTCTCTGGGCAAGTTCTCCTGACATCCTTAAAATGTTTTATTACAGAGCATTCCAGCAACCCATATCCTAACACTGCATACACTGGGAGGGAAAAAGTGTCACACTTGTTTGAAGAGTTGAAATATTGAAAGTAGGAACAGGGCAGTGTCAGAAAGCTCACATGACTGTGAAGTCACTTGTCTGAAAAAGACTACAGTAGAAGCAGGATGGATAGAAAAGGCTTCTAATAACATTCATGTTAAATGGACTGTTGAGTGCACGATGGGGAAATGAAACTAATTAGGAGGCTGCATAGTATGCTCCAAACATTTATAATCTTCCAAGCAACTGTCTCTAGTTATTTTCTTTCTGCACTGCAAACAGAGATAATCAGGGAAGAGGGTTGGTCTGGGAAGAGAGAAAGGTTTTTTTGAAGAGCACATTACCAGTGCGCATAAGGGATAATTTCAGAGGTGACTGTGGAGCATTCTGCTCCCTTGTATGCTTCTGACATCTGGGAGTCTGGGGAAGGGAAGGCCTGAGCACGTTGTTCAGCTTTGCCTTCCCTTGGCTTCCACCTACACTATCTTACAGTAGAAGTGCACCCACACAGGAGATAATAACCTGTACTTAATCAACTGTCTTGTTAGTATTGTTTTAAATAGTGCAAAGCAGTTTAGGCTCCATAGACAGGAGGTATAGAATAATATTATTATTGTACTTAATAAGGGCCAGAGTCTTTTTACCATTACAAATTCAGATCAATACAAATTAAGTAACTCGTGTCACTTGAGTCATGAGATTAGAGAGAAATAGAATTTGTCTCACTGCTGAAGAACCTCCTTAACCAGTTGCAGCTAGGTTACACTACCTAAATCTGTTAGCAGAGACCCTGACTTCCTCAGGTATTCCTGGCAGGAGTGGATATGCCCCAGAAAGAAAGGGTGCTATAGCACTGTAGCACTGCTCGGGGTAATAGGATGAGAAGATGACTTTTCGGTACTGCTTACCTTCCTCTCAGTTAACACTCCAACTGTATCCCTACCTATGCTGTTAACACATTGCATAGACAATAAACCTGGCTGTGAGCTTTTGTCAGTTGGAAAAATTAGTCCAAACTGATTATGTATACGTTGGGAAACTCAACACTACTTACCAGCTCTCAAGGTTATGTATACCTGTAGGCAGATTTTCACTGGGACTTCATGGGCACATTCACAAGAATGAGTGAACCACCAGTTTTAGTTACTTGTCCCAAAGCATTGGGAGGCAGGAGATTTTTGGATAAAAATGACGCATTACAATTTTCTGAACTCACTTTTGGAAATGACTGGACCCCTCAAACTGAAATTAAAAATAATCGCTTCAGGTAGCCATCAGGACTGGACACATGCTTAAAGACTTCAGATTTGGCAACTGAAGAAAGGATCATGTAATCAAAAGCATTAGTGTGAATCACAGGCATCATTAAGAGTGCTGCCTATAGTGAAATTGGACCATTCATTAAACTATAGTTCTTACCCAATTAGAGTTTTAAACATGGTGTATTATAAAAATTATAGCAATTGCCATGATAATTAAATGAGTCGTCTATGATTACACATGAGCTTAATGTCATGCTTAAGGCAAGAGGTGCACTTTATGCTCTAAAATGTTAATTGGCCTTTAGGAAGAAAAGAATTAGATGGACTTAATAGAAAAGGCTAGATGGAACCTTGGACTGTGTTCCTAAGTAGTAGAGTATAGGATAATAGCAACCTTCCCTTTGTGTCTCCATGATCTCCTTGAACTTCTGTAAAGAAATTTTGCATGTAGGCCCAAAAATTCATCCAATTAAAGACTTTTTGCATTAAGCAAGACAATAATCCCTTATTTTTCTGTTCAAATTTTCAAGAATTTAAACATTTTAATAATAACAGTGGTAACTTTGTTGGTGGACACTCCTATAAGAATCAACCATTATTGACTGGTACGTGAGCTTGTGGTATTTAATGTTTTATGTTAACAATAAAAAGAAGTGAATAAAGTACAGAGCTTTCAGGGAACATTCAATTTTAACTGGTGGTTGGAAGTAACATAGCACTCCTGCATTATATTGGATGTACAGGATCCAGCCGCGTATATTTACAAGGCCTGAACTGCCTGAAGAAGCCTGAAACAGCCTGAACAAGACTTGCAAATCAGTTGTCAGATTAACATTGCACCCATGTGCCAATTGAGAGGTAACTGAGGCAGTTCCTTTCATTCCTCCTCCTTTTGGTGGTTCATGACTGCTGTGAAAGTGTCTCCTCATTGTTCTGTCCTCACCGTCTATGACATCTCCAAATGGTCCCTCCAGCTCCTTATTTCTCTTCATCTATATCTCCCCATGCATGCAGAGCCAAGGCTGGGATGTCCACGTGGCTAAAATGATTGTATTATAGGTGGGTTTACTTATGGAGAACGTCTTTAGTCTCAGCCCTGAGTGCAGCTGTAATATCTAAAACACTCCTAATTTTTGTCAGAGATCTCTGTACCTCAACCAAATTATTCAGTACACCCTTTTCTTTGCCTCTGGTATGAGGGTCACTTGGCCACTAAGCTTGCTTGCAGGAAGTGATGGACACAAAGCATTCATTGCTGAGGTTCTTGAATCCATGGTGTAAGCAGGCCTTATATGACATAAAAGAAGCAAATGAAACTAGCTTACATGAGGGACTCCTCCATCCTCTCTGACCTGGGACTAGAAAGACAACAAACTCCACGGGTATGGTTCAGATGCCCACCCCAATCATAATCAAAAACTATTTGAGATGCTGTATGATATTGCACATTGCCAGTAGCTGATGATCTAGAAAGGCATGGATGGATCTTTCCCAGGTTTTCAGTACCTATGTTTTACTCAGTCTATTAAGCATCTCTCATCTGTTCTAGAAACAAACACGTTACATCTGTGTTAGCTTTTCCGTCATGCACTTGTTCTTTTCTCTGATGGCAGAGGAATGTTGCTCTTCGGTTGAAGAGGCCAGAATTTCCCTAAGAACTCCCTGAAGACAAGACCTGTCACCACAACCCTCAGCGGCTCCTGAATGAGTCTCCTCCAAAATGCTATCTTCTTCCTACAGTGAGGTGGGACAGGACACAGTCAGTGTTTGTAGGATTAGGAAGTCTTCAGAAACGTGAATAAGCTCCCCTGCCTCTGGAAAAGACTGTCTAAATCTGTATCATCTAAGGATCTGAAAGAAAGCATTCATAATCAAATAATCCCAAACCAACTAGGAATCTAGATGAAAACCCTCTGCCAAGAGGAGCTGAAGATTGCTCCCACAGTCTCCTATTTTACTTCAGAAATTCTAGTAGGTGAGATGCCTATACAGTTGGCAACCCTGAATGTCTCACAAAGGAATCACCTTTTTTAGCATGCTCTTCCCTTCCTGTGCTTTTGTTGCTTTGTAGTTTACACAGTTCTTCAGAAAAGATTTCAAACTCAGAGCCAGGTCACTCAAGGAGGTGTCCTTTAGGTTTACTCCTCATTTCTCTCTGAACCAAATTCACTTTTTACTCCAGGGTTCTGCTATGTTTTCCCCTGGACTCAGGAAAACTAGAAAGCTTAGTCAAAGGGGCAGAACGTAATTAAGGGGGAGATGGCTGACAAAAACACTTTGGCAGACGCTCTGCTCTTATCCACTGAACCGTGCTGAATAAGAAAGTGATAGACTGCAGCATTCATGTTAGGTGCTTTCAGGACCAGGAATGTTAGAGAAGTGGCAAACAACACAAGCATGGATAATTTAGCACGCATAGAGTGAGGCAGAACCTCTGGAGAATAATAGTGTTAAACCTGAATTTGTTCTCCACTTCTAATACGTACTATGGGTTCCAGCCTTCATTCCTCTGAGGAAATTGAACATTACAAGTAGACACACACAGAATTATGACTATTTTTGCCTACTGTCTTAAGACCATCTAGGTCTTAGCTCTCTTAGGATTCCCTATGCTCTATAATTAATGATGATTTGAAACTTCAACTATGTAGGAGACAAGAAAACTGTATGACAGGTAGCAGCGAAAGGCATAAGGTCCAAAGATCTTCTTCAGCACCCTGATTTGATACTGTGTCAATACACAAACATCAGCTATCACTCAGGTTGTTTGGAAGTCGCGCACGTTTTCTACTATTCCTTGCTAAGCTTTCTCTTTGTTTTCATATTACAATCTCTTGAGGGAATATAACAGTCCAGTTAATAGATCAGCTGCATCAGTTTCCACCTGTTTCTTTCTTTTCTTTGGTGGATTTCTGATCTCTCAAACCCAACAGGCTGTGAGGTACAGGCTACACACATGCTGCAAGCCCCACATCTGATTCCATTGCCTTGACAGCCACAGAAACATTGTCGTCACAGCTCACAAGGCTGGACGAGGGCCAGCTAAATATAGCTTTAATGGGATCACTTTCTCTGGTGACTGAGGAGGCTTAGCCACCATATGGTCTCTTTAGGCTTCTTTTCTGCCAGCGCCATGGAAATGAATTGCCCTGCCACAAGCTGTGGAAAGGAAGATCAGGAACTGATATTAAGAAAGAGGAGACAAAAGTACAAGACGGCAGGCAGATTTGTAGGTTAGCGGAGGAGTCATTCATCATGAAGCCTAAGTCCTAGTGAAAGATGGCAGCAAATGAAGGGGCAGAAGACACGAAGTTATCTGTCCTGTTGCACGTTTCCCTTCTAATGTGGAATCTATCAGCAGGTTATTTACTTGTGCTTTTTCAGTGTTTCTAAACTCCTAAGGACTAAATGTTTAATATAATACAGATGAACCTGTAGAAAGTAGCCAGCAGTGTTCAGAGAGCAGGCTTTGGTGATTCCCACAGGAATGTTGAGGAAAACAGTCCTACTAAGGACCAGGAGTGTCCTGGTGAAAGTAGCTATTGACTTTTCATCACATCCTTGAACTGATAATTAAAGCAAGTGAGATGAAGAACAAGTAAGTGGTATTAAAATGTAATCAGAGAGTGATAAATGCAAATGTCAATAATTTAATTAGTGCTATTCTTCCTTGAGAGGCAGCAAGTTAAAAAAAAAAAACAAAACACAGAAGATTACAGTCTAGGACCAAGTCTACACTTCAGGACTGTCTGCTGTATGGCAGAAACTCTTGTGCAAAGCCGATTACACTTTCATAGCTATCCTTCAACTACTATGGCTGCTTCTTCATGGGAGAAGTAGTTTCACTCACCCAATCCAGAGCATACAAAGTACTGAGGCTGCTGGAGAAACTGGCTAGCAAATACCTTCACAACTTATTACTGATGATATAGACTTACCCTAGCACTCCATTGGCACAACCTGAGCAGTTAAGGCCCCTGGTTTCATCTCGTTGTTATTCAGAGTCAACATCCATATATTAGAGGTTTTTCTGATTGATCGTCCCAAGGGGAGCACAGGCAGTGCCTGGAGAAAGACGTTTTCCCTTGTTGAGGCAGGCACACCATCATAGTTGGTGATGTTAACCTTGCCAATGAAATCGCACCCCCATCAGCCTGTTTCCACCTACATAAGCAGTTTTGCTGGCATAAGCATGTGAAGAGGATACAATTTGTTCACACTCCCTGTGACGGCAATATTTAGTACAGCTGAATCCTCTATCCGTGTAACTTGAGGATCTTAAGCCAAATGCATATGAGCTTCTGTCAGCAAGTGTTGGCTAAGACAGCATCCTCCCTAAGCAATTTGGTTACACCACCAAACCCCGTGTGTAGACCTGTCAAACGAAGAGTGGGGATTTTTTTTTTCTCTTTGTTTAGCTCTTTGAGGAAAACTATGCAAGCTG
Organism: Tauraco erythrolophus; assembly: GCF_009769465.1. Lineage (NCBI taxonomy): Eukaryota > Metazoa > Chordata > Aves > Musophagiformes > Musophagidae > Tauraco > Tauraco erythrolophus. The sequence continues at coordinate 27,194,868 of NC_141468.1, read as the reverse complement.
CATGATTAGGGAAAAACCACCTGCTGCTGCTCCACATTGTATCTCCACGAGAGGGCTCTGCTGGTGTACCGACGTGGGCCCAGCTGCAGCCCAAGCCGGAGCCACCTCCCACAGGTTCTTCTGATCTCTCTGAACTACCCGATTTCTCTAGGACAGTCCCTTGTAAACCTTCAGACTAGATGAAAAAAATTAAATACACTAAAGTCAAATCTGAAAGAAAAAAAAAAAAAAAAGAGCAAATACATCAAATTCGAATGTCCACCAAGTTCACCAGGTTTTTCAGCTGGTGATGAATGTTGCAAAGATCTTGACCCAATAAGATGTATCACCGATCTCTTTACAAGATAAGGGCCAAAGCCTGCAGTGAGGAGTTGAACCCTGTTGTAGGGCAAAAGACATACTTAATACGTCACAAACTTTGCTCTCCAGTGCCTTTGGTTTTTCACATGCCTTTGAGCATCATTAGGCTTGATCTTCTACTTCGTGGCTGCTGCTGTGTTTCCCTCAGCAATGTAAATCCAAGTGAACAGAGTTCATCTCTTTCTAATCTGGACAGTGTAGTGTTTACCAGCTTCATATGAGGACTCAGACAGTGAGATCACTTTATATCTTGTTTGCCACTGCACAACTGACCTTATGCTCCCTCATAAGTGAAGAAGTTCAGTCTGTGACTGAGCATAGATGAAAGGAAAATCGAGACGAGGACTTTCACCAGTGTACTCAGTATAAAATCTTCCTGAACTGAATGATGAGATTTCTGAAACAGAAGCTGACTCTGATGTGCACAGCATCAAGAAAACAGAACTAGGTCACTCTCGTGTCTAGGAAGAAATTGTATGCTTCACCATAGCAAGTGATTGGCTTTATATATTGAAAATTGTAGAATATTATTAATTTTCCAATAATACAACTAATTTCGAGTTTTCTCTCTGATCATTACAGAGGTTTTGCATGCCTAAGGCCAACTACAAGTGGGTCTTTCTCTATTTTTGTATATATGTGGAATGTTATGGTACTCTGCAGACTGTGTTTTCAAGACAGTCTTGTAAAAACAGTTCAGCAGTGTGAAATAGCTACTAGTTCAAAATCACCTTTTGTAAAAGTGGCTTATGAATTTGAGACTTCTACAATTTTATTAAAATCTCATGAACATCACCCAGGTGAAGAAACCTGTGAATAGGGCTAAAGACTTTTCTGCAGGGATCAGAAACAATAATGAATGTAAAAGATTCAACTCTGGTAGAACTAATTATGGTCACCTTAGTTCATATCTTGAGCTCTCACGTGGGCATAGAGCCCACACACCAGTCCGTACTCTGACTCATGTTTGGAATGAAACAACTGGCTTTCCAGGCAAGCAAACTCATGTCCAAACTAGATCTGCCTCACACACTGGTTTTGCCCTTCTAGGCAGAATGGGTTCATCCAGCTCGAACTCTAGCCCAGCAGACAGAGACAGTATGAAAGCAGCCACTGAACATCTCTTAGATTTTATATACAGATGGGAACAAAGGCATATGGCCAGTCTGTGCTTTCCTAACCTGACGACTGCATAGTCCTATGATCTGCATTTGAAGACTATTCACAAGTTTCAGATGGTTCAAAACACAGAAGGCAGCTGCCTGTTCTTTCCTCAGCATACCTCCAAAGACATGCAGCGCCCTGTATTGTGCGGAGCACCCTGGCTCCCAGGTTGTTTCTAACCCATGGGTCAGCTGTAGCCCATGGAGTGACACAGGCCTTCATCTTTGGTGGGTTTAGAATTAGTTGCTACTCACTCTGAGCTTAATAATGAAGCTCGTTTTGGCATCACTGGTAGAACATTAACTCTGAAAAAAGGACTGCTACATAAACCCAAGTAATGGTAAAAAAGTCTAGAAGTCCTTCCCCCGCAACTTCCCACATTCATATGCCTGTTTGGTCTTCATCACAACTACTGAGTCCATCTGGCAGGCCTAATCGAACCCCACATCAGCTGAAACTGAGTCTTGGTGGCATGGTGGTCTCAAGGAAGGACATTTGACTAAAACTTGCCTTAACCCTTGATAAATGACCTGGAGCTCTTAATTTCCAGATCATGCTGAAATACCTTCCACTTCATTTGGCTTCTCATGAAGGAGGCTGATGATGAAACGTAGCTGTCATGGTTTAACCCCAGCCAGGAACTAAACATCACCCAGATGCTCACTCACTTCCCACCGGTGGGATAAGGGAGGGAATCAGAAGAGTAAAAGTGAGAAAACTTGTGGGTTGAGATAAAGACAGTTTAACAGGTAAAGCAAAAGCCACTCATGCAAGCAAAGCAAAACAAGGAATTCATTCACCACTTCCCATCAGTAGGCAGGTGTTCAGCCATCTCCAGAAAAGCAGGGCGCTGTCATGTGTAATGGTTACTTGGAAAGACAAACACCATCACTCCAAATATCCCTCTCTTTCTTCTTCTTCCTTCAGCTTTATATGTTGAGCATGAAGTCATATGGTATGGAATATCCCTTTGATCAGTTGGGGTCAGCTGTCCCAGCTGTGTCCCCTCCCAGCTTCTTGTGCACCCTCAGCCTACTTGCTGGTGGGATGGGATGAGAAGCAGAAAAGGCCTTGGCTCTGTGTAAGCACTGATCAGCAATAGTGAAAACATCCCTGTGTTATGAATGCTGTTTCCAGCACAAATCCAAAACATAGCCCCATATTAGCTACTATGAAGAAAATTAACTCTATCCCAACCAAAATCAGCACAGTAGCATTTTAGACACAGATGTTGAAATCTGATGTTTGATTTTTTTGAATTTTACTTTGTGTCACTCTGGATTTGATTGACTTTTAATATGCATTTTGTCCCAAATGCTGAGAGGCATAATTTAATGAACTGGAAAATAAAATTACTAATTGTCAGCATGCCTGTTTAGAGATTGGAGTGCTTAGTCACTCTCAAGACTGTGACATTTTTAAAGGTTGCATGGGATTTTAGTTGCATGAGTTCTGCTAAAGTCCTATCAAATTAGACACCTTTACCTCTCTCCTCTTGGCAACAGATAGGAGGACAGCAGCCATTAGAATTAAAAGAAGAGTTACAATTAGAATTATAACATGAATTTGAAAAGGTAGCACATAAAGGTTTTTAGAAAATCTAGAATGGATTAAAATCTTGGTAGTCAGTCTGAAACTGTGAAGTAGTGCTTATAGAGAAGCATTTTTCACTTTGCAGGCATCATTCCAGCCAAAAGAGGCTTGCAGACAGAAGTGAGTCTAGCCAAGGTATTGGTCAGTTTAGGTGTATGTGCTGCTTACTTCTGGTGTAAGGAGACTATCTGGAATTGTGTAAACCCTGCCTTGGTATCCATATTGTTATTTTAAAAATGAAAAAGACAAGCAAAAGAAAGAAGAAATATGTCAGCAGCCATGGCAGCCAGGCATATTCTCCTCTCTCCTGAGTAAGCAGCCTGAAATGTTTTCAGGGCAGACTCAATGCTGATCCAAATGGAAGCTCTTGGCAACTACAAAGGTGGCCTGTGGTAAACACCGAGCTGTGGCTTACATGCCCCTTATTTCTCTCCTGGAAATTATAGGCAACAATTGGGACTGTTGCTCCAAAACCCCAATGTATACCTGTTCCATCTGTGTTTCAGGCTGCAGTCTGAAGTCCATTTGTTCAAGACTCCAAATATCAAACAGCTTTCTACAACCAGGTAGCAAGACATTGGAAAGTCCCACTTATTCGCTAGAGCATTGTACTTAGCTTTGAAAATACCATCTCTGTAACACAGCATGTAGGGTTTTGCCTGCTCTCTGAAATTCCTAGGATAATTCTGCTATGGGTGCTGCTATGAAATTCCCTGTTGAGAATGTGTTTCATTGTCTTAATGACTTGCTTTTCACATTCTCCTGCACCTAATTAGATTCAGATCAAATGAAGTCGTAAGTGCCTAGGGACAAAGAGAAACTCTTAAAGGGCAATTGGCTCAGACAATGCAGGCCTCTGAGGGGAGTTTGAAGCAGATGCCGTGATTAATTGGTTATTTGAACTTCGTGTGCTGAACTGTTCTGACAGGACAGGTATTTTCATGCCAACTGGCTGGCTCCATTGCAAAAGCAGTTTGGTTGTATAAGAAAAGCGCAGCACCAAAATGAAGAGATGGCCATTTTATGTGCACATGGAGAGCATATCACCAAAAGCAGCATATGAAAACTGTGCTTAATATTTAATAGAGAGCTGTAATAATTACTGTGAGGAGTCTAAGACTGTATTTCTAAGATTTGGAGTAAGCTGAATATTTGCTCAAAAAAAGGTACTGTCAGGAATGTTATGTCAAGTAATAAATATTTAGCGGAAAAAAACTGACATTGGTAATTTAGAATCATAGAATAGAATCATAGAATGGTTAGGGTTGGAAGGGACCTCAAAGATCATCTAGTTCCAAGCCCCCTGCCATGGGCAGGGAAATCCTCCACTACACCAGGTTGCCCAAAGCCTCATCCAACCTGGCCTTGAACACTTCCAGGGATGGGGCATCCACAACTTCTCTGGGCAACCTGTTCCAGTACCTCACCACCCTCAATGTAAAGAATTTCTTTCTTATATCTAACCTAAATCTCCCCTCTTTCAGTTTAAATCTATTGCCCCTTGTCCTATCACTACATGCCCTTGGAAAAAGTCCCTCTCCAGCTTTCCTGTAGGCCCCCTTTAGGTACTGGAAAGCCGCTATAAGATCACCCCGGAGCCTTCTCTTCTCCAGGCTGAACAGCCCCAACTCTCTCAGCCTGTCTTCATAGCAGAGGTGCTCCAGCCCTCAGATCATCTTCGTGGCCCTCCTCTGGACTCATTCATAGAATCATAGAATCATAGAATGGTTAGGGCTGGAAGGGACCTTCAAAGGTCATCTAGTCCAACCCCCCTGCAAGGAACAGGGATATCTCCAACTAGATCAGGTTGCTCAGGGCCTTGTCCAACCTGGCCTTGAACGTCTCCAGGGATGGAGCATCCACCACCTCTCTGGGCAACCTGTTCCAGTGTTCTACCACTCTCATGGTAAAAAATTTTTTCCTAATATCCAACCTGAACCTACCTCCCTCTATTTTAAAACCGTTACCCCTTGTCCTATCATAACTGGCCCTCCTGAACAGCCTCTCCCCATCTTTCCTGTAGGCCCCCTTGAGGTACTGGAAGACCGCTATAAGGTCACCCCGGAGCCTCCTCTTCTCCAGGCTGAACAGCCCCAACTCTTTCAGCCTGTCCTCATAGGAAAGGTGCTCCAGCCCTCTTATCATCTTCGTGGCCCTCCTCTGGACCCTCTCCAACTGGTCCATGTCCTTCTTATGTTGGGGACTCCAGAACTGGACGCAGTACTCCAAGTGAGGTCTCACGAGGGCAGAGTAGAGGGGGAGAATCACCTCCCTCGACCTGCTGGCCACGCTCCTCTTGATGCAGCCCAGGACGCGGTTGGCCTTCTGGGCCGCAAGAGCACATTGCCGGCTCATATTGAGCTTCTCGTCCACCAGTACTCCCAAGTCCTTCTCCTCAGGGCTGCTGTCGATCCATTCACCACCCAGTCTGTATTTATGCCTGGGATTGCCACGACCCAGATGTAGGACCTTGCATTTGGCCTGGTTAAACTTCATGAGGTTGGTACGGGCCCACCTCTCCAGCCTGTCGAGGTCCCTCTGGATGGCATCCCTCCCTTCCAGCGTGTCGACGGCACCACACAGCTTGGTGTCATCGGCGAAGTTGCTGAGGGTGCACTCCATGCCACTGTCCACGTCACCGACAAAGATGTTGAAGAGGGCCGGGCCCAACACGGACCCCTGAGGGACGCCACTCGTGACCGGTCTCCACTTGGACATTGAGCCGTTGACCACTACTCTCTGAGTGCGGCCATTGAGCCAATTCCTTATCCACCGAGTGGTCCATCCATCAAACCCATGACTCTCTAGTTTAGAGAGAAGAATGTCGTGCGGGACAGTGTCAAAAGCTTTGCACAAGTCCAAGTAGATGACATCCATTGGTCGACCCTTGTCCACCGATGTTGTCACCCCATCGTAAAAGGCCACCAAGTTGGTCAGGCACGATCTGCCTTTGGTGAAGCCATGTTGGCTGTCACCCACCACCTCCTTGCTCTCCATGTGCCTTAGCATGGTTCCCAGGAGAATCTGCTCCATGACCTTGCCAGGCACAGAGGTGAGGCTGACCGGTCTGTAGTTGCCCGGGTCCTCCTTGTTCCCCTTTTTAAAAATGGGGGTTATGTTCCCTCTCTTCCAGTCATCGGGGACCTCGCCAGACCGCCACGACTTCTCGAATACAATAGCCAGTGGCTTGGCAACTTCATCCGCCAGTTCCTTCAGGACCCGCGGATGGATCTCATCAGGTCCCATTCCAGTATCCAGTATCAGTCCCCATATTCCAGTATCTCCACGTCCTTCTTGTGTTGGGGACTCCAGAGCTGAAGGCAGTATTCCAGGTGGGGTTTCACGAGAGCGAGTAGAGGGGCAGAATCACTTCCCTCGACCTGCTGGCCATGCTCCTTTTGATACAGCCCAGGATACGGTTGGCTTTCTGGGCTGCCAGTGCACATTGCTGGCTCATGTTGAGCTTCTCATCCACCAGCACTCCCAAGTCCTTTTCCTCAGGGCTGCTCTCAATCCATTCTCTGCCCAGCCTCTACTTGTGCATGGGATTGCCCCGACCCACGTGCAGGACCTTGCACTTGGCCTTGTTGAACTTCATGAGGTTCTCACAGGCCCACCTCTCCAGCCTGTCAAGGTCCCTCTGGATGGCATCCCTTCCCTCCAGCGTGTCCACCACACCACACAACTTGGTGTCATCTGTCATTTAGAGGTAACTTTTGGAAAATGTAAATTCTTCTGTATTATGATGAGGAAGTCTTAGAGAATATGCACTGAACCAACGGAGCAATGGCGTGGGGAGCAAATACAAGGTCCATCAGGACCTATGCTATTACTGAGAAGCCATGCGCTAGCACTGGCACCTGTCGCCTCCAGTTCTTTATGGGGTTGACAGTGTTGGGATAAACTTCCAAAATGTCAGTCTGGTCCTATTCTGTTCTGATTAGCCAGTGCTGAAAAGAGGCTCCATACTCTACAACTTCCATTCAGCTTCACAATGCAAACTGTTAACTTCTGTTTCATTTACTAACTTGAGAGAGAAACACCTTCAGCAAGAGAAGAGATTTCACAACTTGGTCTTTTCCAGGCTGTACATCATTTCTGTGGTAACACTTTGACCTTCCATGTATACGATATTGGTCATGTTGTTCGAGTACAGTCATTTCTGAGTTTAGCCACTAACAACCACCTCTGTGATATCCTTGGGCTCCAGAATCGGAACAGCTTTTCTTGTAACTGACCTCTTCCCATCATTCCCTTACTGCCACATCTTTTGTACAGTCAGACTTACATCCTGGCATCAGTTCCTTAATTTTCCCTTAGTTTGTTCCTTGCTCTCTCTTTCTTTTCATTTTGCTTTGCCTTTCCTTTTTCTTATTGCTGTAGCCTATGCAGAGACATGCCCTCTTGCCCTAACATTGTTTTTTTCTTCTATATTTATCTCAATTATTTTACGTTTTTAAAAAACAAAATACACAAACAGGTATGCACAGTACCTGTACTACTAAGACTCCTGAGGGAAAAGAAAAAGAAACACATTAATACATCATATTTTGGGCTTGCTTCCCTTCATTCTTTCCATTCTTTTGATTGTTGATTTTATCTGTCTTGAATAATTAAACCATATAAATTCTTTGGAGTAGGAACTATATCCTTTATCAGTACAGCACCTAACACACTTTTGGATGCTATATGAAAGCTACAATATGTGGTTGAAAATATTTGCCTTAAGAACTCAATGATATAGGTACTTTGCATTCAGATTTTATTATCTTTCTTATGTTAGGCAATTGGCTCTGAAGTAAGAGCAACGATAACAACATATGGAATCAGTCAGCTCATATCATTCAAGGGACTGCTCTTGGTTCACTTATAGCTTGTTTACAGGGAAAAAAAATCAAGGCACCTTTACCTGTTTCTCTACAACTTCTACCTGGCAGTAGAATACTTCTACACTCACAATTATATACTTAACATATAAGGGAAGAAGAATAGCAGAACGAAAGCTTGTAAGGTGCGATTACTTCTCAAATTACATACTGTATTTCCCTGTAAACACGGTTCAGTGCTTTGGATATTGCTGTTTTCACCTAAGATTTTGCTACTGTGCATGCCCAGTGATAAGCTACAGGAGCACCCTGGTCACCGAATCCCTTCCCCAAGCAAACTCGTTACACTGACAGGGCTTGCACTCCCTTTTACCGTATCCCATGCTCAGCATGGGAGACACCAGCCTCGCCTACAACTTGGTGGTTAGCAAAACCTGCCTGGGATGTTTGATCTGTGGGTCTGAGTCTCTTCAAGTGCCTGTGCCAGGCCTGAAAGACAAGTCTCTTCCCACGCTTGCAGGACTGCCGTGACCGCTAGAGTATTTGCAAGGCATGGAGAGTGTTAGAGCAGGTGTGAAGGAGGCACTTAACTGTGCTGAGAGGGACAACAGAGATATCCTATGACAACTGAAGTCTCTAATAGATACTGAAGAGAGGCAGAACTTCAAACGTACGTTTCCCTTTGGGTTTCCTGATGACATCCACCTACTTGGCATCAGATAAATCTTGATTTCTATGCCACTAGTCCTCCATTCATTGCACATGAAATTTAGTCAGGACTGTTAAAGAGTGCCCAAAGAACCAGATACCTAACTATTAGCATGGCAAAATCAGAATCCTTCCTTGAAGCTGGTCTATAGCTTTGGAAGTGGAGCAATTAGACAGTACATTGGACAATGCATAGAATGAGATTTTTTTCAAAGTGATTCTTTGCCAGCTACTAATGGCTTATTACAAGTATTATTTAATTAAAAACATTGAGGTGTTGGAAGAAAGCAACAAGTTTGACTTTTTATTTCATAGCATACTCTTAAAGGGTATATTTAAGGAAAGTTCAATGCAAAATTAGCTTTAATGCATAACTTTTACAGCATTATGAATTATGCTACACTATTAAAAGTGAATCAGTCTGAAAAATACAGTTTTGCACTCGTGATGCTGGCAAAGTTTTTGTATTTTATTCATTTGTTGTGACGAGCATAAACCTTCAGGTTATCAGTTTGTTTCAATCTAGTCTTACATTTCAGTTTGCAGACAGAATCAAGTTTTAGCACGCACTGAAGGGAATGTGGTTAAACTCTCTTTCACTAATTTTTTTTTATACAATAGAAAAATGTTAATGAACTTCAGTTTTGTAATTTTTTCCAGTGCTAGACAACACAGCAAAGCTAGGAAAAGTAATCATCACCTCCTCAGATATGACAGCTTTGGATCCAAGATTACATCATGAAACTTTTCAATTAGGCTAATGTTCTAAGAGCACTTCAGGACAGCACAGGTCAGCCATGATAGCAAATATAACCACCTGTCTCGTAGTACCCATCGCCCTGTGTGGCTGTGGAGTGGGTACACAGGATCAGGGAATCAATCTGATTAGAAATAAAGTAAAACAAACTATCCAAAGAATCAATCAAAACCCCTCCTTTTTACGTTGTGCATCCCTCAGCAAGAAAACAGTCTGTGCAAAACCTCGATTAGTTTCAATCCAGTTCAGTTCCCTGACCACACAGTAACATATGACACATTTCAATTCAGACTCCTAAATGTACTTGTCTCCTGTGTTGGAGTTTAAAGATGAGCCCCTGACAGGGTGCCTGAAACTCCATTGCAGTCAAGAGAGACCCAGGTAAGAATTCAGCGGGTGCCAGCAAATACCTCAGATGCCCTAGGATATCTAAGGTAGCTTCAAGGAGCTTGCATGTCTGATGCATGATCTAAAGGAGATCCATGCCCTTCCAGATTGGCAGCTGGAGGGCAGATCAGTTAGTTTAGGGACATACATGACAATAAATATTAATGGGTAGCCAGCTGAATATGAATGTAGACGTTCAAAAAATTTACCTGTCTTAATTTCAAGCTGAATCGCAACCCTAAACTGTCTTAACCTACAGCAGAAAGCCACAAACACACCAGCAAAGCACTAGAGAGAAGGGCAGTGCAAGATATAGTTACTGCTCAAAGGCTATAGGAGTGAAAGCCTTCTTTTTACAGCAGAAACATGTACTTCTGGGAGTTAAAAGTGTTAAAAGAACTAGTGCCAGAGAGTTAAAAGAGGCCACAAAAATGGTTAAAGAAGAAAGAGAAAACCTTTATCTATTGCTGATAGGCATTAAACCAGGATGTTATTTAGACAATATCATTCCTTTACCCCTTCAAATCCTTCAGATACCTGAGGTAGCTTAGCTTTAGCTACAAACTCAACTGTAGCTAAAGTTTTAGCTTTACACTAAGCTCAGAGATACAAAGAGACCTCTACAGTCACACTATCTAGAGACCTCTAACATTCACTATCTTCAAGGAGACTTCACTGAATGGAAATCTCCATGTGTACTAGAACATGTTTTTTATAATTGTTATACTATTAGTAAAAGCAACAACAAATACATTAGACATTTATAATGGAAGAGGTCATCAGTTCCCCTCTAGTACTTCAAAGCCTTCTGGGGAAAGAGGTTCAACCCAAGATGTAACTTCTTCTCTTGACCTGTAGTCTCTATCTCAATACATATTATATTATTCTGGAACATTTTCTGTAATTAATTTGCGTTCCTTTCTGCACAGGTTAGAGCCCTTGACTCAGAGTGCTTCTGCACTCAGCCTGTGCTGAGGGCAGTCCCGAAGGCTCAGCTTCCACAGAGACTATGCTGTGGAATATGCATATGCCACTATGGTAGTGGCAGTGAACTCTGAGGAATGGGACAGTAAGAAAGTTGAGGTGACATCCCCTCCACTTCTAAAGCACTAAAATGGCACAAGTTCAAATATGCATTATTAAAAAGGAGAAAATGGTATTTCAAGAATGCAAACTTCTGCTTATTGTAAGACTCAACAATCAAATACGTGGATAATCTGAACTGAGCAAGAATGAAATGTCCAATTCCCCTCAAATTTGAGAGTTTCACATCAGTTCATTTTTCTTCTAATTTGATCTGAATTCCTCACCTAGTCTTGCATAAAACTTGTGGACGATAACTTTGATTTGAATATTTCACCTCTAATTCACACATCTCCTTGTTTAGATTCCCACCTATGAGGATGGGAATTCTATGAGAATCTTTCTACTGTGGGGAAAGGGGAATAAAACTATTCATTTCCTATTGCCATCTGGACCTTTCCTTCTCAGAGGTTACTGCCTTTCCCTCATACCACTCCTCTGAATAGAGACTAAAAAAAACAAGCTGGAAAACGAACAAAGAACATTCAGGAAGCACAAAATTTTCCTTCGATATTAAGTTTACTGATTTTTTTTTTCCATTGCACGATTTTTACATATATGAACACTGAAGGCTCCAGACAGCAGCACGTGGCAGAAGAGCATAAAGCTTGTGCAGAGAGGCTGATTCAAGAGCTGGGAGCAGCCAGCCAGTCTCAGAAGGCACGGGAAGAGCTTCCTGGGAAGAGCTGTTGCAACTGAGAAAGTCACTGACTCAGTCAAAACCAAACCTGGGAGCAAGGATTTGCCTACAGGAACACCATGGGTAGGAGGAGAATTGGATATAACTCCCATTTTTTCCCCTGTTCTTCCTGACCTATGCATTCTGTATTTAATCTGTGTAGTAAATTAGATCAGCTTGTATAATAAATACCACCTTTTGTATTTAAAAGTCTCTTTGGTCTTCTTTGGGACACCCACCTCAAAAGAAAAGTTCAAACCAGGGGATTCAGAAGCTCATTCATTTAATCTTCCCATCAAATTTTCAGGTAATAAGTTCAAATTGTAAATTCTGAACTGGTGAAGGAAATCACCACTGGTAGTGAAATAACAGGATCCAAAACTATTGAGAAATGTTACAATAGCTTTGCTGATATAGCAGGCATCTTACCAGGCATAGCAACAAGACAGCAAATGAAGAAGTATATTTGAAATAATAAGGTATTTTTAAAACCCATAGAGGCATAATAAAACATGAAAATCAGAAACTATACCACATGAAATACAAAGTTATATCTTCTCTGGAAATCATCCATGACTCTGTTCAAGAAGATGAACCCTCTGCAGGTGCTTCTGAGAATTACCTTCAACTCTCTGCAAGTGGGTAGGCACACAAAAGCGTAATGAGAGCTTCTGAAAAAGACCTCACAAGGACTTTAAAAAAAACAGAAAAATAAACTTCCTCTTTAGTTCTTAGTCAGGCTGAACACCATTAGGGATGATAGACACTTCTGCTAAGAACTCCATAATAGTTAAATATTATTTATGTATTTAATATATTCAAGGCCAGTCCTTTCAGGAAAAGACATCTAGTTATCTTCAGACCATACAAATAGACAAGGTTACTGTTTTTTTTTCTGTGACAGAATTATTTTAATGTTACAGGTACGGCTACAATATATTAAACTTCTATGCAGATGCATTCCAGAGAAAATTCAGACGAGGACACTTGAATCTCCTTAATCAAATTTAGCAAAGATGTTTAAAAATGATTGATCTCACAATAGTTGACCTTCAAGAATTGCATTCACAGAAAGTCTCCGAAGTTATTAAGGGTGTTGAAAAAGTCATGACAAAGGTAACAGAAAATACACAAGGACAAGGAACTGCTTGAGAATCCAGCGCAGGGCCACAAAGATGATTAAGGGAGTGGATCATCTCCCTTATGAGGAAAGGCTGAGGGAGCTGGGTCTCTTTAGCTTGGAGAAGAGGAGACTGAGGGGGGACCTCATTAATGTTTATAAATATGGAAAGGGTGACAGTCATGAGGATGGAGCCAGGCTCTTCTCACTGGCATCCAACGATAGGACAAGGGGAAATGGATATAAGCTGGAACGTAGGAGGTTCCGCTTAAACGTGAGGAAGAACTTGTTCACAGTAAGGGTAACACAACACTGGAACAGGCTGCCCAGCGAGGTTGTGGAGTCTCCTTCTCGGGAGATGTTCAAAACCCGCCTGGACGCGTTCTTGTGTGATCTGATGTAGGTGGTCCTGCTTCAGCAGGGGGATTGGACTAGATGATCCTTTGAGGTCCCTTCCAATCCCTAACATTCTGTGATTCTGTGAAATACAAAGATAGTGGAAATGCACATTCAAGATATTCTTCAGGTGTGGTTTTAATTTTGGTCATTGCTAAGCTGTTACTCAGTGTCATTTATTGTCAGTCGAATGTCAGCTCACAGAATAATCACTAAGATCAGCTTAGTATGTCTGTTTCTAAGCTCACCTAAATGCGGCCTTCAGAAGCAGAGACGCTAATTGAAGTGAAAGACTGCTGACAGTGAGCATAGTCATGGCCCCGTGCCTCAGAGCTGAACTGCTCCAAGTTTTCTTATGTACCTACATAGACTAAATAGATGTTTCAGAAGAGTATTATACATAAATGCAAAACAAAGATCTTGTTTGAAACTTGTCTGAAATATTCAGTATCCCATTATTTTTTTTTTATAGGAAAAAAAATCCCACAAACAAAGTCTTTGCAAGCAATTTCAAACCTTGTGTTTCTTTGGGAAAAGAAATTATGTCCAACACTTCATTAGAAGCCAAACAGTATTTCTTCCAGATTCTTTTTTATATTATATTTATATTTTTTGTATTAGTTCAGTTCCTAGATGCCTAGACTCACGCTTTTCTTCACATAATATTACATTTTCCATAAAATTAAAATCCAAAGATCAGGCAGACAAGGTAGTCGTCCTCAAAGTTTTTCCACTTGTGTTCCACTGTATTTACAGAAATTTGCTGAACCTGGAAAGTCTTATGTTCCTAAGATGAAGAAAAAGCTCCAGTTTTTTTTAAAGATAAAAACTTGAAAGAATGAGCCTTAATGCTATGAAGAGCTTGCAAGACAGATCCTTGAAGCTCTGACAAGAGATTATAGAATTAAAACATATTTTCAAGTCAATGCTCAATTTATTACCTTGGAGCCCTTTATTTTCATGTCCAGCAGTGGACTTAGTTCCTGATTTCAAATGTTACTTTGGCAGCATTGGTTACTCAGAGATTAAATTAAACTTGGCATCAAAAAGATTACTTTCATACTTAAAATAAATCACATACTTAATGCCTAAGTGAAGCCAGAGTAGGATTTAAGGAAAATAATAATGAACACTTGAGTACTACCTACCAGCCAAACAGATGACTCTTAAAGGTCCTGATTCTTCAGACATTTTCAATGTGCAGTATTTTACCTAGTTTGGTTAGTCGTCTTGAAGATAACAGGACATTTTATGTGCACCAGTGTTTGAAAGACACGCTGCTAAATTGGCAGGAACTGTTATATATCTATTCTTAGTCAAACAGACTGAAAATTCCCAGTCCGTCTTCGAGTCCTTGACAGTTTTTTATTTTTTTCTCTTTACGGGTAGCATTTTGGATGTCAGCTCCTTTCTCTGCTAACTCAATTGTTTTGGTTGGTTGTCTCTCCTAAACTGAAAACAGCAATTTTCTTTAATCTGCAGCTTTTAAAATATATTTCCCATAATTACCTGCTATATGGTGTTCCTCCCTGCAGTATCTGCTCTGTGATTTGCAATGGATTTCCAGGTGCTTTAGAGTGATCTACAATACCAGTCCATTAAAATATTTTGAATGAATCTTCATAAATATTTGATTTGGTGGCAAGGCTGTAGATTTTTACAAGAAATTATACCTGGCCGCAAACAATTTCATAGTTGTTCTTCAGTATATTATTTTGATTCCGTCCCTTACAGATAACTAATAGCAGCTGCATGTCTTGCTTTAGGGACACTTTTTGAAAAACAGATACATTTAAGTATCTCAAAGAAGAAAATGCATCAAAAAATTCTGGTTTTCTAACTTAGAAAAAATGTGGTTTGCAAAGACACTAAGACAAACTTGTCCAACTCCCAGTTAGGAATAGAAGGGAGATGTGCTGGAGAATCTAATAAAACCCCTGACAGAAAGGAGTTCAGCCTGGCGAAATCCAGCTGCTTTCCACTATCACTTACCTACCCCTGGAGGAGCCTAATTTATTGTATACCTCATTATTTAACATGAGAGCTCTTAGACACTCTAATACCTGTTTCTGGAAGGGGAATGCTTATTTCCCACTTTACTGCCTGATAGTTCATTCAGACAGGGCAGCATTTGAGTCCTGACAGCAGCCTGGAAAGTTAGTTGTGCTCAAAACTAACAAGTAACTTCTCCTGGCCTGCTGATGCTCTTTTCCTTTTCCCCACATGCTTTACAAGGATATTTGAGGGGATCATGTAAAATGGACTGGTCTGCGTGCTGGTCTCTCTTCATTCGAGAAATATAGCAAAAAAATCCCAAGACTATGGGCAATGGGAAGCTGTCTCCATGCCTAGCGGGGAGGGGAGTCTCCTGCCTCCTGCTGCTGGGGTTCTGCATTCCTCAAAAAGAGTCTAAACTTTGCAGAGGACTGTTGCTGGCTGGAAGGAAAACCAAGCCTGAAAGTAAGTTTTTTTTCCCATCAGCCAGTGCCATAATCTTGCAGGAAGAGCCAAGATTTTGCTCAACTACTTTCTTCTGACTTTTGCTCCCAGCAGCATGGGGCTTAGCTTTGACAGAGGGACAGAAGACATCCTGACTTTCAGACCACGGAATGCCTTGAATCTAGGTATTCTGGAGGGCTAAATCCTCTTTAGACTGGGGGAGAACAGACTCATCACTTAAGTCATCCTCCTTTTTAAGCAGCTTCGTTAATCATTAGGTTATTAAATTAAAGATAAATATAATTACTATCACACAGCTCCATTAAAGTTATCAGCCTCGGAAAAGCAGGAATAGTCTGCAACGTGAGTGACAGATAGCTAACATCAGCAATCTGAATCATCCCTTAAAGTTGCCTAAATACCCTACAGAGTCAGAGAGAATTGCTTAAATTAAGCATAGGAGTTCAGTCAGCATGACTTTTACGTAACTTTTTCGATGGCATGGATTCAGAACCTGGGAGAAGCAAGTTCCCATCTGGCCATGGAACAAGAGAATTTGCTAAGAACAAACTGAAATGCCTATTTTGCAATACACATTATGATCCAACTATTGTGTGATTGCAAGAAGTCAAGGCAGGTGACTTATCCTGGTGAAAATGGTCACATTTTGCTGGGGAGAGAGATTTTAATATTATTTTATGTATAAGATGCTCCTGCAAAAAAAAACCTAAATGACACAACACAGTGAAGAATCCTTTCTAGATACCTATTATTCTTTGGGCATCCCTTCATCTTCATTTTCCACCTTCGCTTACCTTCCTTTCCATTAAGACAGGGAAGATGAAAGTCTCCCAACTGTTGTGATTTGACTAAATTCTGTGGCTAGTTGCTATCTAGAAGCAGTCTACTGTTTGCCATACAGATGGCAGGTATCACTCTGATTAATGTGCAGTTATCTCATAAATATATAGCTGAATAGAATGTGAAAAGCTCAGGCAACTGTTTGGACAACACAGGCTATAAATGGATTTCATTAGTACTGCACTAATAACTCAGTGCATTAGCAGAAAGAAAAGCATATAGGAAACACAGGATGGATGTCGTTATCAGGGTACTTGTTTATTTTCACTCTAAGGTGACAGAGAACAGGAATTGATGCCTCAGTTACTGAAGTTGGTGTGCAAGAGTAATACAGCAAATAACTGATAAATCAAGACCATTTTTTTTCCTAATCTATTATGAAATTATATGAATTTATTTTTTAATTCTTCTGCACAGCTATGTAACTTCCATTCACTCAGTTGAGGATCAGTGAACAAAATGGATCCTGATTCATGCATTATTTGCCAGATTCCATCTTTACATTGAAGTTTAAATGTCCTAAAATATGGGATTACTGATGAGTGTCAAGATGAATAAACCAATTTCCCACAGCATACATTTCTCTTAAAAGGCAGGCAGCAGAAAAGAAAGAAGAAAATAAATTATTTTACAAGAAAGATTTTTCAAACAGCTGCAGGGCTAACTGTTGCATGCTCTCGCTCTGAGTAGCCCCTTCACTTTAACTAAAAAAGTATGGAAAAATGCAGAGAGAAACTGATTTACTGGTAGATTCCTCTTATGCTTTTTTTCTTTTTCCTCTGTTTAAAGCTCTTTGCTTATGCAAGGCTTATGGGGAAAAGCAGTGCAGTTGTAGCTGGATTGTCACTGGAACGGTGCTAATTCAGTAAAAGGGAAAGACTTTTTTGTGTTGTGGAGATGGATACAAGAAGTTTACTTGGGCTCTAGGACAGAGACAAACGCTTGAAGAGAGGTCTGTTAGAGACTACAGAATCAACTCAGGAAGCCTCCTGGACTGAAAATGGCCAGAGGCTAAGGGTGATGGGACAAGCATATTGCAAATGCCAGCACCCTGTTCTCAGTCTTGCCTAGGTAGCTGTTCACAGCCACCACTGAAAATGGAATACTGGCTTAGAAGAAGCAATTGGGCTTTTCATAGTGGATTGAGATTTTAAAGAGAAAAATATTTCTGACTCATAATTAGACAGAAGACTACAAAAAAAATCTAGGTAGCTCTAAGAAACATTTGAAGTCAGTTCGTTAGATAAAGATGCCAGATAAACAAATTTTAACTTGGAAAAACTTACTAGGGAATTCTTCCTCTTCTCTGACTTTACCAACATAGCATATGCCTACAGGTCTGTAAGTCAGATCCTCCTTACATATTTCCCCTAGAAAGTTTTATGTATTCCTTTTGCCTTATTCAGAGACATTTTAGGAGCTCAGTTAAAATCTTACAGTGTGAAACAGTTAAGCAGTGTACAGCTATATGAGCATTAACGACTAAAACTACAGCATTTACTTTATATACAATTACAGCATTTGTTTTATATACAACATTGTCTATAGGGTGCGAACAGTCTAAATTATAATGCTCTACAAATGAACATTAATAGTCAGCAGTGAGACTGGGCTGTTACATCACATCCAGGGAACTATTATTTAGCATGTACATAATATTTTCATCCTCAAAGAGTTTTATAAGCAACCACTCATTCGTCTCTGAAACATGCCTCGAAGTCAAGCAGGTAAATATTATCATATCTGTTTCTAACCATGAAAGACAGAAAGACAGAAAGGGTAGGGAAGTTAAGTGACTCACCCAAAGGCAATCAATAAAAGAAAGTCAGAATCAGAAATATAATTATAAGTCGAGCACGCTTAATTATATCTAGACTGCGTTTAGAGGAGGAGCCTGAGGCCATGCAAGTCTAAATACTTGTGTCAGCATTGCAAACATGAGGTTGTGGTGACCTTTGGGAAAAGCCAGAGAAAGAAATTTTGGATTGTATTATTCCTTAGTGCAGCGTGCCTGATCCAAACATCTCCATAACTCCTTTCTGCAAAGTTTCTACCATTCCTTGCAATATGATGAAAGCACACAGAGTTATTCTGAGATCCCTGAGCACATCTGCGCTATGATTGAGTGGGATTTGTGGACAAAATAAAAACTCCTACTGTCAGCAGTATGGATTCATGAGATTGGTTAATGATGGAGAGCAGGCTGGGCTGCATCTGATAGCTTCTTATCCTGAAAGCATCAGGTAGGTGTGGATACCCCTCTAGCTCTCATGATCTGATGGTAAGACTCCATTTTCCCACCCCTGCTCCTTTTATCCCTGTCACTTCCATCATGTGGAATCTCTCTTGAAAGCTCAGTCTTTCTTTGAAGGGTACTCATCCCTGTCTGCCCCACAGAAGAAAAACTATCCTTTGTTCACGTCCGTGTGAAATGTAGCTTTGACTGTTGCCTATTGACTGTTCCCTTATGATGAGGGAATTCATTTCAGTGTCTTAACACCATGGTCATCTCTGTCTCTTCTCCTTATTAGCTTCACCACAAAAGCTCTTCATAAGAGTTCCACGTTCTCCATATCTCTTCAGCACAGCAACACAGTACTACTTTGTCTCTCACAAACTTTATTAACCAACTTTTTGAACTTTTTCTATGCCTTTTATCTCCAGTCACATCTGTGCAGTTTGTGTTGCCCCTCTCCATTCTGCACCTGCTCTTCTGCACAGCAGCTAAAAAAAATCTTGCTTTCTCCTCTCTGTCTCTCCTTCCTTGCACACAAGCCCTCTGCACTCCAGGAAAACTCCCATCTCAGCACTCTTTCCCTGCTCACCAAAAGCTGAATACCCCAAGGACATAAGCATAATTGAGTAACACAGATGACTGTGATCAGGTGAAGGTTTGGGGGTTTGAAAAAACTTTACTCTGTTCTCTTTTGCCTTAACCTCAGCCAGTCCTTCTCCATCCACACACAATCAATTCTCTGATGATTTATATCCTTGATTTTCACATCTATCAATCAAAATAAATTAGACTGTAGATGCTATAGGGCAGAGCACTTACCATACTTCTATTCATTTCTCTAGCACAGTGATCGACTACACAAATGAGTTGTACAGTTCTTTATAATTCTGTCCCTTCTAATTTATCATTCAAAGGTGGTAAAGTCTAGAGCATTCAGTAAATGAGTGGAGTGAGGATGCCCTTGCCATACTGGACAAGCATCCAGAGTTCAGCTATGTCTTTTCCACAGGCAAGAAATGGAAGAATTGTCAACCTGTGCCAGCTTACTTATTCATATAAAAACATACAGTTTCAGGTGTTATTTCTTCTGTTTTTCTGTCCTTGTGGCCAGCACGTGGCCAAGAGTGCACAAACGTACAGTCAACCTCCTTAACCGTTAGTAAGCCCATATTAATTGATTCATACCGGGAGTTTGTGGGAAGGAAATGATAAAGAAGCAGCAAGCTGAAAGGATTGAATTCCCTAGCTTTCAGAAGCATTCCTGGGTTTTGTTTGGTCTTCCATTATTGTATTTCTCTTTCTTCCTTAGTTAATGAAGAATAGTGTAGTCTGGAAAGCTGAGCTTATCTCTGCTTTCAGTGAAGAAACCTTGCATAGTAGATTTTGTCGATGAGTGAAAAAAAGTGAGCCCACAGAGACCCACTGGTGGGATCCTTTTCGGAGATGAATCTTTTCTGTTTGCAGATTATTTCCAACAGTTAAAGCAATTCATTACTGAGAGCCAGACTGCATGATTGTAAAACACTTTGCAACCCAGCAGAAACACACAGGAGACAGTATCTCCAGTACTGTAAATGAATGTATCACTCTCAACTTCAAAGCAGCTGAGATGTTTCACACCAGGTGGAGACCCAATCCCATAGGAATTTCCTGTTGTGCCAGTGTTCAGTTGCTGTTGCATGTCTGGCTTCAGCTGATCTGGATCAAAACGGTTCCCAGTCCCATCTGCTTCTCACTGTCTTCTCTGAAAGTTATCCCCCCAGTTCCCCATGCTCCCCCTCTGGTATGTGTACATAATTGTTCCCTAACCCAGTTCAATCAAAATGAAACAGGTTGGGAAAAAAAAAAAAACTTACTATTTAAAGTGTGTGAGCTAACCTGGATCATTTTGACTGAACTGGGTCAGCGAGTGATTATATGTGCAGTTATACCAGCTGAGTGAAAAGGAAGGGGGACAATCTCTTTGCTTGGTTTAGCAACAGTCAAAATAAGTCATAGGACTGCAGCTTTATGTGAACAGTGTTCATAGGCTGGCTTTGGATGGTAGAAATAGGCATGTGGTCTAAGAGAGGTTTCACTGTGCACAGCTACCTTCCTTTTGATGTGGTTTCTGCATACCCAAAATGCCCCAGAAAATCTTCCTGAAACCGTAATGGAGCAGGCAATGGGCATTGTAGATCTCCCTACATGCAGATGCCTTGGGAAGTTCTGCCACACACACTAAGTACCAGCAAAACTCTGCAACCAAAATGGTTTAGAACAGCGCTTGGGGACATTCGGGGCAGAGGCTAACATGTACATCTTTTGAAATCAGCCCCACGCTTTTATTCTGGCACATCGAGGCAGCCTCCTTCTATCTGCTCTGAAGAGGAAAAAGGATCTGCTATCACCATCAGCATGCTAATGTTGCTGCATCCTGTCTAACAGATTTAACTATTCTTCAAGTGAGGATAGTTAATGTAGACATTTGAGTTTAACAGAAAACACAGTCTTTGTCAACAGCTCATTTTATATAACAAGCTTGTACTCTACCTGACCTTTTACTGAGCAGAAAAGAAAACCATGGCAGGCCTTGTGTGGCCTTGGATGTGTACCTTTTGGGCACACAGAAAGATAAGCCTTTCCAGAGCTGGGGCTAATATTATTACTCTGAATCTTGTTTCCTTCTTGTAAGAAAAAAATAAAAAGAAACGTCTAATGGTATTGTTTGTTTGGTCTGTTACATAGAAACATTCTTCATCACAACTCCTCTTAGTTCTCCGTTATCCAGGTACTGACAAGAGTACAGGAAATATTGTCCCAAATAAATCAACATTCTGGGAACCATCTGGGTAATGACAAAATGGGAGCCCAGAGGTATAATAGTCTTGCCTTGCCTAATTCACCCCAGTGTCTGCTTCTCATCAGGCTCAGGGTAGAAAACCATCTTGTCTTGCTGACAACATCACCTGGATTCAGCACTATCATGTGTTTTGGAAAAGGTCCCTGTGTCCCCAGTTCAGTGCTTCCTGGCCATATAACATTACTTCAGTCCTTTAACTTCTCTGTATCTCCTTTGTAAAACAGTCTGAGGAAAATCATGGTCTCAGGTGAGTCAGGAGGTTGAACTAGAGGCAATGCTAATCATTTAGTACAGATGCTCAGAAAATATTAATAAACGTTAAGGGCAGCTGCCACTTGGTGCTGTTTGAGAATCCTGCTTGAGAGCTTTGGTTGACAATCCCTCTCCAACTCAGTACCTCTTCAGAGGCAAGGTTTAACTCCAGCTGAGGGCAGTTTAGAGGGGTATGCTTGGCTGGGAGCTGTGGAGGAGGAGGAGCGGATGGACAGGCTGCCTGCTCTACAGATTCTGCGGTGAGTTGTTAATCTTTCCTGCAGGAAAAGGGTGGACAGCTGGAGGCAGTAACCTCTTTGGCTGTTGTAGTTAAATCCATCAGGGACTGTGAATCAGAGCCCTCATTATTTTCCACATGAGTGTTCCCCATTTATGCTCTGATGAAACGACGCATTCAACAGAAAACAAAATGAAGCGCTGAAAGCATTAAACTCTTTAAAAACAGGAGACACTGCAAGTTTTTGTCATTAATCTGCCATAATTAGGAGCTGCTGTTAATGTCTTTCAAAATAGAGACTATTGAAATGTTATTACTGGAAATGTTATCACGGAATGATATGGTGGGATGCAGAAGCTCATCTACACCCTATCCCACACTCCTGACTTCGTTGTGAATTAATGTAGGAATAATGCAAACATAAACTTAAAACAATATGATTTGAAATTCAAGTTTAACTTCTTCCAGAATGCTGGTGGGTTTTTCCCTGAAAAAAAACTTTTCAAAATATAGGGAGTGTGAGGGGAAGATCACCTGTTTAACCAAAACAAACAAAAAAAAGTCTAGTTTTTACTCCAAATTGAGACAAAGTCAAGCTTCAATGTTAATCACAAACTGAAAATTTGAAGTTTCCACTTGTGCTTGACACCATGGAAGAAAAGTGATAAGAAAATGTGACATGTTTACATGGAAAGAGCAGTTTTCAGATTACCTGATTTTAGGCCACATAATCTGCACAGACTTGGCTATCTTTATCATTACATACAATTTTGTTGAATTTATGCAGGCTGAAGCAGCATCACATGTATAGGCGTGCATCTGTGTGTATATATGTATTTTATGTATGTATTAGGTATCTTTACATAGGCATATGTATTTAGACAGGCGAGAACAGTGATATAATAATGAAAAGAAGTATTAACTCTCAAATATACATATTTATGTAATGCATGCAAGAATAACAGCAAAAGATAAGATCTCTCCCGTGCAGAACAGAGCCTGTTAATTTGACAGGCAAATGCAAAGCCAACCTTGATTTTCACAGAGATAAAAAAATAGATGAAGATTTATTAAAAATCCAGTCTGAAAGAGAATGCCAGCCTCCCTCCACAATACTTTTCATGATTTCCAGAATAAAAAACCCAAACACTTAAAACCAACACTGAAGTTTTCAAGTTACACATAGGGTATGGAACTGAAAAGCCCAGGTAACTGATTTTCCTTTCTTTTCCCCCACTGATATAAGTCATGTTGCTGGCTCCCTTTGGAGCCAGGGTATTCATACCTCCTGCCCTACTCACAATTTGGCTGAAACAGAAGGAATGGAAAGACAAGGGAGAGGTAGGGAGGGCACTGAGGATCCCCTGCTTCCCTCTAAGTCTGCCTGTGGGTTCCCAAGTGGAAGTCTCTTTTCAGCTCTAAAAGCAAAATTGGTGAGAGGTTGCCAGGCTGAGGGCTGTGATTTTAGTTTTGTGAAATGAAAATGTTGTTGACTATGCAAAGAGATGAAAAATCTCTGTCAACCCTATGTACAACCTGCTTTTCAGATGTGCCACAAGAAATGGGATTATTAAATAGCGTGAGGAGAGGAAATTAAGCGAACACAATCTCATGGTTATTCTGAATCGTGCACATCTTGATGGCTCCCTTCAAGATGATTTTTTAATGGCAAATTCGATCTTCTTCTTGCAGACAGAGTGGAAGTAGCATTAGACATATGTTATTTTCTATTTTATTGCAAGATCTGTTTCATTCTGCAAGAGAATAAGACCACTCACAACTAATTATCATGTAAAATCACATTCAAGCACAGAATGTAGCAGCCACAGTGAAACTCTGGGAGATTGCTATTTATCATTTTTATTTATGGAAGCCTTTGGTATTCTTGGCACTATACAAAGCAGAAAAAGACAGAAACAGTCTATTCCCTATGGAACCTACAATCTATGGGTTTATGTTGTGCAATTTAAGAGGGGTCTCAGCCTAGAGCAGTGGAGAACTGCTTCATTTCCTGGAGTGGGAGCATGCCAGCTGCTGCCCTCCTTGCGAAGATAAAGCTTGCACATCTGGCATGCTAAGCCAGCTTTGCTCTTTCCTTTGGGTCAGTACCATCCCCAGGGATGAAGTAAAAACATAGGATACAACAGACCTTTGAGAGAGAAGCAAAGGCACCTTGAGGCACAGGCTGTGCAGGCAGTTGTCTAGAGCAACAGACTGCCGGGCTTACAAAACAGCCAAGATTTTGTCTACTTTGTGCAGAACAGTCTAGATTTGGTGCTGCCAGTACTATTGCTGAGGGAGGGGTCAAGATGGGTGAAGCAATAGTGCAGCATGGGAGCATCTCCAGTGCAGTATCTTTTTCCAAGTCTCCCATTCCTGCAGCAGGGGTGGCCTGTCCCTGGCCTCCCACCTTCTGAACAGCAAAACTGGGGCTGGATAAATGAATATATTTAAATCATACAGTGCATTGTCTTGCAGAGATATTAGCTTGGGTCCCAGAAGCATAAATTAATAGTTTTCCACTGGGGCAAGTTTGAGTGATGCATCATTCTGACATGGCTATAACCCTTGCAGTTTTTGAGCCAGTTCATTTGCAGATGGTTTCGATGTGCTACATGCTGCTACACTGCCTGATGTGGATTTATCCTTTGTGATCTCCCTGCCCTCACAGCCTCAGTAGCTGAGTAATGACCTACCCCAGGCAGGTCCTAAATTTGCTGGAGCAGCTCAGACACTGAATATACTGAGTAAGCAGATGGTGCACCCAACTCAGAGTGGTTTAGATGTCATTTTGTGATTAAAAACTGTGTAGTGAGCATAATTCTTAGCAATAGGCTACTCCTGGTAGGAATTTGTAAAACTGTATCTAAGGGAAGAGATAATGCATGTGGGTGGTCATTAGGCAGGAGTTCAAGTATAGATGGCCTTGGAGAATGTGAGAAGACAAGACTGGGAGACCATGTGACACTTAGAAGTGGCATCAGCCAGTGGAAGAAGAGGCAATGAGAAAGGAACTGCACACAGAGTGAGGAGTCTGCTGAGCATTCAGAACAGGTTTGAACGTGAGTAGAAAGACTCAAGTAAGTTAGTGTAGGAATTTGGGTCCTTCAAAGAGGGAGAGAGGAGATCTGCCCCTTATGCTGCTACAACTTGTCCACTCTACCACAGGAGATCATTCATTGAGAGACCCCTCAGGTTTGTTTGCTGGGGAGGCAAACAGCAGAAAAGAAGCCAAATTAATTTTGTGGATATTACTTTTCCCTAAAAGGTAGAATATTATGTCTTTTTTAATAGATTTTTAGTAATAATTTCATGGACAGAGAAGAAATAGACTTGTTCATTGTATTTTGTATAGTTACCTCTGTTTCTATTTTTCCGATTGGAGACAGAAAGGACTAAAAATAGGAAAACAGGATTCTTTCACACTCCTCCCATCCTTGCTGGCACAGCTCATGTTCCCAGTCGTACAACAGGCAAGTGCAGCAGCAGCATGTGTGTGCTCACTGCCTCTTCTGCCCAACTCTCTGGAGCAAGCCACCCGCCTTATGCACAACTCCTTCTCTCCTACGGCAAAGGGGAAAACATCAATAAAGAAGAGGTCATCAGCTAATCAGTTTGAAGGGAAGACATCATCTGTTGCTAGTGTTTTAATTGTTGTGCACTGGCTGCACAGGTAAGCAGTTATTTCTTCCCTATAGCAACAGAGTGCATGGGAGGACACATACCTTTGTCATCTTCCAGTCCTGCAAACACGGCTCTATATCTCATACTGCACAGAAAAAGTTGTACACCAGTTATCTAGCTCTTCTTTTCTACAGAAGCCTGAATTTATCCTTATTAAAAAAACACGGTTCTTTCAAGATCTATGTAGGAGGAGAACTGGATAAGCAGTAATGGTTCACACTACACATATGTATATGCCTTGATATATATCTTATTCTCTTGCCACATCTTCACAAAATTTTCCTTTCTTTGTAGGAAATCATGGTCAATGCAAAAAATGAAGTCCCATGTTTCACTCCCTGTGAGGACATGGCAACTTATAATCGCAAACAGGTTCCTGTGGCAGAGAGATGTTTTGTCTCAGTTCCTAGATTCTCCAAATATGAACAACTACAGTATCTGAGTTGAGACCTCCAGGAGCTCAGTTTTTTCTGAAAGCTGAGGCTCATGTAGTTGTCCCTAAAACTGGCATAGCCTGAATTCCAAAAACGTTTAGTCTTTCTTTTCTCTGCTTTCAGAATATTTTGCCTAAGCATCTTCTCACGTAGGTGTCCTTCAGGATCCTTCCCACACTGAGCACACCTAAAATAGATAGTATTCAACCAAATGCATAGCTAGTATCACAGAAGATGCCTGGGACTGCCCTATATAGAATATTCCATTGGTCAGGCACGCATCTATAGATGTTCTATATTTCCCTTCACTTGAGAGCACTCAAACCTACAGGATCCGGCTCGCAAGAAAATAGTCATCAGACTATTATCACTTCCCATCCCTTTTAGTTGAAATTGGAGTCGCAATGAAGAAAAAAACATAAATTTCAGAATGACAGAGGAAGGGAGTCAGATTCTATAGCAATTTGCTTCACATAATGAAATTCAATAAATCAGAGAAATAAGCAAGGATATTTATGGAATTTTTATGTTGAAAATTCATTAGTATATGTAAAAATCGTTCTACCATTAATTATGTAACTGTCTCAGAGATGCTATTTTAGAGCTGCAGAGACGCTGGCTACTTTCATGCATTTTCTTCTTTTTCGTAATATACATACTACAGAAATTCACTACTGAAATCATTATCAAATCATATGCTGATGAATGAGCACAAAACTATTAATGGCACATAATTTGCAGAGCACATGTCCACTAGAGTATCTAGCAATCCATGCAAAACTTATAGTATACCCTATGTGCTTTGATTTTCTCTGTTAGACGATTGAAAAATATTCATTAAGAGATCTCTCTAATGAGCTGTGTTCAAGCATAAAATAGGCCACTCCTTTTATAATTTAAGTGCGGCTTTTGGAATATAAATATCCTCTGATTCCCTGTAGGAACTGACTTCAAATAGAGATTTCGTTTTAACACAGATTTCAGAATCTTTGAAGGGTCTTTAAAGTTTATAATTAGGTCCAAGCTGCAATGTGATGTCATTCACTTAAATACTGGAGTTCACAATTTTTATGGTTGGTGGAAAAGATACACTTTATTTTTTGAGATACATCCCCAAAATTCTTTGGATACATGCTTAGACAGAAAGTTGGGAGAATATTCACATTACAAAATCAGTACAGCACCCCCTCAGCCTCTGGTCAGTTAATCCTGGATCCCATTCACACAATTACATGAGCCTTACTCTCTTTGTTTTCCATTAAGTTATTAAAGAGAGGGCTTTTTGTGCTTTTATTTATTTTTTTTTCACTTGCAAGGCACTGAGAATGTTTAAGCAGAGCAATAGGCAGTTTTAAGAACATACATAAAGGCCAAATCTTATGAAAAACAAAACAGTCTTTTCTCATCTACACAGGTGGAAAACACAGAGTGATACAGCCCTCTGAAATACCAAGCTGTGTTGCTGTCTTGCCTTTCTGAAGCCTGTTAAAAGTTGGAGATTTTGCAACATGTCCTGAGAGTGAAATGAATCTGAACTTCTGGCCTCGTTGAGGAGGTAAGCCTAGCTGAGAACATTGCTTGTCAGAAGTGACATTTCTGAGCTGGATGAGCTCACTGTGACTTGCTGTCCCTTTCAGAGTTGAACTGATGAGTGACAGACCAGCAGCATTCTGCTTCAGTGAAGTTGAACAGCTAGTTATGTGATGAACTGAGAGGACTGAAGCTCCTCTCCTTTGCTGTTTCCTCTTTAGTCATGTACAATTCATAGCTGATGTTAAACTGAAAACTCACTTTAGCTACAAGCTCTACCACAGCTATCCAGGTAGGGTCAAACCTGAGTTGCTGCACTCATCACCTCTTTAGTTTTCTCAAGCAGAGACAAAGGAGCATTCACACGTTGGCAAATAAAAAAAAAACCACACCTCAGTCTTGTCTCAGATGACTGAGAATAAACCTTGGTGCACAGGTGTGACAGATGTGACACTGGGTGATGGTGCATTATAAGCAAAAATAACCCCACCTTGTAACCTGCTGTGTCTTCCAATGGCTCCAAGGATGAGCGCAGAACAAGGATCCCATCAGAAACAGGCAGCAAACTTTGGAATGAGTGGAAGGTAGATTCATTGTCCACTGCAGCTACTGAGCAAGCTAATATAGCTAAAAAGAACCTGATTCCAGACTGACGACTGCTCTGGAGGGACAAGTATGTAAGGGCTCTGCTCCGACAGGAGTGCTCTAACCATTAGAGTATGATTGCACTTCCTTATGCCTCATCCTCTTTGACTCCGTGGTCACTGGCCTCGTGGTGCACACTCACATCTTCCTTAAATATGAGAGATGTTAATTCAAACCAGTCTTCAGCTCAGAAGTCAGAGTGAGATTTCTTCCTTCCTCGGCAAGCATGCAAGACGGTAGGCTTTACGGTAAAGGAGAAAACTACTGCCATCATCATTCAGCTCAGCCATGATCTTATGTAGCCATCTAAATGGTGTATGAGAAAGAAACCCCTTCCACAATTCACATTTTTGTAATATATGCAAGGTACCGAGATGAGAGAAGTTTAATATCAAACTCAGAAACTTTCTTTCTTCTTTTTCTCAGCCAAAAGGCTCTGGAGACGCTCTCCTGAGACTGAGTATGAGTGTACTGTCACATCACAATTTAATCACTTTTTCCTTTTCCTTTCCTGGAAAGTCATCTTGGATGACATCTTCTGTGCTGAATGCTACACAATCAAAATCCTATTAGTTATACTGTCAAAACCAAATTCATTAAACTTCCCAACTGAATTTAGGCAATTGTTCTTCAATGTCATTGGTGTGATCGGAATACTTTTTCAATTAATTTTCAGTAAGGAAAAATTCCAGGGTTGGGAGTGAGCAGCAATTTCTACTCCTGTAAGTCACGCTTGCTTTTTTATTGCCCCAGTTTTATTGCAAAGGTTCAAAGACGTACTGTTCAGTTCCTGTAAACTGGCAGTCTATGCACTGAGGCACCTGAGCAAGTCAGGTAATTAGGCTAATCTTGACAGCCATAAATCATCTGTGCCTTCAAACCTGAAATCAGTGTGAAAGCTTGTTTCTCAGACCAGAATTCAAAGAGACAAAACAGCCATTTTCAACACAATAGCCAGCTCATTTCTTTTTGAAGACACTTTTGATGACTGCCTTCTATTTTTCTCACATCACTGAAAACAAGCATGAATTCACTGCCCATACCTTAATAAAACGGACAGCTTTGCAGCCTGACTAATCCACAGCCATTTCCAAGATAACCAGCATTTTTTAAGATGTAGTTTGCTGCAATAAATACAAGAGTGACTGAATTTCTGCTTGTTTTTTAATTCTCATCATTCAGCCAGGGCTTTCCAGTTGCTGCTCAGAGTCCTGTGTGGGTTATCAACATCCACCATTCATTGTGAGAAATTGACTGTGCGTTCAGTACCTCTTTAGTCATCGTTCATTCTGGCACAGCTTTGTGCTTTGAGAATGGTCCATGCATAATGCACTCAGATCCAAGCCTCCCTGTGTAAGGGGCTGGAAAATGCTTGTGAAATGTGTACTTCTAATTGAACAGACCAAAACATTTTGTGAGCTTATCCAGCGCTTGAGAAAACATGCTGCAAATAATTTTCTACAAACACCTGTCTGATAAAGAAACAAGAGTATTTGGCAGCATTACCACTTAAGACATATATTTAAAGTGCTAGATGGAGTGAATAAACCATGCAGTGTGACTGGCCAAACATGCTACAAAGGCACAGCCTCCCTTTTCTCCCTATGCTGCTTTCTGAAGAAAATCTGTGTTTGAGGAGCCTTCTTAGTCGTTATACCTATGCTCAAGGGAGGCATGAACTCAAGCCACTACTAATCAGGCAGTGTCAGTTTATATGCTCAATGGAAAGAAGCACACACAATGACAAGGTTAGAAGGACTTCAGTCTCGAGTTGTGCAGATTTTAACTATATGCCATTGAACCAATAGCTTGGGGCTAACACATGAAGAGCAGTGAAACAAACTTCTCCCAGTTCTAAGTACTTTTGATAGCATGCTGAATTACTAAGATGGCATGCTTCCATATCATCTGAACATGGCTTATATTCTGTTTCTATACGAAACACGATAATCTCATCCATTCTGTGAGGCTTTCAACTCTGTATATCTGGGCAATGTTTCACTGTCTATGGCACTTTTACATATCTGTTCATTCGCCTCACCACTCAAAGGCAGTTCGCAAGACAAGTGGTATTGGGCTGCACTTCCTAATGATTTGGCAGAGTTTATTGCTTACTACAGGAAGTGTACTTAGTTGTGCCTGAAAGCTCTCCAAGTCCTCCTCAAGGCTACCACTCGTTTGACCAGACCTTCACTGTGTTTCTGCATGTTCTCTTTTGAAGATGGTTACTTATCTGCAACTGAGGATCACAGTCACATTCACAAACGTAAGGCATCTCTTACACATCTAAATCAGGGGCAAGAGACGGTTTCCTAAGGTATGTGAAAGCCAGTGTTGAACTAGGACATGAGAACTTCTCACTAGTCTCATGCAGGCATGAAGATCTGTTAAAGATGGCCTGATTGGCAAAGATCTGCCAGTGAAAAATTCAGCAAGAGCAAGGCTTGGCAGAGGGAATCTGAATAGGAGAGTGAGGAGACTTGAGGTAAGAGAAGGGGTATTCTGACCCAGACATGGGATGGGTGTAAGGATTTGCAGCTGTGTAAGGCAGTCCTAGAAGCAAGAGCAGAACCCTTGGGAAAATACAGGAAATTTCATTTAGGCATCAGGCAATTTCAACTCCTGCAGGCACTTGGCCTCTCACAGGCTATGGAGCAGGTATCACAGTGATGGGCAAACTGCACAGGGACTGTAGAGGGGCTTTTGCAGTGAGCCACATACTCCACACATGGAGACTGGACAGAATTCATTATGTCCCCCCTCTGTTGGGTAACAAAGGCTTCTGTCGGGCTGATAGTGCAAAGGTAGTGTATGTACTGCAGCTACATGTTGTGTGGATGCTCTGTGATCTGAAATGACCTGGAAAACGCATTTTGCTTTTCAGATATGTTCTGGCATGCTTCAAAGCACACACAAACAGTCTCTTGCAAACTGAAAGGCTTTTTGGCATGCCACTTCAAACAAGCTTATCAAAGAAATACCTGTGGTAGATATGTCTCTTGGCAAAAAAACCCACAGCACAGAGAATTAAAGTAATGACCATCCTCTGCATTCCCATGTATTTTACCACCTTGTAACTCACAGTGTTTTAGGAACTCTAAGTTGTAACACTCCAGTAAGCCAGAGAAGTATTATTCTCCACTTCAATAGATGAAGAAGCTGAAGCTCAGACTGGCCAGATGACTCACCAGTGTAGCTAGGAGTATAAAACATCCCTTGGAGCAGTTGAGATGAGAGTTACAAAGCAAGCCTGACAAAAAGCTTCGTATGCATATATAACACATAGCTCCTGCCAGTCACTTTCACTTGAAGAACATTTCTCCTTTTGCCCCTTTTATTGCTATCATTCACCCTGTACTTTCTCTAAAGCCACATAAACTGTACTAATTATTCAGTCTAGTCATTTGCCACTTTCGTCATGCATAATATTTTATACCTGAGGAGTCTCAAATTCATGACTGGATCACATTTTAGGTGATCTTGCAGAGGGCATTCACTGACTTTCTTATGTCACAGCTCATAAATTCTTATACCCTTCCATTGTGTAGAAACCAAGTACACTGGGAAAATGATTTTTACTTAGCTTTCTGGTTCTTTCACATTCTTTGTAAGATTATCCCTGAATAGTCTACCAGCCTGTTTTCAAAGGAATGTCATGCAATAAATCTCTTTCATTTGCAGCTTCCTGAACACATTTGTGGCAAAGCAGAATATAAAATCTGTACCTTGATTCATTAAAAATTCCCATGACAGTTCAGCTCTGAAAAACCTTTCTTTAGAGGCTAGCACAATATGTTAAACATCCAAAGAGTTCAATGCTGTTGCCTTTGGATACCACATAACATGGTACCAAAATATGAGAAAGACATAGAACCAGAAACGCTGCACAGAACTTCACTAATTAGATCATTGCTTATTCAAGAGAAGAGATCTTTCATCTCCAGGAACTCAGGCAATTAGGTGAGGTCCCTCACAGTACACCACAGGGGCAGCCAGCTGATACTAATGAGTTTTGTGCTGTAGTTGAGTAAACAACCGGTCATCATGGTCTCATTAAGGCTCTTCCATTTCCATGTTTTC
Source organism: Tauraco erythrolophus (assembly GCF_009769465.1). NCBI lineage: Eukaryota > Metazoa > Chordata > Aves > Musophagiformes > Musophagidae > Tauraco > Tauraco erythrolophus. The sequence continues at coordinate 27,162,554 of NC_141468.1, read as the reverse complement.
TTCCCAGATGCCAGGCTCTGTGGTCTGGTAACGTGTAAAGGCCTTGTCATTACTTTGTGCCTCAGCATATCACTTCTGCTGGTTCCTTCTACTCAGTGCCCACGCTGTTTTGTCTGCAGTGCGGGACCGGTGCTGACCCTGCCCATTCAGCCCTCACCCCACCAGCATCATTCTTTTCGCGTCGTAGTACAGCTTCCACTGACTGCGCAAACCTGCTTATAGATGTGCCTCTTTCTTGAGCTATTTTGCTGGCGATGAAACTTCCAGTACACACAGAAAAAGTCTTTCAGTTCTGGTCAGGCAAGATGCAAGTCAGGATAGCAATCACCACAACTGGATGAGTTTCAGGCTATTTTATAATGGTCATTTACAACAATGTAGCAAATCTGTAAGTTACACTGAAGGCACTTCTACGTCAAGATGTCCAAATACTTCAACATAGCTAATTCTGATTTTAGGTCTTGACCCTGTTGATCTTTTTTCATATATCAATTAATATTTTGTGGGTTTTTTTTTTAAAAAAAAAAGTATCTGCACACAAGAAATAACCAAAGTCTGAATATAAATCAAGTTAGATGTTTGAATTCATAGAGAGAGAGTAAAGACTGGCTTTAAAAACAGATACACAAAGTATCTGCTCCAGAAAGAAGGGTTTTGTGCACAATAAATATAACACAGGTAGACAGGTATAGATATAATTACAAATATATGCATTAGATATTTGTATTCAGGTGTCGTGGTTTTAGGCTGATCCAGCAACTAAAACTCACACAGTCTCTCCTTCTCCAGTAAAGTAGAGAGGAGAGGGAAAAAAAAAAACAAAGGGACTGAGGGTTGAGACCAGAACAGAGGGAGCACCCACCAACCATAGTCCTGGGCAAAACAGGCAGAGCTTTTCTCAAAGCAAAACAGTTTATTAATGATTACTTAGAAGGATAAAGGGAAACAAAAACCAATTACTTGAGAGGACAGAAAGAAACAAAACCAGATCTTAAAACCGACACCTTCCCCCCCCCCTTCCTTTTCCTCCCGGCTCTACCTCCTCCCCCCAGCAGCACAGGGGGCAGGGACTGGGGGAGTGCAGGTCAGTTCATTCCGTGCTGTTACTGCTGCTTCTTTCTTAAAGGAGAAGGAGTCCTTACACACTTTTCCCCTGCTCCAATGGATCCCCTACCCACGAGGAAAAAAATCCACAAACTTCTCCAGCGTGAGTCCAGCCCACTGGAAACAATCCTTCCCCACAGATTGCTCCGGTGTGGGCTTTACCACAGTCTCGGGTACTTAGGGAGCTGTAGCCACTCACTCCGGCGTGGGTCGTCACGCAGACTCCAGATGCCTTTCTGCCTTGTCGTGCACCCCAACACGACCATCCTCAGGCTCAGGCATCTTCTCCCCACGGGCTGCGAGTGGGTCTCTGCTCCACCGAGGCCGTCCTGGTTGCAGGGGGGCCGCCTGCTATCTCACCATCAGCCGCAGGGGAAACTCGGCTCCGGCACACCTCCTCCCGCTCCATCCTCACTGACCTGGTGTCGATGCAGCTGTTTCTCTCAGGTCTCAGTCCTCTCCAGGTGAACTCAGCCCAGTGGGCACCCCGGGAGTGGGGTGCCCCCGAGTTCCCCAGCTGGCTCCGCCGCCGCCATTCTCCGTGGGCGGCGCCGGCCCGACGCAGGCAGCTGCCTGGCCGGGAGCCAGGGAGCGGGGGCAGTGCCCTCCTCCCTTCTCTGCTCGATCCTGGGCGAAGCACCTTTTCCGGTTCCCTTGTCCGGACTTAAATAGGGCAATTCGCAGAGGCGCCCTATTGGCTCAATCCCGAGGGGGATGGCAGTCTGATCTGGTGGCCAGAACTAAGCCTAACCCGGTTCCAAGACCGGGGAGGTCACAGGGACCAAAACCCCTCTCCTGCCACCAGAACCACCCCCCGCTCCACATCAAACCATGACATCAGGCAACTAAATCCCAGCACCAGTGATTATCAATAACTGGATTTAATATCTGGATATATATCAGCCTTCAAGGTTAATATCCTTAGATTTCTCTAAAAATTAAAGATTTTTTATTTTTATTGATATCTATTTATATATATAATCTATTTATGATAATATGAATTTGCTTAGTTTATGGTCCTTGAACTTACCCCATAACATCTTCCTTAAAGCATATTTGCTCCCCCTTTTGTATATTCTACTCACTCTGGTGCATAGTATTCCGTTAGAGCAAATTATTTTCATAAACAGGTATCGATAATGTCTATGTAGACTTTATTTGAGAATGCTTACCTTAAAAAAAATAATTTCAAATTAAGACACTAATTGCAGGAAGTTTTGGAAGTAGACAATGCTAGGAAAATGTGCTCTCATTCTGAATAAATCTGTGCTTAGAATTATATTGAATTCAATAGTCCTGAATATATATACATATGTACATATGTGTATCCCATTCTAATCCAGGATAATTTTCACATGCATTCGCACTTAGTTATATGAAACAAGCTTTTTCTTGTCATATACTCTTCTTTCCCAACCTTTTCTTTCTTGAAATAACCTAACCCTTTTCAAGCAGAAGCCTGCCAGACCACAGACATTTTTGTCACTGGGAGAACCCTGGGGTATCACTGAACAGGGCCAAGAAGTAAAGTATGCTTTATATAAGCATATTTAAGCAGCAGAACCTGTCTCATCTCTCAACTTGAACATATTTCACAATAAATGCAGGAAAACTTGAAAGGGTGGAGAAAAAATACTGCTTAGTTTAATGCCCTCTGAAATGGTAATTTTCTACGAAATTAACATTAAGGTGAAGATAGCCAATCACAAAGTGCACCTAAACCATAGTGAGCCAACAAAGTTTTAAAAAAGAGGAGGTTTTGGTTTATATATATATTTTTTATGAAACACAGGGCTCATGAGGTGGAGCAAAATGCAGAACTTTGAGTGCAGATTCATCTCTTCGTTTAAGTTTCTGCTTTACCAGAAGGTTTTTAAATAATTGGAGAAGTCACCCAGGGAGTTTTTACATTGACCCTTAGGCTTCTGTAATCCACGGGTAGGTGCTGAATGTTGACACAGGTCTCATCCTGGCTGCAGATGCGCAGAGGAGATTCCTGTCCATTCCATTCTCAAGAGACAGATTCTTGTGGATCAGTTAAAACATGCTTGCACCTGACTGACAAGTGAAACCCCATATAAAGAGCTGAACCAGCTGATTTCTGGGCATAGGAACTCCTAGTAGGCAGACAGCTGAAAGCAGAGTCTTCCCTGGTCAAAAAACCTCTACGCTTACAGAGGATGTGTAACTGCATGTATAGAAAGAGAACAATGACTGAAAACACATCAACCTTGCTTCCCTCGGCTCATTCATATAGGCAGCCGTTGCTATAGCAGAAAGAAATATACTCAGTTTTACACTCGTGAAGTAGGATTTGTCTGCTTTGGCTTTAACGGAGCACACACTGCCACGTCAAAGAGAGAGTCAAGCCCTGTCTTGTTTATGTGGCTATTTTTTTCCAGAGACTGAAACCGCCAATTAATTTTTCCCAGATAACCAAAAAGCTGTTGTGGTAAGGGTTTGTTTTTTCCTACCGAGTCGGACTACCGCAAAAATCATTGATCAGGAAGTCAGATAGCCACATAGCTTTATCCATCCTTGGATAAATCATCTGGTTTTTAACATACCTTTTCCTAAAGAGTGACCAGGAGTTGGTATTCAGTTTTTGAAAATTATATTAAAGATTGAATTCCATTCTCATTTACATCAGTGTGAATAACATCATTGAAGAATCTGATTTATAAATGAATGGCAAATATTTTCTCTGACATGAACACCACTCACCGTTATGTAACTTGAACAGATTTTTAGCTTTCTTTTCCTTTGTGGTTATTTCCTCTTTTTTTTTTTTTTCCCCCTATAGCTTTAACATGAAAACAGATGGGAGGTCTGGTCAATATAGATGTTCATGAGAGAGAGAAATTTAATGTAGTGGGTTTAATTTAGCTAGCACATAAATGAACCTCCTTCTGTTCTTTGTCTTTTGGTTATTTTTCTTTTTGTCTGTGGTTTATGAACTCTTTCTTTAGTAGATAAGGTCATTGCATTCCTGTAATTTTCATGTTATATTTATGAGGCTTATCCTTTTTATTATATCCAGCCACCCTTAACCCAAGCACCAAAAATTAAAAATACAGCACTGCTTGGTGCATATCTGGAAGACAGCAGGGAACAATCCAACGAGACATTGAGAATACTAGATAGTGTTACAATGGCAAGAAACTTTCTATCAATTACAATAAATGTATTCCAGAAAGACATTTAGATTCTTTAGTTGATAGAAAGGAAAATACAGATACTTATCCAATTGCAGTTAAGATACTATTACAATCACACGGCTTCCTTAAGTGCCTTGTTCTTGCATACAATGTCTAAATACGTGTTGTAACACTGTATTGAAGAGCACTTTATAATGTGGTATGAAACAGAACAAACCTTCACTATGTTTATCACAGAAAAAGACTTAAACACTTAAAAGGTTTACATTTTACAGTGAATATTCCATCTATAAACATTCTTTAAAATAATCATTATTACTTTAACTATAGTTAAGTTTTCAATGTGATTTTCATATTAACCTTGTTCCTAATTGCTTATAATGTTCTGAAAGATTCTGCTTTAGGACTTAATCTCTCTGTGTTTTGCCTTGAATAAATAATATAAAATTTGTCTTCTTTGTAATCTGTTTTCCTTATAGTACTTATGTCTCCTTGTTCATTCTTTCTCTTTCTGACCTCTCCTGAAGTGAGTGTTGAGTACTGTGACCTAAAATTACATTTAACAGCAACTCTTTGTGCAGCAAAACTGTAAATACATGCACTGGCCTTTAAAGATTATGCATAATAAATTCTAAACACACCTGTGGTGTTCTGTAAGCTACAAACGAAGAGCAGCTTTTATGAATAATTGTGTGCAGTGATGGGTGTACTTCTGCAAAGGCAAAATCTCTAACTCCAAATACTGCTATGATTCTCAAGCTGCAAAATAGTGTTTTTATTTATACAGAAAGGAGTGCACTCTATATCTCGGTGTTGATACTCTACCTCCCATGTTGGTATCTGAAGCTGCATCTTACTGGTAAAGAAAATGGAGCAGGTCCCGTTCTTAGGCCCTGAAGGCAAGTTGCACCATATAGATCATATCTGTATAGCTAAATTAGATTTCTGTCACCCACCTCTGAAAGACAATAGCCTTCTCTAAACTCCTTAATGGAAACAGCTGCTGGCCTGACCTATCCCATATGCTGGGAGTGTTTGCTACCTGAGACCAAACCCATGTCAATGTCAGTGTGCTAGAAACATGGAGAGCCCAATGCTGTGCCTTGGCCTTTACAATAGTATTATAGCCAGCTCACGTGATTATAGCACTTGTTCAACTGCTATTTGATATTTGGTTGGTCATTCAGCTTTTCTGACTTGTCATGGTAGTTTGACCATCTCTGATTTTACATCATGGATAGCTTTTCCATGATCTTCACTATACTTCCTTAGGTCCTAAGATTTCCAGAGGAATGCAAATCCTGTGGCATTAGTCCATTTTCTCTCTTTACCTTCTGATACGTGTTTCCAGAAAGAAGATTTATCTAGATATATCTATTTTCAGAGTTATCTGCTGCTTCTGGAGACGGCGTAGACCTTCAGGGATGGATGGGATGTTTCTTCCCACAGTGGATACAAGAGACAAACGTTGTATAACAGTTCACAGCAGTTCCACCCTCCTGTTTCACTCAGCCTGTGGATTGTCTGGAGCAAGGACTAAGGGCTAATCTGCTTTTACCCCCAACTCAGACCTGAGTAAGTCCTGTGTTATACCAAAAGTATAACACTGAAGAACATTTGAATCATTTTCCTTCCCTTTTTCATCTTTTTTTCAACTTTCTAATCCAATTATCAATGATGATAAAGTTAACTAATCATCAGTATGCAATAAGTAATGCAGTGGCACTTAAATGTGATGCTGAAGTGCCATGAAGCAAATGACTGTTGATTGTAAACATGATATAGTTATCTCCTCATGCAATGTCATTTTTATAACAGGTAATGAAAAGCATTTTCCATGGTGTTTAACAATTGCTGCCACTAAAACTAATGGCCAAACCTACACAGAGAACCTCTGGGGGAGGGAAAAGCAAAACCTTTTTCTTTCCCACAGTGTCTAAAAGGAGGCCCAATTCTGAAGTTTTTACATCAATATCGATTATCTTACACAGCACATTTTTCTGGTTTGTATTCTTCACTGATTACCATTCTGGATAAGTGATACTGGTTTAGTGTTGATGTCATTAAACAGGAACTTATATCTTTCTGCCTAGAGTGCTTGGGAGCCCTCAGGTGTCAAAAGTCTATCAATATATTTTCACAGCTCGGTGTGATATGCTGCCATCACATACGGAATTACAAACCTAGGAACGAACCCTCTGATTAGACAAGATATCAGTGTTCTACTTTTTGGAGCAATGCAAGTCATGAGTGCTCTTGAGCTTTCTTGGTATGAAAAAAATGAAGCATTTGCTGTCACTTTATCCAAGACTCCCATTCAGTGTACATTCTTGACCACAACACGATAACTGCAAATCAACAGATACAAGACTTTATGGTGTTTCCAAAACATAATTATATTGTGTTTATCATAAACATACACAGATCTAGAAAAAATAATAACACACCTGTCAGAATTTCCCCACCTCAGCTGCCTTCAACATTCATTAAATATGCTTAGAGTCCTCTGAGAAATCCAGGATCCTCCACAGTGAATGTGAAAAGCTCTCATCGCACTCAGGCCTCTTTCTCACTCTCAAGCAAGAAATTTTATTTCTTCTTTGGCTTGTCTCACCTGGTACAGTTAACTACTTGAGGCTGGAGCTTAGTAATGTGATGTAAACTTTGGGCATAGAAAATTTGCTAATGGCAAATCCACCTGAAATATATCTGGCTGCATATCGGGGGTTTACAAAAGCATGTTATGAATCACTCCAGTGGGAGCTGCAAAACCTGAAATAGAGATTCAGGTAATTCAGGCTACTAAAAGATGATTTTGAATATAACTGTAGATACAAGCTCAAGTTGTATGAATTCATGTCCCTTCCCTGCTGTTCAGCATTCCTCTGTCAGTGTTAATTCTCCTCTTGTTCACTGCTTTCCGGACATGGTAGTTTTCAAGGACAGATGTTCTGCCCTTGGAGAAATCCAGTGGCCTCAGAGGCTGGTTTGCTGCAGAACAACTAGAGAAAGCTGTTTTTTCTTTGGGATTCATCCTCCTCAGGCAAAAGAGTTTTCTTTGACCTGTATCACTAAGCTTTTGAATTCTGTTCTAGTATGTAAGCAAAAAAGAACCTCATATTCAAGCCAAGGTTGCAATCTGGACATGGCACACATGGGAAGTCCCAAATTCACATCAGTTTTATACTATTGCAGGTAGACATATTCCACAGATTGTTATGTGTAGATTAGCAATTAAGGCATGTGTTTATAGTTTTTAAATCCCTTAACCCAGTAGTTTCTTCTGAATAATTAAATAAGAGGTGTTTTCATGACGGTAAACATAGGCAGTGTTTTCTTGCTTATTTATCATAAGATTTACCAACCAATCTCTATAAACACGTTTCATTTATTGCTTTAAGGAAGAGTTAAGACGGGTAGCTGTGTTGCATGTTTTTCCAAAATTTTTCATAATAAACCAGAAACATCCACATTAACACCTTTGATATCAACTACCACTATATGCTTTATCGTACATATGAGCATTTTCTGCCTGTTTTTGCTAAAGGCAGCCCAAATTAGACTTTTGTTTTAGGAAATTAATAAATACTGGGCAATCCTGCAGTAGTTTTAGAATATCTGTTAGAAAATAATTTGGTTTTGCAGATGATAGTAGTCATTTCTTTCTTTCGCCTGGGACAGGTGAATACTTCCAATATTTCAAACACTCATAATGGAGTTAGGGTGTAATCTTTGTCCTGCTTAAGTCAATTAGCTAACTCTTTTTGCCTTTTTCTTTAATATTTTCAGAGAATGAGAGAATAGTTGAGGTTGGAAGGGGTATCTGGAGGTAATCTGGTCCGACCTCCCTGCTTAAGAAAGGTCACCAGAGCAGGCTGCCCAGGACCACATCCAGACAGCTTCTGAATACCTCCGAAGAGGAAGACTCCACAGCCTCTCTGGGCAACCTGTTCCAGTGCTCAGTCATAGAGCACTGGACACCCAGGTCCTTTTCTGCAAATTCACTTTCCAGCTAGACACCCCCCAGGATATACTGGTGCCTGAGGTTGTTCCTCCCCAGGTGCAAGACTTTGCATTTTTCCTTGTTGAATTTCCTGAGGTGCATGTCAGCCCATTTCTCCATCCCGTTGAGGTCACTCTGAACAGAAGCATGACCCTCTGGTGTATCAGCCACTTCTTCCAGTTTTGTATCATCGGTAAAACTGTTGAGGGTACCCTCTGTCCCATCGTCTGGATCATTAATAAATGTGAAAGAGTATTGCACTCAATATCAACCCCTGGAGTATGTCACTAGTTATTGCCCCCCAATAAGACTTCATACCACTGCTCATTACCCTTTGAGCTCAGCCATTCAAACAGTTTTCAGTCACGTCACTGTCAGCTCATCCAGTCTGTATTTCATCAGCCTTTCTATGAGGATCTTACAGAAAACAGCATTGAAAGCATATTGAAGTCGAGGTAGACAGTGTCCACTGCTCTCCGCTCATCTGTCAAGCCAGTCATTTCACCATAGATAGTTATGGGGTTGGTTTGGGTATTTTGGTTGGGTCAGCAACAGGGAATTACTCTGCAAGGCATAAGGGCAAACAGAGCAGTGTATCATGCTGAAGCTGTTTCAGAGTTTCTGAAGTCACTGATGATTTAGAAAAGATCAGAGACACACTCCTAGAGATGGCCGAGCTTGAGCATCTACAACGGAGCATAAGCTAGTTTCTGTCCAAAGGCCTCTCTAAATATGAATGCAGTGATGCAGGAAGGGACAAACCTATATTTTATTTTTTTACTGACCAAAATAATGCCAATTATAACAATGGAGACACTGAAAGAGGACATCTAATTCTGTCTTAGCTGACAGTAGGGTTAATGTTAGATAGAAGTTATTCTGAATCAACACAGTAAGTAGTGATGTCGTGTTCCTGAACTGCCAGGAGATACTTGTCTGAACTAACACTATCCTTCCTAAAAAATCTACTGCACAAATAAAAAAAAAATGAAAAAAAGATCAACTGGATCCTAGAAAATATCTATCTTCAAAGAGATCTGAGGCAGGTATGTAGAGGTGGCTGTGCGTTTCTAACTCATTATACTTATTTTCCAAATCTGGACATCTTTTTCTATTTCTCCATTTCAGTTCACCACAATTTAAAAATTATTTACTACAATAAAATCAATTATAATTGTGACCTTTGCCACTATTTTGTATCAAACTGCTTACTGAATTACAATTCATATATTAGACAGCAAATTATTTGCAGATGGTATAGCATTACCTCGGTGAGCTTCCCTTTCAGAAAATACATGTTGACTTCTTTTTGGCTTCTATCAATCTTTTTTCTAAAAAAAAAAATATCCGAAATCTAGTGAGAGATTTTGAAGTTCTTTTTCTGTTCTTACTTAATCTTCTACATCACTATATTCCACTTAAAAAACAGTTAAGAAAAGAAAACATGACTATACTGAGGGAATACAATTTTTTGGCATGAAGGACTTACAGCATCATCTATGGCAGTTTTACACTAAAAGGTAGTTACGGATAGGTTGAAAACTGCCATTTTTTAGTAAACATGCCTGTCCTGTATGATGAAAGACAGTCCAGCTATTAGAAATAATATACAAATAGGTCAGTAGTGGATTACTGTGATGCAGTGGAGAGCACAGGTTTGCAAATGTCAGTCTTTAGGGGCCCTTTGAGAAACTGGCAGAAGAGTGATTTTCCTGAGCCAAACTGAATGTACAGACTTCCTCAGTTCAGTATTTCCTAGTAAACATACCCAAGAAACATCGAAGCAATTAATCAGAGTGACTAAAGTCCACGTGCGTGTGATGTAATGACAGCGCTTGCCTTTTACTGGTTTCGGTTAAAGTCAGGTAGAAGAACTGAGCAAAGATGCACGTATGCTATCATGCATATTAATCAAAAATGGCAAATTGAAACTGCTTTGCTTAATTAGTCTTGTATTTATTTCCCATGGATATGGTTTCAAACAGGAATGATCAGTTAAACAATATATTTCTACTGAAGCATTAGCAAATAAATGTATATTTTTTCTCTTTGTGAAGAAAGCTATTTCCAAGTTTTACTCATTCAACTTGGGAAGAAAGGAACATCATGTGATCAGCATGTCCTAGCACAGTTCGGATTTTGCATATTGCTGCCAGCAGAGTCTACGTATAAAAATTATTTGCAAGAAATATCTGGTGAATAAATTTGAATTGCAAAAATGTTTTATTCTTAAATTGAAAAAGAAATGTAATTTTTAGGTGATTTGACTATAAGAAAAATCTAAAAAACCCAAATTATTACCTGAGGATTAGCTACTTATCTTTACTTGAGATATTTTTACAAGTAGTTCTAAATCAGATTGCAGTTCACTGTTTGTAAATCTAACAGACTATCACTGGAAAAAATCAGTTGTTTCAGGTAGTCAGATGATGACATTGATTGCTTTCCTAAAAAAGTACACCTGTAAATAAAAACTAAAGATTTGTTGAGCTTTATTAGTTGCTTATCACTTGATTATGAGGATGATCACTTTTAGAGAAGTTAATGTTTGTATTAAAAGGTAAAAAATTACTTATCAGATCCTTTTCTGCAAGACAATTACTTTATGTCTGTAAGACCCGGCAGGCTATACTGATAAACAGCACACCCATAATCTGCCCAAGCAGCTTTCTTATTTTGTTTTTAAAGGATGATCAACAGGTTTTCCTGGGTTGGGCTGGTTTTGTTTTGGCGTGTCTTGTATAAAGAGTTTAATTCTGTCTTATGCAATGTGCTTGATTGATTCTTTTTCTCCAACATGCTAATCTTGCAATACCACTTGCAATTATTTTCCAGCCGATCAAAATCAGTATTTCCTATGATAACTTTTATAGCATGACATGTTACAACTGTGGCATTTTTATCAATTATCTGAAACTCTTTACTGGCCACTATGAAAGAAAACATATTTCTTTTTTGGAAACCTCACTTCCCTCAGATCTGTGGAATATATAGCTCATTATTCCAACCAGTGATAATATATCTCTTCCTTTGTAGAAATGTCCCTCAAATCTTTCCAGAATCAGATCATATTTCAGTGCAGTGACTGTCTTGTGGATTGCCCTCCTCTCACTCCATAGCATAGTCCTTCTGTAAAATTCCAGCAATGCCTGATACTGAATATAGGTAATAATAAGCAAGCATCTAAGTAGTGCTAGATGCCTTTCAAATTTTTCAGTGAATGAAAAAAAAAAGTCTCTAACTCAGGTAAGCAGTAACCTGTGTAGTAGATTCATTTTCAGTACTCAGAAAAATTTCCAGTGATATACTCAACTCTATACCTGTACACTTAGAACTTCTCCATAGTCAGGAAAGGAGTGACACCAGTGTAACATCCCTGGCCCAAGCACTTAATACGCCTCTTAACAGGCGTAAACGCCTGAGGCTGTAAGGATAATGCTGATCACACTAGCTGAGAGCTCGTTAGTTTTTCATGGTGTCTTTCAACAGACATGTAGGAGGTATTGGCCTGGGTGATTTGAAAATGTTCAAGAATAAATTAAGAGAGAGATTCATCTCTCCTAACTTCAGATATTTAAACTTTACAAGTGAGATTCATTTTGCCTAGCCTATGTAATCTGAATTGCTCCATAGAGAACACTGAATGCATCTAAACAGAACTCCAGCTGTTGAATATTTAGGCAACTGAAGTCTTAGAACAGTTTGTAGTCAATACTGAAATGTTTTCTGTCTTAATGGTGAGTACTTCTCTCTATTCCTCTCTAAAATGTGACAAATTGCTTCAGAAGATGAAGTTTTGACTCCATTAGGTAGAAATACAGTCTAAACAAACCTCTGTTAGCTCTGCCACGAATTTAGAGGTCAAATCATTTGCTCAGACTTCAGTGCCTAGGGTCATTTAAGACTCTCTGGGGTACATGAGGGTATATGTATTTAGCTTGGCAGATGTGGCACAGGATCTATGGGAAACTTTCTGGAGTGGCAGCTAGAAGCTACACGGGGCATCTTTGGGCAGCTCAGATGGCATTGGATCTCCATGTGGAGACAGCAGAACCAAGATCTTGACTTTTACATACGTATATACATGTATGTGAGGTGACCCTCATCCTGACTGTGATTTCTGATTTAGGTCCACCATTTAGTTCTGCATTATAACATGACCAAACTCTAGCAGTGGGCAAAACTGGTGGCTTAGCAAAGTAAGTTGACTGACTGTTGGGTTGTAGGGAATCTCTAGGGCCTTAGTGAAACCTGTAGCAGCTGGGACTGCCATACTCTAATGCTGTGAGCTGTTTGCATCCTTCTCAGAAAACAAGGTCTTTGAAGATGCTGCTTTATTTGTCACCAACTCCTGGTGGAAGTGCCATTAAAACCATTAAATCCATTAAAACTTGTATTGGATGCATTTAGTTTGTATCACATGTGTTTGAAGACTTTTATCACAAGGAAAAGATTTAGACATTTAGACATCCTTTTTCCCTTTCCTCTTTTTTTTAAAAAAAACAAGCTTGGTTCCCTTTTCAATTTTTAGGTGCCTCAAACTGGATTGTAAGGAGGAAGAAAGAAATAGAAATTGATGTGGACTTCCTGGGACTGCTGCAGCCAGCTTTTGTTGCAGTCGTGCAGTCTATGTATGTGACATGCAGGAACAAGAAGACTGGAGGGAATGTCTGTGAGTATATTTGCGCATGTTTGCTTTGAATTGTAATGCACAAGAGAAGAGTTGTTACATTGCTACAGAGAAAAAGTTCAGCTGAATGGTTTGCATGCATTTATGCCCCTGCAAAAAATCCCTGCTCACATGTCCTCACAGTTACCACTCTACTTCACTTAGTTCTTGTTATCTTCTCCTTCTCTCTTTTGCACACCTTCTCACCTCACAGCCTAAGCTTTTACCTGTGAAAAAGAACAAATATCAACATAAAACCACATTAGCAGAACAAGAACTTATTATCAAGTTAAATAAGGAAAAAAGTAATTTCTCTGTGTCAGTGCATGTATAATTATTCTCACATGCAGAGAAAACCAAGAAGAGGTAACATGTTGGAGACTTGTTTCATCTGGAAAGTGCTTTGTGCTTTCAAGTAGGTTACACCTCATGTGATTGGTGGAATTACTTTCCCTTTTTCCTTTTCATTGTGGGTAAAAGTAAAGATTTAAACAGTATAAAGCATGTACGCTGCAGAAAGTAGGTTAGAGGAATTCTGTGATTATAGAAGTTCACCCAACTTTTTTCCCCAATTAATTTCCAAAGCTATTCAACAGCTGTTGCTAGCTTGTAAATTCTTGTTCTTTTATTATTACTCTGCCCTACATGTGTAACCTACAATATATGTAAGCACTCTGACATACTAGTCTTTCTTCCTTCCTGTCTCACCTGAATCAGTCTCATGCCAGTGATTTTGGTAAAGTTATGCTCATTTCAGGCCAGTGATGAATAGAAATCAAGCCTTTGTATACAGAATATTTGGAAAAAAAATGCATAACTGAGAAAAGAGGGCAATGTATTAACAGCTGATTGCTTTATAGTACTTTTGCCTTCCCACCGATTGCAGCGACAGTGAAGCTGATGAACATCTGTTCAGTTATACTTGCTAGAGGATTGGAAAGCTCTGGGGTGGGTAGAAGTGGAGCTCTGATATAAGACCTGGCCCAGGTATCTCATCCTTCAAACCTGAGTCAGAGTCTTCAGGCACAGAGATTAAAACCAAAATGTTTTTATTTTGGTGCTTTATCATATTTACCCAGGTTTGAAAAAATTAGCCTAATTTTCTTACTCATAGTCAGAGGATTTTCCTGACTCCTAGCTCTTTTTACCCTGCTGTCTCCCTTCCTTGTTTTTGAGTTTTGTTTTTTTTTAAATATAAAAAAACATTAAAACATTCCTTTTGTGGAAAAGCATCTCTAGGATGTATACTAGTTCTCTTTTTATAGTCACATTTCTTTACTAGTACTAAAATTTGTCAAAAATCATGCAATTATTCATCTTTTCGGCATCTTGAGATACAAAGCCCTTTAGAGAGGCAAGAAGCTCAGTTTTCAAACCACATACATTTTCATAATGTCATTACTTTGCACTTCTGCTTGCTGGCCTCTTACAGGAAGCTTCTGTTTAACGTCAAGCCATGAAACACACATGCTTGCAAATTACTTCAGAAAATCATAGTTCCTTTGATGAAATTTTATCTGTATGGAGCACCTGAAATAGGACATCTGAGTGACTTTCTAAAGGTTTGTTTCTGAAGAACATGTCTTTTGTACCAGTATCTAAAAAAACATCTATTTTTCACACCAAAGCAAAAAGATTTTTCAATATATTGTTCATAAAAGTCTGGCTTCCATGTGAATTCAAGTTCTTCATATCGTTTCCTTCACTTTGCACCTGAAAAAGTATAAGAAATTCTGATTGTTTTCCAAGTGATGTTTGTGCTGTTGGCACTTTAGAAACAGGGAAATGCGATTCTTGTCTTAAGACTCAGTTCAGTCACAGAAAATGGTTCAGACATGTCTGAATGTATAAAAATAAGAAGATATTTATTTGTAGGCTTAATATAATAAATGTGCTTGAAGGAATGGTTTGGTTGCAAGTTGGGAGCAGTACTGTGCACAAAGAAGGTGTTTCCACTTCTCTAAGAAAGGATGAAAAATGTTACCTGGTACAAAGCTGAAGTACCAGGCATAAAAAAACTAGGTTAAGGATGCCAAATTTGGTGAAGGATAGTTTTTTTCCCACCAGGACAGTTTCTCAACCCAGCCAAATTCTAATCTGGTAGGGGAACAGTCTTCCCTGAAAACACTTACCAAGATGATCAGTGAGCCACTAGGCTCATTTAATTTGATTTTGGTGCATAGCCATGAAAGAACTTAATACCTCTTCCAGCACAGAAAGGGAAATGCCACCAGCAGTTGCAGAGAGCCAGAGGCTATGTGGCTTTTGGAGTAGCAGGGAGAAGTTAAATAGACTGGGAGCTGGCTGCAGAAGGAGGGTTCAGTGGGTTGGATATCGGGATGAAAGGCTCAGAGCTGGCATGAGAAACAATATGTTTCTGGCAAAGGGAGCTATAATCGCCATGAAAGAACCTTGTGGGTGGCCCATTAAAAAGGGGGGTTACAGCTGGGTCTGAAGGAGGCTGGCAGAAGAGGGTTCCTGGCTGTTGAATTTGCCAGCCTGAATGTGCTTGTAGCAAGGCAATGACCTACAGGGAGCTGGCTGGACAAACTCCATCTCTGCACCCAGCAGGCATTGCGCTGTCTTTAGGGCTGAATGAAGTATGGTGATTATACATTGGTTGGTAACCATTTGTGTACACAGAACATGGAAAGAATGTTTCTCAGAAACAAAAGTCGAGAAAGGGTACCTTCAGTGCAACAGGATCAAGCGAACACAGAGCCTTCCTGAGAAAGGCTTGTTTAGACACATCTGTCATCCTCTAGCTACCAAGATTGCACAACCTCCTTAGACCATCTTTTCTAATTCTTTACTCACCTTAAAATTATGAAGTATTTCCAAATAAAAACAAGATTTGCAGCAAATTAAGCTATTTTCTTGTTACCCTACCCTCTGTGGACTTGGAGTACAAAAGAGAATTATTTTGCTAACAAAAAAGAAAAAAAAAACACAACTGTTACAGGATTGGAAGGCTTTTCATGTCTTTCCTCCCTAGTTTAGTTTATTCGTATGTAGTCTAAATGTAATCATATCTTTCCAAATTTTTTAATGGGTGCTGTTTTCCAAAGCTTTTTTTTTTTGCTGGCTTTCTCCAGATTTTCTTTGACTGCATCTTTCTTAAAATATGATGGCCCAACTAAACATGGTACTTCAGCTAAGTCCTTACCAGTGCCAAATACAGCAGAACAGCGACCTTCCAGACAACACAAAACAACATATACCTTTTAAAGCAGCATGAAATAGCTGTTTCAGAGTTAGTCTGTGAGTCTTTCTAACTTCTAGGTCCTTTCTGAGTTCTTGCTGCCAGTCAGTTAATGGTGACTTGTGTATTAAATCCCCACATGCAGTATATTGAATTTCAGCTTTACTGAAACATCGCCTTTTTTATATCAAATGATTCTTCAGACTGTCAAGATCTTCAATGAACACTACTACCGTCTTCACTCACTCAGTTTGTAATTAAAGTTCTTTCATCCAAACTATTCAAAGCATTGAAGAATATCGAGCACAGGACAGAGCCCTAGAGAACCTGACACAATAAGAAATGATTGAGAAATAGCTCTGGAGCAGATGTGTGCTTTTAGCTCTGAACCTACCCAAACCATCATCTATACAAGACTTCCTTGAGAGAGCACCATGTGGAAAGATCTCAAAGGCCAAAAGTCAAGATACGTCTTACTGCTGCCTTCTCTCTCAGTACGTGACATGATTTTCTCTGGGAATAAAGGAATTGCAGTGGATGAATATGTTTTATTCTTGACAAACCAGGTGTCTTTTTTCTTATTACATAATTATCCTTTAGATACTTACATCCTGCTTTTAATAACTTGCTTTTGATTCTTCCTGGCCCTCAAAATGGTGTACTTTTAGAATTCCATTCTACCTTTTCAAAATTAGAAATATCTTTGCCATTAGGTTCTCTTGGCTTAAATGATTTCTTGAAGAAAATTTCTGCAAAGTTGGAAGTTGCTATAATACACTCCATCAGGACCTCCCAAATTTCAAAATATCTAAAATATTCACAGGTTTTTGAGCCTGAGTTCTTACTTCTGTTTATCATTCTTATTACTTTAACTATATAAAAGAACTAATTTTTCATGATATTTGAAATAAAAAATACTTTGAATTTCTCAGCCTTTTTTCACCCATTACTTTGTCCCTTTTCCTGGTAAGTACTGGACTCATTCTTGTCTTTTCATTTATTTCAAAGATACAATTAGAAGTTTTTTTTCTTGTCTATTTTCTCTTGCTAATAACCTAAACTGAAATATTTCATTGTACGGTCTCAATCAGTTCATTTTTTAATAAAATTTTTAACAATAACAAAATATCTCAACTAGCTCAGCCTCCTGGCTCAATTGCATCTTTACAGCTTGCTTCTACTTTTATCCTTCCCTAGAGTCTTTCAACAAATAGGCCTCTGATTTTTTGGAAGCCATCACATTCAGCATATTCATTTTTGATATATTACATTGTGTTTTCATTCTTCACTATTTAATCAATTGCTCAGGGATTTATATGAAGAGAGTCTAAGGAACAGGAGATTCTTATGTCTTAAGAAGGTGGTCTCACAGATTATGGTGATTAATCATCATAAAATCATAAGCACACTAAAAATAATAAATAGCAAAACGTGTACTGCTTTGCAACTAGCTTCTTAAATGAAAAAAGAACTCCAGCTTCGTTGAACATCTTAGCGCACACTGGAGAATTACTTTCACTGTAAGCTAAAGTAACTTCCTGCACAGTGAACTGGTCCTCTTTCTCTTCTGTTGAGATTCCCATTCCCATGAGGAAGGAGAGCTGAGTGTCTTTTGTATTTCCCCATGCCTTGTGCTGAACAGAAAGCCTAAGGTCTTTCCTGGCATAAAGGAACTGAAATAAGCAGACAGTGTATGCAACGGTGGCTTCTGGGAATGGTTTCAGGACTTTCTATTTCCTACTTATTTTGTGCTTTTTTGTCAAAGGGTAAACATTTCAAGCTAAATTATTCAGAAGGGATTTAGGAGGAGTTTTCTTTAAGTTCTACTGAATACAAATGTGTGGAGAGAAAGAAAAATCAAGCATTCTGCTTTGGTTTTGTTTTTTTTGTTCACTAGTTACACTGAGATCTTTGAGGAGAAGGATTGTATAGATGTGTGGGGTAATCCAGTTCCCCTTCTTCCTGTGTAGGATTTTCATAGGAAGCCACTCCAAATCACTACTTGAAGAAGGCTATCTCAATCCTACTAAAGGAGAGAAAAGAAAAATCCTGGCTCAAAGAAGAGCCATGACAAAATCTGAGGTGACTCTGCTACAAAGACCTGCATGCTAGTGACATTTCCTCAGCAAATAGAAGACACTGAGTACTTTCCAAAGGTGGTATTATGGAAATGAGCGACATATTTCAGCAGTGCACCCCCAGCACGAGGCCTCAGAGTGCAGAGTGGATTCATCTTCCTGAAAAAATAAGTTCTTTACATGTGGAGGGATGTAGCTCCTTAAAGTATAAAGTAGAAACTTCAGCAGGAGCCATGTGCTTCTGGATTATCACACTGACAATACAATGTATGTGTACACATGCATGCTCGTAATTTAAGAAAAAAACCCAGGGTCAGTAATTACTAGAACCATGACACACCCCAGCTCACATATTCTGCATGAAGTCAGAAAAAAAGCCGTTTGACCCCAATACAGTGAAGCCTCCCCTAAGGGCTGCCAGAAATGCCATCTTCCAGACTAGTGCTTCCTGCAGTACAAGCGAGCCGATGGCCAGCCTGTGTCCTGGGATGTGACTTACTGTGAAACAAGGCCTTGTTTCATTATTGTAAAGACCCAAAATTTTAAATATATGTATTTTGACAAACTTGTGAGGCTGCTTATATAGGAGATGAGTAAGAGGGGAACAAAAGCTGTTTCTTGACATCTCAGAAAGGAGAAAAAATTACAAGGTATTGTGCTTTCTAGGGTTACTGAGGACTTAAGGCTCAGTTATGTCAAGTAACCTGCTGAGCCTACATGTCTTGGTTAGGCTGAATAACACCGAATGTTCTTAGCTGGGTCACTGTCTTCCTTCAATGTGCCTACAGTGTGTTTTTGGTAGTGGAAGAAACAGTAACCCCCAGAAAGCTATGCTCCCTGGGGCACACTGTCCCCAGGAGAATGGTGGGCTGCCTCCTTTTGAGATTGGGCCTTTCAGGACTCTGGCATTCATCCATGCTGAGCACTCTTCCTCTCATCTGTTATTACGGGTTTGGCCTAATTCTATGTGATACAGAAGCAGATGTTTACCTTTAAACATGCGAACCATTATGCTGACTGCAGTGCAATCACCCTTTAGCAACTGATCCCAGGACAACGATTCTGTTCCAAAGCAACACATTGTTCCAAATATTTTTAAAGTGATATTCTTTTGTACTTCACAAAGTTGTAGGTGGCAAGGTGAGGACATGCACAAGAAGTCATGTATATATTGACTTTTGACACATGAGGTCCAGGTTTACATCCCTGTCCTCTGTCTCAGCATCATCTGTGATGTTCTAGGGAAGAGTTTTCAAGCTAGGACAGCTGTTTCTGGGTAGGTTTCAGGTATGCAACTGTGATAGACTCATTTGAAATCTTCTTGGCATTGACTATTAAAATAAATTCCAGTAGTGCAAGGGAGCACTACTTTTCCTATGCTTAAAATTAAGTATATGCTGAAGAACCTCATTTATCTGGAGCTTGCGAACCAGAGTCCCCAAAACTAACAATAAATGGGAGTGAAGTACTTACGACAGAGCTCCAATACAAAACGTAGCATTGAAAGATAAGGACGAGTTTGGTGCATAAGAGTGCAAATACAATTAATTCTCTTTATGATGCATTCTTTGTGGATTTTTATCATAGGCTTGAAATGTTGCAGCAACCTTGGAAGAATTTTAAGGATGTCCCCAAGGAAGCAATGAATTCCTAATTTACCTAGAAAAGGATAGAGGTAAGGAGAGAGGAAGACCCTACTGCTACGCACAACACTGGATTCTTGAAATTCCTCTCCAGAAGTCAACGGGGAAAGATGTGAGACATGAAAGCTTTGTTGAAGGAGCATCAGAATTACATTTTGCTGTTTTGCTTTTCCCTTTGCCACCTTGTCTCCCACTCTGATACTAAGAATTTAAGATTTTTCCTTTGCTCGAATAAACTTGCATTGATTTTCCCCATCATCTTTCCAGCGCTGGAGTTGAGGCCAAGGGTAGCTGACAAATTCAGCTCACGTTCTGCCGCTGGAGGTAAAGTATGCAAGCATCAGCCTAATGCTTCCCCCACGAGGTGCACCCTGACACAGGGCTGAATGCTCTCAGTCAGGCTGGAAGGGTCAGCCGGGGCCTGGGAGTGCCAAGTGCTGTATTGAGCAAGTTGTTCCTGGCAGGCTCAGAGAACACCCCTTCTTCCAGGAGCAGGTAACAAAGAGAGACCCCTCACAGCAGACCCCTGGGGAACTTTTCAAACCAGTCTATGGCTTCAAGGGAAAATGCAGCAGCTTTCAGCACAGCAGAGAAGGTTGCAACTAAACTAACCGACAGAAATGCTGGACCACACTGATTTGTGAGATTGTGTCTTGAAAATATATTTACTGACCCTTTCTGCAAAGTTATTAATACTGTAAAATATTCAGAGGAAGGTGTTTTCATCAGAATAAGAAAAGAAGCATCTCCTTCAGTCTATTAATTTCCAAGGAATTAACTCTCTAATCAACTCTTTGGCCTGAAATCCCTGCTGTAAAACACTAGTCTTTTCTACCTGTTCTGAAAGGTGTTTAGTAGTTTGCTCACTCCAGTAGACATTGCAACTGTGCTGGTGTTTTTATCGCTTCAGCCTGTAAGG
Source organism: Tauraco erythrolophus (assembly GCF_009769465.1). Classification (NCBI taxonomy): domain Eukaryota; kingdom Metazoa; phylum Chordata; class Aves; order Musophagiformes; family Musophagidae; genus Tauraco; species Tauraco erythrolophus. Next base: position 27,141,778 of record NC_141468.1, on the reverse strand, counting down.
CTTCTCTCCACTGTCAGACTCATGCCTCAGGAAAGTCACTGTGGAAACTACTTGAAAATCTGCTTATAATCCAGACCCAGGCTTTGGAGTAGGTCCTTTATGCTAAGGAGCAGGCTAGCAGGTTATAAGGTTTTCATGGATAGTCTCCATAAAAGAACAGAATACAGACCATAAAAATAGGTATTGCAAATGCTAAGGTAAGGTGTCTGTCACCTGACACTTGTGCCCAGGCACAGCTCACTTTCTCCAGACACATCCAAGCCAGACGATAGACTCACCCGTACTCAGTTCATCCAATTGCGATTGGATTTGATGTTTTGACTGTTACATCTCTTTCCTCTTTCCCACATAATCCTCTACCAGTTACAAGTCATTCAGAGGGGTTTTGTGTGTTTTTCTAAGATACAAAATGCCTCATATAATTCCTTTCCCTAACAAGTGTAGGACAGTGTGCTTGTGAAATATCATGTCTTCTCTGTTCCATGGGGAGAAAAATAAAAAGCTCAAACCCAACCTACAAGGCTGTTTGTGTAAGAAGATGTGGTAGGTAAGAATCATGACAGCTGAAAAATAAAAGCAAGAAACCCAGTAATGCTAAATGTAGAGAGCCATTTGTTCAAAATATTTGGAACAACCAATTTGTACTCATATTTCACTATGAAGAGCAAGCAGCTCTTGCAATAAATTATGAACGCGAAAGCCTGTAAAGAAGTATTTACTGCAACCTAAAACCTGATATTCTTCTCAGATTTAAAAAGTAAATAAGATATGGGGACAGTTACTATTTTTTCCTGCAAAAGATGTGACAATTACACTCACATTGTTTTATAGCTATTGTTGGATTCTCTTTTAGGTTGGTAACAAAATGGCGGATGCAAAAGATAAGAATATATTGGAAGAGACTAAGACAAGTGCATAGTTCCTCATGTTCCCAGGTCCTTTAAAATGTTTATACTCCACTCTAATGGGAAACAAAATGTACAGGAGGGGAGCGCGTTTCATTACAAGGAACTCAAGGGGGCTGTCTGGGTATTCAGCCCCTTGCTAAGGCAGTGTTCAAATAGAAACATGAACACCATATTTTCTAAATACAATGGTGTGAAATGGTTTTGCTTGAGATGGTCTCAGACCAGATGTCACCAATACAATCAAAAGGAGAATATCCTGAAGAGTTTATCTGATATTTTGTGTTTGTACTCATGTGCTCTTCTCTTTTCAATCCTTTTGCCTAATTTAGGCAAAGCATTTAAGATAGAAAATGGCATATGAAAAAGTGCACATCGTGCGGCAAAATAAACACTATTGCCATTTTAAATCATGGGGACAAAGGTGGAAACTAGCCTGCAGAAAAATGCAAAGTGCACTGAAAGTACTTTTAAGTAAAGCCTTTCAGAGATACTCAGAACTGTCAAAACAAGCAAACCAACTTTATTTGGAGGAGATGGAAAGCAACTGTGCAGAAGGAAACCTATGTTCTTGTGTAGAAGAGATTCAAGTGCAGAACATAGGTCTGAAGCGATGTTAATTCCAGATTGAAATGGGAAACATAACAAGTGAAAAGGTTTAGCTTAAAATAACAGCGCCCAAGGTACAGGTCTTCCAAAAGGTCCTAATTAAGCAAAATAGACTGCCCAAGAATATTAGCGTCAGGAAGTGGCTTCAGTAACCTGAGTACCCTGACAATGTAATTGATAAAATATCAAACCGGTATTTTTAATCCAAAAGCAGTCCAGTTTAAGTCACGAACTTGTGAGTTAAACGTGTGTTACTGAAACATCAGAAGGTAAATTTTACTCACAACATCTACACTCGCAGAGAGGTTATCGTACACAGAGCAAGCACACACCTACTGAAAGTAGGCAGCCATGCAGGCAAAATTACCTCCCGTCTGTGCAGTGCAAAGGAGCTACTTAGATCCCTTCTGTGTTTAATAATGGGGCTCAAAGGAGAGACAGCTTGGATACTGTGTATTGCTAATCATCGAAAAAGGTGCACTAGAGCCTGCATAACTAACTGTAACAGAAAGGGTTATAGCGATGTCTGTGAGCAACTACAGAAAAAAAAAAAAATAAAAGAGAACACTGAGCTGTGAAAAATAGTTCATACTCCTCTTCTTTAAAGCTTTTTCTTACAATCCTAATTAAACATGTGCAAATAATTGATTTTTCAGTTTGGTGGCTGAACCTAAAAAATACTTTCTAATTTGTTTCAGGTCAAGCATGAACTGATTTCTTTTTGTCAACATAAAAAGCAGCAGCAATAATATTTGGTTTTCAAGCAATTTTTACATTTAGGAAATTTGTTTGTAGCTGTTTTTTCCTAAATGAAATAGGATCTGACTTCTGCAAGGAGTAATCATGAAATCTTTATTTAAAAAAATAAATTTGGAATTTGATCTCAAAGTTCACAAATTATTTTGATGGACTTAAATCCTCTCCTCTCATGTGAGATTTTTTCCTGTTCTAATTTGAAATCTGGTACAATCTCCATTGTGAAAAGCTTTTGTATTTTTTCCCCATGTAAATGGAACAATGTAGCTTTCACAACTACAGGATCTTGAATCAGCAAAGCACTTGTATATACCCTTAATTATAAGGAACCTGAGACAGCATTTGTATCTCTTTCTTGAAAACTAGGTCAATTAAAAAAAAATAATTAGCCAAACATCATTTCAGCATTTTCTGCATTGCAGACACCCCATCAGTGTCTTCAATAAGCATAGTAACTCTTCTTCTGGATTTTCCAAATTCTTGTCTGTCCTGTTCAGTGTCCCCACAACACACGCTGAAGAAGAAATGATGAAAGGTGATCTATAAGCTCCCAATCCACACTCCTGATTCCTGAACTGAGGAGCCCTCAGTCTGCTTCAGATCTCCAAGGTCTGGATCCATGCTGGTTTTATCTTGCAGTGATCCTTGGCTGTGTATAGCTCTCCCCACAAGGATTATTGTGTGGAGGAAATCCAGGCATATCGACGAGATGAGACCCAAGGAATACTTAGGTCAAGCTCTCAGCCCTTGTGACTGGGTAAACCAGGATCCCTGAGTTTCTGTACAGTGCAAACCTGTTGAGGAGTTGTGAACTATTCCCATGCCATCATTGTCCCAGTAGTTAGCCCCTCACAAAAAAAAAAAACCACACAAAACAAAACAAAAACACAGGAGATGCACAATAAGACAGTAATTGATTGTACCAGCAAATGAGGAAAATTGACTTTGTCACTTGGGCAAAATCAACAAACTGAAGAACAGGAAAAAAAAAAAGAAAAAAAAATCATCAAATTTCTTTAGCAATCTTGGCTACCACTTGTATCAGCAGTTCCCAAGACTTTTTAAGAGAGACAGTGATCATCGTACTGCTTCAACATATTGCCCAAACAACTTTGTGTTCTTTCAGTTTCTTTATACTTTTCTTCCCCTTATTTCAGTTTCTTTATACTTTTCTTTCCCTTATTCCAGTTACGCATGAATTGTAGCTAAAGACAAGAGTAAAAACATTTCCCCTTACTTAGGATATGCTAGAGGAAACTCAATTCAGGACATTAAAATCACAGCCAGATCCAGAGCCCTTTGTTAAAACCTGCTTTTGGAGGATCCTGACCCCTGCTGCTGCCTCTTTTCTGAGAGCCGTGCCACTGATCTTGGCAAATTGGGCCTCCCCTCCTCTTCAGAGGATCTTCATGGGACTCAGACTAGGAAATCCTTGTTCTCTGGTGGGGAATGAGGCAGGCCTTGCCATCTGCTCTGCCAGCTCTGTGGGTAGCTCCTGGGTTTTTTTTCTGTCTCTTCAGGCTCAGACCGAGGAGTTCCTGCTCCCAAGCAGAGAGAGTCCCTTCTGTCCTGTGCTTAGGTCCAGTTCAGGTTCCTGATGCCAGAACAAGCTGCTTTTCAAATGACAATACACGCCTTCCTAGTCTCAGTCCCAGCTGAAGTACAGCTTTTGCCCCTTCCTTCCAACTATTTACTAATTTTCCCTCAGGCATTTAAAATTTGAGGATCCCACTAATGCACAAATATTAAAACCCCAGCAAAAGTGTCAATCCCTCAAGAGGAGGTTTCGCCGTGTGCGTGCACACATCTCTGTTTATGTGCAGTCATGAGAGAGCGGAACAAACAGTGCTGCAGTGTCTGTGCATACCCAAATGTTCCCAAAGTTTGAAGGTGATGCAATATTACAGGAACTAGCTTGGTCATAGAAAAGAGACTAGTCCAGCTGAGTCATAGTGATGTATCGTGTAGGTACAGATTTTCCCCAGTCCTGTTACACTACTTGACTTATACTGAAAGAAGTCTCAGTCTGTGCTCCATGACAAAAACCTTCACAGCATCGAGTGAACAACACTGGATTTTGCTTCCTACAGTGTGAGTGTTTGCATGTATTTGCAGATGACATTTATTACATATCTGGTATTGGCCTCCATGCCTTCTACCAAAACAGTTTTTTCAAAGTATCTTATAGAATGCATTTAAACAGCCTGGTTAAAGCCAAACTTGGGCTGACCACTGTCTATACCAGCTGTGATAGTGGATCACTGTGTGAAAAACTCAGGAACAGAAGGTAAAATAGCAGGTAGAGGTAGCCTGACTCTGGTGAAGTCAGGGCAGTATTCAGGAGGGAGAGAGTCCTGGAAACTAGTCTTTATTCTCAGCACTGCTTGCACATTTTGTCCAATAAACGTTAAGCGCACACAGTGCAGGCGGTAGTAGGACATGGCACAGCAACAGAAGCACAGGACCTGCCCTCCCACTCCTTACAGACCCTCTGTGCCATAGGACCACGCAGTCACCTCTCGATTAGTCTCTTTTCTCACACAAACTCCTCCAAGTGGCGAATGTCTACATGGACATGTCGACTTATGAGCTGATGTCTAAGCTCCCACTACAGTTGATTCTATTCCTTGGCCTGAGGACAGGCACCTACTGCGGTTTGAGACACCCTCAGGTCTCTGAGGTGCCTGCACAGGGCTAGCAGATAGGAATCAGGACTTACCGTAGTTTGGTGTTGAGTGCTCCACAACGACCAAAATAAACACCCAAATGTGTTTAGACAACAGAATCCCATCCTAGAGATCTAGATGACACAGGCAGGGGTTAAATAGTGTCTTAATTTCAGAGCTGTGACTTGACCCTATGAACATATGGCCTTTTTTTCACAATAGCTTTACTCGGGCAGGTAGGACAGCCCAAGCGCTTAAACTCTATGACTGAAACTATGTTGGCGATTGAATTTAGAGCCATACAGGCTTAGATCTGATCTACTAGCTAATTTAGGTAAGCTAGACTGTCAGAATCTTACTATTATTTTCAGGTGCTGTAAAATCTAAAATTGTTTATTAGATTTATAGTAAATATTGTAAGATTATTTTAGAGCAAATGGAAAAAGCCGTCCGTGAGACTTCTGACTGAGCAAAAAGGCTGAGTGCCAACATTTAACTGAAGTTTCTTGCAGAGGTCAAAAGACTTGTATTTATATCAAAGCCACTCATTCAAAACTATCACGTTATAACCAGCTGCTGTTACTGTCTCATGGCCATTTGGTAGTGCCCATATATAATAATCCCAGTCTAGCTGTCACACAAGGACGTTCTATCATTGCAAAGGGTCCATTCAGCTCCCACACGCATAGTTTTTGAAAGGAGGCTAAAGAGGGAACTGTCACTGATGCTTTTACTCACTCTTGCAAGTAAAGCCTGAGCCAAGTTCACTGGCCAATGTGTATGGGCAAGGAATTATATCTTCCCAAGGTGTTTAATACATTTCTTCAACTTTTAGATTGTCAGTTTGATAGCCTTCACTGGAAAATCAATGCACATAAAATGAATATATAAACGAATGGCAGTAGCATTAAAAGAAGCAGTGTCAAGAGACTCTAAGAGAAATAGCTGATTAGTTCTTACAAAAGTATCTGTGAGTTCTAAAAAGACAGTTGAAAAGACATCAGAGAGGCAGGGCAAGTAAGAACTTTTCTACCAGTTCTGACTATAAGTGTAGTGAGAAAATTTTCCCTGATGCATAATAATTCTGGTGAAAAATCAGCTCTACATGTCTAAGTAGTTGTGCCTTGAACTCTTTTAATGTGATGTCAAGTATGCTTTGCAGGTGAAGACACAAAGTAGAAAAGTAAAGATTTTTAGCATGAAAAATCTGTGTCGTGTTGCAAACAGACTGACATTTCTGTAGGAGAAAAGTACTTAATTTGCAGGATCCTTTTCTAAAATAGAAAGACTTTATTCTACAAGTGAATTCTTCATAAACTGTTTCATCTTGCTATCTGTAAATTCAGTTATCTGTAAATTCAACTCCCTCTGTCTCCTCAAAAGGCTAAAACTGAAAAAAAAATGTAGAACTGAAACTAGCACACAAAAACTGTGGTAGGGAAAAGAGTGACAAGATTAAAAGGGCAGTTGAAACCATGCAAATCATCAGTGAAATACAGTGTCTTAAGCACGGATTACTCAGACAGTTGTGTGGGACCTGTAAGGCAGGCTTAGCCTCGTGCTGTCCCCCAGAGCAGGGAAGTCATTGATGATGTTCAAGGCTTGCTGAAAGCAGGGGCAGCACCTATGGGTGAGCTTGGAGCCCAGGTCTGGGGACCAACAGGCACTTGCGATGGCCCAGGCTAAGTGCTGCCAGGTCTGTGTCTCCTGCAAAGGACTCCCCTGGCAGGGAAAATGCCCTCTTCGCTGAAGCAGTCAGAAGTTGTGAGCTCCAGAGGAGCAAGGGGAAGGTGACAATGGAAGTTAAAAATTTTAGTGAAAAATATCTATGAGCCAGGCAAACTCAGAGAGGAGAAAGGAGCTGGGAGAAGAACTGCATAATGAATTATAAATAACAGACAGACAACTTAACTGCATAAGACTCAAAGACAAGTGTTGGCTTTAGAGGAAAAAGATGTTTTGAGGACAGGAGCACTCCTGTAAGTCATAGGCCAATGCTGGATGTGGCAGGAAAGAAGAGTGATTCTTGTTTTGAAACCTTTTCTTGCCTTTCTGCCTAAGTCCTCTTCACGATGTAACAGTAGGAAAGAGTCATTAAGCGTGCAAAACAGCCGCTGCTGTACTTTCCACTGTCTCACAGAGTCCTTTGATCACCAAAAAATATAAGCAGAAGCCCAGGTTCATTGCTAAGCAACAGACTGCTTAAACACGTGCCTAAATTCAAGTGTGTGACAAAGTTCTGTTCATGTTAGAAGGGCACAAGCTTGTAAATCAGTTTAAATCCACGAGTGTTTTGCCAAAGAGTGATGGGGTATGGAGGTGGTTGTGTGAACCCTCTGCCCTGCACCACCAATGTCAGAGGAGAGGTCACATGAAGCTACACAGACACCAGACTTTAACTGCTTTCTCAGTCTCAACCATTGCTGATTTATACCAGTTCACTCATTTTCTGCAGCAGTTCTTGAGTTTCCTTTTCTCATGAATTAGGGAGAGGTGGAGCATGAATGAAATGTGAGAACATAACACCTGACGGGATTGCTGGATCATCTAATTCCATTATCACCATCGTGGGACACCATGCACTAGTCTTTCAACACCAGGAAGGCTCTACAGAACATCCTCTCCCATGCCACAGTCCTGGTTTATAGAACAGAACACCTGCCCCTTGCTCAGTCTAGGACAGATTAATTTCTTCATCTCTGCTGCAATTCAGCTGAAATCAGCTGTTGGTGGGCTGGTTTAGGCTGATGACGTTTCCTCAAGGAACAATTGGGAACATCTATTGGTGATCTGTTCTGAAATTACAGCCCCTAAAAAAGAGGGGGAAACTGAGAATGTTGTTCCCTGGCTGACTGACCCATGGGAAGATTGACACAGAGGAAAACAGCGTTAGAATGTTTCTCCTACTAATAAAAATAGCAGATCAGACAAAATATACTTGGAGCCTTCATGCAGTCTTATCAGAGAAGAATAAAAGTGGTGTAAAAACCACATTCTGACAGGTTGAGGGTTCATTTAAGGGCAAGTACATGACGCTTTCTTTTCATCCTGCTCTAAACATTGCCTGGGCTATCAGTTTCTTTCCAACATCAGTTTTGTTCACTAAAACAATTTTTTTTTTTCTGCATTTAGATTCCTCCTTCAAGTACTCTTCTTCTGCAAGAAAGGTGAGCAATCCAACTTTTATACGTAAGTATACATGTATGTATGTGTGCGTGCATGTATATATATATAAACAATATATACAATGTATATACAAATATATGTATTTACACACATAAGCTAGTTACTTTCGAACCAGATACCCGAGAGCAGGAAATACAGGATCTTGCTGCTCTAGCACTTATTCTTTGTTGCCCGGTTTTCTCCCCACTATTTGTTACATTCACTTCTCACAGCACCGTGAAAATGAGTTTATAAGCATTTGGGGCCTGAGAAGTGACATTCTGTTCAATTTCTTAAATCAATATTTTTAGTTGCTGCCTAAAGTCTGTAAAGGAATCAGTCACTATAACAGCTACTGAAATTGTGTTAGAAAACTTGGGAAAAACTGACACGTGGTATAAAGGGATCACACAAGTTCACACTTATTCTATTCATTTTTACTAAAATCTGCTAGGGAAATATATACAGACTCTTAAAAGGCAGCAAGGCGATGGCACTGACAGCCGGTTGGGTTCTGGGCAAGCACCTTCGTGGCTGCAAATGGCACCAGGGCTTTGCCAGCTCTTCTTCAAGAGACGGGAAGGAGAGCAAGAGATGCAAAATCTCTCACAGGTAGGATCCCTCACACCTCACTTCAGATGTCTATCATGTAAATGCCTGTGTTTGCGTTAGTTATCCCCAGGTAATTTTACCTGGAGGTAAAACATCTTCTTTCCATTGCCAGATCCAGGGATCAGCCTGACTCATGAGATGCAAGCAATGAGTAATTATATAGGCTAATTGCGGTTGCAATTTTCTCCAGTTGTAACTTTGTTGTTGTAAAGTTTGGAGATCTGTTCGGTTTACTTGAACCACACCTGCTCAGAGAGAAATCCTAAAATTCCGCCTCGTGTTTTTTTCACTGACATAATGATTATAATTATAACCCCAGTTTGGTTAGCAATGTTTTTGATGTGGCTTCTGAGGACTCAAATTTGACTGTACAGGGAACAATATTCCTTCCAGAAAATGCTGATTCTGACTTATGTAGAATATTTCACACAAATGTGAGCGTCATTCTGCAGCCATCACTCTCTTTTTGCAAGTAGAAGAAACGTCCAAGCAATCTCAATAAAATGAATAGAGTAGCTCTGATAGAAGATAATCACAACGTAGCAGAAACAGTTAATTCTTGCCTTTACTTTCAACACAATTCCAGTATGATCTAATATTCTCTTCAACAGGTCTGAAATATATTTTGTCTTGATCAAACACAAATATTTCATTTTCATGTTATGATTTCAGTTATTATACTAAATGATTATGTGTATTCTATCAAAAAGTTAAAAACAATTATTGTTGTGTTTTGTTGAAAGTGGATATAGCATAAAGACAGTTTAATACTATCCAAACAAAATATTCTGTATGTACAAAGATGAAACATCTCAAGAAGACTGATTCAAATTTTTCATTTTTCTAGAATTTTGAAATATTTGCTTCTTATGCCATTCCATTTCTCAGAGTTCCTTGAGAAATTGAAATTCAGAGGATGACAGATGAAGTTTAAAGGAGGAAAATACTATTGAAGTACTCTGAAGGTTACTCAAACTCAGCTACAACCATTTGAATTAATTGTGAAGAAATATTTTTTCTAAAAACTGGATTAATTTTTTTAATTTGTGTCATTGTGACACTCGATTCAAAAATTCATATGATACAAACCAAACAGACTCTTTGAATTATTATTACTGAAAAGACGTAAAAATCCCATGATTTTTGCACAGAAATGAATGAACAGATAGTGCTTCAGTTAGGTCTTCTCTCTGAGTCTCTCAATATGACTTGGAAAGATAATAAGTTTAAGGACTAGAAAATAAATCTATTATTGGTATTTTCAGTAATTTTAGAAAATGATAATGAAAAACCAATTAAATGGAAGCACTCAAAACAAAGTACTTGGATATTATCTCAGACTCCAATTATAAAGACCAAAGAGCAAAACTTTCCAGCAATCATTAGCATCACAGGAGACCTTTTTACTAAGCCCATTTAAGACCTAGATGTGCACCTAAATCCCTTCTTATGAAAAATATCTTCCTTCTTTCTAAAATTTCCCAGACGTATAAATGCTGAGGTACTGGTGTGCAAACGGAGCAATTAAAAGAAAGATTAAAGGAAATTTAAGGAATATATTTCCTTCATAACTGCTCTTGTAACTGCTCTGAAGTTCCTCTGAGTCTCATTTTACTTCCCCAATGGATTTTTAGTCTTATTCTAGTATCAATATCAGCCACAATCTCTCCCTGCAAAGTAACACATCTGTTCTCAGGGAAAAGACGGGCAGACAGATAGAGAATCTCTTCTAAATCAAGCCAGAAATCTTGTGAACTACTTATGCATTTTGTTTTCCTTCTTGCATTCCCACAGCCATAGAGAAGATACAGCAGGTAAAGAGGTACTCACTATAGAGAGAAAAATATCACAAAACTGCTTAACAAAAATGCAGTTAAGCCACATAGTTCTCAATAACAGTCAGGTGTATTTAAATGAGCAGAACCCACACTTATTGGGAACAAAAAAATAGATTTTTTAGGGGGTATTTTTTTCCAAAGGCAATTTAGGACTGTGAGTTTTTTACTGTGCACCACAATAAACAATTTTTTTAAGATTGGAGTGATCACAAGCAGTTTATAGAGGCAGGCAATTTTGCTGAAATGAAATCTTTATGAGGAAAACCAGCTGTATTTGCCCAAAAGAATGGCCTTACTTATTTGAAGATGGAATGGCTTAAATCTTCGAGGGATTACCTGAGTTCTCACATTCCTAGATTACAGGTTGTATGCAAGGAACACAGGACTGACACATCTTGAGTTTAAAAGCTCTTTACAGCTCTTGCAATTTTGACAACTCTGCTGCTGCTGAAACAGTTTAATCAATATGATATCTACGGTTTTCTTGCATACAAGTTGCAGTCAATGGAAATAGAAAAGAGTCAGCACAGTTAGGGTTTTATTGCTGAAACAGTTTCTCAGCTTAATTAGTCAATAATAAAAGGTGGTAAAACCTCTTCTACCACCTTTGATGGCCAAAACCCCACATCTCACCCTCTAGAAAAGGATTCAGTTACAGCAATAAGTTTGGTTTCTCCTACTCGGGCCTGGATGCTGAGACAAGGCGAAACCTTGACCTCACGTAGGGTGCAGCAGCTCATCTCTGACAAGCATAAATTTTGAGAACACCTGAGGTTCAACGCTCAACACCTGCAGTTGTCTGCCTTTCACTTCAAAGTCACACTGAAACTGTGGGTTATCAAATGTTTGATTTGTATTCAGCAGCCTTATTTAATTGCCTTCAGCTGCTTCTATATTAACAACTGCATAGTCTCTCTTCTCTTAGACAATTAAACCAACCATGCCTAGGGAGTGCAGAGGAAAAGAATGTTCTCCAGCTGTGAACCAGTATAAGAGAAATAGAAATACAGTGGAAAACCAGACCACATTCAGAAGAGACTATAAAATGTCTGCAAATGGCTTAACAAGATTTAAAAACCAAGGAAAAGAATGGAAAGAATAAATACAAAATAATGTCCAAAAACCTGTCAAACCATGAAGACGCAAAGGTCACCTCCATTATGCTGTCCACTGATGACAATGTTGTGAAATCCATGGCTAAAAGTCTTAATGTCTAGAAAGCTAATATGGAGTGAAATCACCTTATCCCTTTGTCATATCTAGAACTGCTACAGTTCAATTTACGTAAGGCCCATAACTATTTTATACTGATTGGCAAATCCTAAACTATCCTAGATGTGGAAATACATATTGAGTTATAAAATCCATCTGCTTATCTTTACAGCATTGTTTCCTAATCTATTACTCTTCACCAAAAGAATTGCAAACCATTATCTTACATGACTTTGGACTAAAAATTAGTCTGTGCTGTTTGAACATTTAGGAACCTGTTTTCTGCCCCAAAGCAGCAAAATAAGGTTGATTACCTTACTTACTAAATGTATGGTACCTTACAAGCCTTTAAAGAAAACCAGAAGAAGAGACATTTATTCCAAATTGCTGGAAATTGATGAATTCATGGAAAATTGATCTCAACACTATTTTAGTTCCAAGACTGGAGGAATCACATTTCATGCTCTATATACCTTCTAGATAGTTTATTGAAGACTTTCAAGGGTTTGTACATTGGTTCTAAGGTCTTCTATTTCCAAAGTGCAACTGAATGAATGGACTTGGAGGGCATCTCTGTACTGAGCGTACTTCTGCTCCTTTGCCAACTGTAGATGGAGCCCGATGCAGTTTCTTCTCAGGTGCTTCAACCCACTCAGGATGGGAGAAGAGAAATACCTCATTCATGATAATCCAGTAGTGAGCAGTAGTGGTAGTTTGTGAGGTGAAATATGACATGCTACATGCTCTTCAACCCAACTTGTTTGTTGGTTTGTTGATACTGCTTAGCACCAGACGTGAAAGTTTCAGGATTTGAGCAGTCTGTTTAGATGACTGTATTCTTTCAGCCTTTGAAGGAAGCACAGAAGGTAGGTGGCTTGATGTCCTGGACAATGGCTTCCATTTACACTAAATGGCAGCTGAAGGTGATGTGGTTAACATTTAGTGTTTATAAAAAGAGCATGCTGTTAAGAGCTGTTATGAAATGTTAAAATAATCCTTCATCTTTTCCCGTCAGCAGCACGGCTCTCAACCTTTCAGCTTTCACTAGCACCCCATCTTTCTTCTGACAGGCATTGTTGTCCTTCTCAACAATGAGGCAGTCAGATCCTCCATTTTTTCCCCGAAACAAAAAATTTTCACTTCCTTTTCAGAGCAAAAATCCAGATAAATTTGTAATTCAGGGTGCACAATCAATGAATGAAACCACACATTGCTTCATGATCACCACCACTTCCAGTGTTCTCCAGGATGGCATCTTACTTGGCAATCAAATGAGCTCGTGTTTGCTTTGAACTTTTTGCTTCCTTGGGAGAACCACTCTGACTCAGTATACAACTCTGTGATGCCATACACACCAATCACATAGTTTGATTTGGAAAAAAAAAACAGATCAGTCAGCAGCAATCTGCTAAGCTCTGAATGCAATCACATTGATGGCGTCAGTGTTACAACTGTTCTGCACATGCTGGGCTCTGATACGTTTTATAGAACTACTTCTGAATAAATATATAAACAATGAATAATATATAAACAATCACTTATTTATTCTGACCTTCATATCTCCATACTCTTCACCTGACAGTAAAAACCATTAGAACAATGAAGTGATTGTGGTGTAGCGTAATAGAAAATACTATGCATTTTTATATGCTGAGGCTAATTACATTTACAATTACCAACCAGCTGCTGCAACACGTAAATTTGTAACCCATCAAGAAGCTCTAGTCACATTAGAAGCCCCAAGTCCAGAGCTTAAATTGCACAGCCACTGGAAGCCCTCTGCAGAATTAAATCTCCAACAATTTAAAACAAGCTTGTTTTTAATATTTTATACTAACACAGACCTGAGCCAGGATCCATAGCCTGTCTTCAAATCTCCAAAAGGTTGTTTACAATGCTTCTCTTCAACCTGGAACATGTCTTCCATCCCTTCCTAACCAATTCTTAGGACTTTTCCATTGCCTTCAGAGAGTATTTCTTCCTCCCTGTACTCCACTGCTGCATCTTCTCTCAAAGCTCCTGGTATTCCCACTACACTTTTTCAAGACAAACAGACCACCACCTCCAGATGATCTGCTTTCTGTCTGGCTTTTTACCTCCCCACTGGAATGGCAAGTTCTGTGCGCTAAGGAATCTAGTAATTCTTCAGCTTAAGCCATTTCATACTTTGTAACCAAATTCAGAAGAAGTTCTATTGCCACAAGGTCTAAAATCAGCTGGGTGCTGAATTCCATGAATTTATTAAAGTAAACTAACACTTCTTCAATATTTTATTCAAGATCGCTTTGAGTCTTATCCTACTGCTAGAACCATACTGATGTGCCCATGTGACTGTGCTTCTGCCGATATTATAAAGTGTGTTGAATTTATGACTCATCTCCATTTTAAAGATAGTCAATATGCACACGTATACACAAAGATCAAAAGGCTTGTCGTGGCTTAACCTTTTCAAATCCAGTTTACTTGTTATTTGATGTCAAACACAGAAGCCTTATCTGATCGTAAATGCTGAACGCCACTGACCGTGACTCATTTTTGAAGTCTCATCACGGTAGGAAGCTTGAGTCAGAAAGCATTTGCCCTTTGATTGAAGATCTTAATGTCTAACAGATATTGCTTATTAAGTGATGTGAGGTATAAGAGAAGGAACAATATATTCTATTTGTTCTTATTTCAGATTCTGTGTCATCGAGTTAACTGCATCCTAACTTAACAACCAGATTTCAGAGGTGCATGTCACTGTTAACTTCGATTTAAGTTGATGGCAGCTGCTTGTGTAAACCGTGTTTCAAAAATCAGATGCTGTGATGACGCATTCTTAAATCCTCTGAAATCAATGAGAAGCCTCCATTTCCAGTGGAAAAACTTCAAGTTCTATGGCATTGACTTCTAAAGTTGTACATTCCTGAATGTCAAATTGTTCAAGATTAAAGAATTTCTGATTTTTTGTTAGTAATTTTTGCTATGAATTACAACTGAAAAGTACCAAATGTCAGAACTTCCCAGTGAGCACATTTGCTTCTGAAATGTTTGATGCATTATGTTTTGCATTTGTGGGTTTCTTTATTTATTTGTTGGTTTAAATTATCACTCTCTAATAGGTTTTACAGATTACTAGAATCCTAAAAATACCTACTTCACTTTATTGACATAAGTGGAGCCACGGACAATTAGTTCAGGTATAGACACAGCAGGGTAGATGTCTAAAGTTAGACAGGAGGAATCCCAACTTTTGTAATTCAGAATTCATGAGACCTAAGGAGACATATTAGACAGCATGAGTTGTTTCCCAACACAGACTACCAAGTATTATCCAATGATCCTTCCCCCAGAACGGGAATTTCTTCTAACAGATAACTGATATTCCACACATAGAATGAAGTAAGTGAGAAAGTTAGGGACAGGCAAAGAAATATGTAATATATATAAAAAAATATATAGTACATAATATCATGGATGATATATAATCCATTATTATAGAGCCAAGAGACAGTAGACTAGACACCACTATAGTGAATGAATTTGTCTCAAACATATCAGCAAGGTTTGAAGTTTGAGTCAGAGACATCATTTCCCTAATAGTTTTGTTCCAATCAACCCAAATGTTAAAAATACATACCCTCTACCTAATTATCTGTTCTAACTTTCAGGCACTGCCTTTGCCTGCTAGATTAAAGACTGTGATTTCATCTACTGATCTCTCCCTGTTGTGTACATGTATGTCTATATTTATATAAATATCTAAGATTTAAGTAGTGCCTTGATTTTCCTTTTGATCAGCCAAATAAATTAAGGATAAGTCCCTCACTGTAACATGTGAATACTTCATAAACTCTGTTACCTTTTTGATAAGCAGTGGCAAATGCGATCTGCTTTATTGTAACATCTTCACTGCAAGAAAATAAAAATAGAAGCATCATACCATATTCATTGCAACGCAAGTTTTAGTGTTTCTGTCTAGTTCTACTGATAATAATTAAAACTCTAGAAAATAGCCCTTAATAGGATCTAAAAGATCTTTTTAGTTTTAATTCTCCAAATGCACATCAAAGCCTCCCACTCTCTCCATAGTGCTGTTAAGCTGCTGTATAAATATGTGCTCTGTTGTCTGACAGTGAGGAAGAAGGAATTTTTGGCAAAAGAGCAGTTCATCAGCAGTGTGACCATTGCAAAACACAATACTGTGGGTAGAGAAATGAGAAAGTTTTGCTGTGAAGGCATCGTGAAACTCAATCGAGTCAAAACCAACTGAAGAATAACCATGCTAGTTTTAAAAAATCAGGTGTCCAAAGGCACCTTTCAACTCATGGAACAGGAGCATGAAAACTTACCCCATAATCAAAGCAGCCCAGAAAAGCCTTCCATAATGTCACTCAAAAGCAGAACTGGATCATATTTCTACTCACAACTGTTGGAGACAGTCAGCTCTGTCAAGTGACAAAGAACATACTGCTCTTCTGGTCTACTGAGATCCTGTGAGAGTCTCTCTTTGAGCCTAGCTGCCTCCCCTGAAAGGCTGGACTTTCAGGCAAGTGCAGATCTGAGAGGAAGAATTTTTGCTGGTTCTGCTTGGGAAGGAAGTGTTAGTTCCATAATGTTTGATCTTTAGATGTGGTCTCTTCACGACTTCAAACATACTGGGCTTCCTTAAATCCACAAGATTTATGCAAATCCCGGGTGAGAAAAAAGATAGATGCTATTATTTTCTAAAAGAACACTAAATAGCAGCATGTATTGCCCTGGTCAGGCAGTTTGAACTGGTATTTCAAGGGCAATAGATAATTATTTGCTCTACAAAACTTTTCCAAAGAGCACAGAGTGCTCTTTGGAATTTGGTGTTAAATAAGCAATGGCAAATCCTGCTGCACTATATCACACATCAGATATGAAACAATTGTTTCATATATTAAAATAAAGGACAAAGAGTTGTTTGTGTAAAATAATATTTCATTTATAGACATTACTTTCATTCCTTTTGCACTCCAGGCTTCACCAGGTTGCCCAGAGAAGTTGTGAGTGCCCCATACCTCGAAGTGTTCAAGGTCAGGTTGGATGAGGCTTTGAGCAACCTGGTCTAGTGGAAAGTGTTGGAGATTGGAACTAGATGGTCTTTAAGGTCCCTTTCAGCCTAAACTATTCTATGATTCTATGATCTAGATATACAGAGAGCATCTTTGTCTCTATCAGGGTAAAAGAACAACTGGCTACAGGTATCATCCTTTTGTTATCTATTGAAAAGTATCTGTGATCAGGTGGAAAAGAGCAAACTGGACTGACTTCTGGGCTTCAGACAGAAACACTAGATTAGAAATATAAAATCTCCTGATTACTATGCCTGTTTGTCCTGCCTAGCTATTCACACGGAATTGAATATATCATGCAAGAAGTCCCCAAGAAATGAAGCCTTCCTCCAGTCTGAAGAATTCTGGCTCCATCCCCAGATGCTATATTGCAAAGAAGGACAGGGGTTATTATCATAAGGTCTTCACAGTACATAGCTCTGATAGTAAAATGTATTCTTCAGCGCTGCAGAAATCAGCACAATATAAAACCCCAGGACAGATTAACTCCTGTAAAGCTGGAAGGTATTATTATCTTTGCTTAAGGTAAAATCTTCAGAAGTGCCTAAATTACTTAAACTGTTGAAGTCCCATTTTCAAAAATGACATAAGCACTTACAACCATAAATCCCATTGAAGCCACAGGCTCATGATTACCATAGCATAATAAGTTACTTCATATCAGCTGAACAGCAATAACGGCTATGCTTACCCTGCTAAGCTGTGCAAATGAGGGCTAGGTGGCTCTTCCTTTGCACGTTAAGTACGATAGAATTCTTCTTACTTCCCGTGTAGCATGCATGCAGCCTGTTATGAAGCCCTACCTGACTTGGTAGATGGTTAAGTTGTAGTAACTTTACCATTAGCAAATGAAGTCAATGGGACCTCAGAATTTATGATTATGCTAATTCAGCTCATGAGAGGTTTTTGACTCATATCCAAGACAGAATTTCACCCAGAAGTTCATCCAACAATCCCACAGTGGCTCGTTGAATAGATGCCTGAATGCATTTGCTAGCCAAATACACACAGAAGCTTGTTTCATTATCCTTATAAATAGCTACAGATTTTCAATAACCTGAAATATTATTCTGAATATTCTTATACACAGGCCTGTATTTTAATATTCATCCAAAGAGAACGTTTCACTGAGAGCCTGTTGATACTTTCTATTCCTTTATTTCTTCTACCTATGTCAGGTTACCCTAGTTTTTGATATGTGCCTTCATTGTGTGTGTATGTGCATGTGTGTGCACACACAAGCATGCATATGTGTTAAAACTAAAAATCATGAACAACACTCTAAGAAGAGACACACTAACAGGTTAATCATCCATATAAAACTGTGTGTGGGTGGCTAAAGAATTCATTTGAAATATAGCTCACTTCTCACCCACTCACAAAGGTGTTACTGAAGGCATAAATTTTCTTTCATATTTGGGAACAAAACAAGGCTTATTCTTTGGCTTTTCTAAGAAATTCTAAAAGCAATGTGAGAAATCATCTCAAATACACAGAGTTCTCAAAAGCATTTATGCAACATCTGCTACCGTGGGCTGAGACTAGTAAACAGTAATGTTAATACAAGCTAATAATACAGCATTGCTAATAATACAAAGTACTAATACCTCTCTAATGTTTAGGGCATC